>NC_090441.1:45646267-46896267 GCF_031143425.1 Pleurodeles waltl | reverse complement strand
CTATTTTATGTATATATACACACCTCAACTTGTGACCTTTAAGTGGGCCACAGATTTACACAGTACTACTAATCTTCATCCACTGAACTATTTTATTGGCTAGATCTGCTGGCTAAGAGTTCAGCTGGTAACAAAGCTCAGTGGGTTAAGATTTCCTGCACACATCTGTGGTTATCGAGCAGGTCTCAGTTTCCATTACTGGCACAATAGCACAGATGGTTTATGTGTCTACTGCCAAGCACAGATCTCTGAGATAGACAAATTACACCTTTTGTCAAATGCAATCAAACTAGTGACCTATAAAAAGGACAAACCACAGTACTGAGTAAAAACCTCACTGATCGAGCTCACTGGTATCAGAGTAGCCCCCTCGCTACCTCTGTAAGACTGACCATTAGGCTCATTTATCATTAATAGAGACCCATGTGCAACATCTAGGTCACTTGATTCCACGATGTTAAAATGACTTATTGGATTAGGCAACCACTGGCAAGACCTGAATGTAATGAACAGGATGCAAGATTGAATTCTCACGAGGCAAATTCAAGCTGGCATTCTTCTGAGGGCAATGACATCTGTTTTCAATCATGAAGATAGCTTGGTGCTGGATGCAAGGCCACTTTTAGCATAGGTACTCCCTCATACCTACAATACATTCCATATGTTTTGTATTTATAAGCAGTGGCAGTGGGTGACATATTGAGTCGGAGGGGCAGAAAAACAACATCTTACAAAACAAATGTTTCAGTTACCTTACACTGCTTGTCCTCGATGTTCTGCAGCACGTCATCGATGTTCCTGGCTCCAGACCGAGTGTGAGGTCCCACAGCCAACTCCACTATCCAATCAAGGTGCTGCTCTCATGCTATAAAGCACCATGGCTGAAGCGTCTGGATTGGCTGGAACTGCCTTGTTCCAAAAGGCACTGGATGCCTGTGCCTGCTCTCCACCCCAGCTTAGACAGTTGGTTTGAACTGCGCAGATTGGTCTGGCTGTAGCAAGGTAGCTGGCCAAACCAATGTGCACTTCAAGCTGAAGTGACCACTCCTCACTGCTGCCAATCAGCGGCAGTGACGCACTGGCCCTGCCCTGCCCTCACACTCTGTTTTCTGGCAGAGAGTAATAAAAATAAATTGGTAATAAAAAATAATTGTATTACCTTTTTATTTGTCACACTTTCTGCACAGCAGTGTTTGGGGGGGGGGGGGTGACGCTTTCCGCTCTATGGAGAAACCACTGCTGTTCATAAGTTGTGCTAGTTTATTTGCCAACCTAAAATAAAGGATGCAGCACTTCAGCAATTGATGCTGCCTCTTGTTCTTCTCCACTCCCTCAGTTCAGGAGTGGAAATATTTAAGATAAGGGTAAAGCTACTACCAGTGGATTTTCACAAGTAAGTGGAGCTACCCTTATGGGAAAGTATTTGCAAAATTGCTAAGGTTTATGAAAAAGACATAACATATTTGAAGTAAAATATAAATGTAAACAATTAAAAATATTTGTACCCTAGAGCTACTAAAATAAAATGTCACACAATAACTCTGTGAAATTAATGTTCATTAAATAACTTATATATACTACTTTCTGTTATACACATTTTTTAACAAAAGAAAAATTTAAAAATCTCCCCGCACTAGCATTCTTTAGTATTTAGTATATATAATCATGTTATGTTTTGAAAACATTATGTTACTTTGTAATTTTTAAAACACGTTTAAAAATCTAATTTAATTAAATTATAAAAAATTTAAAATAATCAACTATGCAATTATTAATTTTGTATAATATTTACCACTAATATATGCCCATACACATATATATATATACACACAAACACATACACGTATCTACATATGTATATATATATATATATATATATGCATATATATATTTAATCTTAAAGTTGAAGCAATATAATTAAGTTAACTCTATTTTCTAGGATTGTCTTGCAGTAGCTGTGAGTGGCCTTGTATTGTGCTAACCGTACATCAAACCCCATCTTACATTTTCCTACGCCCGTCCTATTTTGAGCAATTATCCTCCCATTTGCCTTCATCCGTCCCACACTTACACCTAGACTTGAGTACTTAGGTGTGTGAAGCTCTTTGCCTTGTTGGTGGACATCTCCACACAGAAAAGATAGGTGCGATGGAGGCGAGGTCTCATGTTGGTTTGTGAATCCGTCAGTAGTACTTATGAAGCATTACTTTACATGCTAAAAATGCGGTTTGTGAATAGGTGCCATAGATTATTGTGCCCGAGGATGAATTCTTAAGGAGATGCGCAGCAGCCTTACTTCCTGTCATTCCACTCACTTCTAACTGCTGAGGAGTCAGCCAGCAGGTCTTAGCTCTTCTTTCCCGAAGGGGTTTGAGACCTTTTCTTGCTCCAGCAACCAGAAGATGCTGCCGTCATAGCTGGAGATGCTGAGGAGGCTGTGCCTGGTATTGTCTCACTTCCCTACCACTATTCAACCTACAGAGCAGTGATACTCAAGGGGTGGCCCGCGGGCCATGTGCGGCGCTCCTGTCCTTCACATGCAGCACCCTGGTGAACAGCAGCCCTGGATTGCTGTTTACTTAAGAGAGTACTGACTTTCAGAAAGATGGTAAATAAACTGGCGAGCGTTTATTTACAAGACAGCCTAAGTACAAGAAAGGAGCAAAAGAAAAAGGTATCCTTCTCACTTACCTTTTGGAACACACTCATTTTTATGACATCTTCCAACAAATGTGTATTAAAATGACAACCTCTCTTCAAAATTCATTTATAAGTGATGGTTTTTAAAAATGACCGTAGAAACTGTCATGCCTCCTCCGACCCTGACAATTAACCAAAAGGGGAACCCTTTAACTCAACCCAGCCTAGGGTAAATAAAGCATCAACAAAACAAGCATTGGCGGGTAGAGACAGATTTAACCTAAGTTATAAGCACAGTCTTGAATTCTGTTACTATTGAGTTTATTTCTTACTCAGAATTATTTCAAAACCAATTATAATAGTCAAAAAACGATAGGGAAATTAGAAAAATGAAAAAGGCTTGTATACAATACAGTGACTGAAAACACATAACAAATTGTACTTTACTAGGTATAACAATCGACCTACACCAACACAGGACTTATACAATCACAATTAATGGTATTACAGGAGGACAGAAACACAAACATAAGCCCTATACATTTAAATAGTGGTCACCGTTAACATTTCACATGTAATCCACTTCTGCATGCTAAGGTACTGGGCTTCTGCGTACACTTACTAATCTAGTGTTAAATATTGCTTTCACACTAGTGTATTCTAGTGTACCTACACTCTTTATATTCTCATCAATTATTTAATGAACCCAGTGCTCTTGCACTCTATAAAGTCAACGCGTTTCGGCCTTTCAATTTAAGGCCTCATCAGGACTGGAAAAGGGCAGAAGGAATTCTAAAAAAAGAAAACCAAAAAGAATTCTTACAAATGTGCCTACCACATGTCATTTATAACCCAATCACCAAAAGTGTATCATACATATATACATCACATCTACAAAATGTTTTTATTTTGTGTTAAAAACTTATTTAAGATCTATCTAAAATCGATAGTGCCCAGGTATTTGTTGTGTGTCCTACTACACCCAGAGAGTCAATTAAATGGCTTAACTGCAGAAAATTTTTTTTTGAAAAACATTCTAGAGCCCTAATTATTAACATTATCTCTGCTGGATAATTTCTATATTTCAAATATATCTCTACTTCGTTTGCACAATGAAATATAACACATATTTACCTTAGTTCTTGTAGCCCACATCTGGGGAACCGAACTTGTTTAAAATCAATTCCTGTTCAGAGCCGACTGAAGATGCTTCTAGTCGCCTTTCTCTAGCGAAAAAATGAGTGGTCTCGTCAGTATATATTTTCTATGGCTGTATCTCAAACCTGTCACCGAAATCAGAGCCACTTCATTTGTAAGACTTTCGGCTTACCGTGACCGGCGTCTAAATTGGGAACGCTCGCATTTAGGAACACGTGCAATTTTGGAGCCGTGTTCCGTGCAGCACTCGCTACTCGGCGGCAGGCTGCTCGTGTCCTTAACTGGCGTCTTTCCGAATGCTGTCTGGTTGCCTTGGCGACCCCATAGAATTGTGGGAACTCTAACCCTTCTTAACAAACAACTAAATCCCGGCGGCCATCTTAACACTATTAAACTCGTAAATCTTCTAATGATTATAACTACCAGAGGGTAACTAAAATGCATCTTTTAGTGATATGAGGTGGAGAATCTGCTTTACTATCTATATGGCTGCTCAAACGTTTCATTTTGTCATAATTGACTGAATTTGCCAAGTTGTCTGAGCTGATCTATTATTGGGGACTTATATGATTAACACTGCTCTTTTTATGTTCTAGTCAAACACGAGCATTTCGTCCTTCTTCAAACTAGCTACCTAGCATAAACTTAAACCAATTGTCTCGGCAAACACTAAACTGTATGCCCATCGATCTGCTTATATCTCTGATATCACATATCTCAATTTGCGCATTCTTTAATAAAGCAGTAACCCCAACATAATTTATGAATTTCTGGCAATAGTTACCATTTTTACTTAATTAGAGCCCATATTTCATCAGCATCATTAAGTCCTGTTTTTGCAGTTTGAAATTTTTCAATCAATCTTGCTTCCATTCGTAGAAGGTTCTTAGTTGTCAATGCTCCGTTGGGTTGTATTGTCAGTAGAACTGTCCACCTGATATCTTCCGCTGTATGCAACCATTCTTGGAAGTGTTCCACAAGAGGGGCTCCCTTGACTCCACACTTGATTCTCGACCGATGTTGGAGAATTCTGGTTTTGACTACTTGTGAAGTCTGTCCAATATATGCTTTCTCACATGGACACATAATGCAATAAATAACATTTTTCGAATTACAATTTGTGAAATCTTTCTGTACATGTGTTTTCCCATTTATTTTAACCTCTTTGGTGTCTTGTGTAAACTGGCAAGCCACACATTTTCCACATTTATAATGCCCTTGGACCGCTGGCAGTTGTAAAAGCGTCCTTAGATCTTTCTTTCTATCAGTTTGAGGCTGTTCTGCCTTGACCCATTGATCTCTTAAACTGCGTGCCTTTTTGAATGAGAACAGTGGTTGATCTATGCGCAAGTCACCAATGATTTTCCAATTACGTTCAATGATTGATCGTATTTTATTTGCCTTAGGGCTAAATGTGATCACACATGTAAGCGGGAGCTTTTTTGATTTCTCTTTAGGGACCAGCAATGTTTCTCTCGGTATAAACCAAGCTCTTTTAGCTGCATTTTTAACTAATTTCCTGGGGTATCCCCTATCGGTAAGTTTCTTAATCAATTCATCTGCATTCTCCAAATAATCAGTTTTTTCTGTACAATTTCTCCTGATCCTTAGGAATTGTCCAAAAGGTAGGTTTTGTTTAAGTGAGCGTGGATGTCCACTTGAGAAATGCAGGAGAGTGTTACGATCAGTAGGTTTTTTATATAGCTTGACGGCTAGATTGCCATCATTATTCCATAACCATAGGTCAAGGAAATTGATTTTTTCTTTATCCTTATTCATAGTGAAAGTGAAATCCACTGTGCGATGGTTTAGCCATTCATGGAATGCATCTAAAGTCTCTTCTGGCCCTTGCCAAATAATCAGAATGTCATCAATATAGCGGAACCAGTGATTAATATGCTTTCTGAATGGGTTAGTTTGTGGGTAAACCCATTTTTGTTCGAAAAAATCCATTACCAAGTTTGCGACCTCTGGGGCAAAACTGCAGCCCATTGCCACACCTTTAACTTGGCGATATAGTTGATCATCATATTTGAAAAAGTTATGTTTCAAACACAATGTGGCCAATTCAACTAAAAATTCTGTCGGAGGGGTATGCAATTGACTATTGTTGTTCAAAGTATGTCGAATGACTTCAATTGCTTCATCTTGGGGAATATTCGTATATAATGATTCAATATCAAAAGTCACCAGAAACTGGTTATTTTTATCATATGTTAAATCCTCCAGCTTGTTGATAATATCCATGGAGTCTCTTATATAAGCCGATGTTTTAGTTACAGCTGGTTTTATGAATACATCAACAAATTGGGCAAGGGGTTCTAAAATAGATCCACAGGCTGATACTATTGGTCTGCCCGGTGGGTGTTCTAAATTTTTATGTATTTTGGGTAAAATATAAAAACAGGGAATTCTTTCATCGGACTGATTTAAAAAATCATGTTCTTTTGTACTTATCCAACCCTGTTCTTTTGCTCTTGCAGTAAGCGTTTCAATTATGTTCTTGACCTGTTTAGGTATATCTCTTTGTATTACACGATAATGGTGTAAATTACTCAATTGGCGCATGGCTTCTGAGTTGTAATGTTCTTGCCCCCAAATCACAATCCCACCACCTTTATCAGCCGGTTTTATAATGATTTCTTGGTTATTAGCCAATTTTTGGATAGCTTCTTTCTCTATTTTAGAACAATTGTCATTAAAAATTTTTTTTGGGGAATTGAGGTCATCTAGTTCTTTCAAAACTAGATTTTCAAATATTTTGATTTCTTCTGGTAGATCATTTTTATCTGGTAAGAAACTTGATCGAGGTCTGAGGCCACTGTCCTCTGTACTATCTTGCATTGGAAATGCATTAAAGAAAGCTCTCAATCTTACTTTACGAAGAAATTTTAATACTTCTGTTTTGCTTTCCACTGGATCTGGACTTCTGATTGGGACAAAGGATAAGCCTTTACTTAACACCTGTTTTTCAATTTCTGTTAAAGGATGTGTTGATAAGTTGTAAATGGGAATTAAATTGTTAGATTCCATTATTGTCGTCTGTATGCCCTCCTTCTGGTTCGGAAAAAATTGTGATCTTGAAATTGGCCCCTGAAATTGCCTCCCCCTCCTCTTGAACCTCTCCGAGTACCTCTGCCTAAAAAAGGTTGTGGCACTGGATAAGTCCCTTGTATATCTGGTTCGGATTCAGAGGATGTATCTGAGAAAGTGATGAATTTTTTCCGCGATCTTGTTTGGGATAGCAAATTGAGATTATTTGGATTATTGTTTTTGTAGAAATCTTCTCTTAAGTAAGGGTAAGTATGTAAGATGTCAAAATTCTTTATATCTCGAGCTAGTTTAGTTGTTTTTTGGCTAATCGTGTTAGTTTTGAAATCTGTTATGATTTTGTTAACTGTATCCAACAATTGCTGGACATTTTGTATCGACTCATCTGTTGATATTTCTTGTTCAAGGGTGGCAATTTCTTTTAGTTCACATTCACTGATCCTTAACGCTGTTTCAACTGATAGTGCTAGCCAATCACGGGAACACTTAGTGCCTACCCCGCTGAATTGTGTCAAATATTTAGGGTCGCTTGTGAAGATTACAGGAATATTTTTTACTTGTAACCCATATGGGATTGTGTTATTTTTTAGATGTTCAAGTAGTACCTGTGCATGTAATTGGGTTCTAGTGTTTTTCTTTTTAAGCTGCTTCAATCTCTCTATTTTATCCAATTTGGGAGTCTCACTCGGTGGCGATTCCCCACTTAAGAGAGAAGGTAATTCCAAAAGTTTCAATATTTGTTCGTCTGTGTAGCTGACTGTTTGATGGTCTGACATTATCTATATCTAGAATATAGAGGACACACTTCAATGTTTGATTTATTCTCTAGGTCATATCACCTCACTAATTTCGTCCTTTTTTGACCAACAATTATAACTAACTTCTCCTCCAAATCATGGAGGTGTGTGAATTACTCACTGTTTTCCCTCACACCTAACTAGGTGTACCATAGAACAATTAACCAAAAGGGGAACCCTTTAACTCAACCCAGCCTAGGGTAAATAAAGCATCAACAAAACAAGCATTGGCGGGTAGAGACAGATTTAACCTAAGTTATAAGCACAGTCTTGAATTCTGTTACTATTGAGTTTATTTCTTACTCAGAATTATTTCAAAACCAATTATAATAGTCAAAAAACGATAGGGAAATTAGAAAAATGAAAAAGGCTTGTATACAATACAGTGACTGAAAACACATAACAAATTGTACTTTACTAGGTATAACAATCGACCTACACCAACACAGGACTTATACAATCACAATTAATGGTATTACAGGAGGACAGAAACACAAACATAAGCCCTATACATTTAAATAGTGGTCACCGTTAACATTTCACATGTAATCCACTTCTGCATGCTAAGGTACTGGGCTTCTGCGTACACTTACTAATCTAGTGTTAAATATTGCTTTCACACTAGTGTATTCTAGTGTACCTACACTCTTTATATTCTCATCAATTATTTAATGAACCCAGTGCTCTTGCACTCTATAAAGTCAACGCGTTTCGGCCTTTCAATTTAAGGCCTCATCAGGACTGGAAAAGGGCAGAAGGAATTCTAAAAAAAGAAAACCAAAAAGAATTCTTACAAATGTGCCTACCACATGTCATTTATAACCCAATCACCAAAAGTGTATCATACATATATACATCACATCTACAAAATGTTTTTATTTTGTGTTAAAAACTTATTTAAGATCTATCTAAAATCGATAGTGCCCAGGTATTTGTTGTGTGTCCTACTACACCCAGAGAGTCAATTAAATGGCTTAACTGCAGAAAAAATTTTTTTGAAAAACATTCTAGAGCCCTAATTATTAACATTATCTCTGCTGGATAATTTCTATATTTCAAATATATCTCTACTTCGTTTGCACAATGAAATATAACACATATTTACCTTAGTTCTTGTAGCCCACATCTGGGGAACCGAACTTGTTTAAAATCAATTCCTGTTCAGAGCCGACTGAAGATGCTTCTAGTCGCCTTTCTCTAGCGAAAAAACGAGTGGTCTCGTCAGTATATATTTTCTATGGCTGTATCTCAAACCTGTCACCGAAATCAGAGCCACTTCATTTGTAAGACTTTCGGCTTACCGTGACCGGCGTCTAAATTGGGAACGCTCGCATTTAGGAACACGTGCAATTTTGGAGCCGTGTTCCGTGCAGCACTCGCTACTCGGCGGCAGGCTGCTCGTGTCCTTAACTGGCGTCTTTCCGAATGCTGTCTGGTTGCCTTGGCGACCCCATAGAATTGTGGGAACTCTAACCCTTCTTAACAAACAACTAAATCCCGGCGGCCATCTTAACACTATTAAACTCGTAAATCTTCTAATGATTATAACTACCAGAGGGTAACTAAAATGCATCTTTTAGTGATATGAGGTGGAGAATCTGCTTTACTATCTATATGGCTGCTCAAACGTTTCATTTTGTCATAATTGACTGAATTTGCCAAGTTGTCTGAGCTGATCTATTATTGGGGACTTATATGATTAACACTGCTCTTTTTATGTTCTAGTCAAACACGAGCATTTCGTCCTTCTTCAAACTAGCTACCTAGCATAAACTTAAACCAATTGTCTCGGCAAACACTAAACTGTATGCCCATCGATCTGCTTATATCTCTGATATCACATATCTCAATTTGCGCATTCTTTAATAAAGCAGTAACCCCAACATAATTTATGAATTTCTGGCAATAGTTACCATTTTTACTTAATTAGAGCCCATATTTCATCAGCATCATTAAGTCCTGTTTTTGCAGTTTGAAATTTTTCAATCAATCTTGCTTCCATTCGTAGAAGGTTCTTAGTTGTCAATGCTCCGTTGGGTTGTATTGTCAGTAGAACTGTCCACCTGATATCTTCCGCTGTATGCAACCATTCTTGGAAGTGTTCCACAAGAGGGGCTCCCTTGACTCCACACTTGATTCTCGACCGATGTTGGAGAATTCTGGTTTTGACTACTTGTGAAGTCTGTCCAATATATGCTTTCTCACATGGACACATAATGCAATAAATAACATTTTTCGAATTACAATTTGTGAAATCTTTCTGTACATGTGTTTTCCCATTTATTTTAACCTCTTTGGTGTCTTGTGTAAACTGGCAAGCCACACATTTTCCACATTTATAATGCCCTTGGACCGCTGGCAGTTGTAAAAGCGTCCTTAGATCTTTCTTTCTATCAGTTTGAGGCTGTTCTGCCTTGACCCATTGATCTCTTAAACTGCGTGCCTTTTTGAATGAGAACAGTGGTTGATCTATGCGCAAGTCACCAATGATTTTCCAATTACGTTCAATGATTGATCGTATTTTATTTGCCTTAGGGCTAAATGTGATCACACATGTAAGCGGGAGCTTTTTTGATTTCTCTTTAGGGACCAGCAATGTTTCTCTCGGTATAAACCAAGCTCTTTTAGCTGCATTTTTAACTAATTTCCTGGGGTATCCCCTATCGGTAAGTTTCTTAATCAATTCATCTGCATTCTCCAAATAATCCGTTTTTTCTGTACAATTTCTCCTGATCCTTAGGAATTGTCCAAAAGGTAGGTTTTGTTTAAGTGAGCGTGGATGTCCACTTGAGAAATGCAGGAGAGTGTTACGATCAGTAGGTTTTTTATATAGCTTGACGGCAAGATTGCCATCATTATTCCATAACCATAGGTCAAGGAAATTGATTTTTTCTTTATCCTTATTCATAGTGAAAGTGAAATCCACTGTGCGATGGTTTAGCCATTCATGGAATGCATCTAAAGTCTCTTCTGGCCCTTGCCAAATAATCAGAATGTCATCAATATAGCGGAACCAGTGATTAATATGCTTTCTGAATGGGTTAGTTTGTGGGTAAACCCATTTTTGTTCGAAAAAATCCATTACCAAGTTTGCGACCTCTGGGGCAAAACTGCAGCCCATTGCCACACCTTTAACTTGGCGATATAGTTGATCATCATATTTGAAAAAGTTATGTTTCAAACACAATGTGGCCAATTCAACTAAAAATTCTGTCGGAGGGGTATGCAATTGACTATTGTTGTTCAAAGTATGTCGAATGACTTCAATTGCTTCATCTTGGGGAATATTCGTATATAATGATTCAATATCAAAAGTCACCAGAAACTGGTTATTTTTATCATATGTTAAATCCTCCAGCTTGTTGATAATATCCATGGAGTCTCTTATATAAGCCGATGTTTTAGTTACAGCTGGTTTTATGAATACATCAACAAATTGGGCAAGGGGTTCTAAAATAGATCCACAGGCTGATACTATTGGTCTGCCCGGTGGGTGTTCTAAATTTTTATGTATTTTGGGTAAAATATAAAAACAGGGAATTCTTTCATCGGACTGATTTAAAAAATCATGTTCTTTTGTACTTATCCAACCCTGTTCTTTTGCTCTTGCAGTAAGCGTTTCAATTATGTTCTTGACCTGTTTAGGTATATCTCTTTGTATTACACGATAATGGTGTAAATTACTCAATTGGCGCATGGCTTCTGAGTTGTAATGTTCTTGCCCCCAAATCACAATCCCACCACCTTTATCAGCCGGTTTTATAATGATTTCTTGGTTATTAGCCAATTTTTGGATAGCTTCTTTCTCTATTTTAGAACAATTGTCATTAAAATTTTTTTTGGGGGAATTGAGGTCATCTAGTTCTTTCAAAACTAGATTTTCAAATATTTTGATTTCTTCTGGTAGATCATTTTTATCTGGTAAGAAACTTGATCGAGGTCTGAGGCCACTGTCCTCTGTACTATCTTGCATTGGAAATGCATTAAAGAAAGCTCTCAATCTTACTTTACGAAGAAATTTTAATACTTCTGTTTTGCTTTCCACTGGATCTGGACTTCTGATTGGGACAAAGGATAAGCCTTTACTTAACACCTGTTTTTCAATTTCTGTTAAAGGATGTGTTGATAAGTTGTAAATGGGAATTAAATTGTTAGATTCCATTATTGTCGTCTGTATGCCCTCCTTCTGGTTCGGAAAAAATTGTGATCTTGAAATTGGCCCCTGAAATTGCCTCCCCCTCCTCTTGAACCTCTCCGAGTACCTCTGCCTAAAAAAGGTTGTGGCACTGGATAAGTCCCTTGTATATCTGGTTCGGATTCAGAGGATGTATCTGAGAAAGTGATGAATTTTTTCCGCGATCTTGTTTGGGATAGCAAATTGAGATTATTTGGATTATTGTTTTTGTAGAAATCTTCTCTTAAGTAAGGGTAAGTATGTAAGATGTCAAAATTCTTTATATCTCGAGCTAGTTTAGTTGTTTTTTGGCTAATCGTGTTAGTTTTGAAATCTGTTATGATTTTGTTAACTGTATCCAACAATTGCTGGACATTTTGTATCGACTCATCTGTTGATATTTCTTGTTCAAGGGTGGCAATTTCTTTTAGTTCACATTCACTGATCCTTAACGCTGTTTCAACTGATAGTGCTAGCCAATCACGGGAACACTTAGTGCCTACCCCGCTGAATTGTGTCAAATATTTAGGGTCGCTTGTGAAGATTACAGGAATATTTTTTACTTGTAACCCATATGGGATTGTGTTATTTTTTAGATGTTCAAGTAGTACCTGTGCATGTAATTGGGTTCTAGTGTTTTTCTTTTTAAGCTGCTTCAATCTCTCTATTTTATCCAATTTGGGAGTCTCACTCGGTGGCGATTCCCCACTTAAGAGAGAAGGTAATTCCAAAAGTTTCAATATTTGTTCGTCTGTGTAGCTGACTGTTTGATGGTCTGACATTATCTATATCTAGAATATAGAGGACACACTTCAATGTTTGATTTATTCTCTAGGTCATATCACCTCACTAATTTCGTCCTTTTTTGACCAACAATTATAACTAACTTCTCCTCCAAATCATGGAGGTGTGTGAATTACTCACTGTTTTCCCTCACACCTAACTAGGTGTACCATAGAACAATTAACCAAAAGGGGAACCCTTTAACTCAACCCAGCCTAGGGTAAATAAAGCATCAACAAAACAAGCATTGGCGGGTAGAGACAGATTTAACCTAAGTTATAAGCACAGTCTTGAATTCTGTTACTATTGAGTTTATTTCTTACTCAGAATTATTTCAAAACCAATTATAATAGTCAAAAAACGATAGGGAAATTAGAAAAATGAAAAAGGCTTGTATACAATACAGTGACTGAAAACACATAACAAATTGTACTTTACTAGGTATAACAATCGACCTACACCAACACAGGACTTATACAATCACAATTAATGGTATTACAGGAGGACAGAAACACAAACATAAGCCCTATACATTTAAATAGTGGTCACCGTTAACATTTCACATGTAATCCACTTCTGCATGCTAAGGTACTGGGCTTCTGCGTACACTTACTAATCTAGTGTTAAATATTGCTTTCACACTAGTGTATTCTAGTGTACCTACACTCTTTATATTCTCATCAATTATTTAATGAACCCAGTGCTCTTGCACTCTATAAAGTCAACGCGTTTCGGCCTTTCAATTTAAGGCCTCATCAGGACTGGAAAAGGGCAGAAGGAATTCTAAAAAAAGAAAACCAAAAAGAATTCTTACAAATGTGCCTACCACATGTCATTTATAACCCAATCACCAAAAGTGTATCATACATATATACATCACATCTACAAAATGTTTTTATTTTGTGTTAAAAACTTATTTAAGATCTATCTAAAATCGATAGTGCCCAGGTATTTGTTGTGTGTCCTACTACACCCAGAGAGTCAATTAAATGGCTTAACTGCAGAAAATTTTTTTTTGAAAAACATTCTAGAGCCCTAATTATTAACATTATCTCTGCTGGATAATTTCTATATTTCAAATATATCTCTACTTCGTTTGCACAATGAAATATAACACATATTTACCTTAGTTCTTGTAGCCCACATCTGGGGAACCGAACTTGTTTAAAATCAATTCCTGTTCAGAGCCGACTGAAGATGCTTCTAGTCGCCTTTCTCTAGCGAAAAAACGAGTGGTCTCGTCAGTATATATTTTCTATGGCTGTATCTCAAACCTGTCACCGAAATCAGAGCCACTTCATTTGTAAGACTTTCGGCTTACCGTGACCGGCGTCTAAATTGGGAACGCTCGCCAATGCTTGTTTTGTTGATCCTCCGACCCTGACAACAATAATAATAGTGACCTAAGAGGCAAGTCAGTTGTCCTGTTAAACCACTAATTCAGTTATTTCAGTTTTTTACACTTGACTTACCCGAGGTAGTAATAGCAAGTATGGAAGGCTGGTAAAGGGATAGTGATTCAGAAACTGCTTGGCACACTATTGTCAAACCTATGACTGTTCTAGAGACTAGAGGATTAATTTAGAGGGCAGTATGGACTGAAACCCTCAAAATAACTCTATAACTCACTATGTACATGCTTTGGTTCTCCAACACCCACCTTACCCCTTGCAAGCAAAGCCCACTCCCATCCCGCTGGCATCAATGCTGCCCTCAGGCACACCACAGACCATATTTTGTGGCCCCTGGGAAAATCTTTGTGAGTACCCCTGGTACAGAAGATGACACACACACTGGCAGTGCCAGGTGCTGGGCACCACCATCACCACAACTGAGACAAACCACATTGGCTGTCTGCCACTCACACCACCCTTCATGTTAACGCTTGTTCCGTGTTGGTACTGCACGTGAGACTGGGGGCAAGGTGCCCATCACGGCGCACTGCACATCATCTGACATCTGTCTGTGAGTGTTACACAAACACCAACAATTTCCACCACACCAAAGTCAAACCGACTGGCTTTATCAAGGATTGTCTTTATTCTGTTCAGTTTCAAGGGCGGCTCAGAGACATCCTTCAGCCTAACTGCAGTTTCCAAATCCTGCTTCCCGAGAGGCCGCTGGCTCTTGGATAAACAAGGAGATGTGCAGCGCGGCCGGCTCTACAGGGGACCCTCCAGGCTCCGGTGCCTGCGCCCAGGAGCTGCCTGACAGCCTCTTATTAATGAGCTGAGCTGCAGGCCCGCTGCACTTTCATTTCTTATTAAAACCGCGTTCTCAAGGTCACTGGCTTCCCAGAGCACCTCTGGGACTCTCCTCTTCGCCTGCCCGAGCTCAGGTCCATCCAGCCTGCAGAGAGGAGGCGAAAATATGGATTTTGAACTCCCACCCCCTGCGCGCATCCTTCTCACCCACCTTCCGCTCCCTCCCGTGTTTGTTTGTCCTCAGACTGGTTCAGCGCGGAGCTCCCTTCGTGTCGATGAGCTGAAAACCCGGAGACCGCGTCCAAATGCAACCTTTTTGTAACTACTATAAACACATAGGATAATTCATTCTCTATGAACGAAAAGGTGTTATTTTACTTACACTCATGAGTTAGACAACTGGAAAGGAAATACATAAATCACATACACAGAACCAAACAGGATTTACAAGACAGTGAGACCACAAATGTGGAATTAGGGATGGGTCAATCCTGAATCGCTGTTCGGATGGGAAGGGTGGGGCCGGTTTTGGGGGGTTTCAGCGGACTGGTATTAAGGGCTTCACAGGTAGACTTAAACCACCAGGGTTTCTGTAACCCTTTGTGGCTAGCCATCTCCTCTGAAAGAAGGGCCACCCAAACAATTTTATATTTTGAAATTAGCACATTTCCCTCTGATTATTTGCTTTTTTTTAAATGAGCCAGTGGTGGCTAATGTATGCTATTACTTTTTAAAATAAGATTGTAATAACACACACATGCAATCACAATAATGCGTTAACCATTCGTAGTCCTGTAATATACACGTTTAAGGTTAATAGCGGATGCCCTATCCCGAGGACATTCAAACAACAAGGAACCTGTTACTACTGGCGGCTAGAGTTATAGGGGTAACAAACCTTCCTACAAAGAGTTAGGGAAGCTCAAGCATAATTGCATCCAGTAAAACTCAAAAAGATTCAAAGGATGGCTCCTATGTTATGACATCATAATCTTTACTTGTAGCAACAAACTTTATATGCACCAACCAAGGAAAGAGAGGTATTTAAGGTGTGTCCTGATTAAGCTGTCTCTGCTCATTATGGACAACCCTTGACTTTGTTATTCAATCTTTTTGGTGGGCAACAGCGGATCAAGAAGTTTTAAAATCAGTGCAAACTTGTAAATTCTGGCCAATAAATGACTGGTCATGAAAAGCCATTTGGTGTTCCTCTTCTTCCCCTATTAGAACCACCCTGTCCTTGGCATGCCATCTCAATAGACTATAATGTGGATTTGCCTCCTTCCAAGGGTCACCAAGTAATCATTATAATATTTGACGCCTTCTTTATGAAAGCTCACTCAGCTTCTTTTCAAAGTCACGTCCAGAGATTAGCCCATTTGAAGACGGCCATTTTTTCCATGCCTCATAATGGAGCCTCCAAACCCACCATGGAGTTTATCTGTCCCTTTTTAGGGTCGAGCCTGCATAGCATGCGCTTGCAAGACGCTGTAGCGGTTAGGAAAGGGCTCGGAGCCCTGCCCATGTCACATCAGTGTCTTTCATTGGTTCGTGGGCTTGCCTTTTAAAATCTGCTTGCTTTCATTAGTGGAAGGCATGTATACGTCATGCCTTTTCTGGTGGATAGCCCTCCTCGAGCGCAGCAACCAATTACTGAAAACATACGAGGCTCGCTGTTTTCTGTCCGATTTGTGGACTACTTTTTCTCTTTTTTCGCAGGGCGATCATGCTTTTTTAGCAGTGCAACCGCGCTCGTTTTTTTTTTTTTCCATTTAATGAGGCAAGAAAAGTCCGGTTGGGAGTTTACAACTGCTAATAGCTCTAACTTGGAGAAATGCGAGACCCGTTGCATTGCAAATGCTTATTCTGTATGTAATTTCCTGTTTACAGATATATGAGAAATCAATGCAGGTCCATCCTCGCATCGCAACACAGTCAGAATTCTTCATCTGAATTTGTCACTCCAGTTCTTTTCCTTGGATTTCAGTCTGCACTCTCCAGGCCTGTTCTCCTGGAAGATTTCTGTGTCTTGTCACCATCTGGGAGTCTTTATGCCACCGATTTTGACCCCTGAAGAAAACGAATCCTCTATGAGGGCATCAGGTCCTTCTACTTGCCATGTGAAGGATCATGATGGCTACCGAGAGGAGTCACCCTTACCTTGGCAAAACAAGTACAAAGGTCTCAGTGTGATCTTCACAAATGGCACTTGACAATTATAATACTATGGTTTAGTTGATCAGCAGCATTTTTCCTACTTTGCCTCTGAACCCAGCAGCTTTCTTTGTTGTTTCTTCAGCAAGAAGTATAACCTCAGGGGAGTGGTTCTTCTGGTGGCAGTCAGAAGGGCACTCAGGCCGGGATTAGGGGTGTTAGGGAAGAGTCTGATGCAAGGCACAGAGACAAAGAGTGAACAAAAGGATGGCATGCTTGGTCCAGGGGCAGGTAAGTATGCAAGGTGGGAAAAGCAGAGGGGAGAGGAGGAAGTGATACAGGCCTCGGTGAGGCACAAAGACAGAAATGGTCCAGATGAAGTTAAACAGAACACGGTTAAGGGGAACAACTGTGCACGGGATGTGGGATGGGTTAGTTTGTTCTCCGTTAGTTACTAGGGTCGTTTTAGTTTGTACAGCAAGGAGCTGAAGGATGTTTTGTTATATGCCCAGCTTGCTCCTTAAAAAGCAGGCTTTTGACAGCAATAAGAGAGCCTGTGCTGATTTCTCTTTCAAGCCGGCCATGGATGGAGTGGGTACCTCCTTATCCGCCTGGGGAGAATTAGAGGAGAGAAGTGCAGGTGCAGTGGCAAGTCAGCTGGACGACTGCAGTAGAGATGTCATTGCGCCCTCGCTGAAGAGAGAGCAGTTTGCCTTCACAAAATGGCAGACCCCACTAAGCTGCCTGGCACAGTATGGGGAGCAGCCTGTGGTAGTGGGGTCTGGGGTGGGCAGGAACTTTGGTAATAAGGAAGACAGTAACGTATGGTATGAGTCGCTGGGGAGCGAGCAGACAGCATGGCACTCAGGACAGGATTAGGGTTTGAGGGAAGAGTCCAACAGAAACAGAAATTGCATGAACAAAAGGATGGCAGGCTTGGTCCAGGAGTTGGACAGCTTGTGAGGTGGAAAAAGCATTAGGGGCCAGGAGAAAGGCCAGGGTGGCGTCAGTGAGAAACTTTGGAAATGGTCCAGATAAGGCTAGAGAGAAACAAATTAAGGGGGCGGGAACTGTTTAGGGGAGGCAGGATGGGTTAGTTTGTTCTTTGTTAGTTTGTTGCTAGGGCATTTTTAGTTTGTGCAGCAAAAGCTGAGTGATGTTTTGTTATATGTTTAGTTTGCTCCAAATAAAGCAGCTTTTTGAGTGCAGTAGCAGCACTCCTGCTGATCTCTCCTCCAACCCAGCTATCTCAATCTGGCCAGTCCTCCTGTGAATGAGACCGCTGAGCTTCTGGTTTTGCGGGGCTTTGCAAGGGCAATTATGACAAAAAGCTACATAAAGGATCTGCAGTCATTTTTTATGGCAAACCTCGGACAATTTTTGAAGTTTGCCAGAAGCTTCTCTTTAAATTCACACCCTGAAATTAGCCCATTCGAAGATGGGAATTTATTTCAGACTTTGTACTGGTGCCTCCCAATCCATGATGGTGTTTATCTGTTCCTTTCCCTGTATGTCATTAACTGTTTATAGCAGAATAAGAAGCTGCTACAATCATATCCTTGCATTCCAACACAAGCTGAGTTCTTTGCCTGTATTAGTCACTTCAGTTCCAGCTCTTCACCATGGATTTCAGACTGTACTCCTTAGTACTGTTCTCCTGAAAGATTCCATCTGAGGCCTATGTCCTGTGACAATTCAGGTGTTTCTTCGGCTACTGCTTTTCTTCCTGACAAAAGCGTATCCTCTCTAAGGGCACCTGGTCTTTGAATATGTCTTTTGAGGGATCAAGGTGGTCACCCAGAAGTCTCACCCTTTCCTTGGAGGAGCAAGTTTATAGCTCTCATTGAGACATTCACGACCGGCACATAGGGTAAGACTCAAGCATATTCAGTGTAATCTAGTAAGAACCCAGGAATTAATATGTAATATGTAATTCACAGTCAAGATGTCTTCCCAGAATGTCTTGGCCTATCTAATGCAGCAACAAGACAATTAACTGCAACATTTACAAGCTGAAAATGCAGTTCTTAGTAGGTCCCTGGCAGCCAGAGCAGACGTTCCACCTGTTCCTCAAGGTCTTTTACACTTTTCTGGGGATCCAGACCTGGCCAGTTCTCCTCAGATAGAGACACTGGGACACAGTTCTCCTTCAAAAGAGCTATTTTGCTGGGGATGTAATGGCTTGGGAGATGGCCCAGCTAACGATCAATGCCTGATCAAAGTTATTCTAATTTTCTAGAACGATTCACAAAGATCTTTTAATGCTCAGACACAGAATTCTCTGCTAAGGCAACTCGCTGATATTTAGCAGGGTCCAACGGATGTAACATGTGTAACCTGATATAGTAATTTGGCAGGTGCAGTGGTCTGCACAGAATAAACTTATGTGATCTTGTTTCATCAGGGGCTAAAGAATGAGTTAATGAGGTCTCCACATCCAGAATCATTGATAGGCTCGATTGAAGAAGCCTTGATAACTGAACAATGACCTCAGGAAAGAAAGGCAGAGGGACGAAGACTCAAATCTATGGAAATCCTGCAATGGCATTTGACTCTTGCAGACCTTCAAGCAGTTTCTCTGACTCATCTTCTATTCCCTATTCTGATTCAAATTGGTTTGGTTTAAGGAACTGTCACCAAGAAGAAAAGAAGACACAAGTCTAGGTTATGCCTTTCCTGCACGGATGCATTTCACATAATCCAAGATTGTCAAATCAGACTAGGAAATGTTGTAATCAGATGTATTCTTGGAGTGAAAAAGAAGTAGAATGTAGAATGGTCTAATAACTCATTCTGCATCTCCTGCTGGAGCTCCCCTATTCTTTGTTCCCAATAGAATAACGAGGTAAGCCCTTGCATTGACTGCCAAGGGCCAAACAAAGTGACCATTAAAGATAATTTTCTGCTGTCCTTGATTTAAGACATCCTACAAGTGGTACGCAGTGCAACTATGTTCACTAAATTAGACTTGCAGAGAGCCTCTCATCTTCTCTGGATAAAGGAAAGAGACAAATGGAAGAATGCTTTTAGGACGCCATTGGGACTTTTCAAGTTCAGAATTATGTCATTTGGTGTCTGTAGGCACCTACCACATGTCAGTGCTTCATGAATCAAGTTTCTTCTGATATAAATTTGTAGCTCCAGTTCTTTGCCCTGGATTTCATTCCACACCCTTCAATCCTGTTCTCCTGGAAGATATCTTCTGAAGTCTGTTTCTTCTCGCCATCTGAGATGTTTTTTTATGCCACTTACTTTTCCTCCTGAAGAAAGCGTATCTTCTCTGAGGGCATCTAGTGCTTCCACTTGCTTTGTGTGGGATCAAGATGGCATCACCCTTACATTGGAGAACCAAGCACAATTCCTTACATTATTAAAATCTTCCTCTCGCCTGCCACTTACATGAGCTAAAGGTAACTGGAGCCAGCAGGCTTACTTTCTTCTTTTTTGTTGTGATCACTGTGACACAAAGCACTTTTCTTGCACCGTTTACCTTTTTTTATATGACCATTCTTAATGTTTTGTTTAAATTAATAGGATGTTCTGCATATTGAGAGTGTATTATTTTTTCTACATTTAATTTCACTTGTCTATTTGCGATTGTTATTTGCTATTACATGTACAGTTAACTTATGTTAAGTGATTCCCTGAGAACGTGTTTCCTTTACCCATGTTTGGTAAGTTTCCAATAGCATACTGGGTTGCTCCTGCATTTTATGAAGGACATCTTTTTCAAAGGCAGAAGACAATTCTCTGAAGATCTGCAATCCTCTGCTAGTGGTGTGGGTTTTCAGCTAAATATGGAAAAATTTCAATTTGTTTCTACACATGTTTTTTGGTATCATCTTTGGAATGGACATGGAATTAATATTGCTTTGAGAAAACAGGTGCCTTTGTCTACTGTCTCATTTTATTCACCTGTTAATACAACCCCAAGTGTCTGCCAGGGAATGACTGACGATCCAAGATTATATGGCATTAAGAACTGTGGTGGTTTCATGGGCATATCTATAACTGAAACCTCTAGCATCTCATCTACTAAAACACTGGAATCCAATACTAGAATTACAAGGCTCCAGTCCCGATAACAGCTTTTTCTTGAGTCTTAACGTGGTGGCTTGTTCCAGAAGGTCTTCAACGGGGAGTCTCTTTGGCTTCTTCTTTAACTCTAGTTATAAGAACAGATTCTGTTTGCTGGGTTTGGGGTGCTACATCAGATGACCTCGGTTGATGGTCTTAAATCTTCCATGTCACAGATTCCTTGTTTGTCTCCTGTTGGAATCCCTCTGAGGGCAAAACACCTACCACTATGTCATTAAGGCATTGACAAAGAATGACTGTTTCTCAAGTAGATTCTACTTTAGACCACTGCATTCATAAGGGCTTTCAGAGGGGAATGAAGCGGGAGAAGTACGGGAAACATGTAGTGCAGGTGGGGGAGTGTACAAATATGGCTAGCGTACAAGCTGACGGATATCACCCAATCCAGTTGCTTAGGTGCGCAAAAAAGAAAAGAAATAAGAAAGAAAATCTTGGACCTTTCAACGGCGGGGTTGTACCCTGGATGTGGGCCAGTCGATTGCGGGGAGTGCAGGGGCCCCAAACTTGAATAGGATTCATGGCGCTAACAGCCATAGATGGCGGGACAGAGCAAAGGTGAGCAAAATGGGCGGGGGTGTAGAAAAAGGATGGTGAAGTGTCAATCCTAGCCCGTGTTAGTATACCCCAAAACTACAGGGTACCATTCAGCATAAAGCTACAGCAACTATCTGGACAGGAACATGAGACTAGGGCCGGGACCTGAAGGCACTAATTGAACGATACAGCAACAACCTCCAGCAAGATACACAGCCACATCATTAGACAACAGTGTTGTAAAGTTATCAGGGTAATGTACCAGAAATGAGAGAGCACCATAACCGTGGAGCAGACCAAGGAGTCGAATCAAGTGTTAGGTACAGCTCATGATAATCATCAACAGGAACTGTCCACCCAGTCCCGAGAAAGGAGGCGCTAAGTATAAGTGTTGCTGCCAGGGGCCATGGCGGGTTTCAGCAGTGATCTGGACTTGTCTCAATTCATGTCTTGCATAGACGTCTCCACAGTTTTCAGGAAGCTCTCTCAGTTTGATTCCTGATCGCTCAGCCCTGAGATCTGCCAGGACGATTTATGACCCTCCCATCCCGCTGTTGGAGTGGTATATCACAGGAAGGCAGCAGTGTAGTTTTCATTCCTGAGCCCTCCACGTTCTCCAGAAAGTGCAGCAAATCAGTTGGCTTAAACAAGTCCTTCAATTCCCCATTCTTCCTTATGCTCATTCTGGATGGATCCAGACAACCATACTTAGGGCCTGATTTAGAGTTTGGCGGAGGGATTAGTCCGTCACAAATGTAACAGATGCTCCGACCACCATACTACAAGTTCCATAGGCTTTAATGGAATTGTAATATGGTGGATGGTATATCTGTCACGTTTGTGACGGAATAACCTCCTCCGCCAAACTCTAAATCAGGCTCTTAATGTCTAATTTCTGGAGCCTCGTCGTAGGGACAGAAAGACTTTACGTTTGGCATTGATTTTCCCAGAAAAATCTGCTGCAATCTGGTTTTTATGGCTTTTAAGGTTATTTGGACCACGTTGGTGTGTTGCCTGCAGTACTGTGTCTACTTATGGTGGAGGAGACAAGCTATAATCGGTTGTACTCTATCCCTGGGTGCCTGTGTGTAGACTGGAATCCTATGACGCATGCTGGAATGCCTAGGAAGGTGTGAAAGTTACGCCTATGAGGCATGGGACACGATCTACCAGAAAGCTTTTAACATAGTCCCCCTCCATTTTCTTGGAGATTCCATACAGGCAGATATTATTCCTCCGAGAACTGTCTTCCAAGTCTGTGACTTTTCTTCATTGTTATCAAGTGTCTGAGTCCCACGACTCTACACTATTCCAGTCTATATTTGAGTGCTGATACTCTTTATGCCTTACACTTCAGCATTAAAGATACAGAGCTCTCTCCAGATGGATTTAATCTCAGTGACGAGATCCCTATCATAGTTATCTCCCTGAGGAACATCTCCATAGTCATCTCCTGGGGTGCCTTAGTGGCCGCAGCTTTCTCGCCCCCCTCCTACCACTTCCATGCGTCAAGGATTATTAGCCTGAAACCATTGCTGAGGACAGAGGAATAGGGAGGGCAGATTGCATAGTAGATATTTTTATTAGTATAAGTGCTGTTTGGAGATGAGTGACCTTCTGTTCAGCCTGAAGGTGTGTCACCAACTCAGAGGCTCAAAAGGTAAATAAGTGTCAGCATTTTCAGTGTTCCACACAGCTTCATGAGAAATGCCAGGCAGGGAATGTGGGGGGGTGGGGACGTCATAAGTCAGGAAGGGACAGACTACGAGATCTCCACTGTAACTAGAGCCGCTTACAGCCTCATATCTTAGGTCTTCGGGCTTCAAGTGGGGCGGGAGGAAAATAGAGTGATTTGGGGTGGGCAGTGTAATTCTCTCTGGTGTAATTACTTGTAATGACTGCAAAATTACTTGGAATTATGTGTAATTATGCAAGAAGCGTAATCCAGCATTTTGCGCTATTTTCTTAGTGCACAGGGCACCCTTGCATCCAAAATGAGTGCAAGGAAGCATTGTGTTCTAAAAAAATAGAACTAAAAGCTACAGGACATGAACAGCAGTAGCCAGCAGCCGCTCACACTGTCTTAGTTCGTTGATCCTGTGCTCCTGCAATAGTATTTTTGCCCCAAGTTACTCTAAATTACTCAAGCCGGCATAATGGCATAATTCCAGTAATTTTGCTTCACAAAAGTAATGCGTAATTACTGAAATTACTCTGATTACTCAGGTGTAACTAAAATGTCACCCAAGCCTAATGGTTATGCTTACTATGGATTTGTGACCATGTTTGTAAATGAGGCACTCAATGCAATTGCAGCACTCTGTGGCACGGATGAATGAAGTTGGGGCACTGTCTGCAGTAGTGGATTTCTTTGCGATTGGAGTGCTCTATATAGTTGTGGTCGCTTAAGCATAAGGAATGGGGTGGCAATACTGTATGTCCAGCTTGTGCCTTCCGAATGTGAAAATGAGAGCATCTTGTGGAGAGGGTGGATCGAGCATTCATCACCATCAACATCACCAGCACATTGCCCTCACCCACTGCGCTGTATTCTCAGCCAGCTCACCCTCCAACAGCAGCGAGATTTCTTATACACGGGCTCTGTGAGGCTGGGGCTTGCCACAGCACAGAGAAAGTCCCTGAATTGACAGTTAGTTATTCCCATCCATCGGCTTCCTTGCAGTTCACACTCACCCCCAACGTTCTTAGGTCAGCACGGAGGAGGGCATCCACGTTAACCGTTAGAATGAGTAGGCCCCAGACGCAGTCCTGAGGGATGACCAAGTTCGAGGCATAATGAAGATGAAAATGAGAGGACAGGTCAAGAAGAGTCCCAGCCCATTATGTCGTACATGCCTCTTTCCTGCCAAAGGACATGAAGGCTCGGTGCCTCCTGCCGCTATGTCTGATGGAGAGCGGGTGCGGTGGCCTTCACTTCACAGGAAAAGTCTAAGGTGGTCATGCAAGTGTCCTTCCCGGAGCCTCAGTTGTTCCAGCGGTCCCTCCCACTATGGATGTGATTTCAGCAGTGCTGGTGCTGAGCCGGGGACCCATTTTTTTCCCACTGCCCGCCAGAGTACAACACCATGGCAGTCATCTTCAACTGCAGCCAGAATCCATCCCCACCCCATCATCCTTAAAGAATGCATTGCCAAAAAAAACGAGCTGGTGCCAACTCACTCTTCTAAAGAAAGTGAAACTGTTTCTTCAGGAAAGTGACTTAAGAGCTGCTGTTCAAACCCTCACACTCTTGCATGTGGATGGTGGTAAAGCCTTGCTCCATGACCTCTTAGACTACAATTGGCACCCCGTCAGGGCATCCTACATGCTACAGAAGATCTTATCCAGGGCCTGAAGAATTATGATCACATCACACTGATGGCACTCCATCGGCTCTCCTTGCCAGCCGCACCTTTTTCAAAACCAGCTGCATCATTACCAAGCCATTACAAGTTAACCAGCACCCAAGCTTATCTTGCAGACAAGCTTACGAGGCCCCAGGAGACCATACCTAATATCTAATTTCTGAAGCCTGGTCGGGGGGACAGAAAGTCTTTACATTTGCCATTGGTTTCTTAGGAAAAAATCTGCAAAAATCTGCAGCAATCTGGATTTTATGATCTTCGAAGTCATATGGATCATGTTTGCATTGTGTCTGCAGTATTTGCCTGGTCTTTCCATGGCGGAGGGGACAAGCTATAATCAGTTGTGCTTTATCCCTGGGTGCCTGTGTGTAGGTTTGAATCTTATACACACGCTGAAATTCCAAGGAAGGTGTGAAAGCTAGGCCTGGTAGGAGAGGTAGGAGATTTTCCAGAAAGCTTTTAACATTGTTTCCGTCTCATTTTCTCTCCAGAATCCTGTACAGGAGGATATTATCCCTCCAAGATTTGTCTTCCAATTCTGTGACTTTTCTCTCGAGGTACTAAATGTCCGAGTCCCACGACTCTGCATCCTGCAGTCTGTGTTTGAGCACTGATACTCTTTTTTAAGGCTTTCCACTTTAGCATTAAAGGTACTGAGCTGTGTCTAGATGGATTTCTTCACCATGACGAGGTACTGGTGATGAATGTGGTGAAGCAGGGTTTAGCTGAGTCAGGGCGGTTGTACTAGTGTTCTCCCTGGATCCTCAGCTGTTATGGCGGTCCCTCCTCATGTGGATGTGTTTGCAGCAGTGCTGTGCTGAAAAGGGGGCATGTTTTTTGCCTCGTCCCGCCAGAGTATCACACCAAGGCAGCCCTCTTGAACCATGGCCAGACTCCTTCCCCCATCATCCTTAAGAAACACATTGCCAAAAGCACAAAGATGATCTGGTGCCAGTTCTCTCTTCTAAAGGAAGTGAAACTGTTTCTTCGAGAAAGTGACTTCAGAGCTTCTGTTCAACTCCTCATACTCTTGCATGTGAATAGTACACACTGGCACCCCACAAGGGCATCCTAAATGCTACAGCATGTCTTATCCAGGGCCTGAAGAAATATGATCACATCAATAACGTGCTGATGGCACTCCATTGACTCCCATTGCCAGCCTCACAATGTCCAAAACGCGCTGCATCATTAACAAAGCCATCACAGCCAGCACCACAGCTTATCCTGCAGAACAGCTTACCATCTCTGGTGGCTCTCAGCACAGTCACAGTAGAACACCAGCTGACTACAGACTAAACAGCGTAGAAAAGTCAGGATGCATTTTCCATCTATGCATCTAGGATCTGGAACAGCATACCCGTATTCATCTGGACCAACTCAACACTGCTCCAATTTAGGAAAGATTTGAAGACTCACCTCTTTAAAAAAACACTACATTACAATTAATTAACTGTCCACAACCAGCGACCTCTCCTATAACTTGTTGACTTTATGCTTGTCTTTAACCCTGTACATTGCTCCACTGCACTTTGGCTAGGGTTTGCTATAAAAATACCATATGCAACATATATACATGCATATATGCCTTTGGTAATTGGCCCCAAACCATCAAAAATTGGAATAAATTGAAATATTCAGGGAACATTCTTATACAATAAGTACAAATATAAATGACTGTGCCCTCTTTGCACTTTTGCTAATAGGCAATTGGACGCTAACGGGCGATTCAAAAAGGTAGATAAGAGTATGAAGAAGATTACTTCTGTAGTACTGCTTCCCGTACTCCAAAATGCTTCAGTGAATCAGCCCAAATACATTTCTCCTCTGCATCTTCATACACAGAACCAGTTTTACTCTGAATAGTTTCAGCGGTGACTAATGCTTTCTGCACACATTATTATGTTACACCAGTTGTAGTGACAAGTATGATTTCCAAAATTCATCATTCGATACTACTGCCGCGGTGACAGCCATCAAAAGACCGTTGCCGCGGCTACCAGCCTTCTGCCAAATTATGACCACAGCTGGATTTCTGCCAGAAGGATGGTGGAAATCCGGCTGTGACCATGCTGGCGGATGGCGGTAAGGTGGCGCTGCTGCCACGCCAGTAGTCCACCGCCGGCTGTATTATGAGAAGTAATACGGCCTGGCGGCGTTCTGCTGGCATACGCTGCTACTGGGAGCAGCTCCCCATCCCGTGTCCTGCTGGAGGACCCCCTGGACACAGGTAAGTTGGTGCTCCAACAGGGGAGGAGGGTGTTTTGTGTGTGTGTGTGTGTGTGTGTGTGTGTGTGTGTGTGGGGTGTGTATGTCTGTGCGGGCGTGTATGCGGGTGTATGTTGTATGTGTGTGCATGTTTGGGGGTGTGAGTGCGTGTATGTTGAGTAGTGTGAATGCGTGTCTGTGTGTATGTATGTAAGCATGTGTGGATGTGTGTGAAAGGATGCATGCATGCGTGGGTGAATGTGGGAATGGGTGTGTGCATGTGTGAATGGAGGGGCGTATATGAAGGGGGGTCTGGAGAGGAAGGAGGGTCGGGGGGAACCTGTGGAGGGGGCAAGGTGGGGGAGACCCCTATCAGTGACAGGGAAGAGATTCCTTGTCACTGACAGTGACTACCACTATGGTTTTCGTGGCGGTAACGGAACCACTAAAACCATGGCGGTAGGTGGGGTCGTAAATCTCCGCAGGCGGCCAAGTGAAGGCCGCCGGGCTGGAGATTGTTGTCTTCAGCCCGACGGCCATTACCACTGTGGCAGTCGGTGTGGTACATTGGCGGTTTGGCTTCAGCTTATCTGATGACTAAGATGCTTTAGTGAACCAGATGGAGACCAGACATTTTAAAATCCATCGGGAATTCTTATTATTATTTGCTTAAACTCTACTTTTCACATGTACCGCACTAAATAGTTGGGTTGTTTTCACTTTTAACTACTCCATGCTTAGATATTATTAATTAAATGCCTGAACTACTGTACAAAGCAATTGAAAGTCTACTTAATTAAAAGCACAGTCGCCATCTTTCATGGATCTTCATTTCGTTTTTAGTCTTTGTAATGCAATCCCAGCACAAAGTGTTGTGGTGGTATGAACCTTCTAACGTAAGACAGGATTTTTATTGGAAAGTTGACCAAAGTAATGCAAATTAGTGCTCTGCATTACCTTGTGCTACTTTGCACCAAGGGGGCGTACTATGGGTGGTACATAGGCATTTTCATGCAGCCATCCATAGATTTTGATACAAATCCTAATCTACTAACACTGCCAGTCAGGGATTTGAGCCAAATGCTTACTCCCCTTTGAGGCAGGCATAACTGTGGAGCAAATTTTAAAACTTCACATTATTCCAACTCTTCGTATGTGCTGCACTGTACAATGTTGAAGTTTCTGTGCAGTTTATATTTAAGTGCATTATTAATAATGTGCAGAATGGGGATTTACCCTTGAATTTACACGTGCACACGAACATGGGGCTATTGCACTTTAAACACATTGTCTATGACTTATAGAAGTGTGTTTTCTATTGTATATTAACTACGCCTCAAATTAGGCCCTGACACCATCTTGTTAAAAATGGATGTCTCCTCCGGTATGTTCACTGTTCATCATTTGGACAGCATGCAAACAAGCAGAGTCATGTTTGTTTATTTCCATTATTCTTATTCTTGTTGTTCTTTAAGAAAACTGTCCAACATAGACACAATAATGTTGCTTTTACCAAGGCCCTCCCGCTAGGTCCTTCTACTTTGTTCATTCACAATAGCAAACTGTTTCTTGTAACTAGTTTATCCTGCCGCCTCAAGATGACATTAGCATAGAATGGGCAGAATCAATAGTCATGTAGTGGCTAGTGCTTAAATGCGTACTCAATATGATGTTTAATAGAGCTGTGATCTGATTTGCTGAGAGTGTAATTCTTTTGCTCACACCATGAGGATTTTGCAGAATTTGATTTCCTACAAAAAAAAATATTGAAACCCCAGATTTTAAGGGTGAACCAGAGCTTTCCTGAATACTACTAAGTATGCTGTTCATTTTCTAATTGATTTTGCTGCTCACTTGGGACTTGCAAACATTCTGAAGTTGCACTTTATCCTATATGTCCTGTTTACTGACAGCCTTCAAGGCAATGACTTTATGCATTTGCATTTATATTTTCTGTATCATAGTTTTTAACTTTTTGTGATAAAACTTTTACAATTTCTGCTCCTGTGCTAAAACTCAGTTATTGAGTTTGTCCTTACTTAATTGACTGTATTCTTAATGTGCTGAAGGGTGCCTTATCTGGTGGGCACATTGCTTCATGAAATTGAGATTTAACACCGTCTTCGATTCATCCACACGTGGGCATACTGTTGAGGTAATATTTTGGTGTGCAGGCATAATTGTGGAGCAAATTTTAAAACTCCACAGTTTCCCAACGTTACATATGTGCACTGTACAGCACACATCTAAAGTGGAAAAAGTATTAATGCGTAGTTTTTATAGTAGAAAGGTCCACTCCTAGTACAAATCCTATGCTTGATACAATGCACACTCCCTTGTACTATGGTGCAAGACTGTTTGCATTGGTGTACGGCAGCCTAAAATGTGCCAGCTCAAGAAAAGAGGACAACATAGCCTAGGTTAATAGATATGGCACCGTTCTGCCCTCTCCCTTTGACACAGCACAGCAACTTTTGTTTCTGTGCTTCGAAGCATGAAAAATTAGTAAATATGCGTCCATGCTCCATCTGTATACTATTTTTTTTACATTTTTCCGAAAAAAACTATACAAAGATAAGAAGATGGATCTTGAATCATTAAATACAATAAGAAACAGAGAATGAGAAAAGTATATATCACATCAATCATTTTTTAGCTTATCTAAAGTGGAACACTATTTCAAAAGCTTAGGGCTAAAAATCCGAAAGGGCCAACCTCCCTGTCTAGACAGTTTGGACGTGGTGCAATAGCCAAATTACCCCCTGAAGATCTTAGTGGCCTAGTGGGATAGTAGACCTGCAATAGAATTTTGAGGCACGCATGGCTTTTGCCCTTCAGAATGTTATGAGTGCTACAAAGTGCCTTAAATGTAATCTGCTTGCCTGAATGAAGGTTTGTATCTGTCTGTATATTGACTGAATTTTGGGAAGTTTTCACAACATGTGTCCTGCTGCATTTTGAATAAGTAGCAGCTAGTTTCCTGAGGCCTTAGTAATGCCAATATCAAGTATGTCACCATAGTAAAGACGAGGGATGATGGGGGCCTGAAGAACTGTTCTCTGTATGGGGGCAGGAAAGCTTCAAAGGATTTTCTTCAGTCTACAAAAGCAGCAAGCTGTTACTGACTTTATTTGTGTGTCAAAGAATAGATTGCTGTCAATCCATAAGCCTACACTCTTCATCTTCACCCCAGGCTTAAGGGAGGGCAGGGTCCCTAATGCTTCAGGCCACCAGGGATGGCCCTACAGATGAGTCAATTTACCCACCACCACCTCCGTCTTGCTTGCGTTGACTTTAAGGCAGCTAAGCCTCATCCATTTTGCAACCCGCTTCATACAATTGCTGACTTGTCAGGAAACCCCCCTCCTCATAAGATGAAAGAAATATAGTAATTTGGGTGCCGTCTGCATAAGACATTAACGAGAACCCGCAAGCTTCCACCATGTTCGCCAGTGGGCATTCGTAAATATTAAATCGCGTGGGAGTCAGGGAGGATCCTTGAGGCACCCCACAAGGTAGTTGGCGTTCAGTAGAGATAAAAGGGGATGATGCTACTTAGAAGAAACGACCTTCTAAAATAGATGTAAACCAGACGAGTGCTTTGTCGCGGATACCAATCGTTTTCGGTCTCTTAACTACCATTTCCTGTGAGACAGATTCAAATGCAGCTCCGGGATCAAGGAGAGTCCGTGCAGCCGAGCTCCCTTTATTCACCATCACCAGAGTTTGTTGGTTATGGCTAGGGGGAGCCTCCATACTATGCCTCCTATGCATACTATGTCTGAGAAGGAAGAAGTAAATAGTGAGATTTGAAATAACCCGACAAATGTTTAGTGATGGTTGTTTTAAAGTATTTAGCCAAAACTGTTCAGAGTAAAATAGGACAATTTTTCTGGCAGCACTAAATCTAAGGATGTTGTTTTAATAGTGGAAGCACAGTTGCATCTTTACAACCGGAGGGGATCCTTGCATTTACATGGAGAGATTGAGAAAACCAGAAAGAATGGAAATAAAACGGATCCTTCCCTTTCTAGTATACTTTGAGAAGCTGCTTCTGTCAGGGAGCCTGATTTTATGGTTCGGAGAATATTTTCCAAAGTTTCCGGATTGATTGGGTAGAAAGGGCGCAACCTATGCCCGTTGCGAAAAGCCTGATCCAATAGACTGGTCCGAGCAGGGATCACTGTCTGCTCAATGTGCGGAAGGTTGGAAACTGCCACTTTGTTTTTTTACAAAATAATTGGACATTGGCCATGTCTCCTCGGATGCGCCCTTGGCGGGATTCTTGCCAGTCGAGTTGTTCAAAGCTTGCACAATGGAAAACACTTCTCTGGCTGCATTTCAAGCCCCTTCAATTCTAGAAGCAAGATAATTAATACCTGCTTTTATGACAGCTTTCTGATAACACTTGATAGCAGCCAGACATTTGTTTTGCTCTGAGGACAAACCTGTATGCCTAAGCAGATCGTCGAGCCCTGAGGAGGGAGCCTCCCGCTCGCGCCATCCATCCACTCTCCAATCCGCACGTAGCAGGTGATAGAGCGTTCCGTCCTAATAAATTACCTGTAGTTGGACGCTCTTGGGTTGATGAATCTTTTGACCAAGTGGGGCTCTCTTCACCCGAGATTAGTTAATTTAATCAAATCAACAATCAATAACGAACATAAGCAATGCCCTGATCAACATAACACTTCACAATTAATCCAGAAAACATTTCGGCGAACCATGACCTTTCGGCCATGAATAACCACACCAGTTCATTCAAAGTTAATGAATTTATTTCCCTATATTAACAAAGCTAGCACGATATAAATGTGTCTCAACACCAAATGATATATGTAAATGAACATTAATAGCTGTCCATAACGGCGAAAAAGATGCAATCTATGCAGCATTTGAATAACAATGCATTCGATAATAGCAACGCAAACCACTAAAACTATAATCTGTAATGGGCTAATTGCATACATTAGTCAGCATAACAAGGTCTCAAATTGCATCGTGCAACAAATGAATCCTCATCTAACCTCAAATTAGCATCTGCATGTGGGATTTCATGCAAAAAAACAATTTAGCAGCATTGATTTGGAAAACTCCTAACTAGGGCTCTTATCAAAAATCAGCAGTTGGTTACCTAAAAAGAAACACAATGCAATTGTACATTTTCCTTTCATGTTTACCAAATTCAATCAGCATTCAAGGAAGTCTTCGTCTCACAGGTACCGGTTTCGATCAGCATGGGACGGGGGCAAAGGGGGCAGGGTGGACGGGGCAATTGCCTCACAGCGGCAAGATAAAAGGACAAAACTACTACTTTATGCAAAGGGGCAAATCAAAGTTAAAGTCTCTAGAGCGAGAATTACTTAAAGTCTCTTTCTCTCGATTAGAGAAAGCATCAAAGTCTCATTCAAAATGGCGTCGAACATCAATTGGCATCGTAGAAGATGGCAAAATGACGAGGTCGGCAAGATGGGCCATAATGGCTGCAATGGGCAATAATGTCCTCAATGGGTGCAGTGGGTAATGGCCGCTTTCTTCTTGTGCACCAGGTTTAAATAATCAACAGTTCAAATCCAGTAGGGTCTTCCATTGGAGGGTTCATAGGTTGGCTTCAAATTGTCCAATCAAAAACAACAATTCACAAGCTTCTACCTAGGCATACATTATCCTTGGAGTCGGGAACGTAAGTTGCAACATATTTTACCAATTAACTCACTTTCAGAGCTTCCATTGTCTGCACCTGCAGATTGACCTTGGAGCAAAGAAGAAGATGCCAGGCTGGCACGAAACCTTAAAGATAAGCATGTGAACCGATCTCACTGGAAAAGTACAGCTTCAAGCAAGAATACACGTTTTATTAGCACATTAGAAAAACACGAGCATCTAAACCGTGAGACAAGGCAACTAGGCCGAAGCCTCCACTAAAGTTATGCTAAGTTAAAACATTTCAAACAAGCAAATCATGGCACACGTTTACGGTTATGTCAGATTAGTACAATTCTAATACATCACGTTATATAAAGCACGCTTATAAATGTTGGCGAACTACTCTGAGGGCACATTTGTCCCCGTACAATCTTTATTAGTTCGGTTAAAGTCACACTTGATTATTGCGGCACTACGTTTATGCGCTAATAAATGTAAAACCTTCATTTCTGCGTCATCACAGGTGCCACGCGCCCACCCTGCATGCAAGGGACTTCACGGTCCTTCTGGCGGTCTGTTACTGGTCTCCATTCCAGCCTCCTGTTATCGGAAGATTGGCCTTTCAGAAAGGGAAATTTGCTTAGCTAAAGAATTTCAGACGCCATTCCAGATAAAAATGCATAAAACGTAAACATATGAAGCATATGAGCGTTTGCAAAACTGTCTGCTTGGGTTTTTGAAAAAAGATGAACGCTTTCCATATATGAGGCCTGGATAGATACATTGCGTTATTGTACGTCTCGTTTTTATCAGGCATTACCCAAATGAACGGTTTCAAGGTATTTCTTTACGTGTGAAGCGTCGGCCTGCTGTGCACGTACGGGTTGTGCAGAATTGAAGTAACTTGTTTTGTGATAATGTTGTAAAAACATTTCACAAGCTTAATGTGGGACTCGACTCGGCAGATCTGCTTTTATAGTCAACACTATTTGCATGTTGGAACAGACAAGCCCATGCCTTAAAAGGGAAAGCAAAACTATGTATCCCAGAAGGCAATATGTTATGGCAAAAAAAGCTAAGATCATGAAGGGAGCACCCTCAAAGTTTAAATATCTATAAAGTACATCATAGTGGCACCGGGATATCAGAGCTTGGAAGAAAGCACAGTGCTTAATTTGAGCCGGTAGTTGTCAGTGGAGATAAAAAGATGAACAATGTCTATTAGATGTGGGAAGGATACTTAAACAAGCATTTGCACTGCAATGGGTCTTGCATTTGCTTGACTTAGAGCTATTAGCGCCGTAAAGTCTTAACCTGACTTTTATTGCCACATAAATCTAAAATGAAAAGTAATACAGTTTTACATAAGTGAGCCGATTTAAAAAGCGTCATGCATTGAGCATGAAGGAATACACAAAAGGAAACAGATATTCGCTTGCCGTCAAACTGTATCGGCAAATGTGTAAGTATCCTTGTAAAAGGGTCGATGTTATTCAAAGTGCTCGACTACTGCCCAGCGAGATTGCGCTGCGTAGGAAATAAAAAAAAGTAGATCAGAAGCCATATGGAAAACATGTAGCCTCATATGTTTTCAGTAGTTGGTCGGTGCGCTCGAGGAGGGCTAAACATCGGAAAAGGCATGACGTATGCATGCCTTTTACAAATGAAAGCAAGCGATTTTTAAAAGGCAAGCCCACGAACCAACAAAACTTATGGGCATGCGGTGGGCATGGTTAAAAGCCCACAGAGAGATTACAGCAGGCTAAAACGCTTGCGCGCTCGACCCTAAAAATACATGGCAGGTAGCTTTGAGACTTATTTATAGCACAGTTAAGTTAATCCCACTACCCTAAAGAGAAAACACTTCTTAACCCTGCACAGATCAACTGGGCCTCGAAGAAATTGAAGACCCACTGTAGAAGACATTTGTCAGTCAGTGATGCTGATGAACATATACTCGCAACCTGCTGATAACTCAAGTGGTATATTAGGATCACATGAGTACTACTGCATCCATAATCCTGACAGAGGAAGTCAAGGTAAGCTGCAATTTGATTCTTTTTGGCACAGATATTAATATAAACTCCCTTACATCATGCTAACAGAGAAGCCTTCTGTTCTATATGATTTTTTGGGCCACACAGGAAATATGCATAAATTGGCTTCACTCAAACCACCCTCAGTCAATGAGTGGCTAAAGTCGACAGAGTACATCTATGAAACAAATATCAAGTGTCGCAGGCTGACGTGTTGGCTGTGCTGTTTTATATTACTGCCGAAAAAAAGAGAACAAATAAAGAAGACTTGAATATACACATTGGACTTGGGCTTGAAATTGGAGTATATAAATTACATTGGTGCACCATCAGTTATATGCACTGGATATTTGCCCTCCATTGGGGATGCACTCTGGGAGCAGTGGGTGCATCTGGTGCTGTGCACATATTGGGACTTTGCATTTGAATGGAGAATTGGCACCAGGATGCGTGGTGTGGTTAGGCTTGCTGCCCCTTGCTTTGTTGAGAATTCCAAAGTGTGGCCATGGTATATCAGGTGGTGTAATAGCACAAGAAACTAGGGCAAGTCCTTTGATTACACTCAACTGTGATGATTTTGACCGATTTAAATCTACAGTGGTCAAATTTTCAGCAATCCAAAGTGCAGAAGAGCAAGACGAGTCCCCAATAGTACACATCTTTAATCTGAGGGGGTGCCATGAGGATTTTAAAAAACTAGCATTTGTGTTTTGAGATCTATTGTGACATCACACAGTGATGGCCCCTTTAATGAATCACTCACTTGGAATGCCAATCTTGTCAAATACATCTACGTAACATCTACATTGTATTGTAATTGCATCTATATAGTTCTTACTACCCTTGATTAAGCATTGAAGCAATTTATGGTGGATAATACGCTACTTCATAGCCCGACTAATCCAGTGGTTAATAAGTATTGCTGTAGACTTGTTGGATATTTGGTTTATCTTGTGCTTTAAGGATACAGGATTTTTTTCTATTTTTAAATGGTGATGTATTAAGTTAAAAAGGGTTAGGTGTACTTATTAGAAGTGAGTTAATGTAAGTGAAAGAAGGAGGGGTGAAGAGGTAGTGTGGAGGAGATTAGAGACTGTGAGGAAGCAAGGACAGGTTAAACAGAATGAGACATTGGATTAATGGAAGCAGAATGAGCATGAGACAAAAGGCTGGGCAGGACTTGCTGGAATAGTTATTTAGAAGGAGACTTTATGATGTTAAAGGAGGGGCAGGATTAGTTTACTGAAGCTTAGAGAGTAAGTTAGTAGGCGTGTGAAGGGGTGGAGTAAACTCACAGACACTAAGGCACGTAGAGGTGGGTTCAAATGAACTGTTCCTCTCTTTGGGAAATAGTAATCTTCTAGTAACAAGCCAAAGGGTATTTCTCCAAAGTGATCGAGAAAGGGTCTACGTCACGCCCTCAGCTTCTCACCAAAAGGGAATTAACACGAGGTTCACCATGTACTTTCAAATGTCTTCGAAAAGACTGCACCATTCTGGAATCCTTCTTCCAGAGGGTACTTTACTGAGGGTAAGCTGCAGAAATGTCAGTGCATTGTTCATTACCTTGTCTTTATGAGGGTGCTTTAACTCCCTCGTTCTAGTAACATTTAAAATGTTAATAACCTTTCTCCTCTCTTTCTCAAGGTACCTTTGCCTAGCAGTGGCGGGGATCAGGTAGATTGAGAAATCACACTAGGCAGCTGTGCCTTACCTTGAAAAGGCTGTTGGATTCTTGCTTTATTTGTCTTCTTTATTTACAAGGCTGTCCCTACTGCTGGAAGAGTTCTGACGGTACACCTGGCATCTGAAGAGGAAAACAGGTAAGTAGTTGGAATCATCGTTGCTCAGGTGTGCAGTAAGACATTTTTGTATTGTCAAAGTTCAGAGCCCAAGCACGGAGCCATTGCTTCCAGTGTGCTCTGGACGTAAATCGAGGCTGGTGATTTGGCCGTGGCCTTATATAGGCTTGCTATGCCCAAAATGGCTGCTAGTCTTATGGAATCCCAACCTGACCTATCCCTTCGCAAGAAGACATGAGAGGCCTTCTTTTCAGGCCCTGAGCGACTCCTCAAGGTCGTTGTCGACATGCAGGGATACAGAAGGCTGCCGGGGCACATAGCTGGGGTGCGGGACAGTGGTTGCCCAGGGATGAATTCCCAGTGCTTAACCATCTTTCTGAACTCTAAGTGGTTCTCAGTGGATCTGGTCTTTCCCAGTAAGGAATTCCAGAATTTTGCAGTTTGCATGGAGAAAGTCCTGCCAACAATGGTTTTCTTCTTGGTAGCGTGGCTAGCAACAAATGGGGTGAGTGGTGGTCCTGGGAGCTCCACTGCAACTAGCCCCATCTGACTCCATCCCTGGATGTAAACTACACTGTTAAGGGCACAGCTCGGGCCCCAGATCCCCAGGACCCTCTGTGGACACCGGCAAGACCAGTGGTGCAGGTAGAGAGGGCCATTGCACTTCAAAAGATTGCAGGCTGACAGCCAGGGGCGTAGGAGACACTAAATTGCTGCGGCGGGACAGGGACAACCTTGAGGACTTTCCAGTGACCCTATATAAATTGCCCATTGTGTGAGAACATGCGGGTAAATACAATCGCATAGTTTTGAAGTGAAATATTGAGAAAGACATGCATGTAGTCACAGTTTGCAAGTATGCTTTATTGTTATTTACATTCACAAAATAATTGGACCAAATGCAAAAATAAAACATGTTTATGAATCTCACATCTTCATGCACCAAGCAAACAAAGGTGGGACAATATAAGGACGAATACACTAAATGCTCTTGGTGAGATTCCTAAACCTCAACGTGCAATTGGCCTAATTAGAAACAATTTTTTCTTGTTGCAGGTATCTATGATAAAAATCATTAACTCTACTTTGAAAAGCCAAATAATTTCTTGTGCCGTTCACTGTGGAGGACACATTTTTTCGCTATTGTCTGTAGGTCAATAGAGTCCATCATCTCTTTATGTATATTGCATATGGCAACATGATTCAGTCTTTTCTGGGACATAGTTGATCTTAGCCAAGTTTTCAGTCGGTGAAGACCACTCAGCCTCACAAGAAGATACTGGAATAATTAAAAGAATCTGCAGTAGGTTCTCAACCTGTGAAAAGAAAGCTGTCTCTCTTGGAAGCATTTTTCAGAGTATGTCTGCCAGATCTGGGACTGAAGAGTATTTGAACATACTAGATAATATAGGTAATTGAGCTTTGAGCAGCAAAGGGTCAATATCTTTGTACTGAGCAATAGAGTCCATGCCATTGCCTGTTAAAAGCACCTGGTCAAGTTTTTCATATCTTTGGATGCCTTCCTGGTCAAAACGCTGAGTGAGATGAACAGAAACTGCATCTAAAAGTTCAAAGTACTGAGGGTGATAGTAGTCCTCCAATGTTGCAGGATGAAAACTTTCTGCTGCTCCATCATCTATTTAGGGATTCGCCGCAGTTTGGCACTTCAATGGCATTAAGATGGCACTTAGCAGTCACGTGGTTAGTGGAACTGAGCAGACTGTTGAACGGCTCATCACTACGAAGCTTCAGTATAGCACTTTTTGCTACATTCACAGCAGCCAATAGCCCAGATATAGTTTGCTAGACGTAGTTTCAAACGTTCCAGAAGCTGCAGTATTTGGAGAGCAATCTGAAGACCTAGGACAGTTGTTGCTTTCTGAAAGTGTGCAGGCAAACCACGAGCACGAGCAGACACATCACCACTGGACTTGGATGTTGATAATTGTTCTAGGGTTTCCAGAATAGGTTCATAATTATCCATTACTTCTTGTATAGCTTTTACATGGACCTTCCAGCGTGTTGGACACATTTGTAGGGCCTTCAATGCTGTGCTGGATGAGGTCTGAAAATATTGTACGACATGTCAAAGATTGCCCAAACGGATTTCTAAGTTCTAGGAGTGCATCTTCAATTAAGGAACATTTATGTGCCACAGCCTGCATAACCAGATTTGTACAATGTGCTCCACAATGAACATAAAGAGCAAGAGGTTCTTCTTGGCATATTAATGCTTGTGCACCTTGGCATTTCCCTGCCATATTTGCTGCACCATCATATGTTTGTGCTCTCAACTTTGACAGAGAAAGACCATGGTGGCATAAAAAATCTTTAACAATTGTAGCAATTGCAGTACCAGTGGTATTATCAGCCTAATACAGTCCAATAAAATGCTCACGAGGGTACAGATCTTGGTCAGTGTAACAAATACAAAAGCTTTCTTGCTCCTGACTAGATATATCCTGTGTGCCATCAACAAATAACTGTGTATGGATTGTCCCCAATATTCTTATGAATCTGATGCAAAACTGCATGGGATAATTTCGTGGAGGACTTCGTTTTGGATATCTGGGCTGAGATATTCTGCTCGATTTGCTGTAATCCACTGTGTCAAAGAAGGTATATCCGCTGCTCGTGCACTATGAAACTGACGGAAATTCCCATTGCTGTCATCATGACCTCAAAGTGCAAGGCCTTGCTTTGGCAGAAAAGCAATGGTATGCATGATTTTCTTTAGACAAAGCCAGGCTTCTTTTTGTTGTTGTTGGATTTGCTGTGATAAGTGTTGATTGATTGGTTGGCACCCTCTACAATTGTCTCAGTGCATAAAAATGAGCATAACTGCTCTGGTGCTTTTTCAAACTTTCTATGGCCTGTTGGTATAACCAGTGCTGCAGAATGCTTCCTCTGAGTTCTTGGAAAGCTCTGTAAATTTCCGCGACTTTGATTTTGCACAGTGAAAGCACAGTACTCCTGCCACTCTGTCACTGTAATGTAGCCAGGGGAAATCCTGGAACCACCTTCCTTGAAAATGCAGAACACGATTTTTCTTAGTCTGTGACTGTTTTTCAATAATTTGAACAGCGATGGTGCTCTCATGTGGTTGGTTTGGTGCCACTGTGCTTCCAAGTGTTTCCTCATTATCCTGAAGACTGTTTGCTGTTGCAGAAGAACTGTTGCTTGATTTGTCTGAGGAAGTGACAACTTCACAAAATGTTCTTGGGACTGGGGCGTAATCACTTGATATTTCTAAATCGGCCAACCTAGCTCCATATTGAATTGCAGACTGCAGATCCGGCATATCATTGCAATGAATTCTGTTTGTATCTGAGTTGTCTGAATATAGGGACACTTCACTTGGCCTTTCTTTTTACAAAGAATTTCCGGATGTCCATTCTAGGAAAAAAATGAAAAGATAAGTTTGTAGCAGTAGCAATTTGGGAACATACAGATTAATTAACTGCAGTTTAAAAGTTGCAAACTTAATCACATGTTTCCACACATGTAATTAGCACAATGTTAAGAGCAAAACCTGCCTCCAGCATAGGGATCCTCTCCCAGTGTTGCGCGACAGTGAGGGGAAGTGATGCTTGAATGTGCAAAGGCTTCCTAGAAGGTCTATCCAGCTGCTTTAAAACACCGTTAGGTTCCCACAGCAATTCTACTCGGCCATTTACCTAACTAGAATGTTTCAGCAATACATATAACACTCCAGCATATACTTAACAGTGGCAGAGGAACTTACCTGAAAAAGTTCCATTAGCTGAAAATGACAGATAATGCGAACAGACAGGTCTCCAAAAGTGAAGTATTTTTGTCCCTTGACCCAAGGGTAGGTCGCTCCCCCTGCCGCTGCAGCTCCTCCAGCTCCTCCAGCCCAAGTTCCTGAGACCTCCTAGCAAGCCCAGCTACCTCGCAGTAAGTACCCCCCCACCACCCAGCCCCTCGCCCTGCCCCGCGCTACTCACCCTCTCTCCTGCTTCTCTTCTTCTTCTCTGTTCTTCCTCTGCGCTCTTCTTCTGTAGCCTTCCTCTGTACTCTTCTTTCCCTCCTGCTCCCGTCTTCTCATCTGTGTGCTTCTCTCTCTCTCCTTTGCACCGCGACCTGCGTGTGCCTCTTCTTCTCTGTCCCTCTTCTTGGCTCTTCTTGGCTCTTTCCTCTGCTGCTCGTCGCCCCTGTTCTTCTTCACCTTCTTCTGTATTTTTCTGTCTTCTGCGCTCCTCTTCTTCACCTTCTTCTGTATTTTTCTGTCTTCTGCGCTCCTCTTCGTCTTTACCTTCTTCTGTGGTCTTCTGTCTTCTGTTCTTCGGCTCCTCTTCTTCTGTGGTCTTCTGTCTTCTGTTCTTCGGCTCCTCTTCGGCTCCTCTTCCTCTGTTACCTGCTCCCTGGTTCTTCCCATGCCTGTCCTCCTGCTCCTGTCTCGTCTCTCTCCCTCACTCGCCTCCCCCTCTGTATCACCCCTATCTACCTCTATCTCTATCTGTCTCCCTCACTCACCACCTCCTCCTATCTACCTATCTCTCTATCTCTCTATCTGTCTCCCTCACTCACTACCTCCTCCTATCTACCTATCTACCTATCTCTCTATCTTTCCCCCTCACTCGCCACCCCCTCTGTAACCACCCCTATCTTCCTATCCTTTCACTCTACCTCTCACCCTCACCCACCTCTACAAGCCCCCCTCCCCTATCTTCCCAACCTTCCTCCTATCTCTCTCCCTAAACTCCTAAACTTCCTAAACTCACCCCCCACCACCCTTAACCCCCCCTCCCCCATCTCTTCTCCCCTCTACCTGTCCCCCCCTCCCTCCGCTTTCCCCCGCCCCCAGCTGACCCCTCCCCCCTCCTCCCTCTTATGGCGGCCGCTGCGCAACTGCGCAGCGGGCGCGCCAAAGGCGCGCCAAAGGCAAGCCCGTCTGCGCCTGGCCCGCGCCCAGCGCCACGACCCCTGGTCCTCAGCACTCCCAAACCCGCTGCTCCGCTACGACCCCACCACCCTCCACGCCCTCAACCCAGGGCGCTCCAGCACCTGCTTCCAAGCTAACCCGATACGTACCCATGGACCTTTCGCATGTCACACCTGCAAACGTATCTTCCACCACGAAACTACCACGACCACCAGCCCACGCGCCATCAACCACCTCAAATGCATCCTGGTCAATGCTCAATCCATCCACAAGCACGCCGTTGAACTCTGGGACCTCCTGGACTCCACAGCACCGGACGTCACCTTCATCACGGAGACCTGGATGAATGCCGCTTCGGCCCCAGACATCGCCATAGCCATCCCCGAAGGCGCGCCAAAGGCAAGCCCGTCTGCGCCCGTCCGCGCCTGGCCCGCGCCCAGAGCCACGACCCCTGGTCCTCAGCACTCCCAAACCCGCTGCTCTGCTACGACCCCACCACCCTCCATGCCCTCAACCCAGGGCGCTCCAGCACCTGCTTCCAAGCTAACCCGATACGTACCCATGGACCTTTCGCATGTCACACCTGCAAACGTATCTTCCACCACGAAACTACCACGACCACCAGCCCACGCGCCATCAACCACCTCAAATGCATCCTGGTCAACGCTCAATCCGTCCACAAGCACGCCGTTGAACTCTGGGACCTCCTGGACTCCACAGCACCGGACGTCACCTTCATCACGGAGACCTGGATGAATGCCGCTTCGGCCCCAGACATCGCCATAGCCATCCCCGAAGGCTACAAGATTTCCAGGAAAGACCGCACCAACCAAGCAGGAGGAGGAATCGCCATCGTCTTCAAAGACTCCATCAGCGTCACCACCTACACCGAAGACACCCCCCTCGCCGCAGAGCACCTGCACTTCCAGATCCGCATCGACCCCAGGACCACCCTCAGAGGATCACTCATCTACCGCCCCCCCGGACCGCGCGCCCTTTTCAACGACTCCATCACCGACTTCATCTCCCCGCACGCCCTCGCCTCGCCAGACTACATCCTCCTCGGCGACCTCAACTTCCATCTAGAACAGAACAACGACCCCAACACCACCGCCCTGCTCGACAACCTCGCCAACCTCGGCTTCAAGCAACTGGTGAACACCCCCACCCACATCGCCGGACACATGCTTGACCCCTTCTTCTCCGCCAGCAAACATGTTTCCTTCAGCCACGCCTCCGCTCTACACTGGACCGACCACAGCTGTGTCCACTTCACCTTCCGACGTGAGACCCGCCACCTCCGCACTCAACCCATCCCTCGTCGACAGTGGAACAAAATCCCTGAAGAACAGTTCTTCTCCACGCTCATCGACAACCAACCTACCTTCACCACCGACCCCAACGACGCAGCCCTCAGCCTAACGAACTGGATCACCAACTGCGCAGACAACCTTGCTCCCCTCAGACGCCCTCCAAGACAGGCCAACACCAAAAAACCTCTCTGGTTCTCTGACACCCTTAAGGAATCAAAGAAAACCTGTCGCACCCTCGAGAAAGCCTGGCGTAAGGACCACACCGCTGACAACATGACCGCCTTCAAGAACGCTACCCGCGAACACCACCACCTAATCCGCGCAGCCAAAAGGAATTTCTTCACTGATAGACTGGACAAAAACAGCCACAACAGCAGAGAACTCTTCAGCATCGTAAAAGAGTTCTCCAACCCCAACGCCAACGCCATCACACCCTCACAAGACCTGTGCAACTCCCTCGCCACCTTCTTCCATCGTAAGATTACCGACCTCCACGACAGCTTCGGACACCAGACCCAGCCGATCAACACTGAACCCACACCCCCAGCCATCACCCTCAACGCCTGGACCCACATCAACCCTGAAGAGACCAAAACCACCATGAACTCAATCCACTCCGGCGTCCCCTCGCACCCCTGCCCACACTTCATCTTCAATAAAGCCAACGACATCATCGCCCGCACCTCCAGACCATCATCAACTCCTCTTTTTCATCTGCTACCTTCCCCGAAAAGCTGGAAACACGCCGAAGTCAACGCCCTACTAAAGAAACCTACGGCTGACCCAAGCGACCTGAAGAACTTCCGCCCCATCTCGCTCCTCCCCTTCCCTGCCAAAGTCATAGAGAAGACCGTCAACAAACAGCTTACCAACTTCCTTGAAGACAACAACCTTCTCGACACCTCACGATCCGGATTCCGAGCCAACCACAGCACTGAAACCGCCCTCATCTCAGTCACAGACGACATCAGAACCCTGATGGACAACGGTGAAACAGTCGCCCTCATCCTCCTTGACCTCTCGGCTGCCTTCGACACCGTCTGTCACCGCACCCTAATAACCCGCCTCTGCTCCACCGGGATCCAAGGCCAGGCCCTGGACTGGATCGCCTCCTTCCTCTCCAACCGCTCTCAAAGAGTCTACCTCCCTCCTTTTCGCTCAGACCCCACCGAGATCATCTGCGGCGTCCCTCAAGGCTCCTCGCTCAGCCCAACACTCTTCAATGTCTACATGAGCCCCCTCGCCGACATCGTACGCAAGCACAGCATCATCATCACCTCCTACGCCGACGACACTCAACTTATACTCTCCCTCACCAAGGACCCCGCCAGCGCAAAGACCAACCTGCAAGATGGTATGAAGGACGTCGCAGATTGGATGAGGCTCAGCCGTCTGAAACTGAACTCAGACAAAACGGAAGTCCTCATCCTCGGCAACACCCCGACCGCATGGGACGACTCCTGGTGGCCCACGGCCCTTGGCACCGCACCGACCCCCTCAGACCACGCCCGCAACCTTGGCCTCATCTTGGACCCTCTTCTCACCATGACCAAACAAGTCAACGCTGTGTCCTCCTCCTGCTTCCTCACCCTCCGCATGCTCCGCAAGATCTTCCGCTGGATCCCCGCCGACACCAGAAAGACCGTGACCCACGCCCTCGTCACTAGCCGCCTGGATTACGGCAACACCCTTTATGCTGGGACCACCGCAAAACTCCAGAAACGTCTGCAACGTATTCAAAACGCCTCCGCCCGCCTCATCCTCGACATACCCCGCAACAGCCACATCTCCGCCCACCTGAGACACCTGCATTGGCTCCCAGTCAGCAAAAGGATCACCTTCCGACTTCTCACCCACGCACACAAAGCCCTCCACAACAAGGGACCAGAATACCTCAACCGACGCCTCAACTTCTACGCCCCCACCCGTCTCCTCCGTTCCACCAGCCTCGCTCTCGCCACCGTCCCTCGCATCCGCCGCTCCACAGCGGGTTCGAGGTCCTTCTCCTACCTGGCGGCCAAGACTTGGAACACCCTCCCCACCAGCCTCAGGACCACCCAGGACCACTCCGTATTCCGGAGACTCCTCAAGACCTGGCTCTTCGAGCAGCAGTAACCCCCTTCCCCCTAGCGCCTTGAGACCCGCACGGGTGAGTAGCGCGCTTTATAAATGTTAATGATTTGATTTGTCCGTGCGGCAAAAAGGAATCTGTTGGGGAACATCATATGACATTGTAAGGCATTTGATTTTGGTCACAGTAATACAATTATAATGCTACAGAATTGTTCCATACACAGCATAGAAAGAGAAAATGCACAAATGATGAGATGCTGAAAAAGGAAGCGCATTATCATAATTTGACTAAAAAAGTATCCAAACAGGTTGGGCAAAAATCATTCATTTTTTACACTAGACAACTCAGTAGTGCCCTTACGTATTGGAAGCGGTAGTAGTAGCAGTGGCCCTTTTTGCAATTATCTTGATCCACTCACTGACTGTGGGTTGTTAGTCTGGCTGAATGCTGGGTTCTGGTGGCTAGCAGCGCTGTGTTTCCTTCAGCTCAGGGACCCTGGAGACTTACCATCAGGTAATAGTTCAGGTGAGCTGGAGCTCAGTCTGTGGACTTGGAGATGGAAGAGGTGCTGGTTACTCAAGGGAGGCACAAAGACGGTCCTGCTCAAATATTAAATTTTGGCACACTTCAGAAAAGAAGGGCAACCACTAGTGCATGCATAGTGGGCACAAAGCTAGAATTTGACCTTGGGGGTGGGAGTCTGAGTGGTGGAGGGGGGCACCCAAGGCAAGTATCAGGCCCCCTGCACAAAGTTTGCACCCAAAAGGGTTGCGGGGGGAGCTCTCCTATATGGAGGGACCTACCCCAGGGCCACATAGCCAGAGGGGTGGAGCCAGGCCTGGAACTCACCATAAGGGCTAGTCATTATCTCATTCGCAGTCACTGAGGTAACTGCGGATGAGATTGTGAAAGTATGCTGTGAGATGGGAAGAGATCATGATTAGTGGGGCAATTCAGCTTATCTTTCTTACCGAAGCAGGACACCAAGGTCACAGAACCCTCCAAGGTGTGCTGTCAGGGAATCGAAGGCAACATTCAGGGTCACAGGAGTTGCAAATGATCGCTGGCATCTGGTTCCTAGGGTCAACCACTAGCACACGTGCAGTGGGCACAAAGCTAGCATTTGCCCTTGGGGGGTGGCAGCCCGAGGGGTGGAGGGGGCACCCGGGGTAAGTATCCTGGTGGGCAGGAGGGCCCTCTGCACAAAGTTTGCACCCAAAAGGCTCTACCATATGGGGGGACCTACCCCAGGGCCACATAGCTAGAGGGGTGGATCCAGACCTGGAACTCACAATCAGGGCCAGTCGTTATCTCATCCGCAGTCACTGAAGTGGATACGCAGCACCTGAATTTAGATAATATTAGGAAATTAGCACCTGTGTTAAGGCTAGACATCTACAGATGTAAATTAGGCTGTAAATATGATGGGGCTACTGCGTATAAATGTTTTAAGTGATGATTGATTTTAATTTGCTGCTTCACAAATAAAATACAGCTCGGAGTTTACAACCCCTAACCCAAGGGGCGTGTTTTATTGACTAAAAAGACATGTGGGAGAGAAGACCCGGGGATGGGTGGGAGACCTCGCAGTTCCTGGCCATATAGAGAGGGAGGTGAGGGAGTGATAGGCCTGGCCAGCCAGACTAACTGCATCACTCAAAAAAGAATGCGTCAAGAGACTCCCTGTGCCACTGGCAAAGCCCTTGTTGTGCCAGAGTCTGGGTGCCCCTTCGTTTTTTTATCAAGCCTTGTTCTTCCTGAGAGGACTTGGACTTCTGTAAGGTCTAAGGCAGAGTGCCAGGCGCAGTGCCACTGATTGTAAAAGCATGTTTACAGCAGAGAGACCGGTCTAGCTGTCCAGGTAGAACAGGAAGGAGCAGAGGAGAGAGAGGTAAGTGGGGCTGGGGCCAGGGCTGGGTGTGGGGTGGAAGGTTGGGGTAGTTTTTAGGACAGGGCGGGGTAGGTTTTAGGGTTCATGGTTGGGGCAGGGGGGTCAGGATAGTTTTTAGGGCAGTGCAGGGTAGGTTTTAGGGTACAGCACAGGGAGGTCCGGTAGTTTTCAGGACAGGGTGGGGTAGGTTTCAAGGTTCAGGGCAGGGGCAGAAGGTCAGCTATTTTTTTTTTTTGTGTTATAATTTTTTATTGTTATTATAGACATTGTTTATATTTTGTAACACAAGTCATGTTCAAAGGATACATTGACAAAATTAGCAAAATTAGCAGAATTCTTCCCGTCTTTGGGGGTACTCTGCCTTTACAGTCTTCAGTCGTTGTATACAAGTATTTCAAACACATAAAGACGTGCTTTGTCCTAGCACTGATAATCACATTTAAGAGCCAGTATTAATAGCATAGTGGTCTCATATCTCCAAACAAATAAAATGTATCAATCTTGCAACTGTTTGAACTTCGTCTGCAAAGGGTATATCGCCATAAATGTTGGGTATATCCATATCATAGGTTAACTGCGGTATATTACCATTATATTATTATATGATATCAATAGGTGCTATTGATGGGTATTTAGTATAATAGCTTCTCTGTGATATAATATACCTTTTGAACAGAGATGGATCGTCATGAGAGTATTTGTGTCTGTGTCTAGTAGTATCCCTTCCTTCAGGAACTTAGGGACACATAGGGAGGATAGTTTTACAGAGAGGTCATGGAAGACTCCATGAGAACTGATACGTAGGTAGGAAGTTAGGGTGTAATAGTATCCATTATGATGATAATGACACTAATAGTAGGAACAATAGTGGGAGCCGTTATGGCGGTAGTGGTGTTCGTAATAGTGGTGACCGAGGGAAGGGGAAGGGGACGGAGGGAGGGGGTTGAAGGGGGTAAGGCGGTCTAGCTGTAGTCAGGGGTGATAATGATGATAATTTACTAGGGATGGTAGGGCAATATAGGATTAAATGAGGGAACAGTATAGTTGAGGGTTATGGTATGTATATTAATGTGTGGGCATTGATTTGTGTTTGCATGAGTTAAATGGTTGTGGTGATCTGTCACAGGACATACTTAGGTCATCAGATTGGGCAGGAAGGGTGACCATGTCTGTAGGAATATATCAGTTTTATCCTTTAGGTCATATAAGAGGCATTCATGGGGGGCTGCCTGGTACATTGCGCCAATCCATTCTTCCTGGGAGGGAGGTGCCACCGCCCGCCAATGTCTGAGGATACATAATTTGGCTGTGGCTAATGCAGTATGCAATAGTCGGCTTTGGGGTCGTGAGAGATGTTGTAGTTCCTCTGTATCATGTGGGAGTATGAGGTTATGGTGTGAGCGTTGGCGGTAAGGGCAGTACCTCTCTAAGAGGGTGTCCTATTGCCTGCCAGAAAGGTTGTATAGCAGTACAATCATGTAAGATGTGGGTAAGATCGCAATGTTTGTTGGGGCATCTCCAGCAGGATGCGTGGGGCAGGAGTCGCGCTGTGCATAGCTTCTGTGGGGTCCAGTACCAGTCATGTAGGGTCTTGAAAAGGCAGAATTTCAAGCGGGCCTCACGGGCTCCTCGGTCTCTATCCTCAATTAATTCAGCCCAGTCTTCTAGGTCATACTCTTTCTGTAGGCGTGTTTGCCATTTTTCTCTAAGGGAGTTAAGCAGTGGTAGTGAAACAAGGTGTCGATTCAGCACTGACTGTAGCCCCGATACAGCCCCTTTCATTTGGCCCCATGTTTCTAGGTATTGAAGTATTGGTGAATGTGTTAATCGCCGGGGGGATCGTCCTAGTCGCTGTATCATACAGTGTCGCAACTGTAGATAACGCCATGAGTAATGGTCGGGGAGGTCAAATTCTTCCTGTAGTTCCCTGAACGTCTTCCAATTGTCTCCAGAGATGAGATGTTATATTCTTATGATGCCTTTTTGATACCAGTCCCACCAGTGGGTGGTCTTACCTCCTATCTGGAGTCCTTTATTGCCCCATAGGGGGGCTCTGTCATGGAGATATGGGTCTATTTTCAGTAAGCGGTGCGCCTGTCGCCAGGCGTTCCTCATGGCCCCTATCATGGGATCAGTAGTTCGTTGACCGAGCATGTCCGTGTTATATAGTATCTGTAATTCATGAGGAACTCCTGTAACTGCTCTTTCCACTGTTACCCAGAGTGGTGGGTCCCGTACATTTGGGAGTAGGAGGGTCATCTGTGATAGGTGTAATGCTGAAGAATAGTGTTCTATGGAAGGGAGATTTAAACCTCCAAATTCACGTTGTGCCAATAACGTGGCTCTGGGTAGTCGCAAGCGCATGGATCCCCATACAAAGGCACGAATGCAACGGTCTATCTCTCGGAGGAGGGTTAGTAGTATGTATAATGGGAGCATACCCAGCACGTATAAAAAATCTTGGGAGGGTTACCATTCTCACCGCCTGCACTCTACCCTACATGGAGAATCCTAATTGTTTCCATTTCTTAAAGTCTTGTTTCATGTTATTGATTAGGGGGTTTAAGTTATCTGTCACTATGTTTTCTAGGCCTCTATTTATATCAATACCTAAGTAACGAAGCCGAGCATGTTTCCATTTAACCGGCAGATCTTGTAGGGAGGAGCAGGTTGTTATAGGGGACAAGGGTAAGGCCTCGCTTTTATCCCAGTTTATCCTATAGCCCGAAAGCTGCTCAAATTCTGTCAGTATCTGTTTGAGAGCTGGTAGGGAGTTGGATAGGTTGGTGAGTGTGAGTAGGATGTCATCTGCGTATAGATAGATGGTGGAGCATCCGCCCGGGATTGGGATTCCTGATATTACATTGGAGTTCCTAATTACCGCCGCGAGGGGTTCGACAGCTAGCAAGAATAATAGTGGGGATAGTGGACAGCCCTGTCGTGTTCCTCTGGAGATCGGGAAAGTGTCAGATAGGAACCCTCCACAATTCACCTCAGCTGTCGGGGAGTCATAGAGTAGTCGTATTTTATTTATGAAGTTAGTCCCTAGTCCGAAGCGTTTTAATATTTCAAAAAGATACCACCATTCTATGCGGTTGAATGCCTTCTCTGCATCCAATGAGAGGGCAAGGGCTTCTTCCTGTGAGCCTCGCGCTGTCCATATAGTATGGAATAGTGTACGGAGGTGATTCCTTGATGAGCAGCCTGGCACAAAGCCCACCTGGGTGTGATGGATCAGAGAGGGGATGACTTTTTTCAATCGGGTTGCTAATATCGCTGCTAAGATTTTAGTGTCTCCATTAAGTAGTGATATGGGGCGGTAGCTCCCACAGAGAAGGGGGTCTCTCTCTGGTTTGGGTATAACTGTGATAATGGCTTTGTTGGAGATAGGATATAGGGATCCCGTGCGGTCCGCTCCCTGGAAAGCGTCGTATAGAGTCTCCACTGTCTCTGTCCCAGACCATTAATAGAATTCGGACATAAAGCCGTCTTCCCCGGGGGCTTTGTGGTACGATAGATTGGCTATTGCCTGTTGAATTTCTATCTTGCTAATATCACCTTCTAGGAGTGCCCTACCTTCTGTCGAGAGACAGGGTATATCTGCTCTTTGTAGGAAGGCGTTCAGGCGGTCATTGGCTTCTACCGTTTCTGGGGTGTATAGGGCTTGGTAATAGTTGCCGAATTCATTCGCAATTGCCTGTGGGTGCGTGAGGAGGTCGTTGTTTCAGCCAGTGAGTGCTGGTATGGCTAATGTAATTTCTCTTTGGCGTAGTTGGGTGGCTAGTAGACGGCCTGCTTTCTCGCCGTGTTCATAATGTCGGCCCTTTAGCCTTTGCAATGCATATTCTACCCACGAGGTATATAGGGAGTTGAGTTCCATTTTAGCTTGTTCAAGATGATGGCGATTGGATGGGGTGGGGGTTCGCGTATATTCTCTGGTCGCATGGGCTATCGTGTCCTCTAGGTTGGGCTGTTGTTCTCTTTTCCGGGCGTTGGCAATGGCAGCGTCTCGCATTAGTTGATCTCTAATAGTTGCCTTTGCTGCCACCCATAGGAGTTGGGGTGAGGATACCGAGCCTTTGTTGTCTTTTAGGTAGGTAGCTAAGTGGGTTGTAAGCTGTTCCTTTCCTTTTGGGGTTCTATATCTGGAATTGGGAAGGCGCCATGGTTTACGGCCGGGATTGATCACGCCTAGTTCCAGCGTTAGTAGGACCGGGGAGTGGTCCGTTAGTGCGGCCGTAAGGATATCCGTCAGTTTTATCGCTTGTATCAGTCTCTGGTCGATCATAAAGTAGTCAAGTCGCAATTGGGTTCCATGTACTGGGGAGAGAAAGGTGTATTGGCGGTCTGAGGGGTGTAATAAGCGCCAGCAATCTAGCAAGCCGTGGTCGGAAAGGACGTCGTGGAGTAGGGTCCTGTCTGAATTATTGCCTGCGTCAAGGCCGCTTGTGCGATCAAGGATAGCATCTTGTACAATGTTCCAGTCTCCACCCAGTACATATTGAGAGGCGCCAATCTGTGTGAGCAGTCGATTAAGAGAGAGGAAGAAAGTGTGTTTGGAGCCTATGGGGGCGTATATTGAGCCTATGCAGATCGTGGAAAGACCTATCCTGATTTTGGCTAGGACATAACGGCCTTCTGGGTCGTGCCATGTTTTAAGCAGTCGGAACTGCAGTGAGCGACATATGAGGATTGCCACCCTGCATTTCCTCCCAGTACCCTGCGTTCTGTCAGATACGGGCGGTTTACCGCTATAGAATACTTTACCGACCCAATCTCTATGAAGTTTTTCAGATTCTGCTGAGTCAAGGTGTGTTTCCTGCAACAGGGCTATATCCGCATGTTTAGAGCTTAGATAGGATAGTACTTTCTGTCGTTTGACATAGTTGGTCATACCATGGACATTCCAGGAGACGATTGTGAGCGGTGTTGTCGTTCCCATGAATGCAATGTGGATAAGGTGTATTCTGTATAATGTATCTGTAATGTGTGGTTGGGGGGGGGGCATGGAGGGAGGGGGGATATTATATAGATACTAGCTATTCAGGGACGCGTAGTGGGGGGATGGCTTGATATAATATAATATAATATAATATAATATAATATAATATAATATAATATAATATAGGGGACAGAGACAGGGTGTGTCTAGGTCCCTCAGTCACCAGAGGTAATGAGTAGGAGTTATGAGAGTAGAAGTGAGGTTGAAAGGCTCCTAATTTGGAGAGAAGAAAAATGTATGCACTAATGAATAAAGAAGTGAGAGAAAGACCTAGAAAAAGAACAAAAGGAAGGGAAAAAGGAAGCCTGCTATCAGTTAGACTGTTAATCTGCGGGTTCGTACCTGTGGAGTCCGCGCGCCGAGGGAGTATTATTATGAGGTATAAATATGATGGGGGGTATTTTAGTGTTTCTTCGATGATGTTGTTGGAGGGGGGGTAGTAGTCAGCCTCAGTGTGTTATGAGTGGCGTGGTGCGGGTATAGACAGATAATAATAATAATATCCCTGGGGTTTGAATACAAGGGAGTCCAGATTCAGAAGCAGATGAGCGTGGAGGGGGGGGGGTGCTGAGGAAGACCCGGTCATGTGTGCTTAGTATAGGGTTTGAAATGATGCATTTAAAACCGTTTTGACATCCTTCAGGGTTGTCTCTAAAGATCTGTGTAGGTGCCTCAGCTATACTTCTGAGGTTGATTAGGGAAGACCTTGCCGACAGACAGACATTACTCTTTAAAAGCTGACATCTCATAATGGACGGGAGTGATGTTAAACTCTCGGACCCCCCCCACTCCCTTCCCATCAATGGCACGACTTTAGTTCAGAGCAGTGGGGCATGCCACTTATCTGTCCGACGAAAAGCAGGTCGGTTACTAGATGAGGGGCCGTTCTTTCAGTGTTCTAAGTATTCTCGGAGTTCAGTGGTCTGTGTGATCGTCCAGTGACGGCTTCAGTGGGGAGCGGGATTTGCCCCTACCCATGTCCTGGGTGTGGTCCATTACTGCCTGTAGAACCTGGTCCCGATTGTCCTGTGGCTTGGGAAGGCGGTCATACATTCTGCCTCTCTTGTGTGAGGCAGACCTTTGCAACTGGGCTTGTAGCAGTGCAGTAGGAGGGTTATTCCCGGTCTGGGAGGCATCAGGGTCTTCTTGTCCTGATGAAACGTCCATGGGGTGTGAGATAAGATCATTGAGAAATAAGCTAAGGTCCTCCGGTTCCGTGAAGTCTTTGGATTTATCACGATAGGTGATCCACATCCTTGCAGGTTCAAAAGGCCATATTTGATGTCTAGTTTCCTGAGCTGCAGTCTGAAGGCTAGGAACGCTTTTCTATTTTCATTCGTCAATCTGGAGAAGTCGGCCGCTACTCTGATCTCATGGCCGTCCAAAGAGGCTGGTCCTTGTGTTTTAGCTGCTGATAGGACCTGTCGAGCCTGATCATGTCTTAGAAAACATGCTATGATGGGCCGTGGTCTGTTGGAGGAAGCCTTGTGAGGAGGTCCTATTCTGTGCGCCCTTTGGAATTCCAATGGCGGTGAAAATTCATTATCGAAGAGGTCGGGCAGGAGTGATTGTAGAAAAGCCTTGGTGTCAGATCCTTCTTTGCGTTCTGGGATTCTGAAGAGTCGTATGTTGTCTCAGCGGCTCCGGTCTTCCAAGTCTGTTACCTTTGCTCGGAGGGATCGTAATTCGATTTCTTGATCTGGTAGTGTCGCCATTTGATCTTCCACCATAGTGAGGCATTGGTCTAGGGCATCCGCTGTGTCTTTGAAACCTGCTATATCTGCACAGATGGAGGAAGAGGCTATGGTTAAGTCTGTGATCTTCTGATCCATTGCTTCAAGACGACGTCCCACCAAGGCAATCTCCTGTAGTATACGTTCCGTGGCTTCCGAGGCAGAGGGGTCTGTTGGTGTGGATATTGACCCTAGTGTTGCCATTTGTGTTGTCATGGGTTTCGATTGTGTAACAGCCTCTGAGAACAAGAGTTGTCTGGAAGGCTTGCCTGAGGGCTTCCCGTTGGGTATTTCTTCCGGGATGTAGGAGGCTCTGTGTAATAGATGTCGTCGTGTGGGTACGATGAGGTCGTAGTTTGCCAGTCGTCCTTCCTCTATCCTGTAGGTTGTGGCACTTGGAAGAGGAGGTGGAATATCAGTGGGGTGGGGGTGGGAAGTTGGTGGTCCCGTTAGTAATGGTCACCTAGTGTTCTATTGTTGGGTTGTATATTAATGGCCTCTAATTATTGCTCTGCACGTGGTGATGTCTTCGGTGCTATGTGCCTCAAGTTATGCCTCTCCAGACCGTAGCGTCTGTGCTATGTTACAAGGTAGATAATTCAAAGAGATTTTTGTTTCACTCTCAACGCTACTCGTAGGTAGGTAGTTTTACCTTCTATTTTATTTTATTTGTTCAGGGTGTAGACGCAGTATCTATCCATCGTTGATTCTCCACTCTTTCTCGTGCTCTTTGTTTGATGCCATGACCGGGCACACAGTCATAGGCCTCGGGTGAACCTCAAGCCAGTTCGCTCCACGCGCTATATGTGCCTCGGGGGGAGGAGGGGGCCCTGTCGACTTCTCGGCCCATGCACCCTGTGGCTTCAAGATGCCCTCCAGTGGTGTGCTTCAGCGTGTGTCGTTATTATCATGGTAATATGTCAGAGTTTGCAGCGCTGCTCCTGGCTGGTTCAAAGAGATTTTTGTTTTACTCTCAGTGCTATTCGTAGGCAGGTAGTTTTGTCCTCTTATTTTATTTGTTCAAGGTGTGGCCGTAGTACTTATCCGTCGTTGATTCTCTTCTCTCTCTTGTGTTCTTCATTTGATGTCGTGATCGGGCTTGCGATCATGGGCCTCGGGTGAGCCTTAAGACTGTACGGTCTCCGCGCTATGTGTGTCTCGGGGGGGGTGGAGGGCCCATGTCGCCTTCTCAGCCCGTACATCTTGTGGCTTCACGATGTAATCCGCTGTTGTGTCTCGGCGTGCGCTGTTTTTATCATGGTAATACGTCGAAGTTTGCAGCACTGCCCGTGGGTGGCTCAAAGAGATTTTTGTTTCACTCTCAGTGTTATTCGTATATAGATAGCTCTTATCTTCTGTTTTATTTGCTCAGAGTGCGGCCGCAGTACTTATCAGTCATTGATTCTCTGCTCTCTCTCGTGCTCTTCGTTTGATGTCGTGACCGGGCTTGCGATCATGGGCCCCATGTGAGTCTTAAGCCTGTACGTTCTCCTCGCTACGTGTGCCTCGGGGGGCCCTGTCGCCTTCTCGGCCCAAATGTCCTGTGGCTCCAAGATGTCCCCCATTGGCGTGCTGCGGCGTGCGCCCTCTCCACCGTGGCCAAATGCCGGAGTTTGCAGTGCTGCCCGTGGAGGTAGCTTGGGAACAGGAATTGAGGTGAGAGCAGAGGGGGCCCTCTTCTGTCACCACTCACCTCCACGCCTCCCGGCACCTTGTTCTTTGCTGGTAGTCTCAGTCGCTCTGTTTGGATCGTAGCCGCGGTTCCAAGACTTCCGAAGGTATTTCTTTCGGCGGGCAGGCCCCTCACTTTAGGCCGCGGTCGGCCACGCCGTCAGAGGCCTCCAGCGGTCTGCGTCCGATGCCGTCGCAGGCATCATATCTCGCTGGGGAAATCTGTTATTTCCCCGGGCTGCACATCTCGCAGTCCCGGGACGCCGTTGTGAGGCTGCCTGAGGCTCGTGTTACCCCCGTCGTAGCCGAAATCTATCTCGGCGCGCGGAGCTTCGTCCTCAGGCGGCCATTCTGTTCGGTGGCCAAACCACGCCCCCGGTCAGCTAGTTTTTAGGACAGGGCAGGGGTCAGGGTAGTTTTTAGAACAGGCAGAATAGGTTTTAGAATTCAGGGCAGGGGCGTCGGGTAGTTGTTAGGACAGTGCAGGTAGGTTTTAGGGTTCAGGGCAGGGGCGTAGGGGTCAGGGTAGTTTTTAGGACAGTGCAGGCTGGATTTGGGGGTTTAGGGTGGGGCTGGGGTAATTTTTAGGACAGGGCAGGGTTACTTTTGGGGCTCAGGGTGGGGGGGTTTAGGGCTAAGGGCATGGGGTGGAAGGGGCAGTTTTAAGTGATTGGGTGTGGTGGAGTATGGTATCAGGTGTAAGAAGGCAGGGCAGGAAGAATTTACCATGCATGTTTCTTTACCAAACATGCTTTTACAACAAAATTTGCTGCAAAGGCATGCACGGTAATGGCATGCATGGTAAAGGCATGCAAGGTAAAGAAGCTGTTGTTGTTGAGACCGTGTTGTTAAGGCATGCATGATGTACGCATGTGTTGTTCCATCATACAGCCCTCATACCAATGTAGGGTGTCAGAGTACTTTACATTACAGACATTACACAGTGACAATCATCATATGTGTGTAAATCAGTGTATAGGAAATGTTACATAAGGCAGAGGACTACAAGGTGTAGAAGTCACAGGTCATCCATACTAGTAGCAGGTATAGTTTAAAAGTGCCCTGTCTGGAGAAGTGCAAACTCAGAATTTAAAACATAACACCATGGTTGGGGAGGTCTCTTTAATAATGAGAATTGATTTTCACTCAAATGAACCCGTTTTGCAACATTAAGTTAATGAAAAACTGGGGAACAATCATAACGGTCTAATCTACACCTTGCAGTCTGTATGCAGCTCTTTGATGGCAGTTAATTGCTCACTGTTCTACATTAGGTTTTAACTTATAAACTACAAGGGACAAAAGGATCTCTCTGACAAAGGCAGTAACCCACAGACCTATTCACATTATATGCTCTTTGTGATCTGCATGCACACGCTCCTTGCAGCAGGCACATTAGCGCGGTGCGCTAGTACTATTTTATGATGACTCAACACTTCCACTAGGCAAAACTTTAATCTCTCTCCAGGAGAACCATTAATCACCGGATTGAGATTTTTGTTATGTTGCCTGAAAACTGCTGGGGGCAAGAAACACCCAGCAGGTGCTTTTAAAGCCACTTTCAAGCACGGATGTCACCTCAGGGGCCAATAATTAGCACTGGGCAGTCGAGACCCTGGTGACAGGGAGACAGACGGCGACAGAAACGGGGCCCTAACAAACATTGTCGCACAGTGCTCCACCAGCGCGCTAAAGCCTGCCCTGATCATATCTTACAGTGAATCAACAATACTGTATTTAAAAAGTGAGATGCTTGGCAACACAGCACTGTAATTAAAAATAAAGAGAGATACTTTATTTAATTCCCCAAACCTCCTTACCTTATTCAAATCTTGCTGCTGTCTTCAGGGTAAAGGGCGGCAGTAACGGATTTCAGACAGCAATCAACAAAGGGCCTCTCTCCCTTTGTTTTCAGAAGTGCAGACTGCAGGCAGCTGTGGGCTGTTGGCGGCAAGGTGCGAAAGAATTCCTTGTGTGCTGCAGCACAACAAAAGGGCAGAGGGCGAGTGGCCTTTGTGACGTCACCCTGCTCCGACCATCAGATTGGTCACAGGTAGCTGGAGGCAGGTCACAGGTCAAGTGCAGGGCCAGTATAGGTTGCGCTTTCGCGCACTAATGGCCCTGCAAGTCAGATAATAGAAGGGAAAATCCTTTTGTCCCCTTGTCCCCCCCACCCTTGTCCCCCGTGGCACCCAACTCCAAAATCTGGGGAGGATATATCCCCGCACCCCACACTTCCTATGCCCATGCTGGCAGCAGTGCAGAAACTAACAAGCCTGATGCAAGTGTGCCCACCAGGCTCTTGACCCTCCAGGGAGAGGCGTGGAGGATGATGCTGCTGCTGCCCCCTGTCCCCTGCCTCCCCACTTCCCTCGACACTGAAGCGGCCTTTCGGGGGACAATTGACCTGTGGTTCACCTGTGGGCAGAGCTATGGACGAGGGCCGCATGGGTGGAGGATGACAAGGCCTGCTGGACGCAAGGAGACCGTGACCCTGCAACGGATGCAAGCTCTTGCCGGGGAGCTCCATCCAGGTGAGTGGAAGGCGAGCTGGAGGTGCAAATCCTCACCCCCACCCTGTTGCTGCCCTTACTTGGGGAGCCCGGTGGGGTGGAGAAGCTATGAGTGCTGGCCCGGATGAGTATTCCCTCCAACCCATCGCTCCCTATCTGAGCAGGCGTTGGGCGGCGGCGGGTCCATGAGCGGCGATTGGACCTAGGGTATGCGCCACCAGGAGGCCTGGGACTACTGGTGCCTGGGACTCTGAGGCAGAGGTGTTAGTGGTGGCACGGCCGTGAGGGGCATATTTCCTTCAACTGAAGACTGGTTCCCCTTGTAGCAATGGCGGGCCCACAGGCCGCGATCGGCAGTATGGTGCCTGCATCAACTGAGGAGCTGTGAGTAGGACGTGGACTGGCAGCCACTATAGTGGGATATCCCCCGTAGCCCAACCACTACTGGGCTTGTGTGTCTGCGACCACTTGGCCCCCCCGGAGATAGTGGATGAATGTGGGAGACCTCTTCAGATGACACTGCTGGCACCCTTTGGCAGATTAAGAGCCACTACTCTGCTATTCACATCAGGGCCAGACTCCAAATGACATTTCCTGACTGTTCCTGCTCACCTTTTACAGATACCCACCTGGCCAGACTTCAGTCAATCCCTTTCTGGGGCCTCCTATGTAGGACTGACAGCACTGTATATAGGGTATAGGGCCTAATGCAAGCAAGCAAACTGGACCTTCTCCTATCCTGGTACAGTAGTGATGAACAGCCAGTAACTGGGGTGAAGTAGGCCCCTCAAGGCCCTCCTGGTGCCAGCGCCCTGAGTACTGATACACATTATACATCATAACACGCTCATTCCTGCCCTCTCTTCCCCTCACATACCCCACTGAGGGCCGCGCGGCTGCAGACAGGGCGCGTGCTGCAGAACGACAAAGTGACAGCTTCATTTCTTTTCGATTAGAGCCAACATGAAAAGCGCACTGTGCCTTCAGTCTGCATTTCCTCCCTCTCCGGAGTGCTGCAAAAGGCCTCGGTGAAGCGTCTTTAAAGGTCGAGGATTGAGTGGAATTACATCCCCACTCTCCAGCTAAATGGCAGACATTCTACAGATCTCATTTTGTTAAAGATTGCACATCTGTGACATTTTTGCAACTAAATTTCAATTTGATTTACTGTGACATAGCACTCTTAGGAATTTGCCATTGAATGGACTGGAACATGGTCTGTAAGTGGCGATACCTTGGTCATGGGTTCACATTCCGAAATGAATTACATTTTTTCATTGCATTGTATCTTTAAAAAAGTGCTGCATGCAGTAGCCTCAGAGACTCTTGAAAAAGTTACAAGAGAAACTACAGTTTTTGGCTGAGAACCGCTGGAGTGTAAGGTGATGATCTTTAAGTCTTCCACAAAAGCTGCCTGAGTGACTCAGTGGAGGGGCCTCCGTACAGACAGAGGGGCCAATTACGAGTTCCCTTTCGGTGAACTTCTGACGGGGAGGTTGCCGCCTTACTGGGACCTCCCCGCCAGCCCCGTTACGACTTTCCTGCTAGACTGCTTCATTTCCACCCGTCAGCCCAGTGGGAAAGTGGCAGCAGCATTGTCGGACGCTAGTAATCAAGCTGGCAGCAATGCTGGCGCCCGCAAGGGGAACCATCATCCTCGTAATGCTCACTGTCACAGCAGACAGTGCACATTATGAGGGTGCTGGGCAGGGGGACCTCTGCACTGCCCCTGCCACGGGCATGGGCAGTGCAGAGGTCCCCCTGTGGCCTCCTGGACCTGTTCTCCGCCAGCCTTTTCATGGCTGATTCTGACCTGCACTGCCGTCAGTCCATCAGGAACATTGTTCTGGGCAGAGACGGCGGTCGTTTGGCAGTCCGACTGCCAAACTCTTAATCTGTCGGTCAGACCACCAAACTGGTGGCGGACATGACCTCCACTGCAAGTCTGTCAGTCTGTTGACCATCGGACTCGTAATGAGGGCCAGAATCAACACAAGTTAGCAGGTGACTGAGTTAGTCTTGGGGTTCTGACCCTCCATGTGGAATAGAGGACAGAAAAAGCTGTGTCTGTGGAGTTGGGACAACCCGTAGTGCCTGATTCACAAACAGCATTGTGTAGTACATAACGTAGTACTACAGCAGTACTACGTATTTACTATTGAATGCAATTTACAAGCCTACAAGTAGTAATCCCCTACATACAACTCTCCTATATTTTCTATTGGAATATCTCTCCACAAATAACGCTGCTACTTAGTAGTGAGTGTGGGAGAAACTAAGGGAAGTGGTAGAAAACTGGATACTATCTACTACAAAATGGGAGGGGTCAAGGGAGGGGTAGGAGGCATTTGGGGGAGGCAAGGAGGAGTTTAGGGAGGGTCATGCCAATACCGCTATCTAAAAAGAATACCCACCCACAGAAGGGTACGACCGTTGCTACTCATGAACTGCACTTCTGTAGTTACTGCAGCCAAAAAGACCCAAAGCAGTTGTAAATGTACTCCAGCTCACACCCGGAGCAAGTCCAGCACCACACATGGCCAACCATTGCTCCTGCAAAACCCTCCCGTAAGGATGGCAGGGACTTAAAATGGACCCCATAGGAATTAATGTTAAAGAAATGTTTTCTTTTGCCTCATTAAAAACAAATATAAATTTAATTTAACATTGAAAAATACAAGCAAAACATAAATATAATTGTATTATTATGTATTTTATACCCTTTTCAATATAAAAACAAATGTAACTGTTATTTTTAAAAGTAAAAAATAATTAAATTAATTTAAATGTATTCCACATACAACTTTTAGCTCCTTTTAATACGTACCAAAATTATAAACATTTTAATTTGGGTGGGATTTTTTAAATGCAACTTTAAAAATAATTACACTTATAAATTATAAACTTATAAATTAATTGACCAATTCAAAATTAGATTGCTAATGCTGAAACAATGTTTTATATTTTGTTCTTTATTTGTTCTTTATTTAAAATAAATATTTAAATGTAATTTCCATTAAGACATACTATGAAAATAATTTTTATATTTTTCTTGTTAAAATGTATTGATATTTTGACTTGTTCCTGTACTTTACCATGTGAAGCTTTGTGCCTCGGTGGCCAAGACCTCTGCCTACATATGAAAAGTCATTAGTAGTAACTTTATAATTGTAAATTAGGCCCCCACTTGAATACAGGGGTGGAGACATGCAATCCCACAGTCTTTAGTGGCTTTACACTGAATAAATAGCCAAAAGAATTGTACAGTTTGTAGTAGCTTTGCACTCAATGAACAGCCAAAAGTAGTAAAGTTATTGCGAAGAATAGGAAACATTTGCATGTGTAGATTTACTCATGTGTAAATGTATCTTTGTGAAAAGGCCCCCTAGTGTATTGGACTTTCTCCTAGGTGTTAGCTCAGCAGCAGAGAAATCTCTTCAGACATTGCAAACTTGAGGATGGCTCTCTCAAGACTTCTTCTGCTGAAATATGTGTAGAGAGCATCTGAGATTGATGCGATTGTCCAGCAAACCTTTAGTGCCCGTTCTGGACCGACAGACACTAAGTTGTAGGCGACTGTTGTAGGACAATCACTTTTTTTGGCATGGTTACCCCCACTTTTTGCCTGTTCATCAGTGTGTTTAGACTGTTTTCACTGGGATCCTGCCAAACAGGACCCCAGTGATTGTGCTCTCGCCTCTAACTTTGGTTGCTTTGGTACCCTTTGCACCCTACAAGTGGCATACTGGTGTACCCCTGTAAGTCCCTAGTATATGGTACTTAGGTGCACAGGGCATTGGTACATCAGGAGTCCCCCATGGGCTGCAGCATGTATTATGGCACCCATGGGGGCCCATGCAAACAGGTCTGCAGGCCTGCCATTGCAGCCTGTGTCAAAAGGTGCATGCACCCTTAAACTTCTGGTCACTGCACCAGGTCACAGTAAGAACCCCCTATGGTAGGCCCTCCTAGCCCAGAGGGTAGGGTGAAGATTCCTGTGTGTGAGGGCACCCCTGCATGAGCAGAGGTGTCCCTATGAACTTCAGCTCCAATGCACTGTACTTTGTAAGGCAGGGAAGCATTTTACCCATGTACTGGCCACAGGTCACTACGGGTGGCCCAGCTACATAATGGTAACTCCGAACCTAGGCATGTTTGTATCAAACATGTTGGAATCATATCCTAATACTATTGCCAGTATTGGTGACATGATTTAATGCACTCTGTGGGGTCATTAGGGGACCCCCTCAGTACTGCTCCTATCAGTTTTAAAGGGTTTGCTGGCATCCCACGCTGCTGCAGCCCTTTAGACAGGTTTCTGCCCTTCTGCTGCTTTACGAGCTCAAGCAGGGGAAGGCAGAACAAAGGATTTCCTGTGGGAGAGGGGATTCAGCACTCTCTCCTTTGGAAATAGGTGATACAAGGCTGGGGAGGGGGTAGCCTCCCCACTCCACTGGCTTCCTTTGAAGGGCACATTTGGTGCGCTCCTTGCATAATCTGGTTTGCACCAGTCCAGGGACCCCCAGACCCGGCTCTGGCATGAAAGCAGACAAAGGAAAGGGGAGTGCCCACTCCCATGTCCATCACCACCCCAGGGGTGGTGCCCTGAGCTCCTCCAAGTGGTCACTTGATTCTTCCATCTTGAAAACAATATGTGCAGAGGACCCTCGGAGCACCTGGTTAGTCAGGACAGGTGACTGACGTCAGTGACCCCCCTTGGATACGTGGCCACCCTGCAGAGTGACCAAGCCCTGGGTCCTCAGATTCGGCATGCAAGACTCCACCAGGACTCCTCTGTATCAACCTCTTCTGCTCCTGGCCACCAGAACCACTGCTGGACTTCATTGGAACCAAACAAGGCTGCAACACCCAAGACGACCTCGCCTTGCAGCATTGTTACTTTGGCTCCTTCCAGTAATTGCAACATTTCCATGGCTGTACATCCTCTGGGGTCAGCAAGACTTCGGCTGCACCAAAGAAGCAAGAAGGAATCTCACTTGGAGGGACGGAGTCATTCCCCTGCATCTGCAGGTACTAAAGGCAATGATGTCCGGCTGCTGGGATCTGCTTTCCACAAAAACTGCATGGATCCTCCATTACAGGTGGTAGTCCTACCACCTGTGATGGAGGATCCTCTCTGCCCTCTGTCCAAATTGGCAGATGGTGAGCCCTTGCCTCTTCCTCCAGGACAATACGCCTGTGCACTGCAACTTTTGCAGCAACCAAGGCTTTTTGACTGCTGCTCCAAGGGATCTTCAGCCTTTTAGGTAGCCCCAGCCTCCAGCACTTCATCCTTGCAAGGACAGTCTCTCCTCTGCTGTGATATGGGACTCCTCTCCATGTGTGCTGATTAGGCCTCACTGCAACTTACTGTGCCTGCTGCCAGTGGGTTGCCTGTGGTGGGCTGTGACTGCTTCTGCTGGCTCTCCCAACTGCTGAGGTTCAGCCTGTACTCCCCTCCAAGAGTCAAGTCCCCTGAACCTTGCTGGTCCTCTTCTTCTCTGCAAATCCTCTTCTGCCCAAATTTGCGTTTGCCAAGGCTTGTTGGTAGCCTTCCTGACCAAGACCACCTGTGACCCGGTGACCGGTGTGGGACATCTTCTGCATGACTCCAATGATCTCTCTGCTACTCCTGGGCTCCACAGCTGATCTTCACCTTCCGTCAACCCGGATCTTCATCCACAGAAGGGTGGGTAATGGCTCCTGCCCCACCAAGACACTCCTGTGTGGACTGGACTTTGTCCCCTTCTTTTGCAGGTCCTCTGCATCCGGAATCCACCATTAGGTTCTCTTGGACTGGTCCTAGTCTTGCAAGCTTCTTTTTTTCCAAGTCCCCTTGTTAGTCTCTGGGAAGACCAGGTAACTTACCTCTGCTCTCCTGGTCCCTGGGGGTCATCTAGATACTCACCTTTGGGGATGCCGAGTTCTCCCAGATCCCTTCTAAGTATTTCACATTCAAGGGTGGGGGAATTCATTTTGCATTCCACTATTTTAATATATGGTTTGCCCCCCCCCATAGGGCCCTAGCTATTTTCAGCTATTTCTTGCCAGTGCTTGTTATTTACCAATGATAATTTCTAATCTTACTGTGTATATATACTGTGTATTTACCTCCAGTTGGAGGACAGCTTATGAGTGATCTAGTTCAGTACTACTGTAATAAAGTACCTTTCTTTATGCAACACTATGTGGTTCCACTCCTGTGTGATAAGTTGCTGTGTGACTGCTGTGGTATTGCAAGTGCTTTACAGTCCTCCTAGATAAGCCTTGGCTGCTCACCACACCTACCACCAGAGAGCCCTGTCTTCCTAGACACTGTTTCACTAACTAACAGGGGTTGCCTGGACCTGGTAAAAGGTGCAAAAACCAGACCAGCTTTTCCAGTTGTCCTCAGACCTCTCAATGGCTAGTGGGGCTGACAAATGTTGCAGACGTTGTTTGGAGAGGGACCTGCACTGTTTTGTTGTATTTCATCTTGATGGGGAGCCAGTGATGGCTTTCATGCTGAATCAGGTGTCATGTTTATGGACATCCAGCAAAGACAAAAATAAGGTTCACTTTGCCCAGTCCTGCATCACTCACAATCGCCCATGAGAAGCATCCCAGAATATTGCTTTGTTTGATGACACATGCTTGGGTCTGAAACATATTGAGGCATCATTCATATTTTGGCCCTTTAAAGCTTAAAAGTTAAATTCCTCACACTTGAATAACACCATGTGTGTTCCCATTATTCTTGGGTCTTATATTATATTCAGGTCATGGGCCCCTCGTTTCTGGTTGCGTCAGCATTTCATTTTTATAAGTGGCCACTCATCTATGTCTCCTGTGCTGAGCAGTAACCTGGCCGTGCTGGCTACTGCAGCATCATACTTTAGCAGTCTCATTCCCCAAACCCTACTTTAAATTGACTATTAATGCTTCAGTTCCTTCCAAACCCATCAAATCCACTTTAATGTTTTTGAGGACGAGGTGTAAAGCCGCTAGAGAATTTAGGGGTGTGCGAAATCGCATAAAAGTTTCTCGTAAAATGTAATGATATTCTATAAAAATTTAATAAAAGTACACTTTCATAAAGAAATCTGATTTGCTTGTGTTTTGAGTCACTTTTTTTAAATCTTTTGTGCGGAGCAGTCTTCCGCTGATAAATCATGAGAATTTTTAAATGTGATATGTGCACGCGAGTAAAAAAGGGTATGTCAAATTGTATAAAATGTGAAATTTTGCAAACTTCGTATTACGCGAATTTTAGGAAGTAAAAAAGGTTATGTCAAATTGTAATAAATGTGAAATTTTGCAAACCTCGTATTACGCGAATTTTAGGAAGTAAAAAAGGTTATGTAAAATTGTATTAAATGTGAAATTTTGCAAACTTCGTATTACGCGAATTTTAGGAACAACCTAAATTTTTCTGGCACAATTTAAAAGTTAGCCCAGGCCAGCTAGAGATGTGACGAATGTGACGCTGGCATGCCTCATTGAAATGAGCGGGGTGAAGGTTACTTTGATGTACCAGGAGAGCTGTGTGGCAGGTCCTCCCTCCATGGGGATTTCTATATGGCTTCCATAGGGATTGGTACACCTGTGCCACTTTCCTACAGAATGTAAGTGCCCAGTTAGAAATGCCCTCTTATATTACATGTGAGGGCAAAAGAAGAACTGTGCCACTTCTCCGTGAATGACGAGGGTCCCCTTTGCCTCTTTACAATGCAGTCTGAATAGCCAGGAAGCCCTGAGTAATGTCCTAAGAAGGTCAAGTGCCTGAGGAGCTGTTCTATACTCTCCCACGGAAAGTGTCTCAGATCAGTCCTGTATCACTTCCATGCGGAGACTGAGCATGAGAGAAGCCACGTGACATTTTCTTCTAGTGTGTGAGTGCCGAGAGAGACGTGCTAGTTCCCTGTAGCGTGTTCATGCCAAGGGTGTTATTTTCCTTTGCAGCGTGAGCGTCCATTCCTTGTGGAGGGTGAGTGCATCAGGGGATATTTATTGCATGAACTCCCATGGGGTGTGTGTCCCCGGAGCTATGTGTTGGTTCCACACAGTGCTTAATTTGTCAATTAAAACGTGCCGGTGCTCAAAGTCCTCCTCTGAAACACGTGGCTGCTGCATTTAAATGTGCGAGCACGGAACACTGAGGCGGCGTAATCCTGAAGCCATCTCGGACCTCTTTCTCTTCAATCTATTTAAAGCCACTCCCCGCCCATTCAGCTTTTCGGTTTTCTCTTCCTCCGTCTTTCCCATATGTGTCTTTTGCTGTCAGCAAATGCTTGACGCAGAAGAATAAGCGCCGGTCCTGAAAAATAAGTGCCGGTGCTCAGCACCGGAAATAACAAGCACAAATTAAGCACTGGTTCCACATCGAGTATGAGTGCTCTTGGAGACATGTCTCATTCATTTCCATATGCGGTGTGAGTGCCACAAGGGATGTGCCATTTCCCTACGGAGTGTGAGTTCAAGGAAGTCATCTATCTCCTCCCAATGGAGTGTGGGTATCCCTCCAGCCGTGCATTATTTCCCTATAGAATGTTGTTGCTCTTGAAACCACGTGCCATTCATTTCATAATGGAGTGTTATTTCTCTTGGAGCCATGTGTCACTCATTTCGCTATGGAATGCGAGTGCCACTGGAGGGGTGGCATTTCCCAGTGTGAGTTCAAGGAAGCCATGTATCGCCCCCAGTTGGAGTGTGGGGGCTCCTACAGCCGTGTATTATTTCCCTATGGAATGTGGTTGCTCTTGGAGCCACGTGTCACTCATTCCCTGTGGAGTGTGGTTGCTCTTGGAGCCACGTGTCACTTATTCCCTGTGGAGTGTGGGTGCCACTGGAGTTGTGCCGTTTCCCCGTGCAGTGAGTTCCCAGTAAGCCATGAATAATTTCCCCATAAAGCGGGAGGGTTTAGGGAGCCATGTCCATTTCGCTATGGAGTGGCAGCGTCCATGGGGCCCGTGCAGCATCCCTCTGTGGAATGTGACCGACTTTAGAGCCATGTGCCATTTTTCTTTGGAATGGGAATGCCCAGACAGTCATGTTTCATTTTGTAAGGGAGTATCACGTACATAGCAGTCGAAACCTATACAATTCATATGATTAATTGCCAAGGCAAGAAGACATATGTACCACTCTCGCGTAGATTGCCAGCGTGAAGCTGCCATGAGTGCACCAGAGGGGGAATGGCCCACTCCCCAGGGGAGTCTGAGTGTGAGCTGCGAGACGCTTCTCTTTCGAGCGTGACTTCCTGGAGATCGTTCTAGCAGTTCCCAGCGGCTTTGGGTCCAGGGACACATTGTTCCAATTCCCTTTTGAACATGAAGTGCAAAGGAGCCCTGCACCATTTCGTTTGGAAAAAGAGCCTTCTTGGCGGAGACCAGAAGCTTTCATAAAGAAGCATTGGCAACGCAAATAGGTTTTGCCTATGTAACTTCTTTTTTTAATTGCAGTCTATGCCGTTAGCTAACCAAATTATTTACATTTGGAAAAGTTAATAGGAAACCCACTGAACACCGATAATTGCTATATTCAACAAGCAGTCACAGGTGCAATTACCCTCCACGCACTAGGGTCTTGATTTGAACGGTGCAATAGGTGCAGTGGTACAGGGGCCAAAAGGTCTAGGAAACCTGCAAAACACTGACTATTGCTATATGATACTACTAAACAAGCAGTCCATGCGAGATTTTTTGGTTTTGTCAATTGTTTTAAGATACGTAGCGGGGCCATGCAAGTTGCTGTGCAACATGGCTTAAAATAAAAAAAAAAGGTGCTATAATGCGGCCAACATTGACCACTTTATGGCGCTTTACTTTTTTTCAGCATCCTCAGCATCCTACATAAAAGGGCCATAAGCATTAACCAAGAGCAAGAATGACCTGTAGTGTGAAAAATAAAGGCACAAAGTTAACAGTGTGCCAACTGAAAACCCAGGCAACATTACACTGGTTCAACTAGTCGAACCTGTCAGCCATTCCAATCAAAATTGGAGTGGTTTTCTGGCTGTGCCAAATCAAACACTCTTTTAAAAAGGACTATAATCTACAAAAATCCATCTGCGTCCACAACTAACATTTTTTTAAAAAAAGTTTGCAGTTCCTCAATTAAGTCATACTCAACATCTAAAAAGCACAGGAGTCAGCCAATTAAATTTCGGACCTGCGGTTGATTAAATGTGATATATGAGGCAGGGCTAATGATTCTAATATCGACCAACTAAAAGCACGTAAGTAGGAAATAGCCATACGTATTGCTGTCAATAACGGGTGCTGCCTCTTCGAAATTCCCTGTGTCTCGACAGGATAGTGCTAAAGGACCACTGACCACACAACCCATCAAAAGCCCCAATTCAATAATTATTACAGCAGAAGCAGTGCAAAATAAAACAAACAACAAGTTATAGACATCAAGCCAGGTATTTAAAATGAGCATGTTTGTTGCACAAGTAAGCTCGTAATATCAGCTGAATCCCTGGGGAGAGGATGTGGCGTAATGGCCAGAGCTGCAGACTTTAGAAGTGTGGAACCAGGTCTGAGCCTTGGCGTGGGCTCGACATCTTGTGATCCTGGGCAAATCACTGAATCTCCCTGTGCCTACAGAAAAATGAATGCGTCCTTGTGAAATGTAAGTGGCGCTCATGTAAAGCGCTTCAAATATTTGGGCTGAGTTTGTGATATGTGAACAAGAAAAACAGCACAATTCCATTCATGTGACTGGTGAAGCATATCTGAGGAGTTGAGGTCACCCAACAGTAAATTATCTTGCCCTCCTGCAGTGATCAAGAGTAGGCACAGGGAAGCCTTGAGTCATTAATCTGCATAGATGGTTTATGCCATGCTGATTTGATGTAAAATAGTCATAAACACAATGTATTCACGCAGGAGCTGGATTCAACACAAAATGAAACAAGCATTTTCAATGCAATGGGTCTCGCGTTTACTCGAGTTAAAGCTATTAGTGTTGTAAACTCCTAACCAAACTTTTCTTGCCAAATAAACTGAAAAGTAAAACAATTTCACATAAGCGAGTCCATGGCCACCATGAACTGTGACAGAGACAAAAAAAGGAAACAGAAGTTCACTTGCAGTGCAACGTATCAGCAAAACTGCAATTATCCATGTAACCGGCAAAAGTGCAATTATCCATGTAACAGGGTCGATGTCATGCAAAGCACTCGACTACTGCCCAGCGAGATCGTGCTGCCTATGAAATAAAGAGTAAAATATAGTGCAGAAACCATACGGCAAACATGGAGTCTCGTATGTTTTCAGCAGTTGGCCGGTGCACTTGAGGAGGGCTAAACACCGGAAAAGGCATGACGTATGCATGCCTTTCACTAATTAAATCAAGCTAATTTTAAAAGGCAAGCCCACAAACCAACCAAACTGATGGTCTTGACATGGGCATGGTTAAAAGCCCACAGAGAGATTACACCAGGGACGGAGCGCTTTGTGCTCGACCGTAAAAAAATAGGTAAAAATCACACTGGATAGGGCTGGTGATTTTTAACAAGCTATTGTTTTGGCATTGTAACACAGAGTCCAAGACAATCAAAGGATTCTCCCATGTCAATGCTATACTATTGTACTGACCAGAGCAGTGCCTTCTGCTGCCCAGCTGAAAGCAGCTGGTCTGAGCGCTGGGAGAGGGGGATGAGTGGGGAGGGGAAGAGGGGAAGAAGGCTTTCAGTTTAAGATTTCTGAGGGTTCTGTATTTAATTTGAGCCGGTGGTTTCTGGTGCAGGGCACAGGCACTTTTTTGTGAGGGCCGACACTTATTTTATCTGCCGCAAGCATTTACTGTGAGCAAAAGACACATATGGGAAAGACAGAGGAAGAGAAAAATGAAAAAACATCACAAAGGGAGAAATCAGAAAGCTGCAAGAGTGAGCTGAAGGAGAAGGGAGTGGCTGTAAATTGATTAAAGAGGCCCGAGATGGGTTTAGAATTGCGCTGTCTCAGTATTCCATGCTCACACATTTAATTGCAACAGTTGAGTGTTTCAGAGGAAAGCTTTGGGCACCAGCACATATTTATTTACAAATTAAGCACTGTGAGGATTCGACCTGCTAATTGGAAGTGAATGCAGGCTTTGCTTGGGCAATTAAATCTCTAGCGGTTTTGAAAGGCAGGGGCACTGAACTAGCAAGTTTGGACATAGTAATTGATGTGGCTCATTTTATAAATGAACACACAAAACCAAAACATGAGAGGCCCGTGCGAGAAGGCTGGGAGCAGCAACAACATAAGATGGAGGGGGGCAGTGCGAGTGAGGTGCGGGGAAGAAATGAGTGAGGGACGGGCAGGAGGATAACTGCAAATATGTACTTTTGGAGAGTGGTAAATTGGTAAAATAAAATAAAAGAAAAGAACGAGCAGCAGGAGGGATTAGTGAAAGAAATACAAGGGAGTGTAGGAAGTAGCAACAGCAGGCGGTGATAAGCAGCAGTGGAAAGATACAACACATCCACTTGTATGGAGTGTGGGCATGAAATGTAAAAGAAATAGTACCACAGAAGCACGTGGCTAGTGGAAGGAAACTTGCTACCAGCCATTGATCGCCATTTGGAAAGGGTACTCGGTTTAAGCGCCAGGAAACAGCTGAAGCCGAGGAATGAAGAGATGAAGTGCAGCCAGGTGACGTCAGAAGTTGCTGCTGACCAATCAGGAGCAAGAAAAGGAGAGTGGCTGGGGAAACCTTCCAATAGTGAGTAATGGGAAGGCTGTAAGCAGGCTGTAAGACCCTTTTAAGATTTCTTTTCCAAGTACAAAGGATTTTGCCACAATGCAAGAGCTGTGCATTCGAAACCCCCAAAATTTCTTATTTTTCAATTATCAGATGAACTGTTAAAATGTGGATGGCGGTCTTAAAAAGACTGGCACTTTATAAGCTTGCTCCTTTGAAAGGTTAGACAGTGGTATATTGTGCTCCCAAAACCCCAATTTACAACAAGCCAATAGATCTCACCTATTTAAGAGTCATTGGCTTTGTCAATATGTTTTAGCCATGTTGTTCACCAGCGTGGCTGCTGTTCAGCATGGCTAAAAGTTAGTGGCATGTAGGAGAGTGGGGTGGCATGTCAGAGAGTGGAATGGTACAATGTGTAGTGGTTTAAAATGTCATACACTGGTGTGGCATAGAGTAGAGTGGACTGGTGTAGAGTGCATTGGCCTAGTGCTGCAGAGTATAGTGGCATGAAGTGCAGTGGCATTGAATGCAGTGACATTGAAGTCAGTGGCGTGAATTAGAGTGGTGCAGAGTAGAGTGGAGTGGTGCAGAGTGGAGTGGCACAGAGCAGAGTGAAATGGCGTGGAATAGAGTGGCATAGAGTAGAGTGGTGCAGAGTGGAGTGGCGTAGAGTTGAGTGATGCAGAGGGCAGTGGCGCAGAGTAGAGTAGAGTGGCATAGAGTGTAGTGGTGTAGAGCACAGAGTAGAGTTGAGTGGCATAGAGTGCAGTGGCACAGAGTGGTGCAGGGTAGAGTAGCATAGAGTAGAGCAGAGTAGAGTATAGTGCCATAGAGTGCAATGGCATAGAGTGCAGTGCTGTAGACTTGAGCAGTGCAGAGTAGAGTGGCGTAGAGTTCAGTGGCAGAGAGTGCAGTGTTGCAGAGTAAAGTGTGAGAGTGCAGTGGTGTAAAGTGGAGTACAGTGGCATACAGAGTTGTGGCATAGAGTACAGTGATGTAGAGTAGAGTGCAGTGGTGTGGAGTGGAGTGACAGAGTGCAGTTGTGTACAGTGCACTGTCGTAGAGTGAAGTAGTTTAGAGTAGAGTGGCACAGAGTGCAGTGGCATAGAGTGGAAGGCACAGAATGGAAATAGAGTGGCATAGAGTAGATTGTGTTGGAGTAGAGCGAAGGGGTGTAGAGTGGAGTGGTGCCCTGTAGGGTGCAGTTGCATAGAGTGGCATAGAGTGCAGTGGTGCAGAGTAGATTAGAGTGGCATACAATGGATTGGTGTAGAGTGTACGGGCCTAGAGTTGAGTGCTATGGAGTAAAGTGCATAGGGGTAGAGTGTATTGGAGTACAGTGCAGTAGCTTAGAGTGCAGCTTTGCAGAGTGGCGTAGAGTTCAGTGGTGAAGAGTGGAGCTGTGCAGAGTTGATTGGTGTGGCCTAGACTGGAGTGGTGTAGAGTAAAGTGGTAGAGAGTGCAGTGGTGTAGAGTAGAGTGGTGAAGACTGTATTGGCATAGAGTAGAGTGGTACATGGTAGAGTAGAGAGCGTAAAGTGCCATACAGTACAGTGACATAGAGTGGAGTGGTGAAGAGTGCAGTGGCGTGGAGTGGTGTAAAGTGGAGTGGTGCAGAGTAGAGTGCAGTGGTATAGAGTGGTTCAGAGTAGACTGGAGTGGCTAGAGTGGAGTATTCATTGTGTGGTAGCACTGCCATTGGAGGCAACACATTTTCAGTTGAAATGACCATAAGATTTTGCACAGACATACAGTTTTACTAATAAAACTATACAGTGCACAGACAAAAGTGTGTGGAAATTGCATCACCTAGTTTAATGATTCGTTTTGACCATATTAAAGTATTTGTTTACAACACACTTCAGAAATAACAAAAAATTTGCTTCATTTGTGTGTTCATAATTCTGATATTTTCCAAAATACTTACACAGTTCATTTTGAACGTTATCATGTGCTAGAAAAAAACTCTTTCCTACCCTCAGTATCCAGCAAGATTATCACATAAATCCTCTCACTTTGAAGACACAGAAAGAAAAGCAAACAAGTGCCTTTGGAAGACAGTGTCTAACATTTGACGAGTTAAGGGACAAACTGAACCTAGACAGCCTAAAGCAAATAAAGTAAGCAAATGAAAAGCCAGAAAGTGTCAATTGTAACCAATGAGGGGAATGCATTCCTAGGTCAACTTTCTGAAAGTCCCCAAGGTGTCTTTGGCATGCACTGTCTGGTAGGCTGCGACCTAAAAAAACTAACAGCGCATGCGCCGCCTTGCCTGCGACATCCCACCCCCAATTAAAACAGATTCCTCCTGGCTGCCGCACTGAAGAGAAAATATTGTAGAACAGACAACGATAGAGTTTAATGAAGACAAATGAGTCATAGCGTGATTATCACAGAAAACATGTTTTTGAAACATTGATTATTTCACCTGTCAACCAAAGAGGCTGGAAATAATTGACAATGTTTTCGGAAAATCTGGTTTGCAGGTTCGCATTAACATTTTCAGGAGAACTAATGGACCCGAAGGTGCCAATTAAAGAATACTTGCAGGTTGCTGTCTCTTTTGTAAATATAGCCTGCACATGGAACGAGGGAAGATAAGTGAAGTGCTGTTTGAATGAAACGATGAGTGCCTTACTTTAAATACAGGACTCTAATTGTGATTTCTAAACGAGCCTGTGTCACCAAAAGACTCACTGTCGTACACCTAGGGGGCTTAATTAAAAAAAAAAAACTAATGCATTCTGGGAGTTGTAGTTTCTGTTCACTAGTTTATTCAATTGACTTAAAACCCAAACCAATGACAATGATTGTAAAAGAAAAGCCCGTTACAGCTGCTGATTGGTCAATGATTCGGATATATGTCGTTTTATGGAGCTCCCAGGATCCACCCTAGATCCACATCCAATTTTCGTTAAAATCCTGGGCGCACCCAAGGCTGGGGCTAAGGGGCTGCATTACGCTTCCAGATCTTTCTCGTAAAACACAGGACAGGGCCGTGAAACTGAACAAAACCAACCCATGGCCTGTTCATCGCTCAGAGAGCCGATCAATACCAGGATCGATTGAGTGTATTTATTTTAGGATGTCCCTTCGGTGTTGTATAACCTTTCTTTGTAAAGTACACCCTTCTCTGGCATCGAGATCAGACCTACTAATTATGACCGCATAAACAGAGCATTCTTTTTTAAAGACACTCTTTGCGATCCCGTGTATCGTTTTCTACAAAATTGAACAAAGTACAACAGCCATTCAAAGATGGCACCTTAGCATCTGTTCCCTCCTGCAGATGCACACCCTCTGCCCAAGGACCACAAGCACAGGTTTAAGAAAGCCTAGCGCCTCCTTGCGCCACATTAGTGTAATGTTTATGACTCTGATGTGGCTCAACAAGACCAAAATCGCCGCCCCAGATTTACAAAGTGGCGCAATGCTTGCAGCCACATTATGCCTGCGGCAGGCATAATGTATGCAAGGGGGGCGCTTTCCCGTGGGGGGGGGGGCAAAAAAATGTTGCAAAGAAATCTAAATGATTTCTTTGTGCCATTTTTACGGCATTTTTAACACCTGCACAGAGCAGCCATTAAAGGGAGACATATCATTATTTATACTGGGCCTCAATGTGCTTTGCAGGATTAGCGCCACAATTGTTTACGCTAATCGTGCAAAGCACCAAATGTGCATCACATTTTTTTACGCTATTTCCCTAACTACCGCCATGGTGCGCTGTATCTTTAATGGGGCGCCCACATGGTCGTGTTAGGGGGGCACTAAGGAGGATCCAATGCAGCGCCACTTTTCTTAAATCTGCCCGTTAGAGTCTTCCATCCGCAGGGCCCCTCTTTACTTCTGGCCTACAAACAGCTTTGGAGGAGTGCGGGTTTCTGGTGTGGTCCATCTGGGACGTATTTGGATGTCTTGCTGTTGTGCTCCAATCTGTGCTGGTGTTGATGTGCTTGTGGCTTGCAGTGAAGCATGAGGAGTGAGTGGTAGGCTGCTTGTGCCGTGTGGATGGAGAGATGGGGAATGTAGTGTGGCCTATGTGGGAAGTGCTGAAATGGGGTACATGAGTGACAGAGCCTGTTCATATCCTATGGAGTGAAGGAGAGAGTGTGGTTATGTCTAACATCCCGGGACCCAATGGACAGAGTTGTTTAAAACTTAGGCCCAGATTCTCAAAGATTCAGCGTCAGTTTAACGTTACTTTTTTAATGCTTAACCAACGCTAAACTTTTTGGGGCATTCACAAACCAACGCAAATAGGCATTTGCATTGGTTTGTGTGACAAAGGAATTCAAAGCAGTGTAAAACCCTGCTTTGCATTACTTTGCGTCAAGGGGGTGTTACATGGGTGGTACATGGGTGTACCCGTGCTACCACCATGCTTTTTTACACTAAATCCTATTCTGAAACATCAGAGGAAATGGTTTATCACCAAACATTAAAGCCTTTTAAAAGCAGCCGCAAAACGAATAAATGTTTTAATTACTCCCTGATTTTCCGACTTTGCATGTGTGCTGCATTGTACAGCACCCATACAACGTATGAAAAGCATATGCACCTGTCTAGGCATAGTATTTTGTTCAGGAAGGATATCCTTCCTGTACAAAACCTATGCTAGATTCACGCACACACACTAACACTATAGCGCTTAGTTGTGTGCGCATGGCAGCTGAAATCAGCGCCGGCACTAGGGAGAGGGGAGGAGAGTGGCATTTCTGTGTGAATATGGCGCCCTCCTGCTCCCTCCTTGTCACGCAGCGCAGCTTTTTCGAATGCTGTACTGCGCTGCGTGGCACCTACCAGAATCTGGGCCTTAAGGTCCAGCTATAGCAAGTAGAGGCTCATTCGGTTCCGCACCGCGTCAGTGCGCTGCTACGATTACTACTACGTAGCTCACATGTGCGAACCGCGAGGGGGGGCCCTTTGGTGGAGATTGGGCTGGTAAGTGACCCCCGGGAGGCAGATCCCGTCACAGCCCAAACGATTGTATGAAGTAAAAACAGATTTGAAGAAAGGGACTCAAAGATGCCCATTTGAACATACCCAAAACCAATCTAACCATGCCCGAAATATTCAAAGCTGCCCAGAATTGCTTTGCTTTTCCATTACCTTCCCAAGCGAACCTATACTAGTCTGTTTTATCACTGACCTCCTCTCAGTTGCAAACATTCGAATCTAGATTGAAGTTATTTCCACCAAGACTTACTTTCCATGAATATTCAAAACTATGTTTTGACAATAGATATTGGTGAGATCAAGATCACCAAAAAGCATTTGCATTTGTATGTGTAAGACTTGTCAGCTGTTGTAGCTTTCTTGCAGAAATGCAGTTTCTATGTCCCAGAACAGCCTAGGGCCGGATGGTATGGTAGCATGGGAATAAGAGCCCAAAGGTGCAGTGACTGGGAGACAATGTCCAGGATTCACATATGTCGTAGCAGGGGCCGCTGGAAATATATTGCAAATGGGGAACACATTTTGCAGCAGGTTGACTTAATTTTGCGACTTGGAGAAGCGAATTATGGATGGAATGACAAATAATGGGGAATATTATGCTATGAAAGAAACTTTATCCACAAATTATCTGACATTATTATATAGCTATTTTGACAGTTTTAACACACGTGATACAAAAGACATGCCAGAGGTATAGGAGTACATATGTTTCTTAAAAAGACAACTCTACACATTCAACAGATGCTGATCACGAGTTTTGTCTTGCATGGAAGCTGAGAACATTGTTGTATCTTAACACTCTTGTGCTAAGAGTGTTTAGCAACCGATGCCCTTTCACAGGATTCTAAATTGTGGATTCCTGGGTCAAAGAGCAGACAGATGCTGAGCAGGGAGGGCTAACAAGGGTTGTTGCCCTGTACTTAGTTAAACACTTAAAACATACATGAATGGAGTCTTTGAAACCTAAAAAGCATCAAGATATTAACGCTATACTTTCTCAGTCCAGGTGAGAGGCAAAACCCCTTCCTCTGACCTTCAGCTAGGGATGTTTTCACTACGTGGGGAAAACTGTCACTTCTATAAATGCCTGACTCCAAAAATCTAGCACTGAATGAAGTCTCAAAATTATGCGGCATATAGTGGATTATGTGGCATGTGTGGTAAATGAGAATCCATGCGGCAGCTTTTTCCAGTTCTCTTGCTTGTAGGGTGTGGACAAAGGTGGTTTGAGTGAGCAGGTTTGAAGGTGTTAAGGTATGCTTTCTGAAGTGTGAAAAATGATCAAGGTCTGGGGGGGCAGTCAGTGGTGGCTTGGGCATGGACTTCAATTCACCAAAATGCCAGGGGTAGTGGAACTAACATCACATCCTCTTTGACCTTAATGACATCACATGAATTGCAATGATATGGCCTATAAAAGAGAGATTTTTTTCTGGGAAATAATGTAACATGACTGTAAGCCTGATGGCATCATAAGAAATGATATCGCTGATGTTTCATAATAACTGTATGATTATTAGGTCACAATTGTCCTCCCATATGCCAAGAATTACGTCCAAGGTGCCAACGCCAGGCATTATTTTGCTAAGGGTGCCCCTTACGCTAAGATTTTCTCCAACGTGCCAGCCACAGCATTTTGCTATGGGTGTCCCACGCCTAGAATAACCTCAAGTACGCATACATTTTGCCATGTTTGTCCCAACATGCCAAGTGTTTCAGTGCCAGTATTTTGACACAGGCGCCTGCAAAGAGTATGCCAGCACCAGCCTTTGGCCATGGGTTGATTAGTAAGCGAAGAATTGTATGGCAATGCCACCCACAGATTTGAATAATACCACATACTCACTCATTCTCATATTCCTCCCCCACACTCGCCTGCTGTCATTCATTCTCATCCACTCACTCGTGCATTCACGTTTAGTTTCACTTAGTCATCACACACTTGCACCTGGCCTTCCTTTCACTCATTCTCCCTTATTCTCACTCTGGCTCGACCATTTACACTCACTTGTACTCATACTCTGTCTTATTTTCACTCATAGTTTCTCACTCCTTTGCATTCACTCTTACTGCCTTAATCTCTCTTACTATGACTCATTCAAGTTGGCTTCTGGCACTCATTTTCTAGCTGTCACTATCACTCACTTTCACCCACATACACTTACATATGCCCACGTACACACCTCTCTCTGTGGCACAGACTCTCACTGGCACACATCATGCATAAAAGCATTTTATTGTACTTACCTCAGCTGACCGTGAAGGTCCTGTTCCAGCTCCTGTTGCCCCATTTTTATGACACTCAATAGTGAACAACACTAATATTCACAAATAGTATAATAAAAGTAGGCAGAAATTAGGGAGGGTAGAGTCCTGGCGCCGAAAGGGGTGATCTGCCCCTCTTTTCTTGCAGGCCTGTATACATCCTAGAAATGTGGCCGACCAGGGGTCTAGCTACTGAATGACCTCCCCGATGTAACTATCATGTACATGACCCATAAACTAGTCTCAGGCTTTTTTTTAAAATATATTAGCAGCCACGTCATTCCAGAAAAAACTGTAATCTAATGTATTAATGTGTTTCTGCAGTTTTTTTAATCTGGATGCGCGTTTTGTTCAGTGGATGCTTTGAACTGAGGCGCCTGCAGGTCTGAGCGTGGTCAGTTGTTCATGATTGGGCACGAGTGGGAGCTGCGGATTTGAGGATGAACCATATGCGAGTTTCTCACAGTGCCCTCTGGGTCCTAGAGGTGTTTAGATTACATGCTCATTCAATCGCTGGCCTCTCTGCAGCTCACACAGAGCGATGGTCACATATATGCCAAGTGTAGTAGAGATTCTATCAAAAAGAGATACAGAGTTGTCAATATATTGACAGAACCAAAGGAAAAGAAAATGTAGCGCTTAAGGGCGTAGGGACTGGTGACGTGAGAAGGTGAAACTATTCATTCGCAGAAGAACATGCTTTAAAAAAAGGTGTGTGAGAGGTGCAGGGGAAGGATTTCAGAAAGATGTGGGGTGAAGTGGCCAAAAAAACGACAGATAACAGAGCAAAGTGGGATGAAGGGGAGAAAAGCGCGTTCACTGGAGACTCCGCAGAAGGAGACGAAGGACCTTAGTAATGTTTAAATCACAATCTCTTATATTCAGAATTGAAATATTTTCAATTCTGTTTATCAACAACACATTTATTGTTGTTACCCATGTATGTGATACTGCTAACAGGCACTTGCAAATCATACAGGTGGGGCTTGTGTTAGACAACTGTTGTTTTTTGTGTGAGATGACTGAATGCAACACTGAATGAACTATGCCACGTTGCTCCGCACCTAGGTTTGTGGTATATAAGAAATCAGATCGATTTCTCACATCTTTTTGCTAATTGGCATACTGACTTGAAATGTTTCAGTCGTTGTCACAAGTGATTGTTGTCTACTTAAAAAGAAAATGTGTTTCAAGCCTAAAAAACAGATCACAAGTGACATTTCTTTCACTGGACGGTGGGCTAGCGAGACAAATAGCGCAGGGTCAGTGGCTGGTGGGCCACCGAGTCCTATCACGTATGGGAAGTCAGCAAAGCGTTCAGAGTGATTACAGAGCTAACTTTGCTGAACTCCATAGGTGTGTGTTTCAAGATCTGCAGCGTACAGTACCTGCAATAAGTCCTGTGTGTCAGCGTCGATGCTCTTTAAAGGGTGCAGTGCTCCAGGAGGCTTCCTTTTCATTCTACACAGGCAGTGTTGCACCATCATGTGCTGAGCTGGTAAAACACAGCCTGATTCTAGAGTACTAAGTGAAAGGCTGGGACAGAGAGTACATCCCAGTTTGATACACACATTATGTGTGACCAGTGAACTGATTTGTACAATTCGACAAGAAGGCTGAGCAGTGTTGGCAAGGTAATCCTTGACAAGTTGTGTATCTGGTGTGCATGGGGGCCCCTGGGGCTGTTGAGACAGAAGAAGTCAGGGCTGGCAAAAGCAGTTTGAGCCATAGACGAAGAAAAGTTCTGCAAACTGGAAACAAGAGTTATTTAATGCTGTTACCTTCACATGTCTTCAAAAAATTTACAAGGCCATAGAGCTGAAATAGGAAACAGATAATTTAGTCGCAAAGGTGGGGAAGGATAGGCTGCAGGATTACCCACAAAGTCAAGTATGGGTACTTGTTCGGGTCTGAGATAACAGCTGTTTATGATAATCCTGGGTATCCGAGGTAGGTCTAAAAGTATCAGAACCCATTCATATTTATTTACATTCAATTATTATGAATGGAATTCAAGTGACCAAATCAGATTAACCTGAATTCCGGGCATTGATCTGGCTGTCATGGATCTAACTTTGGAAACCTGTGGCCAATCTCTGCTCAATTCTGGAGAATGTTTAATACAATATTGCTTGAGTATGGCTTGAAAAATATGAGATAACTCTTGTCTTTTTAAAGTATTTTGAATGTGGCACTCGCTGAATAAAAAGAGATGTATCCATGGTTCCTGAGTTTTCAAATGCCATATGTGTTTATGTTACCATACCTATGTGTTCTTATGCTCTTTGTGCATGTTCCCTTTTTTTGTTTATAATGTTCATATTGCGTACACGTTCTATGGATGTTTTCACATGTTACACCAATATTGAGTCACACTTTAGAGTTTATAAGCAAACAATGTCTTCCCTCAGATATTTACTTAAGATGTTTATAAGTAACTGTGCTGACACCCAGTGAATGGCTCTAACTCCTAGACTTTCTCCAGCTTCATTCTCACTGACTCAGCTACAAGTTACTCTTTCTCAGATAACAAAAACACTAGGTGATGTAATGAAAATAGCTAAAACACCTGCAAGCTCACGATCAAGCAGGAGCATTCGGAGATTAAAGAGTACACATCCCATAATTGCAACAATGGAAACAAATAAGATGTTTTCATGGCGCCTGAGGGATAAGGCCCATTTAGTCAGTGCTCCCTATATTTGCCGTGGACCTGCCACGATGATGATCCATGCCAGACAGGATAGACTGATGGCAGCGAGAGGCAGGGTGAGAACATGGTGTTTGTCGGGCATACACGGGGGTCTGGCGCAGTGCTGTGTCAGGCACGGAGGGGAGCCAGAGAAGTAGCAGAAGTCCCCCCGAGGCACCCTGGAGAAACTGATTTACAAACAACACTTGAATGGCTCAGCAACCCACACATATTGGTGTTATAGTATCAATAAGGACCTTGCACTAGCAATCGTGGCTGCTGCCACAAAGGGATGGGGGTGGGGGGAGCAGCGTGCAGAGCAGGGGGCATAGGGGGCAGTAAAAAAAAACAAAAAGAAACGTACCTGCCCCTCCATGATCCGTTGCTCCCGCTCCAGCCACTTCTTGTCTTCTTCCTTCCCCAACAAATCCCAACGCTTCTATCATGATGTTACACAGCATGAAAGAAGTGCAACGATTGGCCTGAACAGGCAAAAATGATACTCAGGGAGGGAGTGGGACACTGTGCTTGGTCTCCACCCTCCTGGGTGGAGAGTTTCTAAGTACGCCTCGGACGGACGGGCAAACTGACATGCACACTTAGAAGCACAGCACTACTCCTCCTCTACTTGTTGATGTGGAGGATTCTGGCCTGGCCCTATGAAAGCAGAAAAATAAAAGGACAATAAAATAGTTTTATTTGACCCTGTATTTTTCTGCTTTCACCAGCGGGGCGACGCTCCTCCGCCATAGTGAAGGGGCCGCCCCTGAGTACCAGGTGACATTTTACCTGGGCCTGCAGTCATTATAGTTGTGCAAGAAACTTCAAAATAGGTTTGCGAGTTGCAGCACTAATCTTCCACTACAATTAGTTAGTGTAGGACCAAGCACTGAGGTACTGCACGCTCTAAGGGTCTCATTTGTGAGGCTTTAGCGACACACTGCATCATTGGAGTGTCATTTTTTCTGACACTTCAGTGGCACAGTGTGCCAGCCCATATTTACAAGGCCATGCAAAGCCACCTTGCGTGGCTTTCCATGGCCTTATAAAGTGAGACCCCTTTCACGCACAACACTGCGTGAAAGGGGCGTTCCATGGGTGTTGCTTGAGGTGTTCCCACGCAACATCCATGGAACCCGAAGGAATCTGATGCATTCCCAGATTGACGAGTCTGGGAATGTGTGCGATTGCTACGCAACCTCAGGAGTGGTTTAAGAGTGATGCAATGGGAGCAATTTTTTTATTCCTCCCCTTTTTCCTCTTTCTATGTGTGCTGCATTCTGCAGCACACATAGACATTTGAAAACATCTCTTGTGATTGTTTTTGTGCAGGAAGGTGTACCTTCCTTCACAAAAACAATCATCCCCACAATGCAGGCACCTTTGCATCATGGTGGAAGGGTGCCTACGTTAGAACATGGCAGCAATTTGTGTGCCAGTGCAGTGGGAAAGGACAGAAATGTGCTGTATCTTGTAGATAAGGTGCATTTCTGCCCTTTCCCGGTTGCGCAGGGCGGCACAGCAAGAAACTTGCTGCACCGCCCTGCCCCACAGACCTTGTAAATGAGGCCCTAAAGAGTTAGGGTGGCTCGTGTGTCACCTGACTGCATTGCCCACCCTCACTGATGGAATCAGAGAGTTGGAAAGCGGTATACACAGGCATGTAGACCGTACTTGAAAAACACAGTAGTAAGGAGCCCTCTGATTGACTGATTGAAGCACGGTCACTCAAACCTGAGCCCGAGCTGCAAAAAGCTGACCAAGACCTCTGCTATGTCAACCCTAAAACATGGCCATTGTGTTTTTTTGCAGGCCTGCTTTGCTCTGAGTTGGGTAAAGTAATAGAGCACCTATAATCTGCTTGGAGTAGGTGCTTTGATGTCCCTCGTCAAAGCGTTGTAGTGAGTAACTTTTTCGAGGTATGTCTGGGTAATGATTTTACCACCTCTGAGGACAGGGGTCACTAAAGCAATGCCAGGGATGTCAAGGGGCAAGTCAGGTGTTGCAACTGCGACCCCTGGAGACCACTACTTGACATCCATGGGCTTGGGGAGGTTTGGGGGGGGGCAGGTGGAAATGCCCAGGGAGGATGCTATTGCTGATGTAGGAATTGTAAAGCTATGGGTCAAATTAAGGATGAGGATAATGAGTTTATACTATAGTATAAGTGTGAAGATGTAAAAATGAAAGGCTTTGTTGAGTGGTTGGGATGGGCATTGGGTAGGTCACAGCTGTGAACTGCAGCAGTGCTCAGACTTTCCGATGTTTAGGGTGTAGATCAGAGCTTGGGCTGAGTGTTGAGTGCGAAAGGGACAGATCTTGTGCCTGTGCAGGAATCTGAGGGGCGAGCCATTGAGAAGATGATGATTTTGTGTTTGTAGGATGTACTGAAAGGAGACTGGGGGCTGGAACAGCTTTTGTGAGAGATAATCTCTAGGATGCTTTCATTCATAAAGTAATACTCCTCCCCACTGGAGGAGGCAACGCAATACTCTACAAATGTAAGTAAAAGACAGAAAATATATTTAGATTTTCAATGAAATAATATGAACAATGTAATCTAATTAAGAAAACTCCAAAAGTAAATGGTCTTGCTGCTGACCAGTCAGCATGGATGCAATGGCCACATATGCAGAGCCATGCAAATTGGTTGACCAATTTATAAGAGGTCCGCCCATCGGCTCTAGAGCGCAAGACCTGTGTTGGGGCCAGCAAGGGCTGACCTTGAGGATGTCAAACATATCTAACTAATAGTTCAAAGTCAAAGCCCCTAAGACTTGCAATGCATTATAGGGCTTTGAAGCACTGCTTCAGTGCATACAGACCCTACTAGTGCAGAGTGAGAGTCGAAGCCTTTAATCAATAAGACAAGGTTGCATTAAGGTTCAAAGGGTACCTTTAGCCACAGCTCTGAGGATTCCAAATGCATTTTGATCTCCAAACCACATTTTACAAGGGCTTTCAACACATCCTGTTCACGCTACACAGTCAATCAGTGCATTGCGCTGTGTAACATATTTCTTACTATTTCTCCAATCATTTATCAGTTTTAACATTTGACTATATGGTTAAAAATTATGAAATGTAAATGCTAAGCAAAGCAGCAGCTTGTAACATGCACTCATGATTTCATCATATCTCAAAGCCTTGCGGTCATTGAGGAGTCACCAATGGCCAGCAGGTGATTAGATCTTCTGTATGAACATGTTAACTGACATAAAATGGAACCTGAAATAAAATTGATCCTACATTCCCTCCTATGGCACTTCTTAGTGTCATCTCTTAGATTTCAATGGCCATTATTGCTTTTCTTTCTTTTCAATGTGGGGTTCTGCTATCATTTTCCAAGGAGTCTGATAGACAACATTCATTTCTACACATTGGCCAGCCAGCTGCGGAGGCCTACACACCTGTGCTACTCCACAGACAATACACTTTGGTACATCTGTTATTACTATGCATAGGTTATGTTATCTTATGCAGATTTGTAGAGCATACTATCACCGTGGAGGGCATCCTGAAGCCTAGAAGGTGTAAGGCTAGCCGAAACTAGGACTTAGTGCAAAAAGCTAGGTCTTCAACTTCTTGTGGAATTCAAGGATTCAGGAGGAGGCCTTATGTGTAGTGGCAGGTCGTTCCACACTTTAGGAGTGATTTAGGAAAAGGCTTGACTGCTGAATATGGTTTTCCATATGTGTGGGATGTGTGAAAGTAGGAGTCCAGACAAGCGGAGGTTTCTAGAATGTTTGATAAAGCAGATACAACTGTTGATGTATCTGGGCCTGTGTTATGTAGTTCCTTGAAAGTGTAGGTGTGGAGTTGTAATTGTGCTCTTTTATAACTGGGGATCCAGTAATAATGTGAGTGAAGTGTGGGAGCTTGAGAGTGATTGGCCACCGAGCTCTGATGGGGCTGCAGCCTTCTGCTGAGTTTTTTGTTGATCCTGGCAGAGAGAGTGATCTCGTAGTCCAGCTTGCTTGTGACAAAGGTGTGTGAGATGGCTTTCAGGTGTTGGTTGGGAGCCAGTTGAAAATCCTCTTGAGCATCTTCAGGGTATGGAAGCATGAGTAAGTGACTGGGAGGTCATGTCAAGTTTTCTTTCAATGATGAGGATCCCAATGTTCTTTGCTTGGTAGGTGGGGGTGGGGGTTGGTCCTAGCTTTATTGGCCACCAGGTGGAGTACCACAGTGAAGTGCTCTTCCCAAAGATCACAATTGTGGTCTTGTCAGTGTTCAGCTTCAGACTGTAGGCCTTTATCCAGTGGACAATTTCAGTCATGTGTGGGTGCAAGGGAAACTTATATTTGAACTCTCCAAAATATTACCTAAATAACTTACTAGCTGATTGATGAATCAGAGACAGTGTTAAACCTCAATTTCATGAGATAAAGTTTCCCCACGATAAGGCATCCTTCACATACCCAAAATATAGTCAATTACATAAGTGCCCATCAGTGATTGAGCTCTAGATCAGAAATAAATGTAAACAATTTATTACAAAAAGTCAAAAGATGCAGTACAGAGATCATAAGTACAAAATCATTAGGTCAATGCCATGAAGGTTCTCAGAATAGAGCTTTGCAGAATAATGTGTAAATCAGAAAAAATTTAAGCCCCAAGTGAGAGGCAAAATCAACAGAGAAACAAGGAGCATCCTCGTAGTAACCTCTGGTGTGTACTGGCGGACTGGAGTCTGTCTAAGTTGATTGATGATTTTTTAAGGATTTTTCTAGAGGGTGTCAATGTGCCTGTCAGGTATGGCATGGAAGGCGAATGTACCAAATCTTTCCCTCTCCATAGAGGGCTGAGGCAGGGGTACGTGTTGGCTCCTATAGTATTCCTTTTATATATAGATGGTTAGCAGTCTGTTCTACTGTCTCAGGATATTGATTTACCGTCTGTCAGTGGCAAGCAGGTGCTGTGTCTTCGATATGCTGATGAAACGGTCCTGCTCGCATGGACAGGGAATGGGTTAAGGTCTCTTATTATACCCTTGTAAAGTATATGGACGATTTAGACCCTGATGTAGACATCTCCAAAACCCAGTATATGGTCTGTGGAAAGGCAGGTCGAAAAGTTATCCCTGCTCTGACCATCAAGGGACAACCAATTAGCCAAGTGAAGGCGTTTTCTTATTTGGAGGTTATCTTTGACTCCAGGGGGAGCTGGCTCAACAGCTTGTCTAAAAGATGCTCCAGTTTCAACTGTTCAGTCGAGGATGTGTTTGAGCTGGCTGCTAGAGTTGGTAACAAACTGCTGCTGGAGATGTATACATTTAAGTGTCTTCCTATTTTAACTTTTGGGCAATCGATTTGTGGAATCCGGGATTCTAGTAGAATCCAGCAAGAAGAAAATAAATTTTGCAGGCACTTTCTGGGGGTAGGCCCAAACACTCAAAATTTTCTTCTCCATGAAGAACATTTTATTGGTTACATTTAAGATTTTATTAGGCTTGCTCCTTTTTTACTGTGGCTATCTACATGGGGTTACAAATTTACGGATTTTAACAGGGAGGTATTCCTCGATTGCTTATCCTGTGATTATGGTCACAAAATTCCCTGGCTGCGTTATGTTATATGTTGTGGATAGGTTGGGCAAGTCAGATCTATTCTCATTTCCATCCTCTTCCCAAAGTTGTGGCCTGTTGGGTCAAGAAAGAGTTCACTAGAATAGCAAGGGAAACCAGAGAGATGAGGGAACTTGTTGAGCCCGCTGTGAGCTCTTACCTAATTTATAAGGCCTGTCTGGGAATTGAATCCTAATTCTTAAATGTTGAAAATGTTTGGGGAAGGACTGTCCTGACCAGGTTCTGGATGGGTCCCATTAGGTGCTGCCTTTGTTTTCTGCTTGGTCAGTTTAACCCTAAATGCATTTTGACCTGTCCTTGTGATAATGTTTCTGCACAATTGCTAATGCAATTTACACTTTTCTGTAAGTATTATGAGCCTTTCAGGGAGAGGCACCTGCCACCAATGTAGACCAGCTTTTTATTATCTATGTATGGTTATTGAGCCTATTGTGTGGTCTGTGTTCAGTGCCTTTTTAAAACATGCTTTGCAATTGCATAATGCCACTTGCTGATTTACTTATATTTTATGTATGTTTAGCTGTCATTTTAACTTTGCAATTAATTTGTGTTTTAAACATATTTTTATCTTGTATGTCCTTTTCTGATTATATATTTATAATCAAAAAAAGTTTATTCATTCATGCATTACAAAAAGTCAAAAGATGCAGTACAGAGAGCATAAGTACAAAATCATGAAGTCAATGCCATGACGATTCTCCGAATAGAGCTTTACAGAATAATGTGTGAATCAAAAAAAATCTAAGCCCCAAGTGAGAAGCAAAATCAACAGAGAAACAAGCAGCTTCCCCAGTAGCATTCATGAAAGATCTGGCTCACCCTCAAAATCAGGACTTGAAAAGGAATACATTTTCAGCAAAACTAGAGCACAATTTTATGAAACGTCATATTGTCTTAGCAACTGAACACTGTCACACTAATGACTCCCACTGTCCAAAGCCACTTTTTACATTATCCACTCCATTTCATTAAAGTCTGGGAAATACTAAAGCTAAACAACAAGAACCCATCCAATTATGAGGCAGGTTGAAATGATAGGTTTTAACAAGTTTTAACAACACATAATACATTCCTCTCAGAAGTGGTTCTTCAACAACCAGGAAATCACCACTAACCACATAACTTCTTTCACACTTTCACCTACAGAAGAAGGAATAAAAGTACACACCATGTAGTTCTGAACCCCAATAATGTCAATATAGTCTCCCAACATTTTTATAAGTGTATTATCGCTACAACCCCTAACTAAAGTTTCCCTATGTGTCAGCGTATTAGATTCAACCCCATTATGTTTTGTAGTTAATTCAACCTCTGTGGAGACATATCCTACTGTGCCGGCATCACCCCCGGCAGCTATCTCTGCTCTCATCCTGTGCAGATGAGACGCGTGGCATCAGGGGAGAGGCTGGCGGGCCACTGCATCACTTCTTCTGAACACTCACCTCGCGGCAGCTGGCTCGCGTGTACCATCTCCAGGGAGTCCATTCCTCTTCTTGGGGATGCTGATTTGGAGAACGCAGTTAGCATCTCCATATTGCTCCAAGTTCCTCTTCTTACCTGGCTATTTACATGACCCAATGCAAGATGGTGGATCCTCTTGCATATAGTGTTCCTTCTCTATCCTTCATGGTAGCTGTACCTCCCTGTGATGCAGATCCTGTTTTATCAGTATAAAAGGCCATTTTTCCTTTTGCTCCTTGCGTTGCAACTTTTTTTTATTCTTGTGGGTGTGGTCCTCACTCCTGCTTCTGTGAATGCTGTTCAGTGCTCCTGCAGTGCTTTGTATGAAATCTTCTGCGTTTCTTCTGCCTTGGGGCCCCATCTTCAGGTACCATATGCTGGTGACACCCATCTGCCATTAGGAGGGTTATTTGCCAGCAGTCTTTTTCGTCCACTGCTTAGCCACTTTTCTAGTGGCGGTGGCATCACGGCTACTGGAACAGGTCACCTCTACCTCTGGCAGATAAAACTACTAAAGACAGGGCATCCAGGGCAATTCGAAGTTGGAGGTTGTTCTCTGATTGTTTGCCTTCAGAAAGGTCTGACATCTACAGGAGAAATGAGACATAACAGCAAGACTACAAAGGCAATTAATATTATCAATGAGACAGTGGTAACAATTTCACAGCATTTGCTGCATGCCATTTTCCATTGAAATGAAACACAAAAATTATAACAAAATCAGGATTGAAAAATGAGGGCCTGATTTAGAAAGTGGCGGAAGAGTTACTCCATCACAATGGTGATGGATATCCAATCCGACAAAATCTAAATCCCATTATATCCTATGGGATTTACATTTTGGCATACAGGATACCCGTCACTGTTGTGATGGAGTAACTCATCCACCAATATCTAAATCAGGCGCTTAGTCTTCAAGAGATTGTTTTTCTTACAAAATAATAATACATTTTTTTCAAAATAATAATAAAAAATTGAGCTTCAGGATTGAACCTTTTCATTTTCTTTCTTCATGCTCAATTCTTTCACCATTTACAAGATCATTCAGATTTGCAACAGTTCAAGGTGGCCTTTTTTCTTAAAGATTGTTTTTGAAGATGTACTGACAACAGTTTATTGGATTGTAGATCTCTGTATCTGGCTCTTCTTCTCGCTCTGCTGTGACCAATATGCAACATATGCCCATTCAGGTGAAGAATACTTTCTGTTTGGAATTCTCTTTCTCTTTCTTTGCAGTATTTTAGCAACAGGTGATTCACTCTCACCTTTCTCTGGACCAATTTCTACAACTTCTGGTTCTTCCTTGATCAATTTTAACTTTTCATTCTCCTATTGCTTTCTTTTGCAAATTCTCTTCACTGCCTTGGGTATTTCAGATCTTACATCTTCACTTATAACTATTTCTGAGTATCACTCACTTATGAACTTGTCCTTTGATCATCATCAGAAACTCAACTAACTGTGAACCTATTTCTCCCTCTGGGGTTTCTTGAGACTTGAAGTATCTCACTAGATGGATCAGAGACTATGAGCCTGATTTAGAACTCAGAGGACGGATTACTCCGTCACAATGTTGATGGGTTCTCTGAAATCTAAATCCCATTGAATAGAATGGGATTTAGATTTCGGCGGATGGGATCTCCTTCACTTTTGTGACAGAGTAACCTGTCCGCTGAGTTTTAAATCAGACCCTATGTCTTCTTGTTGCAGCTTGTTACTTGCACCAGCTCTTCACTCTGATCCACAAATTGAAGCCAGGCACTGGTACTTTCACAAGGACCATCACTCTCAATTTCATCAGCAGCCATTTCACCAGTTTAAAATTTTCTTAACCGTCCCATTGGATCCACGCTGTGAACTTCAGCTTGAACCTGAATTAGTGGTCATTGTCACCACTTTTCACTTGTCGCCTTCACTCTTCTTGTATGAGCAGTGTAGATCCACTACGGGGTTCTGGAGCACTTCACAGCAGCAGAGTTAGTCACAAGTACAATGTGATAAAGTCCCTTCCTGCATTCTGCCAAGCAGTTTTTGTGGACATGTTTCTTGACGTGAAGCAAATCACCCGTTTACAAGCCATGATACAAAGTTTCTCTTGACAATGCTGTTGCTAAATTCACCTGATGAAAGACAGATTTCACATCAGCCAGATCTCTGCAGTAATCTCAGACGATGTCATCAGTTACTGACACAGGTGATACTGATGATATGTAAGCCAATTCCATTGCTCTTCCCATTAAGACTTCATGATTCAAGAGACACAGGGGGTGATTCTGATTCTGGCGGGCGGCGGAGGCCACCCACCAGAATTCCGCCCTCCAAAATACCGCGCCGCGGTCAAAAGACCGCGGCGGGTATTTCAAGTTTTCCCCTGGGCTGGCGGGCGGCCGCCAAAAGGCCGCCCGCCAGCCCAGGGGAAAACGACCTTCCCACTAAGATGCCGGCTCAGAATTGAGCCGGCGGAGTGGGAAGGTGCGACGGGTGCAGTTGCACCCGTCGCGTATTTCAGTGTCTGCTAGGCAGACACTGAAATACTTTGTGGGGCCCTCTTACGGGGGCCCCTGCCGTGCCCATGCCATTGGCATGGGCACGGCAGGGGCCCCCAGGGGCCCCGCGGCACCCCCTACCGCCATCCTGTTCCTGGCGGGCGAACCGCCAGGAACAGGATGGCGGTAGGGGGTGTCAGAATCCCCCATGGCGGCGCAGCAAGCTGCGCCGCCATGGGGGATTCCCAGGGCAGCGGTAATCCGGCGGGAGACCGCCGGTTTACCCTTTCTGACCGCGGCCAAACCGCCGCGGTCAGAATGCCCTGCGGGGCACCGCCGGTCTGTCGGCGGTGCTCCCGCCGACCCTGGCCCCGGCGGTCTAAGACCGCCGGGGTTAGAATGAGGGCCACAGTCTTTTGTCTGGGGTACTTCTAATGCTCATCAGAACAAGAAGAAGAGCATCTGGCAATTTCAAACTAGCAGACCCACACATGTTAGCCAGCTTGCTTTTAATAGTCCCATTCATCTTCTCTACTCTATCAAAAGACTGAGGGTGATAATTATAATGGAACCTTTGATTAATTTGGAAAGCTGTGCAAATCAAATTTAAGATCTCATTTTTTAAATGAGACCCATGATCCATCCTAATAGAGGTTGGCAGGCTATCTCCCTCAACAAAAGTTTGGCAACTGCCATGCTGCCCTATCTCCGGTAGGATAGGCCTCAACCCATTCAGAGAACAAACAGACAATCACAAGTATATAATGTAGACTATTTTAAACTGGCATCTCAATGAAATCTACTTGGAGACTTGTAAATGGACCCTGTGTTATGTCGATAAGACTCATAAGTACACAGTGCTTTTTCTCCTCTGATTTGCTGAGAGGACTCATAACAGTCTTTTCTCCCTTGATCATTTTTCTGACAGATTATGCATCTCTGACACAGATCTTCTGCAACATTTCTGAATTTTGATTAAAACCAGTACTTTTTTAAAGTCTTGGTCATACGCTCCTTACCCACAAGTTTGGCCATGCAAATAGTGGCCATTGAACACATCATGTTATCAAGTAGTACATATTTTGATTTCAGGAGACACACAAAGATCCTGATGCTTTCTGTTGCACCCAGCTCTCTACCACTTCTGTCTCTCATCTTCTAGTTGAGGATTGAAGTTCCCTCCTTTCACTCAAAGAAGTCTGCATTGGGATCAAGAAGCAATTTACACTGTCTGCTTTTTCAATAACACTTTCACTTGATTCATTTTGGTCAGTTTCTTTAATTTTACTTTGCTCATTTGATCTCATGGTTTAATTCTCAAGTACACAATATCTTGCCACTTGGTCCACATGATTGTTTCCTAGCGTAATCAAGCAATTTCTAGCCATATGGGCAGCATACTAAACAACTGCAATGCGTTTCATCTGTTATATTGTTCCCAGAAAATAAAAAATATAAGAACTATTCCTAATGGTTGTAGCAAAGGATGTCATAAAACCACTTTGTGACCACAACTGCCCAAAATCATGGAGCACTCCAAAACCATACTGGCTGTCAGTATAATTTGTCACATTCCAATCATTTGCAAGGCAACAAGCTCTTGACAGTGCAAACACCTCAGCCACTTGTGCTCAAATTACGTCAGGCGGGTATGATGCTTTCAAAACTTCCGAAATTGAACATACTGCATGGGCAGCCTTTAATGGTCCACGATGGTTGTTGTAGAACAATCTACAAATAAAATCAGATCAGCCATTTTTAGCTGAATTTCTTTGAAATCTGGTCTTGGTTTGGTACACAATTTCATGACATTTTTGCAATCATGTTCAGGTTCATCATCATTATCATCATTATTACCATCATTTCTGTCCTGGTCTTCTTTGTAGTCTGAGACAGGAAGCAGTCTTGCACGGTTCAGAAAATGCCATCTTTTGATACAGATGTTTTCAGCTGCTAGCATGACTTGTTCATACCTAGTCAGCAAAATCGCAACTGAAGGAGGAACAAACACAACTAATGTCTGTCCCATTACAATGAGTTACTTTGTTCAATGTTTATGTAACTGATTTTACACAACCTGGAAAAGCTACAGCAACTGGATACAATGCATCTGATAGATAAGCAACTGGCCTCAGTATCCCATTATGTTTCTGAGTATGGACCAACAGTGCACCTCTTGCATGATAAAGAACTCTTTATCATAGTCAGGCATTTCAATGGTGGGTGGATTGCATATTTTTCTCTTGAATCCTGGAAGGGCTCCATACATTCTTCATCAAATTGTACCGGGTCATTGATATCACTGTGAGTTAGCCTTATTTAAATATTCAAAGTGAGGGAAGAGTTTGGAATCCATTGATGACATTAGCCAACAATTCCCAGAAACTTCCTCACCTCCCTCTGGGGGGATGGGGACTAATATTCAGATTTGCAGAAACACATTCTTTGGAGACTTTCCTTGCTCTTTTCTCCATGTGATGACCAAGATAAATCACCTCTTTTTTTACAGTACTGCATCTTTGTAGGGGAACCTTGTGGCCATCGTCAGCTAAATGATTCAGAAGTGCAGTCTTGTCTAGTTTACAGTCCTTCCGAAAGGTGTAGTTTAGGGACCTCTACAGAATGCAATGTAGTGCGGGTAGCACCTGCGTCTATGAGGACCGATACAGGGTGGCCATTCACCTCACCATCGACATATGGGCCACTTTGTTCTACCTCTAGGACAGCACCATGCATGCAACCTTCCTCCTCCTGAGGAACTGTAATTGGGAATTAGTCTCTGTGGAAAATTATTCAGAGTCAATGGATTCTGCTGTATCCTTGAACTATTATGCATTTTATTTCTCATGTTTTGCTGCATCACTGGAGCTACAGGCATTTTCGTATTCAACTTCCCTTGATTCTGCACATTTTGCACAGGAGCTGGTTGGGCTAGGGCACTAACTGTGGCAGCATCTGATTTACATTTCGCTGCATTTGGGGAACAAAATCATACTAGATTTGGTCTGGATTTTGCCTATATTCCCGCTTCCAGTGACTGATTTTACTGTAGAAATGACAGTCTTCCTTTGTCTTTGATGCCACTAAAAAGTATATTGCACCAGGGCGGAGTTACATGGCGACTGTAGATTTCTTTCATCAGGATCAAACTAATTCAACACCAAATTAAAACTTTATTTTGAAACTGTTAAGCGGAAAATTATTGACAGTCTTCATGCAGAGGAATGTAAAAGAACACTTGGCATAAGTCAATGACTGTATACTGCATCTGTTGGAATTTGGAACAGTATTACTGCATAATTTGGTACCACTGGACAGCATGGAATCCCTAGTTTATGTATTTTTCTATGGTCCTACACAATTCTCCATTTATCACTCAAGCCTTAAAAGCCTATTATTGGTGATTTGCAAGGACTACCAAGCAGTTCTTCCAAATTGTCTGTTCTATAATTTGTCCAAAAACAGGCTTCATTCCCTCTTCTGCTTCTTTTGAAAATCTGTGTTCTCTAATTCTAGGCACAACTGAATCAGATTTAGCATTAATCCTGAGGTTTTGTACTTTTTAGCAATCCTATCTTTTCACCTCTGAAATCCCATTCCTCTTCTTTGCAGTAAGTGTCAATTCAAGAGGCAAATCATCTTTAGTAAGACTTGGGAACAGGTGAACTTTGCAATCCTGTGATTTAATTTTAAACACTGAGGCCCATATTTATACTTGTTTAGCGCCGCATTTGCGCCACTTTTTGACGCAAAAACGGCACAAATTTACAAAATACATTTGTATTTTGCAAGTTTGCGCCGCTTTTACGTAAAAAAATGACGCACATGCGGCGCTAAACAAGTATAAATATGGGCCTGAGGGCCTCAATACAAGTCTGGCGGTCCCAGGACTGCCAGACTCACGGTGATGGTCGGACCGCTGCACTCCAGGCAGTCCAACCACCATATTCCGACCCTGGTGGGCACGATGCCGGGGGACCGCTGTCCCCGCCAGGAACATGGTTCCTAATGGGCTGACGGCTGTCTTACTCGTGCTTAGCCATGGCGGTGCTGAGTTCATCACCGCTGTGCATAGCACATGTCCACTTTCCGCCAGCCTTTCCATGGAGGCTCCACCGCCATGGAAAAGCTGGCGGAAAGAATGTGCAGGTGGCCACGGGGGGACACTGCACTGCCAATGACCATGCCCTGGGCAGTGCAGGGGCCCCCCTGCCCAGCACCTTCACAAGGCACACTGTTAGTGCGCATTCTGAGAGTGCTGGTGTGCTATGGTATTGGCCTCAGCTCCCTTAACGGAGCTAAGACCAATACCGTAGCATTGTTCCCACTGATCTGACTGGTGGGAACGTCTTAATATGATGTTCTTGCCGGTCAGCCCTGTGGGAACATCGTAATATGGAGGAGGTGAGGCAGCCGGGTTGAAGGCTGCCTCATCCTCGCAAGTTTGTCGGTCGGCTCGTATAACCACCAAACTCATAATGAGTTCCTGAGTCTCAATCGTGGATCTCAATTGAAAAACCATCCAGTGTGCAATAAATCCCAAAGTTCATTATGCAAAGCAAGTTTCTGCCTCAAAACATTAACAGGACTAGAATCACACAATATGAACTGATTGTTTTCCATTGATCCCATTTTAAAACAAACATCTACTGTAACCTAGTTAACAATTTGTTAATTGATGATGCTTACAATTTGTACTTATATTCTCAAGAGGCGTAGGTTAGGAACCTCCACAGAAAGTATTGTAGGATGGGTAGCACCTGTGTCTATAAGTAACGACACAGGTGGCCATTCACCTCACCATCTATATATGGGCCACTCTGGTCTACGTTCAAGACAGCACCAAGCATGCAAACTCCCACCTAGTGAGGCACCATCATTGGGAATTAGTCACTGAGGAAAACTGTGGAAATTCAATATTAAGAATTCATGTATTCTGCTGTAACCTTGTGCTGTTAGACTATAATTCTCATGTTTTGCTGCATCGCCAAAGCTACAGACATTTTTGCATTTAACTGCCCTTGATTTTTGCACATTTTGCACAGGAACTGGTTGGGCTTGGGTCACTAACTGTGGCTGCATATGATTTACATTTCACTGCATTTGGGGAACAAAATCATTCTGGATTCTGTCTATATTCTTAATTTAGGTGGCCAATTTTACTGCAGAAATGACAAGCCATGCTCTTCTTCAGCAAATTAATATTTTCATTCACTCCAAAATGTTCGACAAGTCCTCTTCCCCAAACTTGCATCTGGACCATCTCATTTCCGATTCTCACACCTTACATTGGATGCATTTCGTTCATCCAGTGTTGTCGGGAAATACAAACTTAAGTCAGAACTCATCATCTGATTCTTGACACTTCACCTTTTTTTTCATTTTCTTCTTCTGCTTCTCCGTGGCCCTTTGACCCCATTTATTCAATTCCTCAAATTATGTGGGTCTAAGTAATGGCTTCCTATAATTCACTGTCTCAGGAAATATATTTTTCTAATAATAAAGGTAGACTCAAAAGGAAATTGTCACCAGAGGTGTATTCATGCCAGTTGCATATTCCAGGTACACATGTAGCGCCAAACATTTGTCAACATTTGGATTCAGGTGAACCCTCTGCAGCTATTTTCTGTCCATCCATAGTAGGTAAACTAGGAGCTCTTGGCTGTTTCAACATAGCACCAATTATTTTTCTCAAAATAATCCAGAACAATGCACAAAACAAGCTAGCAAACGACAACCAAACCCAGCAAGGCTCTGCCAAATATCACCCAATCGCAGCACGAATTTGACAGCACCCAACCAAGGGCAGCTTGAGTTTAGTGTTGACGTCTCTCGAATCCCAGCACAACTCCTCACTCGATTTACCAATGCCAGTGTGGCTTTTCCTATTAATGGGAAAACAATCACACAAATAAACAAAATAATTCTTGTCTGCTTAATCTAAATAGGAAAAAAATCACTGAATTAGAACATGAAGAATCTCCCAAACTCAGAAACAACAAAAACAAGACTAGCACCTTTAGAGCATTTGTCAAGCTCAATTCACACTCAAGCAGACTTCTGTCCAGCGGCAATCTACCTCTAGCTTGTATACTTCCGTGCAACAAAGAGCAACTAATACCAACCTAATTAGACACACAAACCCTAGGAAGGAAACTGGTCAGAAACAAAATCCCTATTTGTATTAATGTGTCACCTCACAAAATACCCTACCTTTTCTGCTGTAAAATTTAACGACAATACCTTGAGATCTTGGATTTTGACCAATCCGATTACCAACCCAACCAAAAATAAAGCCAAAAGTTCATGAAGCCAATCACAAATAAGAATAACTCATCAAAATAACAGTTGTTAAGCCACCAATTGAACCAACATTAAACATTGCATAACCAAATACCTCACATGCAGCATAACAATCCATTACGCAACACAAACACACAAACCACAATACCTCAGTAACACATCAAAACACTCTCAAACTGCAGAATCATTCTGCCTTATCCGTACTCACAATTCTTATTCCTCAGGAACAGAACTGCAAGTCAGGAACACTGCAAATAACCTACACAGAAAATCCACTTGGATAAATCCACCAAACTGTGCAACATTGCTGAAAACATTGACAAAGCCACTAAGTTTGCAGAGGCAAGACCTAGTGGCATCGCCAATGCTTGCATTTCAGGTCAATTGTGGAGCTGGGAAACCAGGTGCAACTCCAGACATTGGTTCAACATCCTGTGATTCTGGGCAAATCACGTATTCTTGCTGTGCCTAATATATGAATGCGACCTTGTTTAATGTAACTCGTGATCAAGTACAGAGCTCCAATGCCATTGGGTTGAGTTTGCCATATATTTAAAAAAAAAACAGGAAGGGGTGGGAAAAGAGAAATAGGGCATCAAGCAACAATGCTGGAGGGATGGGGGCAACAAACAACGAGTCAGGAGCGAGAGGGCAACAAGCAATGAACTGGGAGGGAGTATAAAACTACCTCAATCCGAGCATGACCAGCCATCAGTACTTGGGCTATACTCCATCAAAGGAACCAAGTGACACAAAGAGAAAGTAAAAATGGATGCGCTGACCAATGACAAGCAAGGAAATTAGAGTGACGACGGATCCAACCAATGGTAAATGATGGCTGGACTCTTACCCCCCTTTTAAGGTAAGTTAGCATGAGATCTTCACATGCGTCAGCTCATGTGCTATCTTAGGCGAGACCTAAAAAGAAGGAATTAGCAAGCTTTGCAAAGGATTATGCCTCAAATGCCTTGGCAAGTGCAGCGCCCTATAAATAGCCTGGGAAAGTTTGCTGACGGACTCAAATGCATTCAACTACACCCAAGCAGCAACATAAATTTGTTTGTGACGTTTTATACATTTCAGATGATTCGGGCCCTCAGAGTTCATAAGAATCCTGCTCTTTTTTGCACCTTTTTTAATCTCTGGTGTCTTGAATCTAAAAGTGCGAAAGGCACTTATATGATACAAACTGTTCTGTGGTGCTGTTTCATGTTGGAGCAAAGTGCTTTCAGATGGCCTAAAGTGTGAACACATACTGAACTTAAACCTAAAGGCTAGTTTTAAAACATTCTGGAGATGTGCAGAAGAAAGGATGCTCTTACTTTAAGAAACATCACATGTAGGATTTTTTCTGTCCAACATTATATGCATCTTAGACAATCAGTAGGTAAGGGCTGATCTAATACAATTGTGTACTTGTGGTTCCAAGCAATACATATCTTTAATAGTTGGTGAATAATATTTTTAATAGGATCTGAAAATTGTTTATAGTTTTTTCCTTAAGAAACCTAAGTATTGTGTATAATATTTCTACGCCTTTAGTAATCAATATTTCTTGAAATGTGACAATAGCTAGTCAATAATGCATCATAATGTGCCACATCATTTACTTTTTATTACACAATCAGCAGCACAATTTGCCTTTCCTTACCAAATAATTTTCCTTTTCTTGCCACATAATAGAGTGGATGCTGATGCATAATTTTGTCCTTCGTTGCTGCACAATTCGATGGCCCTGAATATACTTTTTGTGACTGGGCAGCATGTCAGCCATGAGCTGGGAGGAGAGTGTTTCACCTGAACACCACCTATGAGTAAATTAGATCGATTTAGAAAGTCTCTCTTGGAATATTAGTGGAGGAACCTGCACTTCACCAAGTGGATGCAGGAGGAACAGTATTTGGGGTTCAGGGAGGAACTCAGAACCATCAGCTCCGCCCTGGGCACCATCGTAGGGGTGCCGAAGGAAGTACTCAACACCAGGAGGGACACTGTGGCACTACAAGGGGCCCCTGACACTAGCATGGACGATGAACTGCCCACCACCTCCGCCGGCGCTAGTGGACAGGAGGCACCGCGACAGGACCACCACACCAGCACCCCACCCCCTGCAGACGGAGAACCACCCCGCAAACGGTCCCTGAGATCCAGGAACAAGACAGAGCACGATGCCAAGAGCCCCGCCAAGAAATGAGACCACCCAGATTGTCATCCCACTGTCCCACATTGTCACTCTGTCCATATTGAAACTGCCCCAGCTCCACTTCCTATGCCCATATGGGCAATGCACCTGTGAGACTAATAGACTGGACTCTGCCATGGACACTCCTCCGCCATCACCCCTCACCATTTAACTTCCCCCTCCAATATTTTGTATTTAAATAAACACACCTAAAGCACCAAAAGATCTGGAGTCTGTCTGTGATTTCGAAATAGTGTATTTGCAATTACTGTGACAAAATGTTCTTGAAATAGTAATGTCAACATACCTATGTCACACAGTTCTAGTCCATGAGGAATCTAAGCAGATGACACACGTTGGGACCCACACCTGTGAAACTGTAAGGGAAAGTGACAACTCAGTGACCATACACTGGGTGAAAACGACAGACAGGATAGAGGTAGAAGTGTAAAAGTACATGTAGTAGGCAGGAATGTATTCTCACCTGTGTTTCACTGGAAATATTGCTGAGTCTCTGTTCTGCATGTCTTCTTCCTCTGCTTCCTCCTCATGACTATCCACAGGCTCCACAGCTGCCACAAAACCCCCATGTGGACCGTCCTCCTGCAGAAAAGGCACCTGTCGTCGCAAAGCCAAGTTGTGAAGCATACAGCAGGCCACGATGATCTGGCACACCTTCTTTGGTGAGTAGAATAGGGATCCACCTGTCATATGCAGACACCTAAACCTGGCCTTCAGGAGGCCGAAGGTCCGCTCGATCACCCTCCTAGTTCGCCCATGGGCCTCATTGTAGCGTTCCTCTGCCCTTGTCCTGGGATTCCTCACTGGGGTCAGTAGCCATGACAGGTTGGGGTAACCAGAGTCCCCTAATGGCCACACACAGTGCCTCTGGAGTTAACCCATCACATAAGGGATGCTGCTATTCCGCAGGATGTAGGCATCATGCACTGAGCCCGGGAACATGGCATTCACATGGGAGATGTACTGGTCTGACAAACATAACTCTTCCGGTTTCTGTACACCTGTTCACTCCTGTGGGGGGGGACCAAAGCCACATGTGTCCCATCAATGGCACCTATGATGTTGGGGATATGTCCAAGGGCATAGAAGTCACCTTTCACTGCAGGCAAATCCTCCACCTGAGGGAAAATGATGTAGCTCTGCATGTGTTTCAGCAGAGCAGACAACACTCTGGACAATACTTTGGAAAACATAGGCTGAGACATCCCTGATGCCATGGCCACAGTTGTTTGAAATGACCCACTTGCAAGGAAATGGAGCACTGATAGCACCTGCACTTGAGGGGGGATTCCTGTGGGATGGCGGATTGCTGACATCAGGTCAGGCTCCAACTGGGTACACAGTTCCTGGATTGTGGGACGGCCAAACCTGTAGGTGATAATCAAATTTCTTTCCTCCATTGTCGACAGGTCCACCAACGGTCGGTACACCGGAGGATTCCGCCATCTCCTCACATGTCCCAGCGGACAGTGCCTATGAAGGACAACAGCGAGCACAGAGTTAAACAACTCAGAGGTATGTATCCACAGTCTACACAGAATACCAATCATACACAAAATGTGGCCTGTATGTGTGTTGAGACTAGGCCTAGGTTTGTGTGACGCAGTTGGTAATTAGGCCATGTGGGACCCTGAAATGGCGGCTGCCTGACCTGTAAAGTGGGACAATGGGATGTGAGGTAACTGCGCTGGCATTGTACACCGTCGCGGTAGGCGGTCGAAGACCGCGGCGCACTGCTGCATTGGTTAACCTTGGACCCTATGGGTCCCAGGAGCCAATGACGATGTACGCCGGCGGTGATGGTACGAACCGCCGCGGACGTGATCGCCATTTTCTATCTGTATAATCGCTCGATACCTGATCTTCGACAGGAGAGGACCTACACTGCAAATGCTGCTGTGACCTCGGTCTGGAAGAGACAATGGCTTGTGTGTATGGGGAAAGGGCCCCTGCCTTCACATCGGAGGAGTTGGAGAAGCACGTCGATGGGGTCCTCCCCAAGTACACGCTACTCTACGGTCCACCAGACCAACAGGTAAGTACACAGGGAGCATGTTGTATGGGCTATGCCTGTGTGGAGAGGGCTGGTTGTAAGAAGGAAGGGGGCAGAGTTCTGCGTGCATGAAAGACGGTGGGTGCATGTGCCACATGGCAAGGGTAGCGATGAGGGCCACTCACTTTGACGGCGCAGTTGGTAATGACTTCTCTTCTTCCCCTGTACATTTCATGTAGGTCAACGCCCACCAGAAGAAGGATATTTGGCGTGCCATCGCCAAGGACGTCCGGACCCTGGGGGTCCACCACAGACGGAGCACCCACTGCCAGAAAAGATGGGAGGACATTCGCCGCTGAAGCAAGAAGACAGCGGAGGCTCAGCTGGGGATGGCCTCCCAACGTGGGAGTGGTGCCCGTCGAACCATGACCCCCCTGATGTTCCGGATCCTGGCGGTGGCCTACCCGGATTTGGATGGGCGCTTGAGGGCATCACAGCAGACACAAGGGGGTGAGTACACTCTCATTCTGCTGACTTTGCGCGTAGTGGAGGTGTCTAGGTGGGGGAGGAGGGCTGTGGGTTTCCCTAGGCCAGGGCGAGTTCCGTAGGCTAGGCCCCTCCGTAAGGCATGGCCCTGTGGCCCCCCACCTCTGTAGAGTGCCAAGTACAGCTATTCATGCACCTGTGTTATCTGTGTGTGCAGATGTCGTCCATAGCCCTGTAGGCCATTTCCCATGAATTGTACTGTAGAGCCCAACAGCGTGACGTAGTGCAGGGGGCTTCTGTGTCTGTCTTGTCTGCCAACAGTAGCGGTAATCCATGCACTCAACATGTCTTCCTTCTGTCCCCCCCCCCTTTTTTGTGGTCTCCCTGTTCTTCTGTGCATTAGCATCATTAGGCGGAGGAGCAGTGGCACCGGAGCACGAGGGAGCTGCATCCCACATGGCCATGGAGGGCCACACTACGGACTCAGAATACACCAGTGTGACGGAGGGCGAGGGGAGCACCACAGCAGGGACAGGAGCTGAAACCAGCGACATGGACTCGTCCTCCGATGGGAGCTCCCTTGTGGTGGCAGCAACATCTGTGCCCCCCGCATCTGCAGATACAGCCGCCAACCCCCCTACCAGCACCGCCCTCCCAGCAGCCCCTGAGCCTTCGCCCCGTGCCCGCTCACCCAGGAGGGTGGGCATCACCTTCGCCCCAGGCACCTCAGCCCCTGCCCCTGTCACCCCTGCTGCCCTCAGTGAGGAGGCCATTGACCTCCTCAGGTCCCTCACTGTTGGGCAGTCTACCATTTTGAATGCCATCCAGGGTGTAGAAAGGCAGTTACAACAAACCAATGCATTCCTGGAGGGCATTCCTTCTGGTCAGGCGGCCCTTCACCGAGCCTTTCAAACTCTGGCCTCAGCATTGATGGCAGCCATTGTTCCTGTGTCTAGCCTCCCCCTCCAACTTCCTCCACCCAGACCCAATCCCCTGTACCTCTGCCTATCCCAAGCACACCATCAGACCAGCCTGCACACACCTCACCACACAGGGGAAGCTCAGGCAAACATAAGCATCACACATCCCACAGGCACTCACGCAAGCATCACACACATACAGACACACCAACATCCACTGCCTCCACTGTGTCCCCCTCCTCCTCGTCTCCCTCCTCCCTCCCAGTCTCGTCTACACTCACACCTGCATGCACTACCTCTACAGCCACTACGTCCCGCACCAGCACACCCACCAGCAAACCCCGCTCACGTGCAGTCACCACCCCCACTACCATACACACGTCCCCTGTGTCCTCTCCCGGTGTGTCTGTGACACCCCCTCCGAAGATACACAAACGCAGGCACACACCCACCCAACAGCCATCCACCTCACGACAGCCTCCTGCGCATGCACCTGCACCCAAAGCCACAAAACGTACACCTCCTACAACCACCACCTCTTCCTTCACTTCCAAACCCCATCCATCTACCCGTCCCAGTTTGTCCAAACAACTTTTCCTGTCCAGCCTTAACCTATTTCTCACCCCCGTCCAACTCATAGGTCCCGAACTTGCACCTCAGCCACAAAATCTCCGGGACCAGTGGTGCCTGTGGTCACAGGTATGTGGAGTGCACCGGCCACCAGGACAGCCAGTGTGGCACGGAGCCACAGCACAGCCAGTCCCCCCCCCCGTGAAGCACCAGAAGTTGGCCAGTGTCCGGCGGGAGAAGGGGAAGACACCAGCTACCCAAGCCGCTCCCAGGGGTCCCGGTGGGAGTGTAGACTCAGCTGTTACTCCTCCTAAGGTGAGGAAGGGCCACAAGAAACCCGGCAAGTCTGGGAGGAGCAGCACGGCGGAGAAGACCGCCATCATCCCCGCTGCCCAGGAAGGCCCCGCCAGCCCCATCCTCGCTGCACAGGAGGCCACCACCAGCCCCATCCTCGCTGCCCAGGAGGGCCCCACCAGCCACAGCCCAGCTGCCCAGGAGGCCAGCGCCAGCCCCATCCTCGCTGCACAGGAGGCCACCGCCAGCCCCATCCTCGCTGCACAGGAGGCCAGCGCCAGCCCCATCCTCGCTGCACAGGAGGCCACCGCCAGCCCCACCCTCGCTGCCCAGGACGGCCCCGCAAGCCACAGCCCAGCTGCCCAGGAGGGCCCCGCCAGCCACAGCCCAGCTGCCCAGGAGGGCCCCTCCAGCCATAGCCCAGCTGCCCAGGAGGGCCCCACCAGCCACAGCCCAGCTGCAGCTGCCCAGGAGGGCCCCACCAGCCACAGCCCAGCTGCCCAGGAGGGCCCCGCCAGCCACAGCCCAGCTGCCCAATGAAGGACCGCCAGCCCCAGCCCAGCTGGGCAATGAAGGACTGCCAACTCAGGCACCGCTGAACAGGGCACTGCCAACTCAGGCACCGCTGAACAGGGCACCGCCAACTCAAGCACTGCTGAACAGGGCACCGCCAACTCAAGCACCGCTAAACAGGGCACCGCCAACTCAAGCACCGCTGAACAGGGCACCACCAACTCAAGCACCGCTGAACAGGGCACCGCCAACTCAAGCACCGCTGAACAGGGCACTGCCAACTCAAGCACCGCTAGCCCATGAGCGGCAGGGGCACCAACGCAACTGGGACTGTCACGGGGTGCGTGATGCACTCTGGGCACCAGTCCCCCTCCAGAACCAGTGGAGACATGCATCCACTACCTCTGTCCTTCACAGGATGAACCACTCTGGGCACCAGTCCCCCTCCAGAACCAGTGGAGACATGCATCCACTACCTCTGTGCTTCACAGGATGAAGCACTCTGGGCACCAGTCCCCTTCCAGAACCAGTGGAGACTGTTATCCACTTGAGAGACTGTGGCTTTCCACTCCCCAGGATGAAGCAGTGGGCAAACCACCCACTGTAGAGACTTGAGAGACTGTGGCTTTGCACTCCCCAGGATGAAGCAGTGGGCAAACCACCCACTGTAGAGACTTGAGAGACTGTGGCTTTGCACTCCCCAGGATTGAACAGTGGGCAAACCACCCACTGTAGAGACTTGAGAGACTGTGGCTTTGCACTCCCCAGGATGTAACAGTGGGCAAACCACCCACTGTATGGACTTGAGAGACTGTGGCTTTGCACTCCCCAGGATACATCATTGGGCATGGAGCCCCCTTGTGGATCTGGCGTTGTGCACTCATCCGGCTGAGGTGCCCCCCCTTCCCTTCCCCCTGAGGTGCCTGTTGTATTTCTATCTGATGCCCCTGCAGTGTTCTCTCTGTTTTGGTCTGGTATCGTGTGTGGGCCTCACCCATGCATTTTGGGCCCAGTGGTCCACGGACTATAGATGGTGCAATACCTGGACTAATTTTCTCGGTGTATATTTTGTAAATAGTGTTTATATGTATATTTTTGCGTACTGCATTTTGATATATTACAATGGTTACACTCATTTCCTTTTGTCTTTGCATTCTTCCGGGGGATTGGGGGGTGTTACTATGATGTATAGATATGTATTAGTGTGTGTGTTGTAGTGGGTGAGGGTGGGGGTGGGGGTGTTGCGTGTGTGTCCCTGTTTTTTGCCTCCCCTGTGTCGTAGGTGCAGTACTCACCATGATCTTCGCCGCCGGCGTTGGTGCTCCTGGTACAGGAGCAGGTAGAGTATTGCGGGTAGGATTTGGAGTTCCAGGTCCATGGTGTCGTCGTTCCTCGTGGAGTGTGTAGAGGTGAGCGTTTTCCCTTCGAAATTCCACCGTGTTTTTATCCGCGGTGAATCCGCCCCGGAAAAGGTGGCGGATTGGTAGGTTGTGATACTGTGGGTGGTACATTGTCTTCTGCCTGTCTGTTGGCGGTGACCGCCAAGCTTTTTGTCTGTACCGCTGTGGCGGTCGGAGTGTTAAAGTGGCTGTCTTTGTTGGCAGTTTCCGCCACGGTGGCAGGGTTGTAATGACCACCTATATATTATAAACAGATTAATAAAATCTTTTTAAATAAAAAAGCAAAATATACATTTGAAAATGTTTAAAAGTTATGTAAATGTGAATTTAAAATTTTAGATTAAAAATAATGTTAGCGTCCTCAGATTATTTGTAGGGGCGGTGCAAGCCCACCAAGCAGTATATAATATGGGTGATGAGGCCAAATCATCGAAAATGTTCAGGCTGGGGTCATTGGCTTCCAGTAACAACTCACTGGGGATTCCCGGATTCCAATAATGATTCATTGCGGGCCCCAAGGCTCCAATAATGATTAAGTGGGGCTACACAGAAGACAAAAGGTTAAGAACCACTGTCTTGCCCACTCCAATTAACCTGGAAGAAACATTTCTCGTATACGAGTTCCCTTGCTGCCTAACACTTCAGTAAGTGAAGTGGAAGCACTTAGCAGTTGAAGAAGGAGCTGCATCTGGCTTCTCCTGGAAACGTCTGATAGGTTGAGCACATTCTGTACATGGCCTCTAGTCCTTCAAGGATCACGGTCATGTACCTCTCCTGTACCTTAGCAAGCATCATATCTAGAAGAAACCTTTCTCCCAATGAACTCTCTGCACTGGCTCCTGACTTACATCTAAGCCATCTATCCTCATAAAGAGGGGCTTGCCAGAGTCACTAGACCTACCATAAATATTGTAGTCCGAACATTTTCAGGGTCATCTATTTTCCAGACGTGCCTCTCTTGATAGATACCTAGATTGATAGATTGACCCCTCAATGGACCCCAATAAACAGAATACTCACATCACTCTTAGTATGTTTGGATTGTATGGGACAAGGAAAATTTGGAGGAACGTGGCGCGAGCGTGCGAGGAGGCGGGGCCTGTGCTCGAACGCCGCCCGAACGAACAAGCACGGCTGGTGGTGGTATCTGTGCACGCTCTCCCCCGTGCTGTCCCCCGCTGTCCCCCAAACACCCCCTGAACCCTCCGGATTTCCCTCAGGATTCTCGGGCCTGCCTGGCCCTGGGGATCTGCATCGCCTGGTGACCCCTGGTGACGACCCGATTTTGCTTGGTCTGGAATCACCTTGAGTCGCCCCGACGAGCTCGAACAGCCCGAGTGAACTTGACCACCAGGTAGGGGGCCGGGCCGGGGCTGGGGGGCTGGGGCTCGAGGCCCAAAGCTTGAGGGAAGTAAACTTGCGCCAAAAACCGCGCTACAGCAAGGGCAGTGGACTGGGCCAGGTCTGAGGGTCCGAGGCCCTTTTGGAGGACTAGGAAGGAGGGGGGGGACTGCCTGGGGAGCCTATTTATGTGACGGAGATCGGAGACCTGAGCTTAAGCTTTAGGCCACCCGAACCACCTGTAAACACTGGCTCCAAAATAGGCCCCTGGGCCCAACAATTTGACTGAGGAAATATTAAAGGAGGGCCACACGTGCTCATGCCCCTCAAACTCGAGGTGTGGCGGCGTGTCTATTTGCCCAGGAAAAAGAAAAGATAAGCCTTCTAGCTCCTAGGCCCCTCATTTGAAAGACGTGGAGGCATCTTCCACTTTGTAAAAGCAAGGAGGAATAACAAAAAGAAAGACAAAAATCTACATAACGGGAGGATGAGGTCCGGGAAAGAAAGGGCTCTTCAGCCTCAACTTAAGAAAAACAAGAAATCAAATAAACTCTCGTCCTCACCTACAACTCCAAAAGGGGAAGGGAAGTCAAAGACAACACACCAATCCTTGAACTCCCCCATAGCCCCTTTTTTGTTAGGAAACAAAGATCAGAAAACGTTTTCAACAAAGCCGATTTCCTGAAAGACCCCTTGGATGTAATTTTCTCCCTACCCAATGGTGCCGTGACACTACCCCACCCAATTTCCCCCATAAAAAGCAAATGTAGTCTGCTACATGAGCAGGATGACAAAAGCAGACTTAAGGAAAAAGAGGGGACGGAGAAGAGTACCTCGGGAGAAAAAACTAACCAAATGCAAGATAACATCAAAGAAAATGACTGGGGCTCTTTAAACGACTTGGAGTTTTTGACCCTCCGGTTATCCTCACATTCCACTGATACCTCCAATTTACCTCCACTGGAAAACCAAACCAATTTCCCCGATCTAGGTACCAAACCCCCGTTGGAGGTAAACGTTATTATTAAAGGAGTAGCTGATTTCTTTCAAAGTGAATCTTCCCCAGGGTTACAAGGCCATAGCAAAACAAATGCAATGAATGATTACTCAGAATCCGAATATAACCTGGAGAAACACCAATGTCAAGATCGGGATCTGAGCTCTACCATGCTCAATTGTAATAAGTCTTTCAATTACGATATGGGGGCATTCCCGCAAGTACATACAATTGGAACCTCAGAAATTAAAACGAATACTTCTCTTTCTAGAGCCAGATCCCCAAATGCATCTCTTATATTAAAAAGGATACTAAGGGAAGATGAGGAGGACGACAATGAAAACACCCCTCCACCACCAAACACCCAGGACCGACTGGATCAAAATGCGGTGTGGGATATCTTTTTCAAAACCTCACAACTAACGCTGAATGCTTCAGCCTACCAGTCTTCAAAAATGGATGTCCAGGTGGACATACTGAATACTATGGCCAAATCCATAGCAGGCATTGACCAGAAACTGGCAAATCTAAACAATCTGATTAAGAGAGCTCAAAATGTTGCTGAAATGTCAATAAATAACTGCACCTGTGAGCCAATAATCAACAAGTTGGCTTCCCTTCCAGAAGCCCTAAGCTCGTTGATTACGAACCTCAAAGACAATTTAAATATGAAACCTGATGAACATACCACAACCGAAGTGCCATCCCTGGATCAGAGGGAGATAAGGGATTGCAGAAACTTGGGAGACAGAGCATATGGGTGCCTGAGGAAACAAACTAACAAAGTGGCGCAAGTCCAGGAGGAACTTAAATGTGATCAGGTTGGAGACCATAAGGTAAATACAGATCCCTCTATTCTCCCCGAATCAGTAGGGATTCTGTCTCAGCCAGTGAAGTCTCTTAAAAAAAGACAAAAGAAACAACGAAGAAAAGTGAGAAACAAAAAAGCTGTCATTCCACCGGCAGTGGCAAAAAATTTGCGTCCTACCGTAAGCCTGGACATAGAAGGCGATATGTCCAGGTCAAATGACTCCTCGACAACTACAAAGGGAATATCAACAAGAAATAAACCTTTTCCAATATTTAATATCAGAGCGGGCCAAACCACATGTATGACCCAAAATTTAAAAGAATAAGCACAAGCTTCTACTGAGGAGGATATGATAATTAACGACCACCAAACTACACCAATATTATCTGAATTAGGCCAATCAGAACTGGCCTCTCAGGTCACAAACCTATACCAGCAGGTGAACAAAGACAAAAAAAGCCCGACCCCTAAAATAAGCAGGAGGTCACTTGACGAAGAGGGCACAATAATCAGGATCATCAACTCAAGACATGCTTATCCACAAGGTGCTCAAATTGGAACCCAACCAGCCCAATATCGGGAAAAAAAAAGAGAAACGTCAAAACCATCTCGGGAGGATGATTACTCAAACAGATTAATAACAAAGCAAATAAAGTCAAAACAGCCTGACAGAGTAGTAGAAGATCTAAGGCTCGCCCAACTTGGTGAACAGGAGGACAAAATAGGCAGCCCCGACCCCGGTATGTCAAATGACTGTTTACTACTAGTACTGGAACCTCAATACCAGTCTAGGGGGCGATTTGACATTTTGAACAGGGGAAACATACTGAAGCTACTACAAGTCACTCCAACACTAAAAGATATAAAATCCACTGATATCGTCTCTATAGAGTTCGTCTCAATGGAAAAGATAAATAAAGGAGCCCCTAACGAAGCAACTTTGGTAACCTGGAGGACACTATTTCTGGTAAAAAGAGTGGCTGATGAAAAATGTGCCTTTCTAAAAAGGGGGAATTAAGCTTAGCACCCCCAAGCAAATTGGTTATCCTGATCCATTAGAGGAATACAAAAACTCATCAAATCAACAAATATTAAAAGAGTCGGGTAAACCTTTTTCAGTTCTTAGGTCGGCAATTGGAAAAACCGAGGGTTATCCTCCAGGGGGCACTCCTTTTAATATGTATCCTTTAGTACACTCTGAGCTAGGCCAGATATCAGATCTAACTTATTTAGAAAAACGTCACTGACTAGTAAGTAGCAGGTCGCATAATATGCTAATAAACCGATATAATACCCCCTTTCAGGTCTGCTCATAGAATATAAACGGGGTCAGACCGAACACAAACCAAAAAGATCTATCAACCCTATTGAAGAATTTCCATATCATCCTCCTTCAGGAGACTTGGGCTACAAACCATTTTGAAATCGATGGATATATTGGGTTTTTCTCCCCAGCAATAAAGGAGAAAAAGTACGGCCATTCAAAGGGGGGCCTTGCTACGTTCATTTCAGCAGGTCTAAAATTATTGTGTACTCAAATATATGTCTAAAACAAAGATTTCCTGGTAGTGAAGCTAAACGGGTGGCATAGGGATCATTCAAACCCCCTCCTCCTAATCAATGTTTACATCCACCCAGATGCCCAATCCAAAAAATACATGTCATCGAAATTGATAGATATAATCGTAACTGCCCATCAAGATCTAGGCCCCCTGGAGCTTTTGATAACTGGGGATTTCAATCAAAAATTATTAAATCCCTTTGAAAGGGATACACAAACCATTTTGCAAGATCACCTATGGGCTGTACCACAACAATCTTTGGGGGAAATCGAGAGATGAAAAGCTGGTACACCAGCACTCACTTTAGTAAAAGACTTTGAGGCTCTTGGGCTTAGAATTATAAATGGGAGATACCCTCAGGATCCTCCGCCAGCACCTACCTGCTACGCTACCCAAACCCACACAATAATTGACTATACTGTGGTCTCACTATTCCTGCTTACATTCATTACAAAGTTTTTTATCATAAAATCAGATATGAGTGATCATGGCCAGCAATGTCTGGAAATAGGATGTGATCCTCCTACTCATAACTCTGCACAAACCATGCCAGGAGATGTCACCACAATAAATTATAAAAAACTCAGATGGTCCGAAAAACTAAAGGAACCTACAGGGGTCCGATCAAGGGCAATTTTTGCACAATGGAACATGGACATAACCAGGGACCCAATAGAAACTTAGTCGTTTTTCCTAAATAATTTTGCGGTTAGTCTTCTTGTAGCTCAACCACAAAAGAGATATCGAAACAAGGCACGGGGTGCAAATACAAACATAAATATAAATTATTCAGCGCATATTATTAAATTAAGGAAAGAAAGAAAGAAAGTATTAAAATTATACAATAAGGACCTTACAAATGGCTGTATTAAGGCTGACTTAAAAAATCTAAATAATGCATATCGGAAACAACTATGGGAACATAAACACCAGAAACATCAAGACCTCTGGGCAAAAGCCCTATTTCTAAGTAAAAAAACTAAATACTCAGGGTTTTTGGAAAATGATCAATGATTTGAATAAGGCCCCAAGCACTTTGTTTAGCTCAAATATCCCGGAACCCGTCTGGGTTGACTATTTAAATCAACACTTTGATGAATCCAAGCTAGTTGATAAAATCTTAGAAGTGGCCACAGAAAAATTAAGTCCAAGGAAAATGATATCAAAATCCCTTTTTGTCCAAAAGGAAAATAAAGAAATAACTTTCTCAGCAACAGAAGTTAGCAACTTAATAAAAAAAAAGTAGAAATGGGGGTGCTCCCGGCTCCAATGGGATCCCAAATGCTCTGTTTAAACTAGATTCGACTTACTGGGGTGAAATTCTTGCCCCTACTTTCAATCATTGTATATTGTCAAGAAGTATTCCCAAATCCTGGAAAGGATCGATAATTCACCCAATATTTAAAGAAGGTAACAAAACAAAACCTGAGAGCTACCGACTAATAACTCTAATAGACGTAGAAGCCAAATACTACGCAGGTCTCTTACTGGAACACCTCCGTAGCTGGGCAATGGAAAATAGTATTATCCCTCCTAATCAGACAGGTTTTGTAAAGGGCCTAGGCACCGCTGCAAACATATTAACCTTATCAATGATTATTGACAAATGCAAACACAAAAAACAGCCCCTGTATCTGTGTTTTGTGGACTTTAAATCAGCTTTTGATCTGGTCCGGCGATCTCTCTTATGGGAGAAACTAGCTTCCCGGGGAATACCGGGGATTTTATTAAAAGCCATACAGGAGCTACATACAGACACGTGGGTAAGAGTCAAGGTAGGGGATGGCTCCTTCCTCTCAAGGAAAGTTATGACAAAGCAAGGATTGAAACAGGGCTGTGTTTTGGCACCATACCTTTTCAATCTCCTCTTATCTGATTTATCTGTGTAATTAAACAGGGTTAATGGGCACTCTCCAAAGCTCGGCGATATGATTATTTCAAATCTGCTATACGCCGATGACGTAGTCCTCCTGAGCCAAACTAAAGTAGGACTACAGCGACTCATTGTTAAGATATTTGAATACGCAGAGCAGAGTGGAATGGAAGTTAACCAAGATAAAACTAAAGTAATGAGAATCAGTAAAAAATCCTTAAAAATCAAATGGAACTCACGAAGGGGCACTTTGGAACAAGTAAGTCAGTACAGATACCTTGGTGTACTTTTTGACGAACGCGGCTCCTTTTTTTCCCAGAAACAGGAGTTATATAGAAAAGGTCACGTGCTATTATTTGCTTTCCACACTTTAAAAAAATTCTTAACCAGCCCTAGCTATCGGCCCCTGCTTAAAGTCATCGCAACCAAACTAATTCCAACTTTAGGATATGGAAGCAAAGCTCTGTGTGGGCAAGACGCTACTATCCTAAATAAAATCATTGGAAAAGTGTTTAGGTCCCTATTTCAGCTACCGGGACACACCTCATTAGCACAAATTAGGCTGGAGTTTGGCTACGTAAACCAAAGCATAGACAGAAAAGCCAGCTACATCAAAGCCTGGAAACAGTTACAGCTGGCAAAGGAAAATCCGCTCTGTAGTGCCCTGTGGAAAGAGATCAGATCAAACATCGCAGCCACTGGGCGCCGGTACTTAGACCAGGCATTAATCGACCTAGGGGCAGTGGAGTTATGGGACTCAAATATCTCTTACATTTCTTTTTTTTTTTTATTTAAATCGGATTGCAAAAAAAAGATTACTAATCATGGACAAGGATTTACTAGCTACTAGATCACACTCGTGGATGATCATTAATGATTACAAACTCTTAAAGCTTCAGCCGTACCTGGAGGCAGAGTGGACCAAGACGGATAAAGATATTTTTATTAAATATAGATTTGGGATTATTCCGGGCAATGCCCACCTAGTCCCATGGGAACGCTCTCCAAAAATCCCACAGTGTAGGCTATGTGGTAACGGACATGAAGATATAATTCATTTAGTTTGTATTTGTAACGTTTTAAGAACCAAACGCAAACTTTTATTGAAGTCATTATTTAATCAAAGGGGTATACAGTCTTGCCGGCAAGCAGTGATTGCCTGCCCCAAACCCCGGACATTGTTTTAAATGCTAAATTTTCGAAGTTTCTACGCTTGGTATCACGAAAACGTCTAATGTTAGAGGACAATTAATATAAAAAAATCTTCGCACAGGAGTGTGGAAACCCTTTTTAGATAATAATAAGTTATGGTATGCTTTTTATCATATATATTGTAGAATGTAAAACTGATATCCTGTATCGTATATTTTTTTTTTATAGAATGATGTGATGTATCGATGGATTGATTTTTACTAATTACGCATCAAGAATAAACTTTGAACTGAACTCACATCACTCTTAGAAAAAGAGGTTAATAAACAGCACTGCCCTGACTGACCACTGACAGTTAGTGACTCACAGGGGCAATAAAAACACACCTTCCTTAAGCTCTGATTTGGGAGAGGGCATTACCAAGATATGGGGAAAATAATACAATGAACTAACTTAGACTAGAAAAAGTAGAAAAAACTCCACAAAAAGTGCAGCAACCAAACCAGCTCCTGGGTAAAGCAAATGCAACAAAGCTAATATCTGAAAATACAAAATGATCTCTTACTAACTTTGTTGTTAATAATCCACTACCCTACCAAAATGGCCTCCTCCCAACAGCATTCCTGAGGGTGAACATCCATGCTCTTTACTGCTGAGGGTGATCTTCCAAAGACGGAACTGTGGAGGGTGAGGCTCTGCAGACTATGTTGCAGATGGTGAACCTCCGAGGTCTTCACTTTGGATGGTGAGCCTCCGCAGACATTACTGCAGAGGGTGAGCTGCTGCAGAGGGTGAGCCTCCACAGACTTCAAGGCAGAGGGTGATCCTCAATGGGCTTCACTACAGAGGGTGAGCCTCGATAAACTTCAAGGCAGAGGGTGATCCTCAAAGGGCTTCACTACAGATGGTGAGCCTCCATAAATTTCAAGGCAGAGGGTGATCCTCAATGGGCTTCACTACAGAGGGTGAGCCTCCATAAACTTCAAGGCAGAGGGTGATCCTCAATGGGCTTCACTGTAGAGGGTGAGCCTCCATAAACTTCACTGCAGAGGGTGAGTCTCCATAAACGTCACTGCAGAGGGTGAGCCTCCACCGACTTCACTGTTGAGGGTGAGCCTCCACCGACTTTACTGCTGAGGATGAGTTTCCATAGACTTCACTGCTGAGGATGAGCTTCCACAGACTTCACTGCTGAGGGTGAGTTTTCATAGACTTCACTGCTGAGGGTGAGTTTCCATAGACTTCACTGCTGAGGGTGAGCTTCCACAGACTTTACTGTTTAGTGTGAGCCTCCACGACTTTACTGCAGAGAATGAGCTGCCACAGACTTCAGTGCTTATCTGGCTAGTACTTTCTAAGGAAATGCAACCCACGAACCAATGATCAGAGATGTCAGAAGCAAATAAGCAAAATCCCGGGCCAGCATAGTCCGTGCAGGCCAATAAAGCGGCATCAAGAAACAAAGAGAAGAATTAAACTAAGTAATGTCTGTTCTCATTTCAACTATCAAAGAGGGACTTTGAAGAATGGAAAAAAAAATATTGGACTCAGACAGCTGAGAGAGCTAGAGACCATAAACTGAAACGATATTGGTCTGAAACCCCATACAATTTCATACAGATCCGCCATCTTGCTAGATTCACAGCTGTCCATTTTTAGGGCTGGTGTTAGCCAAAACTTTTTGTTTTTACTAACATTAGATGCATAATATACTTACGTAAAGAGGCCTTTAGCCACCTCTTTTCATCTATTGATCTGTCGTGTCATTCATCTTTTGCTTCCCACTTCTGCAACTGGTTAACTTTAGGTGACTGCACTATGCTCTTTCACAAGGAGCACATCCACACATAAGGTAGTTTCCTTCAGTGCCAGTGTTTTTGTCTTTACTTTATTATTACTTCAGTGTTGCCCTTGTGATTAGTGCCTGGGGTGATAGCAGGATGCTTTCTACCAGATGAGAACGCAGGCCGCATTCCAGTTTAATCAGTTTCTGTCTCCTGCCAAAACTATTGAAAATCCCTTTGGAAGTGTCCTATTTCACAGCATAAGAGATTGCATTAATTTGAAACTGTTCTGTATTGTTATTCTCTCCATACTATGCATGCAGTACATAAGCCAAAAGTTTCAATATTATATATGTGAATTCGTAAACAGAAAATTCTTCAGAGCATGTTTATTCTGGACTCAGTTTCACCAATGGTTCTTTCATAAACTTTGATCAGGAAGAAAACAAGCCTTTGTCATGTTTAATTTGCAGTACTTTCTAACAGGTTTGTTAGTTTCTTCTTCCTTTGTTTCTTTATTTCTGTCTTTCTTTCCTTCTTTCTTTGTTTCTGGCGTTCTTTCTCTGTTACCTTCTTTCCTTCCTTGTTTTCATTTAATTTCTTTCGTACAGTCTTTCCTCCTTTGTTGCTCTCCTTTCTTCTTTCTTGCCTTATTTCCTTCTTTTCCCTTCTTCCCTTCTTTTCCATTCTTTCTTTCTTATTTTTTCCTTCTTGGTTTCTTTCTTAGTGTCTTCCTTTCTTTCTCTCTTTCTTTCTTTATTTGTTCTTTCTTTCTTCAGTCTTTCTATCAATTTGTTCACTAGTTCCTACTTCCTTTCTTTCCTTCTTTCACTCTTCCCAACATTCTTTCTCTCCATCTTTCCTGCCTTTTTTATTCCTCCCATCTTTCTTTCCTTTTTCCCCTTCCCTTTTCTTCCTTCCTTTCACCCTTTTCTTTCTTTCTTTCTTTCTTTCTTTCTTTCTTTCTTTCTTTCTTTCTTTCTTTCTTTCTTCCTTCTTGCATTCTGTTTTTCTTGCCTTCGATCTTGCCTTTTTTCTTGTGTCGTTCTTGCCTTCTTTCTCAAAGGCAAGAGGCTGGCTGCCAATGGCTTTTTTTAGGCCTGTATTAGTCAAGAACATTTAATCTACTAAACGTATGTGTATGACATTGTTACTTTGGGAGTTTTCAGCAACACTTCATCCATTTGTCTGTGGTGGAGTCATTCTCATTTTTCTCCAAGCAAACCAAGCATGTGTCAAGGGCAATGCCCCAACCCACTTCAGCCAATGGATAATTTCACTATGAGTTGGAATGCTTCCCTTTCACGATGAGCACATGAACACACAAAGTAGTTCCCTTCAGTGCCAACGTGTGCTATGGTATTGTGTGTTTTTGCGACCAAAAAACATTTTGGCCTTTAGCCATTTTTTTTAGATTGACAGCTTCTGAAACAAAAACGTTTTGCAAGAACAGTGAGAAAACACAAAGTGCCAATAAGCTGGCTGACAACTACAGACCTGTTGGCTCTGCCAATGCTTGTTAAGGCATGTGTTTTTTTCAAAAAGTGCAAACTTACTATCCAGCAGAAGATTCTTCTATGATGGATTTGGTTCCCTGTCCGTGCCAGAGCCCAGTAGAGCCGCACAACCAACCCTCTGAATTAGGAGACTCTCGCTTTCCAGTGGGGCAAATCAATGTCTCCATAAAACTTGACCTGTAAAACTAAATATGAAATTAAGGATGTAAGTGCCGATCTAGGGACATTCTGTCATTACTGCAGAGAATTAGATTTCATATGGAGAACAAAGCAAAATTTAGTTTAACGAAAGACAACACAAATTTTAGCATGACTCTTGAATTTAGCCTGCTTCCTGAATGATTAATGAACCAATCATTGCCTTCACTGTTGTTTCTGAATCCCACCCGCTCTTGATGTATTTCACTTTCATTACCAGCAGTTACCTAGCACTTGGACCGATCATATCCGCATGGAGTGCTTGCCAGGTCACATGGATACGTTTTCTCTGCAACATTCTATCCGATCTGTTCTCTCCTATGATTGATAAAGTGTGTGTCCTGGCTTTTCCTGAGAGGAGTAACTTTTCTCTTACCATCTGTTACACATACAACATGATCTCCCGGTGAAATATTTTCTAGCCTAGCTAGCCAGTGACAGCTCCTTTCTTCACCACGCAGGAAAAGAAAAAGAAGCAAGCCAATCACAGAACTGAGGCAAAGTGGGTGAATTGCCAGAAGCCAACAGGTAAATTACTTTACTTAGCTCAACTGAAGTCATATACAGCCTCTATCTGGTCAAAGAAATAGAAGTGCTGGGTTAAAGACATAAAAGGTGCAGGTAATCAGTGAGGCAACTATTTAAATTAGTTCAGTCTTTACCAGAGACCTCACTTTTAGCTCCGATCAAGGGGATCTTTCGATAGGGTTGTGAAATTGTTAACATGGAGAATGTCAACATAATATGCCCTTAAGCACCCAGATGTCCCTTCTGTTCTCCTCTTTCTTTGGCTCGGTTTCTTGACTTTACTGCCTTACCACAAAATGACTTGTATGTGTTTGCTCTTTAAATAACCTTAAGTCTAACACCTCTGTGCATGACCTCACTTTTTATTCGGAATGAATGTCAATGTTCTGGTTCTATCACCGCCTTCTCTATCACCCCAGCCCCTTCTCCATTGCAGGTATCACATAAGAACATAAGGCCTGGTTTCAGGGAAAGAGGTGGCATCTGGAGATGGTAGCAGCGGGGAAAAGTACAATGGACATTGAGGGGATGGCATTACTCAAAGCAACCAACACCTTTTGTTCTTTTGGCAAAAAATCATGTCTACTATTGTGAGTAGATAAGGTTTTGTGCCCAAACCCATGGGTGGTTGCATGGGAATTTCCATGTGCCACTCAAGCAATGCCCCCTGATAAAAAGTATTGCAAACCAGCATAAAGTGCTGCTTTGCATTACTTTTGGGTAACTTTCCAGCATACAAAAAGTTTTGCTTGCAAACTAAATTCAAAATAAACATTTTCTGCAAGTTTGTATCACTTTTGCATGCAAACAGAGTGAACAATTTTAGTGAATCTGCCACCTTGTGTTACAGTTTCAAGAGCTTCCCTGCGTGGTTAAGCTCCAAGCCCACATTGGTGGACTGTTCCTCCCATAGGAGGAGGGACCCTAAGATGAAGGAATTGATGTTCTTTCACTAGGTTCATATGAAATCCATCCAGTTTTTATTACCCATAAGCGTTTTATTCACTAGGTTCATATGAAATCCATCCAGTTTTTATTTTTATTACAACATTGTCATGTTGTAATATATTACATGTTATGTTTTGTACATTTGTAGAGTGCACTAATCACCCATGAGGGTATCCATGTGCTTGAGTAGATTATTGTGCATATGGTCCCCACAGAGTTATTCGAAGAGCAAGGTTTTCGGCTTCTTACAAAACTCAAGAAGTGAGAAGGAGGCCTTGGTGTGCTGAGGGAGGTTGTTCCATGTTTTGGGTAAGATGTAGGAAAAGGAGAGACCACCTGTTTGTTTTTTATGAATGCAGGCGGTGAGCACGAGTGAAAGTGAGCTGAAGCGTAGGTGTCTGGTTGGCTGATGAAAGTGTTTGAGGCTGTTATATATGCTGGTTCAACGTTGTGTAGGGCTTTGTATGTGTGAGTGAGGATTTGAATTGGTTGTGTTTGTGAACGGGGAGCCAGTGGAACTCTTTGAGGTGCGGTGCGATGTGGATGCGGTGCTAAAGGTCCAGTATAAGTCCTGTTGCGATGTTCTGGATGTTCTGGGACATTTGTAGGAGTTGCTTAGGGATTTCGGCATAGTGTGTGTTGGACTTTTGCTTTTGCAGGGTCATCCCCAGACTTTTTTGCCTCCTGCCTCCTATATTTTTCTGACATGTTGCTGTTGGCTTTTCAACTCTGAGCACTTTACCACTGCTAACCAGTGCTAAAGTGCATATGCTCTCCTGTTTAAATTGTATGTAAGTGGTTTATCCATGATTGGCATATTTGATTTACCAGTAAGTCCCTAGTAAGGGGCACTAGAGGTGCCAGGGCCTGTAAATCAAATGCTACTAGTGGGCCTGCAGCACTGGTTGTGCCACCCACATAAGTAGCTCTGTAATCATGTCTCAGACCTGCCACTGCAGTGTCTGTGTGTGTATTTTTACACTGTAAAGTCGACTTGGCAAGTGTACCCACTTGCCAGGCCTAAACCTTCCCTTTCCTTACATGTAAGGCACCCCTAAGGTATGCCCTAGGTAGCCCCAAGGGCAGGGTGCAGTGTATGGATAAGGTAGGACATATAGTAATGTGGTTTAGATGTCCTGACAGTGAAATACTGCCAATTTCGTTTTCACTGTTGCAAGGTCTGTCTCTCTCTCATAGGATAATATGGGGGCTACCTTTAAATATGATTAAAGTGTAGATTCCCCTAGAGAGTAGATGGACAGGTGGAGTTTGGGATCCCTGAACTCACAATTTAAAAATACATCTTTTAGTAAAGTTGATTTTGAGATTGTGAGTTTGGAAATGCCACTTTTAGAAAGTGAGCATTTTCTTGCTTAAACCATTCTGTGGCTCTGCCTTGTTTGTGGATTCCCTGTCTGGGTCAGTTTGACAGTTGGGTTGTTTTTCACCTCACTCCAGACAGTGACACAAAGGGAGCTGGGGTGTGATCTGCATTCCTGATTAGCCATCTCTGCTAGGAGGGAGGGGTGGAGTGGTCACTCTCATCTGAAAGGACTGTGCCTGCCTCTGACAATGCTGTCTCCAGCCCCCTGGTGTGTGTCTGAGGCCTTGCCTGGGCAAGGCAGGATTTCACAAGAAGGTGTGAGTCCCCTTTGAAGGAAGGTGACTTCAAAGACCAAAATGGGTATAAGAAGGGCACCCAAACTTACAAACTTTAGAAACACTTCTGGAACCAAGAGGAACCTCTGCCTGGAGAAGAGCTGATAGCTGAGGAACAAGTGCTGCCCTGCCTGTGACTGTGCTTTGTGGAGCTTTCCTGCAGTGCTGCTTCTGCCAGAGTAAGAGGGCAAAGACTGGACTTTGTGTGCCTTCCATCTTGAAGAAGAAATCTCCAAGGGCTTGATGTAGAGCTTGCCTCCTGTTGTTGAAGTCTCAGGGATAGCAAAGACTTCTTCCTGCCAGCACCTGGAGTCTCTGGAGAGACCCCTACTCTGCTCTGTGGTGCCCTTCCAGTTCCTGGGACCCTGAAAGGAGAGGCTGGCAGCCTAAGGACAAAAATACACGCACCGAGCGCCGTGCGGAGAAAAGATCGACGCGAATCCGATCGCGGCTGAGAAAACGACGCGACGCCGGCTCCGCAGCTGAGAAACGACGCCGCAGGAAACGCGACCGGAGAATCGACGCCCGGAGCAGGAGAAACGACGCGCAGCATCGCTGACGAAGGCTGAGAGATCGCAACCTGCGCCGCGGGACTTTCGGACCGTCGCGTGGCTGGCTGTTTCGACGCGCATCGCCGTGCCGAGTTGTTTTCGACGCATATAACCGTGCAGGGTTATTTTCGACGCGCACAGCCCGTGCGGGGTTATTTTTGACGCAAACCAGGTACATTTACACGCTAGCAGCGCTAGTGTGTTGTTACAACTACCTAAAGACTCTTTTTATTTTAAACCTTTAAAAAAATCATAACTTGACTTGTGTATGTTGGATTTTTGTCGTTTTGGTCTTGTTTTGTCTAGATAAATATTTCCTATTTTTCTAAACTGGTGTTGTGTCATTTTGTAGTGTTTTCATTGAGTTACTGTGTGTGTTGGTACAAATACTTTACGCCCAGCACTCTGAGGTTAAGCCTACTGCTCTGCCAAGCTACCAAGGGGGTAAGCAGGGGTTAGCTGAGGGTGATTCTCTTTTATCCTAACTAGAGTGAGGGTCCTTGCTTGAACAGGGGGTAACCTGACTGTCAACCAAAGACCCCATTTCTAACATTGGTGACCAGCGGTCGGGATTTGGACTTGTATTTGTACTTGACATACAGTAATTAAGTGTACACTACTGTTTTGATCTCAGACCACTACGTGACCACATACTACTTGTCTTGTGATTCTGCTTTTTGTTCTCTGATGTCCTCCTGGAAGTATTGATGATATTTTTGGACTTTGTTTTTTTGGTTGTGAAGCCTTTGCAGAAATGGAAGTCAATTTCTGGCACCTATCTATGTATAAAAAGTGGCAGCTTAAAGCATTCTGCATGGAAAGGGGACTGGCTGTGAACAAGGAATCCAGAAGGGAGGATCTTGAGTCAGCCCTGTTTCAGGATGAATTGAAACGTTGTCAGGCAACACCACCAAATGAGTCTGAGGAGGATAACTACTCTGAGGAGGAGGACTACTCCAAAGAGGAGGGCAGTGGCCCTGAGGAGGGAACAGAAAGAGATGATAGGCTCCTAGCTCGAATCCGGAGTCTGGAAGAGCTTAAGAGGGCCGAGGAGAAGAGGGCCTTAGTCCTGGCAGAAAGGAGGAGGGACTTAGAGATTAAAAAAATGATTTATGCTTACGAGCTTAAATTGAAAGAGCTGGAAGTCATGAGGGCTGAGTCCAGCTGGAATGGTGGCAGCAACAATTGTATATCCAGTGATGCTGCAGAAGTGCACATGCCCAGAGAGGTGGTGCCCTACTTGAAGGAGGGAGTTAACACACGCCAGGAGGTTCAGGGGTATGAGGTAGCTCCAGTGATGCACAGGGTCCCTGAGGTGGATTGGGGAACTGGCATGGGGAATCATATTCCTACTGGTGGGAGGGACATTCTACTGACTCTAGTTGAGAGTGACAGGGAGAGGGGTTCCCCCCAGGTAGAAGTCCTGGTTATGGAGTGTGAAGACATCCCAGAAGAGTGTGGGTTGAGTGTCAGGGACAGTCAGGTACTGTCTCACCAGTCTCAGGAGGGTGATGTGGGGTGCTTTGTCAAAGCAGAGTCACTGGATGGTTGGGTGAAGGGTACTTTGGTTAATTCATGTGAGGGGCTGAGTGATGTAATTGCTGGAGAGCATATGTCTAGTCCTTATTTTCCAGAGCTATGCCAACACCAGGTGGAGTGTGAGTTCTCTGACCCCAGGGAGCTTACAATGGAGGCAGACTTCTGGGTGAGTACCAGAGAGTCTGAAGAGGCATTTGGGGGTGCTCCTGAGAGGAGTGGTCTAGGTAGTTCCCAACCAGGTGAGGTAGGGAAGGATTGTAGTGTCCCAGGTAGGTCCCAGTGTAGTGGGATGGGTGAGGGACCCCATGTCCAGTCTCAGAGGAGAGGGAATGGGGATGGGTTGAGGCCCAAGGTGCCCGAGATCCGGTCCCAGGTCCTGGAGGGTTCCCTGCGGGAACCCCAGGAGGGGAGCCTAGCCTGTACCATAGGGCCATCTGTTGAGGGAGACCCCACAGTGTCAGGAGAACTTGGGGGGGCGGCTGTAGCCAGCGTCCCACCAGTTCTGGTGTCTGGCAGTACCACTCCTAGTGAGGGGTTGCAGAAGTCCAGACAGAGGGTTGAGAGGGGGTTGCGGACCCCAGTGGAGAACCTGGAGGGTCAGGGGTCAGCTCTGAGAGCAGAGCCCCCCATGAATGACCTTGGTGAGACCATTTCTGGGTTGGGGGGAATCCAGACTCTGTCAGATGGGCAGAGGTCAGGAGACCTGCGCCAGCCAGACTCTTGTGTGGCCCTTCGGGACAGTGTGTCCCTTGAGGGGGGTAAGTGTGCCCCCCTGGAAGTCCTGGTGTGCCAGGCAGTGGTTCAACCGCAGGGTGGTGACTCTGGGTTGAATGATCAGGTTCAGGGGGTAAACTCTGACCTGATGGGGGGTAAGTGTGCTCCCAAGGAAGTCCTGGTGTGCCAGGCAGTGGTTCAACCGCAGGGTGGTGACCCTGGGTTGGATGACCAGGTCCAGAGGGTAAACTCTGACCTGGTAGGGGGTAGGTATGCCCCCCAAGAAGTCCTGGTTTGCCAGGCAGTGATCCAGTCTGTGGGTACAGGCCCTGGATTGGGAGGCCAGGTTAAGGGTGTCCCCCCTGACCTGGAGGAAGGGGCTACTGCTAACAGTGCCCCTACCATGTTGTCTTCTGGGGGGGCCGCTCCTAGTTGGGTGGTTCAGGACCCCAGAAGAGAGGGCAGGGGGAGGGAAGCCTCACCCCTGGCCCTGGTCCAACCTGAAGGTACAGACCCCAGGTTGGAGGATCAGTTGCAGGTTAACATCCCTGCACTGAGGGAAGAATTGTGCAGGACTGCTTCTACAAGCACCCTGACAGTTTTTGACTCTGGGGGTGCCGCTTCTGCAGGGAGGGTACAGAGCCCCAGAGGGGAGGACCAGGGTCAGGTTGTCATCCCTGACCTGGTGGAAGAGAGAGTGGTCAAAGGGTGCCAGGCACCTGGGGCTACCACCCCCCACTCTCCACAGTCACAGTGGTTAGAGAGGCCTGAGGTCGGGCTCTCATCCCTGACAGTTGTCTGGGGCCACTGTGGCTTGCTGTCCTGGTGGACAGAGTTGCCCCTGGGGGGGGAAGGACGAGAGTCACACCCCAGGGGTGGAGTGGGCAACACCATTGTGTTGGCCCTGGTGGTACTATCTGCCCATTGCAATACATCTGTGAGCAAAGTAAAGTTAGGTGTTGCACAGATGGTGTCTGTAGATGTGGAGAAGGGTTCCCCATGGGTTAGCTTAGTGGGCCCTGAGAGTATGGACAGAGGGATCCAACTGGAGTCAGGAAGGCGTAGAACTGGAGCATGCCCCTGCTGTTGTGGGCCTGGGTCCCTGTTCTATCGCCCCAATCAGGGAAGTACATCAAGGTATTGATTGTTCTCCCCTGGCTTTAGGCTGGTAGGGGGTCGTGTTGGACTTTTGCTTTTGCAGGGTCATCCCCAGACTTTTTTGCCTCCTGCCTCCTATATTTTTCTGACATGTTGCTGTTGGCTTTTCAACTCTGAGCACTTTACCACTGCTAACCAGTGCTAAAGTGCATATGCTCTCCTGTTTAAATTGTATGTAAGTGGTTTATCCATGATTGGCATATTTGATTTACCAGTAAGTCCCTAGTAAGGGGCACTAGAGGTGCCAGGGCCTGTAAATCAAATGCTACTAGTGGGCCTGCAGCACTGGTTGTGCCACCCACATAAGTAGCTCTGTAATCATGTCTCAGACCTGCCACTGCAGTGTCTGTGTGTGTATTTTTACACTGTAAAGTCGACTTGGCAAGTGTACCCACTTGCCAGGCCTAAACCTTCCCTTTCCTTACATGTAAGGCACCCCTAAGGTATGCCCTAGGTAGCCCCAAGGGCAGGGTGCAGTGTATGGATAAGGTAGGACATATAGTAATGTGGTTTATATGTCCTGACAGTGAAATACTGCCAATTTCGTTTTCACTGTTGCAAGGTCTGTCTCTCTCTCATAGGATAATATGGGGGCTACCTTTAAATATGATTAAAGTGTAGATTCCCCTAGAGAGTAGATGGACAGGTGGAGTTTGGGATCCCTGAACTCACAATTTAAAAATACATCTTTTAGTAAAGTTGATTTTGAGATTGTGAGTTTGGAAATGCCACTTTTAGAAAGTGAGCATTTTCTTGCTTAAACCATTCTGTGGCTCTGCCTTGTTTGTGGATTCCCTGTCTGGGTCAGTTTGACAGTTGGGTTGTTTTTCACCTCACTCCAGACAGTGACACAAAGGGAGCTGGGGTGTGATCTGCATTCCTGATTAGCCATCTCTGCTAGGAGGGAGGGGTGGAGTGGTCACTCTCATCTGAAAGGACTGTGCCTGCCTCTGACAATGCTGTCTCCAGCCCCCTGGTGTGTGTCTGAGGCCTTGCCTGGGCAAGGCAGGATTTCACAAGAAGGTGTGAGTCCCCTTTGAAGGAAGGTGACTTCAAAGACCAAAATGGGTATAAGAAGGGCACCCAAACTTACAAACTTTAGAAACACTTCTGGAACCAAGAGGAACCTCTGCCTGGAGAAGAGCTGATAGCTGAGGAACAAGTGCTGCCCTGCCTGTGACTGTGCTTTGTGGAGCTTTCCTGCAGTGCTGCTTCTGCCAGAGTAAGAGGGCAAAGACTGGACTTTGTGTGCCTTCCATCTTGAAGAAGAAATCTCCAAGGGCTTGATGTAGAGCTTGCCTCCTGTTGTTGAAGTCTCAGGGATAGCAAAGACTTCTTCCTGCCAGCACCTGGAGTCTCTGGAGAGACCCCTACTCTGCTCTGTGGTGCCCTTCCAGTTCCTGGGACCCTGAAAGGAGAGGCTGGCAGCCTAAGGACAAAAATACACGCACCGAGCGCCGTGCGGAGAAAAGATCGACGCGAATCCGATCGCGGCTGAGAAAACGACGCGACGCCGGCTCCGCAGCTGAGAAACGACGCCGCAGGAAACGCGACCGGAGAATCGACGCCCGGAGCAGGAGAAACGACGCGCAGCATCGCTGACGAAGGCTGAGAGATCGCAACCTGCGCCGCGGGACTTTCGGACCGTCGCGTGGCTGGCTGTTTCGACGCGCATCGCCGTGCCGAGTTGTTTTCGACGCATATAACCGTGCAGGGTTATTTTCGACGCGCACAGCCCGTGCGGGGTTATTTTTGACGCAAACCAGGTACATTTACACGCTAGCAGCGCTAGTGTGTTGTTACAACTACCTAAAGACTCTTTTTATTTTAAACCTTTAAAAAAATCATAACTTGACTTGTGTATGTTGGATTTTTGTCGTTTTGGTCTTGTTTTGTCTAGATAAATATTTCCTATTTTTCTAAACTGGTGTTGTGTCATTTTGTAGTGTTTTCATTGAGTTACTGTGTGTGTTGGTACAAATACTTTACGCCCAGCACTCTGAGGTTAAGCCTACTGCTCTGCCAAGCTACCAAGGGGGTAAGCAGGGGTTAGCTGAGGGTGATTCTCTTTTATCCTAACTAGAGTGAGGGTCCTTGCTTGAACAGGGGGTAACCTGACTGTCAACCAAAGACCCCATTTCTAACAGTGTGCATTGCTGTAGTCGAGCCTGCTTGTGATGAGTGCTTGGGTGACAGTCTGTCTGGTGTTCTGTGGCAGCCAGTAGGCATTGGATGTGGAAGAAGGACGCGCTCATTGCGTTGACTTATGCCATCATGGAGAGTTTGTTGTCTAAGATGATTCTCAGGTTTCTTTCATGGTTGGTGGGTGTTGGTTCTAGGTCCAACGGCCAGCAGATAGAGTCCATGGGGAGGTGTTGCTTCTGAGGATCAGAACTTCCGTCTTGTCGGAAAGGAGCTTCAAGTAGTTTGTTCTGATCCAGTCTGCTACCATGGTCATGCAGTTTGTGAAGTTGGTTCTGGATGTGGTTGTCTTGTCCATGAGGAGAGGATGAGTTGGGTGTCATGTAGACATTAAAGAGAAGTGAGACTTGATCCCTGTGGGACTCTGCAGATCAGTTTATTGGGCTCTGATGTGAATGGTGGCATTCTAACTCTTTGAATCTTCCTGTGAGGAAGGAACAGATCCAGTGGAGTTCGGGTTCTTGAATGCCTATGTTGTGGAGTCTTCTGATCAGAGTGTAGTGGGAGATGGTGTCGAAGGCTGTGGACAGGTTGAATAGGATGAAGGCTGCTGTCTCTCTGTGGTCCCGGATAGTCCTGGTGTCACTGGTGCCTGCAAGGGGTGATGTTTTGGTGCTGTGGTTCGTTATGAAACATGACTGGGTGTTGTCTAGTAGGTGGTGAAGCTCGAAGTGGGTTGAGAGTTGCTTGTTGATGGCCTTCTCCATCATTTTTGCTAGATACCAGAGCAGGAAAGTTGCACAGTTGGTTTGGGTCAGCTGATGGCTTTTTCAGGAGGGTTTTGACTTCTATATGTTTCCAGTCATCCGGGAACATGGCAGACGTGATGGCGGGGGGAAGGAAGGTGCTGATTGGTGATATTCTCAGGCTGTAGATGTGGTGGGGGCATGGATAGTGGGGGCCCCTGAGTAGATCATCCACATGATCGCCACTGTGTCATCTCTGGTGAGGGGTGTCCATTTGGTCAGGTGGCGGGTAGTGTAGCAATGAGGTTGCTAGGGTCAGGTGGTGTGTGAAGTTGCTGTAGATGTTAGTGATTTTGCTGTGGAAGAAGTTTGATAGGCCGTTGCATAGTTCTTGGGAGGGGTAGATGTTGAGGGATGCAAAAGGTGTGGTCAAGTCCTTTATGATCGAGAAAAGCTCCTTGCAGCTGTTGGAACTTCATTAGATATGTTCAGCTGGTGCACATTTCTAGACATCTCATATTTGCTGATGTGGTAGTGTCTGACAGTATCCTTGTAGGTGGATCTGTCAGACATTTTGTAGCTGGTTCACCTTTTCCTCTCAGTGGAAAACAACAGTGTCATTTTGATTCTTGGAGGCCCTCTGTGTACCAGCTGGGTTGCTCTTTGGATTTTCTTTGCTTGTTGGGTTTCATGGTGAGAGGGAGTCTGCAAAGTTCCTGATCCAGTTGTTGAAGTTTGAGATGTCCTTGTTGTGTTGAGGGCACTGAGTCAGTCTGTTAGAAATGTCTCTAGTTGGCAGAGGTTTGCACACTGTCCAAGCAGGGGCCGCCAATCTAGTCAGAGTAAGACAGATACACCCTCAATTAATCTGTGCTCACCCTCAAGTAGCTTGGCGCAGAGCAGGCAGGCTTAATATAAGAGGCAATGTGTAAAGTATTTGTGCAATCCCACCCAACAATAATTATAATATGACACCACAAAAGAAAGAGAGCTCCACACAGGTTTATATAAATAAATAAAAAAATAGGCACATTTTCATAGTTGTTGAAAGAATTACAATCAAAGTAACCAGGTCCACTTAATAAATCGTTTGAGGTTATCCTCATAGGCTGTCAGTAAGTGCAGTGCTATAAGTGGTAATGGGGAAAGAGAACACGTAGTCACTTCAGGAAGTCTTCAAAGTGGGCGCGGGACTTGTAATGGTCGCCGTCTGCGAAGTTTGTTGAAGCGGTTCAAGCGGACCGGGAGTTAGCTTCCGGTAGACAGTGGTCATCCTGAAGGACCGCCCCTTCACTCATTACCTTCTAGTGTCCTGATGTCTGCTTCCAGGACTCTGTGGTACTGCGATGTTGCTGAATGTAGCTGGAGGGCCCACTTCATCGAAGGGGGCTGTGCTGAGGTGGATTCTTGAGGGGCGGGAGATGGTAGATCTTGTCTGCTTGACCAGCGGGCCGAACTGCAGAATCCACACAGTGTTTAGGGACGAGGGCGGGTGGCGCCTTCTCTTGACCCTCTAGGTCTAATGGGCTGGGCGTTCCCAGGAGAAGGCAGTCAGCAGGAACAAAGGGGCACCAAGGAGAACCTCACCTAGGCACTGAAGGAGAAGGGTGGCTCTGGGGAGTTCCCAAGGAGCAGCATCGCTAGGTGCAGCCAACTAAGTTGAGAGGCCGTACCACAGGATTCCCTCATTGCGGCAGTCGCCAGGAAAGTCAGCTTTAGGTGCCTTCACCCAGCACTCCAGTTGTAGATGGCCCAGTCATCACTAGGGTCTAGGTGACCTCCCAATAAACAAAGAGATCGCTACCCCAAATCCTCTGCCCAGTCGCTCGCAATGTACAGAGTCTGACATGAAGCTCCCGATCTACATTGAGCGGGGCGTCGCAGTTAGGCCAGAAAGTATTTTCACAGGGAAATTATTGGAGACTGGGAAGAATGTCTTTGAGCAGAAAGGGCAGGCCAGCAGGGCCTTGGAGACACTCTGGTGCTGCTAATTAGCAGTTGAATCTACGGGGCAGAGGTCGGCAGGCAACAGGACAACTTGGCACGTCAGGCAGTGGTGCCTGGGAACAATCAGCACAGTGTTGGGGCAATCCTCTTGGCGCAGCAGCCCTTACTCCAGGCAGAGATTCTTCTGAGTCCAGTAGTGATCTGCTGAGTGGGTCAGGAGACCCACTACCTATACAGGAAAGTGCCTTTAATGTGCGGGATGACTAACAAAGAATCCTTTTGAAGTTTGCATGTCCCACTTTCAAGTAAGTCTCAGCTCCAGACAGCCAATGGGAGCTAATCAGCCCTCTTGGTTGGACCTCAGCCCTTACCCTTTGATATGTAAGTGTGAGATCCTTCCCACCCCTTCCCCAGGAAGACCCATAAGTATGTAGATGAATGTAGATATGGCTGAGTATCCTGTATTGTGGGTGTCTGAAGAGAATGCACAAGTGGAACTGTCACCCAACCCAAGCCAGATGTGTACTGGAGAGAGGCTGTAGGCTCACAGGGCAGTGAGTGCAGAGAAGTGTCCACTTTCTAAAAGTGGCATTCCTAAAATAGTAGCAATAAATCTGACCTTACTAGTAAAGAGGCTTTATTATTACCATTTCAATGGTACTAAACATGACTCAGACACTCCTTTCAGATAAGGAATTACAACTTAAAGTAATTTATACACAATTACCAATGCTGCCCTATGAAAGGGCTAAACCTCACAGTGATGTAAATCCACTTGAGGGGCTTTTCAATACCAGGACATGGAAAATGGAAAGTATATGTTCTGCCTTTTTACTTACATGGCACTCTGCCCTGCGGCCTCTGTAGGGCCTGCTTCAGGAGTGTCTTAAATGTAAGAAAAAGGGGAATGTAGGGCTTGGCAAGAGGTTTTAAATGCCAAGTCGGTGGTGGTCAGACTGCACACACAGGGTCTGCAGTGGCAGGCCTGAGACATGGTTACAGGGCTTCTTTAGAGGGTGGCACAACTAGTGGTGCAGGCCCACTAATAGCATTTAATTTACAGGCCCTCGGCATATGATATACATATGGCTCAGCATATGATATACCACCCTACAAGAGACTTATAGGTAAATTAAATAGGCCAATTGGAGATACACCAGTGTATCATGTTTTAAGCGAGAAGCACCTGCACTTTAGCACTGGTTAGCAGAGGTAAAGCGCTCAGAGTCCTAAGACCAACAAAAAGATACAGCAACAAAACAGGAGCTAAAGGCAAAAAGTGTGTGGTAAGACCACCCTAAGGATGCCAAGTCTAACACAGTCCATTTTGGAGATTTTTCCCCAGCTACAGCTTGGTAGGCTGGTGCTGGCGGGTGCGCTGAATTGCGGTGTGTTGATCTGGAAATGGATGATGGAGTGGTGGGTCCATTTGAGCAGTATAGTGGGGTTGTATTTGAGGCTGTCGCTGTTGATGAACATGGTGAACACTGTGTGTCCTGCTGTATGTCGGGGTCCTGGGGGGAGCTGGGTGAGACCATTGTTGCCCAGGCCTTTGAGGAGTGCTGTGGAGCACCATTGTCTATGATATGAAGGTTATTGAGGAGGATTTGCCCTGATAGTCCCTCCTCTTCCCCTCTGTGTACTTATTGAAATACAACCATAATTGGGGAGCGTTATGTAGTGTATTTTGTTTTTTTTTGTAGTGTGCTGCTGTGTAGTGTGTTGTGCAGGCTGTTTGTATATTGTAGTGTGTTGTGGGGTTTGTTACGTATTTTGTTCGTGTGGTGTTTCAGTGTTAAGCATTGTGTGAAAGGTTTGAGAACATGTGTGTTACACAGTTACACGTTTATATAAGATAATCACCTCTGCAGAGTCCAGGCCTTGGCATCACACACTTCTGAAGCAGCAGTTTGAGAGAACAGCATTTCACATTTTTCTAAGTGGTCCCAGAGATGATTGAAAGGTATAAAGTTGGACAGAATAGTTGCAGGAAACCTGGACGGTGACTGAACAATATTGACATATGGTTTATTAGTGTAGAATATGGGTCCACATATAGGTAGCTTTTTGCATGTCGCGAACAGCAAATTTTGCTGTTTGCGACGTGCAAAAAGCACATTGCGATGCACAAACCCAGTTTTGCAATTCGGTAACCTGGTTACCGAATCGCAAAACGGGTGTGCGAATCGCAATTAGGAAGGGGTGTTCCCTTCCTAACTGCGACTCACAGTTCAATGTAGGATTGTTTTGTGACCGCGAACGCGGTCGCAAAACAATCGTAGTTAGCACCCATTTCAAATGGGTACTAACCCATTCGCAAAAGGGAAGGGGTCCCCATGGGACCCCTTCCCCGTTGTGAATGTCACTGAAAACATTTTTTCTGTGACAAAATGGACCTATGGACCACGGCCTGCTCTGAAAAAATGAAACGAAAACGTTTCATTTTTTGTTTTTGTAATGCATCTCGCTTTCCTTTAACCTTTTCGGTGCGGGCGTCGGCCACTGGCCGACGCCCACACACCCTCCCTGGTGTGGGTCACGACCAGTGGCCGACACCAGGAAGGGTATTAATAAATCCTCGGGTGCATCGCACCCGAGGATTTTATTTTATTTTTTAAACTTCCCCCGGGAGACACAGAAGCTTCCGTGTCTCCCCCCTCCCCCCCCACCCGCCCCTTTGTGACATCAGCACGCCGCGAGGTGCGCTGACGTTTCAAAGGTGTTTTCCCCATCAAAGCAGGAAGCAGCCTTGCGGCCGCTTCCTGCTTTGATGGGGAAAACGGCCTTTCCCACGTTCGGGAAGGCCTCGTAAGAAAGGGGAGAGTCTCCCCTTTCTTACGAGGCCTTCTGAAACTGTTTCTGGCCCTCGATCGCAGCTGTGCTGTGCAATCCTACATTGAACTGTGAGTCGCAATTAGGAAGGGAACACCCCTTCCTAATTGCGAGTCGCACACCCGTTTTGCGATTCGGTAACCAGGTTACCGAATTGCAAAGCTGTGCTGCGATCGGGGGCCAGAAACAGTTTCAGAAGGCCTTGTAAGAAAGGGGAGAGTCTCCCCTTTCTTACGAGGCCTTCTGAAAGCGGTCGCAAAACAATCGTAGTTAGCACCCATTTCAAATGGGTACTAACCCATTTGCAAAAGGGAAGGGGTCCCCATGGGACCCCTTCCCCGTTGTGAATGTCACTGAAAAAAAAATTTCAGTGACAAAATGGACCTATGGACCACGGCCTGCTCTGAAAAAATGAAACGAAAACGTTTCATTTTTTGTTTTTGTAATGCATCTCGCTTTCCTTTAACCTTTTCGGTGCGGGCGTCGGCCACTGGCCGACGCCCACACACCCTCTCTGGTGTGGGTCACGACCAGTGGCCGACACCAGGAAGGGTATTAATAAATCCTCGGGTGCGTCGCACCCGAGGATTTTATTTTATTTTTTAAACTTCCCCCGGGAGACACAGAAGCTTCCGTGTCTCCCCCCGCCCCCCCCACCCGCCCCTTTGTGACGTCAGCACGCCGCGAGGTGCGCTGACGTTTCAAAGGTGTTTTCCCCATCAAAGCAGGAAGCAGCCTTGCGGCCGCTTCCTGCTTTGATGGGGGAAAACGGCCTTTCCCACGTTCGGGAAGGCCTCGTAAGAAAGGGGAGAGTCTCCCCTTTCTTACGAGGCCTTCTGAAACTGTTTCTGGCCCTCGATCGCAGCTGTGCTGTGCAATCCTACATTGAACTGTGAGTCGCAATTAGGAAGGGAACACCCCTTCCTAATTGCGAGTCGCACACCCGTTTTGCGATTCGGTAACCAGGTTACCGAATTGCAAAGCTGTGCTGCGATCGGGGGCCAGAAACAGTTTCAGAAGGCCTTGTAAGAAAGGGGAGAGTCTCCCCTTTCTTACGAGGCCTTCTGAAAGCGGTCGCAAAACAATCGTAGTTAGCACCCATTTCAAATGGGTACTAACCCATTTGCAAAAGGGAAGGGGTCCCCATGGGACCCCTTCCCCGTTGTGAATGTCACTGAAAAAAAATTTTCAGTGACAAAATGGACCTATGGACCACGGCCTGCTCTGAAAAAATGAAACGAAAACGTTTCATTTTTTGTTTTTGTAATGCATCTCGCTTTCCTTTAACCTTTTCGGTGCGGGCGTCGGCCACTGGCCGACGCCCACACACCCTCTCTGGTGTGGGTCACGACCAGTGGCCGACACCAGGAAGGGTATTAATAAATCCTCGGGTGCGTCGCACCCGAGGATTTTATTTAATTTTTTAAACTTCCCCCGGGAGACACAGAAGCTTCCGTGTCTCCCCCCGCCCCCCACCCGCCCCTTTGTGACGTCAGCACGCCGCGAGGCGCGCTGACGTTTCAAAGGTGTTTTCCCCATCAAAGCAGGAAGCAGCCTTGCGGCCGCTTCCTGCTTTGATGGGGAAAACGGCCTTTCCCACGTTCGGGAAGGCCTCGTAAGAAAGGGGAGAGTCTCCCCTTTCTTACGAGGCCTTCCTGAAAGTGTTTCCTGGCCCCCGGTCGCAGCTGTGCTGCGATCGGGGGCCAGGAAACACTTTGAAAAGGCCTCGTAAGAAAGGGGAGACTCTCCCCTTTCTTACGAGGCCTTCTGAAACTGTTTCTGGCCCCCGATCGCAGCTGTGCTGTGCAATCCTACATTGAACTGTGAGTCGCAATTAGGAAGGGAACACCCCTTCCTAATTGCGAGTCGCACACCCGTTTTGCGATTCGGTAACCAGGTTACCGAATTGCAAAGCTGTGCTGCGATCGGGGGCCAGAAACAGTATCAGAAGTCCTCGTAAGAAAGGGGAGAGTCTCCCCTTTCTTACGAGGCCTTCTGAAAGTGTTTCCTGGCCCCCGATCGCAGCACAGCTGCGATCGGGGGCCAGGAAACACCACTAGACACCAGGGATTTCACTTTGGGGGGGCGGCCCCTCCGGAAAACGGGCCGCCCCCCCGGCATAATTTTTTTAAAATAAATAAATCAATAAAATAAAATGACAGGGGGTCGCCCGTGGGCAGGGTGACCCCCTGTGGGGGCAATATTCTTTTTTAGATGTTGTAGGGTTTCCCTGGGGGCCATTTTGGCCCCCAAGGAAACCATACAACAACTAAAAAAAAATAGATGTATATATAGATCTATATATATCTATGTAGATAGATATATCTAGGTACATGGATATATCTATAGATATATCTATGTAGATAGATATATATATATATATAGAGGTAGATCTATATCAATCAAAGAGATTTATAAAGCGCGCTACTCACCCGTGAGGGTCTCAAGGCGCTGGGGGGGGGACGGGGGGAGGGAAAGGGGCTGGGAGGTTCACTGTTCGAAAAGCCAGGTTTTGAGGCCCTTCCTGAAAAGAAGTAGGTTTTGGGTCTTGCGAAGGTGGGTTGTGAGGGCGTTCCAGGTTTTGGGTGCAAGGTAGGAGAAGGATCTGCCCCCGGTGGTGGTGTGTTTGATGCGGGGGACAGAGGCGAGAGAGAGGTCAGCTGAGCGGACGTTTCGTGTGGGGGTGTGGAAGGTGACTCTCGTTGAGGTAGGCAGGGCCTGTGTTGTGGAGTGATTTGTGTGCGAGGATGAGGATCTTGAAGGTGATCCTTTTGTCAATGGGGAGCCAGTGGAGGGATTTGAGGTGTGGAGAGATGTGTTCGTGTCGGCGGAGGTCGAGGATGAGTCGTGCTGCTGAGTTCTGGATGCGTGTAGTTTGCGCTTGAGTTTTAGAGTGGTGCCGGCGTAGAGGGTGTTTCCGTAATCAAGCCTGCTGCTGATGAGTGCGTGAGTGACAGTTTTTCTGGTCTCTGTGGGGATCCATTTGAATGTTTTTCAGTATACGGAGTGTGTTGAAGCATGAGGAGGTAAGAGCGTTGATTTGTTGGGTCATCGAGAGGGAGGAGTCTAGGATGATGCTGAGATTGCGTGCGTGGTTGGCGGGGGTGGGTGCAGGGCCTAGCGTGGTGGGCCACCATGAGGGGTCCCAGGTGTTTTTGTGTGGGCCAAAGAGGATTATTTCGGTTTTGCTTGAGTTGAGTTTCAGGTGGTTGGCTGTCATATATATATCACTTTTGTCAATATGTGTGTGGTTTCCCTGGGGGGAAAAGGGTCTGACTTGTCTAGTGGCAGTTTTAGTGCCATAAAGAAGCGCAGAAGGTTTATATGCCTACTGCAAAGAGCAAATCTGTATTTTATGTAAATAGCTGAGTACATTAGTAAAGTCTATGGAGAGATGAAGGGCACTTTTGCTGGGTGGTAATGAGGGAATCCGAGGAGGAGGGAGTGGGAGCACCAATAATGATTGTTGGACTGGGCGCAGGAGGTGCTAAAGACTGTGACGAATGGTATGTGACAAGGTGTTTTTTGAGTGTCTTGAAAGTACGTGCTGATTGAGGGAAGAAGCGCAGGTAAGGTGGCCTCTACTGTTGCAGGTATCTCACACACACCATCGATTTTGTGACTGTCTACGTAGGCTAGTGTTTTAGAGCAACTGTTTAGCCAATAGCAGAGATGGCATCTTGATGGATGACTGCTGCCTGCACTCGGGTTATAGAGGACCGCTCTGACATAGGATCAGAGACTGAGACATCAGATACTGAGACAGCATCTGAGGGATAGGACAATGGCGCAGACTCTGGGAGTGATTTTTCAGTCAGAGGAGTCCCATTCGATAACTCCTCTTCCAGTACCTTATGAGGGAGGTGATGAGGACAGTCCTGCTGTCCCTTCGCAAGCTGTTCGTGCAACTGGGTAATAGTGGGTTAGGCCAACCCAGAGAGCAGGTGAATGCGGCGGCAAGCAGAGAGAGAGTGCTCTCTTGGGAGCTCCCCAATTTAGTTCAGCCCCAAATTCCACCACCCAAATCATATTGTGGAGACATCAAAATTGTCTATGGCAAAACAAACTGGTTTTGTAAGGCAGGCACCTGTGTTTTTGGTCCTGGATTCGGCGGCCATATAGAGAAACACACTAAACCCAAACATTTCTGGAAACTAGACATTCGGGGGAGTCCACAGAGGTGTGACTTGTGTGGATTCCCCAAAGTTTTCTTACCCAGAATACCCTGCAAAGCTGAAATGTTGAAAAAAAACTCAATTTTTCTCGCATTTCTGTCACACAAACTACAGGAATATGCTGGGATCCACAACATTCCTACCAACCAGTGACTCCTCACCTGTCCTGATAAAAACACTACCCCACTTGAGTGCCTACACCTAGTGCCTGTGTCAGGAATGGATCACCCCAGGGTCAACAGCTGCCTCACGTAAGGACCAACATTGACCGTTGTGTGATCTATTTCTGTCGCAGGCACCAGGCCTAACCACACAAGTGAGGTATCATATTTATCGGGAGACTTGGGGGAACGCTGGGTGGAAGGAAATTTGTGGCTCCTCTCAGATTCCAGAACTTTCTGTCACCGAAATGTGAGTAAAACGTGTTATTTTAGCCACATTTTGAGGTTTGCAAAGGATTCTGGGTAACAGAACCTGGTCCGAGCCCCGCAAGTCACCCCTCCTTGGATTCCCCTAGGTCTCTAGTTTTCAGAAATGCACAGGTTTGGTAGGTTTCCCTAGGTGCCAGCTGAGCTAGAGGCCAAAATCTACAGGTAGGCACTTCGCAAAAAACACCTCTGTTTTCTTCCAAAAATTTGGATGTGTCCACGTTGCGCTTTGGGGCGTTTCCTGTCGCGGGCGCTAGGCCTACCCACACAAGTGAGGTATCATTTTTATCGGGAGACTTGGGGGAACGCTGGGTGGAAGGAAATTTGAGGCTCCTCTCAGATTCCAGAACTTTCTGTCACCGAAATGTTAGGAAAACTTGTTTTTTAGCCACTTTTTGAGGTTTGCAAAGGATTCTGGGTAACATAACCTGGTCAGAGCCCCACGAGTCACCCCATCTTGGATTCCCCTAGGTCTCTAGTTTTCAAAAATGCACAGGTTTGGTAGGTTTCCCTATGTGCCGGCTGAGCTAGAGGCCAAAATCTACAGGTAGGCACTTTGGAAAAAACAGCTGTGTTTTCTATAAAAAAAATAGGATGTGTCCATGTTGTGTTTTGGGGCATTTCCTGTCGCGGGCACTAGGCCTACCCACACAAGTGAGGTATCATTTTTATCGGGAGACTTGGGGGAACATAGATTAGCAAAACAAGTGTTATTGCCCCTTATCTTTCTCTACATTTTTTCCTTCCAAATATAAGAGAGTGTGTAAAAAAGACGTCTATTTGAGAAATGCCCTGCAATTCACATGCTAGTATGGGCACCTCGGAATTCAGCGATGTGCAAATAACCACTGCTCCTCAAAACCTTATCTTGATCCCATTTTGGAAATGCAAAGGTTTTCTTGATACCTCTTTTTCACTCTTCATATTTCAGCAAATGAATTGCTGTATACCCAGTATAGAATGAAAACCAACTGCAGGGTGCAGCTCATTTATTGGCTCTGGGTACCTAGGGTTCTTGATGAACCTACAAGCCCTTTATATCCCCGCAACCAGAGGAGTCCAGCAGACAAAACGGTATATTGCTTTCAGAAATCTGACATCGCAGGAAAAAGTTACAGAGTAAAACATAAAGAAAAATGGCTGTTGTTTTCAGCTCAATTTCAATATTTTTTTATTTCAGCTGTTATTTTCTGTAGGAAAACCTTGTAGGATCTACACAAATGACCCCTTGCTGAATTCAGAATTTTGTCTAGTTTTCAGAAATGTTTAGCATTCCGGGATCCAGCATTGGTTTCACACCCATTCCTGTCACTAACTGGAAGGAGGCTGAAAGCACCAAATATAGTAAAAATGGGGTATGTCCCAGTAAAATGCCAAATTTGTGTTGAAAAATGTGGTTTTCTGATTCAAGTCTGCCCGTTCCTGAAAGGTGGGAAGATAGTGATTTCAGCACCAGAAACCCTTTGTTGATGGCATTTTCAGGGAAAAAAACACAATCCTTCTTCGGCAGCCCTTTTTTCCCATTTTTTTGGAAAAAACTAAATTTTCACTGTATTTTGGCTATTTTCTTGGTCTCCTCCAGGGGAAACCACAAACTCTGGGTACCATTAGAATCCCTAGGATGTTGGAAAAAAAGGACGCAAATTTGGCGTGGTTAGCTTATGTGGACAAAAAGTTATGAAGCCCTAAGCGCAAACTACCCCAAATAGCCAAAAAGGGGCTCAGCACTGGGGGGGAAAAGGCCCAGCAGCTAAGGGGTTAAGGAAAACGGGCTGCATTACAAAAAAAAAAAAAAATGCTTTATTGAAAAGCAGTCACAGACATAGTGGTCGGCTGTCCGCAGCAGGCCACCATCCCTGTGAGGGCCACCATTCTCAAGGGGGTCGCAAATTGCGACCCACCTCATGAATATTCGTGAGGTGGGCATTTGCAACCCGCTTGCGAATCTCTAACAGTGTCATAGACACTGTTGTGCATAAGGTTTTGTGACTTGCAAATTGCGAGTCGCAAAACCAAACGTACGTACATGTGGTCCATAAAGTATTATAAGTCAATTCAAGAATTTGATATATTTTAATATTTTAATCCGATCCAAATTGAGGTCAGCTTGGGTTCTTTGTTATACTTTGTACTTCTTCCTGTTTCCATGAGCCAATAAAAACACCCACATTCTCCCTTACTGAAAACAACCAAGTTGCCTTTTGTCATCATGTAGATGAATGGAAAAGAAATACTGTGCACAGAATGAGATGCGGAGAAGCATTTTAAAAACGGTGCAGCTGAAACACAGACCAGATGGTTGGGTTATGAGTTAACAATTCCAGGTGTACCACTTACTTCCAGGGTGCGGAGTTAACAGGAAATACAGGTGGGACCCTGAGGGCCCCTAATTTTAGCTGGCCACATCACTGGATGAAACACACAGCTCTGAAGTGTTGAGGCTGATCTCACAACACGGCCATTACCGTCCAAATCGGAAATCCACGCAACCTTCCCATCTATGTATGCACCTATCCAACTATTGACTCCTTTTTGCATTCACTTACACAACCATACACATAGCCACGAATGAAGACGCTTTTTAAATTACAAAATCAGGCCTAATGGCTTCGTCAGTGCTTTTTTTTCAACATATTTTATTTTCCTGCTCTCCTTGCCCTCCGTAGGCCATATTCTCTCTGTATCTCAGTCACTGTGTTTCCTCCTCCCCATTGGTAAGAGGCGCTCATGCCTGAATTCACGCAGTGCACATTCATGTATAAGCCTTTTGAAGTCGCTGCTATTATGCTGCCTGCGCAGTGTGTGTTGTGTGAATAAAGCGAGCTTGCGTCAGGGCACAGGTCTGACCTGAAGGGCAGCAGCTGGTTGTATACCGGCCCCGCCTCTCCGCATGACGTCATCTCCGAGCCTCCTGCGGATAGTATTTGCTGCAAGACCTCATCACAGAAACCGAATTATGAATGAAACATATGGAGATCTCGAAACTGACATGCCTCCAGGGTGGGGGTAACCTGATACCATACGGCCGCTCGCCCGCCCCCGCATGCATCTACACGTAGCTATTCATGCTATTTACATGTTTGGTTGCAACATCAAATACGCACTCACAATACTAACTAAAGAATGCAGAGCAGGCGATAATCCAAGTCCCGCCGCGTTAATGGCCTCCACTGGCGCCCAACTGAGCGAGCTGGAGGCTACAGGGCATATGGCAGTTTTCAGTGCACAACGGACGCTCTGGTTTTGTGAGAGTAAATACAGAACCTAACTGTATCATCCCTGTAACCTTTAGTTTTTTAAGTGAATTTCTAAGTTTTTTAAAATTCTGTTTCCTTACTAAAATATCCCTATAACCTTTGTTTTTTCAATGAATTTCTATATATATATGTTAACATAATGTAATTTGCATTACTATAGATTAGTCAAAACACCGCCGCACCTGGCCTTTGGCTGTGTGTGTTGGCTGCAGCGTCTGGCCTGCGGCCAGTCTCTGCAGCCAACTCCCCTATCCACCCAACCCCAAACTGCGCACGCCCTTTGACTGTGCGCAGCGGGAGAGGTGAGAGAGGGTGTCTCTGGATGTGGGAGGGGCTGTGAGAGTGTCTGTCCGGGTGTGAGAGGATCTTTGTGGGTGTGCGAATGTGTGATTGCGCTCCAATAGATGAAAGATGCATTCACCTCCACAAAGGATTTCAGATCGTTTTACAATATGGAATCACGGAGTAAACACACTTCCTTTGCCTTCACCAAGCCCAGGAGTTAGGATCATTTGTCCTTTCCAGAAGAGGAGATTCAACTGGGGCACCTGCTACGTTTATATTTTTAAGTGCTTCCTGTTGAGGTTTAATTTCTGTGACATGGGCATCATGGCCAGAACGGAAGATCACCTGCTTGTTTATCCAACAAGAGTCCACAGTTTTGCACAAAATGTCTCTCCAACTGGAGTACTTTCTACTGGTTAATTATTAAGTTCTACCTCATTGGTTGAATGTTTCCACTGGTTAGTTAGTAAGTGCTACCTCGTTAGTTGAATGTTCAGTGTGGGGAGGGGGGCAGTGGCACCTCTCCCCTGGACGATTTCTAACTGCCCCAGGGACCCCATTCCCTGAGGCCCATTAAAATTCAATGGGGGGGACCATGCTGCCCACCCTCCCCGGGCCAATCTCAACCCCGGAGACCCCATCCATCCCCCGGGCCTAGCCATCATTAAATGTAAGAGGGGGGCTGTGTGCCCCCCTCCCACAGCCGATTTTGGTCCGGGGAGCCCATCCCTTAGGGCCAAGACAATTTCTTTTTGTTGGAGGGAGGCCATGTGGCCCCCCTCACTTTGCTGATCTCGGCCCTAGTGACCCAATCCCAGCCAAGTCACCTGGGTGCCCCTAGGGCACCCAGTCACCATCATTAAAGACCCCTGGGGAAGTCTGAAGGCCCCCGCTGTCCCAGCTGCCTCCCCTGCCACCTGCGTAAGCCGGCATTGATGTCACAGACAGGGAGCTGCTAAACATGCAGCTCCCCGTCTGTGAGAGCAATTGTTTCCTCTGTTTCCCTACCCGCATGTCTGCAGGCAGGGAAACAGAGGAAAGCTCCACTTCCAGGAAACAAGAGCTGTTTGACAGCTCTTGCTTGCTGGATCCGGAGTGCTTTTGGTGACTTGGTGGGAGCTGTCAAAACTCCTGCCAAGTCACAGCAAACAGCTGTGTCCTGGTGGTGGGCACTCCCGGACACAGCAGGAGCTGGCCCTAGTGGGTGGCAGTCCCCAGGACCATGTACGGCTCCATGAGGGGGGCCGCATGGCCCCCTCCAATATTTGAATTTGCCCCGGGGAGGTGGTGGTCCCCAGGGCCAGAGGTCTGCAATGGATCCCCTATCTTCTTTGATTTCAACTCTAGGAAGGTGGTGATCTCCAGGGCCGCCGGGGGGGGGGTGTGTGGCTCCCCCTTAATTGTTAGAAATTGTCCTGGGGAGGTGGCGATTCCCAGGGCTGCAGGGGGCTGCAAAACCTCCCCGCATACAATAGAATGTAAGCCTCAGGGAGGTGGCAGTCCCCGGGACTCAGGGCCCCCCCACATATAATCAAAACAGCCCCAGGGAGGGGGCGGTCCCCAAGGCCATGTATGGCTCAATGAGGGGGGGGCACATGGCCCCCCTCCAATGTTTGAATTTGCCCTGGGAAGGTGGTGGTCATCAGGGCTCAGGGTCCGCAACGACCCCTTATCTTCTTTTATGTAAGGTCCGGGGAGGTCCGGTCCCTGGGGCTGTGGGGGGGACACAGTCCCTCCCACCCTTAATTGTTAGAAATTGCCCCAGGGATATGGCCGTCCCTGGGGCTCCAAGGAGGCTGCATGACCCCCGCATACAATACAATGTTTGTTAGCCCTGGGGAGGTGGCGGTCCCAGGTCTGCAGGACCCACCTACTATATTTTAAACATTTTACCCCTGAAAAATTCGTTGTCCCAGGGGCCACGGGGGATGCGCAGCCCCCCCACGTATAATCAAAACTACCCCGGGGAGGTGGCAGTCCCCTGGGGAACAGGGGGTCCGCAAGACCAACTCCTATTATAATTAGGTCATTTTGTCCTGGGTAGGTGTTGGACCCTGGGGTGTCGAGGGGGTGCGTAGCCCCCACATATATAATCAAAACAGCCCTGAGGAGGAGGTGGTGGCCTGCTGACTCTTGATTTGAAGCCCTGGGGAGGTGGCAGTCCCCGGAGCATATATATTCCCAGGAAGGGAGCCCTGCGCACCCACCTCCTTTATTTTTTACATGTTACTGGGACCTGGCCCACTCACGGGCTTTATTAAAACAAGCATAGGAGACTGCGCTTGTTTTTTGTTTGTTAATTTTGCCACAAATTCACAAAGTTGTCGCAAATTTGTGGCAACTTTTTTTTTTTAAGTGCTTTTTTGTCCTGACGGGATCTCTTTGGGAGCCCAGCGCCAGAGCTTATGGGTCAGGGCGTCACTAACCTGGCCCCTTCTCTTTTTTCCACTATTTTTTAAGAACTCAGCTGAAGCTGAGTCCCAAGATGGCTGCCAACACTTCCTGGTTGAAGTGTTGGCAGGCAACCAGAGCTCTGTAGGTCTCTGCATGAGCTCTTATTATTTGTTAAGTTGTTGGGGAGGATACGTGGCCCTAGGTGTACAAATTTGGATATCCTTTAATTTCTCTTAAAGTTCTGAACGGATTTACACCACATAACAAAAAGTGTAATCTGCATACCGAAAGCTACCTTTTTACCAAATTTTGTATAATTCCGACCAGTGGTTCAGGCTGTAATCATGGTCAAAACGCCGAAAAGAATTAACATGGGAAACGCATATTTTTAAACCCCCCTTATTCTTGGGCCCTATTTGACTGATCACCCCGAAACTTCCCATGCATGACAAAAATCACTGGTACACTCGTTTTTTGGAAAATTTTGGAAGACTCATCAAACAGTGCCAAAGATATAGGAAGTCAAAAAAACATGATGGAGCGCTCAGGTACACAGTCTGCTTCCTCTCTGGGAGTCAGTTGCAACAGCTTAGTCCTGCGGGGATGGGTTCACTCCTCTTTGTGTTTATGTTGAGTATTACAGCCAGGTTTAGTACTACTTTGATGGCAGTATGGTTAGATTTGGTAATCCAGAGAGTTAAAGGTGGTCCACAGGCTTATCCTGATATAATTAAGGAAGGGAGTTTTGTTAGAAGTTCCTAGTCTGAGAGCACATATTTAAGATTCCAAATGGTCTGCAGCTGTCACTGAGTATTTTTCACTATTTTATATTTTATTAATTTGTTTCTGTAGTGAGTATCAGTAGTCTAGGGTAACTCCTGAGTATTTCTCTTTATTGACTGTGGTTGGTTTTATTTCTCATGGGTTTGATTACATTATCCTGTTCTGAGCGACAGTGTTGTTGTATTTAGGAGATTTAACCGGTAATTCCATTTTACTTGGGAGTATTTAGATAGAATTTGTTAACTTAATTTGATATACTTGTTCAACATGGTTATGCCTTGTTGTGACCTAATCTCTATAGAAAAATAAATATCATGAGCCATTGAACATGTGCTAGTAGGTTTGTTGTACGTGTGAGCTTTTCGTCAGCACAGGTTCCTAGCGGCACCAGTAGCAGTCTACATTCAGTAATGTATACTCACTCAGACCTATCCAGGGACAGATCTATAAGGACTACTGAGAAAAGGGGCATCCACGTCTCTGTTGGCAGCAACCTGAATGAGTTGTCAAGCCTTGTCTGGCCCCAATGTAAATGTTCTTGGCAAGGTGATACCACTAAATATCGAATCAAAATAATCACTTCACCATAATGTGGTGGTTAAAATATTGTGCCTTCAAAAATACCTTGAATAAAAATATTGAATGTAAGTAAATATTTTTTTTAATCTTTTTTTGTGAAGAATATTGAAGTTTAAAATATAGGTTCCTATAATATAATTCTTATTGTGTTGTCTTATTGTATTCTGTTATGTTATTGTGAACGTTTTGTCAAATGATTTTTAATTAATATTAAAGTAATGTATACTTTTCCAGTTTGTTGTAATCATCTGAGTGGTTGGGCGGATAGTGTGTTTTTATAAAAGTATATGTTAATTAATTTTAATTAACTAATTTGATACTATTTATTAGGGCTGTTAGAAATTGAGGGCTCTAGTTGGCAGAGGTATGCACCCTGTCCAGGTAGGGACCACAATCCTAGTCAGAGTAAGTCACTACATAATCCAAATTTTACCTGAGCTCACCCTCTGGTAGCTTGGCATAGATCAGGCAGGCTTAACTTAGAAGGCAATGTGTAAAGTATTTGTGCAATAGCTCATACAGTAACACATTGAAAACACCACAAAATATATAATATTTATCTGAATAAAACAAGGTAAAAATTTCAAACATCCAATGTATACAAGCCAAGATATCAATTTCCATAAATTAAATCCCAATAAAATGCTTAGAAATACAATAGCTCCAAGTGGGGCTATCACAACGTCATTGACAGAGCTGCTCCCAATAGTCCGACGCCACTGGTGCCGTCCACGGAGTTGCACGGACCTCCACGCACAGTACCTTCGAAAACAAAGAAACCAAGACTTTGCACAGAGTTATTAAGATGATGTGTCGCTGGAGCTGGTGCAACGTCAGTCCCTTATGGCATCCGGGGAGGTGAGGCATCGGTTCCGTACTGCAAGGCAAGGGAGGCAAGCTGTTGGTTCTGTTCGGTTGCAGGAAAGCTGATGTGGCATTGTGGTTAGGCATTGGTTCCCTTTGACCCAGTGGGGTCGATGAATCCAGTCAGTCAAGACATGATGAATCAACTTTTCGGTGGCGCAATCACACTGCGGGACGTCAGCGGCATTGCAGCGAAGTCTGGCTTGCATGCATGCCGCAGTCATTGCATGCAGTGAGGACCACAGAGCCAGAGCAGGCAGTGGTGCGACATCAGGCAGAGGCATAGGTGCTGGAGTGGTTGAAGTCTGTGTACTAGCTAGTAGATGAAAACTTTGTTGGCCCTGAGACTTCAGAACAGGTGGCAAGCTCAATCCAAGCCTTGGAGATCACTTTTCGGGAAGGCCGAGTCCTTCTAGCAGAGTCAGAGGTCAGCAAGCAGCAGGGCAACAAGCAGGGCAGCAGTCCTTCTCAGCAAAGCAGTCCAGATTAGGCCTTTGAGCAGCCAGGCAATCCTCTGACAGAGTCCAGGTGTAGATCCAGAAGTGTCTCATTTGGTGGGGCCAGAGACCCAATATATATATACACTCAAAAGTGCCTTTGAAGTGGGGAAACTTCAAAGAGTGGTTTTGAAGTGCACAAGTTCCCCTTTCAGCCTTGTCCTGTCTGCCAGGATCCCTGTGGGGGGGTTATCAGTCCTTTGTGTGAGGGCAGGCCACTAGCCTGCCCTCAGTTTCTGCCCGCCAGCCTAGCAGGAAACAGGCTACAGCATTGTCTCTGGCTCGTAATCAAGCTAGCGGCAATGCTGTAGCCCGGAGGGTGCACTAGAACCCTTGCAATGTTCACTGTCTGCAAAGCAGACAGTGAACATTGCAATTGTGCTGGGCAGGGGGGGCCCTGCCCTGCACATGCCAAGTGCATGGGCAGTGGAGGGGCCTCCCTGTGGCACCCTGCTCTCCTCCAGCTTTTTCATGTTGGTGTTACCGCCATGAAAAGGCTTGCGGAGAACAAGGTCGTAATCCGCAGGGCAGCACTGCATGAAGCGCTGCCCTGGCGGATTACGATCTCTGCCACCGCCAGGCGGCTGGGATCATGGATCCTGGCAATGCTGGCGGTTACCTGGCGGTCTGACCGCCAGGGTTTTAATGTGGTGGTCTGACTGCTGAAGACCGCCACACTCATAATGAGGTCCTAAGTGTACCAGATCTTGGGTATTTTCTTTGTCTTACAAGTTTTTCTTACAGTTATATTTTGTTTTTTTGTTTATAGCTATGAATATATGTATATTCATAGTGGATGTGTAATGTAAATAATGTGATTGTATCCACTTGCCCTTTACTTTAAACTATATAGGGCACTGTCTCAGGTGAACATATATGGTTGCTCATTTTTTTGATCCAGGGTGGGGCGACTTAATCGTTTCCATATATTATTCACCAGATTATTTTTCTTTTTCAACCTAGGACAGTGTGGTCTAGTCGTTCTTGTTCACACTAGCGACTGGCCACCCTCTGTTGGCTCCGTCACTTTGACACGGAGTGGCGTAGGATAGATACCAGAAAGACATTGCATCGTGCGTCAGTGGTCCAAGCCTCGTTTGAGCTACCTGCCAACATTTAAATCAAATCAGGGTTTATAAAGCACAGCTGCTCACCCGTAAGGATCTCAAGGTGCTAAGGGGGTTTGTCCTCTGAGCTTCAGTCGAAGAGCCAGGTTTTGGTCTGGCGTTGTGCAGTGGCGCCGGTAGCTTTATGAGGGAGGGGGCGGGCGGGAAGCACACACACACATTCTTACACGCACGCACGCACATCCATTAATAGCATTCATAACATTCAAACATGCACGCACGCACCATTCATTTTAAAAGATCACACACTCATTCTTTCACACACACATGCATGCACATCCATTAACACTCATAACATTCAAACATGCACGCACTCACCAAATATTCATTTTAAAAGATCACACACACACTCATTCTTTCACACACGCACGCACATTCATTAACAACACTCATAACATTCAAACATGCACGCACGCACCATTCATTTTAAAAGATCACACACAGACTCATTCTTGCACGCATTCACGCACGTCCATTAACAACACTCATAACATTCAAACATTCACGCACGCACCAAACATTCATTTTAAAAGATCACACACACACTCCTTCTTTCACACACACACGCACATCCATTAACAACACTCATTAAATTCAAACATGCACGCACACACCAAACACCAAACATTCATTTTAAAAGCTCACACACACACACACTTACCTTCAGCCTCGGAGGCCCCAGGAGGGTTGGGACTGCTCCCAGCCTCGTCACAGAGTGGGATGGGTTCAGTGAGACTGCTGATCCCCATCCCACTCTGTGACAAAGTGCCACTGATTGACACTCGCCCTGGGCCCTCCAGGTCGAAGTCAATGGGTGACGCTTTCCTGGTCACCCAGGGCAGGGCCTTGAGGCACATTTGCTGAGCCGAGGAGGTCACGCCCATAGGAGCTGTGACCTCCTCAGCCCAGCAAAGTTCAGCTCAGGCAGCCAAGAGTCTGCACAAATCGCACATGTCTGCTCCTGGCTGTCTGACCTGAACATGAAGAATGTCTGTCAGGATGACCTTTGTTCGGCCTGACAAACACTCTTCATGAGTGGCAAAAGGTGGGGGGGTGTGGCCCCTCCGCCCTAAAGGACGGGCCGCGCCTGGCAATGTGACAACTATTTTTGTGAGCAGTGAGTCTGTATCCGGTGGTGCGTCCTCGCTATCACGCGACCAGGCAGTTTTTGTGTATCACGTATGGGATTAAGTAAATTTTTAGATACGGAGACGGCGTGGCTCCTTTTATTGGATGAATCTTGGCCGTCATTTACACAACCATACCCGTAAAGGTCGGTTATAATCCTTTCTCTTCCACTATGCTTCAATTGTGGAGTTCCTCCCATTTATATCTCTTTTTGTGCCATGTAGGTAATTTGTGCATTGAAGACTTTTCACTGTTCATCTACTGACCACAGGTTTAGTACATTGAGGGGGTAAACAGTGTCTCCAGTTTATTCTTTATAGCTATGCATGATGCAATATGAAAACAATGCTTTCTATTATGTGTTCTTTTGACCAGAGACTATACAAAAGTTTCTCCTTGTAAGTAGAACTTTCTCTTACGCACTTGGGGGTGTGCACTTGGTGAGAGACTTTGGTTTTGGACTATAAAGTTGGTACATTTGTTTAAAACTATTCTCTGTGTTTTTGTGGAATCATTTCCGGATTTTTAAGGTCTTTTTTTTCTTTTAGGTGTCCGTTTAACCGAGTGTTGTCCTGATGAAACTCCATATTACTGAGAGGGTCGAAACATCATCGACTAGGCCTTAACTAACTCATATGAAACTGCCACAGTAGATATGGCATAAAAATGGACATTATTACATTGGAGTCGTAAATGGCTGCTATTTGGAAACCTATCTTAATATATAGATTGTATGTGTTTCATTAAATGTTATAGGTTTCATTTGGTTGGGACACAATACTCGTGCCTATGGGTGCCTTATTTATACAAACACTCTTTTTGAGATGGTGTATGACTTTGTAATACGCACGGTGCACAAAAACATTTGTTCTAAATGTTACTAGGGTGGCCATTTATTCTCAATATGTGTATGTGTGGTTGTCCTTCCGCCTGTACATTCTGCTGCACAGTCGATATAGGGCATTGTGCTGTTCTATATTGAACATTCATATGCATTAGAGAGAAAAAACACAGTTTTTTTATATGACTTTCTAGAAGTGGCATTTCGAAAACAGTAATATTAGATCCAACTTCACCAGTAAGCAGTAATTTCTATTATCATTCTGGCCATCCTAAACATGACAGGGCTACTCCTTTCAGATCAGAATCTACCACTTAAAAGTATATAAGGGCATTTCTAATGCTGGCCTATGAGAGGAGCAGGCCTCATAGTAGTGAAAAACTAATTTGTGAGTTTTCCCGTACCAGGACATGTAAAACACGTAAGTACATGTCCTGCCTTTTACTTACATAGCACCCTGCCCTATGGGTTACCTAGGGACTACCTTAGGGGTAACTTATATGTGGGAAAAGAGGGGTTTAAGGCTTGACAAGGAGTTATATATGCCAAGTCAAAGTGGCAGTGAAACTGCACACACAGGCCTTGCAATGGCAGGCATGGGACATGGTTAAGGGGATACTTATGTGGGTGGCACAACCAATGCTGCAGGCCCACTAGCAGAATTTATTTTACAGGCACTGGGCACCTCTAGAGCACTTTACTAGGGACTTACAAGTAAATTAAATATGCCAATTGGGTAGGAACCAATGTTACCATGTTTAGAGGAGAGAGCACATGCACTTTAGCTCTGGTCAGCAGAGCCCTAAAGCCAGCCTAAGGCTGTCAGGTTTAGCAAGGACTTTTTAACAAGGACGTTTTTGTGTATATGTTAAATAAAATTCCAAATTGTTCATTGTATTTTATTTTTGGGTTGTGGGGTTTAATGTGGGTTGGGTGGGTAGTATTTTTTAATTGTTTCTTCATTAATGTTAATTAATTTGTTATTGTTGTTTATTTGTTTAGTTATTTACGGAACCTTTAGTTGATTTAATATATTTTAATTTGGGGTCTTGGGGTTTCTTTCGGTGTTGGGTGGTGTAGTGTTAAAGAAAAAGAAAAATGTATTTAAATTGCTAGCAATTTGTTATTGAATTGTGCTATTTTCATTGTTCAAATATTCTCTTTATGCCTAAATATTTTAAACATGGAGGTGTGATTCTATTGTAAAACTAGTTAAATAACACTCATTTTTATCATAACAGCTTTTGTACGTATATTTTATGGTTATCTGTTATTGTTTGGGTTTGAGTTATACTGTTTATTTTAGTTATTATATGTTAAAAACAAGTGTGATATATGTGGGTTATTGTAATACATTTTATTTTTACTATATTTAGGACTTATACATTTACATTTAATAAAACATTTTATTGTTTATTTATTATATTTTGTGTGTTGTTTTTGAAGTCCCCAATGTGTGCACATTTTCCCCAATGCTTGTACTTTTCCCAGTGTTTTTTTAGTTCTCAGTTAGAATAGCAATTCTGATCACCCAATTAATGCACTTTTCAGAATTTCGTGAGACTGGCATTAAAATAATAAATCTAATCTCCTGTGGAAACTTATGCATTTTTCCCAATGTTTGGGAGATTGGAGTTAGAATAGTACCTTTTATTTGTTTTTGTTTCTTTAATAATTTTGTATTGGAGTGAGGTTTATGCATATTACTGGCACTTTTCAGATATTGCAAGTATATTTTTTCTACAATTCTATATTTGGAAATATTTCTTTTTTTAAAATAATTTTCAATTGTGTTTTCTGTTTTAATACTATTCACTAGATTTGTTAAGTATTATACATATATTAATATTATTACATATCTTTAAAAAATATTTAAAATGGATGCTTAAATGTAAAATATATTTTAATATTGTTTTTAACATTACTAATAATCACATGTTTATATAGTTGTTTACTCTTTACTATAAATTACAATCCTTAGATAATTATTAAACAGATTTCTGTGTATTACAAATCTATAATAAATTATAACACAATTTAAGTGTAATTAATAAAAAAATGTAAATAATTATAAATATTTTATAAAAGTATATGCTTCTAAAATGTCTTTTAAATGTCTTTTAAAGTTAATACATTCATGTTTATAAGCTATTTTGTATCTTATATATATATTATTTTGTAACCACCACATTAGCTTTTATTTTAAGTTCTAATAATAGTTATTCCAATTAAATATATATATTTACCATTTTAATGTTGATATTTTTGACCACGATATTTTTTACCACAATATTTTTGTTCTTTACTTAATAAGCATGTGAAGTCAATATTTTTGTGGGTGGGGATTTTCTGAGGCTGTTTTTGTGCCACAATATTTTTGGTCAATATTTTGTCGTACAACAACAGGTGAGATACAGTTTCCACTCTCAGGAAACAGTACCATCAGCAAGCCTACTTGACTTAATCTCAAGGTCTTCTGTGAGTATAGAAAATAAATCCAAATAATATTGTTGCTAAATTTTTAAACTCAATTTATATTTTGGAAAACAAAGTTAGGGGTATTTTATGAATATTCTGAGGAAAATGTGAGAAAATATTGATGACTGAAGGATCAATAGCTTTTCCTTCTTCACTCAACAAAAGTAGCTTTTGGTCATGATTGTACTGCTCTATTATTATTTTCTCTGGCAGAACCCAGCAACAAAAAATCTTACATTTTGTGAAAAGGAGAGGGGGAGTAACGTTTATTTACATTCATAAACAATAATATATTAATATTATGGGTCTTATTATTACTTTGGGGTTTGGAAAACCCAATCGCCATAAGCGCGGGGAGGAGGCTGCCATCATACTGGTGCACCCCTCCCCATTCGTATATCTATGTTTCCACCAGGCTGACCAGCAGAAACATTGTATTATGAACAGTGCCACGGCATTGGGCTCGGCTCCCTTGAGGGAGTTGAGCCCAATGCCGTGGCACACCAGCACCCGCATAATGTGCACTCTCTGCAGTGCAGACAGTGTGCATTCCGAGGGTGCCCCTGTGGCCCCCAGCTTTTGCTTTCCACCAGCCTTTTCATGGTGGGAACCCTGCCACGAAAAGGCTTTCGGAATGTGTACTTGTGATCAGGACTGCGGCGCTGAACTCAGCGCCTCCATGGCTGACTAGGACTCCGACTGCCACCAACCCATCGGCAACCATGTTCCTGGCTATGGCAGCGGTCCCCTGGCGGTCCGACCACCAGGCTCCTAATGTGGCGGTCGAAGCACCAGGAGTGCGGCAGTCCGACGGTCACCACAAGTCTGGTGGTCTTAAGTGCGCCAGACTCATAATGGGGCCCTATGTGTTTTACTTCTTTCATTCTCATAAATGTTCTACTGAAAGGTGCTTCTCACACATGATGCTTTTCTGAGGCACCTAAAACAGGTTAGTATTGGGGCGCTAAGGGGCAACTTACAAGTTTGGTGGTCCGACTGTCAGACCGCCAAACCCGCAGAGATGAGGCCGTCGTCAAGTCGATTACCTCACCCCCGATCCTATTATGATGTGTCCATTTGGCTGACAGGCAGAAACATTGAATTATGATGTTTCTGCCAGTCAGAGCAGCACAAACAGTGCGGCGGCATTGGCCTTGGGCAATACAATCGCACAACAGCACTCTTGGAATGCACTTTCTACGTAGCAGACAGTGCGCATTCCGAGGATGCTAGCAGGGGAACCCTGCACTGCGCACAACATGGTAGTGGACAATGCAGAGGCCCCCCCGTGGCTCCCAGCACTAGCTTTCCACCAGCCTTTTCATGGCGGGGACCCTGCCATGAAATGGCTGGAGAAAAGTAGAATTGTAATCAGCATGGCTGTCCCGAACTCAGCACACCGTGGCTGACCACGACTCCGACCGCTGGCAACCATCGGGATGCCTGATCCTGGCGGTGGCGGCAGTCTCCTGGTGGTCCAACCACCAAGGTCATAATCTGGCAGTCGGACCATCAGGAGTGCGGCAGTCGACCGCCATGGCGAGTTTGGCGGTCTGAAGACTGTCAAACTCGTAATGAAGCTCTAAGTCATTAGCAAGGAACATAAGGAACCAATCACTTGGAAGTGGAGGCCACCGCCACATAAGGTTCTTGCAGTTTTACCACTATTTGATGCAGTTTCATAAATGCGCTTTACAAATTGATAAAGAAGCATGACCTGCCAAAATGGCATTCTGTAATGCGTTGATGATCAAAAAAGGCAACCCTTCCTGAAAAAGCGGATCCACAAAACCTGTAATACCCTTCAATGAGGAACCGAGAGATCCAAACTCTTTCATTGGACCACGTGAAAAAATGTCATTTGTAGGTCTATGAAACGAACATCCCCAACTAATAGTAGCGGTTGATGTTTTCTGTATCAAAGGGTCTCCTGAGGAAAGAAGAGAGACACCTGCATGGAGAATCATAGTATCCTACTAGAGCAACAAGAACAACAGCCACCTCCTGGCTCATTTTCTGAGCAAGATATTCTCGAATCAAGGAGACTGGTGGAAACGTGCCCAGGACCTCCAATCTTAAAAGGGTACTTGCAGCTAATGTTTAAGGATGTGATTTGTATTTTAACTGTGGAACAGCAGATGCTGGACATGTAAAGTGCCTGTAAACAGATAAATCTTTCAGGGGCTAGACCCACCTATGTCAGAGCAAAAAGGCCCAATCGAGGAGGCCATTTCTTTAATGTTCTGAAATTCTTTGATAATCTGTACTTTATTTAACTTGGAAAGTATCCAGTAACTTCTGTCTGGACATTGATCTAGCAGTTGACAGTACTGCCTAAACTTGGATCATGTAGGGCTGGATCCATTCATTATGTGTGTTCAAGATATTTGATGTATCAGACCCTGAGGCATTTTCCATTATTAAAACATCTTAAAGGCTTGGAACTTTGTGGGTAAAAGAGGAAATAATTCCAAAGCTGGAGTTTCTCCACTTCATTACCACACTAATGGATTACTTACATAAGGTGAATTTACAATTGGAGGCTTAGAACCAGCTTCTACGATAGTCAAATATTACACTCATAGAACGACTATGTCCAACAATATTCTTGTGTTACAAAAATAGTTAATTCATCAAGAAGTCATTTAAGGCTTCAATTCTTTTAAGAACAGTCTATTCATTTGAAACAATATAGTTATCCTTTTCCTAAGATGGATCAGTGACACAATACTGTGGTAAACAATATCATTGACAAAAATATTGTATCAAAAATATTGTTTACCATAATATTGTCATAAAATAGATCAAAAGTATGGATTTTTAAAATATAAATAGTGTTTAATGTAGTAAATGTTAAATATTTTAATATATACATGTAATATAATGTGAACTAAATATATTCCACTAATAGTTAGAACTATGTATAAATATATAATCAAATATAGAGATTGAGATTCACATGTATATATTTGTTTGTTTTTCTATAAATATATATTATAAATATGTATAGTGTGACATAGTTAATGGAATATTTATTTTACATTATATTAATTTAGTTTTGTATGTTTTACATTTAATAAAATGAATAGCTATAATATAACATTTGTTTTAGATGATATAATCATTTTTAACATTTTTAATGTATTAAGATGAAAATATATACGTACATACATATTTGTAGTGATACATTCTAAATATTAATAAAATTAATATATAATTTAAAATAAACATTGTTATTATATATTATACATACACACACACACACATATGTGTGTGTGTGTATATATATATATATATATATATAAATATATATATATATATATATATATATAAATATATATATATATATATATATATATATATATATATATATATATATATATTTATTGTTGGAAGGTGGGTCATTAGTTGTGTGGCCTGCACAAGTAATGAGTTCGCACACGACCGCCACTGGGAACCAAACACCCCATTGTAGCGCTTGACTCTCATATGGTAGCGTTGCAGAGCAGTCCAAGGCCTACTCAAGAGAGGTGGTGTGGGCTAGTAATCCCCATTCATGAGCACACAAGCATAACTCTCAATAAATGATTGTCCAGTCTGTGCTTTTTCTTTTGATAAAGTAAAAGTACATTTATTACTCACACACACACTACTCAATACTATGCAACAATCTACAAATATACACAAAGCGACGGAATCACTCTGGGAGGACATTGTGTAATCTCTCATGTCTCCTCCAAGGGAGGATATAATCCAACAACCCACATGGCAAAACCGTCCCCGTGTCCCCCTGCAACATTTGAACATTTGACATTAATGTGGAATGAACACACCTACATCTGCAATTAAATACATCTATCTTGCCAAGAGATGGCTGTCAGTCTCATTATTCACATTAACATCAACAGGAAACACATAGGACCATATTTAAGCAATTTAGCCATAAGGATTATTTTTGATTTACAATCAAATTGCTCTTAGTTGACCATCAAATAACAGTTCAATACTTTGGGTAATACCAGCCTACACCTCTAATAGGCACAGTCCCACAAGCGCGAACAAAAGTCCACATAAGCTTGTGCTCTGACAACATGTCTAACCCTTGGGGGGTTATCATTCCTTTGTCCCACCCTACTTAGGGTGGGGACACAAACTGTGTTGGGGGGATGCTGTGCTGCTCCTGCAGCTCCCCCTGTCCATGGTCATGGGTTTGGTGGTGGCCCCATCTCCCTGGGACCAGCACAGCCCAGTCCTTCCCCCAACTAGTCCTCTGGGGAATAAAGGGACCAGCTTGCCTGGCCCTGGCATTCGCCTCGCTGGCCTGGAATTCTTCAGGAGCCGAGTCCCTGCCCCAGGGGCAGTCAGGGGGTTCTTCCTTCCAGTTGTCCATGACGCTTATTTGCAGTCCCAGTGTCCAGCAATGAAGCACAGCCAAGAGAGAGCCCTCTCCTGTGCAGGACCTTTTAAGTGGGGGCAGAAGTGTCCAGCAGGTCTGCACCTCTGGCCTATCCAGATGTGCCACATCACTTCCTTGCCCCCGTCCCCTCCTTCTTGCACAGTGTTCTGGGATAGCTCAAAATGGCATCATCCAGGAGTTAGTTGCCACATGTGCTCTGAAAGTCTCAGCCCCTCCTCACTGGCATTCCTCGCAGGGCTCTCCAGCCTGCTCCTGGCACGGAATGACAGCTGGCTGATTGATGCAAGGCCCTGCTCAAGCAGCTAGACAGAGCAGTAACTGGCCCTAATCATGCGCTGAGTCAGAGAAAGATGACATCCATGGATGACCCATAAGTTGTACCACTTGGCTCTTGTAACCTACTGCATCATTCTTTTCTTACAGGTTACAGCGTACTTTGGTGAGACTCTGGTCTTGGTGGACCCCAGAGAACTGGAGTTGCACCCTAGACCATCCTTTCCCATTGACATTTAATGGAGTATTCCCACAATGCAAATACCTTAAGCACACGGACATTGGCATTTAACTGAGTGTCCCTACATTGAAAAGATAGTAAGCATACTGACTCTCCCTCACATGTGTACACCCCTCTCATGAGACCTACTCCAGGTCACCACCAACTCTGCATAGTTCCTCCTGCACCAGGCTTACCTAAGCGCAGTTCTTGGGCTGCACACACCTCCTCCCACAGCCCTCACATGGGTGCACTTCCATGTGCACACATGATCACATTTAAACAGCCCGGGGCCTCCTGCCATTGCTGCGCCACAGCAGCCTTTCCTAAGCACGGCGGCACCGGCGGTAAACATGCGCAGTCCATTTTACCATGAGTTTACTGTGTGTGAGTCCCCGCATAGGAGGCTCCCTCACAGTAAAAGGTCAAAAACCAGGTGGTCAAAAAGTGAAAAATCAGGGCAGACCTGATGGTCAGAACCGTCCTCTAACATATATATATATATATATATATATATATATATATATATATATATATATATATATAATAACTCATAGAAAAAGTCCAGTCTGGGCTGTCGCTCCCATTCAGGGGTGTCGTGTTGGTCGGGAGCAGGCACAACTCCTCAAATGCAAAGCTGCGTCCTCATACAAATGACTCATGTGCAGTCAGAACTCTGCCATAAACTCCTTTGTTTCAGTGCAACCAGCAAGATACAACGTGTTTCTGCCATAGTGACCTTGATCACGCATCCGGTTTGCAAAAACACCACACATTAAAAAGTGTAAAGAAACGTAAAGAACAAACTTCTCTGTAACAGCTGTGTCACCCTCAGTCTCATTGTGGCGATCATCTTCTAATATGCATATGATCACGATGGGCTTAAAACATGAAACCAATATTACAAATATCAAAATATCAAAATATTAAAATAGAGTGGCATGTCGAAAGCATCTCAAAAAAGTACATCACAACCCATTCAAAAGGAAATAAATCATTTGTAAATCCATACTGTCATATTTCAGGCATGTTGTGTAAAACACGTTTTTTTAAACTTTTGGCCCTGGGGGATTTCTCTGGGATGCACCATAACGGCTGAGGTAGAAGGGTATCCCTATCCTGCCCCCATTTATTCTTTTTTTTAGACTTCTTCAGAACTGCTGGATTAAGTCCCCAAGTCCTGTAATGGCGGCCTCAGCATTTGTTAACATGTTGCAGCCAGCCAATCAGAGTGCTCGCTCCCGTGGGACCATCACTCCTGAGAGAGCGAGGTGGTTGAAGGGGAAAAAAAGCCCCCTTGGCCAATCAGAATGCTCTATTTTTTTAAGTTGTGCTTGTGGGACTCTTACAAATATTTTTGAACCTTAATTTTCAAAAAAATACTGAATGGACTTACATGGAATCACAAAAAACATGCTTTCTGGAGCAAGATCTAGCTTCTTGCCACCTTTGGTGTAATTTCAATCAGCCGTTTTAGCTGTAGCGCTTTCCAAAAATAGCTATGTAAATTGCATGGGGAAATTGCATTTTGGGACCCCCTTATTTTCTCTGCCTCTACTTGACGCACACACACACATACACGCACACACCACAGACATAAAAGTAACACCAAAGGCTTTAGTCCTACTTTTATATCTGGCCTGTCCCGGTTTTTGTTTGTCAAAATCTGGTCACCCTAATAACTAGGAAGTGTAACATCTAATTGCTTTAAAGGTGCACAACGTGAAGCTGACGGACATCAAAACTTGCCTCTCATCCTTGAAAATCACGAGGCCATGTGAGGGAAGAGGAACTGGAAGCCATTTCTTCTGATTCCCCCCTGCACACATGGATTCTTTCTCCTTCGCGCAGCTCCTGAACCATTCAACTTGTAATAGGGGTCCACTGACATTGAACTGTTCGCCCAGTTAGAGCATTTCATTTAAAAGCTTCAGACAGAATGAATGATTTAGAGTGCCCCAAGAAATAACGGGTCAGTATTTTATTACAATGTGGGATTCAATACACCTCGAATCCTCCAAATGAATATCACTTGAGGGCCATGATTCATGCTTTGTAAAACAACGATCAAACGTGTGGGGCTTCTGAAACATATTTTGTGAAAAAATGCAAATATGTGGGCTTATATTGTAAAATGAATATCAGGTGGCAGTGTGTCAACGTAAAACTGCTTGATTTCTAGGAGAGGTTCGTCCATTGGAGTAGTCCTTAGCTCTTATTAAATAACCATTGACAAACCCAATAGTTCTGTTTGGCTTCCAACCTTTTGACTTTGTCAACGCTAATTTTGTCATATTTCTTCAAACTTTATTTGTTGAGGAGCTGTTTCCTCCCTCGCCAATATAAAAAGAAAAACATGCTAAAGGCAAAAATATTATTCGATTTCAAAAAGCCTGCATTGTCACAGTAGTCCCTGGCACATAAGATAACTACTTTGCGTTCGGATGTGCTCTTGTGTAACAGCAGAATACTGCCACACACAGTGAAGTTAGCCAGTGGTAGAAGTGCGCGACCTATTGCCCAAGTTGTAGTGGGCAGAAGAAAAATGTGAATGACACAACAACAGACAAATGAGTGACCAGGGTGAAAGTCCCTAGAATTACGTTTCGTGTATATTTAATTATAGTAAAATGAAAAGGTCTTGGCCCAAGACCAAAATAAATGTATTATATATGCCAGAACAAGAAAACAGTGTATTTGGTATTAGCAGTTTCCAGTCGCGGCTTGAACTGCATGGAAGGGGAAGGGCGGCGGGGTGTGGCGGGGGGGGGAGCTGGCTCGGGTAAAAATTAACTAAAAAATAAATATATTTTTTTTTTAAACTTACCTCGCTCCACGCCGCTCTGCTTTCCCTTGTCGCTCCAGGCAGGCACAGGCTCCCAGCCTGCCCTGCACCAATCCCGACACTGCTCAGAGCAGCGTCAGAATTGGCTGGGAGTGCCCTGGCTGCGCGCTCCCAGGCAGACTCTGTGTTGCTGGGCTGGAGGGAGCCCTGTGCGCATGTGTGCTTGGCCGTCCCGAGACAGCCGGCCAAACACACATGCGCTTTAGGAGGGTGCACAAGCATTCCCCCTCAGTGCACGTCACCCCTGTGGCCCCGCCCCTTTCAAAGAAAAGGATAATAAACATGGTTTATTAGCCTTTTCTTTTAAAGATTTTGCATCTGCCGCTGCTGGCAGGGGGGGCAACACTCCTCTGCCCAAATGGAGGAGCCGCCCCGGGCAGTTTCAATTATTAAACCAATGTTCCTAACCCACCCTATTCTGTATAAATGCAGGACGAAATGCACGGATAAGAAGTATGGTGCTTCACACGAGTGAAGTGAAATGACAACTCTACATCAAAGATGTGACAGTCTGCAGAGATTTCATGTGGGGGTGGTTCTTCTTCATCTTCCGTCTGACTGACAAGTATGTAGTCTGGGTGGATAAGGGCATTAATCCTTGTTAAATTCTAAGTAGGGATTTGCCACTGCAGGCACCAGGCCATCTGGTCTCCCGGAGGTGGTCGGGCTTTGGTAGCTTTAGTATAATCTGTACAGCTCCGCCCCTCCCGCATGTCTAGGGGGCGTGCTCTGACTGCAGCCGGCCTCAGAGGGCGCATACCCTCTTGACGACGCTCTGCTCTCTATGGTTAATGCATACATTAATTAACATTGAGTTCGTTTTTCGGAAACTCGAGTTTTTTAAGAAATAAAGTGAAACACTTAAAATCAATTTAAACATGCTTGAATAGTCGACCTATGAAGAATTCATTTTGCTTGTGCCAGTGTCATAATTGATTAAAATGTTGTTATAGGGTTTGAGTGGATGTGTTGAGTGAATGAGGATGAATGTTTGAAGATGGCTGTCGTGTTGACGCCAAGCAATGCTAAGCCCCAGGCTGTGACTACCTGCTGGGTGTGATTGGGTAGTCCTATCTCTGTTTCCATTACAGGGAGCTGTCCAGTATTTCAGCAACAGCAGCAGAGGCTGCAGACGAGGAGGGGAGAGCGGGCTGCAGAGTCCCCGGGTACGGAACGCTGCATGGCTGGCAGGGGCTGCACAGAGAAGGGCATCCTATCCGAGTGCGCATCTATCCGGCAGCCCTGGCATCACCACTAGGTAAGTCAGAGGGGGCATCTGGTGCATCATGCGGTGGGGGCATGTGAGTGCTGATAAGAAGCGGATTGAAGTGGGGGAGGTGCACGTCTTCCACTGATGGTGCTTTGGCGGAGGCTGCTGTTCTTCATGGCAGACGCTTGCTTTGTGTCGGCTCTTCTCGGGGCGCTGTATTTAAATGGCCGGGGATGGGCAAGAATGAGACCCTGCTGTTCTTATGAGGCACCCAGAGGACAAAGTGTTTGTGGGTGGAGGCGGCGGAGGTTTGAGGTTAACTGTGGTGCAGAGTTTGTATGCATCCGAAGTTAATGTTGAGGACAGATTGGGGGGGGGGAGAGAGTAAACAGAAGCATGAGAATGAGTGTGGAATAAAAGAGAACGTGCATTATACAAGGGATTGAGAGCAAAGGGAGGAGAGAGTTTGGGGAGGGGCGCATTTGGAGGGGAGCTAACGAGACCGGGAATGAGACAGAAATACACGAGAAGGTGTGAGAGTGGGGGCGAGAGGAGGGAGGAGTGCCAGGATGAGAGAATAGAGAGAAAAAGAAGGAAGGTGAACTAAGGAGAGTGCAAACAGGGGACGAGTCCAGAAAGAGAGAGGTTGGCAGGAGACAGAGGAAAGAGGGAGGTGACGGTGAAGCGGAGAAGGGTGGGCATCTGAGAGCAAGAGATCTAAAGAGGGAAAGCGAGGGGACCGAAGTGATGCGGGTGGAGAGGATGCTGGCGCATGTGATACGGAGAGAGATGGAGTAGAAGGAGGCGAGGATGACACAAAGTAGGATGGACGCGAAAGAGGAGACGAGGAGAGAAAGAACGAGAGGTGGATTAGTAAAGGGCCGAGAGGTGGGAGGATGAGGCGAGAGACCGGGCTGAGATTGTTTAAGAGAGTGTAGACAAGGGTGACATGGAGGAGAGAGAAGGTAAACACGGGATAGAGAGCAGATCAGCGATGAAGGAGAGATGCGCCAGTGACGGGCAGAAAAGAAAGGGCAGAAGAGGCATGACGGGCGAAGAGCAGGAAGGAGAGAGGTGCGTGCAGCGGGACTGCTGACTGAGCACCGATACCTGGGCTCGAAAGAGGGTGTTTATGTGGACGGGGAATTGAGAGAAATACATTTCCGTGTGTGTGTGAGAGAGAGAGTGCGGGCAGGAGGGGGGAGAGGGAGTGGAGCGTGGCGTGTATGTTTGAGAGTCAGTATGTTTGTGTGTGAGTGTGTGGGGGAGGAGAGGGAGTGAGTATGGCGTGTATGTTTCAGAGTCAGTTTGTGTGTGAGTGTGGGCGGGAGGGGTGGAGAGGGAGTGGAGTGTGGCGTGGATGTTTGAGAGTTAGTATGTGTGTATGGGGCGGAGAGGGAGTGGAGTATCGAGAAAAATGTTTGAGAGTCAGGATGTGTGTGTGTGGGGGCGGAGAGGGAGTGGAGCATGGCATGGTTGTTTGAGAGTCAGTATATATGTGTGGGGGCATAGAGGGAGTGGAGCATGGCATGTTTGTTTGAGAGTCAGTATGTGTGTGTGGGGACATACATGGCGTGTATGTTTGAGAGTCAGTATGTGTGTGTGAGGCGGAGAGGGAGTGGAGTATGGCATGTATGCTTGAGAGTCAGTATGTGTATGGGGAGAGGGAGTGGAGTATGGTGTGTATGTTTGAGAGTCAGTATGTGTGTGTGTGAGTGTGTGGGGGTGGAGAGGGAGTGAGTATTGCATGTATGTTTGAGAGTCAGGATGTGTGTGTGTGGGGGAAGAGAGAGAGTGGAGTATGGTGTGTATGTTGGAGAGTCAGTATGTGTGTAGGGGTGAAGAGGAAGTGGAGTATGGCCTGTATGTTGGAGAGTCAGTGTGTGTGTGGGGAGGGGCGGAGATGGAGTGGAGCATGGCGTGTATGTTTGAGAGTCAGTATGTGTGTGAGGGGGCGAAGACGGAGTGGAGCATGGCGTGTATGTTGGTGAGTCAGTATGTGTGTGGGGGTGGAGAGGAAGTGGGGTATGGCGTGTATGTTTGAGAGTCAGCATGTGTGTGTGTGGGTCAGAGAGGGAGTGGAGTATGGCGTGTGTGTTGGAGAGTCAGTATGTTTGTGTGGGGGTCAGAGAGGGAGTGGAGTATGGCGTGTATGTTGGAGAGTCAGTATGTGTGTGGGGAGGAGAGGGAGTGAAGTATAGTGTGTCTATTTGAGTCAGTAGGTGTGTGTGTGGGGGCGAAGAGGGAGTGGAGCGTGGCGTGTATGTTTGAGAGTCAGTATGTGTGTGTGGGGGTCAGAGAGGGAGTGGAGCATGGCATGCATGTTGGAGAGTCAGTATGTGTGTGGGGCGGAGAGGATATGGAGTATGGCGTGTATGTTGGAGAGTCAGTATGTGTGTGGGACGGAGAGGGAATGGAGTATGGCGTGTATGTTGGAGAGTCAGTATGTGTGTGGGGTGGAGAGGGAGTGAAGTATGGTGTGTATATTTGACTCAGTAGGTGTGTGTGTGTGGAAGGGCGGAGAGGGAGTAGAGTATGGCGTGTATGTTTGAGAGTCAGTATGTGTGTGTGGTGGGTCAGAGAGGGAGTGGAGCATGGCATGTATGTTGGAGAGTCAATATGTGTGTGGGGGGGCGGAGAGGGAGTGGAGCATGGCGTGCATGTTTGAGAGTCAGTATGTGTGTGTGGGGGGGTCAGAGAGGGAGTAGAGTATGGCGTGTATGTTTGAGAGTCCCTATGTCTGTGGGGGGGTCAGAGAGGGAGTGGAGTATGGCGTGTATGTTTGAGAGTCACTATGTGTGTGGGGGGGTCAGAGAGGGAGTGGAGTATGGCATGTATGTTTGAGAGTCAGTATGTGTGTGGGGGTCAGAGAGGGAATGGAGCATGGCGTGCATGTTTGAGAGTCAGTATGTGTGTGTGGGGGGGTCAGAGAGGGAGTAGAGTATGGCGTGTATGTTTGAGAGTCACTGTGTGTGGGGGGGTCAGAGAGGGAGTGGAGTATGGCGTGTATGTTTAAGAGTCAGTATGTGTGTGGGGGTCAGAGAGGCAGTGGAGCATGGCGTGTATGTTGGAGAGTCAGTATGTGTGTGGGGGCGGAGAGGGAATGGAGTATGGCGTGTATGTTGGAGAGTCAGTATGTGTGTGGGGGTGGAGAGGGAGTGAAGTATGGCATGTATGTTTGAGAGTCAGTATGTGTGTGGGGGTGGAGAGGGAGTGAAGTATGCTGTGTATATTTGACTCAGTAGGTGTGTGTGGGGGTCAGAGAGGGAGTGGAGTATGGCGTGTATGTTTGAGAGTCATTATGTGTGTGTGGGGGTCAGAGAGGGAGTGGAGTATGGCGTGTATATTGGAGAGTTAGTATGTGTGTGGGGGCGGAGAGGGACTGGAGCATGGCATGTTTGTTGGAGAGTCAGTATGTGTGTGGAGGGCGGAGAGGGAGTGGAGTATAGTGTGTATGTTTGAGAGTCAGCATGTGTGTGAGGGGTCAGAGAGGGAGTGGAGTATGGGGTGTATGTTGGAGAGTCAGTATGTGTGTGGGGGCGGAGAGGGACTGGAGCATGGCATGTTTGTTGGAGAGTCAGTATGTGTGTGGAGGGCGGAGAGGGAGTGGAGTATAGTGTGTATGTTTGGAAGTCAGCATGTGTGTATGGGGATCAGAGAGGGAGTGGAGTATGGCGTGTATGTTGGAGAGTTAGTATGTGTGTGGGGGCGGAGAGGGACTGGAGCATGGCATGTTTGTTGGAGAGTCAGTATGTGTGTGGAGGGCGGAGAGGGAGTGGAGTATAGTGTGTATGTTTGAGAGTCAGCATGTGTGTGGGGGGTTAGAGAGGGAGTGGAGTATGGGTGTATGTTGGAGAGTTAGTATGTGTGTGGGGGCGGAGAGGATATGGAGTATGGCGTGTATGTTGGAGAGTCAGTATGTGTGTGGGGCGGAGAGGGAATGGAGTATGGCGTGTATGTTGGAGAGTCAGTATGTGTGTGGGGTGGAGAGGGAGTGAAGTATGGTGTGTATATTTGACTCAGTAGGTGTGTGTGTGTGGAAGGGCGGAGAGGGAGTAGAGTATGGCGTGTATGTTTGAGAGTCAGTATGTGTGTGTGGTGGGTCAGAGAGGGAGTGGAGCATGGCATGTATGTTGGAGAGTCAATATGTGTGTGGGGGGGCGGAGAGGGAGTGGAGCATGGCGTGCATGTTTGAGAGTCAGTATGTGTGTGTGGGGGGGTCAGAGAGGGAGTAGAGTATGGCGTGTATGTTTGAGAGTCCCTATGTCTGTGGGGGGGTCAGAGAGGGAGTGGAGTATGGCGTGTATGTTTGAGAGTCACTATGTGTGTGGGGGGGTCAGAGAGGGAGTGGAGTATGGCATGTATGTTTGAGAGTCAGTATGTGTGTGGGGGTCAGAGAGGGAATGGAGCATGGCGTGCATGTTTGAGAGTCAGTATGTGTGTGTGGGGGGGTCAGAGAGGGAGTAGAGTATGGCGTGTATGTTTGAGAGTCACTGTGTGTGGGGGGGTCAGAGAGGGAGTGGAGTATGGCGTGTATGTTTAAGAGTCAGTATGTGTGTGGGGGTCAGAGAGGCAGTGGAGCATGGCGTGTATGTTGGAGAGTCAGTATGTGTGTGGGGGCGGAGAGGGAATGGAGTATGGCGTGTATGTTGGAGAGTCAGTATGTGTGTGGGGGTGGAGAGGGAGTGAAGTATGGCATGTATGTTTGAGAGTCAGTATGTGTGTGGGGGTGGAGAGGGAGTGAAGTATGCTGTGTATATTTGACTCAGTAGGTGTGTGTGGGGGTCAGAGAGGGAGTGGAGTATGGCGTGTATGTTTGAGAGTCATTATGTGTGTGTGGGGGTCAGAGAGGGAGTGGAGTATGGCGTGTATATTGGAGAGTTAGTATGTGTGTGGGGGCGGAGAGGGACTGGAGCATGGCATGTTTGTTGGAGAGTCAGTATGTGTGTGGAGGGCGGAGAGGGAGTGGAGTATAGTGTGTATGTTTGAGAGTCAGCATGTGTGTGAGGGGTCAGAGAGGGAGTGGAGTATGGGGTGTATGTTGGAGAGTCAGTATGTGTGTGGGGGCGGAGAGGGACTGGAGCATGGCATGTTTGTTGGAGAGTCAGTATGTGTGTGGAGGGCGGAGAGGGAGTGGAGTATAGTGTGTATGTTTGGAAGTCAGCATGTGTGTATGGGGATCAGAGAGGGAGTGGAGTATGGCGTGTATGTTGGAGAGTTAGTATGTGTGTGGGGGCGGAGAGGGACTGGAGCATGGCATGTTTGTTGGAGAGTCAGTATGTGTGTGGAGGGCGGAGAGGGAGTGGAGTATAGTGTGTATGTTTGAGAGTCAGCATGTGTGTGGGGGGTTAGAGAGGGAGTGGAGTATGGGTGTATGTTGGAGAGTTAGTATGTGTGTGGGGGCGGAGAGGATATGGAGTATGGCGTGTATGTTGGAGAGTCAGTATGTGTGTGGGGGCGGAGAGGGAATGGAGTATGGTGTGTATGTTGGAGAGTCAGTATGTGTGTGGGGTGGAGAGGGAGTGAAGTATGGCATGTATGTTGGAGAGTCAGTATGTGTGTGGGGGTGGAGAGGGAGTGAAGTATGCTGTGTATATTTGACTCAGTAGGTGTGTGTGGGGGTCAGAGAGGGAGTGGAGTATAGCGTGTATGTTTGAGAGTCAGTATGTGTGTGTGGGGGTCAGAGAGAGAGTGGAGTATGGCGTGTATGTTGGAGAGTTAGTATGTGTGTGGGGGCGGAGAGGGACTGGAGCATGGCATGTTTGTTGGAGAGTCAGTATGTGTGTGGAGGGCGGAGAGGGAGTGGAGTATAGTGTGTATGTTTGAGAGTCAGCATGTGTGTGGGGGGTCAGAGAGGGAGTGGAGTATGGGGTGTATGTTGGAGAGTCAGTATGTGTGGGGGGCGGAGAGGGACTGTAGCATGGCGTGTGTGTTTGAGAGTCAGTATGTGTGGGGGCGGAGAGGGAATGGAGTATGGCGTGTATGTTGGAGAGTCAGTATGTGTGTGGGGTGGAGAGGGAGTGAAGTATGGTGTGTATATTTGACTCAGTAGGTGTGTGTGTGTGGAAGGGCGGAGAGGGAGTAGAGTATGGCGTGTATGTTTGAGAGTCAGTATGTGTGTGTGGGGGGGTCAGAGAGGGAGTGGAGCATGGGGTGTATGTTGGAGAGTCAGTATGTGTGTGGGGAGGAGAGGGAGTGAAGTATAATGTGTCTATTTGAGTCAGTAGGTGTGTGTGTGGGGGCGAAGAGGGAGTGGAGCGTGGCGTGTATGTTTGAGAGTCAGTATGTGTGTGTGGGGGTCAGAGAGGGAGTGGAGCATGGCATGCATGTTGGAGAGTCAGTATGTGTGTGGGGCGGAGAGGATATGGAGTATGGCGTGTATGTTGGAGAGTCAGTATGTGTGTGGGGCGGAGAGGGAATGGAGTATGGCGTGTATGTTGGAGAGTCAGTATGTGTGTGGGGTGGAGAGGGAGTGAAGTATGGTGTGTATATTTGACTCAGTAGGTGTGTGTGTGTGGAAGGGCGGAGAGGGAGTAGAGTATGGCGTGTATGTTTGAGAGTCAGTATGTGTGTGTGGGGGGGTCAGAGAGGGAGTGGAGCATGGCATGTATGTTGGAGAGTCAATATGTGTGTGGGGGGCGGAGAGGGAGTGGAGCATGGCGTGCATGTTTGAGAGTCAGTATGTGTGTGTGGGGGGGTCAGAGAGGGAGTAGAGTATGGCGTGTATGTTTGAGAGTCCCTATGTCTGTGGGGGGGTCAGAGAGGGAGTGGAGTATGGGGTGTATGTTTGAGAGTCACTATGTGTGTGGGGGGGTCAGAGAGGGAGTGGAGTATGGCATGTATGTTTGAGAGTCAGTATGTGTGTGGGGGTCAGAGAGGGAATGGAGCATGGCGTGCATGTTTGAGAGTCAGTATGTGTGTGTGGGGGGTCAGAGAGGGAGTAGAGTATGGCTTGTATGTTTGAGAGTCACTGTGTGTGGGGGGGTCAGAGAGGGAGTGGAGTATGGCGTGTATGTTTAAGAGTCAGTATGTGTGTGGGGGTCAGAGAGGGAGTGGAGCATGGCGTGTATGTTGGAGAGTCAGTATGTGTGTGGGGGCGGAGAGGGAATGGAGTATGGCGTGTATGTTGGAGAGTCAGTATGTGTGTGGGGGTGGAGAGGGAGTGAAGTATGGGGTGTATGTTGGAGAGTCAGTATGTGTGGGGGGCGGAGAGGGACTGTAGCATGGCGTGTGTGTTTGAGAGTCAGTATGTGTGGGGGGCGGAGAGGGACTGTAGCATGGCGTGTGTGTTTGAGAGTCAGTATGCTTGGAGTTTGTATCCCTGTACGAATGGCGCTCCTTTGCTTTGGCAGCTCGGTTCGGGTTTAGGAACACACATACTCCCGTGAACGCGCCAGACAGGTGCGGAGTGCTCGTGAGAGCAGAGGGCTCGTGAGAGACAGAGTTAGACTGGAACAGAGGAGTGACGGAGACAGAGAGAGAGACGGGAACAGAGAGAGAGACGGAGACACAGACAGAGAGAGTGGAAAGAAAAGAGACGGAGACAGAGAGACAGGAACAGAGTAGAGACGGAGCCACAGACAGAGAGACTAACAGAGAGAGAGAGACGGACAGAGAGACAGGACCAGAGAGACAGTCGGAGCCACAGACAGAGAAACGGGAAAGGAGGAGATACGGGGCCACAGGCAGAGAGACAGGATCAGAGAGAGAGATGGACGCAGACAGAGAGACTGGAAACAGTAATCGAGGAAGAGACGGGGACACAGACAGAGAGACTGGACCAGAGGAGAGACGGAGACTGTAACGGGGAAGAGACAGGGCCACAGAGAGACAGGAACAGGGGAGAGACGGAGCCACAGGCAGGGACTGGAACAGGCGAGAGATGGAGACTGGAACGGGGGTAGGCGGGATGCTGCTCCTAAATTATTTAGAGCTCTTCTCAATGAACAGAAGGAAGGCATTTTACTTATCTGTGCTGAGGATGTAAACAAAATGGGTGACCATGTGTGTCTGGATGTGGGTGGTGGGAGAGGTGCGCGCAGTCATCGCCGGCTCTACAGAACAATGAGCTATTTTTGGCTTTTGTATGGAAAGAGATCGGGGCTCTGGCGGCCGCGGGGAGCCGCGGAGAGCGCACACCGTGCTGACTAGGAGGCAGTGCGTATTCTTCACAGACCAGGTTTGCTCTACCTTTCAAAGCAAGAACCATGTCCTAGTTTTCCTCCATTCATGGAAAGCACCCTGCTAAATGGTTGCCGTTTGTAACCGAAACATCACCCGGGGGTCATAGGCCAATGCAGAGATTGCGAGGGGCATGACCCGTGCGTGAAAGCTGTGGGCAACCGTTGGTTCGAGGCATCTGGTGGGCATTGTTTTGCGTTTGGAATCTGGGGGCATCGCTCCAGTCATAGAATTTGGGGGTGGGGTAGGATCCATCCATGCATATTTTATTTCTATGTGTTTTATTTGTTGTTTTGTATAATGCGCACCAGACCTGTATAGGTATCAGAACGCTTTACTGCAATTCAATTAGGCAAGTTGGGCATTTACGCACAAAAGGGTATAGGTAATGGAATGCCTCTAGTAAGGATAGGGCTTCAAGTAGCTGAGAGCGGTATCCCATCTAAGAGGAAAATAGGCGAGGTTTACTCAACAAGGATATATTTACAGAGCCAACAGGGATAGTTTGAGGTGACAAATTAGGGAGCGTGTTTTCGGGGCTGTGCATTGTAGGAGGTTACAAAGTAATCGGCAGGTGAGACGTAGGTGAAAGAGACGTCATCATTTGGACCCTGGCAGAATCTGATAGTCTGTGGACTCCTCAGAGGAATTATTATAGTGTATTTTCCGTGGATTCACCTCTGGCTGTAGTGAATGGCCAATGAGGTGTTTCATGATGAGGCGAATCATGCCTGGAAGTATTGCGCAGAGAGAAGGTGTTTGCATTCTTTCTTGAAGGGGATGTGAGATGGGTTGGTTCTAGTTGCGGGTGGGACAGAGGTCTGGATCTTAGACGCGAGCCAAGAAGGGTTGGCTCAGTGTGCAGGATTTTCTGAGGACCGGGTGTTTCCAGACAAAGCAAGTCTACACTTTTCAGATTTCTGACTCCCCAGAGACCATACGTTTTCAGGCTTGTGCATGGAATCTTTGGTCATCTCACAATGCATATACTTAGGTCACCACCCTCCATGCATGAACGCTTGGGTTTTCAATTTTTGCTTATTTTGTAAACATGAGAGTGCATCTGTATTAATTTAGTTCCTGTGACTAGAGGATGGGTGCCCAGACACTGAAGTGAGTGAGGCACTACCCTTAAATTCAATGACGTCCTTGTTGTCAAAACGCTGCTGATTAGTTCTTCCTGAGTACCACTATTTGGCACACTAGAGGGGTGAAGTGTTAATTTCTGTTGTTCAAGGTGAAGCAGCCTCTAGGCTCGGCCTCCCTATTTGTCTGTCCCTGACTGCTACAGCAGGAAGGCTGATGATAGGCTGACGAAGGCTGTTGACAGCCAGGTGCAGAGATCCCGCACCCCAAATCACCCTTGTTTCGGATACTCCTGCTTGGAGCCAGCACCATTGCTACCTGAGAGTCATCACCTTGAACAAAGGCTGTGCCTAAGAGACAGCCAGAAAATGACATTTGAAAGAGAAGCACACCAAACTGGCTCGGAAACCTTAGATGTAGATTTTTGGAAGTTATATAGAAATGGGCCCTAAACCACCACACTTTGTTCCCGTTCTTTTTGATGAAAGGAAGGGAGCGCTCCACAGAATACTCCAAGGACTGATGTGTGAACAAGGCTGGTCTCTGTTAGTTGCCTACCTGCCCTGAGATGAAGAGACATCATCTGAAGTCTACAGCTTGTTGGAGAAACTGAGGATTTGCCTAGCACCTAGAAGCCTGCTGCCTGCTCAGAGAGAGAAGGAACGTGTCTGGCCCTGCAGGTGGAGAGACTGGCACGTTGAATACCCCAAAGTAGCCAAAGCAGCTTGTTCATTGAGCAAAGCCAGTGTAGTCCTTAGTACTGAAAGGTCTCACAGTGCAGTTCCTGTCACAAGCTGCTTAAATAAACTAAGCACCAGAACATCATTGTGCTGTCTGGTAGTCCCGCTTCAGGCACCCATGGACTGGTGGTGCTGTTTTCTGCCTATGGTGATAATCTGTGATCACCCATCTGCATCCGTCCAAGGAATCTGCAACGGCCAAAGATGAGCAACTGCCCACATTGGCCTGGAGGCTAAAAGTGCCTTATACAAGCACCTAGCTGCATCAGCCTGGAGTTCACAACTGCCGAATACACTCACCTGTGTGCACTAGTGCTGAGGCTGCAGCTGCTGAAGGCAAGGACCTGTGGAGCAGACCCATCGCTCTGTTTAACCGCAGTGGCCAGGGAGGAGCGAGATGCCATCTGTGGTCCCCCTATCACTGACACCGAAGGTGCAAAATCACTGACCGATCCCCAGTTCTGTTGATCAGGTAAAACAGTCTGATCTTGCATGAACGGAGAGACTGCACTCAATTTATCCTTGTGTGAAGTCTTCTGTGTTTAACTTTTTCTCGCAACAACGCTGGAAAACCTTTACTTATTCCTGGATTGCACTCCACACTGGAACATGATGTGTACTATTTGATGTGGATGTTGTAAAAAAAATCATCATTTTTATTGTGTGGTATTTTATTGATTTTCTCATAAAATCTTGCATCAACATTGCACCTCAATACAACACCATCACGTATCCCCCACCCCTCCCTCAGAGTCACTTCTTTCCTTAGTATTGTCCCAGGATTTATTGTTAGTTGCTATATAAGTCAACTTTGAGTTGTTGCTGGTTCATTCTGTTGTGTTGGCTGACAGTATGTAGCCGGGGGCCTTCCCGCGTGCCTTCCCTGTCTCTCACTCGTGATCCACTCCTTAATTAGTCACCTCCCGTCTATCCGCTGTATATTTTACCAAATTCTTTGGGACAACCTCGGCCTTTGTAGACCACCTCTTCTCTCGAGTAACATATATTAATTTCTTGCTCCCAGTGTCGTAATTTTGGAGTCGTTATGATGCCTAATTTAATCTCTGTTTCACGTATGGCCAAGAGGAAGCCCAAATTGATAAAAAGTTTCTTCAGAAAATCATATATATTTTTTTTGCAAGGCATTATTTTGCAGTAGTCCTCCACTTTCTTGTAATATGCTTGTAGTATCTTCAGAGTTTGGGCCGAAATAATAGAATCATTTGTTCTTTTGGCCAGAACCACGAATACACTCATACTACTGGTAAAGGCAGATTAGGTATAGCGTCATTCAGTTTCGACGAGACTGCCCTGGAAGACATCTTACTAAAATTCCCTCCTCACTTGAAAGAAAATGTCCTTCTTTTTTGGAGTTAGGTCCTAGTCCAGATTCCCTGTGGTATACAAGTAAATGACCCCTACAACCATTCAATTGTGGACAACACCCTGATGACTTGAAGAGGACCTTAGGAGAGCCATTTGAACATAAAGGAGCATGCTGTCCATTTCCCAACAGTTGGGACCATCTGAGAGGTCTGCCCGGCCCCTTAAATGGTTACCTACCTGTCAGCTGAAAATCTTGTCTGTGGACCAGATGAAGCCTCCTTCACTAGGAGAACATTAGCCACTAGCCCCAGGCCCCACGTGACTTCTCAGCTCATATACCGTGATAAGGACCAGTGGAGTTACAGCTGAGGAGCTCATTTAGTGGACAAGAAGGATGATAGCGTTGAGAAGGCCAGCCCAGAGTGGTGTCTGTGCTGGATAAGCATACACCTCTCTTCCAACAAACAACATTTTACCCAATCCTGGCTCCCAAACCAGAGGCTCCTTGGATGCAAGTTCCCGTGTGGGATCGAAAAAGCGTGACCACAACTGGCCAGTTCGGAGAAATGAACTTGTTAAATAGGCTTGGTGCCAGCTTACTGCAAAGAACACACAAGCCACAGAAGTAACTGTGACCAGTTACTTTTGACATATTGGGCCTTCTTATGCACTTATGGACCTCAACTGAGGTACTGAAAAGCAAAAAACACAGAACAACTAGAAAATCACTAACGGCAACCCTCTTTGTTTATTAAATAGTTTTCGTTTCAGCTTATTTGAGTGTGTTGGATTGCTGAGCTAAAACACGTCAGCATTAGCTAAACGCACTAAGCTGCCTTGGGAGTTCTTGCCAGAGTTTTAAGGATGCTTGGGCTAGACTTGACTGGCACCTTGGATATTTTGTATATTTCGATAGAACAGTTGGCCAGTGACTGCATGTTTGCATTAATAGGTAGCGATTTTCACACAAATCCACCTGCCTTCATGTTGATTATAACCCACGTTATTTGAGTGAGGCCAACATTTACCTATACTTTGGCATAGTCCTATGCATAGCATAGGTGGTAGTCATTACTTTGTTTTTATTTTACTGTATATTATATAAAAAGTAGTTGGTGTTATATATTTGGAGCTGCAAGTTCTAACACTTGTTTTTTCAATATCGTTTCTTATTTTAACGTGTATGTGCAGTGACTGTATATTAATGGTATATTGGTTCTAAAAGAAATATCCCTGAGTTTACATTTCTTTGAAGGCTAGTGTGTTACGTTATGTCTGATGGGAACCTTCATAGGACATCCTTGGAGCAAGCCTTCTCTGCTCGCCAGAGATAGCTCCTAGAGTCAAGGATGGAAGAGACTCTTGGCTGACCTCTGTTGGTAACAGAAACCAGAGATCTGGGTAACATGGAAAGGATGGATTCTAACCATGATACTGCTCTGTGTAGCTCCTACAGCTCACAAAATGTGGAGAAATAGCCCAAGACTGTCAATCAGAGTGGTTAATAATGCAACATAGTATCTTAAAACAACATGTATCCAGCACAGCACACCTACTTTTGATACTCAAACCAAACAATCAATGCAAGTGAAATTCACAGAGCTGGACCAGCTGTAATAATGAACTATGGGCTTGATTTATACATTGGCGTACGAGATACTCCGTCACAATGGTGACGGACAGCCCGTCAGATGAAATCTAAATCCAGTTATATCCTATGGGATTTAGATTGCGGCGGACGGGATATCTGTCACCGTCGTGATGAAGAAATCTGTCCTCGGAAATCTAAACCAGGCCCTAAATGTTCAGGGCCCGTGCAAGTGGTAGATGTAATAGGAAATGCTTCTGTTCGTAACGTTCTGTAATAGGAAATGTTTCTGCTCGTAGCATATTACAATAGGAAACGCTTCTGCTCATAACGTTTTGTTAGCATTATGTTTTCCCTCACCTGCTCAACTCTTATAAGTTTGACAGACTTGGATTGTTCAAAAAATTAGTTTTCCTAAGCTCTTTAGAAGAAAAATAGATTCTGAATTTACCACGAAAATGTCAAATTGTGAAATATTGCTCAGACTGAAGATGCTTTGCACAAGTATGTACCCTGTGCAAGATGATATCTTCGATTTATACCATTAATATAGCAGTGTGGAAGTAAGGACTGTCTGAAGAAAACGAGAATAACAAACTTTGGACCATTAGACCATTTGATTGGTCCAGTGCTTGAAATGGAAAAATTAAAGTGCAGGTACTCTGTGCCAGGGTACCTGCTTGTTTCCGAGAAGTGCTGGTACTCTCCAATTAAAAGTATTACGCTTTTCTTGAGATGTGCCGGTACTCTCCCTCTCAAAATAAAAAAGTGCCGGTACTCAGTACCGGACAGTACCGGCTCATTTAAAGCACTGGATTGGTCGAAGAAAATGTCAGCGTCTAAGTACCTTTTGTAAAGCTGGTTTGTGGGGGAGAATACGAGCATAGAAAAATTGTGGAGAGTTGAATTATGGCGGCCAATTTCTGTTCATGCACCTCGAAGGTAAGCAACTCCTCAGGACTTCCCAAAGCTTGGGGGTGTGCGGGCTGGTAATGCTGCGACGGGGGAACGGAAGCTACTTCCAGAGTCAGCATTTTGGGCAGAACAGACACAGCCCCCAGGTGTGCTCACAAACCTGCAAGCTTTCTCCCTGGACAGCATCTTCTCGACATGGTGGGGGCGGAGGGGGGAGCTATTGGCAGATCTAATTAGCAAGACAGCTGTGCCCTAAATTACAGGATGCCCCGTGGGCCTGGCTTCCGATCTGTACCCACGGAACGTGCCTGCAGGAACATCAGGGCATTTTTAATTGGTGGAGTGTGGAAGCACTGACTGCCTTCCCGTGTTCGACTTCTTCGGAAAGTTGTCACAAAACTAGGGCAGAGAGGGAGAGATACCAGAGACGAGGTAAAGAAAATTATAACCGACGGACAAACACAGTACAAGGAGCAATGAAGCAAAGGCAGCTGAGATAGAGACAATTAGTGGGCCAGTGAGAGACGGAATAAGTGAGACAAAGAGACAGGTGAAGGCTTGAGAGTAAGAAAAAGGATGCCTCATGTGACGACTAACTACCCATTATTTAGCATGTGTTAAGGCGGCCTTACTAGTGTGGGACAGCAGGAACTGGGTGAATTATGAAGATGAAAGGAATAGAGGGTTTTGTTAGACTTCCTGCGTAATGAAGGAGAAGAGGGAGGGAGAGAGACAGAGCACAAGAGAGTGCGAGAGAGATGCTCACAGATCCACATCCTCCCTAAGTTTTAGGGTAACAACCTGAATTCTAAGGAAAGGTTTTTTGGAAAGTCCATAACTTTGACCTCCATTGACTAACAACAACATTTACTGGACATTTGTAAGGCTTTTGGGGTGTTTATTCTAGCCAGGTTCATGGCTTCTAATGGAGATATTTAGGCATGTGGTAGTGATATCCAGGCAAATGACGTATATGATGGCGTGATCTGCGCATATCAGCATGAATCGGCAATATCTGGGCACAGGATAGCAAACTCTGGGAATATGATGTATATCATCGCATGGTCTGGGCATATGATCATATAAGGTGACAATGCCTGGACAGATGAAGGCACTATCTGGGCATTCAGTGCTGTTCCTGGATAGATGATGGCAATACCTCAGCCTGATGGGGCTACTGAAGCATATGATGACAGTACCAAAGTACCAGTGCATGAGATGGTTTTGCCTGTGCACATATTGGCAGTGCCTGTGCAAAAGATGGGAGTTCCTGGGCATGCGCTGGCCGTGCCTGGGAATTTGATGGCTTGGTCCAGGCACTGACTGGCGATAGCTGAGTATATGATGATTGAACCTAGTTATATTATGTAATTATCGGGGCATATGATAGCATTAGCTGGGCACATAACTACATTATCTGGACATATGGTATGATCTGAGCATATAGGGTAGCATTATCTGGACATACGTTTAAAATACTCGAGCAAGTGAAGGTTGGACCCTGGCCTGTGATGCTGTGCATAGGTAAATGATGGCTGCACCAGCTGTGGGGCCTTATCTCTGAATCCTGGAGCAATCAGTAAGTACTCGGCTGGATAACCAAGTTACACCCTCTGTATACTTGACTCAGTGAGCCGAGCAGTCAGGACCTACTTTGGGAGGTGGTAGTAGGCTTGGAGCTCAGATACAAGCAGATATAGTTATCTGATACAATAATATGAATGTTCTTTTAGGGCATATTACTTTCAAACAAAAGAGTAATTTTTACATTTAGGAAATTTAATCAAGTAAAAACATGTAAACAAGAAATAAAACTAAAAGGTTCTCACGCTTTCTTTGACAGATATATATCTGCAGCCTCTAGAGCTCCGAGCAGAAGACTAATGCGGTGCCACCTCTGTTTTTCGCTGACCACAGGCCACCTCCCTTCAGACCTGAACCACTACAACATGTAACCTCTGCATCACATGCAGTCACTAAACAATAGGTTTATTTTTCGCCTCAAGGCCTGGTGGAGCCCAAGGGGGGGAACAGGGCAGTTACAGAGGGGGCATCATTCCCAGCTGCTCCTCCAGTGACACCACTAGCAGCAAGTGCATGAATTTGCACGTGATGCTCTGTACCTTGCAATCCAGTGTGCAGTGGTTGCACAAATCCGTGGTTTGTATTTGAAGATGGCCCAGTATACATCAGAGGTTTGGGAGTGGGTCTGATGCAGAGGATCTCAGGTGCTGGAAACGTAAGATGGAAGCAAACAGTTGTCTACTAGCATGATTCATACATAACATTAGGCAAAGCCGAAGCAGTTGCAGCCAAATCCACTAATAAAACATGGTGCACTGTTTTCACCCCCAACATATTTATTGTGATCCCAACGCAATGTCACAAGTGTCGGCGAGACAGTAAAATCAGCAAGGAGGAGAGAATGGTGGTGGAAATACCAACAATATGGTATGGGCTTTTTTTTTTTCTTTCAACACGTATGATCTTTTTACCATATGCATCTCAATGAAGATAAGAAATTTGACATTTGTAGTAAATGGGCTCTCCGATTTAGCCCACCAGCATTTTTCACTTTTCATTACCCATTTTTTTGATCTTTACTGTTGATGAATCTCACTAACTGGTTCTCACTCACGGTAAATTCACTGTAATTGGACTGAGTGTGTGCACAGCCAGTGTCTGCCTTTAAAAGATAAGGCTGCTGTGGCACGTATGCAGGCTGCACGTGTCAGACTACCTTCGTGGGCAGCCTGGTAATTGTGCACAGTTAGCCTGGTACAGAAGGGGCTCTCCAAGGATTGGTGTTTACGTGTGGTAGGACTTATAATATCAGTGGGCATTCATAAATAGGTCAGTAGGGTTTACTGGAAAATCTGTAGTGCTTTCACTGTATTTTACATTTAGGTGAAATTTGCCGTAAAGCGCCTACAGAGCTGAACAAGGTGCCAAATGAGGTAAAACATGTATGCCAACATTTTGCAGTCCCTAGCACATTACATCAACATCATATGGGACTTCAAGAACTGACAAATATTTGTGGTGCCGCTCGATTCAGTTTCCAAGCCTTTGTCCCCTTTACTGGTTCAAGTTAATAACTGCTTCCTAGCAGAAGGAACAAAGACTTCCCCACACAAAAGGAACAATTATCAGTGATATATTCAGTTCCGGTGAAAGGAAGGAGTGTGAGAGAACGCTGCATCTGATAATTAGCTAATCACACTGCACCTGTGCTGGGTCAGCCCAGACCAACTGGACAAAGAAGGAAGCTGAGACCTCTGGAGCCAAGAGGTGATGCAACAGGAGGGACTTACATTTGAAGTTTTGGTGAGAAGGGATGAGGCGATGAAGTGAGCTAGAGGCAGAGCTGAAGCCCTTAGATGAGCTCTTTTCAGAGAGAAACTGAAGTTGCCATTATGGATTGTCCGAGAATACTGTGCAGAAGGATGGGATGTGTGTGTGGGGTGGGTTATGGTGTGGCATCCAAGGATTGACCAGGAGTGCCTGGCATCTATAACTTTCTACCCACACTTAAAACCTCTGCACAGGGGAAAGACAGTTGAGAAGACTCTAGGAGCCAACAGGAGCGAAAGGATGACCAGATTGAGATATAAGCCACCTGATGCCCTTCAAAGATGGACTAAGGACTTTGACACCAGCTGACCACCAGGAGTATGATGGCTCTCTCCAGGGCCTGTGGCACTGGTCCCCTCATACCCATGAGGACCAGATGGGGAAAGACCTGGACTCCAATGCCCCTGGGTGCTCTACAAGTCAGCCAGGAGGCTCTGGGGTTTGGGGAGTGCAGGCGGGAGGGTACTTTGCTGATTTATAGCAGAGGGGCTGCACAAGATGCCCTCACCAGCAAAAGAGGATCACCGGGAGGCAGGCAGAGGAGAACGCTGATGCATGGAATGAGAAAGCCCAGCTCCCAGCAAAGTGTTCCCTCTGAGAGATCTGAAAACCTATTGAAAAAGACGAGCCTAGGATGAAGTAAATCAGCCGAATGGGACCAGAATTATGCAGCTTTAAAGATGTGGCCCTTAAAAAGGAAAAAATTTGCATGTGGCACCCATCCAGGATTTCTCTGATTACCCCATTGTGGTCCAAGCCTCAGGGAGCTGCTGCAATCCTCTATTTAAATTTACTTGGGAAAGCGGCATGTGTGAAGCCCCTCACTATACTTGCTTTGTGGTCCTAGGGGGCTGGTGCAGATATTTGCTTTTGTCTGCCTTAGGAACCCCACCCCACGAGGCAGGGACCAGTTTAGGCGGTGTGTTGCTGCCCCACATGGCCGATTTTGGGGTGGTGCAGGTGCATCCAGCACCCTAGGCTGCACCCACCCAATAGCAAAAATTAAAAGCTCCTGACGCTGGCAGGAGCAGAACAGAAGCTGCTGGTTTCTGGACAGCACAGGAGCTGCATGTGGGGAGTTGGCTGTGGTTGTAGGGGCCTTAGGTTTTCCCCTAGAAGCAGCAATATTATAGGACATTGTATGTGCCCGGGTGAGGCTGGGGCACCCAAACTAAAGGGAAAAAACTAAAGAGCAAAAGAGACACAGGGAAGGAGGGTGAGCACTACAGCACTGCTGCCAGCTAGAGCGACCTCATTATGCGCCATTGGTTCGTAATTTACATATTTTTCTTGCTCTGTGGTGCTCCAAAGTGAGCAGGGGCACCACAAACGTTTTGCCAGTGTGTTGTGGGGGCTGGGGAGGGGCAGGAGCTCCAAAAAATGTTTACAAACACCCTAAATTTCTATGGTCATTGAAATGTTTCCATGCAGACAAGGTTAAAAGGTTTTTAGGCTCTCGTGGAGCTAGAGCTTTTTTAACTTTGGACGGCAGGGGTTCATTGTAGTTAGGCTTATTGCTTCATCATGGGATTTGAAGAGAATAAAGGAAAGATTCTGTGGCTATGATTATTTTGAACATTAAGACCCTTATTACGAGTCTGGCGGTCCTGGGACATCCAGACTCGCGATGGCGGTCGGACTGCCGCCAAAGCAGCGGTTCAGCCTCCACATTATGACGTGGCGGAGCCGCCATGGTTCGACCACTGACACCGCCAGGTTACCACCGGTCGACAGCCTGGTGATGCCACCGGTGCTGGTGGTCATAATCTGCCAGGGCAGCGCTGCGCATTAGATTACGAGTCCCCTCTCCGACGGTTTTTTCATAGCCATTCCACAGCCATGCAAAGGCTGGTGGAGACGGGGTGCCAGAGGCCGCATGGGCCAGTGCATGGGCAGTGCAGGGGCCCCATGGACAGCCCCATTGCGCTTTTCACTGCCTGAATTACAGGCAGTGAAAAGCATGACAGGTGCTGTCACACCCGACGCACTACAACATTGCTGCCGGCTCGATTACGAGCTGGCGTCAATGTTGTGGCCTGTTTCCCGTTGGGCCAGTGGGAAACTCATAATAGGGCCAGCAGGTGGAAAACTGGAGTGGCGGTTTTCTGTCCTTAAGAGTTTGGCGGGCGGCAGAGGCCGCCCGCCAAACTCAAAATGAGTGCCTAAATCTTTATTGAAAGATTTATTTATAAACAGTGCAATGCATATATTTATAATGGCTGCATTTGAATATGATTAATGTTCCCATTGCTGATAATGCTGGTATCTTGCTGAAGTATAACAGGTGGTTATTATTAGTAATGTAGGGACACCCTCACAATGGTAATAGGACTGTTATATGTATGAGTGTGGTGACCACTTGATGTAGCCAATAGGCTTGCCTTAAATAGTAAAGTGATACCTAGACAAAGCCAGTAGGCCTACCTGATATATATATTCAAATGGTGACCCCTTGATGTAGCCAGTAAGCCTGCCTTATAAATAATTATACCTCCTTATTGAGTGATGTTACCTCTGATATGGATGAGTGGCATTGTGATTATGGGGGCTCAGAACCCACAAGGAGTGAAATATGAAGGTGTCACCAAAGGTATTTCCATCTACTTGAGGTATATATTTGTAAATTAATGCATTGTGTATGTGTGTGTATGTGTGTGTGCGTGCATGCACGCACACGCGCAATACACGTACTTTTCCTTTTTAAATCAAAAAGCACTGGCTGGACAATAATTTATTGAATGTTGTTGCTAGGTGCTTGCAAATGGAGATTAATAGCTCACACCAACTCCTTAAGTAGGCCTTAGAGTGCTTTGCTTAGCTACCTTGAGAGAGTCAAGAGCTACAATGGGATACTGGGTTTCCAGTAATATCACAATTGCAGATCTTTTACTTGTGAAGGATTCACATCCTTCTCAACTATTAACACAATTTCCTACAATATCTAAATGAAACACTTTATTTTTTCCTAGATAATCTATTAGTATTTCATATTTTTGTACAGCGAGAATAGTATCACACAAGTTTCGAACTGTGATATAACTGTCCATCTCATTTGCAAAGATAATTTGTGAATGGGCTACAACAGCACAGTACAAGTAAAATGCAATTTTAATGGTAATTAGTATTTATCTCTGTTTCCACTATAATATGTCAAGTCTCTAAAGTATATCAGTGTATTGCACAGTTATCAGTACTTTTTTAAAGAAACGAGCATGTCAGTAAACCCAAATGTAAGTCTAAATACAAATGTAGAGGAAGTGTTATTAATCATTAGAACATTGGAATGCTGGGGGCTCCATTGAAAACAATGGAGTGCTGCAGGCTTTTACTGTCCGGTAAAAGCCCGCAGCGCCAACATTCCAATGTTTGCTTTGTTCACAGCAACAGCTGTGAACAAAGCCTCACGGAGCCGAGGGGATTTTAATCCCCTCGGGCTCCGTGACCATTTTTTTTTTTAATAGAACATTCTGCCCTGAGTGGCAGAATGTTCTAATAGACTTAGAACCCGCCGTAGCGGGCTCTACCGGCTATTAAAGTCCCTCTCCCTTGTTAAATGCCCTCGCCTTCGGCTCGGGCATTTAACGCGGGGAGCGGGCCTTTAATAGCCGGTAGAGCCCGCTACGGCGGGTTCTAAGGCTATAATATAGTATATTTAATTTACAAATCTAGAAATGTAATAAAGAAGTCTTCTCCAGAAGGAAGTCGAAAGACGTTACACACTGAGCGGCTATTCGTTTTATTCTATATATAAGTCACTGAAATCTTTCCTTACTTTATTAAAGAGTGAGTCTCTGTTTCTTACCTTATGAGTTACTCTGCACCCTTAGCCATCCTCTGCTTTCATGAAATCTATTTTCTGATTTTCGTGGTATTTGTAGACTTCCAGAGTCTCAGGATTGCTCTTTTAATAGTTGCTTACGTTTTTCGATCAAAGGTCTCTCATATAAAGTGGTTTCTATCTTTTAAACTAATCAATCAAAGATTATTCGAAGCTTGCCTTTGATCAAGTGTTCCCCAGTGACCCACAAAATTTGCAACAGGGTGAGATTCTTAATGTTAGCAGCACATACTGTATAGCGTAATGTACACGCGGTAACGCTGAAGAAGTATAAACATATTCTCATACCTCTGACGCCAGTCATAGCTGAGGCATAAAATGAAGGCCACTTTCATCCTATTCCCTTGACATCTATGACTGGGTGTTGTATTTACCCCACCTAATGAATGTCTGGCAACGAAGGCATAACAGAAAAGACCCTAAATCACCAGTATTGCTTGACATGCCATTCACACGCTCAGGGGGCCTGCAGAAATAATTCAAATCGCATTTCTGCCTGAGAGTTTCTCCTCCGACTGCTGTTTGCTGCTCATATTGTAACAATGGCTTCTATTTTCAACATCCCACACCACAATTCACTGGGAAAAATAACTCAGATATTCACACTCAGTCAACACATCTTTAAAGGTTTACAAGAAGAGAAATCCCTGCCAGCTGCCGTCTACCCAGGGTCCCTCGCACTCAACACCCTACAGTACTCAGAGGTAGGCAGCAAAAACAGAGGATGAGCGAAAAAGATGCGTATGCGGTGAAAACCAGAGAGCAGAAATGGAGCACTAGAGGCGGGCAGGCTCGTGAGAAGTGGGCGATGGGTGGTGCGAGGAACCTGTGAGTTGAGCCCGTTTATATAAAAATAAACATAGGACTGTAGCGGCGATGCCATCAAATGCTCGCCAGATGACTCATGCAATTAGCACCTGTGCTGCTCGAGCGTTGGCTCATTTATTTCCACGATTCCATCTTATTGACTTTTCAGATAATTTTCTGGACTGTACGGATGCCAGCGCATTACCGGTCTGCAGTATTAATCGTGGAATATTCAAAGTATCATCATAGAATGCCACATGTGTAATCTTGCTGATTGCGCTAGAATCTTCTCAGGGGTTATTGCTGTTAGTTTTCAGATTAAGCTAATTTATTGACGAGTATTGTTTTACTGATTAATAAGTATACACAGGTTGCCCCAGGGGACTAGCTCCACAGGACAGGCAGGAGCTACCAGACCCCAACCATGTTCGGTATGTTTGTTTGCGGCTAGCGCCCTGAGTCCTGTCCTCCTGTGGTTCTGCAAACTGGGCCAAGTAACCTTTTCCACACTTGACTCTTAAAGGCTTCTCAGGATGGTAGTTTGCGAGGAAGAGTTTCAGAACTGAACAGTCAACCAACAGAGTATTATACAGCACAGTGCTTTTATTTTGGGTTAAAAGAAAGCTCTTTAATCAACGCAATATAATACTACAGAGTGTAATAAGGGGATTCAGACACAAGGTTGTAATCCTGTTTGCAATCTTCCATGAGGCACTACACCATTTGGTACTCTCCCCCGCTACTAGAGTACTCCAGTGACCATCGGCCTGATTTAGATGCTGGTGGAGGGAAATACTCTGTCACAAACGAGATGGATAACCTGTCCACCATATTATGATCCCATCATATCCTATGGGCAGTGCTTAATTTGTAAATAGAAACGTGCCAGTGCCCAAAGCCCTACTCTTAAACACGCGGCTGCTGCAATTAAATGTTCTAACACGGAATACTGAGGCCATCTCGGGCCTCTTCAGTCCATTTAAAGCCACTCCCTGCCCCTTCAGCTCACTTTTGCAACTTTCTGCTTTCTCCCATTGTGACGCTTTTTCGTTTTTCTCTTCCTTCGTCTTTCCCATATGTGTCTTTTGCTCGCAGCAAATGCTTGAGGCAGCAGAATAAGCGCTGGCCCTCAAAAATAAGTGCTGGTGCACTGCACCGGAAACAACAAGCACAAATTAAGCACTGCCTATGGGGATCATAATACAGCAGATGGGATATCCGTCATGTTTGTGATGGAGTATTCTCTCCGCCAACATCTAAATCAGGGCCTATAACACCTGATGGGAACACCCTCCAGGTGTAGATGTGCACAACAGTTCAGTTCTCTTTCACCTCTTTGAGCTCACCTGGTAAAAGTCTTAAGTTCGTACAGCAGGTCTCAGTCTGCTTCCTCAGTCTCATTTCACATGCAGTTTTAGGCTTTGCACTTGCCTGCGTTCTTGTTGCAGGACAGTTGGTGTGGGGCAGATGTGTGCACCTATCCTGCAGATGCAGCAGCAACTCTTTAACTGTAGGGGTCTCCAAAGCAGCCACACTTGGAACTTGATGGCTAGGAGACATTAGAGTGACAACTCATCTTCAGCAAGAATGACCGTCATAGGCTAAGTGTCACCAGGCTGAACAGGCCTCTCATCTTGGTGGACACAAAGTATCCTGTTTGCAGTGTTGGCAGCAGAAGCACCAGTCTTTCACCTCCACTGCAGGTGGCTTTCACACATGATGCTTAGCATTTTTAGAAGTCTTGGTGCAGTTCCCAAAAAGAGTCATTCAGGGAGACAGGGGGACTCTGCCACACATGGATCGCTCCTGGCATCCCCTCCTAGTAGTCTTTAACATTCTCTGGTCATTTTTCATGCACAGAGCTTCTCCCCCTGAAGAGAATCTCCTCTTGCAGGACAGGCACATTCCTCACCTTTCTCAGCAGGCAAGTATCTAGGCTCTATGCAGACCTTCAGCTTGACGAAGTGAGTAGGTTTGGATCCCACTTTTATACACTTTTTTAAAACATGAAATGTGTATCCACTGTCTAAAGTTTCAGAACTGGTTTGTGTTAATTCTCTTTCAAATGTCATTTTCTGGCTGTTCCCCAATGCATCCTTGGTGCAAGGGGATGGCAAAAATCTTGGCTCCAAACAGGAATATCTAATATAAGGGCCTAATGAAGTGTGAGATCTTAGCATTTGGCTGTCGTCAACCTTCCCGAAGCTGTAATTAGGGACTGACAAAAGGGCAGGCCCTGACTATAAATGTCCTCACCTTCAACAGAAATGGTTATCACACCCCTCACCCCTATCGTCTACCAAATAGCAGTACTCAGGAAGAACTAATCAGCAGACATTTGCAATAAGGACCTTATTACATTTCTAAGGGTAGCCCCCATCTCTATACTCCCTCACTTCAATGTCTGGGTTACTGCCCTCCTGTCACAAGAATGCTGTCAGTACATTTCCACTCTCTGGGGAAGCTGTATCCATTTCCCATCTTGTACCATGCTATACTTGGGGCTATTAAAAATGGGTCACACTCTTACCAGTATTCAGACTCTCACCGCACACACAGTCCTACTACCAAACATGTGCCACATGCTCACCACATGTACATACACTCAACATACACATTTAACATCAGCATAAGAACCTGGGGCTCACAAACCAGCAGAACCTTGCACAAGAGGGGGCAGTAGACTGCACTCTCCTTGAAACAGAGAAAAAGGTCTGTTCATGCTAAAAGTTCACCAAAAACCTGGTACATTGCCACCAAGGCCTTGTGTGACTCACCTATGTCTTGGACAGTAGACACACACATGCTATTATGATATGCTTTGTGAGACTCTCCAGTCATGGAATGTGTTCTGATCCTTGCATTAGCAAAGACAAGACTAGACCTCTGTGTACACTTAAGATTAGTATGGTGCTAGGGCCAAAAAAAGTCAGAAAACCTGTTTCACATGCTGTCTTCATTTAGAGCACTCAGGGCAGGGCATGCCCATTTACTATGCAGGGGTCAATCCTGACCCAACAGCTGGCTAGAAGGTGCAGAACGAAACACCCAGTTTATGGAGGACAGTTTTTCTAGGCAAAGTCTGAAACAGCAATCAGTCTAGCTTATCCAGTGTCTGCCCAAAGCAGCAGCCAGTGTAGAAACAACAGCTTTTTGTACATCCATTAGTGGACCTGGGGTAGGGCAGGGTCTGACGTAGGCTTTGTAAGTGGTCAGTGCGAGTTGGAGATGTTTGTCATCCACATACCTGTGATATCCTATTTCACTGGGTTCTAGGGTCATGTTAAGAGATGTCGCGTACACATTGGTGTACATGTTGGTGAGAATGTGGAGCCTTGAGGAACTCCACACAAAATGTATGTATATATAGAGAAGATCAAATAAAATTGATCCTCTGCCCTGTACTGTATGTTTTCTAGTGCTTTTGTAGTTTTGTTGTGCTTGATGTTAACATCTGCATAATGAATATGTACCGCTGCACTTTCCAGTTTCCAAATTCTCCAGCTTCTTTTTTTGTTTCAAAATGTACCCAGTATTTCATGTTACTATATTATGGGCTTTTCAGATGTCTATAGTTTGTCAATGGAAGTGTTTTCTTCTGTTGTTTCAGTTGTTTTTTGGCTGTACTGTTGCTGGTGAGTCAAGTGGACTGAATCCTCTATAGATAACACTGTCGAGAAGACCAGAGAGGGAAAGGTTTGGGTAGTTTTGTTGACCTTAAAAGCTGAAAAGGATTGGCAGCCATTTGGGCTAAAAAGCTCAGCTGCAGCAAAAAACTGTAGGAGGCGATGTTTCATAATTGTAACAGGATGTTTTTAACTATATTTCAAAACTTTCGAAACGTTTGTAACTCTTTTTATTTTTTTTAACCGTTTACATTACTCCATTCCCACACATATGAATGTTTTAAATGAGTGTTCATACAGTATCATACACTTTTGTCCAAGTCCTCTATCAGTCTTCATCTTTCCTTTGCTCACGAGAGAGTGGGAGAGAGAGAGATAGAAAGAAAAAAAGAGAGAGAGAGAGCGAGAGAGAGAGGATGAGAATGTCACTGGTCAACACCTCACCTTCTCCACACAGCCCAACCACTCCCTTCTCCACCCTGCTTCCCTTTGTCAACATGTCCCTACACTGCCCAAGCGTCTTCTTTCCCCAAAGGGCCAAGCTCCGTTTATCTATAATGCCCACCTTTCCAATTTCCCTTTTTGATCACACTGCTTAACCCCTACACCCTCTCTACACTGCCCAGTGCCCAAACTGTTCAACCGCCCACTTTTGTTACCCAGTATTTCCCATTACCCACCTTTTGTACATTCCCCACAGGCAGTGCTTAATTTGTGAAAGAGAGTGCTGGTGCCCAAATCTCTGCTCAGAAGCACACGGCTGCTATGAAATGTCAGCACACTGAATACCAAGGCTTGGGGACCTGAGTCCACCTCAGACCTCTTTAATCCACTGCACGATCTCACCCTTGTGGGTTCCTGCCTGTACCTTTGTGACTGTGTTCCATTTGTCTCTGCCTTCTTCCTTCCCCCTTTGTGTGTTTTCAATCTCTTGCTCTTGGGAAATGTCTGAAGAGGAAAAACGAGTGATGGTCCCCAAAAACGAGCGGCGGGTATCGGCTCAAATTAAACTCTGCCCCCAATGCTATCCTTCTTCTCAACACCGCCCAGGTTTTCCCTTCCTGTCTCCAAACTGCCCAAGCTTACCCTTTCTTTATACTGCCCAACCTTCCCTTTCTTGCAAGCTTCTCAATACTTCTTACCTACTACCCAAACTTTACCCAGCAGCTTTCCTTATTGTGCTACTGATTTGCTGTGTTTTTTCATTCAACCTACCTTTCCCTCAATTTTTACTTTGGATTATTACTTTGGTGTAAACTAGATAAGTAAATATGGAAGGAACTAAGGGGCAGAAAGAGATCTATGAGGTTCATGGGTGGGTGAGCTTAGGGGTGTTGAGCATTTTCTAGGGTTCAGGGATGGGTGGAGTTAAGAGTGAAGAGCGGTTTGTAGGGTTCGAGCACGGGTGGAGTTTAAGAGCAGGGGACGGGTGGAGCTCAGGAGTGGAGAGGATGTTTCTCTTTCAGGAATTGGTGGAGTCTGGGGTAGAGAGGGTTTTTAGCTTTTCAAGGATTGGTGGCGCTTTGAGTGTAGAGTGGTTTTAAGGTTTAGGGATGGCAGAACCTTAGGGGTGGAGAGAGATTTTTAGGGGTCAAGCATGGGTGGAGTTCAAGGGTGAAGTGAAATTTGTTTAGAGTTCAGGGATTGTTAAAGCTTTGAAGTGGACAGGAGTTTTAGGGTTCAGGGATGGCCGAAGCTTAGAGGTGGAGAGGGGGTTTTAGGGTTCAGTGATGGCTGTAGTTTAGGGATAGAAAAGGTTTCTTATGGTTCAGGGATGGGTGGAGTTTAGTGGTGGAGAAGATTTCTTAGGGTACAGGGACGGGTGAAGATGAGTTTTTATGGTTCACAACTTGGTGGAACTTCCGGGTGGAAATGGATTTTTAGTGGCCAGAGTTGCGATTTAAAAGGATCCAGAATAGGTCTTTTTTTCAGGGAAGCAGATATAAATCCGACTCTAAATGAGATAGCACCGAAAGAACCGCCCGATAAAATGACATACAACCCTTCCTTACCCTTCATTTACCTCTTTTTCACAAACTTCATTCACCCGCACTTTTCAACTTCCCTGTAGTTTCCCCCGTCACCTCGGTTCTGTTTTGCTCGGAGGAGGAGTGCTCTGGAAGACGTCACATCCGCAGCCCCAACCCACACCCACGCACACCCCGGCCTCGTGAGTGAGAGATGGATTTAGGTTAATTTTAAAGAGTAGATTTACAACCCCATCGATTGGCATCAGTCACTGGTTGCTAAGCAGCCCATTCATTCGCTGCTCCGCAGTGGGGGTGAAGGGTTCTGACAAGCTGTCGCGTGCAAGGGCTGCTGAGGGCCAGAGCCAATGGCGAGGACATCCGATGCAATCCCGATAGTCCCCAGTGACGTGGGGGCGTGGAGCTGGCCATAATGCAAGTCTGGGGAATGGGCCCCAAACTCTGAGAGCGGGTAGTAAAAGACAGTTGTGCTTGGGGTGCAGTTACCCCCTCCCACTCCAATGGTGGCCCTAGTCCATTGCGATTAGATAGCGTGGGCTCCCTGCGAAGCCCCTTTGCACTTAGAACAGGTGCCCTGGTTTCCGGATCACTTCTTAGCATCTCCTCATTCTGACCCGAAGTGCTAGGCCAGCTCGCCTGACTTCCCTCGCCGGACGATGAGGGGATGAGAGATGCCCGCAGGTGGGCTCGATGCGGCTCTGCTTGGAAGGGGGAATGAAATGTGCTCTGATAAGTCCTGACTCACCAAGGACGCAGACCCCGAGGCTTCCATACAGGCTGGCGCCATGGCCTTTTCTCAATTAGGTTAATCGCGAGTCCGTCCTTGCCACCCTGAGTGCCAGTGCTGTGTCCCATCCACTACAGGGTGCCAACACCGTATAAATGACACAGCTGGGCACGTTAATTGTGCGCTGTGCTGAGCAAGATCCCAATGCAAGGGGGTAGAAGTCCACCACCTCCAAATGCTTCACTGCAAAGAAAATCGCTAATTTCTCGAGTACAAGGTGTGCCCTTGCTGCAGAAAACTCTCTGTTTATCCGGGCCATTGCCTTCTGCTTTGGTGAAGCAAACACTCACTTTGGAAATGTGTTTCACTAAAACATAACGCATACTGAGCAAGTAAAAACATGGTGCCCGCTTGGCATACTTCTCTCATCCGCTGCACAGGCAGTGCTCTGCCAGACAGACGGGTATGCCATACATAACATGGCAGGGGAGAGGAGGCCAGGCCCTCGGCTGTCTTGTTAAGTGGTGAGCTGCCGCATAGGGATCTCAAATTACTCTTTAAATCTCTCAATTTCCTACCCAGAACAGGTTGATATTCCTTACTTTCTGCCTCCTAAAAGGTACATTGTTCCATTGCAGATAAACATATTATGATCTTGGCAAGCAAAGTCCTGCATGTGATGAAATCATCATGAGGCACGTAGACACGTGATGCGTAGAATGTTTGAATTGCGGTTATTTCTCTGGGCCATCAGTGTTTTTCCGTCGCTCTGCCATGACAGAGACCGACTACATGTAAGTCTGTCTTGCTTGTAAGTGCAGTGGGCCCCGTTTCCTCGGCCTGAGAGCACACCTAATCCAGCTCGCGCTGTAGACCTGTTGCGCATGTCAGCGGGCGGCAGCTCGAGCCCTCTGGCAGAGTTCAGTATGGCAGACACAGAAGAGCGTTTCATGGAGGCACAAATCACACGCTGGAAGAAATGTTTGAATCAATATTTGCCATTACTCATTAATCGGGGCTGCATTCCAGTCTGTCATGTCTTACTTCACCATGCCACAGCAAACGTGGCCCCACATTATGCAAATCAACCTTGGCCCTGCCCCAAAAGAGCCAGTCCTGTCTGACCTGCTTGGCCACGTGTCCTTTGCACAGCACCACAACCAACCCCAGACATTTTCTGTCTTTTTGGGCGTTGTCAGTGAGGCGCAGCACGTGCCGCACAGCAGAGAGGTTGTCGGGAGCCATATCCAGGCCTCTTGGTTATGTTGGAAGCAGACTACCTCTTTAAACAGGACAGCATTGACGCCCTTGGTCCGCTCATGTGGTGGCACTTCCGCTCTTCGGGTGTAATGTGTGCGTGTGGTCCTGGTGCGAGGTGAGCAGCAAGAATGTGCATGGAGCCAGAGTGTGAGGACAGCGAGACAGAGCGAGAGTGTGTTTAGGCCCATAACCTAGCCATAAAGCGAAATGTAAGTGCTCATATATGACTCTGCCTGTCCATGAACTGTGCATATGTAGAGAATAAAGACTGTCAGCTCAGTTTTTATGTACCAAGGTCAGGCCTAAATGAGATCACCAGTAACCCCTTGCGCAGAAGGGTCTCAGCACAAGCCATCTCACAAGCTGCAGAGAATCCACTATATCACACAGAGGTCAGACAGCCACCTGGTTAGCAGTCATATCAAGGCTTACACACATCCTCTTTTCAGTTATACGTGGCTTTAGTGAATCCATACATGATATCACTGACGTTCTGGGTGACTTTATGCTCCATGTGAAAGGGGCACCTCTGCTTCCCTAATTTACCCAGGGGGGTTCTCTCGCCTTCCTAAATAAACCAGCATTAAGTCCAAGGCAGGTTGGGCAGTCATCTGAACTGGTGTGAAAGATAAACCCCCTAAGACTTCCACAGGTCCAGCGAGGTTACATCAAGCCTAAACTTACTGCCTAAGTACTGTGGAAGGTTTCAAGCATTGCTCGATGTCTGAAGAGGCCACCACTGCCCTGAACAAAGGAGCCTGAAACTTTCCCACCTACCTATATAGGTAGCCCTTCAGCTGTAACTTGCCATGTGTCACCCACTTACTGCTTTGTTTGTAGTCACACGGATGTGGGTTCCAGAATTCCCTATACGTCTCCAGTCGGATTCTTATCTGCAGCGATAGCCTGGACCCCGGGAGGCCACAGGGAACCAGGCTACCAGTGGCATAAGGCAGCCTAATGCTGTCCTGTCCTCCACCTAGGACGCCATGGCCCTGCACCATCTTCTGGACATCTCAGCCTATAGTTCTCCAGAAAACATATTGTGTACTGTCACCCACGCCTCCCACATCCTCCATCCACAAGCCACACTCCTCTCCCACCCCCAGGCGAACATGGCAAGAGCCATGAACCTAGAGAACCAGCTCAGCAGCTCCTTTCCAACTATCTCACCTAGAACATTCTCTCTTCCATCATGTCTAGCCACTCAAACACCACCTGTCAGTGGCCTGCGGGCTCTGCCATTCATGCCAGACTCTGGTCAGACTCCGCACAGTAGTCTCTCCCTTCCTTGTATCAGGTGACTGAGCAGCACACTTTTGTAGGGGCGCGGAGCCGAGTGAATTGGTTCTTAACCTGTGGTCCGGGGATCCCACAGGTTCCGCGAAGCTCACTCCGGGGGCCCGTGACTGCTTAGTAAATAAAATCATATTAACAGATTAATAAAATGTATACCAGTAAAGGAAAATTGTAATTTTTTTAACATCCTATAAATGTGAAAGAATTGAAAATAGACGGCAAAAAACTGGGTTAGTAATCTCAGATTGATTGTGGAAGCAGACTGGCAAGTGCATCAAACAGATTATAGTATGGACAAAGAGTGGCCTCCATTGAATTTAGAAAAGCTCAAACCTTTCCATTACAATTTTTGATTTTTTAAAATATTTATAAATGTAAAAATATTTAATCATTTGTGTATTTGTTTGATAAAATGAATGTTTCTATATTTTTTGTGGGTTGTTTTGTGGTTCAAATCATCGCAAATGCACAGGCCGGGAACCCCGGCTTCCAGTAATGACTCAGTGAGGGTCCCCAGATTCCAGTGATTCTGCGGGGTCGCCGGATTCCAGTAAAGGTGAAGTTGGGGGCCACAGAAATCAAAAGGTTAGGAATCATTGGCCTAGTCCACAGTTATTATACATTTGAATATATGCTAATATTTGAAAAGCAGAACAACAAACAGAGAGATTTATTTTCCTCATTGAATTTGGGAGAATATCGGGCAAAAGAAAGCTAAATGAAAGCCATCTTGAGCCTCACGCCTAATGCGCTAGCATGTACATTCATTATGTATGTCTGGTGTGTGGCAGCGCGTGGGGGGAAAGAATAGCTGGCCCTCACCAGCGGCTGCGGCCTTTGGCTCCCCCACAGCAATGAAACTGATGAACAGGGCTATGGGCCATCTGGAGTAAATTAGCAGTGAATAACACAGCGGCTCCTTACCGCATCCGCGGCTGGGCTCAGCCACCCCAGCTCCTTGAATAGATGCCCTGCGTTTCATCCAAAGGCCTGCACAGACACGCAGGATTGCTTCCAATCTTCCTCACAATTAGAGTCTGAGCCGGGCTTGGCTTTTCGCGCCCTTTTGGTATGGATGCTCAAGGGTTACCCACACAATGTGGTGGTTAGTAAGTTGCACAGTAGCAGGGGCGGCCCCTTCCCTACGGCAAAGGAGCATCGCCCCACTGGCTGTGCCAGAGGTAGAAAAATAAAACAATAGTTTATTTTTCTGCTTCTGGCTCAGGCAGCAGTGCAGGAAGGGGTGGGGCTGGGCAATGGGAGATGGGAGGAGGAAAGAGGAGAGAGTGCACCTAAGTGCGCACATGGTTTTGGCCGGCTGTCTGAGGCCGGCCAGACACACATGTGCATTTAGGTTTCTCCAGTGTTTAACAGCTGGGCTGGAGAAACTTCACAGACCTCAGGGCCGTGTCTGAGCGCAGTCACTGCTGCTCAGACCAATCCTGGCGCTGCGTCATGTAAGGTTTTGCATGAAAGCAGCACCAGAATTGCTGGGGAGCCTGTGCTGGTGTCCCAGCAGTGAATGCTGGGACACCGGAAGAAGTGGAGCGCAAGGCGGCAGGGATGGAGGCAAAGTAAGTGCTTTTTTATATGATTTTTACCTTGTTCCCCCTCCCCTGCCCCTCTTCTTGGGTTATGCGGTGGCCGCTGCTGGCTGAGTGTGAGCGTATCCTTTACAGGGTGGGAATAACCTGTCAGGGTAGGTGTATTCTGTAGAGGGTGGGAAGCATCGCCACAGGAGCAAGTAAGTAAGCTGCACAGCATGGACGTCAATTCACCAAAATGCCAGGAGTAGCAGAAGTGACTTCACGTGCCATTTGACCTCCACTGTCACTCACGGACAGATACTTACACATACACACAAATTCACACTTACACACACACTCACTCACATAAACACACTCACCCGCAAGCACGCACACAACATAAATTTAAAAGCATTTTTGCTTACCTCAGCTGCCATGGAAGGACATATCCTAAGTTTTATTACACCAATAGTGAATTATATATTATTATTCACTATTAGTGTAATAAAAAAATTACAAAAAGCAAACGGAGTGAGTGGAGCACTGACTGACGTTGATAAGGACAACCTACCATTGGGTTCCTGCACTAAATTTGCCACCTCTAAAGCCAGGGGTCGCAAAGGCAGTGTCAGGGGTTGCACAGGGCAAGCCTGGGGTTGCAGCTGCAACCCCTGGCGACCCCTAAACGACGTTCATGCTACATTTGGATAAAATGGGAGCGCTGCGAAAAAGTGGAATAACCTACACAGGAAGGGAATATCTAGACAGCACACTTTGGGCCCGATTCACAAAGGTAAATAAGTATGTGTACATTTACTCATTTGCATACCTAATACTACATGTACATGTAAATCCTCTCCATCTTCTTGCTGTCCACCATGTCCGAGTGGAGATTTACACATAGGTGTTTACATACATATCTCCATCCTCTCCAATGAGCGAATGGAGCCTCCTATGATGGTATTTATGGTAGTAAGTTACTACAAGTAACTTTAGAACTGCATTTAAATTTCTGCCTTGTTGGAAGACATGTACACTACCAGCGGGACACCCTCTATGCGGGAAAGTATAGGGAAATTTAATAAAGTTTATTATTTTAAAAAAAATATATATATATATGTATATATATATAATTACCTTTTTTTTAATGTATAATGTGAATGTAAATCAATCTAAAATATTTATTGTTAACCTGAAAGTAATAAAATAATATTTGACAGCACTTTAACTCCTCAACTAAATTAAGGGTGTATTAAATAATACAATAGTTGAAATACATCAATTAAATTCATAAATATTACTTTCAAGCAGTAATTAAAAAAATACTCTCACTAAAATGTTTAGTTGTAATATGGAGTATACTTGTTAAACACATTTTACATTTTGAAAAAATGCTTAATTCCATTTTATTTTTAAATTGTCTTTATAATTACATTTATTTGAGAATATAGAATAACTATATATAATATTTAATCATTTTATATTATATATATTTTAAATAGTAAACTAGTTTAATTAATTTAAAATTAATTCCCGAGGGGTGTTACTTCAATTTCATGCCTCACCTTATTTCTACGGGAGTGTGTTTGTATGACCAATGATTTTCCATGCATTGTGTTGACTTACTCCAAGGCATGTGGCGGAGACCTCTGTACTGAAAAGACAGGAAAGGAGGTCTCTGACTGTAGGTTTGTAAATTGCATTTCGGATTACGTGAGTGGCACTACTGTCGTAATACAAAATGCAATTTGTTGATTGTGTCCTGTAAGAGTATGTTACTAGCACAGAATCTGAGTAAGTAACCAGCATACAGTGGGATTTACCAGCACATGGTGGACGGTGAGGAGAGTTGCCTACCGGACGTAGTGCATATCTGGACTTGGTGGGAGTTACCTGTGCTGGGTATGAGTTACCTGCACCGGGTGGGAGTTACCTGTGTGGTGTGGAGGTTATGTGCACAATTGGGCTCATCCACAGGGAGTTGGCCTTTATCGTCTGAGGTGGAGTATCTGCACGTGGTGATGGCCACCTGTCCTGAGTGAGGGGTTACCAGCACTCGGTGGGCGTTATCTGCATGGAGAGGGTTTACCTGCTCCCGGAAGGAGGTTGTCCCCAAGAATAGTTGCCTGTCCCGAGTGAGGGGTTACTAGCACTTGGTGGGCGTTATCTGCATGGAGAGGGTTTACCTGATCCCGGTAGGAGGTTGTCCCCAAGAATAGTTGCTGGTTACTGGTGGGAGCTTCGAGACCTTGATGCGGATCCTTGGCACAAGTTTAAAGCCCTACTTGTCTGTTTCCTTGGTTTGTGGATGAAGGAAAGGGAACCGGGAGGGTATAGAACTGGTAAAAACACATCCTGTCAGCAGAGGCGTCATGTCCTCCCCGAGGGGCCTTGGCTGCTGTCAGGCTGGGGACTGAAGAGAAGGGAGAAGATAAACTGCAGATGATCTTTGCAATGGTGATCGATTGTTCCCTGGGTGGACAATCCTGGTAAATGAAGTGCTCTTTTTATGCAAAGAGAAGATGCTGTAGTCGGGGGAGTGCCCACGTGCAGCGCACTCAACTGCCCCTTGTGAGTCCAGCCCTTCTCAGACTACTCACCAGAAGGGTTTACCCTTCTAAGACCATCCATTATAGCCTCTTTTAAGCAACTCTCCTGATGGATGATAACATCCTTAAACCACCCACCAGATGGGTCGTGGCCTCATTAAACCACCATCCTGATGGGTGGTGTCTTGCTTTAACCTTCCGCCTGATGGGTCATGGCCTCATTAAACCACTCTCCTGATGGGTTGTGGCCTCATTAAAACACTGTCCTGATGAGTTATAGCGTTCTATAAACCACCCTCCTGATGGATCGTAGCCTCCTTTAAACTAACCTCCTGATGGGTTGTAGCCTCTTTTAAACCGGCATCCTGAATGGTTGTAACCTTATTAAGCCACTCTTCTGAGGAGTTGTAACCTCATTAAACTACCCTCCTGATGGGTGATAGTCTTGTTACACCTCCCTCCTGATGGGCCGAAGCCTCATCAAACCATCCTTGTGATGGGTGATAACTTCTGTAGGGTGCATAACTTCTGTGGGGTGCACAGACCTTCCCTTGGCTCTTGGAAACTGACCCATAGAAAACATAATACAGCAGCAAAGAGCGCCATAAAATTCCTTTGCCTGACTTAGAGTGGGGACATTTGTGCCTTCTCTTGGTACACCCTGCAGACTTTAGCATTACAGAAGGCATCACAATCACTTGAGCGGCCCATTCTATAATTTGAATCTCATTTCTGTGGAATCGCGGCCCCATGCATTTCTGGAATCGCAGCCCGTGTACTGGCGCTGTATGGAAGATGTGGGTGCAATAGCAAACAAGCTGTCTATAGGTGGTGTATTTTTGCACTACACACAAGGTGGTGCATAGTTAGTGTGCCAACAGAGTGAACCCGTTGGGAAGAGGAGACGGGTTCCTGGTGCAGAAAATGACAATGCACCCTACTTATGCAGTCCGGCCCCATATCCCTGCATTAGTTCCAAAGGATTCGCAACTCAAAGACATGCATACCTAGCAGGAGGAATTAAAGAACTCAAAAAGAAACACAGAAATATTTAAGCTATGAACCAGAGAGAGAGTATTCCTACAAACTTTGGAGCTAGAGTAGAGGTTGAGAGATTAGAAAAAGAATGCCTTCCTCCAGATACGTGACTACCACAGAAGAGGAAAATACCCATCCAGTTGAAGGGAGTCCTGTAAAATCTACCTAGAAACATAGGGTGGGTAATAGGGTGGGTCGTTTGTCAGGCTAAAATGACGATAGAAGCAGGAAGATGAGGAAAAGCAATTCCATAAAGAAAGCAAGACTAAATGTTGGTGATGCATGCGAAAGAAGTGGCCCAGACCTCTATACTATTGTCGAAACCCTATGTGTGTCTGGTATGAAGGTGTCCAATCTACTAGTCGCGACTCTAACTCTTCCAAGATCTAGTGACCGAAAAACTTTGTGAGATCTTGGGCGGTCAAGTTTCCTGAGTTCCTCGGGGGGAGCTGTGTGCGCCTATAATGGGTGCTACAAAGGATATTCGAGGAAATGGTCGCCTGGAGTTTGCTGCAGCTATGTGAATTGCTGATGGGGTAAGTGGGGGTTGATGAGCTCCTAGATAAAGTGGAAAGCTGTTACTATATGACTGTGTCTTACTTCTGAGGTATATACTGCCTGTCTCAGTGATTTTGCTTGCTTTATACTCAATAAATCTTTTTTAAAAAGTTTCCCAAGTGCCTAAGGGCCAGAAAGGGACTTAACAAATAAGGAGTGAGATATGATGCTGTTCTACTTGGAGATATTGACCCAGGTAACACTAGACAGGCCAACGGCCTTGGGAAGGTGGCCTGATCAGACTTGCAGTGACCACAGTGTGTCTCCTCTCCCTCAATCTCTCCTTGAATCCAGGCTCTTCTTCATCCCCATAGTCATGTCCTATGTACTAAGGTGATTGTGGGATTCGTGGAATGAAATGGGAAGTTTGAAGCGGTGATCGCCATAAACAGGCGTGGAGGGTAGTAAAAAGTGGGATAATCTCATGGGTTTTTAAAGACCTCTTTGAGAACATCCAAAATAAACTTTATTATGTTATAAATATAGAGTACACATAAGGTGCGTATGACCATCTCCCTTCTATAATACCACAGCTAACTTAAAAATAATGGAATAGAATGGCTTGCAGAGGAATTGTAAGTAGTTTAGAAGATCTGATTGTACTATTGTCTTGTCTCCCAGGGTACGCCTTCTACCTCTTTGTGGGTAGACATCAAGCATTGGTAACGTTACACTTCCATTCATTGCTCCCTCTTGAGGTTCACCCTGACCACATGTACCTTATAACAGGGCACATTACTCAGTACTTGCACTGCATTTTATCAGATTCCTTCCATAATATGCTCGATTGGGTATGACCAGGCTGCAGAAGGTGTCATTTTCTGAAAGTTTTGGTCTCCATGCAGCTCAAACGTTTGAACAATCCTTTGGGCTCCAAGCAGATAAAAACCTTTAAACACTCCTACAGGTCTGTTTGGTTGTGATGATGCTTTTGAAAACAATCAAGCAACTATCCCGCCTCTCTTATCCAGCGCCTCTCCTGTCACTCATGCTTTCTGGAGTGACAGGCAGGTGCACCAATCACTTCAGTGAAAAGGTTCCTTGGTTAAAGCACCTTTATTGGGCATCCGTGTGCGTTTCGACGGTCCTCGGTCCGGCCTTCCATTGTTTTGCAAGCTGCCAATCGGAGCAGTAGTGTAGCATTACTTTATACTTGCAGTGTGAGAAAACCTACAAATCTTCAATAACACGACCAATGCGACATAAACTCGTATTTCATATTTCGAGCAGGTAGATCCCCCTATTTATTTTGTATTTTTAGTTTTCACGCTAAGGGGTGTCTCGTCTTCCTGGCATAGTCCGTGGTCAAGGGGCAGCCATGTTTTGTCGGTGGACCTGCGGAGTTGTCGCCTCATCCAGTAAATTCCCAGCATGCACTGTCTTCCCTGAGATGCTCTCACGCTCACTCTCTACTGTTCTTGAGTTGCTGAAGCAGACGTGCCAGTGGCTTAAGGGGAAATGATGATACCCCCTGCAGGCTGTGATGACAGCCCCCGGAGTCTCACAGATGTTCATATGCCTTGGGCTGAAAGAGACCCGGGGCCGTTCTGCGCCGGAGAGGCCTGCCTTACGCCACTGAAACGCGCCTCTGTATTTTTTGTTCCGGACTGGAACCTGCGGCCGTGGAGCTGCAGAGACACCGCTTGCAGAGCCTGTCGGGGTGAGACGCGAGAGCGCCTCGCCGCAGCCGTCACCAGAAGCCATATGTCGGTGTGATGGATCTAGTTGTCTGCCCTGAAGGTGTGACTGCTTCCATCTGGGACGTGGCCACTGCGCCACGGGCTTCAGTGCAAGAAAGGGAATGGCAGTGCAATGATAACACGGGAGGCAGAACAAGATTTATGTCCATTTAAAAAGGCCCAAACCAGGATGTCGATCAAAACATCTTCCTTCCCACCCAGCCTCCTCGTGTTCTCCTCGCTCCCCTCCCGGAGTCCCGCGGGATTCCATGACGTACCAGGAGAGAGCGGCGGGGCCAGCCGGCAGAGTGACATAAGTATGTGCCACACCTCTGCCCTCTTATAACAGTAAACAAGTGAACTAAATTAACATCATTAAAAGCAATATTATAGTAAATATAACACTTTAACAATCTTTCCTGGAATTAAATTAACATCAGACTGTTCATCTTCCCTATTGCTTACGTTACTTTCTATTTTGTTATTCCTCGTAATATATGCATTTAAATTCCACTTCATTTAGCTTTTACACATGTGATGAAATCAATACATTACTTAGGGGCAACCACCACCCTTCCACTCTTAGTTGATTCCCCTCCCCCACTGTTGTCTTTGTTTATCCTTTCTACTTAAGGAGTGTTTCTGGAACAACTTTCAGATGTCAAACTCTCTTTACCAATCATCCTTTCCCTATGATGTTTAATCTCTCAGTGTTCATTGCTGCTCTATGGTCATCGCCATTCACAAAAAGCTCATTTCCTAAGCGAGGACCATCATTCCCATCACACTCCCACAACCAACTTTTCCTTCTTCCAGTAAGTCCACTCATCCCTACGTGTAGATGCATTACATTCGGCTAAGTTCGTCAAATGCCATTACACAATTTGACTGAGATTGTACTACTATTACTCGAAATGGACATTTAAACTTTGAACATCTCTTATTTCTCAACCCTTGCACTTTAACCATAACGCAGTCACCAATACTGGGCTTGTCAGACTTCACCCCATGCATAACATTATAATACTTTTTATATGTGTTTTATACCTTCCTTATGTTATTTTGTACCTCTTCGAAAGACCAATTGTTCAATAATTGTACACTATCTTTGGTGTATGGGTTTCTTCCTCTTAGTAGCTCAAAGGAACTATACCCCATACATGTTGGTGTTATACGGTAGGCCCAGAACAATTTCTTCCCTTCCAGTTTCTAATTTTCACAATTTTTACAAGCCATGCATATACTGCCCATTAACACCCTATTGAAATGCTCTACCGTCCCATGACTCGCAGGATGGTAAAGGGACAAATGCATCCATTTAATATTATTCCTGCTTAGAAAATTCTGGAACGCCCTGGCCTTAAATTATGTCCCATTATCACTTAGAATCGTCTTTGGAATACCTTCCCTTAAGAACACATCATCTAAAAATTTGACTACAGAATCAGAATTAACCACACTAATAAAACAAATTTCAGGCAATTTAGTAAGGAGATCTAACAACACCACTACATAACAGCCACATTCTTTACAATTATCCAAAGGACCCGGTATATCTGTTGAAAGGTCTTCCCATGGGCCATCAGGACACTTAGTGGGCTCAAGAGGTAGTCGAAATGTTTTCAAGGTTTTATCTGCCAAAATACATTCTTCACACTCTCTCACCATCTTTTCAGTCTATCTATTCCTGTCCACCAATATTGTTCTTTAACCATTCTTTTGTTTTTTGTTTATTCCTAAGTGTCCCCCATGAACTATGCTCAAAACTTTACTCCTTAATTTCTCCGGGGGTATCACACTAGTCCCTCTCAGTAAAAATCATGTTCCCAAGAAAGTTTGTCTTTCACTTCCCAAAAATATCTTTCGATCTCACTCAAGTCTTTCTTCTGTGGCCATTCAGTTTACGTATACTCTTAACACCTTACATAAAATGGGGTCCTCACCATAAGCCTGTGCCTATTCTTCCTTCGTGATCCCTGCATACTCCAACTTGTCTACTATTGCTACACTATAATCCTGAAATTCACCTGCTTTGTTCATGCCACACTGTTTAAGAGGGCATCTAATCAGATAATCATTCATAACTCCAGGTACGTACTTCACTTTATAATTATAATCCAAAAACTGTTATAATAATCTGGCTAATCTAGGAGTTGACTTTACCATCCCTGCCATAATAAATAATTTGGTTAATGGTTTGCGGTCAGTTCTTATCAAGAACTGAGACCCCCATACATATAGCCTGAAATTGCTAATGCCCCTCACACATGCTAATAACTTTTTTCAATAGTAGAAAACCTCTCTGACGCAGGTGTTAATGAATGTGAAGCAAACAATATGGTATATTCCTGTACCCTAACATCTTTTTGGGCTAAAACAACTCCTAACCCCTTTCCACTCGCACCAGTGGCTATCACAGTTTCACTTAAGGGATCAAAATCTTGAAGGGCCACTGCTGTACAAATGTTCCTTTTCATGGTTTCAAAACACTCCTGATGGTTATCATCCCATACAAAGAAATTATTTTTTCTTCATACCTGTTGTAACAAGAACGTTTATGAGGTGAAGTCTTTGACAAATTTGGAGTAAAATTCAGACAGACCTAGGAATGATCTGATACCCTCTTTCGAATTTGGTGCAGGGGCATTACAAACGGCTTCTAGCAATTCTGACTTCGGGAAGATTCCTTCACTGCTCAACTTATGTCTCAAATAAATGAATTTATTTACAGCAATTTTGCACTTACTCATTTTCGCTGTCAACCCATTTGCCCTCAAGATTCTTAGCATTTCTATCAGTTTCTCATTATGTTCCTGCCTATTCTTTCCCATGATTAATATGTCATCCTGAAAGAACATTACACCTGGGACGTTCTTAAACAAGTTGTACAAAAGCCTCTGAAATACTGCCACTGCTGCTAATCCAAACGGCATCTGTTTAAATTAAAAGCATCCATGTGAGTTAATAAAAGCACTTAAATGTTTACTATTCTGATGTAATTTAATCTGATGAAATGCAGTAGTTAAGTCTAGTGTAGAAAGCCATGACCCTTTGGCCATGGCTAACATTTCACAAATTTTTGGTAAAGGAAATTTATCCACTTGGATGGGAAGATTTAGGTCTCTTAAATCTACACACAATCTTAATTTTATGTTAGGTCTTCTTGCTACTACCAAAAGGGACAGCTTCACTTGATTCAATGCTTTCTAATATACCAGTTTGAATAAGTCTATTCAATTCCTTCTTCGCATCTTTTCTAATACTAAAGGGAATGTTTCGCAGTTTATGTGTAACTGGCTTGTTATCTTCCTTTAGAATTATCTCATGTTGAAAACCTTTTAGACAACCTGTTGTATTAGAAAAAACTTTTGGAAACTGTAGGTATAAAGAATGGCTATACACACTTCCAGAAATTAAAACTTGTTCTGTGTTGTTGAGGTCCAACATTATACCTAAATTGCATTGATCCTTTCTTCCTAGAACAGAAGGACCATTTTCAGCCACATATAACTTGCCTTCTGCCTTTCTACCCTTGAATTCAAACCTGAGTTTACAGAACCCTACCATGGGTTTTGGATCTCGTGTGAAGCTTACTGGATGGATATCCGATGGTTCCAGAATATTGCCTAAAACATCTTTGAATTTCTCATCCAATGCCCTTTGATTTACCATGGTATAGAGTGAACCAGAATCTGCTACAATATTGATGTTAACTCCCCCAATAGTTACATCACATGTAGGTTTTCTTCCAATACCATAATCTAATCCTAGCACATCATAATCAATACATATTATGCATGGTCCATCATTCTCTTCCTGTTCTGAAGACTCTGAATCTTCAACACATTTAATTACAGATGGATTCTGTTTCCAGTGACACACTTTCACAAAATGGCCTATAGTACTACAAAGTGAGCATTGTTGTTTCCTTGCAGGGCACTTCTTGTCATAGGCTAGGTGGTCTTTGCTCCCATACCTATAACAAGCTCTGTCATTATCTTTATTCTTTTGTGACCCTTTGTTTATGTTTTTATGAATACCTGCACCCATTTGTGAATTTATTTAATTTTTTCCTTTAGAATTCATGCCATCCTTCCCCTTTGATGTTGTTCCTTTGACCATTCCAATTGTTACCTTTATATCCTGTTTGTTGAATGCTGCCTTAGCACAACGCTCAGCTATTTCAGCCTTCTTTACTATATTTGTTGCTTCTGGAAGAGAGGAATCTCCATTGGCCGATAGTCATTCAAAAACATGTGGATCACTTGTACGCATGACAATTTGATCCCTTATTAACTCATTGTGTAGACTCCCAAATTTACAAGGAATCGCTAACTTTTTCAACTCAGCAACAAATTCATCTATCGATTCATGTGTGCCTTGATTTCGTTGAAAAACATGTAACCTATCTACCGACATTCAAACTGATGGTGTAAAGTACTGGTCAAGATCCTCCAGCGCATGTCCTAATACATCAGTATCATCACTGGCTCTGGGTTTATAATCCATTTGTTCATACAATCTTAACCCTGCTGGACCCAGCTTATGCAATTATAGTGTTGCTTCTTTTTATCTGATAGCTCCTCTTCATTGACTTCTTTGATGGTTGCAATATAATTAAAAAAATAAGCCTTCCATTCTGGCCATTTTATAGATGGCTCTCCAGGACAGACCAGAAATGGTTGTGGTGGTGGCAATTGTTGACTCTGTGCATACATACTGAACATATACTCTATTCTAATGGCCCAGGTTTACTTGTAGTAGGTGTGCGGATCACCTTATCCACAATGTATTATTATATTTATGATCGCTTTTTCAGAAGTGCACTTCACTGTATGAGAGCTTGATTTTACTAGAAAAGGTGTGTGGATCATCGTGTCCACGATGTGACTATGTAAGACGGCATCCGCTCCCTGTAGTACAAGGGTGTGCAGATCATCGCATCTGTAATCCACCCAATATGGTTGCCACGCTACATCACAACGCCAGGATTGAGTCCAGTCAAAAATGGCGTGTGACATAGTTCTTCCGTTCCTAGCATGATACGCTGACCAGCACCACATTTTGGATCCAGCGTGCACCGCACGCCAGGTAAAATTACTTCTGCATATACTTCTGTGTATAATTAAAGAAGAATACTCATTTCTGCTTCAACGCTGCGCTGGTACGCTTATAAACAATGGTACCTGAGGTGGGAAATTCTTCTTTTTGTGCCATCCAATGTACCCTTGTTCGAAAGTAGTCAGAAGCGAGGTGTAGGTTGTGGCTAAAATTTGTTGCCATGTGTAATGATAACAAGGGAGGCAGACCAAGATTTATGTTCATTTATTAAGACCCCGACAAGGATGTCTATCAAAACATCTTCCTTCCCGTCCAGCCTCCTTGTCGTTCTCCTCAACCATCCGCCCGGAGTCCTGCAGGATTCCACAATCTAACAGGAGAGAGAACAGCAGAGCGAGGCAGGCAGTGTGGCATAATTATATGCCACAGGTATCCCTGACTACTGTTTGTACTGTGAAATAAATCAATAATCAGGGTTCAGTGGCCTTGTTGGGCTTCTGGGCCCAAGTGCTACTGCACTTGATGCACTCATGGAAGCTACGCTCCTTGCTTCCATCCTGTGGAAAATGTGAAAGTAGACAGAGAGGAGGACCTGACCATCACCAGCTATCCTTTCAGTGGTGTAGGAGAGCATGAGGTATTTGTAGAGATATGCCCTCTAAGAAATAACATGACCTGGCTAGCTTCACAGCCAGATGCAATGTAATACGGTGCACAAAGGTCCTTGCTTGGTCACTTTGTCAGCTGGTCAGGCCTAACCCTCAGGGTAATATGAGAATTAAATTGACTTATAATCATTAAAAAAATTGGGAGTTGCCTACATCAGCGGTGTCCAGCTGAGGGCCAGGAGGTCTGGATCCATGTCAGGGTTTCAGGCTATCCACATAAAGCCACACATGCATACAGTGAATCAAGTGGAGCTTATAACACACTCAGTGATTATCCTGTATCTATGGCAATGATCCAGAATTCCTGGGCTTAGGTTGGACACTCCAATTTACTCAGTCACTGGCAGTCCTTAAAACCTGGCACAGCTCCACCCATTTTGGCACAATATTAACATACAGTGTGTTTGGACAGCACATTTTTACCCAAGAGTGTATCTTGCTGCTCAATAATAGACGTTTATTGTTATCCAACTGAATGGTACTCACTTTATTGACCTTAAAATGATGAAACATCCACTGGGATTCAAACCTGTGACCAGGCAGTCAAGCACAGGTCCCCGCAGTGGACACATTAGTCCATTGGGTCACCAGACTTTGCTTGATGGCACTATGGAGAAGACTACATGGGGGTTGCCTGAGTTTGGGGACAACTTGAAATCTGTGTACAAAAGGTTATTAGGTGGGAGGTCACCAGTTCAACGACTGAGGGAGAGAAAGCGAGCGCTAGCACTATGAGAAGCAGTGGCCAGGAGGGAATCGTGTAATTACATTTTCTTATTCAGTTCAGCAGCGCTCGTCGTATCGATCTTCTAAAGATGAATGGGTGGGAGGGGGTAGGTGGGCCTGCCTCGCATGTGGCTGTCACTTACTCTCGAGGCAGTTGTCGGATGCGCATGATCGCTCCTTTGGAAGCAGCAAGGCTAATATATTGATCTAACTGCCCATGTCTTTTACAAAGTGCCGCGATGCATCTCTTCAGAGCGCTCTTGATACCGGCCCAACTGCAGATGCCAGAAATAAAAAGCGTTATCAAGACAGTCTCGCCGCAGATGGTGAACATTCAGGGGTACGCGCCAGCAGAACTGGCCCAGAGTAACTTCCGGTGACTGAGAGCCATTCCATCCTCACGGGGTGTGCTACCTGGACGGGACACTTTTACAAGTACACTGAGACCATGCCCTTGAGATGTGGCCCTAAAGCTGACTCCATGCGGAAGCAGAGCTTTTCGAGTTCTGCTGCCGCCGTTGTGAATCGACCTCCTGTCATGGCGGTTACCACCCAATCATAGACCGCTCAGGACAGAGTCGCCGACTCTCTTGTTTGGTGTATTTCCGCCTCAGGGTGTGGTGAAGTTGGATCCTGTCGATAATCGACTAGGTTCCAGATCCGCCAAACCTGCAGTTCTCCCCGCCTCATGCAGAGGTGGTTGAACCCCACTTTCCAATGGCGGCTGATGACCTTGACCCAGCATCCCATTAATGGCAGGAGTTCCACGGCAGGCATCACGGGTCATGAAGGCAGTGGCAGGTTTACCGAACCCTGTTGCAGCATGAGGTCCTAGGGCCCCCAACACTACACTACTTACCCTTCGCCTAACTAGGGGTGTAGCTATCAGCAGTGCAGCAGGCGCATTGGCACCATCGCCCGGCGGCTCCATTGAGCCATGATCATTGTTGGTATTTAGTACCCTACCCATGGGCAGAGGTCCAATTGACCTTGCTTGATCTAGGGCAGCTAGGATACTGTAAATGCACCAAGGGTGGGACAAGGGGTCAGTTCTCTGATGCAGCAAGGTTCAAAGTGTGTATGATGTCACTTCCCCTGGCACAGAAGGGAATCGACGTCAAGCATTTGCGCAACTTCCGGGATGGCGGTGTGTATATATATATATATATATATATATTTATCTATTTTTACCAGCGAGTGAGGTCAGTGTTTTGAGTGGGCCCAGTGCTATCAGTGCTCAGCACCGAGAGTTCTAAAAGGCAGACGGGCTCTTCATTTTTGCCCTTAATTACATCAGCCACGCCCCCACGAGACCCTCCAGTTTTTCATCCCACTTAAAGCCACGAGAGAGAGGCTTCAGAAGACCGAATACTTGAATCCCTTTAACACTGGGTATTCATCCTATGTGCCAATGTGCGCTCCCCCGCGCCAGGGACCGCACTCAGTTCATGATATATTTGTTTAATCGCAAACACAACAATACTCCTGGGCCGCACTACAAGAATAACAAGAAGTAGCGCTGCCCAGGAAGCGGTGGGCATGTATTATTCAGAGGGAAGGGAAGGCCTGAATTATTCAGGATGCGCGCGCGGGCGGAGCCGGGAGGTGGCCTGCTCGCCGTCCGTGGGCCGAGGCGGAGGGCAGATGCCGGCCCGGGGATCCGGTGTCAGGGAGAGGTCGCCTGGGCGCCCCATCTGCTCCCAGCAGGCAGCATGTGCGAAGCACGGCAGAGGGCTCGCCTCGGGGAGGGAAACCCCACACTCGCCGGGCTCCCAGGGCAGCTGCTCTCCTCGGCACCCCGCCCAGGCTGTCAGGCACAGGAGGGGGTTCTGGCGAGCCCCCGGACGAGGCCGCAAATCTTTAATATCATCCGCAATTTTAGCAACATAAACGGGCTGCAGTGCTTGAAATGGAAAAATTAAAGTGCAGGTACTCTGTGCCAGAGTACCTGCTTGTTTCCCAGAAGTGCCGGTACTCTCCAATTAAAAGTATTACGTTTTTCTTGAGATGTGCCGGTACTCTCCCTCTCAAAATAAAAAAGTGCCGGTACTCAGTACCGGACAGTACCGGCCCATTTAAAGCACTGCTGCTGCTCTGCACTCTTTCAGCAATCCGTGTATGTTGTTTTCAGCATCTTTTGCTTCTTGTTTTTGAGAATAAAAGTTTGCACATTTTATTGAGACTCCTTCCATTAGAATTTTGAAAACAACCTCTTCGACCACTGCTTCAGAGACACAACATGTTTATGCCTTGAATGTGCTAGCCAGTTTGCTACACGCAGAAGCGGCGCGTGCTACCCCCTAACAGGCCCATTAATTACCGAATTAAAACAAGAGGAAGGGAAAGGAAATTTATTAAAAGAATCTAAGCTCCGCGTACCTCACAAGATGTACGAGGTGCTATAGAACTGGTACAATGCAGGGTGATGGCAGTCTGGCTCATACATCCCCACTCCGCTCGCCACGCAAATAGCGGGCGTGCTTTGCAGTTTGTTGATTGGCTGGCTGGAAGAGGCTTCGTTGGCAAATCATTTGCCCATCTTGAAATAAGCACAGTATCGCATCCGCGGTCTGGTGGCTAATGACTTGTGACTCTGATGTACCGACACCCCTCGATGTTCACCACTGCCCCAAAAGCCCCTCGTTCCAGCCCCAGTTCCTTCCTGCCCCAAGCCATGTCCTCGTTATGCTTTGGTTGCACTGAGAGCGGTCTTTCCTCTCACAGCACTCTGCCCACAAGATCCTTCATTCCTTCTGTCTTGCCGTGCCTTTTCACCCGGTCTCTCCTTTCCGTCTCTCCTTTTCCACCCTCAGCCCTTTGAAGGGAATTAAGGTGGATTAAAACGCTATTCACATAAGCAACACAACATATGTCAGTCACATGGACATAGATTGTTAACAGGGACTGTACAGACCCAGAGCACTGGAAGCTAGTTAGCCAATTTCGTCAATAAAAATCAAATCAGAGGCATTAGCATAGTCCACAACTTGTACACAAATAATACACGTTTAACAATGCAAGTAAAAAAAAGAAAACACAAAAAGAACACTATTAATCATTTGCCTAAACTGAGCCGGCAGGAACAACTGACTCTTTATGTTAAAAAGAAGACAATCACGAGAAGGCAATTAAAACAAGCTGTGGCAAAGCCTGTAGGTCTGGCATTGGCTAGCCACCTTTGGGCTCTGCCAATGCTTGTTCTGTGATGGTTTTTGTAAAACTTTATTGTTGTGGAATCTGCCTGGACCATGCTAATATGAAAAAGGCAGCTAATATAAACATTTTTTTGACCTCAATAAGCACCCATAGCCATAATAGTCCCTTGCTCTGAAGACAACTATTTTGTGTGCAGAAGGGCTCCTTGTGAAAATGCAGGATGCCTTCAGTGACGATAGACAGTGGCTGAAGTGGGCTGACCCATTGTCACAAGCGCTATGCTGTAGTGGGCAGAAGAAAATGTAAATGATACACAAATACACAAATGGATGATGAGGGCAGTCTGAAAGCCCCTGTTCATGTGTACATTTTATATATATATAGATATATATAGATATATATATATAGATATATATCTATATATCTATATATATATATATATATATATAGATATATATCTATATATATATATAGATAGATAGATATAGATATAGATATATATGTATTTATGTTACCAGTATAACACGTCGCACTCCCAGAGAAGAATAACATTTCATATTATTTGTTTAAATCGTTGAATGGCTTGTATGACACCCCACGCGTTTCAGTTCCCCTGTGACCTTGCTCACGGGATAGTCAGCCCACTAAAGGCAGAAAAAGCACCAAAGAAAACAAATAAGTTAAAATACGCAAACTGATAAATCACAAACTTCAGTAGTCTTATACATGAAAAAGGAGTGATGTTTCTATCAGTAGCGGTTTTCAATTCAGCCGACTAAAGGGCTGATCAGTATCTGTTTTCAATTCAGCCGACTAAAGGGCAGAAAAAAGTAGGAAATAAATAATCGAAAAATCAACGTTTGCAATACAAAGAACTGCAAGTACCAGCAGCCATTGCTTATTTCATGCTCATTACATGAACGAAGATTAACTAATAATTGAAAAAAATATTAAAAGATAATATGCCCTGAACTATTTAAGGACTATACTGCTATGAAAGTAAGGACTTGGAACAATGCACAGTAATGGAATTATCAATTACTATAATCAATTGCATTAAAATGCGTAATGGACAGAGACACTGAATATACATGTGACACCTCGGATCCAAAAAGAGGATAGGAATATCTTGAAGTAAAATGAACATATTTGCGTTAAACTATAAGAGGCAAAACACAACAAAAATGTCTTTAGAGGCACATAATAGAGATGGAGGAAATCAGTGAAATTAGACAATATATGTCGAGATTTTAGGAATAAGCAATAATCTGTATCCAAAATCGGTTAACATATGTAATGTATTAGAGGTATCTATCTATCTATCTATCTATCTATCTATCTATCTATCTATCTATCTATCTATCTATCTATCTATCTATCTATCTAAGTCAAAAAGTCTTGACTGTCACAAGGCCTATAAAAGGTTGTAGCAACACTAGACACCAGAGCAGTAAAAGATTAGGAGATGGTCTTGGGGACATCCAGCCCCAGAAGGGCTCTATATCAGGACAGGGTGCACCCAAAAATGAATTACTTAAAATCCGAACTTAGCAAAGACTGAGGCTATTCACCCGGTGGCCTGCGTATCCTTCTCGTGATACCCGTGCACCAGGTGCTGAATAGAGGTATCCTGTTCACACTGCTTCAGATGGGGTCTCAGTGGCAGGAACCTCCATGTGGGAAGTCCTGAGAGCGGCCGATGGGCTCCTCACAATTCTCCTCCAAGGGACGATGCTCTTTGGGGAACAGTTACTAGACAGAGTGCACTTGAGAAGTACTACGTTTGCCTACATTACTGAATGATAGTATTTCATAGTTTTACTTCTAATGACAAAATAGACTCCGATTGTGGCAGCAGGGCAGATTTTAGGGGTATTGAAATCCTCTGTGGCTCCCTAAGTGTATGACAGGATTTTAGTCGTATTTAATAATTCTGAAAATGAAACATCTACTTTTGAAGATTATCATTTTGTGAGAAATATGAAGAATCTGGTCTTTGTTCAGTGGATTGTATGCATGATGTGAGCTGATGTGCAATGTTGTTATCCCCTTATGCCCTTTGTATTTTGCACAGTTTTCATTTTGAATTGCTTTAAAAACACATTCCTGTTAGTGCAAACAATTAATGCTATGAATTATCTTTAAAGATATTTCAGTATACAATGGAGTTTTATGTGCCGTACATCAGAGCTTTTTTTTCTTTGATATTTGTGATAAAATCGTACATCAAGGTTTCGATAAATTGATTGTTGTGAACGTAGCTATTTAATTGTTTTCCTCTAAAGAACTGTGTTGTTTCATTTGAACGTTGAATCTCTACTCGTTTTCTCAGTTCTGTGGAGATACTGAGCAGATACCTGAGTGAGTTCTCCTCGCCTGCCTCCCAGAATCAGGATGGATTAACGCACACCCCGCCGACAGAGCCTAGCCGTACTGGAGGGCATAGATGGATTGCTGGAGAAGTACCAGCGGTGGGACTGAGCCAAAGGGTATTCTCCAGTGCTTTCCACATTTCAAAGATACAATGAATTTGTACATTTTGAAATGGAGGCGCTGGAGCAAACCACTATGCAGATGCACGTCAACCCAGTTTTTTGCCTCTGACTTCCAGGGGAAGGGGAGAACTGGTGGATAGTCGCCTTGTGGACAACAAGTTGTATCTTCCCATCTTCTTAGCAGAAGTCCCTGTATCCAAAATATGTCAGCATTTGCTCTGCTGGCTCAAAATGCTAAGCCTAGATTTTGCCACTACTTCTAAAGACCAGCCTCTGAGTTTATATCCCCCTTTACCATATCCTCAGGCATGGGTCCTAGATGCTTTGGCCACGGAAGCTTTCTGTGCCTTTCTCCATCAGTTCCTGTGATCTTACACCTGCCGACTCAGACCAGAGAAGAGCAAACAGAGATAATGGTGGTGATCCTCTGTTGGCCATGCAGGAGTTATTTCCTCCAGTTGAGCACCGGCCATTGGACAGTATGGAAAATCCCTTGAACCCACTCAGCTCTACTGCGTCTTTCAAAGAGACAGGCTGTCAGTATCATTCAGTTGTCAGCCTGAAGTCTAAGATTATGTGGTTACTGGGTAATGTTCTAGACATGGACTTAGCCTCAGCCACACTCCTGATGACCTGCCTTTTTAAAAGCTTATGGAAAAAACTGGTTGGTTTTTTTTCAGCGGGTCTGTGGACAACTAACTCCAGCTCTTGTCACTATTAGCTCCCAGGAGCAATACTCTACATCCACTATGTGGCTATCAAGGCCTCCAGCAAACCAACCCCGAGGCTAGTTGGCTCTTAAAGAAGTATAAGTTTTAGTCTCCAGATAGGTGAACACTTTTATCTTAAAGGTTCTTCTTCTATCCATTCAACCCTCGTGACACAATCATTATGGCATTTGAATGAATAATTCTCTCTTTTTAGTTTTTATTTGGTTTATGGAACAAAGTATCTCTCGTGCTGCTATTCCTCAGCACAGCCCCTGTGCCTTATCCACCCACCCAAGGGAAGTGGTCAACAATCTAGATGATGCTTTGGTATTCCACGAGGATTCTGAAATTCCATGTTCTCTTTTCAGTATCCACATCGAATGGCCCAGAATTCACATAAGGATACATTCTGAAATGAGATTCCTCTCTTGGAGGTGGTATTTATCTCATATTTACCTCATTAGTCAAGACTATGAGAAGGAAAAGCTGGAGTAGGAGTAATTGACTACACTATATCTGTTGTACTTTATTGTTTTCTGTTTTTTAAATGTTTTTTCTTGTCTCGTTTCAAAACCTAACTATAACGTCCCCTTAACTTTTATTTTTTTCAACCAATATCTGGTGTTTTTGGTCATAGTCTGAATTGGCCTAATACCAATGGCCTTAGGTTTTGCGCAGTGGGGGTTGACCGCAAGGCGGGCCTTATGGCCAGGCCTTGTGCACAACCTTACGCTTGCACCCAACCCCTGATTTGTATGTCCTTTGGCTGTGGGTGCACCCAACCTCAGTATGAGGCCAACCCACACTGCACACAACCTCTGGCTGTGAGGCAGTGAGGGTTGGCACTGGCTATGTGCCCAGTCCTCTTTGACTATCCCTCTGCAGGCACCACTGCGCAGAAGGTTTGTCGCAAGGTTGCCTCCAGTACTTGTTCTCACAGCCAAGCCCTGCACACAACCCTGAATGGGCAGCCAAACCCCGCTGGGCACAAAGTTTGCCTCCAAAATGTTTGCTATTTTAAAATTATGGAGTTGTTAAGTGGCTGAGAAGATAGTTGAGGTGAGCAAACATATGTGGAAAGGGGATGCTTTAGTTATGCAGAAGTCTCACTCTTTAGTTTCAGCCCCTCTAAAAATACATTATGCATCAAATTACTAAAAACCCATACCTCTGTCACATTTTTAACCTGTCGGTTTCATACCTGCATTAACATTTCAGTATTAATTTACTTCAGCCTGATCCTCAGGAAAGGCTTTAAATTCAACTGCTCGAATTCCAGCAAAATACCAATCAGGAGTGGCCTACTTTTGCCTTGAAATCAAAATGTTAATGCTCTAGTTGGTCATTAGAACTCTGTGGTGAAGCTGCAGTTGATTACTAGGGAGTTCACTGACAAAATACTGCTGACTTTGGCAGTGCATGTTTCATGTGAAATTGGTTTACTGAAATGAATGACGACAATATTTGAGATCTCATACAAATGTGTTTTGATTTTAGCTGTATACATCACTAACCATCATTTCTATGGCCAAAAGAAACATCTTATTTCTTTATTAACTTCAGCATAATCTGTAATTACTTTCAGTTTAAAGCATTCATTCCACCAAGGTGGCATTCATGTTTGCACACATTTGTTATAAGTTCAAAATGTTAGAGCTCTAGTTGCTCATTAGAATACTATGGTGAAGCTGCAGTAGAGCACTGATGACTTTGCTTACAAGATGCTGGTGGTGTTGGATGTACATTTCAATCAGCTTTCTAGACTTTTTTCTGACATTGATGAGGAAGATACTTGAGCAAATGTGTCCTTATTTCAGCTTTCTAGTGCACCAACCATAATTTCTATGACAAAATGAACCCCTTCATTTTGTTAATTTATAAAGCAAACTCTTCCAGTCTTACAGCTTTGATTCCATCAAGATGGCATTCAGGCATGCCACACTTTGTCATAAATTCAGAATTTTAGTGCGTTCATTTTTCATTAGCACTTTGTAGTGAAGCTGCAGTAGATCACTGGGGAATCAACGGACAGACTGCGTTGCTGTTGGAAGTACATGTTTTACTCAGAATACAAGACATTGTTCTCACATGGCTGAGGAAGAGAACGTGAATTTTGAAAACAAAAACATGTTCTCATTTCATCTTCTGGAGCTCCTTTCATAACCTCTGTGAGAAAATCATGAGAGAAACTGTTTTCTATCAAATATGGTCCATCAAATGATGATCAACATTATTATAGTGCAAATCACCTAAGAGCGCCCCATAGTTCCTAAAATTAGAGTGGTGTCACCGACAAACGATTTATATTTTAACTAAAATCTGTTGTGACCAAGCATTTCAATGAGGACCATGTCTCTGACACCTGCAATAGATGCCACAACATGCTGTCCATGTTGTGGCCAACCAATACCCCCCATATGCCCTTAGGGTGTGATTATCTTGCCTCCTTATATATATATATTTTTTTTTTGGGGATGTAGGGACAAGATCCCTGAGTCTTATAATGGCTACCACAACATATTTTTCATGCTATGACCAGCCAGTCAGAATTAAACAATCCCCTTTAAATTGGCCAATAAAATCATATCTGGATAACAGCTGTCCACTTATCACTATCATTTTCTAGTGGCTACTCTCTTCATGCCCACCAAGCACCTTTTAAACACGAATTTCCTAATAACTGCTAAACAGTTATACACCAAATAATAAAAAGCACGCTTTCTGGGTAATGTTCTAGCTTTCTGCCAAATTTGATGTAATTGCGTTCAGATGTTCTTTCTGTATTGGCCAGCAAATATTCTAATGGTAATGAAAAGGGAAATCAACGTTTTGGGGCCCTCACCCCTTTTTCTTGGCTCCCGCTTGACAGATCAATGTGAAACTTTTCCATGAATGAGCCAAGATGCATGAACATTTTCTCTTGGAATGTATTTTGCAGATTCACAAAACTGCCCCAAAGTTATTAAGAAAACAAAAGAAAGAGTATTGGAGGTGCGCTCAAACAGCTGGTGCTGGTGAGAAAGGGAAACCATACCCTCCAAATCAATCCAATTCAAAGAAGAATTCGCCACACTCCATGGAAGTAGGATGTTTCAAATATTTATTTCTTTAACACAGCATCACCCACGCATTTCGGCTCCACAGTCTTTTTCATAGTAAGGAGTCCTTCTATTTTGTTTGTTAAATACATTTTATTCCATATTGCCTGCAATGCAGCAACACGGGAAATGTAGTTTGAAAAAAACAGCTTTTGGATTTACTTTTGACACAATGTATATAGTAGACTAGAAATACAATAACAGTGAAAATGCTGTTCACTAATAATTTAGTTAAAACGAAATCACAAAGCCATAATTGGTTATAAACAGTTTCGCAATCATGGAAACCTACATTAAAGTCTGCATAATTATGAAATATATATATATTTTTTCACTTAAAAAACCAAAGGTTGCAAGGAAGTTATTGTTAGGTTCTGAATTTACGCACACAAAACCAGAAAAAATCAGCATTTATAGTTAGAATTATTTCAAGTAACTATAACTCTCACCCTCAGGTAACTAAAACACAGGCCCCCACCATGCTCGGTTATGTGATTAGTAATTTTACTGCAGATGTGACAGTGACACTTTCAATTATGTTATCAAAGATGTCACAAGTCCTGTAGCTTATGGGGTAATTAGCAGTGCCCAATGGAAGTGGGCGTCCACAGGGCTGCGGGGGCTGGGAGACCCCCTGCTTACAGATTTAATTGAGCCCTGGGGAGGTGGCAGTCCTTGGGGCTCTGGGGGAGACGAAAAGGCCTCCCCCACATAAAACATTGTTTTTCCTTGGGGAAGTGGCGGTCCCCAGGGCGGTGGGGGGACCCCCGCATTATTTTTTCTGGTAACCCCGGGAGGTGGCGGCCCCCGGGGCTAATAGAAGCCCTAGGAGGGGGGCCACATGCACCTGCCTCCTTTTTTAGTGCTCCCGGGATGGGGCCCAATCGAGGGGCTTCATTAAAACAAGCACGGGAGCCCACACTTGTTTTGTTTTTTTTCTTAATTTTTGATGGTACCCCCGCAGCTTGCAGCAAACATTTAAAAGAAATAAATTTTTACTCTGGGTGGGCTCCCTCTGGGACCCCAGCACCAGACCTAAGGAGTCAGGGTGTCCCTACCCTGCCCCTTTCCTTATTTTTGACATTTTTTTCTGGGACTCGGCTGTCCCAAGATGGCTGCCAACTCTTCCTTGTTGAAGTGTTGGCGGCCAATCAGATCTCAGCATGTGATCAGGAGGGTTCGGGGGAGCCTTCACATCCCTATACATACAAATTTGTTTTTTCTTTATTTCCCCAAAACTACTGAACGGATTTTCTGGACCAAGAGTTACCTTTTTGCCAAATTTGGTGTAAATCCGTCCAGTGGCTTGGCCACTATTTCTGTTCAAAATCACTATGGAAAAATGCATGGGGAAAAAGCATTTTGGGACCCTCCTTTTTTCTCGGCCCCCGCTTGATGAATCACTTTGAAACTTTCCAGGCAACAGCTGAAGCGAGTGTCGTATTTTTATATATATATATATATATATATATATATATATATATATCTGTAAAAAAAAACGTTTGGCAATGCACTCCATCAAGGTACCAAAATTAAATGTTTATTTCAAGACTGCAAACAAACAGCGCGTTTCGACCGAAAGGTCTTTTTCTCTCTCGAAAAAGACCTTTCGGTCGAAACGCGTTGTTTGCTTGCAGTCTTGAAATAAACATTTAATTTTTGTACCTTGATGGAGTGCATTGCCAAACGTTTTTTTTACAGAATTAATTGAGGGTTCGGCTTGCCCTCGGCATATGCACCGGTAACGCGAGCGCGGCGCCACTGAAACTAGCCGCTTTGCTTTGGATATATATATATATATACATATACATGGATATATATATATATATATATATATGTATATTTTGCCACATTCTGCCCAAAAGCTGTGGCACTGACTGTCAAGCCATGGCATGTACTGCCGGCAAACTGTTAATAACCAATTCTAACTCCTACTCATCCCCAGGGAAAACTAATCTCACATCAGCACTCAGGGACTTTGTATTACCATTTTAATTCCTCATCGAAATTAAAACAAGCGTCCATCATGACAGTGACATGTTTCGGTCCCAGTGGGGACCTTCCTCAAACAAAATGTATGAGACTCATTTTCCCAGGGAAATAGAAAGATTTTGAGTCGGACATGATAGAGTGGTTAGACTGATACTATGGGGATTGTACAGAGCGTGCTGGTGAAACAACGCCTGGAAAAGACAGACTGTTCACTGTCTGGCAAGTATATTTCAGTGTTGATGCAGTGCTTAATTTGACCCGGTGGTTGCCAGTGGGGGGACCAGCACTTATTTTTGGGGACCAGCACGTATTTATGTGCTATAGACGTTTACAGAGAACAAGAGGTGGAAAAGTAAAAAAAAACAGAAAGATGGATGAAGAGAAAGACATACACAGTCACAGAGGGAGAAAGCAGGAACCTGCAGAAGTGAGATAAAGGGGAATGGGGTGTCTTAGCGTATTAAAGATGAATGAGGTGGATTTAGGAATACACTGCTTTGGAATTCTGTGTGAGCACATTTAATTGCACCGCCCGCATGTTTCAGAGAAGACCTTTGGGCACCGGCACTATTTTATTTACAAATTAAGCACTTGGTCAAAAGCCTAGATGAACCATCCTTAAATAGAGTATTTAGCTCGTGTGGACATTCAGCTCTCAGATTACTCCAGTTGGTGGAAGAGGTTACTTTGGCAAAAGGATATTCGCGTTCTCATAACTAATGAGCTTCTGCACATAAAATTGAACCAGCATAATGTTATTTCATAACCATATCGTAATGCAACCCATCGTGTATCACTGCAATTTAGAACAACCACACAAGTAAAAGACCCCTTTATGCTGCACCCCAAGCTCATGTGTGTGTTAATCTTTCTGAGTGTGACTGTCTAATGTGGAATTAATTACTTAAGCAATAAAAGATAATATATATCCAAAGTTCTGCTTCTGAGAAGATGGATTTAAATCCAATACGTTTATTCCATGACAGCAAGTTCTTCAAATCAGATGCATCATGTGTTATTGTGTTTTCATAAAGTGTGATTTAAATTGCGGACTATTTCATGTATTAAAAAACAGACATCTCCTTTATTGTCATTATGGTGAGTAAGTGCTATATAAATGCAATTACAATACAATACAATGTCAGTTGGGGAAAGGTAGTAGTATAGAATAAGTATCAGTGTAGGCGGTGCCAATAATTAATCAATCATAGTATTGGGAACTTGTGTACTCAATTCATACTAGTCTTATTGTTAAAAAATAGTCATTACCTATATGCATGCCATACATCAGCCAGAGACTAAACCCATTTGGCAGCCATGAATCCCTGCTGTGTCAGGGGACCACTTCCGGCCCACCAACATCCGCACAGACATATATACCAGGCAGCAAAGGCAGCGCCAACCACTCAGGTCTCCTCACATGCCATGTGCAGAAAGTGAGCATCTCACGTTATTCTTTCCTCTGTGCCTACTAAGTATGAACACAATAGCCTCCAAGGACAAGGGGCGCTCTTGCTGGTTAACGCAGCCTAGACCAGTACATGCAAGTACTAGACGTGTGTGCCAAGTCATCACTTCTTACCTCCTCCTCATTATTTGGCGGTGGATGTCTGTTCACTGCCTGGCACAGCTGCATGTGTGCAAAATTCATGCTCACATAAATGCCCAAATTTAGAAGAGGAAAGTGGGAGATTTAAAAATAATAATCCAGAGAGTGTATTTTCCCCATTGACTTCTGTTGAAGTGGAGGCAATTTCAGACCGTAGACAACCAAAATAAAGCAATATTTTGCTTCAAAAATCAGAAGCCTCTCACCTGAAACAGGTCTGTTGCCATATATCTGCTCACTGCCTGGTGCAGCTGCATATGTGCAAAATTCATTAGTTATCTCAGCCGGGAACCTGGCTAGAAGCCTTCATTAGATCCACGCAGACTAATAGCTTTAGTTATCAGTTTTCTCCAGTTATTTGCTATCCAGCTGGCTGCATGCTCAGCACTCCACATGGAGTTATACAGATACAGGAACAAAAGAGGTTACAGGCTATCAAGGTCGGACTGGGACTCAAATTAGGCCCAGGCACCAAAATAGAAGTGTCCCCATTTGTTAATTAGATAGCTCAAATGTGGTCTGTGTTTGCAAAGTGGGGCGGTATTGAACTTGTAGAGACACACTGTAGAAGAGTTTTGCGAGCTATGAAAGACTGATAATGTTTGTTTTAATATCTGAGAAACTAACAGTGAAATCAACCCAACAGACCATCAAAAAGGCCCACAAATAGTCAAACAATCAGGCTCACACACTGTTCTGTTAAACCAGCCCTTTGGGCGCTGCCTGATTGCCATATAGGCCAGTTCATGGTCATAACTTTGCTGCGCAGTGGGTCCCCCAACTATGGGTGGGGGTCCCCAGCTATCAGGAGGCCCCCATTGAGTCCAAGGTGACTCTCTGTGAGATATGGGAGGCCCAGGATTCCCTCATCACATTCTACAGAGGGCCCCTCCATTTTGCATTACGGCACTGCCAGTCCGAAACAGGAGTGGGATGTACGCTTCAGCCTTGCGTAGCTTGCCATAACAAATGGCATAATGGTGCAAAGAGTGAGAGACGTCCCTGAACTTAGAGTGTAGAGGATTACAGGCTGCACATACTCAAAGCAGATGTCTGCCTTATAGAGCTTACAATAATACAAGTCATGCAGGCAGACTGATGAGGCAAGGCTCCAATAGAAGCTGTCAGCAACACAAGTCATACAGGCACAAGGGGTAAAAGGGTAATCAGTGTAGAGAGTACCTTACCAGAAGCCATACAGGCACAGGGGGTGAAAGAAAGGGAACTCAGTGCATAAAGTACCATAACACAGGTTATACAGGTGCAGATGTGTGAAGAGCCTCCCTTCAGAACTTAGAGTAATACAGATCATACAGGCACACAGGGTAAACAGGAGCCCAATGCAGAGAGTATCTAAACACTTATCACTCCCAAAACGTCTCAAATGGGAATAAAATTATGATATTTATGGAATAATAATAGACACAAATAGAAGGGACTGAGCCCGCTTTGCACTTTTACTAATAGGGAGTTGAATGTTTAGGGGCCTGTTCTAAATTGGGTCTCTAGTTGGCAGAGGTATGCACCCTGTCCAAGTAGGGAACACAATCCTAGTCAGGGTAAGTCAGATACACACCCTAAATTAACCTCTGGTAGCTTGGCACAGATCATTCAGGCTTAACTTGAGAGGCAACGTGTAAAGTATTTGTGCAACACTTAATTACAGTAACACAGTGAAAGAACCCACAAAGTTTCTACACTTGTGTAGAAAAATAGAGTATATTTATCTGAGTAAAACAAGACCAAAACCACAAAAATCCAATAAGTAGAAGTTGCGATATTAAGTTTTAAAGATTACATGTGAAAACGGTGCTTTAAGTCACTAGCGGCCAAAAGGTTACTTGAGGTAGCAAGGGGACAGTGCAAATCCAAAGTTCAGACTGTCCATGATGGGGGGTAGGCCAGCTACAGAACTCAAACAGGGTCTGCTGAAACACTACTTTTGATGGAGCAAAGCATCACTGTTGAGGGCGCGATGCATCCGTGTTTGCAGAAATCCCCAGCAGAACCCACTTCTCAGGCCCAGGACTCGAGGGGGGAAATCAGGCAAGGGTAGGACTTGCAGATGGCAGAGTCCAGCAGCACCATGAGAGTTGCAGCCAGTCATTGATGTCCCTGAGACTGTTTAGAACTGAGGGCAAGCCAACAAGCCCTTGGAGAATCTTGCCTTCAAGGATGTAGAGAACAGTCAGTCCTTCTCACTCCAGGCAAGAGGCAGCAGGCCAACACAGCAAAGCAAGTAGCAAGGTGCAGTCCCTTCTACAGCATAGCACGCAGCAAGCAGTAGGCCAATACAGCAGTGCAGTTGCAGAATGGCAGTCCTTCCTGGCAGCACAGCAGTTCGTCTTCCTGGCAGAGTGTCCTTTGTTCCAGTAGAGTTCTGATTTGGTGTGGTTTGGGGTCCAGTACTTATACCCAAATGTGCCTTTAAAGTGGGGGAGACTTCCCTGTCTCCAGACACTCTACAGGAGGTTATGCAGCTCTTTGTGTGGGAAGAGGCACAGCCCTATTCAGGGGTAAGTGAGGCAGTGCTAAGCTCCACCCCATCAAGCCAGTTAAGGGCCCATTAAGGCCTATTAAGTCATACCTAAGCTCCCATTGAGTGTGACTGTCTAGAGGGAGTGCACAAAACCCAGCTGTCACCAATCCCAGATGAGTATTCAGAGACAGGCAAAGACACAGAATGGTTAAAATAAGAAAATGCCAACGTTCTAAAAGTGACATTTTCAAACGTACAATTTAAAATCTGACTTCACCATAAATTATGACTTTAAATTGTGAGTCCAGAGTCACCAAACTCAATATTTGTATCTTTTTCCAATTGTAAGTTACAATTAAAGGCTGCTTCAAGGTAACCTCAGTGGTAACCTCTGGGAGAGATAGACCTTGCAGTAGTGAAAAACAGTTTAATGTTTTGTCATTGCCAGGACATGTTAAACTTAAAAGTACATGCTCAACGTTTTAAATACACTGCACCCTACCTGTGGGGCTAACTAGGACCTACATTAGGGGTGAGTTATGTGTAATAAAAAAAAACTTTGGGCCTGGCAAGTGGGTGCACTTGCCAGGTTGAAATGGCAGTTCAAAACTGCCCACACAGGCTCTGCAGTGGCAGGCCTAGACATGTTTGAAAAGCTACCGTAGTGGGTGGTATATTCAGTGCAGCAGGCCCACTAGTAGCATTTAATTCACAGGCCAAAGTGCACTTTACTAGGGACTTACAAGTAAATTTAATGTGCCAATTGCGAAGAAGCCAAGGTTACCATGTTTAGAGTACAGAGCACCTGCACTTTAGCACTGGTCAGCAGTGGTAAAGTGCCCAGTATCCTAAAACCAACGAAAACAAGGTCAGAAAACGAGGAGGAGAAAGGCAAAAAGTCTTAGGATGACCCTGCAGAAAGGGTCATTTCCAACAGGGCCGATTCACAAAGGCATGTTAGAGTATGTAAAAGAGTACTACAGGAGTACATTTTTAGATATTCGAAAATACCTTTGCGAATAGGCCCCTGAGTGTGAGGGTGCTCAATGAATGGATTACCATGACACAGATTATACAGCCACAGGTATTTAAGCAAACTCCCTTCAGAGTTTACAGCAATGCAGATAATACAAGCAAAGCAGCTCAATGTATAGATTACCATAACACAGATTCTAAAATCTGTTGTGAGACAGTTGTGAGACAGTGCTCTCTTCAGGAGTTTTAGCAACACAAGCTATATAGGCAGAGAGTGAATGGGAGCTGAGAGTGTAGATTACCAATGCACAGATGATACAGTTACAGACATTAGAGGAGGCTCCCTTGAGGGCTTTAATTAACACAGGTGATACAGGTAAAGATGGTGATAGAAAGCTCAGCATAGAGATTACCACATGAGGAATATAAAGGTACTGATGCTAGAGGAACCTCCCTTCAAAAGGTACATACAGGGGTGTGGGATGAAAGGGCGCACAATGTGGAGATCACCATTTCACAAGGTATACAGGTAGATATATGAAAATGCTGCCTTCATAGCTTACTATGACATATATCATTCAGGTGCAGAGATTATCACATAAGAATTCAGGTACTGATGAGAGAGGAGGCTCCCTTCAGAGAGTACAGTGACATCAGCGATACAAGCTCAGTGTAGAGATTACTATAAATCAGACTTTTCAGTTAACAGTGTGGGAGAAGACTCTCGTCAAAGCTTACAGTGACAGTCAGTCATACAGGCACAGATTGTAGAGATTACCATAACACAGGGTATTCAGGTACCAATGAGAGAGGAGACTCACTTCAAAGCTTACAGTGACATAAATCATAAAGGCACCGAGTGTAGAGATTACCATAACATAGGGTATTCAGGTACCCATGAGAGAGGAGACTCCCTTCAGAGCTTACGGTCACATCAATCATACAGGCACAGAGTGCCATGTGTGCCCCACCCCTATAGGAACCACTCCACCCAGCCATGTATGCCCCTGGTCAAAGAGGCTTACCGCCCACCCCCATCCACACCTAGCTCTGTTGGGGTACTCTGACCCCACACCCTGGTATCAGTGCCAGTCTCAATCCATACAGATAGCGTGTGCGTTTTCACTCTCCATTGCAAGAGGGAAAGGGCTCCAAGCCCTAGGCTCTTGAATCGTATGTTGCCCGATGCAGTTTAGGTATCTGCCGGGCCACTGCCCCAGCCCCCCCACACGGTCAGCAGAGCCTGGTGCACCATACCCAGGTCAGCGCAGTCTTCACATTCAGGGAGTACCTGTGCGTGCCCCTTCCCCAAGCCCATTCAGGGGGTTAGGGCCTGTTGTCAGGAATCCCCAAGGTGCCTCCTGCGTTATCTGTCAGCATCCCCAGGTATTAGGGTTAAATCATATCTCTGTTCTTGGTTAAACCTTCATGTTTCTAAGTAAAGATAATGTGCTGTGTTACACAATTGGTTTTATCAATTCTTGTTTTACCAGTGGTTGTTTGCTAATGTAAGTAGGTGTAGACATGTGCTTCTAATTGGGTGTGGTGACTCATCCACATGTGGAAACTCAACTGCTTTCCTGATTGGCTGTAAATAGCAGAGTGAAGCATGCCTCCCTGCTTGGCTTTGTATTGCTTCCTGATCTAAGCATCTGATTTTGCAGTCCAGCCCCTGCTGTCATCCTCGTATTCAGGACTTTTGAGGCAATTATTTTCTTCGTTCCTGTACCAGCTGACACCAGGCATTCCTCCAGCACTCCGGAAAAGACTGCAGCTAAGTGACTAGTATTCTCCAGGGAGTTTGTTCTTTGATCGCCGCGCTTTCCTAGAACAGCTGGTGTATTTCAGACCTTGTATTTTGGCAGAGTGCTTAACTTTAAGAGGCAAATGCATTTCTGAACATTCTACATTATTATTGTAGTTACTTGCCTAAATGTGCTTCAGGAAATCTGCTTGAGCTCAAGTACTACAAAAAGTGACAGTACAATTTTAAAAGAGTATTTACGTGACTTTCTTTCTCTAATAGCATAACTCTTGGATTTAACTTGCGTCATTCATTTGTGGAATTTGCTTTTGAAGGGATTTTCACACACCCAGTGAAACCAAACCAAACTGTGCCACCCTAACTGTTTAAACCAAGAGTGGACATTTGTATTTCTTGGATTGTTTTTGTTCCTTTTAGTTTAACCCTATGCATGCAGGAGAGTTATACATGATATAATTAATGCCCTTGTTTGTATTTCTTGTACATGATAAGTGCAACCACAGTTCTAATTGTAGTGTGCAACAGTGAATCTCTGTGAAGCCAGCCCTAGTGTTGCAGTACTTATTGTTATGGTACTCAGTTTGGGTTTTTGGTAATGCAGTGTTAGTAATTGTGCCAACAGTTAGTATTATCCAAGAAAAGTGCTGGAGCATCCCGGTGTTCTTCTACCGCTCCTGTGCCCATATCAGAAAGAGAGATTCAGTTTCAAGGAAGTTGAGTGCACTAACTCTACAATCACTCTGTCAACAACGACCGGACCCCCCCCCCCCCCAAGTTACAGGGTGCCTGGCTGGACCGGCAAGACATGGCAGTGTTTTGTCTCTTTCTCTTCCACTCCCCCTTTCCTTTTGAGACACCTGCTGGGGTTTCTGTGTCCACCCGGAAGTGCCGAGAGGTGTTTCAGAACGTTGGGGGGCATACCATCACCCCTGCAGACATCCTGCTTTTTAGGTGAGTGGCACTGTCTCGACACCTGTGGCCCACAGCCACTGATTAGGGAACCAGCTCGCAATCTGGGGTCCCAGCTGGTTTCCCTCCAGTAGAGAGCACCCCTTTCTAGGTGGCCTTCACTACCTGAGCACATCCTTTGGGATGCACTCATCTGGCTCTACCTGGTCCTCTGACCCCTCTATTGTTGCCCTCCGGGGAAGGGGTAGGGCCCACTCAGGGTGAGCCACCCTTCAAGGGGCCCCACCTTAAGTGCAGATGCCCGCAGACCCCACAGGTCTACTGAATCAGGCCTTTCACGTTGCTAAGAGGGTTGCCAATCAGGGCAACATAGGTGCCCGTAGGTCTCCTGGCAACCAGGGTCACTCACCCCCCAGGTATCTCTAAAACACACTTCCTACGGGGCTAACCGGGGTGCAGTGCCCACCATGTTCTCCCCCTACTAGATCCTACTACAGGTAAGATGGGGAGCTCACTTCTCCCCTGCCAGACAGTGGGGAAGTGTCCAGAGTCCTAAGGCCCAGCACGGGGAGATAGCATAGGCAGAAGGAAAAAAGCAAAATGTTTCGGGATTTTTCCCTAAAGAGAGCCATGTCCAACAGCACTAATTTCTTTGGTGCTGATTTAGAGGAGAAACTGCACTGATTTTTCAAAGAAAGAAAACATTCTTCTTCATTCAGGAAGAAGCCTTCTAAATCTTTCAAGTTCTCTAAATGGAAATCTTTCTGGCAGCCTTCAAGTAGGCAGAGTTATGAGCAGTCTTCAAGAGGTCAAGGCAAGCGGTCTTCCTTTTGTCCCTTTCAAAGACTGAAACAGGATGTTGGATCCAAAGGTCAGGCTTCCTGACTAAGCTGAGAAGGAAGAGGTTGGCCAGCAACCAAAGGTTGGAGGACTGATAAAGATTTTTTTTCTTTTTGACAAAAAATTACATGAGACAGAGATTACTGGAGATTTCTGAGATTATGGGGAGGACAATCAACAGTGGAAGTTTATGGTCCTTCCATTCAGCCTGAAATCTGCTCCAAGAGTTTTTACAAAATTTATGGCACCAGTAGTTGCTTATCTTCATCCACAGGGCATTCCAGTCTTTCCCTACCTAGACAGCCGGATGCTGCATGCTCCTTCCCAACAGACATTACTCCACCTGCTGCCAGGTCACGCCAATGCGCACCAGAGGACCTTTCTCTTGCAGTGCCTGCAACTTCACCTGCAAGCCAAGCCCCGAACACCACACCAAAACAGACTGCCACCTAAAATGCATCCTGCTGAACACCCGCTCCGTCCACAAACACACAATTGAACTATGGGACCTACTGACCACTCACACGCCAGACATCGCATTCCTCACCGAAACATGGATGAACCCTGCCTCGGAACCAGACATAGCAATAGCTATACCAGATAACTACAAAATCACCAGAAGAGACCGCAACAACAAACCAGGAGGAGGAATCGCCATAGTTCATAAAAACACCATAAGAATCTCCACCAACTCCGACGACATCATCAAGTCCTCCACTTCACAATCTACGTAAACGCCAACAACACACTCAGAGGAACACTGGTCTACAGACCCCCCGGCCCGAGACCACAGTTCTGTGACGATATCACCGACACCATCAGCTCCCAAGCCCTCGCCTCAACAGACTACATCCTCCTAGGTGACCTGAACTTCCACCTGGAAAATAACAAAGATACTAACACCACCAGCCTTATCGCCAACCTCGCCAACTTCGGCCTCAAGCAACTTGTCTCCTCGCCAACCCACTCCGCAGGCCACACTTTCGATCCTATCTTCACAACCAGCAAACATGTGGCCTTCAGCCACACCACCGAACTCTACTGGACAGACCACCGATGCATCCACTTTTCCTACCAAAAACCAGTCACTCACCACCACCGCACACAGCCGCCCCGACGCAACTGGAGCAGAATATCCTCGGACCAACTGATCTCCACCCTCGCCCAGACCCCCCCACGGGACCTCAGACCACAACACAGCCGCCACCAACCTGCACCACTGGATAGAAGACTGCGCCAACACCCTCGCACCGCTCAAAAAACACCCTAACACCCTGCACAGAATCAAGTCCAGCTGGTTCACCCCAGATTTACAGGAATCCATACGATGTTGCCGCAGAACAGAAAAAAACTGGCACTGTGACCCCACCGCCTCCAAGACATCTTGGGGAACAGATGTTTTTCTGCAGAATGGGCCAGAAAGCTGCTCTTTGCCTTTCCACCATTCCCTTTGATTTCAAGGGTTTTAGCCGTAATTCATCTGGAGAAGGCCAATGTAATTTTGGTGGTTTCCTTTTGGTCTCGCCAATCATGGTTCCTGATTCTAAAATCCATATCCATGGATTCTCCTTAGATTCTTCCACTATTTTCTTTCCCTCTCAGGACTACCTCTCTCTTCCTCTAAGCCTAAATCTGTGGGTGTGGAGGTAGAAAGTTTGACTCTGATGGGGACGGGTTTTTTGGACACTTTGATTAGTGCACGTCAAAGTGCTAGAATACCCTCTACTATCAAACCTTACTCTAAACTTTAGGCTTCTTTTGATAACTGATGTTCTAAGCATGATCTTTCTGCCTAACCTTGTCCCATTTCCTCAGTGTTGCAGTTCAAGATGGGGAGTTTCTAGCTTACATTTGCTATTTCTAGCCCTGAAGGCACAATGGTTAGCAATTAAGGCATTTATGCAATGCTTAGGTTGAGCCGGTGGTTGCCAGTAGGGGACACTGGCACTTACATTTTGGGACCAGCACTTATTTTTCCGCATCAGATACTTCCCCGAGCGCAAGAGAGGAAAAAACATACACATTTGAAAGACAAAGACAGAACAACTGTCACAATGGCAGAATCCAGGAACCTGCAAGAGTGAGATGAGGGCCAGCATGAGATTGCTGCCTTGGCCTTCAGGGTATTTAGGAGCTTTTCTATACCTAGGCCTCTCCTTTCCACTCATGCTCTGCCTTGGGATCTTCTTTCAGTTCTTAAAGCCTTACAAGGTCCTCCCTTTAAACCTTTAAAATCAGAAGATTTGAAATGTCATTCTTTTAAGGTATGTTTTCTGGTGGCTCTGACATCTACCTGTGGATGCTCGGTCGCCCTCCTTTTCTTAGATTTTTTTTTTAACAGGGTATTTGAGGCCTTCTACCGCTGAGGACCGATCTTCTTAGCATACTCTGGGCATTAAAGTATTGATTCCTGTTTATCTTCACAGATTTCAGGGATTTAGACGATTTGTCCATCTCTATGTGACTTTTGTTAAAGCAGGAAGGGGAAGAAAAGCCACCAAGTTGACTCTGAATAGATGGATAGAAGGCAAATGCAAATCAATCTGTCCCAGCTGAAGCCTCATTAAGGGGCAGATCTACAAGAGGTGTGGAGGCTTCTTGGACAGAACATCAGGGAGTTTAGATCCAGGGGATGTGCAGAGCTGCCACTTGGGTATCAGACAGTACTTTTTGGGACATTATAGACTGAACAATGGGGTTAATAATCGATCAAATTTTGGTCTTCGGGTTCTGAATTCAACTATAGCTTAGTGCGCTTTGTGATATTTATATTTTCACGTCAAATGTGCATTAAATTATGGGTGTGCATTCCAATGGTTGAATTATCTTTTTGTTCCATTCAAATGTTTTTCTTTGGCATACCTCAAACATAATCACTGGGACGAAGGATGTAGAGGTAATGCCCCAATTACTTACCAGTAATCCTCATTACTTTTAGTCCTACTCATCATTGGTCATTACAAACCCACCCTCCCTCCTTAGCCTTTGACACAACTTGGTTGTTGCTGGAGCACCCAGAGGGATGGGTGGGGGTTACGTTCTAGAATTCTCCTGCACTTGTTTCCAGTCATTGTCCTGACTGTGTCGAGGATGAATAGGACTAAGAGTAGATTACTGGTAAGTAATCAGGAAGATAGGACTAAGAGTAGATTACTGGTAAGTAATCAGGAAGATAGGACTAAGAGTAGATTACTGCTAAGTAATCAGGAAGATGGGTAGGACTCACAGTAGATTACTGGTAAGTAATCAGGAAGATAGGACTAAGAGTAGATTACTGGTAAGTAATCAGGAAGATAGGACTAAGAGTAGATTACTGGTAAGTAATCAGGAAGATGGGTAGGACTCAGAGTAGATTACTGGTAAGTAATCAGGAAGATGAGTAGGACTAAGAGTAGATTACTGGTAAGTAATCAGGAAGATGAGTAGGACTAAGAGTAGATTACTGGGTAGGACTAAATGTAGATTACTGGTAAGTAATCAGGAAGATAGGACTAAGAGTAGATTACTGCTAAGTAATCAGGAAGATGGGTAGGACTCAGAGTAGATTACTGGTAAGTAATCAGGAAGATGAGTAGGACTAAGAGTAGATTACTGGTAAGTAATCAGGAAGGTTAGTAGGACTAAGAGTATATTACTGGTAATTAATCAGGAAGGTTAGTAGGACTAAGAGTATATTACTGGTAAGTAATCAGGAAGATAGGAATAGTAGTAGATTACTTGTAAATAATCAGGAAGATGAGTAGGACTAAGAGTAGATTACTGGTAAGTAATCAGGAAGATAGGACTAAGAGTAGATTACTGCTAAATAATCAGGAAGATGGGTAGGACTCAGAGTAGATTACTGGTAAGTAATCAGGAAAATAGGACTAAGAGTAGATTACTGGTAAGTAATCAGGAAGATAGGACTAAGAGTAGATTACTGCTAAGTAATCAGGAAGATGGGTAGGACTAAGAGTAGATTACTGGTAAGTAATCAGGAAGATAGGACTAAGAGTAGATTACTGGTAAGTAATCAGGAAGATGAGTAGGACTAAGAGTAGATTACTGGGTAGGACTAAATGTAGATTACTGGTAAGTAATCAGGAAGATAGGACTAAGAGTAGATTACTGCTAAGTAATCAGGAAGATGGGTAGGACTAAGATTAGATTAGTGGTAAGTAATCAGGAAGATGAGTAGGACTAAGAGTAGATTACTGGTAAGTAATCAGGAAGGTTAGTAGGACTAAGAGTATATTACTGGTAAGTAATCAGGAAGATGGGTAGGATTAAGATTAGATTAGTGGTAAGTAATCAGGAAGATGAGTAGGACTAAGAGTAGATTACTGGTAAGTAATCAGGAAGGTTAGTAGGACTAAGAGTATATTACTGGTAAGTAATCAGGAAGATAGGAATAGTAGTAGATTACTTGTAAATAATCAGGAAGATGAGTAGGACTAAGAGTAGATTACTGGTAAGTAATCAGGAAGATAGGACTAAGAGTAGATTACTGGTAAATAATCAGGAAGATAGGACTGGTAGTAGATGTAAATAATCAGGAAGATGAGTAGGACTAGGAGTAGATTACTGGTAAGTAATCAGGAAGATAGGACTAAGAGTAGATTACTGCTAAGTAATCAGGAAGATGAGTAGGACTAAGAGTAGATTACTGGTAAGTAATCAGGAAGGTTAGTAGGACTAAGTGTAGATTACTGGTAAGTAATCAGGAAGATGAGTAGGACTAAGAGTATATTACTGGTAAGTAATCAGGAAGATAGGACTAAGAGTAGATTACTTGTAAATAATCAGGAAGATGAGTAGGACTAAGAGTATATTACTGGTAAGTAATCAGGAAGATAGGACTAAGAGTAGATTACTTGTAAATATTCAGGAAGATGAGTAGGACTAAGAGTAGATTACTGGTAGGTAATCAGGAAGGTGAGTAGGGCTAAGAGTAGATTACTGGTAAGTAATCAGGAAGGTTAGTAGGATTTAGTGTAGATTACTGGTAAGTAATCAGGAAGATGAGTAGGACTAAGAGTAGATTACTGGTAAGTAATCAGGAAGATAGGACTAAGAGTAGATTACTTGTAAATAATCAGGAAGATGAGTAGGACTAAGAGTATATTACTGGTAAGTAATCAGGAAGATAGGACTAAGAGTAGATTACTGGTAGGTAATCAGGAAGGTGAGTAGGGCTAAGAGTAGATTACTGGTAAGTAATCAGGAAGATAGGACTAAGAGTAGATTACTGCTAAGTAATCAGGAAGATGGGTAGGACTAAGAGTATATTACAGGAAGATGAGTAGGACTAAGAGTAGATTACTGGTAAGTAATCAGGAAGATAGGACTAAGAGTAGATTACTGGTAAGTAATCAGGAAGATGAGTAGGACTAAGAGTAGATTACTGGGTAGGCCTAAATGTAGATTACTGGTAAGTAATCAGGAAGATAGGACTAAGAGTAGATTACTGCTAAATAATCAGGAAGATGGGTAGGATTAAGATTAGATTAGTGGTAAGTAATCAGGAAGATGAGTAGGACTAAGAGTAGATTACTGGTAAGTAATCAGGAAGGTTAGTAGGACTAAGAGTATATTACTGGTAAGTAATCAGGAAGATAGGAATAGTAGTAGATTACTTGTAAATAATCAGGAAGATGAGTAGGACTAAGAGTAGATTACTGGTAAGTAATCAGGAAGATAGGACTAAGAGTAGATTACTGGTAAATAATCAGGAAGATAGGACTGGTAGTAGATGTAAATAATCAGGAAGATGAGTAGGACTAGGAGTAGATTACTGGTAAGTAATCAGGAAGATAGGACTAAGAGTAGATTACTACTAAGTAATCAGGAAGATGAGTAGGACTAAGAGTAGATTACTGGTAAGTAATCAGGAAGGTTAGTAGGACTAAGTGTAGATTACTGGTAAGTAATCAGGAAGGTTAGTAGGACTAAGAGTAGATTACTGGTAAGTAATCAGGAAGATAGGACTAAGAGTAGATTACTGGTAAGTAATCAGGAAGATAGGACTAAGAGTAGATTACTTGTAAATAATCAGGAAGATGAGTAGGACTAAGAGTAGATTACTGGTAGGTAATCAGGAAGGTGAGTAGGGCTAAGAGTAGATTACTGGTAAGTAATCAGGAAGGTTAGTAGGACTAAGTGTAGATTACTGGTAAGTAATCAGGAAGATGAGTAGGACTAAGAGTATATTACTGGTAAGTAATCAGGAAGATAGGCCTAAAAGTAGATTACTGGTAAATAATCAGGAAGATGAGTAGGACTAAGAGTATATTACTGGTAAGTAATCAGGAAGATAGGACTAAGAGTAGATTACTTGTAAATAATCAGGAAGATGAGTAGGACTAAGAGTAGATTACTGGTAAGTAATCAGGAAGATAGGACTAAGAGTAGATTACTGGTAGGTAATCAGGAAGGTGAGTATGGCTAAGAGTAGATTACTTGTAAATAATCAGGAAGATGAGTAGGACTAAGAGTAGATTACTGGTAAGTAATCAGGAAGATAGGACTAAGAGTAGATTACTGCTAAGTAATCAGGAAGATGGGTAGGACTAAGAGTAGATTAGTGGTAATTAATCAGGAAGATGAGTAGGACTAAGAGTAGATTACTGGTAAGTAATCAGGAAGGTGAGTAGGGCTAAGAGTAGATTACTGGTAGGTAATCAGGACATTTTGAACACTCGTGCTCAGCTTCTCTTTCCACAAGAGGCCCGTCTCGGTGAAGCGTTCGCACTTCAGTGCAGTGACACAAGCTGCGGTCTACACTTTAAAGGAAAACCCCTTGTCAGTGAATGACCGCTTCGGCGCTGGTTTTCGCGCTCCCCTGCGCTTCTCTTATGTGAGGGGAACGAGCCGTGGGCTGCAGCAGGGAAGGAGGTTTGATGCGTCACGACAGGCTTAACATATTTTTCTGAAAGAGTGAGAGAGGTTACCAGTTCAGAGCGCTGCCTGCTGGTCAATCGGTATCTTGGCCCCTCTCTGATGCCTAATCCTACTGGACAAAGAGAGCTACGGAGCCAGGTGGTTCACAAGAAGCGAAGGAGAGGATTAGAGCTGGATTTACAAGCCGAGGGGTTGGGGTTTGCTTAGGAAGAGTTTAACAAGAAATGTATGTGAGTGAAGTATTGTAAATGCGCGCTCACAGACTGACACAAGCCACGCCCTCCCCGGCCATTACCTCACACACAGTGTTTGAAGCACATAAAAAAAGTGGGGAACTGTGATCCTGAGTGCACCCCGGGTGGGGTTAGTGAGTGTGCTGCCTGGGTCAAAGGTGTTGCCAAAAGGAACAAAAAATTCACTAACTACTTTGTTGATGTTTCACCGTCAGGTAACTGACGCCATGCACCTTAAATGTAAATACATGCAAGTTAAACTAATCAGTCAGAAATGAGCTCTTTTACATTATGAAAACTCAGTTGGTTAATGCAATCATTGCAGACTCTGTGTGTGTCGCCAGAGTCATTGGATTGAATCCTGTTGGCGCAGTGCGGAATAGTGGCTAGTGTATTTATAGTGCTATGAGGTCCCAGCCGGTGACAGAAAGCACTATGATTATTTAGGCCATTGTTTTAAGATTGCATTAAAGTAGAAGATGGGCTGCTGCAAAATGTGCGAAAAGATTCAGGGTTTAAGTGAAAGCATGTGCTTTGAAAATTTATACTTTAGTAAAAAGTAATCCGACTGTAACAAGGGCAAACATTTTTTATATGTTAGAAGGAAGCACTCCAAATGTCTGCTTGTCACATCCTTACATTACCTCTCAAAAAGAATAAATGTTTGTAACCTTGAAGCTTCAAGTGACTCCATCAATTAGAGCCCCATACTGGCTCTCTGACAATTTGCACATGTAGTAGGCACCCTTGTGAGAAGGCCTGTTGTTTCTTCAGCTCTCTGTCCCTCTCCTGGCTTCACTGCAAATGAGACCCCTTCCTCATTGCTGTCAGCCAGAGGCACCTGAAAGTTCGCATTACCCATCCATGGAGGGGTGTTTTCTTAACACATTACCATAGATAACGCCTAGTTCGACCTATGCTCTTATTGCATTTCTTGGCCACTTCTCCTCATCTTCCACACCTCATCAGTCTATTTTTTATGTAAAATCATGTTAAATTATGTTTCCTTGCATGGAACTGCAGCAATTCCCAAGCTCCCTTTATGAGATCAGAAATAAGAGAGTGAGTGTTGGAAATTGGGTTATTATTGGAGGAGTTGAAACCCTACTCAGGCAGCATCCACAATCTCTATCAGGCTGAAACACAAGCAATTTCCAAATTAACCTGTGCATAACCCTCTGGTAGCTTTGGCATAAAAGCTGCCAGGCTTAACTTTGAGGCTATGTGTAAAGTACTTAAGCAGCACTTCAAAAAGTAATAAAGTTAAAACAGAATGCAAGAAAAATCCCATACCAATTACAAAAAACATAGAGTAAAAGTTAATGAATTATTTGACACCAAAACAACAAAAATCTAATCAGTAAAACCAGAGATATGCAATTTAAATTTTTTAAGTACAAATGATGCCTAGAAACACAAAACGCTATCTGTGGTTATCTTGTCATGCCGTACAGGGACAAAGTCCAAATATGGGCCAGTAACGATGGAGCAAGGGCCAGATACAGGACCCCCTAAACAAAGTGCCTTAACTCCTGGTTGCAGAGCGTTGCAAGATCCTGAGTCAAGGATGAATCAGGCAGTGGCGGTTCTGTGGTGCTGCAAGGCTAAGATGCAAAGGTCGGGGATGCTGTTGATGAGGGGCTTTCGATGTGAAGTCCTGCGTCGAAGATGCATCATGCACAAGTGTTTCCGAAGAAGCTGCGGGGCTGCGATGTAGTGTCCTGCATCATCATCAAAGATGCCGTATATGAGGGGCTTGCGATGCTAAGGCCTGTGTTGAAGAGCTTGCATCATAAAGTGTCAATTCTGAGGAGACTGCAGGCTGCCATGCAGAGTTCTGCATCGGGGATGCATCCCTCAGTGGTAGTTCTGAAGTGGATCTGCGAGAAAATGTGTCACTCTGTATCAGTTCTGCCAACAGGACTACAGTTGGGCTGGTGATGCACCTTAAGGACCACTTCCAAGGGTCCAGGACAGGGGTGACACCACTTGGGGGAAAGCCTCACAGCAGATAGAGTTCAGGTGCTGGGTTCAAGATGGCTGGAGCTTTTTCTGTCCCTGAGGCTCTGATTATGAGGCCAGCCGTCTAGCCCTTGGAGACACTCTGGTGGTCCTTGGTTTAGGATGCATGTCCAGACCTGTCACTTGGGCAGCTGAGTAACAGTCCTCATTGTAGCAGAGAGGTCCTGAGCCTTCCTCTTGTCAAGAGGTTTACTGAAGAGTTGGGTCTGAGGGTCCATAATTTATATCTAGTGCCCACTTTGAAGTAAGAGTAGGTTCTGGAGGTTTCCAACCCCAGAGGTGTTGAGAATGTTCTACCTCCTTGCCCAGCCCCAGCTTGTCTGGGGTCAGAATAGACTAGTGTCAAACACTTTGTGAGGGTGCTCAGGCAGAACCTCTGTGATGTGCAAGTGTGGTAGGTGACAAGTTCTCATCAAGTCAGAGATGGCCCGTCCTGTTAACACCTATGCTCCTTTGTCTCACTGTCTGGGAGCAATACTCAAAGACCAACTACCAGCTATGGCTAGTCATGTGACCCAGGAAACAGACTGCAGGCACCAAACGGTTATGACAAGAAAATGCCAACTTTCTAAAAGTGGCATTTCCAGAGATGTGACTTAAAAACAGACTTTACTATTTAAGAGGGTTTTAAATTCCAATTCTCTAGGGACCAAACTCAATATTCCCGCCTGCTTTTTTGCACTACCTGGACATGTAAAAGATAAAAGTACATGTCTAACTTCTTGAATACACTGCACTCGGCCCTATTGACTGTTTAGGCCTACACTAGGTGTGACGTATATGTGTTAGAAAGGAAGGTTTATGCCTGACAAAAAGGTTTATTTTGCGAGTTTGAAATTGCAATTTAACACTCCACACATGGGCTCTGCGGTGGCAGGCCTGAAACATGTTTCAGGGGCTACTTAAGTGGGTGGCACAATCAGTGCTGCAGGCCTACTGGTAGTGTTCAATTTACGGCCCCTGGATACATGTAGTGCACTTTACTAGGTTCTTACAAGTAAATTAAATGTACCAATTGGGTGTAAATCAATGTTACCATGTTAAAAGGAGCAAGCACATGCACTTTAGCACTGTTTAGCAATAGTAAAGTGCACAGAGCTACAAACGCGAACAAAAGGGGGTTCAGAAAACAGGAGGATGAAGCTAAAGAGTGTGGGGATGATGTTAGGCGTGTTAAGATATGCATGGGAAGTAAAGGGAATGCATGAATAATTGTATGAGAGTTTGTGTGACATACATGACAGACATTGAGAATTTGTGCAAGAGTTAGTGTCATGAGTGTCATTAGGGTGCTTAATGGGGTATAAAATTGATTGTAAAAGAGAGGAAAAAGTAAAAATGGGCATGGAGTTAAAGGAAGTATAAGACTGAGTGTCACATGATTATATTTCATCAGGAACAGCCAGGCACTCAGGTTAGCTAAAATGGCATGTGTGTTTGTGTCAAACATGTAGCTTATCAAAACAGATGGACTGGAATGAAGGGACCGTACAGAGTGAAGTCATAGAACAGGAGGCATACAAGGCCACTATTCAGGGAATCATCATAGCGGGGGAAGTCAGAAACAGAAGGGAACGCACTAAAAAGTTGCTTGATCTAGAAGAAAGGCTAATGCAACTTGATAGGGAATATGCGACAAGCCCTATGCAACAGTTGGCAAGGGATTTAGGACTAACCAGAGAGGATTATCGCTTGACAGCCTGAGACGGGGTAAAAACAGCTCACATCGCCAGAGAAAAGCACATTTATGAGGCAGGGGACAAGGCAGGTAAACTGCTGACCTGGATGGGGAGCAAATAAAAGAAGGAATTATTTGTGAGGGGAATTACCCTGGACTCTAGTGGTAGCGAAAGAGTGGCAGCGGTATTTGCTGAATACATGTAATCATTCTATAATGCAAGACCCTTAGCCCCCACTGTAGAAGTGCTGGAATGTATTAAAGACTGCCCTGTGCAATGCCTAACACCAGAACAGAGGAAGGAATTAGAAACTGATATTGCAGTAGAAGAAATAACACTGGCAATGGGACAAATGCAGACAGGAAAGGCCCCAGGACTCAACGCTGTCTCAGAGGATTGCAAAATCACCGTGAGAGGCCTACATGGAGGTGTTTGAAAATGGTGAGCTCTCAGAGGACCAGAGAACAGCCACTATAGTCCTAATACCCAAAGCAAGCAAACCCAGAGACTGATGTGAGGCATACAGACCCATATTGCTGTTAAACATTGACACCAAAATCCTAGCGAAAGGTAATCACTGATCTGGTGCATCCAGATCAAAATGGATTCATACCTGATCGGTCAACTAAACTGAACCTTCGAAGCCTGCACAATAACATCCCAGTAGTGGAGAGACTGCGTGACCCAAGAGTGATTGTGTTCCTAGACGCTAACGAAGCATTCAACTCGATCAGATGGCCATACCTATTTAAGCTCTTGGCAAAAAATGGGGTTTGGGCACTCACATATTAGATGGATTAGGCTGCTAGATGCAGCACCTAGGGCCAGAGTGAAACTGAACTGTAGAATTTCAAAGGGATTCCTGGTGAAGAGGGGGACCTGGCAAGAATGCTCTCTGTTGCTGATGCCATTCACGCTGGCGATAGAGGCACTGGCAGCCTGGGTGCGCATAGATGCACAAATATGGGGATGGCGAGTGCAACAGGATGGGAGGAGCGTATTTCACTATAGACAGATGATATCCTACTATATCTAATGCAAACCGACCAATGATTGGTCAGACTGAGAGAAATCTTTGGGGATATTCGACAAATACTCTGAATTTCAAGTTAACTGGGACAAATCTCTATTGTCCCACTCCAGTTTTAATTTTAATATCTAGGGATATGGATCACCAAAACTGCAGATGCTCACTATGTGGCCAATATGCTGCTACTAAACAAAGGTTGGAGGGAGATATCAAACACTGGAGTAGGCTACCACTGTCCTTGATGGGTCGGTCAGCCATGTTTAAAATGATAGCACTACTTTGATTCCTTTATGCATTCCAAAATTCCCGTCACAGGATATCAGATGCCTTCTTCATTAAAGTAGGCGCACTGGTAAGGGAGTTGTTATGGGAGGGAGGACAGCCTCGCATAGTCATGAAAACACTTCAGTGCAGCAAATTCGAGGGAGGCATAGCTCTGCCGGGCATCCGGAAGTATTATGGGCATATCAGGAATGGGAGGACCGGGTGTCCTATCTGGACAGAGAGGGTATGGGAAATAGGAGCTACCTGCATGCACTATAAGGGTGGATGTTTGAGACACAGGTGGGTGGGGCAACAAGAATAGTGGTTGACATATGGTGCAAACTACCCAGGGAACTGAACTGGGGTAAAGATGAACCCCCAAGATGCCATTGTGTGAGGGCAATAGGCTGCAACTAGGGAATATTTGAAGTGACTTCTGGGTCTGGGACTCTATAAGTCTCTCCACCTTAGCAGACGTGTGGGATGCGAATGCCATTTGAATACCTACAGAAGGAATATCAAATGCAGAACATGGTTGAGGTACAGACAGCTGACACACGTACTGCAGGAATGCATACCACAGAACGAGGAAAAGCAGGAAGAGTCCCCCCTTGAGAGGAGACTGCTGGATGGTCAAATAAAGAAGAAATTAGTCTCACTCATACATGGCCCCCTCATGAGAAATTCACAGAGCCCCAAACGTGCTTGCAGGAATGCTGGGAATGAGACATAGGGGAAATTAGATGAAGAGGACTGGATGACCGCACTGGGATTCTCCAATGAAGTTGCAATTAAAACAAGCTACCGCCTGATACAAATGAAGATAGTTCATAGGACATACTACACGAGGGTGTTACTGCATATAATAGGAAGAGCAGAACATCCGTGGTGCCTGAGAGGCTGCGGAACAGAGGGCACCCTGCTGCGTACCTTGTGGGAATGTCCCAAACTGAGACATTTTTGAGAGTAGGTTCGTAGGTCACTGGCGGGTGCAGTCGGGGCACCCCTGGACTTGCAGCTCCAATCTGCTTTGTTGAGTATTTGGGGACCTACGGAATATACAAATAATCAGAAAACACTGATTTATATGGGATGCATGGTAGTCAAATGCGGCATAGCCCTAAGATGGGGAGACAGATTCCCTCTCAGATAAGACACCTGGGAAACGGAAATGGAACACCTTGAAATGCTGGGAAGATATATTTGAATTTTTTTAGAGAATATGGGGTACGTGGGAAATGCAAAGCCTGTAGGGAAAGGATTGGTAAATACAATCGGGGGAAAACGAGGTGTGGAGGATCAAGCAGAAAACAAGCAGTAACAATGGGGAAAAGAATTACAGCTTAGGAAGCTCTTGGACCTTTGCCGAACCCTGGCAGAGGGAGACGTTTATTGAGTAGAGGTAAATGCCCCATGGTTAAAATAAGGGTGGGATCATTGGGATTTTGTATGTAGGCCTGTCGCCTTTTCTCTTGAGTGTTGTGAGCCCATGGAGATGGAAAACGTAACTGACAAATGTATTGCCTGATCACCTATTGTTGCTCTGTACATGATGCAAAGTTGTTCAATGTATTGGAGAAATAATACAATAAAAATAAAATATAAAAAAAGATAGATGGACTGTTTTTACTATGTCAGGGCTCTGTTTTTTTTACTTTTTGAGATCTCAAAAGAGATCTATGCAAGGTCTTGATACATACTTTAGCCGATGAGCAGCATGGCACTGTCAAATGTTTTGGACATCTTCATGGTTATCTCTTTTGTAATATCCACCATAGTGCAGGGGAGCTCTAAATCCAAGTATAGAAAGCTGTCTTTAATTTCCTTATTACAGTGGGGTTGGTACATCTCTTGTCAACTTTATATAGAAAGTGACATAGCTGCTCAAGTGTAATAAGTTGAGTTATGATGTCCTGGGGCCTGTTGTCAGAGCTGGCAGCCAAGATGAAAGGCAGGTCACAGAGCATCATAAGATCTGAAAACAAGAATTGTCTATTCCTTCATATGATCTGTTTTTTTAGCATGCACTATGATCAGCAGAAAGGAGAGATTTATGGCAACATGCTTATTTGTTTGCACAATTTATTGTAGGAAAAAATGAATCTTTTTCCATGGTACTACTCATTCTGAGACACAGCCCTTTTTAACCTGATGTACATTAAACTCATCCTCGTTTGTTTTTGCAGCAAATTACTAACAGATTTTTGGTGTGTCTAATTTTGCACTAAGAAATTCCACTTTTACTCTTCGTGACTGTGATCCTACTATCTCTTTTTCAAAGAGCAAGCAAATCAATCGGTCTTCGTCAGTGCCTGAAGTCCTCTAGGGGACATACAAGATGCTTTAAATGTAGAAGGATATTATGAGGACAGATATTCCAAATAATATCTGCGTGAGTGAGCAGCAGACATGCAAGCGAGCACTACCAGGTATGATGGATTTGTTTTGAAATGGAAGTGCAAGCACAGCTTACCAGTCCCTTGGAAGACCCAAAAGCTAATTCTAGGTGCTCCTAAACATGCACAGATTTCAGTTTCAAACGCCCCGAGAGTAGTTAAAGTTCCTAAGCCACCGGAAGAATAACCAAAAGTCTAAACATAGCCACAAATAATCTACATTTTTAAGCATGCAGGACTAGGGTTTGGTGGTGAGGTGTTCCAGATGTTTAAATGACGTACCTCCTTCTCCCAATGTAAAAGAGTCAGTCCTTCCTGTTCAATATTTTTATGATGTTCAACTCTTTTCAGAAGCCTTCACCCTGCATATTTTAGCAGGAGCCGTCTCAGGGTGCTTTGTAGGGGCGCTGCGACGTGTGTGTGGGGGGGTAGAATTAATTAAAACACTTACCTTTATTGCCGCCGCCACAACCGTGCCACTCCTCTGCTGCAGCTGCAGGCACAGACTCCCAGCCTGTCCTGCAGCCAATCCGATCACTGCTGTCATGCTTCTGGCAGTTCGGATGGGCCGGAGCGCCTAGCTTGGGTGCTCCCAGGCAGACTGGGAGCCTGTGCCTGCTCTCTCCAGCCCATCAACCCAGTGCTGGGCTGAAGAAAGCACAGTGTGCATGTGTGTTTGGCCAGCCCTGAGATGGCTGGCCAAACATACATGCGCACTGAGGAGGAGTGCTGAGCACTCCCCCTCCGTCCCTGTCATAGCCTGTGGCCCGCCGCTTTTAATACAAAACGATAATAAACATAGTTTGTTATTGTTTTAATGTAAAAGGTTTGCAGCTGCTGCTGCTGATGGGGGGCGGTGAGGGGCAACGCTCCTCCGCCATTCAAACCAGACTGCAGCTCCATGTAGTTGTATAGCAGAAAGCTGTCTACAGAAATATCATCTGACATAAATATTGTGTCCCACTTTTAAAATGAATTGCCTCAGTGGCTGTAGATGCTTTATTATTAACTCCGATGGCGGTTCTTTTTTTGTATATGGTATTTATGACACAATATTTGTGCCGCACAACATTCTAACAACACTATGCTGGTACCACAGTCCAAAAACAATATAGATTTATAAGAAAGGATAACCTCAAGCTAACTGGAATGAAGAATGGAAATCGTAACTATCTCATCAGTCCCCCCCCCACCATATCGATGCTGTGCCGCTGCAGACACCCTTCGTCTCTCTTTTGATATTGCTATCCTCCCTGCAGTCGCTGAACCTCAGGCCTTCGCCCACTTCCCCCCTCTATGGACATTGTCCTATTATCCTCTCGATTGCAGACATTGGGTCTTTGGGAGAGTTGAATCACCTTGATATTCTGATCTGCTATGTCTTTGGTCTCATCAGGACACCATCCCCCTCCCTCTGCACAGATCACCCCTCACCTGCAGGGATGTGCACACTGCCCCCTCCCAGAAATAGCTTTCTCTGCCCATCTCCTAGGACATTGGATGGACAATCTTCTGTGCTTGGCAAGGACACCACGGCGCCGCTGTGCTAACTGCTGCTCCAGCTGATGAAGAAGCGACCACCATATGACTCTCCGAGGCCCGTTAATGAGTGAGATGCCAGGCGCAGGTATGAGGGAAACTGCAACCTGTGATTTATGTTCCTGCGCAGTGGTGTTCTGAAAGCTTTTAACCCCCCCATGCGATGAGAGAGAAAGAAGAGCTTGCTGTAGAAGGGACCATGGTGCACCATTAGCATGCACAGCTACCAGCACCGAGGCAGGATCTCAGGAACCTTCAGCAGATCAATAAGCATCAAACATTTTCCACGAAAAGCGAATGATGGAGGCGGGAGGGATCACCAGCAAACTCAGGCCACAGCACAAGACATCAGACGAGGTCCAGATAGGACAACATTTGGGGTTAAAATCGTGCAATTGAATCCCTAATCATTTAGACGATGTCCCATGTTTTGGAAGTAAAAAAGACTCACATGCTGTACATTTTGACAATAAATGCATTCATGGGCATAAATGGAAAATTGAAAGTTGAGTAGTTTAACGAGGAAGTCCTGCCAACAAGCTTTCACATTTCTGATAAAAAAAAACCTTAAAAAGGGCAGTCAATCAGGTGTAAGAGACGCCCAGTCTAGACACAAGGCGTGCGCTCTAAAGCTTGAAGCAATAGTTAAGTATTATACAATCCATGCTAAGCTTTCCCTTGTTGTGTCCTAATTACAGAAGTAGTATATACCTCTTTTCTGGTCATAACAAGTCCAAATAGGGCTTAACTGATACGCTGAGATCCCAAATAGGATGTGAAGAGCCTCCTCTCGCCCTTCAATTACAGAGCCAGTTTCAAGGATGTTTGTGCTGAGAATTATTTTGAAAACCACTTTCTGTGTTTGCTAATTATGCAGTCAGGGGTTACAAAAAAGGTTTACTGCAACTCAAAATCCACACTTAATTATCCAAGGGTGCACACAATGGATCTTATTTACATGTTGGCACAATAGCGCCAGCATGGTGAAATAGCGCTTTGCTCTTAACGTGAAAATGGGCAAATTTGCAGGAAGCTGCACAAAGTCTTACTGAGCCTCTGGGTGCTTCAGTTGGATGCCAGGCATGTTACATTAATGTTAGCAAGGGACAGTGATGCTGTTTAATGCAAATTGATATTAACAAATTATGAAAAGCTTTCCTCTGGCATTCTTGAAGCATAAATAATGTTCTAATTATGGGATTGTCAGTACATGTCAGCCGTTTTCTCAAAGCATTCTGAAGTGTAGAAGCAACACTGCATTTGCGTGGAACCAGAGTTCAAAATGCGCCCATAATAGTTGACAACAACCGCGAACCACCAGCGATCGGTAACCGTGACACCACAGATGTGTTATGTCCTCTTCCTTCTTCTGAGACAACTCAGTAGCATTGGTGCATTTGGGAGCATTTCCTAAAAGTATGACACTGCTTGCTGAGCTCTGGTGGGTTCGCCGCCTGGTTAACGGTGGAACATTTGATGGGCGTGTTGACCATGTGCAAGCGAGAAGCAGTTCTAGTTTCCGGGGATGGCTGCATCTTAGCATAGGTAGCTTCCAGGTTTCTTCCATGTCAACCTTGTGTTTCACTGCTTGTGTGTGGGGAGGGTTAATTATGTTCAGGGTTGGTTGGCTTCCATCGTGGTGCCCAATAAATCTGTAACTTCAGCAAAGCTAATGTGCTCTCCTACAATGGGGCATGGAGAACTGCAGCTTGGCTAGTTCACTGTGTGTGGGGTGGAGGTAACACACTGCTGGCATCTCAGCAAAAGTTCTCCATTGCATTTGAAAAAAAATACCGTACTTTTCCTATATCAGTGGCCTTATTGCTTGTCTAGGCATAATGTCCTTCGTACTCAGTTCTTTTATAGCCTTAGAGCCCGCAGTAGCAGGCTCTGCTGGCCTTTAAAGGCCCGCTCCAGCGTTAAAGGCCCGAGCCGAAGGCCTTTAACAAAGGAGCAGGACTTTGAGGGCTATAAGGCTACTAGAACATTCTGCCACTTGAAGGGCAACATGTTCTAATAAGTAAAACAAAGTCCTCATGAAGCCCGAGGGGATTAAAATCCCCTCGGGCTCCGTTAGGCCTTTGTTCACAGCTGATGCTGTGAACAAAGAACATTGGAATGTTGAGGCTCCAGGCTTTTACCAGCCAGTAAAAGCCCTGAGCCCTCCATTGTCTGCAATGGAGCCCCCAACATTCCAATGTTTTAATATAGACTTAGAACCCGCCGCAGCGGGCTCTACCGGCTATTAAAGGCCCGCTCCCGCGTTAAATGCCCGAGCCGAAGGCAAGGGCATTTAACAAGGGAAAGGGCCTTTAATAGCCAGTAGAGCCTGCTACAGCGGGTTCTAAGGCTATTAGAACATTCTGCCACTCAGGGCAGAATGTTCTATTAAATAAAACAAATTGCTCACGGAGCCCGAGGGGATTAAAATCCCCTCGGGCTCCGTGAGGCCTTGTTCACAGCTGTTGCTGTGAACAAAGCGAACATTGGAATGTTGGCGCTGCGGGCTTTTACCGGCCAGTAAAAGCCCGCAGCACTCCATTGTTTTCAATGGAGCTGCCAACGTTCCAATGTTCTAATAAAGGTTTTTTCAGATTTGCATACAGCGGTGTCACCTGGCAGATGATGCCACAGATCTGAAGTCACTGAGCTTATGGCCGGGTAGCTGCCAGTTGTAAACAGAGGAAAATGGGGCTCATAAATGTGATGGTTTCCGGGGGTATTTATACTCTGTCTACGGATGTGGGCCTGTGATATAAGGTCTTCTATGATGTACTGCCCTCAATGCTCCTCATCTGCTGTGTATGTGTTAGAGGCACTTGGTGGAACTGTTATCTTATTTGGCCTTTGTCCTTCACGACATTTAAAGTTGGGTGGTAGGTCCCCGTGGTATCTAAAATGTGTTTTACAAGCATACATTTTCCAGATAGCTAAATAAACAGTATGCGTTTGTTCACTATTATCATGTTGTTCGTTACATTCCCATGGTTGGGTTACATCTGGCAGGTAGTGTGTCATTCGTTTCCTTTGATGGCATGTGAACAAACCCACAAAAGTAACTGAAGTGGCTTTAATATTTTCCTTGCACTTAGATTGTGGATTGGTAGCAAGAGCATCAACTTGAACATTGTATTTGAGTGGTACAGTGTCCTTTCTTTGTGGTAGTGGATTGAGTTTTCAAGTTTGTAGTTCTTGTTGTAGTTAATTTCATGGCAGAAATTGTACTTTTTGTGTCAGTGTTCATATATGGTGCAAGGTGTGTGGGTGTGGTGTTGAGCAATGCTCTCTGATGGGTGTGTTTCTCTAAGTGTCTATCTTTTTGTGTTCTATCTTTGTTTGTTGTGCATAAGAATGTAGCTAGTGAAACCTAACTACAAGGCAATTGAGTGACATACGATTTACAGAAGAGTGAAAGGAGAAAGAACTGAGGTCTACATCAGCTGAAGGCCCATGCCTGGTAGAGGAGGTTCTCTTATGGAGGTGCCCATGGTGGGTGGCCATAGTCGGAGCTCTTGCTTCAAGCGAAAGGCCTGCAGCTCCTTTCAGAAGAGATGGGAGTTTGCCGGAATAGGTTGGGATGGGCTACACAGGATATTCCATATAGAGCAGAAGACATGACGTCTCTGCTTCCTCTTCTGTCACTAGCGTGGAGCAGATGCAGCTCCAGGAGTTACTCCATTTTTCACAGACCTTAATCTTAGCTGCTAATTTTGATGTAGTGTTTGAGCTACCTGCCTTATTGATGATGCAGCAGATCTTTGATACACTGCAGGTCAGCAGGGGCCAATTGAGTTCTTCAAGTGTGAGAGACCCTTGACCAGGCAGGCCGCAGTAAGAAGAGTGTTCTCCATGGAAGTTGGTTGTGATTTAGGGATGCCTGAAAGAGCGTTTGCTCCATTTAGATGAGATGGGACCAGAGTTTGCATGATTGTTTTGTAGAATGATTCTACTAGAAATACTTTCACTTTGAGGAACAGGGTGAGTAAGTGTTAGGTGGTGTTTGTTTTACATCAAGGACATCCTTGAAGCCAGGGTTGATGTAATTGTGGAAGTTGGGGGATTCAGCATCGTCAGGAGTGGGACAGGGAAGCTGCCTAAATTCATCCCCAAGAGCCAAATTTATACCGATTGTTGCTTGCTGTCAGCATGTCATCACCTGTGCATCATTTTGACTTTGTTGACATTTTTATGATCATTGCATGCTTGGACTTTGCCATCCATCTGTTTGCGTGTTTGCGTAATCTGCAAGCTGTTTGGCAAAGTTCTTGATTGTCAGTTATGGATGGTTTTTAAGCCTATAGCATACTTTGCTCTCTCAGACCAATGTCTGCGTGACTAAATCATGGAATCGTCAGTGCAACAACTAAACATTTAAATCATGTGAAAGCCAAAACTGTTGGCTTTTACAAAAGGAATATGAGGTCTAAGTTCGATTTCTAGCTTCCTCATTTGAACAAATTGACAATATGCCTTATTTATTAGTTTCGCCGTGCGACAATTTGTCATCACTAGAAGTACTTTCCTTGGGCACCACATGCTGTAATAACTGTAATTTTGTTCACTCGTTAATGAATCTATAGACTTGTGTGAGTTTGGGGGTGTAATATGTCATTTACTTTTAATCTTCTTTCAAATATTGTATTGTGCCATGTTATTTCTTTTGTATGTTTCACGCGCATGGTTCCGATGGAACCCTTGTTTCATTGGTTGCTTCTCTTCATTCTGGAGTGCGAGCAGCTCGGTCCCGAGTTGACCGTTACGACAGGACGGAGAGGCAGCTATGTGCGTGGGTCCCTTTGGTATGAATAAACTCTTCTGCACGCAATTTTAAATGCGTTTCTTTGTTATTTGACAACCTCCCTGCTACATATTTGGTACCAGGAGTGGGGTCAAGAAAGAGCTACTTTATAGAAGGGACCCATCGGTGAGCTGCTTCTTATTTGTGTCAGTTCTGGTGCTGTTCCGTTTCCTGACATCGGTGCTACATTGGTGACCTGTTCCTTGTTGGTGTCAGTTTTGGCGCTGTTCCGTTTCCTGGCATTTGGGAGCTGATTATTGTTGCTGTGCTCACGGATTGGCTGCACGTGGAGGTGTGAGTAGGAGGGACATATATATATATATATATTTTTTTTTTGCCTCTATTGGATTGGCCTTAGATGTTACGCTTCAGTTAGGCCTGTAGTTGCCTTGGAAACTGATTACGATCCCTCGCGCTCTTCATGCGCTACGCAGCTGAAATTTTTTATAAAAAAAAGGTTGCCTTGGTGACGGTTTCCTATTCTACGAGTTCTACGTGGCAGCGATTCTAAGGTTGCCTTAGCAACGGATACACAACTATTCTACGAGTTCTACGTGGCAGTGATTTTTGGTTACCTTAACAATGGACACACATTTTTTCATTTTTTCAAAATGACGTTGCCTTGTTTATGCTTGTCCTGGTAGTGTCATTTAAAGACGGATTCTTCGTTTTTTGTGTATTTTTCTACATCGCATTAAAATTCACTTGTACTTTGCTGTAAATTTCCTGTTTCTTTAAAAGAAAAATATTTTGTGTATTTTCCAAAATTTTAATATGGCATCAAGTCATGATATTGTACAACCACCAGTTTTTTTACAGAAAGCAGGTAAACCTGACATTAAATGGGCGGAATGGATTCGCATTTTTGAAAACTATTTGGCAGCCATTGACGCTATGGAATTTTCTCCTAATAGGAAGAAGGCATTATTATTTAATCATCTAGGAATTGCAGCTCAAAGAATATTCAACAACTTACCAGCCATTTCATCTCCGGGTGGAGGTGATGTACTATGGAACTGCTATATTGAAGCAAAGGAACGTATGGCAAAGCATTATTCTGGAGACTCAGATGTATTACTTGAAAGATTTAATTTTGCTATGCGCAAACAAATGAGTGATGAGTCAATTGAGGAGTATATAGCAAACTTAAGAGTTTTAGCAGCTAAATGTGAATTTGGTCCAAATACTGATGTTTATATTCGGGATCAGTTTGTGTTTCATTGCTTTCACAAAAAGATTCAAGAAAGACTTTTGTCATGTTGTAACCCAACTTTGGAAGAAGTTATGGTTTTAGCTAAAGGGATTGAAAGGTCCATAAATACTTCCAAAGTTTTAGCTAATCAGAACAGCACTGTTGATCTTATTAGTGAGAAAGAAACTGTTTGTGCAATTCATAACAAACTGAGCAAACAGCCAAAGATAAGAGTGCCTAAATTTTCAAAACTGTGTTTCCGGTGTGGCTCAAAATTTCATATTGGTAATGACACTTCTTGTCCGGCACATGGTAAGAAATGTAATAATTGTCGTAAAATGGGACATTTTCAAATAGTCTGTCAGTCACAACCCTCAAACAGAGGCTTTTATAGCAAAGTCAAAATCAACAGTGTTGACGTTGATGACGAACTCTCACAGATGTCTAACCAATTTTCGAATATGTTATTAACCATTGATGTTTCGGATGGTCAGGGTGGGAAATCTGAGAAAGTCATTAAAGGGGCTATGTGTGATGTAGTGATTCGTTCTCAAACAATTCCTGTTCTAGCTGATTCGGGAGCCCCCATTACTATTTTAGCAGATCACACATTTTTTAAGTTGTGGAAGGGTTCCATTGAATGACAGTATCCTGATGTTGCTCCTAAAGCGTTTGGAGAACAAGACATTAACCTCTTGGGTTATTTTGTATCAGGTCTTCAATGTCTTGGCAGAACTATTGTAACAAAAATTTATGTAGCCGTCAAAGGACGTAATATTGTGGGTTGGAAGGATTTAGCACGTTTGGGAATAATACTGCGTCCTGGCCATGATGTTCCAGTGATTCTAGGTGAATTACCTAATTTATTTCTATCAGATTCGGTAGCCAGTGTGTGCATTTCTAAAGACACCACGCAAAGTATAATTGATTTGTTTCCAGAAGTATTCCAAGACCAAATTGGGAGAGTGCAAGGATATGAGCATGGCATAAAACTCAAAAAGGGGGCAACTCCTGTTGTACACAAAGTAAGACCCATACCCTTGAGTGTAAGAGTGGATTTGAAGGCCTTATTACATAAACTTCAATCTCAGGGGATAATTACTCCTGCAGATGCCTCAGAATGGGTATCACCCATTGTAATTACCAAGAAACAAAATGGCGAATTGAGGTTATGTGTGGACTTGAGGTCTGTTAACCAAAACATTGTGATTGATAATCATCCTCTTCCACGTATTCAAGAAATGATTACGAGTTTGGGTAACTCCAAGGTGTTTTCTACCATAGATCTTCACTCGGCATACCATCAAATTCCATTAAGCGAATCTTCTCAAGATGTAACCACTTTTGTAACTCCATTTGGGGTATTCAAGTATCTACGCTTACCGTTTGGCCTTGCTTCAGCAGCAAGCGCTTTTCAAAAATTGATGGATGATTTATTGTCTGACTTACCTCAGGTGTTGGCTTTCCAAGATGACATTTTAATACACACAGTAACAGAGAAAGAACATTTATTAGTTTTAAAAAAGGTTTTGAGTATTCTAAAAGAGAAGGGAATGACAGTAAAACCTGGCAAGTGTAAATTGTTTGTAACCGAGGTGGAATATCTTGGTCATGTAATTTCTGGTGAGGGAATCAGACCTAAATTTAGCAATGTGGAAGCTGTTAGTAGGGCATGTCCTCCTTCGGATAAAGATGCCTTAAAATATTTTCTAGGACTCTGTGAATACTATGCTAGATTTGTTCCGGGATATGCTATGGAAGTACAACCTCTTAGATCATTGTTTAAAAAAGGAACTAAATTTGAGTGGACAAAGGAATTAAATCTCACATTTGATAGAGTTAAAAATGTAGTTATCAAAGCCCCTGCGTTACAACCTTTTGACCCTGCAGGTATTCCTTTTGTCATGGTAGATGCCAGTTTAGTTGGTATTGGGGCTGTTTTTGGTCAATGGGTGAATGGTGGTGAAAACACTGTTGCTTTTGCGTCTAGGATGTTATCAGAAGCAGAGAAACATTATAGCACTATCGAAAGGGAGGCCTTAGCTTGTGTATGGGCAGTTCAGAAGTTTAGAACTTATATTTGGGGCAGTAGGTGTGAAGTATTCACTGATCATAAACCTTTGGTTCATTTGTTGAATGGAAATGGTCTAGGTAAGGCATCGGCACGTTTAGTTCGCATTCTATCCAAATTGCAAGAATACAATCTGGTGCTGAAGTATGTGCAAGGAGGCATGAACTTTCGTGCTGATTGTTTGTCCCGTTTGCCTTTACCCTATGAAGCTTCAGTTGAGATTGATGCTGAAAAAGAGTGTGTGGTAGCCCTATTGGATGTTTTAGCTGTATTTAACAATCATGTCACTGAGCAAGAATGGGTGTCAGCTATGTCCTCTGACTCTACGTTGTCTAAAGTAGCAGAATTTTTGAAAACCAAATGGCCTGCTGAGAGAAGTTTGTCAGGGGAGCTTAGAGCTTATTATCATGTGTCAAGTGAGCTCACATGTGAGAATGGTATTTGCTTGAGGGGTGATCTCATCGTCCCTCCAACCAACATCAGGGACAAAATTATTAAACTTGCCCACGAAGGTCACTTGGGTATTTCAGCTACATCCAGAAAACTTAAAATGTCATATTGGTGGCCTAGCATGGATAAGCAAATTGTTTCTTTTGTCAACAGGTGTCCCGAGTGTATTGTTTCTGATAAACATTGGAGGACTGTCTCTAAGCCTTTATATCCTGTTCCTTTGCCGGAGAAACCTTGGGATAAAGTCGCATTGGATTTTTCTGGGCCATTTCATTTGTTACCAAGGCACATGAAATATCTTGTGGTGCCGGTGGATTATTTTTCAAAATGGGTTTATTATTCCTTCACTTCTGAAACTGATTCTGATGTAGTTATCAGTTTTTTGAGCAAATTATTTAGATCAGAAGGGCCTGTCAATACAATTGTTACTGATAATGGTTCACATTTTTTGTCTAAAATATTTTCAGATTTCTTGAGTCTGCATGATATCAAACACCTCAGAGTGGCACTACACAATCCATCGGCGAATGGATTAGTGGAAAGGGTAAATCGGATTCTTAAAGAAGGAATTCAGACTGCTTTAGCATCAAATGTTGATGTTGCAGAATTTCTGCAAGAGAAGATTTGGGCATATCTTTCTACTCCTCATTCAACTACAGGTTGTTCTCCATTCAAATTACTAAGGGGAAGGGATCCCAGAACCAAACTTGTACCAAGATGGATGTTTCATGTCTTGAATGATGTTGACAAAAAATCTCAGTTGGTTAAAAACTCCATGAGATGTTCTGTTTTTGATAAACAACTTAAGCAGAAATGTAATTTTGATCACAGATTTTCCACAAAACTGTTGATTTAAAAGTAAATGATTGGGTCTTACTTAAAAAACCTTTTAGGGTAAGAAAAGGAGAATCTAAGTTTCATTTTCCATCTAAAGTTCTCAAGGTTACCAAAGCTTCTGTATTATTAGAGGGACGAGGTTGGTGGAGCAGAAGTTGGGTAATTCCTATTAATTTGGAGCAATTAAAGATTTTCAGGAGCATGTCTCATTTAAAACATGACGAGGGGTCAATGTTGTCGACAGATTTACAAGAATTTGAATGTGATGGGTCTTTGAAATCTAATAATTTGGATTCAGATCATTTGCATGATTCTGAGGTTCCGAATTTTAATTCTGATCATCAAACTGTTGATAATGGTTCAAGTCCTGATAGTGACAAATGCATGAATGAGGCTCATTCTAAATGTGTTACTACTAGAAGTTCGAGACAAGTTAACTTACCTGTTAAATTTAGAGATTTTATTCTGTCTTAGTGTTTTATTGTTTTTTATTATAAAGGAGGGAGATGTTGTAATATGTAATTTACTTTTAATCTTCTTTCAAATATTGTATTGTGCCATGTTATTTCTTTTGTATGTTTCACACGCATGGTTCCGATGGAACCCTTGTTTCATTGGTTGCTTCTCTTCGTTCTGGAGTGCGAGCAGCTCGGTCCCGAGTTGACCGTTACGACAGGACGGAGAGGCAGCTATGTGCGTGGGTCCCTTTGGTATGAATAAACTCTTCTGCACGCAATTTTAAATGCGTTTCTTTGTTATTTGACAACCTCCCTGCTACAGGGGGTTAATGACCCTGTACTGTAAAGTGGGCCCTAAGGTCCTCACGGGGAAGGGGATTTCGCATTCACAAACCCTCCAAATCGGTAAATCAAAGGGTTTGTAAAAGCTAAAACTCTTTTTCAAAAATATTAAACCCATTTAGCGATTTGGAAAAAGGTTTTCCCAATCACTTAAAGTCACATGTTCAACTATTTGGATTTGCGATTTCCTAATTGTGATTCCATGCGAATCGCAATTAGGAAATCGCAATTCCAAATGTAAGAAACTCCATTGAGTTTCTTTTGCGATTCCCGGTGGGTCGCAAATAGACCTGCCTCATTAATATTAATGAGGAAGATTTCAATTTGCAACCCACCAGGAATCGCAAAAATCACAAGGATGGTGGCCTGCTGGTGTCAGCAGACCATTATGACTGTGTTTGCTTTTGAATAAAGCAATTTTATTTTAAACGCAGACGGTTTTCCTTCAAGGACAAACCAGCTGCGTTTAAAAAGAAATAAAATGAAACGTTTCAGTTTAATTTTTGAAGAGTAGGCAGTGGTCCGTAGGACTGCCTGCTCTTCAAAAAACATTTTGCATGTATTGACAAAGGGGTCCCTTTGCGAATGGGTTAGCACCAATTTGAAACTGGTGCTAACTGCGATTGTTTTGCGACCGCATTCAGGGTCGCAAAACAATCATACATACCATTTAGATTCGGTATTAGGAAGGGATACCCACTCCCCTTCCTAATACCGAATCTCAAAACCCAAATTGCGATTCGGCAACAAGGTACCGAATCGCAGTCTGGGCCTTGTATATCCCAAAAAGCATTTTTCTATTCGCAAACGGGCCGATTCTGTGAATCGTCCCATTTGCGACTAGAAAATGCTTTGTACATGTGCCCTAAATGAGTTTAGAAATGGTTTCAGAATCGCTATTTGGAAGGGGTGTGTTGTGGAAGCCCCTTCCAAAAAGCGATGCTGACCCTGATTTATTAATCTTTTGTCACCATAATCCAATCTCAAAAGATTGAAAAATGAGGTTGATCACTGATTCACACAAGGTCTTAAGGAGTTGTGATGCCTTGAAAAAGTTTCTGGGAGAGTAGATAGTGGTCCACAAGACCACGGCCAACCCTTATTGAAACTTTTAGCAAAAAAGGTTTTTTGGTTTCAAATGCAGTCCTCAGTGGTGTAGAAGTGCCCACTGTACGATGCAACTTCACCATCAGTTAGATATGGGGAATTTTTGCAGTACAACATCATTTTAGAAATAACTAATTTACATTTGGAATTTGTGACTACAATTCGTTATTAGTAATATGTACTTTTTCGTGCCTTAACATTCTCTTTCTAAACTGATTGAGGTATTAGCAGTATATACCCAGCCATGTTCTAATGCTCTTGCCGCTCAATGACTTTGTTATTTGCATCGTATGTTTTTTTTAGTAATGCTATATTGTCATTTTGTGAAACTGACATTCCAGAATTTGGGAGTAACCTGCTATAATGTCCTCTCAGTGCACTCACTGTAATATTTCCTGAATATCGCTACCAGTACCTCTTCATAAATTGATTACAGTACTGACTGTATTTTATCATTTTCTTTCCAAATACTGACTCCTGTACGTAGCAGCAGACACTCAGTCATGCTATAACCGTGTCATTATGACCTGGTGGCAGCATAGAGTAAGTTAAGCATAATGTCCTCCCCATGTACTGAATTTCCTACTGAAAGTATGTACTCAGTCATGCTGTAATGTCCTCATCATGTACTGGCTTTGATATTTGGCAGAATGTACTATAATGTTTATCGAACTGCAGAATGTTAGTAGTATGCACTCAGTCATGCTATTATGTCGTCGCCGCATACTGGCTTCAAAATGGGTCAGTAAATAATGGCAACCTGACAATAAGGTCCTCACTGTGCTGTGCCTTCTGTAGTTGACAGTATATACTCAGTTATGTCGTATGGGCCCCCATGCAATAACCATGATATTGTTTACAGAGGTTCAGGCAGGCTATTATGATCTATGTACTTAGGAGAAGCATGTCACTGAGATCAGCTGTTGATCTTAAGCCGCATAAGGCATGCCTGTTGGGTGATGCCAGTATCAAAAACTTCCATCCAGTTTGGGCTTTAAGGTCAGTCCTGCCAAATTCCCAGGTCTATGCATAAAGTGCTGCTCCAGTCCAGGTTTTTAGGTCGAGCACGCCAGCGCTCTGGCCTGTTGTATTCTATCCGTTGGCTTTTAACCATGCCCACTGCACGCCCATCACTATCACTCTAAAAATCCTTTGTTATCATTGGTAAATGCTTTACGTTTGCCCCTCCTTGGGGCGGTTTTGTTACCATCTTGGGCATCGACCCTGTTACATGGATAATTGTACTTTTGCCAATGCGTTTGACTGCGAGCTAACTTCTTTTTCCTTTTGTGTCTCTCCTTTGCGCTCATGCTCATGGCGGCTGTGATGCTTCGAATCACTAGCTTATGTCAACTGTTTTACTTTTCATTTTATGTGGCAAGAAAAGTCCAGTTAGGAATTTATAGCGCTAATAGCTCTAACTCGAGCAAACGCGAGACCCATTGCATTGCAAATGCTTGTTTTCTTTCAATTCTGGGGCATGTAGTCTATTATAAAACAGGACTGCAAGTCCCACAAGTCAAAGTGAAAAAAAACTGGACTGTAGCAGCACATCATGCGTGGACCTGGGAATCTTGGCAGCTATGTACATTTTTCGCTCAGAATGTCATATCCTCTCGCTATAACATATGTCTTGTTTCTTCCAGTGATCTCCAGCGTTGCTTCCAATGTGAAGAAAAACAGGCTATAAAAGGCTGGAACCGGAAATATTGAACCTCAGCACAGCCCACTGCCTAAACCCCACACTTTCACCCCATGGACAGCTACTGACAGGTAAGCATGATGTTTTCACAGCACTGGCCATAGCTACTGGCGACCTGATGGTACTCACAACGTTTTCTTCCCTAGAGACTGGAGGTGTGAGATGAGAATGTTTGGGGGTGCTACGTGTATCTCCAAACCTCTCAACACCACAGCAGTATCCAAAGGGTATGTGTCACCCGCACAGCAGTATCCCAGACGTATGTGGCTAATACTGAACACTCATTGGTGCTATGACACATCTCTGCTATTGTGCACTGGGCTGAAACAATTCCACCACCGTGGTGGCCCTTACTCTCCCCATTATGACTTCACTCAGTTGATGTTGGAGACTGAAATTTCTGTATTGATTGGCTCCAATGCCAGTCTGAACCATGGTCAAGTCAATTCTGAGTGTGAGATTTCACAAAGTAGAAACTCTTGAGAGTGACAGGGACTAGGGGTCTCATGCACTGAAAATGTGTTTGGTAAAAGTGGTTGCAATCTGCACGCCTACTCTGACCCAATGCATTTATATTTTGCAAACTGATCTATGTTTTCGGTACACAAAATATAGAATTGTGGCGAGTCGCAATATGACCCCTTCATTAATATCAATGAGCTAGTTTGCAAAGTGCGATCCAGTACGATTTGCTGCAGTCACAGACATTGTGGCCTGCTTGGTCACCAACTTTGTGATTGCCTTCGAATAAGCGTTATTGTTTTTAATGATGCAAGATGCGGTTAGAAAGAGAAATGAAAACATTTTACAGACTTTTTTATTAGTAAGCAGTGACCCTGTGGACCACTGCCTAGTCCTATTTTTTGTAAAAAAAAAAAACAGTCACAAAAGTGAAGGGGTCCCTTGGGGACCCCTTCCCATTTGTGAATGGTGTACCACCTCATTTCGGTTGCAAAACATGAATGCATACCATAAGTGTTTACCTTTCTAGGAATTTTCTAAACAGTACTTATCACAATGAGAGCAAAGCCAAGTACCCTTGGAGTCTGGAGTGAGCAAGGTCACGTGCCGCTGGCATGGGAGTCTGTGTGAGCAGCTTCAAAACTTGGGGGAAAATAGGAAAGAAGAAAACACAGGAACTCAAAAAAGATGTAGCGAAGCGCTAGGGACGCTATCAAATGGACTGTTTTGGTGGAAAAGAGGAGAGTCTGGGAAAACAGAGTGTTGAAAGAGATTATGACCGGACAGATTAAAATATGAACAAATTGAGAATTCCCAGAAGGGGACTATCGTTATTTTTAATCTTTAGGAGTCCGACCATATCCCGCTCCCACCATCATTGAAGAGTGAATAATGCAAGAGTGACTGATGTAGACAATGGGACGTGTTGGACCATTACTCCAAAGATTAGAAAATATGAGAAATTGGAAATTTCTCCAAAGATTAGAAAATATGAGAAATTGGAATGCAGGTAGCCAAACACCAGATAGTAAGAGGAATACAAAATGAGCAAACTGGTGGGAATAGGAAAGTAAGCGCTTAGAAGGAGTGTGATAAAGACTTAAAAGTTTATTGATTACAGCAAAAGACCCCATGTCTTCTTCCAGTCGTTAAGTCTGTATGTCAGGTTACCATGGCCCACCATCATCATCAGTTCACAGTTCCAGACCCTGCATATTGGTGGCAACGCAGATTTCCATTTAGATAGGAGACACATTTTCGCAATGTCTAAGGATCTAGAGAACCACGTCATCTTGTGACTATTAATGCAACCAATACTTCATACATCATGTAGCATGGATAGTGAAGCAGGTTCAGGATAATGGAAGCCACGAGATGTCTTCAGCAAGCCCCATATTTAAGTTCAGTTTGGTAGCTATAGAGGCCCAGAGCATGTGCAAACTTCAGTCATAGTTTTGGCATCTCCAGCTGGATGTATGGTGCCGAGGGCCAGACTCACAGGACTTTGCAGAAGCTAGATTTGAACCTCCTTTTTCTTAGTTTTTTGTCGTAAGCAGGGCTGACCACACACCATCCATGTATTGTATCTTCAGCCTTTCCTGCCATTTGTGCATGAATGATAAGACTTTAGGTTTTACAAGTAGTATGTTAATGATTGTGCTTTAAATGTGAGGATTTACACCTATTAAATGCCCCCAAATACATAGAAGGTATCCGGTAAGAGAGAGGACAAGAACATTAAGGGTCTGGACCCAACTTAGATCTTAAACAGTGCAATAGTTGGAAATAATGCCATAGTTATTGCCCAAGGGTAGGTCGCTCCCCCTGCCGCTGCAGCTCCTCCAGGTTCCTGAGTTCCTGAGACCCACCTCACAGTAAGTACCCCCCACCTCCCAGCCCCTCGTTCTGCCCCGCGCTACTCACCCTCTCTCCTGCTCCTGCTTCTTTTCCTCTTTTCTTCTTCTCTGTTCTTCCTCCTCTCTCCTCGTCTGTATTCTTCTTCTGTACTCCTCTTCTCCCCGTCTTCTCTCCTCTTCTCTTCTTCCTCATCTCCTGCTGTGGTCTTCTGCACTCTGTTTCTTCGTTTTTTGTATCTTCCTCCGTGTTCTTCTGTGTTCTTCTGTGTTCCTCTGTCTTCTTCTGTGTTCCTCTGTCTTCTTCTGTGTTCCTCTGTCTTCTTCTGTCTTCCTCTGTGTTCTTCTGTCTTCCTCGGTGTTCTTCTGTCTTCCTCTGTGTTCTTCTGTACTCTTCTCTGTTCTTCTGTCTTCCTCTGTGTTCTTCTGTCTTCCTCTCTGTTCTTCTGTCTTCCTCTGTGTTCTTCTGTATTCTTCTCTGTTCTTCTGTCTTCCTCGGTTTTCTTCTGTATTCCTCTCTGTTCTTCTGTGTTTCTTCTGTTCTTCCGGTCTTCTGCTCTTCCGGTCCTCAGTCCTTCCGCTCTTCTGCCCTTCTGTTCTTCTGTTCTTCTTGTCTTCTGCCTTCGGCTCTTCTGCCTCCTCCGTCCTCTTCTCCCCGCGCCTGCCCTCCTGCTCCTGCCTCATCCCCCTCCCCCACTCGCATCCCCCCTCTATCTCCCCTATCTAACCCGTTCACTTTCTACCTCCCTCACTCCTCCTATCTACCTATCTCTCCATCTCTCTATCCCACTATCCAACTCCCTCACTCTCCACCTCCTCCTATCTTCCTATCTCTCTATCTTTTTCCCTATCTATCGATTTCTCTATCTACCTTTTCTCTCTACCTATTTCTCTATCTCTCCCCCCCTCCCACCACCCCCTCTATTACCTATCTTCCTATCCCCTCACTCTACCTCTCACCCTCACCCACCTCTACAACCCCCCTCCCCTATCTTCACAACCCTGCACCTATCTTTCTCCCTAATCTCCTAAACCTCCTAACACTCTCCCCCTCCACCCTTAATCCCCCCTCCCCCAGCTCTTCTCACTCTACCTGTCCCCCCCCCTCCCTCGCGCTTTCCCGCCGCGACCTCCTGCACGCCCCCGCCCCCCAGCTCCCATTCGCCCCCAGCTGACCCCTCCCCCCCCTCCTACCTCATATGGCGGCCGCTGCGCGACAGTGGTAGCGACCCTTGACCCAAGGGTAGGTCGCTCCCCCTGCCGCTGCAGCTCCTCCAGGTTCCTGAGTTCCTGAGACCCACCCCACAGTAAGTACCCCCCCACCTCCCAGCCCCTCGTTCTGCCCCGCGCTACTCACCCTCTCTCCTGCTCCTGCTTCTTTTCCTCTTTTCTTCTTCTCTGTTCTTCCTCCTCTCTCCTCGTCTGTATTCTTCTTCTGTACTCCTCTTCTCCCCGTCTTCTCTCCTCTTCTCTTCTTCCTCATCTTCTGCTGTGGTCTTCTGCACTCTGTTTCTTAGTTTTTTGTATCTTCCTCCGTGTTCTTCTGTGTTCTTCTGTGTTCCTCTGTCTTCTTCTGTGTTCCTCTGTCTTCTTCTGTCTTCCTCTGTGTTCTTCTGTCTTCCTCGGTGTTCTTCTGTCTTCCTCTGTGTTCTTCTGTACTCTTCTCTGTTCTTCTGTCTTCCTCTGTGTTCTTCTGTCTTCCTCTCTGTTCTTCTGTCTTCCTCGGGGTTCTTCTGTCTTCCTCTGTGTTCTTCTGTATTCTTCTCTGTTCTTCTGTCTTCCTCGGTGTTCTTCTGTATTCCTCTCTGTTCTTCTGTGTTTCTTCTGTTCTTCCGGTCTTCTGCTCTTCCGGTCCTCAGTCCTTCTGTTCTTCTGTTCTTCTGTTCTTCTTGTCTTCTTGTCTTCTGCCTTCGGCTCTTCTGCCTCCTCCGTCCTCTTCTCCCCGCGCCTGCCCTCCTGCTCCTGCCTCATCCCCCTCCCCCACTCGCATCCCCCCTCTATCTCCCCTATCTAACCCGCTCACTTTCTACCTCCCTCACTCCTCCTATCTACCTATCTCTCCATCTCTCTATCCCACTATCCAACTCCCTCACTCTCCACCTCCTCCTATCTTCCTATCTCTCTATCTTTTTCCCTATCTATCGATTTCTCTATCTACCTTTTCTCTCTACCTATTTCTCTATCTCTCCCCCCCTCCCGCCACCCCCTCTATTACCTATCTTCCTATCCCCTCACTCTACCTCTCACCCTCACCCACCTCTACAACCCCCCCTCCCCTATCTTCACAACCCTACACCTATCTTTCTCCCTAATCTCCTAAACCTCCTGACACTCTCCCCCCTCCACCCTTAAACCCCCTTCCCCCAGCTCTTCTCACTCTACCTGTCCCCCCCCTCCCTCGCGCTTTCCCGCCGCGACCTCCTGCACGCCCCCGCCCCCCAGCTCCCATTCGCCCCCAGCTGACCCCTCCCCCCCCTCCTACCTCATATGGCGGCCGCTGCGCGACAGTGGTAGCGACCCTTGACCCAAGGGTAGGTCGCTCCCCCTGCCGCTGCAGCTCCTCCAGGTTCCTGAGTTCCTGAGACCCACCCCACAGTAAGTACCCCCCACCTCCCAGCCCCTCGTTCTGCCCCGCGCTACTCACCCTCTCTCCTGCTCCTGCTTCTTTTCCTCTTTTCTTCTTCTCTGTTCTTCCTCCTCTCTCCTCGTCTGTATTCTTCTTCTGTACTCCTCTTCTCCCCGTCTTCTCTCCTCTTCTCTTCTTCCTCATCTCCTGCTGTGGTCTTCTGCACTCTGTTTCTTCGTTTTTTGTATCTTCCTCCGTGTTCCTCTGTGTTCTTCTGTGTTCCTCTGTCTTCTTCTGTGTTCCTCTGTCTTCTTCTGTCTTCCTCAGTGTTCTTCTGTCTTCCTCTGTGTTCTTCTGTACTCTTCTCTGTTCTTCTGTCTTCCTCTGTGTTCTTCTGTCTTCCTCTGTGTTCTTCTGTCTTCCTCTCTGTTCTTCTGTCTTCCTCGGTGTTCTTCTTTCTTCCTCTGTGTTCTTCTGTCTTCCTCTGTGTTCTTCTGTATTCTTCTCTGTTCTTCTGTCTTCCTCGGTGTTCTTCTGTATTCCTCTCTGTTCTTCTGTGTTTCTTCTGTTCTTCCGGTCTTCTGCTCTTCCGGTCCTCAGTCCTTCCGGTCTTCTGCTCTTCTGCTCTTCTGTTCTTCTGTTCTTCTGTTCTTCTGTTCTTCTGTTCTTCTGTTCTTCTGTTCTTCTTGTCTTCTTGTCTTCTGCCTTCGGCTCTTCTGCCTCCTCCGTCCTCTTCTCCCCGCGCCTGCCCTCCTGCTCCTGCCTCATCCCCCTCCCCCACTCGCATCCCCCCTCTATCTCCCCTATCTAACCCGTTCACTTTCTACCTCCCTCACTCCTCCTATCTACCTATCTCTCCATCTCTCTATCCCACTATCCAACTCCCTCACTTTCCACCTCCTCCTATCTTCCTATCTCTCTATCTTTTTCCCTATCTATCGATTTCTCTATCTACCTTTTCTCTCTACCTATTTCTCTATCTCTCCCCCCTCCCGCCACCCCCTCTATTACCTATCTTCCTATCCCCTCACACTACCTCTCACCCTCACCCACCTCTACAACCCCCCCTCCCCTATCTTCACAACCCTACACCTATCTTTCTCCCTAATCTCCTAAACCTCCTAACACTCTCCCCCCTCCACCCTTAAACTCCCCTCCCCCAGCTCTTCTCACTCTACCTGTCCTCCCCTCCCTCGCGCTTTCCCGCCGCGACCTCCTGCACGCCCCCGACCCCCAGCTCCCATTCGCCCCCAGCTGACCCCTCCCCCCCCTACCTCATATGGCGGCCGCTGCGCGTCTGCGCCGCTGGCGCGCCGGAGGCGCACCAGAGGCAAGCCCGTCTGCGCCCGTCCGCGCCTGGCCCGCGCCCAGCGCCACGACCCCTGGTCCCCAGCTCTCCCAAGCCCCGATGATCCGCTACGACCCCACCACCCTCCATGCCCTCAACCCAGGACGCTCCAACACCTGCTTCCAAGCTCACCCCAAACGCACCCATGGACCCTTCGCCTGCAACTCCTGCAAACGCATCTTCCACCACGCAACAACCACGACCACAAGCCCACGTGCCATCAACCACCTCAAGTGCATCCTAGTCAACGCTCGCTCCGTTCACAAACACGCCGTTGAACTCTGGGACCTCCTGGACTCCACAGCACCGGACGTCGCCTTCATCACGGAGACCTGGATGAACGCCTCCTCTGCTCCAGACATCGCCACCGCCATCCCCGAAGGCTACAAGATCTCCAGGAAAGACCGCACCAACCAAGTAGGAGGAGGTATCGCCATCGTCTTCAAAGACTCCATCAGCGTCACCACCTCCACTGAAGACTCCCCTCTCGCCGCTGAACACCTGCATTTTCAGATTCGCACCGACCCGAGGACCACCCTCAGAGGATCCCTCGTCTACCGTCCTCCTGGACCTCGCGCCCCTTTCAGCGACGCCATCGCCGGCTTCATCTCCCCGCACGCCCTCGCCTCACCGGACTACATCCTCCTAGGCGACCTCAACTTCCATCTGGAACAAAACAACGACCCCAACACCACCACCCTGCTCGACAACCTCGACAACCTCGGCCTCAAACAACTGGTGAACACTGCCACCCACATCGCCGGACACACACTCGACCCTATCTTCTCCGCCAGCAAACACGTCTTCTTCAGCCACGCCTCCGCCCTTCATTGGACCGACCACAGCTGCGTCCATTTCACATTCCGACGCGAGACCCGCCACCTCCGCACTCAACCCATCCCTCGCCGACAGTGGAACAAGATCCCTGAAGAGCAACTCTTCTCCGCACTCGCCGCCAACCAACCCACCCTCACCACCGACCCCAACGACGCAGCCCTCAACCTCACAAACTGGATCTCCAACTGCGCAGACAACCTTGCTCCCCTCAAACGCTCGCAGCGACAGAACAACACCAAGAAACCCCTCTGGTTCTCTGACACCCTCAAAGAATCAAAGAAAACTTGTCGCGCACTTGAGAAAGCCTGGCGCAAGGACCGCACCGCTGACAACATGACCGCCCTCAAGAACGCTACCCGCGAACACCACCACCTGATCTGCGCTGCCAAAAGGAATTTTTTCACCGACAGACTGGACAAAAACAGCCACAACAGCAGAGAACTCTTCAGCATCGTCAAGGAGTTCTCCAACCCCAGCGCCAACGCCAACGCCGTCACGCCCTCACAGGATCTGTGCGAATCCCTCGCCACTTTCTTCCATCGCAAGATCAGCGACCTCCACGACAGCTTCGGACACCAGACCCAACCAAACACCACAGAACCCACATCCCCGACCATCACCCTCAAAAACTGGACCAACATCAGCACGGAAGAAACCAAATCCATCATGAACTCTATCCACTCCGGCGCCCCTTCGGACCCCTACCCGCACTTCATCTTTAACAAAGCCGACAACATCATCGCCCCGCACCTCCAGACCGTCATCAACTCTTCTTTTTCTTCTGCTACCTTCCCCGAATGCTGGAAACACGCCGAAGTCAACGCCCTACTAAAGAAACCTACGGCTGACCCGAGCGACCTGAAAAACTTCCGCCCCATTTCCCTTCTGCCTTTCCCAGCCAAAGTAATAGAGAAGACCGTCAACAAACAGCTGACCACCTTCCTGGAAGACAACAACCTGCTCGACCCCTCATAGACCGGATTCCGAACCAACCACAGCACTGAAACCGCCCTCATCTCAGTCACAGACGCGATGGACAACGGTGAAACAGTCGCCCTCATTCTTCTCGACCTCTCGGCTGCCTTTGACACCGTCTGTCACCGCACCCTAATCACCCGCCTCTGCTCCACCGGGATCCAAGACCAGGCCCTGGACTGGATCGCCTCCTTCCTTGCAAACCGCTCCCAAAGAGTCTACCTCCCTCTGTTTCGCTCAGAACCCACTGAGATCATCTGCGGCGTACCTCAAGGCTCATCACTCAGCCCGACACTCTTCAATGTCTACATGAGCCCCCTCGCCAACATCGTACGCAAGCACGACATCATCACCTCCTACGCCGACGACACCCAACTTATACTCTCCCTCACCAAGGACCCCGCCAGCGCCAAGACCAACCTACAAGAGGGTATGAAGGATGTCGCAGATTGGATGAGGCTCAGCCGCCTAAAGCTGAACTCTGAAAAAACGGAAGTCCTCATCCTCGGCAACACCCCGTCTGCCTGGGACGACTCCTGGTGGCCCACGGCCCTCGGCACCGCACCGACCCCCGCAGACCACGCCCGCAACCTCGGCTTCATCTTGGACCCTCTTCTCACCATGACCAAGCAAGTCAACACCGTGTCCTCCGCCTGCTTCCTCACCCTCCGCATGCTCCGCAAGATCTTCCGCTGGATCTCCGCCGACACCAGAAAAACCGTGACCCACGCCCTCGTCACGAGCCGCCTGGACTACGGCAACACCCTCTACGCTGGGACCACAGCCAAACTCCAAAATCGCCTACAACGCATTCAAAACGCCTCGGCCCGCCTCATCCTCGACGTACCCCGCAGCAGCCACATCTCCGCACACCTGAGACACCTGCATTGGCTCCCAGTCAGCAAAAGGATCACCTTCCGACTTCTCACCCACGCACACAAAGCCCTCCATGACAAGGGACCGGAATACCTCAACAGACGCCTCAACTTCTACGTCCCCACCCGCCCCCTCCGCTCCTCTGGCCTCGCACTCGCCGCCGTCCCTCGCATCCGACGCTCCACGGCGGGTGGGAGATCTTTCTCCTTCCTGGCGGCCAAGACCTGGAACTCCCTCCCCACCAGCCTCAGGACCACCCAGGACCACTCCGCTTTCCGGAGACTCCTAAGGACCTGGCTGTTCGAGCAGCGATAACCACCCCCTTTGTCCCTAGCGCCTTGAGACCCGCACGGGTGAGTAGCGCACTTTATAAATGCTAATGATTTGATTTAGTTAGGATTTGGCAAGATCAAAATTAGTGCAAAGATTTAAGGAAGATATCAAAGGGCCCCCAGAAAGCAGGTCTTCAAAAGTGACACAGCCTGAGCCAAACCATCCTTTCCAGTAGAAGGGTCACCCAGACATCTTGTCCATCGTATTCCGCTTATATATGGAGCTTCAAAATTGGTCACAACTGTTTGTGTATAGAATGCCAAGCAAGGATTTAGATAGTCAGGGGTTATTCTTGTTCCCAATACAATACACTGAAGTCATGGAGGATAAAACATGGTTTTCAACATCAAGACAAACAAGCTTGGATTTACAAGATGAGATGAGTTGAGTAAATCATACCAGTTGATGGGTATTGTAACAGCATTGTACATGTGGGATTCCGAGGCCATCAGATGTTGTTGTGGTATACAGATTTGGTATCTTTAGTCTTGACATGGCAGAGTTCCATCTAACCATCTTAATCATAGTAATCAGGAGTTACTTAGAACACTTCAGGGGCAATTTAGCTACTACATATGTACATTTTGGTGACATAGACAATTTCACCACCTGGACCCTACCTCATTTCGATAATTATATACCCAACAACAGTAAAGAGTCATTTAAAGCCTTCTGTGTGATAGGGTGAGTAGGACTTGGACTGCTCTGCTTCACTGGCCTGAGAGAGTCAAGCGCCACAGAGGGGTGCCTGGTTCCCAGTAAGAGGAACTTGTGGCCTATTACTTGAGTGGGCCTCACATTGTGCAACTAGCATCCCAATTGCCTACAGGGTGCATATTGTCAGTCACTATATTTGTGATGTTTTGATGAATCAAAATTCCCAAGGATTAGATTTTTAGTAATGAATCTGAAAGGGCGACCATGAAGCGCTGATCTTCTGGTGTCCACCAGATCTTCTGGGCTTCACTTTTGGACCAATGAACTAGCACAAAAAATGCTGAAATTCTCGATATCAGATCAAGTAGACAAGCTATTTAAAGTATCTTGGTGAGACAGTGTGAGGAGCATGTTGTCTACGTATAGTAAAATCTCCAGTGAACCCACAGGCATTTCAATTTTCCTTATGGGTTGACATGCTACAATTTCTAACAGTGCCCTTGCTGTGACAGTAAACAACCATAATGATTTCCTTATCACGTATTCTCTGGCAAAGGCCCACGTTTTCGATTTTGACACATACACAAAATGAGTAAACAATTTGTTTTCCTTCCTGGATTTAACTTAATTACAGTACAAGTGAAAATTAGGTCTTGTTTAAAGTGACTTTACATGCAATTAATCACGACTGCTAATCCAAAGCCATATATATTGACAGCATGGGGACTTAAAAATATGGATGAAATGGCATTATAGGAGCTGAATAACTGGAGACAACAGGGCTAGTTCACAAACTGTATTTTGCGTTGCCTTTAGTAGCGCTAAAATAGTACATTTAACGTACTACAAAATGTTATTCACAAACTTACATGTCTCTGCCCTCCGGCCTTTTTATGTGCAGAGATCTTCACCCAGAGTGTGGGGCCTCCGAACATATAAGCTTACGTTTCAGTAGTAAGTGTGGCAGGGATAGAGGGGATTGTCTGGAAAATGGGGAATACTTACTGCTAAAGGGGGCAGGATTAGGGAGCAGTAAGAAGGGGTTTGCAGAGGTGCATGCACCCGCCCACAAAAGAATAAACACATTGCTAGACACAAAAAGCACTTCTAAAGCTACTAGAGCCAAAAACGGAGAATGTCCAGCACCAAACATGGGCAACCACCTCCCATAGAGCATAATCGAGGTAGAAAAATAAAATAAATTCATTTTTTAATTAAAAAACATTTTAACAACCTTTAATACCTTAGAAATTAATATAACAATTTTATCAAATGTGATTAAATTACTTTTAAATAACTATAAACATTGATTTAATAATTATTAATTCGTAATGAAAAAGCAATTCATTTTTAATTTAGATAAGAATGTTTTTTTCTTTTAAACTTTAATGAATTTAATATATTTAAATAATTCTAGATTTTATTGTACATGAAGATAACAAAGTACATTTTTATTTCTAATGCGTTGGTTACTGACCCTAAATGGTCTGGTTTATCAAGGTGACATTATCTGTCATGTTAGAGACACAACCATAATGCCTAAGTATGTAAAATATACGCACCAATGCCAATGTTACTTTTGCCACCCGAGCATGCAAAATAGACATTGACATAGTATCAGTATCCAATTTGCGTCCTGATATGTAAGGCTTGTATGAACATGCATGGGACATATATCATTGTAACCAGCTACATTTGTGGTTTGTTGGCGCCATTTCAAGTGCCAAGCACTCGATGTCACTAGATGTCACTCTCTCACCAGGGTTTATGTGACGGGAAGGCCTGGTTTCCTTCTTATCTCGTATGGGCATTGACGCCGAGTCAACTAAGAACCGGAAGCAATCAAGTTGACTTGTTTATGAAATAGATTCTACCCGAGTCCCATTATTTTATAAGTCCCATATTTTATTTACTGCTGAATAAAAACTAAATAAATGAAGATGTTTACCTTTAGATGAGGATGGTGCCCCTCAGGAAGGCGATGTGCTGTACTCAGTTCAGAGGAAATGTTTGAGCGTTGAACATATCAGACAGAGGACCCTGCACTCAGCGTGCGTGAGCAGGAAGGGTTGTATGTCACCACCTAAAATACAACAGAGTCCATATACCGCTACATAGAATCTACTACATTGAAATGAGCCCATATGAGATTACAACTGCAGGGATTACCACTCCTGCGGTTACCACTACTGTGATTACTACCTCTGAGATTACCAGTGCTGAGATTACCACCTTTGAAATTACCACTGCAGTGGGTACCACTGCTGAGATTACCACTACTGTGATTATAACCTCTGAGATTACCACTGCAGGGATTACCACTTCTGAATTACCACTACTGTGATTACTACCTTTTAGAGAACCATTGCAGGGATTGCCACTGCTAAGATTACTAATGCTGTGATTACTACCTCTGAGATTACCACTGCAGGGATTACCACTGCTGAATTACCATACTGTGATTACTACCTCAGAGAGTACCACTGCAGGGATTACCACTGCTGAGATTACCACTACTGTGATTACTAACTCTGAGATTACCACTGCTGTCATTACCACTACTGTGATTACTTCCTCTGAGATTCTCACTGCAGGGTTACCGCTGCTGAGATTACCACTACTGTGATTACCACTACTGTGATTACCACTACTGTGATTGCTACTGCTTATATTACCTCTGCAGGGATTACCACTGTTGAGATTACCACTTCTGATATTACCACTACATTGAGTAAGATACATTCAAGAGTAAGTGTACTGACCCTATGCTAACCTACACCAGAGAATGAAAGCTTGCTTTATAACTACAGACCACCCTTTCTTTATGGCCATACAGTGCCCTCTCCTTAACCCAGTGGTTACATTGCGCTGGGGGGTGCCAGTGGGCCCACCAGTACATATTTTGGAGGACCAGGACTCTTCCACTCTGTCCCACAGTGGTCCTATTGGTCTTTGCAATGCATGGGCCTGCCCTGTCCATTAGTCCCAACCAGGCCCAGGCATAGACATGACTGTAGCATTCTCAAGTGGCAGGGACACCAAGATCTTCATTTTCCTGCATCGATTTGTATGTTAAACCATTCTGGGCCCAGGCAAAGACACGCTTTCATTTTCATAAAATAACATTTTGTACCCTATAACAAGTCCAGCATTTCAGGATTTTTATTGAGTATTTCCCTGTTCTTTGTCCACCTAACAAGGCCTGCTAGCAGTTTTAGGTGGACCAGCCATTTGATATTTTAGTATTTGCTGCTTTGTTTCACTCTTTGCCTTTTTTTCGGTAGAACACTAAAAATGTGTCCTGCATGTTCTCTAGACCTGTTATGCTAAATCCTCACTCCCACGCAGGGGAGTAGCTTTAGGGGGTGTATTTTGGGTGTTACACCCCCACTAATAAATGTTTATTCTGATGAATTGTTAGATACAGGTGCTTTCAGGTGGGTATGGTGAGTTGTCTGTCGGGTTTCACCTGGGATTTATGCACGCACACACTGACAAAACACACACATTGTCTCTCATCTCTGTTTTGAAAGCCCCAAAAAAGTTAATTATTTTACATAATACTATGTTCCTCTCACTTATTATTCATACCAATCCGCACTGCTCTCTCTTTCCACTGCCACTTAAGCCACTCTCATGCGATCTGCTTGTCATATAAAGTATTTTAACAATATATGCCAGCCAGGGGCGGCTCCTGTAGGGGCAAAGCTGCGGGGCGGGGGCACATCAACGTAAAAATAAATAAAAAAAACTTACCTCCGCCGCTGCGTTGCTGCTCTTCCGGCTCATGCTCCACTCGATGCAGCCACAGGCTCCTAGCCCGCCCTGCGACCAATCGTTATGCTGCTCTCACATGAGAGCAGTGTCAGGACTGGCGGGAGCGCCCTGGCTTGGTGCTCCAAGGCAGAGTGGGAGAGTCTGCCTGCTCTCTCCATCCTGGCAACACAGTGCCGAGTGGGACAGAGCCCAGTGCGCGTGTGTTTGGCTTGCCTGAGACAACCGGCCAAACGTACATGCACACTGAGGGGAGTGCTGTGCACTCCTCCTCCATCCCTGTCATCGCCCATGGCCCCACTCCCGAAAAATAAAAATGATAATAAACACTGTTAATTATCATTTTTATTTTTCATTTTGCAGCGCCTGGGGGGCGGAAGCGGGGTGGAAAACTCCTCCGCCACAATGGAGGAGCCGCATCTGATGCCAGCGTGATTATTCAGAAATCTGAAGCTCACCCAGCCCCCTCACAGTCTTACAGACCAAGCTATGCCCCTGCTCCCACTCACTGTTGCTCACACATAAACCTACTCATACTCACTGGTTCTCATTCTCACTTCTATACACTCTTACACACACTCACCCTTTCACACTCACTGACTCTGGGCCCTGGTGCACCTGCATCTACTGCACCATTGCTAGGTACACCTTCTGGCTCTTTTCCTCTCCCTCTCACAATCCTAATCACTCTCTCCTTCTAATGTACTCACTCTCCTACACTCACCCCTTTGTACTCACTTTCATTTATCCATACACTCAAACTCAGACTCTCACTCACTTTCACTGTCATTGACATTCACAAACACACTCACACACATTTTCACTCAACCGCATTCACTTTCAATCACTCACAAGCAACTCGAAAACACATACATACATGAACACAGAAACATGTTCATTGCTTACCTTGCTTTTTTTGGACCAGAGCAGGTTTCTGATTCCCAACAAGGAGTCAGCCAAGGCAGCAAGGGCAGGTTTGAAAACAAGAAAACCCACCTCAGTCCCCTTCCCACCTTATTGATAGGACTGGAAACACAGTTCTATAGGAAGCTGGGACAGATCTGGGGATCCTGCCCCTGCTGCTATGTGTGGCTTATCATTGGTCTCAGAGGTGCACTGACATGCGCCCTGACAGCCACATTTTAGCAGGTGTGCTGTGCTTCCTGAGGCATGTGCTGTATGTCTGCTAAATAAAATGTATTGTGCCTGTGTGAGGGAATAAAATATGCACCTCAAACATCCAATCTAAAAACCCACCTACAGAGTACTGTGTTTTAACATCACTCTGTCGCTGGATCGTGCCTCAGCCTCAGCCCCCTCCTCCTCATCCTGTCATCGGGAGCCTGGTGCACTGGCAGTGTTCACCGAAAACACAAAAGTTGTGTTATCATGAATGCTGCTAAATTAAACAATGCACAGTGTTGAGATTCAGAGGCAAGGTGCAGAATGTAGGGAGAAACAGAAGACAAGGGAGGTGCGCCCTGGAGCTTCTGACAAGAACCTGCGACTGAGTGTTTCTGAACTTTATTCTTGCGACTGATGGATAAACTCTGAATTGTAGGGTTGTACACTTGTGAGCCATTTGTATTGTTTTAAAAATGCACTTCTGTATACAAGTTGTGTCTCAGTCCAAGTGTACACTGTCAGCATGTGTGCTAATTATCTGTGTGTGTTTATAGGTTGTGACTTAGCAACAAACACTGCCTACATCTGTGTTGTAGTTGGTGATTGAGTGCATATGTAGTGAGGGCGTACAAGTGTATATAAACTTTATGTACAACGAGGTCAAGGTTGTGGTTGCTGTATATAAACTTTATGTACAACGAGGTCAAGGTTGTGGTTGCTGTCTGCAACTTGGGTTCCATATTTATGCATAATTTAGGAGACATACTGCTTATTTTGATTGCACGGTGCAAAAGGGCACTTGCTAGTATAGCTACAGTTTCATAAGTTGTGTGAATCCATTTCATCCTCACTGTGCGAAAATCTTCCTGTGATATCACTACTGCTGTCAGGGCCTGAACATTTAATATCAGTGTAACAGTTATATTCTTTGATCCTGAAAGCTCTGTGTGAGTAGAAACACTGCAGTGTGAGCCCTGGAATGTATCTAGTTCTGCTGTCAAAGCACGTGTTTATGAGATTGATATAACTTGTGATTTCTCAACCCTCCCCCTTCCCAATGATTCTTGGAATCTGCATGAATGGGAAGGATGGAAAAGTAAATGCATACATACATTTGATAAACGATAGGCCATGTGAAACTGAATAATGACATTATGTTATTAACTGTCTGAACAACATATTGTCCTTTAGGGTAGTTTTATGGACATTTTGCTGAAAAACCTGCTGTTTTGCCACTATTTTTCGAAGACCTCTGTGGGAGGGATAGTCATGTTTAGCACACAACATAAAATTATTGGAATGTTTCAATAGCGCACATATAGAAACTCTGGATTTTCAGTCCATCTATGTAAAAAACTATGCTGTCAATTTCACCATTTTAAATATTTTCTCAGGGGGAGACCTTTAGTCAGTCCCCCTAAAAAACACTTGCCTTGCTCACTTGGTTTGCTTGCGCGGTGGTATTCAAGGCTGATACTTATTCTTCACACTTTAAATGTTCACCAGTTGACACTGCTCACAAGTGTTTCTCATACCACCATCAAAATAAGCATTTGCAATGCAACAGGTCTCACATTTGAAAGAGTTAGTTATTGACATTATAAATGGCAATGTCTTTTCCCATGTCTTTTGGTTTGGAGTGTAGTGGATGTATGTGGAGTAGAGTGGAATTATGTGGGTTGTATTGGAATTGTTAGTTGTCGAATTGTGTGGTGTGGAGTGTATTTGTGTAGTGGAGTTATGCAGCATGGTAACTAGGTTGGAGCAAGAGCTGCATAGAATAGATGGAAAGGAAGATAGAGAGGGATAGGTAGTTTGTCTAAGAAGTGGTGAATAAACTTGAGACAGAAGAGCAGAAAGTGTGTGAGAAAGAGAGAAAAGGGAGGGCAGACTACATATGCATCAAGAGGGAAGACCTGGGTACCAGAAGACACCCTAAGAAGAGGAGAGTGTGGGTTTGAGGAACAGAAACCTTGAAAAGGCACAGGAAAGAAACTGCTTGAAGAATTGAAGTGAATCATATGAGAGAGTGCGTGAGAGTGAGAGAGGGGTGAGAGTGCGAGAGTGAGAGAGATGAGGGGGAGGTGAAATGTGGACCAGTGCATAGCATGAGGAAAGTAGCATGTGTGAGCAGGCAGTTTAGAGAGGAGACAAGAAATGTGAGGGAGGAATGAGAGGGGGCAGTGGGATTGCAAGATGAGAGGGGGTAGTGGAAGTGTGAGGGAGAAATTAGAGGGGCATTGAGTGTGTGGCGGAGAGATGACAGGTGTGGTGAAAGCGCAAGGGAAAGATGTGCTGGATTATAATTGTTTGTTGTGGAATTGTGTAGTGTGAAATTGTGTGGTGTGGTGTGAAGTTGTCTGAAATATGTGACATGGTGTGAGGTGGAATTATGTGGATACTGATTAAATAGTATTAAGTGTTTTGGAATTATGTGTTATGGTGTGGAGAGCATTTATGTGGATTGCGGGTATGGGGGATAGAGTGCATTTATGTGGGGTGTATATATGTTATATTGAATATAGTGCAATTATGTGTAGTTTAACTATGTCACGCATAGTGATATTATGTGGTGTGTAATTATGTTGTGTGGTGCAGAACTGTGTGGCAATGAATTGTGTGGTGTTGTGTGGAATTATGTTGCATGGTTTGTAATGGTAATATGTGTCATGGTGTGGAGTAGTATAATATGATGTGAAATTATGTGGATGTTGCGAATTTGTAACTTTTTGTGGAGTGTAATTATGTATTTTGAAATTGAGTGGATACATGTGCAATGCAAATATGCTGTGTGAAACGTAGGTTGGAGTGCAATTATGTGTAGTGTAATTATCTGGAGTTGAATTGTTTTGCGTGGCATGTCATTATATGGTGTGGAGTGAAGTGGAATTATATTTTCTTTGGCAAAAACAGACTAAAATGTTTCTGATTGTGTTGTAAAGGAGATGCATAGCAGTAAAGATCACTAGAAGGACATGCAGATGGGTCTTGACTGAATGCAAACATTCAGTCAATTGCCCTTAATCACAGCATGGGAGGATTCCCACCGAGACAAGACAGGGAAAGGTTTTTTATCATACTAACAAGAATAGTGTACCAGTTTAGTAAAGGAAAGAAAGCCACGCAAACAAACAGTTGTTTTGTCACTTTTTTGTGAAACATTATACCAATACGGAGCAAAATACTCAGATACTTTTAACAGATGGCGGTCAGATGCACATCAAGCCTGTTTCCAAATACCGCGCTAATGTCGGGAGTGAGAACGCTCAATGGTAATGAAAGACAAGACGCTCAACTACTGTAAACATAGCCGTTAAATGCAGGCCACATTTTCAATGTGTCCTTAGGAGCCGCTGCTGAAAAATGCCATTTTATAGACACGTAGAGCTGCTCTTTGAAAATAAGGGGTTTATGTGAGGAATATCAAGGCAACTAGGAAACTACCGTGATTTGACCAGGTGAGTAAGAGTTTTCTGTGTAAATATAACTTTTTACAATAAATGTACTTCATGAAATACTTTCACCTCGAAGCTTGGTAGCTTTGTAAGAAGCTGGTTTTACTATTACAGGACATACTAGTACTCATTCTATTAAGCGAGAAAGGAACAAGTAATTAAGTAAACAAGCAATCCTTTGCCCTTACTCTCAGCACCAGGGACCACAGGCAGGCACGCTTGGTAAAGAAAATCCAAGCCAAGGAAGGACATGAGCCAGGCAGCTGAGAGACGGTGCAGAGAGCCCACAAAGACCAAAATGTGACCAAGATAACAGCCTGATTTGTAACCTTGTTTACAGCTAAGCTAAACTCAGAGCAAGAATGCTCTGCAAATTAAAAGGGAAGCTTCTCTTGACACCAGCAGGAAACAGAGTAAAGAAAAAATTCCCTTCACACCAGATAAATAGGACAGAGCATAATTATACAGTAGTTGGTCCCTGCTCCCACAAAAAAGAAGGAAGGATGAAGAGGCATGACTGACCACTAGCAAGCAAGAATTTTTAAATTACACTTAAACCAACAAATGAAATAGATGGAAGCCCACAGAAGAAGTATACTTAAAAGTATACAAGAGGTCGTACGATTACGCTCGACCTAACCAGAGAGCGATGCCTGCAGGTCAGTCAGCGACATTACTGGTAGAAGAGGGCAGTGGCCATTGCAATCCTAAGAACATTTTTGAGAGGTGTATTTATTTATTTATTTATTTATTACAAATTAAGGACTGTCTTACCCCTAGCACGAAACCAAAGTCTAAACCCGAGACAATCTACGAGTTGGAATGCTACCCAGAGAAACTGAAAGTGGTTTAGAGAATTTACAAGAATTTTTCAATCACATTTGTTGTGTTTGATGTAAGCCTATGCCATACTCAAAACCTAACCCAAAACCTAACTCTTACACTGAACCTAAAATGACCCTCATCCCTGACTGTGAACCTAAGGATAAGCCAACACACTACTTCAACCGCAACCATCTCCAAATCCTAACCCTCACCCTTACTGTAAACTCAGTACTACCCGAATGTAAACTCAGCCTAGCCCTGATCCCAAACATCCCTTACCGCATTTGATGTAGTGTTGGCCTTAGAAGTGTTATTCTCAGGAGTGCCGTCCATAGAATGGCACATCAATGTACCACATTCTCAGTAGCGAAATGCTCCGCTTAAAGTGGCTTGTAAGCAACATGTGGTGCAGACAAAATCACTAATTGATAAATAAGCAAACAGCACATCAAATCAGGCAGATGAGGAGTGACATGCAGGGTGGAGGTGCTCCCCCATTAGCACCCCCCAGTGTGTGCACAGCAGGGAGTCAGGAGCGCCTCTCCTAGATTGGAAGTGATGTTTCCATTTGCACCAGAGCTGAGCCTAATGGCAGGATTTCTGTCTGAAAGCCAGGCCTGGTCCCTGGAGGGCCGAGAGGCAGATTACCACTGGCAACACCCCATTAAGGTGTCAGTTTTCATTTTTTACTGAGTGGCTCAAGGCTAGGATGTTATATCATTGTACTCTGCTGCTGCTCATAGAAGGAGCGGGGAGAATGATGAGAGGTGCAGGGGATGCTGGGAGAAACCATAGCAGGGATTAGGCACTTTCGTAGGTTTACTAAATGAAAGGTGCCCTAAAAGCCACCACTGTCCTCTCTCAGGCCTCATTTAAGTATATTCTCATTGTCTGATGAAAACTTTTTATATATTTACGTTGTGCCCTCAGAGTGTTAAAAACTCGTCCTTAGAGGTTTTGCTACATATTCTGTCGGCTTATCTAAGTCATTTTTTTGTTTTCAGCGTAAAAACCCGATTTCCAATTGAATTACTTGAAAGTCTATCTTATGTGGGATCATTAAACTGATATAGTGGGGAAAGTAGCTCAGGGGGTTCAACAATTACTGCAGAGACCTAGCTCACTCACCATATGAACGAATCGGTAAGCTCCGCTAAAAAAAGCCAATCTAAAATGAAATAAAAACAGAAACAGACAAACGAACAGTTAGTCTACACTAAGCATGAATTCACATAAATGTGTCGGTGGCTCTAGAAGCACCGAAAGAATCCAAATGGTCTCCTGTGTGGTCTGATATAAACCACATTATTCCTTCCACCCACTGAGGGAGAGTTCAGGGCCTGCTCTGCCAGTGTGGTGGGCTTTGTGAGGCACTTCCTGTCTGGCTCTTACAGGAGCAAGTCAATGTCCCTGGATCTCTGGGGCTTCCGAACATACTGAGAACGTTTACACACTTGCGCATGTTCAAGGGAGGCTTGCACTGTTCATGCCAACAGGCAGAGGTTTGCCATGGGCAGAGGGTTGCATTATTTCTCAAGGAGTAGGCCTTTGCAAAAGTTGTTTTTATCCTATACGTTACATATATCATGGAAACAGTCTTCAGGCGTATTTTGGTACTATTCCACTTTATATGGCCTCCAACACCCATTGCAGAATAGAACGTGACGACAACAGGAAGAAACCATTTAGTGCTTAAAGAAATCATTCCATTGCAATGCTGAGCATAAGACCCAATACCTATGACGAGGAAGCATTTAATTCTCAGGTAGTCATATTTGACGAACCCACACTTCTCTTGGACATGACAAGGACAGAAACCTATTCCGTTGTATTTCCAAACATCACTTAGTTAATATGGTATAGCTGCAAGATGTAAGGAAGAAAAAAAAATGGAGAGTTTGGGTATTACTGTCTAGGTTTGTGTGAAGTTATCAAAGTCTCGGGGCTTGCAAGACAGCAAACATTTTTAAGGATGACTTTCTTACAGAAAGTGAGTAGCTATATAACGTTGAAATCAAGCATAATAATTAACCACTCAGGCAGCCATAAGAATGTTGTCACTCAACATCTGTCTGCCATGCTCCCTACTATGAGCCATACACAGAGCTTTGGCTGTCCCATGCAACCCTCTTTTCCTGTCCACTTGCAGTACCCTTCCTGTGCCCTCCATGTCACGATGTCCCAGCACCTCTCACCAACACCACAGCCTTTCCCATCACCATTCCCTGCTCTGGATGTCCCACCCATCAAGATGTAGGAAATGGTCATGAGAGGTGGGAGTCAGAGACAATCAGAAAACTTTGGCTACTTACTACATGTGGTTTAGACCAATCTTATTTTCACCAGTTGCATGCACAATTTTTACTACGTCCAGCCCTAACCATTCTCTTCTGAACAATAATAATGAGGCCAAGACTAATGTGGTATTACAGTTATTCTCATAGCATTACACATTTTAAGGTGTCCCAGTCAAACCTGTACTGAGGTAGAGGAGGGGGGAACTCGTGGAGTTTCACTCTGAGGAATTCAGTGGAGTTACATAAAAACTCCGCGACATTCTGCGGGATTCTGCCAACGGGCGAAAAATATGCATGTCATGCATCTTGTGCTGCCATTAACATCAGTAGTGCGAGCAGCGCTGAAAAATCAGCACGAATGGCACCATGCTGTGTGATACTGCATGTGGCCATTCGAGTTGATTTTACTGCCGCTCAGGTAAAAAATCTACTTGAGCGGCAACAAATCTACTTGAGAAGCAGCCCTCTGACTGTGACCAAGCACGACTGCCTGCATTAGAAAATGGCAAGAGGGGATGCCAAATCTTGCACGCATTTTGGAGCCTCACTGGAAAAAATTCTGCCACGTGGTGATTGCCAGAACTTTACCGGGACTCCATGTTACAAAAGTAACATGGAGTAGCCAAATTCTGTCAACTCCGCCCACCCTTATATTGAGGTATGTTATTAACTCTTACTAAACATTGCTAGTTTTATATCATATTAACTGCTTCAACTTTGCTGTTGATTAGGTGCTTCGCATGGACCTAGGGTTTGCTAAGGGTCACAGGGTCAAAGCTGCTATCTTTGGCTTGCACCTTGTGACATCTGGCACTGCCTTGTGCCCTATTCTCAGAGGTGGCAAAATCATTGGCAAAAACTCAAGAGGGAATCTCCCTTATTGACTTTGAGGCTTTGTACACCTTGTTTTCTGCCCATTTTTCTATTTTCTATTATCCTAATAGTTAATAATAGTTTACTATTCACTATTGGTTTAATAATAAATAGGGCACCAGGAGCTGCAATGAGGTATTCTCTGGCAGCTAATGTAAGTACAAAAATGATTTTCAATTTATGTTGCATGCATGCTTGTGGGTTAGAGTGTGTTTGTGAGAGTGTGTGTATGTGTATGCATGTGTATCTGTATATGTGAGCATGTGTGAGTGAGTGACAGCTAGTGAATGTAGGTGATGGGTAATTAGTGAAACTAAGTGAAATTAAATGTGAATATGAGTGAGTCAGACTGGGTGAGAATGAGTGAGTGAGAGTACGAGTGACTGCAAGCGAGTGAGTCTGTGAATGAGAATGAATGAGCAAGAATGAGTGTGAGGGAGTGTTAAAGCATGTGAAAGCTGATGACAGTGAATTAGTATAACTGTGAGTGAGAATGCGTGAGTTAGATTGAGTTAGAATAAGTGAGAATGAGTTAGTGGAGTAAGAAAGTATGAGTGAGAGTAAAGGTAGATGTAAGTGAGTGTGACTGAATCAGTGTGCATGAGAGAGTTACAGTGAGTAATAATAAGTGAAAGTGAGTGAGAATGAGTGAGTGAGAGTAAGAGTGAAAGCAAGAAAAAAGGTGAGAATGAATAAGTGAGTTAAAGTGTGTGAGAATGATTGAGAGAAAGAGAGGGTGAGAATGACTGTGGATAAGTGAAGATGAGTGAGAATATGATGGTATGCTAGCGAGTTTGCTTTTGGGTCTAACATACTAAAACCAATTATTGGCTCATAGAGGCACTCATGGCAAAGTACTGGGGCTTAGCATACCGGAGTCAATCCTTAACATGACAGTCACCTGTTATAAACTACTGCCAGAAGCATACAAGAGATAACACTTGGCATATGGGACATCAATGGCAAAAGGCTGGTGCTCCCATACTGGAGGTAATTCTTGACATATGAGCACCCATGGAAAAATGGTGGCATTGGCATACTGGAGGTAATTCTTGACATAAAGGACACCTATCATAAACTACTGGTACTGACATACCAGTTGTAATTCCTGCCAAATAGGACTCCTGTGGAAAAATGATAGTGATAGCACATTCAAGGATATTCCTGGCATAAGGGAGACCAACTGTGGCATGGAGGAGGGGACAGCCATGTCAGAATGGAGGCCCTGCCACATTCATGTTAAAATATACACAAGGGTCACACAGAGTACATGGATTGGCAATATACTGTAACTTGCACAGTGATGTAATATTTAGCACAAAGGGCATCCATGGCACATGGGAGCCACCCCTGACAAAACCCTGTCCCTGGCATAATGTAGGCATTTTTTGACCTATTGGATCAGCCGTAGGACATTTTGGGGGGAAAGGGAGTCAGCTCCTGGCGAGCTTCTGGTTTAATTGGCTAGGCACACATGAAAGGACTTTAATTATTTATCAAGTTCCCTTTCAGAACCAATCTCTTTTTAACAAAGTTATATTGAAAACCCTGCTTTAAAGTGCACTGCTGCTCCCCATTTTTTTTTTTTTAACCAAAAAGGTCCCCGGCGGAGAACTCCCCTGAACTTCACAGAAGTCTGGCTCACTCCCTTCGCTAGCTACAAATTAGGGCAAGTATTGTAATACGCCCAACCACTTTCAAAGACCTTTCCAGCACCCTAATGTAGGTGCATCTAATATAGACATCGTCTTATATTAACCACTTAAGGGATGTCAATTAATGTGCTATCATGCGGTTTAAAATCATGTGACATCACTTCCTAGGAAGATTCAGAGTCGAAGGTCAAATGATGGCACTTTCTGTGCTATCATTTAGGTCAAAATGTGCATGATGTCACTTGGGTAATCCCTGGCATTTTGGTAACTCAACACCCATGCTGTTTTGTCCTAAATTGGGTGCTTGTACCCCAGCTGCTTCACGAAAAGCAGCCTTGCTAATGAGCATGTCATGCACCGGCCGAGCACCATTGAACATGGCAGTAATTATTATTATTAATGTGTCATGACTATGTGGATGCGGGGGCGCCCTCTTCCTCTCCCATGAAGGCCAAACACACTGCTGCACAGCGCAGTTTGACAATGGCATAAACTTGGTAGGAGTTATGTTAGCTGTATTTGTCAAGCGCGCTATCACCCATGAGGGTATCCTGGCACCGGAGGGGTAATTGTTTGCATTAGCTGTAGATTTTAATTTGTGAAAATCAAAAACGTTTTAATTTTTATAAATGCTATTGGATACGGGATCAGAGCTCCATATCTTAGCTAGTTCACCACATCTTCAGTAACCTCCCAGCCAGGATAAAGGGTGTCTGATAAAAAACAAATGTAAAAAATCAGGCGGTCTTTCTTTCGTCTTATAAAACACAATTCAAGCTTGACTCTGAAGTTGCATGTTGATAAACTGCATAACCTCGCACATCCTTCATCTGCATGAAAAATGCAACAGTAGCTTGATAAGTAAATCTCCAGCTACTTAAGGATTAGAGTTCACGAGATTTCATGGTTGTGGAAGAGCTGTGAAGAATTTGAAATTGGGGCGGAATAAATAGTGTGAAGGTGTTTCCTAAGAGGTTAAACTGGGAAGATGTTGGAGCGGTTGATATGTATTTGAGCTGTGGGGGTAGGTGTTGGATTTATGGAATTGCATCGCTGTTGTGGGGTTGAGATTGTCCCTCAGGATGTGAAGTTGGGGTTTGTAGTATTTATGAAGTTGTGTTCAGTGAATGGCGTTGGTTGTGTAATTGTGTTGGAGTTGTGGAATTGGAGTTGTAGAGTTGGAGTTGTATTAACGTTGTACTTGAATTGTGATGGCGTTTTGGGATTAGTGTTGTTAGTGCTTTGGAGTGGAAGTTGCATTTTGTGTTGGAAGTGTGGAGTTGTTGCTTTGGAATTGTTCTGTTGTTGGAGATTTGACTCTGAAGTTAAGTGTGAGTACTGGAGATGGTGTTGTTTTGGATTTGCTGTCTGTGAGCTGTATTAGAGTTGTTGAGCTTCAGTTATGAGTTTATTTTGGAGTTAAACTGTTTTGGAGCTAAGTGGATGTGATGTAATTGTGGCACTGCAGATAAGTGTCATAGGTGTGGGTTTGTGTCGAATGGTGTAGTTGTCGATGTGAATTATTGCTAGAGTTGTGAAGACCTGTTGGTATTAAGAGTTGTGTTAAAGCTGTGGAGCAGCATTTATTTCTGGAGTATGAGGTGTGACGTTGGATTAGAAGTGAGGCCTTGTTAGATCTGATTTGACGTTTCTGAGGTTGGGCAGTTGTGTTGGAGCTGCAGAGATGAATTTGTGTTAGAGTTATAAATATGTATAGGCGGTTTTTGAAGTTGTGTAATTGTGTTGACGTTTTTGGGTGTGTCGCAGTTGTTTAAGAGCTTTTTTGAAGTGGTGGAATTGTGTCGGAGCTGTAGAGCTGAAATTATAGTGGGGTTATGTTGGAATAATGGCAATGTCTTTGAAATAGGGTTATCAAGATGGGTTATGGAGATGAGTTGGAGTTGTAAAGTTGTGATGCAGTTGTAGATTTGATCTGGAGCCGTAGCGTTGGGATTGTAGCACCGGAAGCGCAGTGCGGATGGCTTTGGGCTTGAGTTGTGGAGCTGTGTTGAAGCTGGATTAATGGAGATGGGATTTTCTTGGGGTTCCAGAGTTGGTGATGGTTTGTAATTACGAACTTGGGGCTGTGGTGTGGAGTTGGGATTGGCACACTCAGCTAGTACAACAATTAATATCTGTCTACATAAAACCTGATCCCTCTAACGCCTAAAAGGGAGCAGGGGGGGTCAGTCTAAAGAATTGCAAATACACCAATTCGTTATGCGGTCAAGAAATTTAGGGTAAAATTAAGAGGGGGTTCTAACAGCAGTGCCCAGTTGATGGTAACACCACTCTGACTTTCTTTTCTTGTCCTTGCTCAGGACATCCTACTCATCATCCTTCCCACCAGTGTCCTTGTAAGAACACGAGGATGAGGTGGGAGCCTGTCTGTGCAGGGCAGCCTCAGTGCTAACCTATCACAGCATGTGAGCCGAGCAATCAGTCCAACCAACGCAGGTTAGGCTCAAGGGGGTGGGTTTGTGCGGGCCCCACACTTCATCCAGTCATCCTTGGGCCGTACGACCGTGAATGGTGTGCACGAGGTGCACTAGTGCAGTGGTGGAGAAATTAAAATAGCACGACTGTGTTTACCTAACGTGGCCAAACTTCGAGGCACCATTTCAAATGTTTGTTACTGTGGCTCAGTGCTTTTACTGTGGATGCCTGCGCATGCGCGGTAGGGCAGCAACGCCCATCCCTCCTTTCCACCTGCTTTAATGTGCAGCGAAAATGGTAGAGCAGGAGAAAAAACAGTCAAGTGCCAACTGGTGTGCCATAGCTCATGTGACTCGCGCGCGACAGGATGGCACGGGCCCGTCACACCTCTGTTTTTCGCAGTCCCGGGCTGTACCCCCAGAGAGGAAGCCATCTCGGGCCTTGGTACAGTTGTGCGTGGGGCACTGGTCCTAGGGGCAGTTTCACTGGGGCCGGTACTTAGGCTGGGTACATCGGAATGTTTACAGTTTACACAGTGCTGTAAACTGTCATGCACGCGGCATGCGTATACACTTCACACACACTGCAGTGTGCATGGTGCGGCTATGGAGGAAACTCGCCGCGATGTGTGCTTTACGTATGGTTGCAAACAATGGAAATGTTATTATGGATGCTTTATACAATGGGACAATGGAACTTGTCCCATCATCCTCAGCAACAACCCTGGCATTTTGAGCAATCTAATATTATTTTTACTGGCGGGGAAGCTGCTTCATTTTTGCCAGCTGGGCACAGTATTTCAGATATGGCTCTGAAGGGGATCTCAAGGGGCACCATTATACTTACCTGGTGTGGGCCCAGTGTTTTTTATTGGCAACATCATTGTCTCATGGGCGCATGCAAGGTTTGCCTCTGTGAAGAAATAGTGTTCCTTAGCAACGTGGCTGACTCTGAAGCACTGGACAACGTAAGTAGTTCTCTTTCAGAACTGCCCTACACATTCTATGCTGATTATCCAATATATACGACATACCATGTCACAGCGGCGGCTTCCCTCTGAACTTCCAGCCTTAGAGATGCCCAATACTTTAGAAACTTGCTATCTGGCCTCATGATCAGCTGCAGCCAGCATCATACTCAGGGTCGTCCAATAATGACAACCTGTGGTAACAGCCACAGCTGTGCTGATGACACCTTCATTTGGGCGCATAGAACCTTTACTGCCAGACTCAGTCTTGCAGGTGACAATAGCTCTCAAGTCATCCAAATCCAAGCTTCCCTTAAAATGCATTCTCATGGCTGGATGCGCATTTAATACAAAGGAAACCATTTTGAAAGTACAAATGTGAGACAAAGTGGTCAAACAGCTCCTGAGTAGTCACATGACGAGAGGTCCACCTGGCTGTGACACGGCTCTGTGATGCTCACTTACCTTGAGTTCTGCTCCGGCTGCTGTTTTGACAGGTAGTGGCAAGGGCCAGTGGGAGGCAGAACCTAGGCAGAGAAAGGTTCAGGGCAGAGAACTAATACTAGATCGAAGAGGAGAGAATAGAGAGAGTAGGAGATAGAACAGAGTGAGTGAGCCAAGTAGAGCATGAGGAAAGGGGGGGGAATCGAGAGAACCCAATGAAATAAGAATTGAGAGGGGGCAAGACTCACAGCAAAAATGAGTCTAGGTGCTCGGTTTGAGGTGGCTGGAGCCTTTTTTGACCGTGAGGCTCTGATTAGGAGGCCAGTCACACTGGTGGTCCTGTAATCAAGATACAGGTCCAGTCCTTTCACTCGGGCAGCAGGACACAGAGTAGCAGTCCTTCTTGCAGAGCAACACAGCAGCTCTTCTGACTCTCCCATAGGTCCAGAGTCAGAGGTGTACTGGAGAGTTGAGTTTAAGGGTCCAACATTTATATTTGGTGCCAGCTTTGCAGAAGGAGAAGGTTCTGGAGGTTTCCACCCCCAGAGGTGTTGGAATGTCCTGCTTTCCTGCTCTGGCCCCAGGTTCTCTGGGGGCACAAAAGACTAGTTTTGACCTTGTTCCTCCTAGTCTGTTTATGTACCCGGCTGTTGTAATGTTTTCTATGAGAAAGAGGAATGCACATTTGACCTTTTTTTAACAAAGCTTTGTATTGTAAAGGACCCTACAAGAAGCCAAGGCTACATAATTCCCCTTGCTAGGAATGTGACCTGCCATCCGCAGGAACTGACAAAGAGCTTGTAATAGCATTCAATAGCACTGCAATTTATATACATTAATGATTCCTTCCTGGATCATACGCCTTTGGTCGAGTAGCTGCCACATCTTGCACCCCAGCCCCCAGTCTTGAATCTGATTCTAAGACAAGATCTGGGAACTTAGGGAAGAGGGCTCACCCTAGCCATGTGTCTACATGACTCCCTCACCAGCTTATTTCCTCTTTTACCTCCTGAGCTAAAGGACAATAAATATCTAAAGGGACAGTTATTGAGTATTCTAGTCCTCTCTCAAGATGTCCTATCTCCTTCCATTGCTGGAGAGTCCTGTACCAAAGAGGTTCTGGAAAAATCACCTGAATTCACTACATGAGCAAGCCCACCAGCTTCGCCATCTGGCAGAGGGAAATCTGAAGTGACAAAGTCAAACTCAACTTCATTATCAGCCTTAACTCTGCTTCTGGCAATAGGAGAATCATCTTTTCAGAATCCACCAGAAGCCCCAAGAATTCCATCCTTCTTGAGGCCACCAACTCAGATTTACCCATATTAATAATGAAACCCAATGACTAAATCAATTTTATGGCAACCTGAACTTGATTTACCAACCTCTCTCTCCTGTCCCAAGAATGTGATATTGTCCAGTGTCACCAGCATCCTCCGCCTCTATGCTCTGAAGGCCACCGCCAGAGGCCTTATCAACTTGGCAAAGCACCGAGAACCTCAATGAACCCCCATGTGGCTCAAAATCTTTTTAATCCCCCTACCCATTTCGCATATGCGTCCTCAAATGTTTTCTTCCTAAGCATTTTATTCACACATTCTTGAAATGAAGGAACTCTAGATGATCTCTGATTTTTCAGGATCAGAGACCAAACAACTGCTGAGGCAATAGAAACAAATACCAAGCCTCATTCATCCGGGCCCGACCTCTGATCCTTACTAACTAGGCCAAAAAGTACCACTTCTGGTTCTGGTGCCAATTTAGTCCGGAGCGCGAGGCTGAGATCAGCAAAAACCCCTTGCTAAAACTGCTCTAGGCTCCGACAAGTAAAAAAAGTGTGCAACCCACCCCCCATTCCTGCTTGCTATCAGCGGAACACTGATCCTCAACCAACGGAAACCTTCTGTAGAGGGCCTCTGGAGTATAATAAGCCATCCAACGAGATAAGAAGCAGATTATTTTAAAATTGGCAGCCCATAATACCTTATGTCATACCGTTGAAATGGAATTCCATTCAGCCTCCGAGATTGCGCATTGTGTAGAGAGGCGGATTCATTCCAGCAAACTATCCAATTGGCGCCTCTCAGCTTGCCCACGGAGTATTCTGTACCAATTACTTACCCCCTTAAGCTTCGAGCTCACAAGTGATCACATAACAGGGTGGGGATTGGATCTAGAGTCCGGGCTCAGCCCATCAGCTGCGTTATCATAGGCTTGTTGGGTGGGGTTCTTAGGCCCAAGAGGATTTTGCAATGGCAGTGGAAACGGCCTATGATATGAGCCTGCTTGGTATCCCCAGACATAAAATATTTGGCATTATACAATCACTGTTTACGTTTCTTTTTTTATCTCTTTGCATATTTGCACATCATTTGCATATTAATATTGGTATCAGACGATTGTGGAGATGGGGGCGGGTTAAAATCCCATGTGAACTTTTTCTACTGATATAGCTATCTGCCCAAAGGGAGGATATTGGAATGTTGCTTTATCAGTTTGTTTTTTGATGTTGATATCATGGCTGGGTTTGATGGAGTGGCTGTTATAATTATAGATGGTTATGCATTTGCACTTTATAATTTCTAATTCATATCAAAGGCATGCTGGCACTTAAGTATGGTTTGCTGCTAAGAGTACAAGTCATTATACCTGTGACAGATGCTATCTGATTGGGATATTTTTGATATAATGGCTGAGTTTGATGGGGTGGCTGCCATGATTACAGATAGCTATACCTGTGCACTTTACTATTTATGTGAATGGCATGACGGCACTTTATTATGGTTGGCTGTTAGAGAATGAGTCACTATACCTGCGACAGCTGCTATCTGATTAGGATATTCGCACAAAGGCACTTCTCTGCCTTATTTTTACCCTTCTTTAGTTTTTTGTTTAGCTCAGACCAACTTTTTAAATCATTTTAATATGTTTATAGTCTGTTGCTGGATTATAGTATTGCTATGTCTTGGATGGTGTTCAATTCTGTCTTCATTCTGCTCAATAAAAAAAAAAAAATAATTAAAAACTTGGTAACGTACCAAGGAGCAGAGGGTAGACTGGATGGAAAAAACTTGAATCTAAACACCTGCTTTTGTCGCAGAAACTGCATGTGCTTTCTGTGCTCTTGGAGTATTGGCACTGTCAGGTAGATGCAGATGCACCATCCAGTCTCTTGTATGAAGGATGCCACTCAGGCATATGATAGTCTCCATTTTGGAATGATGGTACAGAAGAAATCGGATAGGCTTCATCAGATTTATTACTGTTGGGTGTTACTGGCTGTTGTTCCACACCTCTATAGGGCTGTAGAAGGTCCCCCGACTGGTGCAATGACCTCCATATCCTCAGACCCTGGGAGAGACTTGTGCAAAACACAGGCTAGGGTGATTGTGTCTTGTCCAGAAAGGTAAAGGTTAGAACGTACTACCCAATTTATTTAATAAAGTCATCCCCAAACAGAGCTCTTTTGGAATTGGCCCCTATATTTGAGCCTTCAAGCACTCCAAGTTTGGGATCAATACGTAATAATAGTCCCTTGTTTGTCCCCAAAGAAAGTCTCATGTTTGCATTCCCAGGAAACAGCTTTGGGCTGAACCAGAAATTGTTTCCGGGTCCAATGACCCCATGACTTCTTTCTATCTTGGCATGAGGACCATGCCCGATCCACAAATTTTCTAGGGTCTTTCTCACCTTTGCTTAAAAAATGTACAATTTACAGTTTAAAGAGTTATACTTTTAGTGTCCTATTCTGGAATTACGGACGCTTTCTCGAATATTATTGGCCTTGGGCACTCTGGCCTCATTTTAGATCTAACACTCCTGCCCACTGAAATTTTTATTTTGGAACAAACGTATTCATCAATACATCAAGGCTACTCTGCCAAATGTGGATGTTGAATCAACCCAGGTTCAAACATGAAAGAACCTCCTTTGTCTAAAATGTCAATAAGAGGGTTATTCCCAGTTTTCATCTTTCTCAGAGCATTAGTACTTATTAGAAACTGGACTGTCCAAAAACTCACAGAGGTTTTCCTTAAAACCACATCTTCATTAAAAACATTGTAGTCAACCATTTAAACAGCATGCAACAGGGAATTAACTCCTAACAATATTTTCTTTGAACAAGTGATGTCAAAGGTATTAAAACAAGCACACACCAAAAAATGATTCTGCCTCTAAATGGCTTTCACATAAACCCAGGGAGCCGCGTGCATAAACACTTCCCCGGGCAAGCCTCTGTCTTGCAACAAATAATACAATATATCTGACCATGAAATGTGGGCAAAACTCCCCAGCAGCCTTTCACTGCTGCAAAATAATTATTCACAAATGAGCCTTAAAAGCAGTTGAATTTCACCTAAAATAAAAAAAAAATAGCAACTGCACGCTAAAACAAAGTAGCAGCAAGCCTTAAAAGCAGGCACCTGTGTGAAATTGACCAAAAGCAATCAAAACTTCAGTTTAAACACCAAACAAACAATAAAAGATTTACAGTATATTACAACCCAATGCTAGCAAACAGCAATTTATAATGCACTTTATCTCTAGAAGCAGGAAAAGAAGAAATAGTGAATGGACTACTGCTGTTTAGATGTGTGCTGTCCTTTGTTTATGTTAATAACTTCCTGCCTCATGACATGTAAAGAAATTACCTGTAGTCATAGGATATTCAAACTTTGGTGAAATATTATGGAGAACCACAGTGCAGGATATAAGGTTATCTCTAGAGCATTATTTAATGTAATCTCTCTGTTTGTTGTAATTGAGCCTACATTTGGCTTCAGTATCAGCCTGGATGAAAAATCGAGTTATTGGTGCATTTTTGGACCCGATTACAACATTTTCTCCAGGTGATGGTGAATAGTGAGCAGCAATGGTCTTTGTGGCTGATGTTACTGTATACTATTTCCCTTTCCCAAACGTTTTGGTGTGCAAATTGCTTTTCCTATTACGCACTATTATGTTGGGCGGCAAATACAGTTTTAGGTGCAAACTCTAGCGAGCTCAACTTGCAGAAGACATGGGTTCCTGCTCCTGTCCATTGAGGTGGGTAAACATTATAGCCAGTTGTGGGAGGAAACTGCCAAAATACTAGTTTTCACAGCCAGTAGCAAGTGAATGGATGTCTCAACACATGTAATTCTCCATTTCAAGATGTCAGAATTGGAATTCAGTGTAATTAGCGCAGGTCGGTTTGACACTAATGAGCGTGTGTGCAATTTACACGTGTCTTGCGCCCCCATCAAGTTATCGAGTCTCTTGAGTTTTGAGTAGCCAAAAACATAGTCCCAAGCACAATTAGTGGAGTTGAAATCTGGCACAAATATCGTCAGAGTCTATTCCAAACACAGGGCCGCACTTGGAACGAGGCCTCTAATGTGAATGAGTTTACAAAGAGCCCCACCTACAAAACACACACGAGCATGGAATAAACAAAATAAGAGAATCCACTGACAATGAAATCAACGAGGAGGGACAGAAAGAAATTCCACTTTTTTAGCAATGGATTTTCTAACTGTCTAGTGGCTGCTTTAACAATTTTAATAGTAATACAAATTATACAAGTACTAGCAGTGGGAAATCATCTACCTCCTTGTCGGAGAGACAATAAATGCTGCAGTCTCTGGGCTCCTGTAGAAGAACGTAGCGGTAGAAAATAGGAAATGTTTCAAGATCCCATAAGCACAGTCTTTTGAGTCGGGATCTTGCCACCAAAGTCATCTCCCTCGTAACCATGAAGGGAAGCATAATTTTCCTTCATTATTCTTTTGCCCCTGTGGCTTATATAATTCCCCTTGCTGGAAATATGAGCTGCCATTAATAGGAAGTGATGAAGAACCTGGAATAGCATTTGCCATGAAATTTGCTACATCAGTGGCCTACCTTCTAAATGATGAAGAGACCGCTTAATGAATGGAATTTGAAACTGAATTGTCCAAAATGTCACAAAAGGTTTTCTTGAAATCCTCATTCTTCTTATTGTTAACACCACGGTCAACCATTTAATCAGCATTCAACGCTGAACTTCTACTCCACAATATTTTCTTTTGAGCAACTGATATCAAACATATTAAAACAAGTGCTCAGAAAACAGTTGCGCTAAAAAAGAAATGTGTGTCTTTAAATGGTTTTAACATAAACCCAGGCTACTGTTTGCATAAACACATCCCCAGGCAAGCATTTTCTTACAACAAATAATACAATCTATCTGACTCCCAAGCAGCCTTTCTGCTACAATATAATTATTCACATGTGAGCCTTAAAAGCAGGTGAATAAACTTAAATAAACAAACTAGCCCTAGTGTGCTGAAACTAAGTAGCAGCAGGCCTTACAAGCAGGCACCTGTGTGAAACTGACCCAAAGCAGTGCTTAATTTGAGCCAGTGGTTTCCGGTGCGGGCACCGGCAATTTATTTTTGAGGGCCGGCGCTTATTTTTCTGCATCAGGTGTTTACTGCGAGCAAAATACACATATGGGAAAGACGGAGGAAGAAAAAAATGAGAAAGCGTCACAAACAGGAGAAAGCAGAAAGCTGCAAGAGTGAGCTGAAGAGGGCAGGGAGTGGCTGTAAATGGACTAAAGAGGCCCGATATGAATTTAGGATTACGCTGTCTCAATATTCTGTGCTCACACATTTAATTGATGCAGCCGCGTGACAGCACCGGTACGTTTTTATTTACAAATTAAGCACTGGCCCAAAGAAATCAAAACTTCAATTTAAACACCAAACAAACAATAAATAAACATACAGTAAATCACAATCAAATACCAGCAAGCAGCAATTTAGAATACACTCATCTCTAGCAGCAAGAATAAAAAGATTACTGCTATTTATATGTTGGGATCTCCTTTGTTTATGTAAATAACTTCCTTCCCAGGGAAGCAGGAATGCAAGAGAGACAGCATGACACAGCCTCCTGTCTTGTAATAAAATTACCATTCATTATCAGATGTTAAAAAAGTCACGAGATATTGTGGAGAACCACCGTGCACAATATGGTGTTGGGCTCGAAAGAAGTCTTTAATGTAATATCTCTGTTTATCCAAATGTTGCCTCCATATGGCCTCAGTATCAGTCTGGAGGAAGAAATCGCGCTCTGATACGTGTAACGCAAGGAATGGGAGCATTTTAGGAATTGAATGTAATTATCGCACCCCAGGCCAACACTAGTGAGTGTGCGCACAATTTACCCGCACACCTTGCGCCCCCGCCCTGTGGTGGAGCCTCTGGAAGAATGTACGGTCCTAGGCACAATTAGTGAAGCTGAAACCTGGCGCAAGCATTGATGAGGGCACGTTCCACATTTGCCACAGCACTTGGAATGGGGCTGATAAGGTGTGATGAATTCTCCAAGGGCCTCAGGTACAAAGCACCGCACAGCGAGGAATACAGGATACAAGAGAATCCGCCGGCACAGAAATGAAGCAGCAGGGACAGAAACCATTCTTTTTAGCTACTTTGGATTTTTTTAATCTAATCGAAGCTGCTTTAAAAATGTTAATAGTAATACAGATGATACAAGCACTGGCAGCAGGAGTTCAGCCGCTCCCTTGTCAGAGTCAATACATACCACTGCCTCCATGGCTCGTAGAGGGCACAGTATGGAAGAAATAAGAAATATTCCAAAATCCCTTGGGTCAGGGACTAGGGGTGGGGACCTGGAAACTAAGCTGAAGCAGTCTGGAGGAAATCCAGGGGCCGTCGGAGAAGTGCATCACTTGGACGGGGGTGAACAAGGGTCTCTGTCCAGAGCTCCACACGGATCCCGAAGCAGCTGTCCATCTCACGGTGCTGAAAGCGCCGCACGGCCGTCGTTACTGTCTGTGGTGCTGAACCAGCCCCCACAACAGGAGCTGCAGTACAGGGGGCGTACACCGCCCATATCAGCTCCCACTGTCCGCAGCTCCAGGCCGGTTCCCACAGGAGGAGCTACTGCACAGGGCGCTTAAACCACCGCAGCAGCTGTCCATGGCGCAAGGCATCCCCACAGGAAGTTATGGTACAGGGTGCCTAAACCACCCCACAGCACGCGCTACTGTCTGGGCCCCCTGTTCCGGACCCCTAGCAGCTGTTACTGTCTGGGAGCTCTAGCAGACCCACAGCAGCTGTCACTAGCCAGAGTTCTGGACTGAACACAGCAGCCGCTGCTGTCGGGGCCCTGTACCGGACCCACAGCAGCTGTCATTGTCTAGAAACTTGCACCGGATACACAGTACCTGTCATTATTCAGAGTGCGGCATTGGACCCACAGCAGCTGTTACTGTCTGGGAGCTCTATCAGACCCACATCAGATGTCATTATCCTGTGTTCTACACCAAACACACAGCGCTGTCGCTGTCAAGGAATTGTACCAGATCCACAACAGCTGATATTATCCAGAGTCCTGTACCGGAGCCGCGTCATCTGTCATTATCCAGAGTCCTGTACCGGGCCCACAGCAGAAGACATTATTCACTGTGCTGTGCGGGCCCCACAAGCAGCTGTCACTATGCAGAGAACTGACCCGGACCCACAGCAGCTGTCACTATGCAGAGTACTGGCCCGGACCCACAGCAGCTGTCACTATGCAGAGTACTGACCCGGACCCACAGCAGCTGTCACTATGTAGAGTACTATACCGGACCCACAGCTGTCATTATGCAGAGTACTATACCGCACCCTCAGCTGTCACTATGCAGAGTACTGAACCGGACCCAGAGCAGCTGTCATTATGCAGAGTACTGACCCGGACCCACAGCAGCTGTCACTATGCAGAATACTGACCCGGACCCACAGCAGCTGTCACTATGCAGAGTACTGACCCGGACCCACAGCAGCTGTCACTATGCAGCGTACTATACCGGACCCACAGCTGTCATTATGCAGAGTACTATACCGCACCCTCAGCTGTCACTATGCAGAGTACTGACCCGGACCCACAGCAGCTGTCACTATGCAGAGTACTATACCGGACCCACAGCTGTCATTATGCAGAGTACTATACCGCACCCTCAGCTGTCACTATGCAGAGTACTGAACCGAACCCACAGCAGCTGTCATTATGCAGAGCACTATACCGGACCCACAGCTGTCATTATGCAGAGTACTATACCGCACCCTCAGCTGTCACTATGCAGAGTACTGAACCGGACCCAGAGCAGCTGTCATTATGCAGAGTACTATACCGCACCCACAGCTGTCATTATGCAGAGTACTATACCGCACCCTCAGCTGTCATTATGCAGAGTACTATACCGGACCCACAGCTGTCATTATGCAGAGTACTATACCGGACCCACAGCAGCTGTCATTTATCTAGAGTGCTGTACCAGACCCACAGCAGCTGCCACTATTCAGAGCAGTGTTTCTCAAACTGTGGGCGTTACCCTCTGTTGGGTTGCAACCTGACTTTTGGTGAGTCACGAAAGTTCAAGCAATAAATAAAGATGCCTTTAAATTCTGTATTTATCTTGTCAGATTCGCTGCCCTTCAAAGATAAAGGTCAAATGTCAGGCTATGCCTTTTGACAAAAATGCTACTTATTTTTTAACATGGGGATTGGTGCTTCCAAATCCGCTCACTTTGCAGGCAGGGAAGTAAAGGTAAAGTGAATTATGCGATAACCTTGCTTGGGTACAGGGAATGTGAAAGGAAAGGATGTAAATGTTATTTTTTTATAACACACAACAAAATGTAAATATCTGTAAATGAATTTGACACATTCAGCTGTTAGGAAAGCTAAAGTGAGGTAATTTTTTGTAATTTTGAAACGTATTGGAAACAACCATTTCAATAGGATCAAAACAACTCAAGACACTTTTGCTTGAGATGTACAAGTGATAACTATTCACTGGAACCCAATTTCCACGCATTTTTATTTGTGCGCAGTATAGTTTTATCTGTAAAACTGTATATCTGTGCAAATGTAGTGGCCATTTCAATGGAAAATGTGCTATCTGTAAATAACACTGCGCTACCACACAAAGCTTTAGTTACATTTAAAAAACTGTACACCTCATGGCTATTAAAGCTAGGTGGGTTGCAAAAGTTTGAATTTCTAAAAATTGTGTGGTGGCTCTAAAAAGTTTGGGAAGCACTGATCTAGAGTACTGTACCAGATCCACAGCAGCGGTCATCACTCCAGGCAGTGCAGAACCAGTCTCACCGCAGCTGTCCCTGTCCATGGTCCTGAACGCCATTTTTAGTGCATTTAAGAAACTCTGCTACTGGTCTCGGCCTCATTCACTGAACTGAGCAAATCACTTAAACTTTGCGCCCGCGGTTTTCATTCCATAATAGGGACAGCTTCAAAATGGTCTGATCCCTGTTTGAGAGGTATATAACACCAGGCATGAAGACTATATCTCATGGGGGATATTTACATTTAAGCGTTAGGAAACTAAATATTTGAGTCATATTTTAAGAGAAAGACGGCATGGGCGCTATCTTCTTAAGAACAATCACTGCTTTAGGTCCGGCCTTAAGCATGTGCAAACTGTGCCCACGCCCGGGGCGCAGACTGCCAGAGGGGCGCAGGAGCTGTCTGCCATTGTCACCTTCCTACCTGGGTCCAAGGAAAAGTGTTCCTAAAAACTTCTTCAGAAGGCAGCTGGGGTCCGCTTTTGCCTATTTATCCATTGCATTCTTTAACCATGCCCCCCTCACCTTCCTCCCAGTTCTCCCGAGATTGCCACACATGCACAAATAAGAAGGAGGCTGGACAGGGGCCATATTTGGTTTCGTCCAGGGCAGTATCTGTGCAAAGGCCGTCTATGGCTGCTTAACGCCTCCCCCCTTCCTCCATGACTCTGCCCCGCACACCACTGACACCTCTAGCCTCTACCTGATCATCGCCTTTGACAACCCCTGCAGTGACACCCCCTGCAGTGACACCCCCAGCCCAACCCCCTAGGATGTTAGGTGGTATGTCTCTCCATACACCCTGTGCCCTTTATATCATAACCCTGCTTCCCTTTGGTCCCTCATATTTCCTTGACCATGTGTCACATCCTGTTAGTTGCCCTAAGAGCATGAGCCGCAGCCTATTACCACTACTCCCAGGATGCGCACGTGCATTTCACATCACCCAGGCTCTCACTGCGCGGTGCGATCTTGTCGTCTCGGTCGCCATCTTTTTATCCTTCTTCGTGGCACGTGCTGCCAGCTTGCACTAATAACCCCCGCTCTATCACGCCTTTCTGACCTTTGCCCCTTAACCTGTGACCTAATTCCCGCTCAGACCTACTCCTTGCATGCCAAGGTCTCTCTTTATTCGTCTGCTTGCTCGATTCCTTGCACTTGTGCTCTGAAATGCAGGCCTGGGAGTGTCTATAGGGCGGCAGCGTGCTGTGCGAGGCGAAGGTAGTCATGGGTGATGTGTATTTCATACCAAAAACATCTCGGGAGACTGGAGGGAGGTTAGACGGCTTCGATTTCTGGGCCCACCGTGCCCCCTGCAATGCTCATTATACAGAGCTGGAGGGGGGGTCTTAGCCATGCTCTACTCTGTAGTAATGCTCCGGATCCTTCCTTCCGTCTCCTACAGTCTGGATCCCTCCCGCATCCCTATCCTGCCCCCACCCACCTAGGTCCCGCCCTATGGCACTCTCTCCCACCCCGACACCACAGCTCCATCCTCCCCAGCTCCTGCATCCTGCAGCTCCGCTCCCATCAGAAGGCGTCCTCCCGGCGCCTAGGCCCATGTCTCGGATTCCCTTCCTCTCCCATGCCCCGCCTCCGTTCTTCCAGATCCTGCACGCTGGATTTCGTTCCCACGTCGCTTCACGCGCCCCCCCCCCCCCCCCCCCCCCATCTTCTACTTTGGATCTCTCTCGCCACGCCTACACACCATGCCGCACCCCTGCAGCTCCAGCTGTCTGGCATGCGCCCTTCACTCCATGCAGTGCTTGTTCTCTTTGGTGCAGGGTCCCTCTTGGGTCCCTCTCTGTCACTGGCGACCCAGGAGAAACCGTATTAAGCTGTTCGTAACCCTGCAGGCCTGCCTGCGGCAGGAGGCAGGGCTTAATTTGTGCCAGTGGGTGAAGGTGGGGGTACCAGTAGGCTTACTAGGGACAGGGTGCATTTTTCAGCATCCGAAATTACCAAAAGAAGGCGAGAGAAAGGCACAAAACGAAAAAAAGAGAAGAGGGAGGTAGAGAAACCTCAACAAGGGACAATGCAGGGATGAAAGGCGTGCAAGAGTGAGCTAAAGAGGCAGGGAGTGTAGGGAGGCAGAGGAAAGGGTGGAACTGAGAGCAGACAGTCTCAGTATTCAGAAAGGCTGGCATTCAGTAGGGTGGTCGGGACGCTCGTAAGAAACGCGTTTGATTCTTCCTATTTATTTATTGTTTATTTATGCATTTAGGTACCACTAATTCATTACTGGGTGGAGGCCCGGGCACTGACTGAGACAACGGGCAAAGGGTCGGTGCACAGCTGGTCTTGCAGAAAGTAGAAAAGAAGAGCACTGGAAGGTACATAGAGGAAACAAGTGACCCCAACTTTGCTCTGTTTTTACAGGATCTGCGGAGTGACGCCACTGCGACCAGGAGGGGAGCCGGGCATGGCTGCGTGCAACAACGGGGCCAGCATGCCCACTCCGCAGGATGCTGCTAATGGCCTCTCCCAACCAGGAGCTTCCGGCTCCTGGCACAAGCCACCCGAAGAGGAGCCGCGGAAAGCTGAGCCCATCCTGGTGAAGAAGGCGCATCGCGAGATTCTGGACCATGAGCGGAAGCGGCGGGTGGAGCTGAAGTGCGTTGAGCTTCAGGAGATGATGGAGGAGAAAGGGTAAGTGATGCCAGACTTGGGCATCCCTGGGGCACTGATCCAGAGATACTCCACGTGAGAAGCTGGGCACTGTGGCATTGTGACACAAAGAGCTGGACACATATGATACATACCATAGACCATTCCATTCAGCTCTGACCATAATTGTTCTGTGTCTCACACACTCAACACTAAGAGATACCAGATGCCAGGCTTTACCCACACTCCACACAGCAGTCAGCACACAGGCACCATGCCACCAGACGCAGTCTCCCATTTCTGCTATCGGTTTACTCTGCACACCAGTCTCTGAGGACCCCACGTGCAGGCTGCAGTCTGTGTCCAGGATAGCCCCCAAGCACAGACTCTTCTTTACCTGGCACAGAGGCTCAGAACCTGTGGATGATAGTGCTCAGAGACAGGATGCTTTTCAGCTCCTCGGGTCACACGCTGCCTCGGGTCCCCTCACCCCTGTCCATGCCTCGAGATGTGCTGCACAGTTGTATCTGTGTGTACCATGAAGATCTTCTCTAAGAGTCTCTCATTTGTCCAACGAGGGCCATGCAGTTGCCTCAGGTGAGACATTTAACTGCCTTGTATTGACTTGGATATTAACCCTGCCTCTTATGTGTATTGCCTCCACTTGCCTCCCTTCAGATGTGACGTTAGTTATTTTCAGCCTCTGGTAACCACTTTCTAAAACGTGGATATGTGTCTCTGCGGTCCGTGTTTAATCCTCTCACAAGGCTTGACAAAGGACGGTGTCTGACCACTTGCATATGCCAGGCGCACCATCATGCTGTCCAAGGCGGCATATTCTGAAATTTAAAGAGAGGTGCTTATCATTCTCCAGTGATGCTGACATTTGCATGTTTACCCGTTTGGTCATCACATCACAGTAGAAATGTAAACACACGATTAATTCTCTTTCGCTTTGCAAATCTTGATGTTCTAGTTGCTGGATCACCCAACCTGCCCTTCACGAGTCAATATATTGTTCTCTGGGTTGCCAAGATAGTGCCCTGCATCTGCCAGCCAAGGTGCCCCTGACTACGACAATCACTGTTCCAGAAAACATGCCCTGATGGTGCCTAGAACATCACCATCATTGTACCACAAAAAATGCCCATCCATGTGCCCATGAATATGGTCATTATTTGGCCACAAATTATGACCTTAAATATTTTGACGCTTTGCCGATCATTGTGACCTTGAATATAAACCTCCCTCTGTCACAACAGCTGTCTGTAGTTGTTCTGTGGAATATGGCTCACCACTCTACATACAAACATGTGGCCATGGTGATTGTGCATCTGTTTTTGCACTGTTGTCCATGCATTACAACGGTGGCGTGCAGGGTAGCCTGCACAGGTGCTGTTACTCATCCTGTGCTATACGTGTTATGCCCTTGAGGGAAGATTGCGCTTTGGGCGGGTGTCAGTGAAGCATGCACTGTAGGCGGGTACCAGTGAAGCTTGTACTGTAGGCGGGTGGCAACAAAGCTTGTGCAGCTGGCAGTGAAGCCTGCACCGTAGGTGGGCAGCAGTGAAGCTTGCACTGTAGGCAGATGGCAGTGAAGCATGTACTCTAGGAGAATAGCAGAGAAGGTTTTACTGTAGGGAGGTGGCAGAGAAGCTTGCACTGTAGGCAGTTGACAGTGAAGCTTGCACCATAGGTTGGTGGCAGTGAAGCTTGCACCATTGTCAGGTGGCAGTAAAGCTTCCATTATGGGTGAGTGGCAGTCAAGTTTGTGATGTAGGCAGGTGGCAGAAAAACTTGCACTGTAGGTGGGTAGCAGTGAAGCTTGCATTGTAGGCAGGCAGCAGTGAAGCTTATACTGAGGTGGGTGGCAGTGAAGCTTGCACTGTAGGTGGGTGGCAGTGAAGCTTGCACCGTAGGTGGTTGGCAGTGAAGTTGGTGCTGTAGGCAGGTGGCAGTGAAGCTTGTGTTGTAGGCGGGTGGCAGTGAGGCTTGCTCCGTAGGCTGGTGGTAGTGCAGCTTGAACTTTAGGCTTGTGGCAGTGAAGCTTGCGCTGTTGTTGGAGGCAGTGAAGCTTGTACTGTACGTGGGTGACAGTGAAGCTTGCACTGTAGGGAGGTGGCAGTGAAGCTTGCACCATAGGCAGGTGGCAGTGAAGCTTGCACTATAGGCTGGTGGCAGTGAAGCTTGCACTGTTGTCGGGTGGCAGTGAAGCTTGCACTGTAGGCGAGTGGCAGTGAAGCATGTAGTGAGGCAGGTGGCAGTTAAGATTGTACTGAGGCGGGTAGCAGTGAAACTTGTACTGTAGGCCGTTTGCACCATTGTCGGGGCAGTGAAGCCTGCACCGTTGGCGGGTAGCAGTGAAGCTTGTACTGTAGGCGGGTGGCAGTGAAGCTTGCACTGTAGGCGGGTAACAGGAAAGCTTGCACTGTAGGTGGGTGGCAGTAAAGCTTGAACAATAGGCCGGTGGCAGTGACGCTTGCATCATTGTCAGGGGTATTGAAGCTTTCACTGTAAGCGGGTGGCAGTGAAGTTTGCACCGTAGGCAGGTGGCAGTGAGGCTTGTGCTGTAGTTGGGTGGCAGTGAAGCTTGCACACATCGGCTGTGCCTTCTGAGTGTCCAAAGGAAGCTGCTGCCTGTGCTGCATCCAGAGCTTTAAGTGGGATGAAAAAAAGTGGGAGGTCTCTAAGAAGGGTGTGGCCTATGTAGTTATAGGCATTGCTTAAATACATCAACCGTATTTCTGTGTTACTCGACCAATATTTTGGTGTCTCTCTGAGCTTTCTTATTGCATCCAGATATAATAACACAGCCACTGGCATACACCTAAAAAACACCCTGGACTGTTGGCTTTATCAGTGGTTGTCTCTGTGTGCTCCACAGAGAGGCCAATGATTGGATGACCATGTATTCTGAACACCTTATTGACTGCAAGAAACTCGCATTGCTTTGAGCCTGAACACCAGCGCTCTTGATCGCGGCTGTTCAAAGTATGCAGTATACAAGAGTGATATGCTGAAAAACACACACAAAAACACATCATCTTGGGAATAGCTAACACTCTAATGGGGTGCAAGATCAGTAAAACATGAAATGTAAACGGGAACTAAACCAATGTCCGTTCTAAAATGCTAGCGGGTCTTAGACCCAGAAGGATCCTGCCCACTTACAGCCCTGGCTGCATTCTAAGGTAAGGGAAGTGTTCCCTTTTGCCTCCTGTGCTGTGAGTATCCTACCTGTCCTTGGGGTCTCCTCGCTTTCTGCGCTGCACGCCCACTGTGGTGGGGAATGTATCCCAGTGGTGACTCCTCGCCCTCTGCTACCTGTGGCGCACGCGCACTGTGGTGAAGGGTGCGTACCCCAGTATCTACCCGTGGTGACTCCTCGCCCTCTGCTTCCTGTGCTGCACGCGCACTGTGGTGAAGGGTGCGTACCCCAGTTGCTACCCGTGGTGACTCCTCGCCCTCTGCTTCCTGCGGTGCACGCGCACTGTGGTGTTGCGGGTGTACCCCATCTACCCGTGTTAACTTCGTCTTCTGCCTCCTGTGGTGGTGTATGTACCCTAGAATCTACCCGTGGGGTCTCCTCGCCTTCTGCGACGCACGCGCACTGTGGTGGAGTATGTACCCTAGTTTAAACCCGTGGTGACTCCTCGCCCTCTGCTACCTGTGGTGCACGCGCACTGTGGTGAAGTCTGTGTACCCCAGTATCTACCCGTGGTGACTCCTCGCCCTCTGCTACCTGTGGTGCACGCGCACTGTGGTGAAGTCTGTGTACCCCAGTATCTACCCGTGGTGACTCCTCGCCCTCTGCTACCTGTGGTGCACGCGCACTGTGGTGAAGTCTGTGTACCCCAGTATCTACCTGTGGTGACTCCTCGCCCTCTGCTACCTGTGGTGCACGCGCACTGTGGTGAAGTGTGTGTACCCCAGTATCTACCCGTGGTGACTCCTCCCCCTCTGCTACCTGTGGTGCACGCACACTGTGGTGGTGTGTGTGCACCCCATCTACCCGTGTGGACTCTTCGTCTTCTGCCTCCTGTGGTGGTGTATGTACCCTAGAATCTACCCGTGGGGTCTCCTCGCCTTCTGCGCCGCACGCGCACTGTGGTGGAGTATGTACCCTAGTTTAAACCCGTGGTGACTCCTCGCCCTCTGCTACCTGTGGTGCACGCGCACTGTGGTGAAGTCTGTGTACCCCAGTATCTACCTGTGGTGACTCCTCGCCCTCTGCTACCTGTGGTGCACGCGCACTGTGGTGAAGTGTGTGTACCCCAGTATCTACCCGTGGTGACTCCTCCCCCTCTGCTACCTGCGGTGCACGCGCACTGTGATGAAGTGGGTGTACCCCACCTACCCGTGTGAACTCTTCGTCTTCTGCCTCCTGTGGTGGTGTATGTACCCTGGAATCTACTCTCCTCTCCTGCGCCGCACGCGCACTGTGGAGAGGTGGGTGGTTTCCACTGCGCACGGCCCCCATTGCTCACGCGCGGTGCACGTGCTTTCATGGAAGGTCAATCCACGCCGGTGCCTCCGAGCTCGAAGGGCCTCGCGCCCAGCTGGGCAGCCGGCCCACAGAGTCCCTCTGTCGGAGCGCTGGGCGCAGGGAAGGCTGAAGTAATGAGTGGGGCCCCAGGAAGGGGGCCCAGGCGAGGGGCTGTTATTTAATGCAGCCACGGCACGGACAGGAGCTGCAATACATACGGCTGGGAGGGAGAGGGGCGCGGGCCAGCTCCCTTTGAAGAGGCGAGGCTGTCAGGACGAGCGTCCGCTGCCTCAGGACGCGGAGCAGGGGAGGCACATGAAAGGGCCGCGCTTGTGAGCGTCCGTGCAGGGCTGGCGCCTGGAGGGCACGGGTGGGCAGAGGAGAGGGGGTAAGGCGAGGCAGGACGAGTGGAGATGGACAGAGCTGCGCCCCAGGGACCCGTCCTCTCTCATTGGCCTTGTCTGTGTGTGAGGAGCGCACTTCTACGCTTGCTAATTGGAGAATATAACAGCAAGGCCTGCTTTGTTGAGTATTAGTCAACTTTCTTTCTGTGTCCAGAACCCTACTCGCAGCTCTTGATGCTTATGTGCTCTATGAGGTCGTCACTCATATGTATAATTCCCTCGAGGGAACACCTTGATCACTTAAAAGACTCCACAGCTCAGTGTGGGCTCTGGGATGAGCTTTAGTTGAAAGTACTAAATCAGTCTTTGGGAAGAGGGGCACATTTGTGAGGTCAGCAATGATGTAATCAACGTTTTGAGTAGAGTAGTGTTCCACTTTCACAGCTTGGCTGGGCAAGCACATCCTCGTATATGTTGTGACCTCTTCAAGATGCTTAGGTTTGTGCTACACGATGCTTAGGTTTGTGCTATCACTAGTGAGAAACCCAGGGTGTTGGTATTTATATATATTTTCAATTTATGTATCTGATACCAGCTTGCACAGTGCACTTCCCACCTTTTCTCAAAAGTGTCAAGGATGTGTCTGTGCCTGAGTCGCATTGTCTTGTCAATGCAGAGGTTTATCTGATTCCCTTTTAAGCATCCAAAACCGTTGAAGACATGATCCACAATTTCTGGCATCAGAGAACACGAGGAGATATGTGTGAGACCAAAACAACTGCAACAATTCCTTCAGTCAGCCATCATTTCTCTTTTCGTCCAACTATGCAACAGACGTACTTTATTCTAATATCGCTGTATTGTTTTAATTTAATAGAGAATATTTGCTAGGTTGTTTCGTATCAACAGCAATCAAGACGATAACTGTTCCTTCTCCTTCCCAAACACCCTGGTGTGTCTCCTAAGAGGCTGACATGAGCGGAAGTCATCGGACTCTTTGTATTTGCCTTGGGCAAGAAGACTGAGACAATAGGCCCTGTCAGTCTGAAGTGGTTTATCCTTAGATGCCTCAGCCTGGGAGTCAGTTTGCTGGACTGATGGCAATGTGGGCGTGCCACCCTTCATAGGTCTCCTACTGAGTCCACACAGCATGAGAGGCCTACACCTGAAGCCTCTGGCTGGGCAAAGGGTGCCAAGGGGACCACTGACACCTCATCATTGGGATTTGAACAATGGTCATTGCATCATGTGCAAGATGGTTCCACACATGGTTTGTGACTTTAGCAGATGCTTTTGCCATTCATTCGCCCTTTTCGATATGTGTGATACTACTAGTCCTAGTTACTGCGATATCTGACACTTTATCTTCATAGAGTATTATAAGATCCCTTATTTCACAGCCCTGGTCTGTAAAATGACATGCATTAACGAAACTCTAAAGGCGAACATGAAACACATCCATTGTTTCATTCTTTATCTATTGCAGCACAAGTTGAAATGCTGCAGAATCTAAGGTCTGAAATATGCAATCAGGACCCTCTTGGCAGAGGTAGAGTCATCCTTTCTGTTGGGCAAGCACTTGAGGAAATAATGCAACTTCTTTTCTGCACAGAGTGAACAGGACTCCGCTTTGGCAGTGTTTTTCAAAAACAATTTAGTTTGGTGAGTGCCTGAAACAGGGCAGACTCCATAAAAGTGTCAGTGGCTCCTGTGAAGACGCTGACATCGCCTGCGAGCCAGCGGTGAACTGTAGATATGGCATCTAGCAGGCCCACAGGCTGGTGAAGGTATTGTCCACCGCCCGTTGACAGATGGCGGGCTACCTGCCAATCTTTAGATCAGGCCCTAAGTCCAGACATTTCTTCGAAGCTTTGCAAAGGCAAGGTGTTACAGAGGAAAACACAGGAACTGAACAAATGGCAGGTAGACTTCAGCAAGCCTTGCCCAGAATGGGAACACACCCAGTTTTTCTGCAAGGGCCACCCGCAGGCCTTGCTAATCTCAGTATTCCAGAATGAGGCCATGCCTGACCTGATGCCCCATCTTCCAAGCTTCTGAGTGCTCCTGCTACTAAGTTAGAATAAGTAAGTCTCCACAAGGGCCACCCTATCTACTAATCTGTCACAGGTTTTTTGTCGTCTACCTCACTATTGTGACAGTCAAGAGCAGCAGGCTGTGGCAGAAGCAAGAAAACAAATGAAGAGTGGTTGCTCCACGCAGGCACGGGGAGATGCAGTGGGAGGCTGCAGACAACATTGAGACAACGAGAAGGAAGAGACAGCAGCATAAACACTGTGGACTTCACTGAGTTGTCGCAGGACACAGTGGCAGGCTGTAGTTTACATCCATCTACATACAGTAAGGAGCAATAGAAGACTGCAGCCTGCACTGAGCAGCTGCAAGGGACAGAAACAAGGCGATGGGAGGCAGTCACAGGTTGCGACCTGTACTGAACTGCAACAAGGGCTTGTGGCAGGTGGCAGTCAGAGGCTGCGGCCTGCACTAAGATGCAGCAATAAGTTAGAAACTAGCTGCAGCAGGAGTTTTTCCCCCACTAAAACCTGCACAGAACTGCAGCAAGACTATGTTACAGGCAGCCACCTACACTGTGCTGCAACAAGAGAAAAGAACAGCAAGAGGCAGTCACAGGCTGTGACCTGCATGAAACTGCAGCAAGACAGATAAACAAGCTGCAGCAAGAATCAGTCACAGGCTGAGACCTGCACAAAACTGCAGCAAGGGACAGAAACAAGCTGCAGCGGGAGGCATTCCCAGACTGAAACTTGCACAGAACTGCAGCAAAGTTCTGTCACAGGCTGCCTCCTACACTGTGCAGCAACAAGAGAAATAAACTGTGGCAGGAGGTATTCGCAAGCTGAGACCTGCATGTAACTGCAGCAAGGGAAATCAACAAGCTGCAGTGGGAGGCAGCTGTAAGCTAAAGCCTGCACTGAACTGCAGCAGGGGACAACCACAAGCTGCAGTGGGAGGCAGTCATAAACTGAGACTTGTACCAAACTGCAATAAGGGCCAGAAACACGCTACTGGAGATGGTCATAAGCTTAGACCTGCATGAACTGCAGCCATGGACAGAAACAGTCTGCAGCGGAAGGCAGTCATAAGCTGAAACCTGCACCGAACTGCAGCAAAGGTCAGAAACAAGCTGCAGCAGGAGGCAGTCATAAGCTGAGACCTGCACCGAACTGCAGTAAGGTTCTGTCACAGGCTTCCACCTACACTGTGCAACAACAAGAGGAAAGAAAAGCAGGAGGCAGTCACAGGCCGAGACCTGCATGAAAAAGAAGCAAGACAAATAAACAAGCTGCAGCGGGAAGCAGTAGCAGGCTGAGACCTGCAGAGAACTGCAGCAAGGGATAGAAACAAGCTGAAGCGAGAGGCATTCCCAGACTGAAACTTGCACAGAACTGCAGCAAAGTTCCATCGCGGGCTGCCACATACACTGTGCAGCAACAAGAGAAATAAGCTGTGGCAGGAGGCAGTCGCAGGCTGCGACCTTCATGAAACAGCAGCAAGACAAATAAACAAGCTGCAGCGGCAAGCAGTTGCAGGCTGAGACCTGCACAGAACTGCAGCAAGGGATAGAAACAAACTGCTCTGGGAGGCATTCTTAGACTGAAACTTGCACAGAACTGCAGGAAAGTTTCGTCTCAGGCTGCCACCTACACAGCAGCAAGAGAAATAAGCTGTAGCAGGAGGCAGTCGCATGCTGAGACCTCCATAAAACTGCAGCAAGAGAATGAAACAAGCTGCAGCGGGAGGCAGTCACAGGTTAAGACCTGCACAAAACTGCAACAATGGACAGAAACAAGCTGCAGTGGGGGGCAGTCATAGGTTAAGACCTCCACAAAACTGTAGCGAGAGAATGAAACAAGCTGCAGCGGGAGGCAGTCACAGGTTAAGACCTGCACAAAACTGCAGCAATGGACAGAAACAAGCTGCAGTGGGAGGCAATCATAAACTAAGACCTGCACCGAACTGCAGCAAGGGACAGAGAAAAGCTGATGCTGGAGACGGTCGTAAGCTGAGACCTGCATCGAACTGCAGCAAGGGACAGAGAAAAGCTGCTGCTGGAGACTGTCGTAAGCTGAGACCTGCACCGAACTGCAGCAAGGGACAGAAACAAGCTGCAGTGGGAGGCAGCCATAAACTGAGACCTGCATCGAACTGCAGCAAGGGACAGAGACAAGCTGCTGCTGGAGACGGTCATAAGGTGAGACCTGCATCGAACTGCAGCAAGGGACAGAGTCTACAGAGACAGGCTGCTGCTGGAGAAGGTCATAAGGTGAGACCTGCACCGAACTGCAGAAAGGGACAGAGACAAGCTGCAGTGGGAGGCCGCCATAAGCTGAGACCTGCACCGAAGGGCAGCAAGGTTCTGTCACAGGCTACACCGTGCAGTAGCAGGAGTCGGCAGGATGCACTCATAGGCTGGGGTCTGCAGTGAACTGTAGCAAATGACATTAGAACCGCGCAGCATCATCTGTGTGCTACATATACCCACCAAATGAAGATGAAGATGTGAAATGTAATCGGGGAGGGGAAAACAAATCAGCTACCGAGCAGGAGAAGGGATATGTCTCCCCCTCCCTCCTCTAGACAAATAAAACTGATGAGAAGATTGCGCCAGTTCATGCAGACAGGACATTGGCAGCGTTCCCGCGTTCTGCAGGGATGCCTTGTGATGAGGTTATGGTGCATTTCATTTACACCAATGAGAAAGAGAGGCAGTGCTGCTGTGCAGTGGATGGCTTCAGGACCATGTCCCTAAGCAGCTTACATGGTCTTCCTGAAGGACCAGCATGCACCATGCCAACCTTTATTTGCCCTTGCTGAAAATGTGCAAGACACTCAAAACTGTGATGCTCAAGACTGCTTAGCACAGAACGGGGTCTCCAGCCTTGTGGGGTTCATTGCTGCTTAGCACAGTAAGCGGTCTCCAGTGTTGTGATGTTCAGTGATGCTTAGCACAGTACGGGGACTCCAGCCTTGTGATGTTCAATGATGCTTAGCAAATACAGGGTCTTCAGTCTTGTGAGGCTCAATGCTGCTTAGCACAGTACGAGGTCTTCAGCCTTGTGAGGTTCAATGCTGCTTAGCACAGTACGAGGTCTCCAGCCTTGTGAGGTTCAATGCTGCTTAGCACGGTACGAGGTCTCCAGCCTTGTGATGTTCAATGCTGCTTAGCACAGTAGAGGATCTCCAGTCTTGTGAGGATCAATGCTGCTTAGCACAGTACCAGGTCTCCATCCTTGTGATGTTCAGTGCTTCTTAGCACAGTATGGGGTCTTCAGGCTTGTGATGTTCAGTGCTGCTTAGCACAGTATGGGGTCTTCAGGCTTGTGATGTTCAGTGCTGCTTAGCACAGTACGAGGTCTCCAGCCTTGTGAGGTTCAATGCTGCTTAGCGCAGTACGAGGTCTCCAGCCTTGTGAGGTTCAATGCTGCTTAGCACAGTACGAGGTCTGCAGCCTTGTGAGGTTCAATGCTGCTTAGTACAGTACGAGGTCTCCAGCCTTGTGAGGTTCAATGCTGCTTAGCACAGTACGAGGTCTGCAGCCTTGTGAGGTTCAATACTGCTTAGCACAGTATGAGGTCTCCATCCTTGGGAGGTTCAATGCTGCTTAGCGCAGTACAGGGTCTCCAGTCTTGTGATACTCAATGCTGCTTAGCACAGTACAAGGTCTCCAGCCTTGTGAGGCTCAATGCTGCTTAGCACAGTACAGGATCTCCAGTGTTGTGGGTTCAGTGCTGCTTAGCACAGTACGAGGTCTCCAGCCTTGTGATGTTCAGTGTTTCTTAGCACAGTACGAGGTCTCCAGTCTTGTGATGCTGAATGCTGCTTAGCACAGTACGAGATCTCTCGTCTTCTGTACTGTAGGGCCTCTGACTATGCTGCTCCCTGCAGGGTCTCAGTTCTGCTTGGTGCTTTCAATTCTGTTATGTACTGCGCTGGGATTATCATACTGCTGGGTACCTCCGGGAGGAACTGCATGCTTCTCTGCACTGTATGTGGGCTTCTTCTGCTCTGTACCTGTGGGTGGGCCTCCATGCTGTTCTCTACTGTACAAGGGTGTTCTCACTGCCCTGTGCCTCTGGGTGAGTCTCTTTGTTGCTCTGTACTGTACAATAGTATTCACACTGCTCGCTATCATTGGGTGGGTCTCCATGCTGTTCTCTACTGCAAGAGGCTGTTTGTACAGCGCTGTACTTTTGGGTACGTCTCCATGCTGCCCTGTACTAAGGGAGGGTCTTCCTACTGCTCCGTACATCTGGGCGGGTCTCCATGCTGCCCTGTACTGAGGGAGGGTCTTCCTACTGCTCCGTACATCTGGGCGGGTCTCCATGCTGCCCTGTACTGAGGGAGGGTCTTCCTACTGCTCCGTACATCTGGGCGGGTCTCCATGCTGCCCTGTACTGAGGGAGGGTCTTCCTACTGCTCCGTACATCTGGGCGGGTCTCCATGCTGCCCTGTACTGAGGGAGGGTCTTCCTACTGCTCCGTACCTCTGGGCGGGTCTCCATGCTGCCCTGTACTAAGGGAGGGTCTTCCTACTGCTCTGTACCTCTTGGTGGGTCTCCATGCTGCACTGTACTGTATGATGGTGTTTCTACAGCTCTGTACCCCTGGGTAGGTCTCATTGCTGCCCTGTACTGAGGGAGGGTCTTCCTACTGCTCTGTTCCTCTGGGTGGGTCTCCATGCTGCTCAGTACTCACAATGGTATTTGTACTGCTCGGTATTTCTGGAAGGGTCTCTTCTCTGTGAGGGTCCTGTACTGCTCTTCACCTTGGATTTAATTCACGGTTCTCTGCATGTACAGGGTCTCCAAATTGCACTGTATCGAGTGTCTATGCTGCTCGGTACTGCAGAAAAGAAGTTCAGGCTGCTTAGTACTGGAGGGTAAGAATGACTATTGCTCTGTACTGTGGACAGGCCTCCATGCTGCTTGTACTGTATACCTGGACTTCCATAGCTCAGTACAGAAGAACAGGCCTCAGTCGGTGCTGTACTGCAGAGTGGTCTTCAGGCTGTTCTGTTCTGTAGGAGGATCTTGGTACTGCTCTGCACCTAGGTGAGTCTGTGTTCCAGGGAGCACAATGCTGCTTAGTGCTTTATAGTATTTTCAGTTCTGTTCAGCACTATATGGTGTATCCTCATCCAACTGTGCTGTGTAGGGTGGCTCCATGCCGGTGTGTACTGAAAGTTGGGCTTCATGCTGGTTTGTGCTGTGAGGTGTATGTGTATGCTGCTCTGTAGGATAGTTATCCATGTTGGTTTGAACTCCTAGGTGGATCTCCTTGATTGTCTTACTGTAAGATGGATCTCTCATGCTGTTCTAGGGTGTTCATGCTGGTTTGTACTGTAAGCCGTATCTTTATTCCTCTCTGTAGGGCAGGTATGCATGCTGGCTTTGTACTGCAGGTTGGATCTTGATGTTCTGCTGCACTTTATGCTAGGTCTTCATTCCAGGTTGTTTTCCAGGATGGATTTCCATGTTACTATTCGCTCTTGGGTGGTCTCCAAGCTGGTTGTACTGCAAAGTGGATCTTCTTTATGCCCCGGAATTCAATATATGTATATATATAAAAATTACCTACTGGCTGTCCCCAGTAGGTAGTTATAGCTAGGGCCTAGTTTCCATTGGAAAAGTGTTTTTTGCTCTTGAAAGTTTTGGGGTGGTTCCTCAAACAGTGGCCAAGAAAAAGGGGGTGATCCCAAAATGCTTTTACCCCATGCAATTTCCTATGGAGATTTTGAACACAACTACTGCCCAAACCGCTGGACGGAATTACACCAAATTTGACAGAAAGGTAGCTCTTGGTCTAGAAAGACCCCTTTTTTTTGTTATTTGGTGTAAGTAGTTTTTGAGATATTAAATAAAAAAGAACTATTGATATCTAGGGACGCCAATCCACCGAGAATCCAACAGTCCCCATGCTTTTAGCTGTCAACACCTTAGCCAGGAAACACTGGCAGCCACTTTAGGACTCGGACTCTGCTGAGTCCCAAAAATAAACCCTGCCAGGACAAAAGAGCATATTATTTCATTTTTCAGCCCAAACTGTGGTGGATCCAAGTGCATGCCCCCCCCCCAGGCCATTGCACCTCCATCCCCTGGGGAGGTGGTGGTCCCCAGGGCTAAATAATGCCCTGTAGGGGGATCTCATGGCCCCCTCCCCCTTTTTCAGTAGTTTTGTGGCCCGGGGAGGTTGTGGTCCCCGGGGCAGTTTTAAGCATTGGAAGTGGATCCGTGCGGCTACCCTCTTTTTATGGTGACATGCCCTGGGGAGGTGGTGGGCCCAAGGGGGCCTTTAAAGGCAGGAGCTGTGCGGCTGTTGCCATGCACAGCTAATTACCCCACATATTACAATCATTCATGACATTTTCTTTGGCATCTTTGATACTATCACTGCAAAATTTATAATAAAGTTATTGATGAGAAAATTGTGCATGGTGGGGGCGCAAGTTATTGTTACCTTAGAGCACGAGTTATAGTTACTTGAAATAACTTTATAACAGCTGAATTTCTATGGTTTTGTCTGTGTAAATTCAGAACCTAACTATAACGTCCCTGTAACCTGTGTTTTTTTTCAGTGATATATAAATATATATATATATATATATATATATATACACATACACATAGTTATATAGATATATACATACACATACATATTATGTAGATGTGCATAGTAAAGTATGCTATCCCTTACAACTATTGAGTGTGGAGGGGCATGACGTACGAGTGGTTAATACCTGAGTGCGTCATGATGCCCCTTCTCTCCCTCAGAATGGTAATAAATAGCATATTGGGCTTTGTACATCTCCCTATGGTTTATGCTGTTGCGCATTTGTTCTAACAAAAAGTATTCATCCAGCCCAGGATACCGGAAGGTAAAAACATATGAAAAACATTAAAGGACCCTCCAGACTATTAGGAGAGTTGTTTCACTGTGAAAAATAATTGTTACATGCAATCTGTGAGCCAATAAAAAGCGTTCTTCTCATGCCAATAAACACAAATCCAACATCTGCACTATAGTAATAAATTGTGAGGGGTATGCATTTATTAGTACAGCTGCTCTAGTGTGTTATTGGGCCACATTTGTTTCACTGCCATGGCACATCCATCCACCCATCCAATAATTATTTATCGTGCAGGACACAAACTTGATGATCCCTACCCAGAACTCAGTACCCCTGTCTTGTCGCTATTATGCATTCAGAAGGAGGCACACACAGCCTCAGTGGCATCCCACCTCGCTATGTAACCATGACTGCTTTGTAAATTGTACACTTAGAGAGAATCGCATAATCCCTCTCCCCCTTCTGAGTAAACCTGCTTTCAGTCTAACATTAGAGGTACAGACTCAGCAGCGCACGACCTTGTCGACTTCACCTCTCATTCAGGAGCACTGCCTAGACTGGAGCACTGTGCACTCTCTTTAGAGCACACCACCTCAATGAACTCCGCCGTCGCTCACAACCCCGCCTGCTCTGTCGCATCACAAACGCAGACTGAGGACCACAAGTGTTACACCGTCCCAGTGAAGGGCCCCGGCCTTGACCACCTCCGCTCTTACGCAGTAACTGGGCCGGGTCTATAATACATCTGTTTATCTTGGAGTTTTGTACAGTGCGACTGGTGCTTCAAAGCAACAAACAGAAAGAGGTTCGTAGGATGAAAGTAGGCCCTCCATCCTTTGGTTGCTCCTATGAAGAAGCAGTGCTTAGTTGAAGGGCTGTTTAAAAAGTTCAGATTTCATGAGTTAACAGACTTGAAAATAAAAAGCTTTGCAGTGAAGAAGGGATCCCAAGCTGTTCCGCAGCTTTGGTCCCTGAACCCCCAAGGAACTTCCCCCGACCTAGAAAATATTATTTGAGTAGGACACAGTCATGATGCCACCCACAAAACCTGGAGCCACAACACAGGAGATATGGAAGCGCAGACAACCAGAGCAGGTGGTGGGCCCACCCTGCGGCACACAAGTGTAACACTCAGGGCCAAAGACCAGGGCCCTGGTCTCATACTCTCTCAGGCGAGCTCCACTCGATGGAGGACCTCTGACATTTGCAGTGAGCTCAGCAGATGTGAGAAAGTGACAAAGGCGGTCAGCACAGTGATGTGAATGCACTCCCAGTAGCGGTGAGACATCTTCTGTCAGGCTAGAGTGAAGACAGGGCTTATTTAGGAGCTTGAAACTAAGGTTGAAAGGTTGGGCAACGACAGTGGATCCCATAACAACAGACCCTGTGATGGGTGAAGGTGAAAGGGCAGCTTGAAGGCAGCTTTCAATTCAGTCCCAAGTCTCAGCCACAAAAGTTAGAAGTTATACCAAATCAAACCCCAAAATCACCCAAGTCCCCAAAATATAAACTAACGTCTCTTAGTGACATTAAGGAACCTGGGGCCATATGTACGAACACTTTTTCCCATAGACACAGAATGGGTAAAAACCTTTGCTACATCTGGCCCCTGGTGTTTTTTTTTTTTGTGAGCAGAGTTTGTACGGGAATTCACAAAGTTTGCAGTGTGAGCCGCCTGTGCATGTGCATGTGCTCAGAGTCCCTAATTATTTCATCTAGTGGATGACAGAAGGCGCGATAGTCGATGCCCTTAAAGGGCTTGTCAGTGTCTAAAGCAGGCCCTTGAAGTGCATCACAGAAGGACCCATCAAAGGGGTCTCTTATGTGGAAAGTGAGGAAGATGATCCCTTGACCTTCTGTGTTGATATGGATGTATCAATGCATACATGGTCAAAGTTAAAGTCTCCTGACTAATCTAGGGCTACTTAATTTTTCAGTGAAGGTCCAAAGGGTGCTCCAGTGTCTCTTCCCTGCTTCCACCTTGCCCACTCCTTACATGGATCAAAAATGCATCCCTGGCGATGATTTGCTAATCAGATTATTCCAATGTGTTGCCAAGAATTGTTTTACCAAGTAAAGCATAAACAATATATCTGACTAGCTATACTTTTGAGACTGTGGTGACATCTGGGAGATCAGGAAAACCCAAGTCAAGTCTGGGCAAGTTGGAAGGAGACCAACAATTAAGCAGGAAAACCAGACATGTCCAACAAGGCAATGCAGGCAAACGAGAGGCTGAAGGAGAATGGTTGCTGGAAGGGTACACAAATGTATCAATTAAAATCTTGTGGCTAAATGAGGGGAAGGAAGAGGCAGGAAAAAAGATGAGAACAGCCAGAGAATACAATGGACTCCAGCAATTCAGGCCCATAAGCATCATCAGCAAGGAGCTATCAATGCCCCTTCCATTGACCAGAATATTTGTTAGGTGTCTAAGGGCAACCACAAATGTATCATCACCAAGATCAACAAACCTTCAAAAAGAGAGATTCAGGAGGCTCTGTAAATACATATTTTGTTATGGCTGAGCACCAGATTATGTTTGGCAATGGTCCTGACTTCAAATCTGAAAACACTCGTAGTATCCGAATTGGTGGCAGATTCATACCCTTCCAAAATCCCTCTGGATTAATAGAGAAGTACGTAACAAGGGTTCAACACTGAGCATTACTTTAGATGCCGCCTCTTTTTTGTTTTAAACCCCGCTCTTACAGCATCAGGCCATCACCTCCAAATTCACGAATGGTCTTATATCCCTTTAAAGTTTATTTATTTAGAAGGCATTGTAATGCTAATTTCCTTAGATTTTTGCTGTATTTGACAATGTTCTTTTTAGGCTCCCTTTCGGCAGTCCATTTTATTTCCCTTTAGAAATGCTTCACACTATAATAACAACAGCATTGTCGATTTTACTTGCATATCTTAGTCTTTATGAGCGCCCTATATCAATTGTTTTTCTTTTACTCTGTATGCATAGGGCATGCAGTCTTAAGTGTTTAAATAAACTTGTCACCCGTACCACTATGTAACTGTCTATTCTCTAACATTATACGTGGAATAAAAAAACCCTGTCACACTTTATATTGAAAGTCACCAAGGAGTTCCATGACAATATTGAGGAATGAGGCTGAAAGTGTCAGATCCTGCACTGTTTTTGTGGATTTTTTGGTGAAATGATCCACGAATACTTGGTTGAGACTTGAGCAGAGTGAGATGCCCCTTCCAGCTCATACACAGCTCTGGAGACGTGTTTAAGCACCCTTGTGATGTAGAATGTATATAAGTGCTACAAAAAAAACCTCCCACAACACCCTTATCAGATAGACCTCCCACAGACTAACCAAACATATCCTATTGTATGCTTGTCTCACCCTTGGTAGTGTAGACTGAGACTTCTGTAAAGAGCATACCGGGGACAGGTGATTTGCAAGGATTCATCTAGTTAAAAAACTCTACAATTTACATAATAATGTAATGTCTGAAAAATGTTTGTCTGACTACCACAAAATATTTCAAGATAAAGGATAAATATAAGCTCAGAAAATAGATTTACTCTTTTCAATGAAATTCTTTTGGAGTGACTGTTACCAAGGACCTTTACAGATAACAATTTTATCCAATCGGAAACAGAAAAAGGTCATACTTAGAGCTGGGTAGTAATGAAAAGTTCTCTGATGTGTGGAGGACGTGAATTATCCCCACTGTGATTTCTATGGTGAGGGTAAGTGTGCCAGATTAATTCACTGGCTCAGAATACTCTAGAAGATGACTTCCTACTTTCCTTATAATTCAGGAAATTTTACTTACCACCAACTCAACATCTGATCCTACATGTGAGTCTACATATTTGGACAGGACTAAATTAAAGATCATCCCTAAGTGCACATTGGTGGATAGCACTTGCATGTTTGTCCTGGCGAACAAAGCTATCCCCATTTTTTTAGTGAATGTGGAGGGCTCCATCTTTAAAATGTTATTTTGACTGGTGTGCCAAACGCTCTGGCATTGTTCCAGTTTCTGGAAAATGAGTTTTACCTTGTACTGTCACTGCACCATACCCTTGTGCTTACAGCCACCAATAGATGTTTGTGTCTGATATTTACATTGTTACTGATTTATTCTGGGCCCTCTAATTAGACAGAATATGCTGGTGGGCTCCATGTTCATGCTGTGCAAACGAAATGGAGAAATTGCTAATCAGAAATTTGAAATCTGTAAATAGTGATACAGCAGAGCAGAGGACAGCAGCTGACCAGGCGGCAAGGAATAGAAGGAGACAGTGATCCGGTGGGTCATAAAGAGTTTGAGGAACTTGTAATGGTCAACAGTAATGTTGAGATTCTCAGGTAATGAGTTTGAGAGTTATGCTCCTAACACAGATTGAAAGAAGCCTCCAAAAATATAAATCTAATAATGTGACCTCAGTCCAAGATCTAAGGTCGTAGGGTATGTGGTACACCTGGCACTTTTTTTGGATGACATGGGTGCTTCTTTTATATTGATATCTTGGCTAGTAAAATGTTTTTGAACTTAAGTCTTTCCAAAATAGGCAACCTGTGGATAATTTATGACCTAATCAAATTGTCAATCCAATAGATTCAGGATTAAAAACACTGATTAGTTTTGAACAATCAATGGGATATTTAGGCAATTGGCTTTCCAGTCATGTATTATTTGTTTCAATCTAGGCCTGCAAGGACGGCACTTAGCACTATAGTTGATTGGCATTATTCATAATCTCACTTAAGCCTTCTCTGATCAATGTTTTAACAATTTTATGGACAGTCTCAGTGGGCACAGACTATGTGCCATTTGGGGTCTCTCAAATCCTGTCCTCGTCTTAACCCTGGCATTTGATAAATACCTGACCTTACTGGATATCATGAAAGCAAGACTTGTGCTTCACGTGTAACCATCTCTACATTGTAGGTACTCCGAAGAGGATATCCGGCAGAAAGTGTCCACCTTTCGACAGATGCTGATGGAGAAAGAGGGGGTGCTGACACGCGAGGACCAGCATGGTCGCCAGATGTAAGTGAAGTATCAGTGGTTACGTATACATATACATATCTGCAGTACACACAGAGCCAGCCACTGAATAGAGTATGTCCTACATTATTCAACACTGCACTCATCAATGTGATGGAGAAGTCACTACCTAATGACAGTCGCAGTCATTTAGAGAACGCACTGCTCCTCCGCATAAAAAGGCTCCATGTTCTCTGAGGTTTTGTTGACTGTGTATGTATGTATATATGTATATATACATGTATGCATGTATCAGTGCTTATATAGTGCAAACCAGTTGTATGTAATAGTCGACTACAATAAAGTTGAGTTTAAATTGTTGCAATAATTATTTTGGGCCCTTCATTAGTACCCATGACATTTCAAACATATCAAAATTTTAAAGACGTTTTATTACATGCATTGTTTAATTTATGTAACCGTACCCGATTAATACTCCTTAGTGCCCCTTATCCCTTCCCATCCCTGAACTCTCAAAACCCTGAATCACCTTTCCCTAAACCCTTAAAAAAAACCTTACTACTCTTTAACTATTCTTCCCTGACCCTAAAAACCCCCATGCTCCCCTTTTATTCAACTTATCTCGGAACCCTAAAGGTCCTTAGCGCTGTTCTCTGACCCTAAAAATCCCTTGCTCCCTGACAACGCTACCCATTCCTGAACACTAAACCCCCAAATTACTCCTTAACACTACCCTTCCCTGAGCCATAAAAAAACCCTACTATGTCTTAACGCTACCATCCCCAAAACCTGTTTGTTCCCCTTTTTGCTACTGTTCTCTGAACCAACAAAACCCTACTGCCTCTTAACACTACTCCTCCCTGACCCTAAAAAGCCCTTACTACCCTTTTATGCTACCCATCCCTGAGCCCTAAAGGTGCAGAACAACAATTAATGCTACCCTTCTCTGAGCCCTAAAAGCCCTGACTATCCCTTAATGCTACGATCCCTGAACACTACCAACCCCTTACTACCCTTTTACACTACCCATCTCTGAACTATTTAAACTCCTACTAACTCTTAACGCTACTTGTCCCTGAACCTTAAAAGCCTCTTACTATTCAACGCGACCAATCCCTAAACCCATGCCATCCCCTTGCTACCCCTTAACACTATCCTTCCCTGAATCCTAAACACCCTTACTAGTCCCCCGCCACCTTCCCCACCTCACAGTAAACACTCCCACTGGTGCTTGAGGGGAAGTACAACACCTGCAGGGCCAGCCAAGGACCTAGGCAGAAACCCAGAAACAAATGCACCAGACCCATCTAAACTCAACATGTTTCACAAATACTGCAGAAGTTATTGTAAATGTATTTTATGCCAATGCACTTGATTGGTTACTGAAACCAGGAAATGAGAAAGGAGGGGAAACTGCACCAGATGAAAAATCATTTCCATAGCAGTCGTAGGAGTTATCAGCTAGAGCGTTTGGCAACCGTGACATGACACTGGCGAAGTGGGCGGGGCTAAGGAGAAGAGCACAAGGGTCAGGGGTCAGGGATCAGAGGTCGCTGCGATTATGAAAGTAGGTTTTGCGGACAGAGATCATTGCAGTTTAAGGATGAGTGAAAATGGGTACTAAATGATACATTTAACTATACAGCATGGCAAGTACACTAACATAAATGTTGTGCTAATGTAAAAATGTAAAACCAATCAATCAGGGAATTTGTAAAGCGCATTACTCATCTGTGAGGGTCTCAAGGCGCTGAGGGGGTGGTGCTGCTACTGCTCAAACAGCCATGTCTTGAGATGTCTCCTGAAGGTAAGGAGGTCCTTGGTCCGACGCAGGTGGGTGAGACATTTTGTGTCATTTACCGACACCTGTACAGGTTCAATGAGAGTTTGTCATATACCTGTGCCCTATGTGGCCCCAGAACCGGTGGAATTGTGGACCAGCTGGCACATTCTAATAAGAGACAGCAGAGGGTGTCTGAAAAACACAGAACATTCCTTGCCTGTTGCTGCCCAGCACAGAAGGAAGACTATTGAAAGGATGGGGCAGGAGAAACAAGGGGTGTGTAGAGGTGCGGCGGTGCAGTGCACTTCAGAGTCCTGTACAAAATCTCCCCACAAGAGTGCTGCCAAATAAACCACACACATCAGTGTTACTACTCTGGTGGTGGTCTGCAGTGCGGTGGGAGGGAAGGGAGGAAATCAAGGTGCAAACATTTTGCAAAGTTTCCAAATTGTCTATTCGCAAATACTTCGTTTTTTTATTTAAGTTCGCCTTTGCCCATGTAAAGTTGTTCTGCCAATTGCTTAGTAATTTTCATGAAACTGAGAGATAATTGTCACCTGAATTGAGCACGACTCAGCTAGAAAATGCATGCAGGCCTTTTCTCAAGCAGGTAAACCTGTCGCGGATTTTTTGAATGCACAGTGGCCAATGTCTATACATTAAGGGCCAGTATATAGACTTCAGTTTGCGATTTCCTAATAACAAATTTATGTGATTCCCTATTAGAAAATTGCAAACAACTATGTACAATAGTAGGTTTTATACTGTTTGTGATTCCCAGTGGGTCGCAATTGACCTACCTTATTAATATTAATGATGTAGGTCGCAATTTGCGACCCATTGGGAATCGCTAAAAATACAAGGAAGTTGACCTGCTGGGGACAGCAAATCACCATGTCAGTGTTTGCTTTTTAAATAAAGCAACATTTTTTTTTTAAATGCAGCCTGTTTTCCTTAAAGGGAAACAGGATGCGTTTACAAAAAAAAAGAAAGGTTTTCACTTCATTAGGTCTTGGCTCTAAGATGGTGCACATGCTGTGTCTCGAACCAAAACATGCTGTATCTTCTTCTGGCCTTACAGCCCACCCATAGGCTTCCCATTTGCTGTCACCATTGTCGCTCCATTTTACGCTCTCCCCATTTGTCAAGGGCATGCATACGTCATGCCTCTTGCAGTGCGTCTCACTTCCCGAGCGCACCGCCCAACTACTGTTCAACATGCGCTGCGGGCATTGGAGGGCATTGTTTCAGGACTTCCTTTTTAAAAAATGGGTGACAGGTCTCGCCACACGTTGGAAGTGCTGGGGTTTTCATTACCCACAAGTGACGTTTTTAACTAATTTTTAATAATGCCAGGATGAAGACGAGCTGACATGCCTCATCTGTCGGAACTCACTGCAGCACAGCACTTCAACCCCTGCACTTTCATTTTACAGGTGGTTGCTCTCGGGTGAGTTGTGAGTGTGCCTGCGACAGGAGGGTCCATGTCAGTGATGCGGGCGAAGCACTGGGATTAAAGATCACACCCCTTGTGCTGCTGCAGGCTGCAGTGATTCCCGGAGACCATGTTACTGGCTGAGAAAAACGCCAATAGGCGGATTTAACGTTGACCAGGCTTATTTAGTGGCAGGTTCAGAGAAAGTTTTGGGCTCCAGAATATTGAGAGTGGACGCATCACTGGAAGGAGAATGCAGCCGACTAGGAGTTGGGGGTGTGTACCAGGATCCCTACCAGCAGTTCCCACCGCTTGTACCATTTAACCAAAATCACTCTGTTCACTGGGTGCTTTAAGGGCTGAACCCGGGAGTCCCTCTCTCCTTCATACATAATTTTAGGCATCTCTGTTTAGTAAATGACATAGCCCTTCACACTATCCCACCACTGGCTAAGAGGGTTGGGAAAAGCTTCAGATAAACAATTCTGAGCATCGGCGATGTATGGGCTGAAGCTGGTGTGATCTGTTTGCAAATAAAATGCTTCATACACTGCAACAAAATAATCACATACTGCAACAAAATATTCACGTAACAACCCCTTGTCCACTTTGTGGGACTTTTGTATTCAAATAGTGTATGTTTGTTAATTGCATACCACCTTCAACAGATGGGTTTGTGAGGTTTCAATTGGTTGTTAGATTTATTGCTTAGAACTCCAAGAGAACCCCAACCCCTTATACCTCCCTGACTGCCCCTCCCACGGGAGTGTCCACACCTTGCAACTACTTACACCGCTTATTGAAGAAAACTATACCTTTTTCATCTCTTCCCTTAAATGTGTTGATCGATGCACCTAAAAAACCTTAGGAATGATTTTGCAGTAAGGTTGGTTGTGAAGGTAAGTAGTGACTATCACTTTCTACTTGTTGCTTTTTTTGCATATTTATGGAAAAATGACAGAGCGGGACGTGCCAAAATTGGCAGTGCCGCGCTCCGTCATTTTCACAGCGCAGGGGTGCGCTGTATTTAAGTGAATACGGCGCACCCCTGTGTTGTCCCCTGCGCTGGCGCTAAATTTAGCTGCCAGCGCCAATGCAGGCATCCTTGCACCATCGTCTGCGTTGAGGGGTGCAAGTGTTTATGTGTGGGAAGCTGTCTCTTCCTGCACATAAACAATCACTAATGGTTTGGGATGCACAATGCAGCACACACAGAAGTGCCAAAGCGTAATTTTCAAATGATTGTTTATGTGCAGGAAGGGACACCTTCCCACACATAAACAATCATTTCTGGCATTTTGCTCTTTCTATGTGTGCTGCAACAAGGAGGAATAAAAGTACTCCTCCTCCTTGTGCCTTGCTAATGCCACCCCAGAGGGTTGCGTTAGATTTTAACGCTGCCTCAGGTTTATGGAATCTTGTAATTCTGAGGCAGCATCAAAATTCAATGGGTGTTGCTGTGGCACACCCACTGCAACACCCATTGCACACCCCTCTGATGCAGATAACGTCACAAAAAGTGGCGTTACACTTCCTTGTAAATATAGAGCAGAGGTTAGCGCCACTGGAGCGTCACATAAAGCGATGCTCCAGTGACGCTAAGTGCTCATAAATATGCCCCGCAGTGTTTCCCTCCCCTCTTAATGCCTTTAGAATTAATGAGCAAAGTTATATCAAGGAATAGAGGTAAAATAAAGCAATCTAATTTGTTTTCCATCCAGCTCTTGCTAAAGGCCCTGCTCCCTCTTTCAGTTTTGTGTGCTTTCCTTTGTTTTTCTTCACATATGGCTCTCAAAGGCCTGTTTACATTTCCAGAGTAGATAGTCCAAGATCCCTGTGAGGCAGGGGCATGCAAATCAGTTTCTCGATCTGCTGCTGCCAAATAATTACTGGTAATTAAGAGCCTGGTTCTCCTTTCCTTGAGGACAACCCTGCGACTCATGCCGCCCTGTTAGTAATTTATTTTTAATGAAACGCTACCTGGACCTCGCTGGCCGGGCTTCCTGTCTGCCTCCTAACACGTGAGAGAATGTACCAAAACATGACACATGCGTAAGTTACCCCATAGCAGACCCCTTGAAAACTGTGCTGATGGCGTGAACATCTGGAGAGTTAATGCAGTTTTTGTTTATGGCGGAAGACCACATTGAGCCAAGCTGAATAAGTGTACATGTGTTTTCCTGGCTATTTCACTAAATGTACGATAACTAGCAGAATTACCAGGAGAGGAACCAGGAACACTACTCCATAACATTTCTGGAAAATTAAATTCAGTGACACCAATGCGTAGTGCTTTGTGCAGGGAACACATTATACAGGACACTCAAACTCAAATAGTGTAAATAATAAAGTGCTTCTTGCATAGCCTTAATTAGGCATTCCCATTGCAGAAATCGATTGGCCATACCAATGCGTATTTTTAAAGAGCAGGCAGTGGACCCTAGGACCACTGCCTGCTCTTAAAAAACGTTTTCGCAACCATTCACAAAGGGGAAGGTGTCCCTTGGGGACTCCTTCTAGGTTGTGAATGGGTTACCACCTACTTGAAGTAGGTGGTAAACTTTGAATGTTTTGCTACCACATTTAATTCGTAAAACATTCTTATATGCCAGTGCGAGTCGCTATAAGGAAGGAACGCCCTTAACATGCCCCATCCTAATACTGAATCGCTAACCCATTCTGCAATTTGGTAATGTGTTACCGAATCGCAAAATAAGTTTGGTCGACAGTAAAAGGCATTTTTCCGGTCGCAACCGGCGACCTGAAAAAATCTATGTACATGTGGCCCTTGATCTCTGCAAGTGCATCAGTGTGCAAGAAGCAAGCTTCTAGAAATGGTCGCACAAGTCACACTTTTCATGCAGAATTGGCAAAGCTTAAACTTCACAATATTCACAAATGTTTCCCTGGAACTTAGCATCAGTTTCCTTTTTTTCAAAAAGAGTTTCAGCATCGCAGACCCCAGAGGCAATGGCCTGTCGAATAGGTGACCGAGCCTGGCATCTCGCTGGAGGCAGGCGTGGAGGGGTGTCTGGGAAGGTTAGGCAGAGCAGCACTGTGAAAACTGGAAACGTTTTCGGGGGGCTGCATGGAAGTAGTGAGAGGGCCTACGATCGGGGTCTCCCCAGTTTGCTGCTTAAGATCCCTGCTCCTTCACCCTCCAGATACACATCAGAACAGGCTCGGTGCTGGTGTGTCCCAGGGGTGTAGGGGCAGACACGGACCGCAGTCGGTGAACCACTTGGTGGCAGAAAGAATGTATGATTATGGATGGGTGCAGAAGCCCACGTTTCAGTACTTAATTTGTGCTTGTAGTTTCCGGTGCGGGGCACCAGCACTTATTTTTGAGGGCCGGCAATTATTTTTCTGCCTCAAGCATTTACTGCGAGCAAAGGACACATATGGGAAAGACGGAGGAAGCGAAAAACAAAAAATCGGCACAAAGGGAGCAAGCAGAAAGTAGTAAGAGTGAGCTGAAGTGGCAGGGAGTGGCTGTAAATGGATTGAAGAGGCCCGAGGTGACTTCAGGATTACGCTGCCTCGGTAATTGCAGCAACCACGAGCTTTGGGCACCGCCATGTTTTTATTTACAAGTTAAGCACTGCCACGTGTTGTTGCTTTCCGTCAAGTACGAGGGCTGAATCCACAAAAATGTGTCTGTCAAAAAGCTTACAGCTCCCTGAGGTGTGCAGAAAGTGCCAAAGACTTCCTCCTTATCAAAACCAAGGCAGCTGTTTGAGGTAAATGTTCTATTAAAAAATGCAAGGCATGAAAACAGCAAAAGCAAGGGAAATAAATGCATTTCCAGATCATTTCAAAGAAGCCCTCTTTTTCAGGAAGCCCCCTCCCCCCGTGAATCTCTTTGTGGTGGGTTATCACACAGCACCACGGCTGCAAATCCTGCTGTGATGTGTTTATCTCCTGCCCTTTCAGATCTGTACAGTGAATACGAACTCCAGCAGCGCTTTCCGACCCTCCACCCCCTTCCAGCTGCTTCTGCAGACAGCAGATCCCAGGCACTATAGCTCGGAGAGGTGCAGAGGGGAGAACATGGCGTCGAGTCACACGCCAAGATTGGCAGCCTTGGCGTGGCTCCTTGTGCAGGAAGCGATTATCATTGACGCGAGAAAAGGGACAGGAGCTTCTGTAAAAAGCAGGAAGCCTGAAGGATCATTAGCGTAACAAAGGCCCCCGCGACCTCCAGAAGTACCGCTCAGCACAGTATACTGTGCACGGGCGGTAGGTCCCTGAATGGGTCTAGGGGGCATGGGCCCCCCTCTTGGTACTTTGCAGGGTTGGGGGCTTAAGTTTCGTTACGCCACTGTTGAGGATGTTCAACACCCTGTATCCAGTGAGGGGCTCTCAACGGGGTTCCCATCCAGAGATTTGGGCGCACCCTTCTTGGCTAATATATTTAGGGTAAGAAGCCATTAACGACACTGACCATCTATTACCCTGAGACCACTTGGCCATCACATGAACAATCCCTATTATTTCGACCTGGTACTTTCTATGACACACAGGGGTCTAGCTTCAGGGGGTGTTTGGGGTGTTACACCCCCATAATGTATTTTGTGATAAATAGTTGGGTACAGGTGCTTTCAGTCGTTTATGGTGACAGATTTCACTAGGAATATTTCACACATACAGACAAGAGCGCACACACACTCTCTCCCTCTCATGTTTGGAAAGACATAAAAAGTGTTGGTTATTTCACAAAATAATGTGCTTTTCCTTTACCAATCCACATTCCTCTCTCTTTCCGCTGCCCCTTCAGCCCCTCTCATGCACGCTGCTCGTCGTATAATGTATTTTAAGATTATGTGCCAGCCTCATTGTTGGGAAATCGGAAGCTCGCACCCCCAGTCTTGCTGGACAAGCTGCGCCCCGATGACACGTGACCTTCTCTGGCCTTGGCCGGTACTACTCAAGGACCCTGTCTGATGCCCAGAAACCCGGGCACGGCGTTTCCCGACTGACCATCTGTTGAAAGGAAGAAAGCTGTGAGTTTTTTAGTTCACAACAGGGGTGACCATTTGACCATATGTCACTGGGAGACAACGTTTCCAGTTGTGAATTTTGATCTAACATATCAGTACATTCTGGGAGTTTCAGTCATTGTGATTGAGCCAATTGGACCAATATTCCTGATGACAAGTATCTCTAGAACCAGATTCCAGGAATGGGAGAATGGTGTCCCGGTACAATCCAACTACCTGGTCACCCCATTCACAACAAAGTTAAACAGACTGAGATGCTAGAAGCAAATGCATAGTAAAATGAAAGCCTCTGATTATTACCCTCATGTCCTGATGTACCCCACTGCATGGCCAGCTCAGCACTATTGTAGCCCATATTGTGATTTGTAAACTATTTGTTCAATGCCTTTGGGTGCTCCGCAGTACTTTCTGGGGTCTGACACGTCTCATGGTGATCCGCCCCATAGCTGTGGATTTATTTTCACAGTGTGAAATTCAGAATAAAAAAAAAATCATGAATCTCAAGACCGCTGAAAAAATACTGTTCAACAGTCAATTACGTTTGAGAAAAAAATCAAATGTGATTGACAGGATTTGCAATTTCCTGAAGTGTAACTTTACACAGCTTAAGTGTTAACATTTCAAAGCCCAATTGTCAACTTTTTTAAATGTTTGTATGTCTAAGACCCTAAACAGATGTACCAAACCAATGACATGAGTAATAAAGTTCTACTATCTTGCCAAGCATGGTGTAAATCCACTCAGCGCTTTTGGCTGTAGCCGAAAACAAAATGTCCTGTTGCAGTTAAAATGCCCATTGTTGGACCACCCTTAACTTTTTTCCTTGGCACAGATCTTCACGAAAATTGGCATGCTCAACCTTTGCTGAATGTGCCAAGTGTTCTCCAGTGTTCCCAGAGGGGGAGAGTAAATTGAGGGAGTCGGCAGCTTTTCATTTCTCCTTCCCATTAAATACCTTATACACATAAAAGGTGATTAGGACTATAAGGGTCTTCCTTGTGAATATTACAGTGATATTGAAGGCCTGTGTCTCTTGTGCATTTGGCGATAATGCACACTAAATTTCACACAAAACACTGTAAGGTGAACCCTGATCCACCAACCTTGGTGGCATGCTTCATCACTGGCCTGCCTCATTTGTCAGAAATTATTGTAGTGATGAATGGGCTCTCTGATTGTGTGGGTGGGACATGTGTGACTGAGGTTAGCAATCCCTGTGAGCCTTCTACCACACTTTCATTCTAGGAAGGCTACACGGATTGATTAAAAAAAACTAATACGGATACCCAGGATAATTATTTACTACTGCACCCCCGGTAAACCTGTTTCAGCCATTGTGTGGCTCCTTTGGGGTCCCCAGCTTTCTTCAGGACCTGAATCTGTATAATCCGATTAATCACTCATGTTGCAGTCACAAGTGTCATCGTTCATGCAATGCATGCTGCTATACAGGGGTTCCAGATTTCTTTGGTATTTGGGATCTCCAGTAGAGGGCTATATATGCCCATTATGTTTCTAACTCCTGCCTTGGTGAGGTTTGCTTTTTATCGAATATCTAGGAATGCTGATAAGTAGACCACATAGAAGTTGATTTTGACCTCCTACGAAAGCCACTGAAGGGCTCTCAAAATGGATTAAGTGGCTGTCTTTGGCCCATGACTGCTGAATACAGAATGGCTTTTAGGGGGGCGAAGGTGGACTTTGTGAGGGCAGCTGGTGGAACATTACCACTGTCTCCATCACTGCGGGAGGGCGCTGTACCAGGGTGGAGGTATTACCTTCATAGAAGGGATCTCACTGCCTGCCCTTGCATGACTCCAGCTGCCTCCTCACGGTCACTTTCACAGTTGGACTCTTCTGGCCAGGACACCTGAGTATGATCGTGTGCCTCTCCTAGTATGGGAGCGTTGTTGCTGGGCTGTAGAGAGGACTGGGCACAGCTGTCCTTCTCGGTGTGCGAAGTGGGCGCAGCATTGGCCTGAACTTCTTCCTGAGCCTGCAGATAGCAGGAGGTTGGCTGCTTGAGATCAGACCATTAAGGCTGATAAAGAAATGAACGCCCCCGACAAAGCATGTGTGGGGGAAGTTATCTTGCTGCCCACAGCAATGATCTCCAGCACCTCCACCATGCCGTGAATAAATAATACATTTGCCCAGCCAGGTCACCCAATTATTAATGATCCTGAAAAGAATTTCTGCGCACCATTTTAATTAATAATGATTCCTGTGTTGTAGGAAAAACTAGCTAGAAGATCGAGGAGTTAAAATTCAAGCTGCAGCACCCATGAAAGCTCACCACACGTCCACTTCCTTTCTTGTGGTGTACCTCGCGTGTTGGAGTGCTGTTTCCTGTGTTAGTGTTTTGCAGTTTACTATGCAGTGCTCAGAATATGTAAGCAAGTGTGCCACTTGCCCAACCCAAAGCATCTGTGCTTCTTGTTCACCCCTGAGCCGGTGCGGTACCTGCCCATCCAGGAGCCTGTGTATTACCTGCACCCGCCTCACCCCCCCCCCCCCCGAGGATCCATGCCACTCTCCCACCCCTGAGCCTGTGCGCTACCAGCCCCTCCCGGAGCCTGTGTGTTACCAGCACCCGCCCTCCCCCCCAGAGGATCCATGCCACTCTCCCACCCCTGAGCCTGTGCGCTACCTGCCCATCCAGGAGCCTGTGTATTACCTGCCCACCTCTCCCGCGACGATACACGCCACTCTCCCACCCCCGAGCCTGTGCGCTACCAGCCCCTCCCGGAGCCTGTGTATTACCTGCACCCGCCCCACACCCCCGAGGATCCATGCCACTCTCCCACCCCTGACCCTGTGCGCTACCTGCCCCTCCATGAGCCTGTGTATCACCTGCACCCCCCTCCCCCCCGCGAGGCTACATGCCACTCTCCCACCCCCCGAGCCTGTGCGCTACCTGCCCCTCCAGGAGCCTGTGTATCACCTGCACCCCCCTCCCCCGCGAGGCTACATGCCACTCTCCCACCCCCCGAGCCTGTGCGCTACCTGCCCCTCCAGGAGCCTGTGTATCACCTGCACCCCCCTCCCCCCGCGAGACTACATGCCACTCTCCCACCCCCTGAGCCTGTGCGCTACCTGCCCCTCCATGAGCCTGTGTATCACCTGCACCCCCCTCCCCCCGCGAGGCTACTTGCCACTCTCCCACCCCCGAGCCTGTGCGCTACCTGCTCATCAATGAGCCTGTGTATTACCTGCCCCTCTGAGGCTAGATGCACTCTCCCTCCCTGAGTCTGTGCGGTACCTGCCCATCCAGGAGCCTTTGTATTACCTGCCCACCTCTCCCGCGAGGGTACACGCCACCCCTCCACCCCTGAGCCGGTGCGCTACCTACCCATTAATGAGCCTGTGTATTACCTGCCCCTCTGAGGCTACAGAGGTGAACTGACCAGGTCCAGACTGGCACTATGGGGCACCAGAAGCCTCTCTAGTAAGCCAGGAAGGTGGGGGTGATTTTCTGCTGAAGGGGACTGGTTTTGTTGCTGGGGGGCCAGGCTGGCCGCTTCCCTGCCTGCAGCACTTCAGGTGAAAAACGAATTATTTTAAGCGTGCCCAGTGAGAACACGCGTGCTCTTGCATGGTCGCCAGGAGCAGCGCTGACCTCTGCCTTTAGGGCTTCAGGTTTGGAGGAGTGAGGGCTCTGATGCTGATTGGCTAAACATTGAGCTGCACACATATCTGGAATTTAAATCCAGATATGGATGCCCATTTCATACATGATAAAGGCTCTTCAAATTTCAAAACAGTGTCTTTTTTTATAATGTGACTGTTGCAGCTCATTTCAGTTTAGTATATTAAGGTATACCCACTGCCCTGAGGACCATACAGTTACTGAACCAAGAGGAAGACCAGGTATTTTTTGCCCCTGCGTGGCCCAGGGTGTTACCATTAATGGAATGACATTATAGCCTTTTGGTTTTGTGCCGTGCACACCATGAAGTGATGTATTTCAAGATGCTGCCATGGGATGAAGGGGGGAAAGGAGGCATTGTGAAAAACTGTTCACTAGGATCACACAGTGCGGTCAAGTTGAAGTTGGGATTAATGTAAGGCTTCCTGGTTTCACGTTGTGCAAGTCAATCACTACATGGTTATCTCACACTCTCTAGCACTTTATATCAAGGTTTAAAGCTCTGTGTTTAATTCTTTGAGGCACTAAATCAGGCTGATGTTTTAATACAGAAGCTAAAAGGAAAACCAGACCAACCACCCTTGTTCAGTACGTTGAGATTGTTTGCTCCATTTTCATCCATTCTTCAATTAATGTCCCCAATTTATCTACCCAATCCTCACCATGCAACTGTTCATTCACTCATTGAGCCATGCAGCCACGTCTCTAACCCCCATGTATCCATTGGATGGATGGACAAGGTTCTATGATGAAAAATGGGTTGCAAAATGCACAATAGTTGCAAATTTGTTTCACATTTTTTTAGGCTGGTGCAGTCCGGCCCTGGACCCCGACTTCTTTATGAGCTTCTAAGTCGCAAGAGGTTGCCTTGTTGGGCTCAGACAAATAAAGAAGTGAAACCCTCTCAAACAAGCATGGTGGGGGGAAATGTACTTCGCTGCTCATGGAACTGATCGCAGCCCCCATCCCCCCGTCCCCACTCCCCCCTCAACACCATGCTGTGGATAAATAATAATTCGGGCCAGAAAGGTCACCCATTAATTAACGACTGTAAAGAAACGGTGCACAGCTGTTTAATTGCTAATGAAAACGCCTGATGACTTGTTTTCAGCGAGGTAGCCCTGCTATGGGCACTGTGCTGAGATCCGAGACCTGTGGCGAAGGGAGGAAGCGGCGAGGGAAACGAACCAGCAGACGATATGATAGAGGCAGGAAGCCTGGGGCGGTGGAGGACACGAACATGTAGAAAAGACCAAATACTCTCGGTATTGGGCCAGTATAGTGTTTAATAGCGCCAAGTGGGAGGGAATGAAGGGGGCGGGGGGTTAAGAAACACTTTGGGCCCCTACTAGTATTACTTTATTTTTTATTTATTTTGTGATTTCTTTTTTTACAAACACTGGATAGATACTCGCTTCGATTCATGCTGCCAGACTAACTCTATCTGCAGACACGTTCTCAAGTTAACAAGGGCTGTTCTATTTCCATAGCAATGTAAGCGGGGTGGCTGATGAGCGCCAAGAAGTGGTTCACTCTGAGGCTGGGTGCTACACCCTCACTCCGGTAGGGGGCTCCATCTCTCTGAACTCCTAATGGTAATGGCACCTAATGTAACGTGCACAACCCAGTGCACAACATGAAACTGTGGTGTAAGGCACATTCGACCAGTGGCAACTACACAAACTTTGACTGCTGTGCTCCACACCACCACTGGAGACAAGGGAACCGATGCCTGTGATGCCAACTAACTGCAGAGTGTGCTACAGAACAGTAAACCATTCATCCATCTATCCTAAAACTAACAGCACCACACACGCAAAGTGACGCACACCACATCTGCTACCAAGTGACAGTGAATCGGTTCCAGACATATTAACATGGGGTGGAAAGAGTCCTCAGGAGAGACAGTCGGGCAACCCAAGACTCGCCAGGCTCTGGAGTCACTCCTCAGAGTAGTACCTACTACAGGCACATGATGAGATCCTCACAGTCATTAAAGGTACTAGACAAGGCAGTGTAAACAAACTCAAGGACCAGATGGAGAGTGTTCTTGGCAAAATAACCCACTAGAAATGAATTTAAACTTCATGAAACACTCCCTTATAATAAATACAACATGCCATTCATATTGTGTACACCGCAAACTGAATTATACTCATGGCCCCTTCACCTGCTACACCTGTCATTTCTCCTGCTCCTCATCCCTCACACCACACACCAACCATAGCGATCCCCCCACCAACAAACACAACACCCCCAATGGAATACTCACCTGCTCTGCCCCCACCCCCACCAACCAGCCCCGCCGCACACCACCCCACAACCAGAACAAACCCTGCAACAACACCCTCATGCACCACACCAACACCACCCACCACAACCACCTCAAATGCCTGCTCCTCAACACCCGCTCCCTTCACAAACATGCCATAGAACTCTGGGACCTCATCACATCACACTCACCTGACATCGCCTTCCTCACGGAAACCTGGACCAACCCCTCCTCGGAACCCGACTTAGCCCTCGCCACCCCCAAGGGATACAAACTCCAACGCAAAGACCGCCTCAAAGGCCAGGTGGTGGCATCGCCATCCTACACAGGGACACCATCAAAGTCACCACCAGCTCCCAAGACACTATCAACAACACAGAACACATGCACTTCCTAATCCACATTAACAACAACTCCACCCTCAGAGGTACACTAATCTACAGACCACCAGGACCACGCCCCGCCTTCTGCGACACCATCGCCGACACCATCAGCTCGCACGTCCTCACCTCCACAGACTACATCCTCCTCGGTGAGTTCAACTTTCACTTGGAGAACCTTCAAGACCACAACTCAACCTCCCTCATAGACAACCTCACCAATCTCGGACTCAAACAACTGGTCACCGCACCCACCCACTCAGCAGGACACACGCTCAACGCAATTTTCACCTCAAGCCAACACATAGCCTACACCCACACCCACACCACCGAACTCCACTTGACTGACCACCACTGCGTCCACTTCTCCTTCACCAAACCCCCCACACACCACCATCAACACACCACACCCTACCGCATGTGGGACAAGATCCCCACAGAACGCCTGGACTCCCAACTGGCTCACAACCTCCCCCCCCACACCAACGACCCCAACGCAGGAGCACATAACCTCTCTAAATGGATCACTACCTGCGCAGACACACTAGCACCCCTCAGAAAACACATCGCCACCCGCAACATCAAGAACGCCCCATGGTTCACCTCCGGACTCCAAGCGCAAATGCCGCCAAGCGGAGAAAATATGGCAACAAGAACCCTCTACAACCAACTTCTCCCCCTCAAAACTACCATTCGCACCCATCACCAACTCATACGCACCACCAAAAGAGATCACTACAAGACACGCCTTGACAACAACTCCCAAAACAGCAAAGAACTCTTCACCATCATTAAAGAGCTAGCCAAACGCAAAGCCAGCAACATAGACCCCACACACACACACAGCCCCTATGTGACGCCCTCTTCAACCACTTCCACCACAAAATCCTGGACATTCACAACAGCTTCATACCACACACACCCCTCACTCACCCAACTCAAGCCCCACTCATGACCCCCCCACCACACTCACCACCTGGGCCCCCACCAGGCACGAAGAAACCGAAAGATCCATGAACTCCATCCACTCCGGATCCCCCTCCAACCCCTGTCCTAATCGCATCTACAACAAAGCCAGCCCAACCATCGCCCCCATACTCCGCGACATAATCAACTCCTCTTTCGACTCCGCCACCTACCCAGACCCCTGGAAGCACGCAGAAATCACTGCTCTCCTAAAAAAAGCCAAAGCCGACCCGGAGATCCTCTCCAACTATCGCCGCATCTCCCTCCTCCCTTTCCCCGCCAAGGTTGCAGAGAAACTAGTCAACGCCCCCCTATCCCACTTTCTAGAAGAAAACAACACTCTTGACCCCTCAAAATCCGGGTTCCGCAAGAACCACAGCACGGGAACCGCCCTCATCGCATGCACTGACGACATCAGGACCAAAGTCGACAAAGGCAAGACCATCGCACTCATCCTCCTAGACCTCTCTGCAGCCTTTGACACTGTCTGCCACCACACACTCCGCACACGCCTCCACAACACAGGAATTCGCCACAAAGCCTTAGACTGTCTCACCTCATTCCTCACCGACCGGACCCAAAGAGTCCGCCTTCCACCTTTCCACTCCACTGCTACCAAGATCATATGCGGAGTCCCCCAAGGGTCCTCCCTCAGCCCCACACTCTTCAACATTTACATGATCCCTCTAGCCAACATCCTCCGATCACACGGAATCACCATCCTCTCCTACGCAGACGACACCCAACTCATCCTCTCCCTCACCCGCAACCCCACCACCGCCAAAACCAACCTACACGCTGCCCTCCTCGACACCGCCAACTGGATGACAACTAGCCACCTCAAGCTTAACTCCAACAAAACCAAGATCATAATCTTCGCCCCAACAAAACCATTTATGATGACTCCTGGTGGCCCAGCGCCCTATGCCCTGCACCCACCCCCGCAAACCACGCACACAACCTCGACATCATCCTGGACCCCTCCCTCTCCATGACACAGCAAATCATTGCACTAACCTCCTCCTGCTTCTACACACTCCGCACTCTAAAAAAATCCTTCAAATGGATCCCCCAGAGACCAGGAAGACAGTCACTCATGAACTCATCAGCAGCAGACTAGACTATGGTAACGCCCTCTACGCCGGCACCACATTCAAACTCAAACGCAAACTCCAGAGAATCCAGAACACAGCTGCACGCCTCGTCCTTGGCCTCCCCCGCCACAAACGAATCTCACCACATCTCAAATCCCTTCACTGGCTCCCCATAGACAAGAGAATCACTTTCAAGATCCTCATCCACGCACACAAATCCCTCCACAACACCGGCCCAACCTACCTCAACGAAAGAGTGAACTTCCACACTCCCACCCGCAACCTCCTATCAGCCGACCTTGCACTAGCTACAGTCCCCCGCATCCAACGAACCACCACAGGAGGCAGGGCCTTCTCTTACCTCGCCCCCACAACATGGAACTCCCTCCCCACCAACCTCCGCAAAACCAAAGACCTCCTACTCTTCAGAAAAAACCTCAAGACATGGTTGTTCGAACAGTAACCCCCCCTTACCCCCCCACAAGCACCTTGCGACCCTCACGGGTGAGTAGCGCACTCTATAAAAAAATTTGATTGATTGATTGATGTTGTCTGTATTTATACAGGATTTGTATAGCTCTACCCTAGCCAAAAGGCAGCATAGCGCTGTACAGGGTTAAAGGAAAAGATGCGGGCAAGTGATTGGAAAGGCATCTGGGTTCTGGAGCAGAAGTGTGCAGTTAGTGCACCGTGGTGTTATTTCATTGTGATGTACTTGTCACCGCCATCCGCAAATGTCGAGGCAGTGTATCTGCCAATCAGGCCCTTACTTCCGCCAGTGCATGGTGATTGTTCAATTGAAATAAAATGGCTGCTTATCCTCACAGGGACGGGGAAAGGGAGCAGGCGAGGAAGTGCAGAAATGCTTGCACATCTGTGATAAAATGGAGCCTTCACATGTTTATCATAGATGACCAGTGGCGTAACAAAGTCCCCCGCGGCGCACGGAGTGGTGAGCGAGCTCCAGGGAGCTCCCTCAGCGCAGTACAGAGGCTTGAGAACTCATGAGTGAGTTCGGGGGGGGGCTACATGTACTTTTCAGGAGGGGGGAGGGCTCAAGTTTCGTTGCTCCACCGTGGATGATTATGGAAGGACATGAGCTTCAACCTCCATTTCTTGAAGAAAAAAACACAAACTTTGATTGCTAGGGTTAATGTTGTGTGAATGAACTTGAAGCAGGCGGACTACTGCTGACATGTTTTATGTGTTTCTGGTAGTCACATTGCAGTTCTGGCTGTAAAGATCTTCTTTAAAGAACCCACCTCTATTTTACAGCTGGGACACACATTTTTAAAATCACATTTAGGCCCCGATTATGAATTATAGATAAACACGTTCGTAGATTCCTGTGGCCAGAATATCTGTTTCTGGCTGGTATTTCTGCATGTTTTTTCTCCTATTACGGGTTAAACCTCGTGGAATGGAAATAACTGCAAACCTGCACCTACCGGGACATGTTGCATGGAAACCGCAGTTCTGTGCGGTCTAAAACTGGTCTAACGGGGACTTCTCCGCAGCCCAGGAGCGGCGAGAGGGGAGTTGAGAGAGTAGGGGAAGAAAGGAGGAGATTAATCCAGGCAGGTGAATGCCCCCCCCTTGCCATATAAAAAAGTTGGGGGTGGGTGAGGGTGACAAGGCTTGTCTGCTATTGCTGCCAAAGACAAATGTGATCAGGGACGTAGGTTGGAGGGTGTAAGCTTCAGATTGCCCAACAATCACACTAGCATATCTTGATAAAATACATTATGGAAGCAGGACACGATAGGGACTTAAGAGGCAGTGAAAATGGAGAGGATTGCGGGATATTAGAGGCCTTTAAACACAACTGCTTTTAAGCTAACCACGTTTTAAGGCAGAGAGAGTGCGTGTTGTGTTTTTGTCAATGTGTGACTGTAAACATCCAGGGAGAAATCCGACAGACACTTCACCATACCTGACTGAAAGAACCTGTACCCAACTATTTACTATAGAATACATTTTTTAGGGGGGTCACACCCCAAACACCATCCCTGAAGCTACACCCCTGCTGATGTGATATTACTGGCTGGTAACACAGATCAGTGTTACTGGATGTGGGAAACCAGGCATGGAAACACCTGCCTAGTCGCTATCAGATATAGTGGTATCCAACCCAGGAATACTGCTCCACCTGACTTGTAATTACGTTTCCAAATTAACATTGAAGGCAGCAAAAATATATATTTTTTAATTTAAAGATAAGGATTCACTTTCATAAGTTAATTATGGGATTCTTATATGCCGCTGAATATGAACAAAGAATCTGCCCAGTTTGCAACCTGAGTACACAAAATTTCAAAAATACATACCTTCCCTGTGAAAAGTGGTTTGAACCGAGACTTCTCAATTCTTGCTTTTAGAACCTAATTGTACAGCAGCAAATTGAAGATTTTTATTTTTTTTACGTGGGCAGTGTTACTTTGATAAGATTTAGAATTTGAGTTGTCCAAAATGTTTATTTTAACAATTATATTTTTTTTATTTAACATTTGTGTAGTGAAATCACAATATCCAATAAAGATTTATTGAGCAGAAATGGAACCGTACTCATGAATATAAAGTTGTGCCAAGGACACACATTTTTAGGTTGCGCGTACAAGACAGCACATGCACTGTCTGTTGCTACGCATATTGTAAGGTTATCAAGAATATGCTGGAGCTTGGAGTCTGCCCATTGCTTACCATTGGTTGGCTTTCTTCAGACTCTCATTTGTTTGCTTCCATTTTAATAAATTGTCTTGTCCATCTTGTGTCTGACTCACCCCAGGAGCCACTTTTAGGAAGCTACTTTCTTCTTTTGTCTAAAGCACTCCACAAGAGTGCATGTTTTCCAGCTGCCTTCCTTCTGTTCTTTCCCCACCCACCCTCAGAGCTCCATGTTGCTCTCTCTCATCCATGTACTGCTCTCACCATGCTTCATGTTGCATTCTTGCTCATTGCTTCTCATCCCCACCGCTGTCCTCAATGTTGCTTCCCACCACCTGTGCCCTCCTTCTCTGTCACCTGTTGCTTCTCTTCTCCATCCAGTACTTTTCCCGTTGCTTGCTAACAAACGTGATTCTCCCCATCTGCTCCACGTTGTTCTGTTGCTTCTCCTCCGCGGCCCTGTCCTGTGTTTCTGCATCCCACCCACGCCCTCCTGCCTCACCCACTGCTTCTCCTTCAAGCACTGCCTCCATGTTGCTCCCATCCCCCTATGTCCCTTCCCCACATCCCTGTGCCGTGCTGCTTCCCCCACACACACAGCCCTCTGTGTTGCTTTCCCTTTCCCCTCAGTCTTCCGTGTTGCTCGCCCCCACTGGCACTTCAGTTAAAAAAAAACTTACGTCATTATGTAGGCGTGCGCATGTATCTAAAATGAGGCCAAAGATGTGTCATTCCGACTTATTTTTACTTCCTTTAGTTGTGCTGCACAGCATTATGGATGCTACCTAGCACGGCTAAAAAACATTGCCAAGGCCACTAGGTCCCAAGGGCATGACCAATTGGTTTTTCCAGTGCTTGTTAACACAGTTATCAAAAAATGCATTTAAAGTTACAGAATGGAAGATGGATTCAGTACCATACAATTGTAGTTTGAACAATCTTGCTAAACACAGTCAATATTATGTGCCTAATGTTGATAAATGAAGCAGACAAAGTTGGCCATGGAAACTGTAAACAGCAGTGCAGTTAAAGTGATCATTAGTGATCTCTAAACATATCAGCAAGAGTGTGGAATTGACTACAGAGGTAGGCAGCCTGAAGAATGGGTGCTGTATATCAATGGAGCTTCTCAGTGGCATTGACAAGTACTGTAATTAAGCTTCCATGCCGTCCGCTGTGGGCATAGAGAGCTGTTAATTGCCATCCACATAACTATGGGTCGTACATCAAAGGCACCAGAAGGCCAATAAGATGAACACTGCATCCAATGAAGACAGAATATTCTAATAAAAACCTTCTCGAACAGACTCATGTGGCTTAAAAAACCATCTTGGTCCCTGGACACTTTTCACAGGATGGCAGTCGTCCATGCCACGCAACCCTGCATGAACTGCTTCTATAACAGTGAACAGGCTATCAGATGCACAGTGTGAAGGGATGAGCTGACTCTGCCTAAGCAGTAGCTCAGCCCCTACGTCCCCTTGTTTCCTTGTGATACTGCCCATGACAGAAGGGAGATGAGGGTGTGTGCTTCTCCTTCTTGGGATGACATTATTATGTTTATAGCAACAAATTCTACAATGTGGCTAGATAATTAATGTCCTCAGATATTCTCACCTGTGGTTTGGGCCTAAATGTAAGATGGAGGGGGGCAATAACCATTACTAATGACCAGCTTTGCTGCCGGTAATAATGTGCTAATGCCTGCTACCTCTCCGTTAATTTCAAATGAGATATGAACTTTCTAATATTATCCCAGGGCACAGTTTAGGGTACACGCGGTTAGATAGCATACACTCACTATTTTCACATGCCAAGACGTTGGGCCCCACTGAAATATGCTGAACTCATCCTGATGTAATTTGCGGACACCGGGATGCATTCAGCAGTGTCTTCACATTGTCTGATTTCGTCCCAAGCAGCAACATGCAGGCGGTGAGGGGGCTTCGTTATTTTAAATTCCAGCTGGCCCCAAAAACTAAGGCCCAACTTAAGGGGCCATCAGGACTCCTTCTTTTGAGGCTCCTGGGTGAGAGCTATCTAGAGCCTCAAAACTTGTTGCAAATGCACTGGAGGTGAAACAAAGTCACACATCTTGTAATTACTTCACAAGTAATTAAGAGAGGTGTGGTTTTTATTTTGTTCAGTCTCTGTACATAAGAGGCATGCATGCGCTATAAGTATGTAAGATGTGCTGGTCTGTCCCAGTATTTACACAAATAATACAAATACCACTATAGGGTTTTATTTATTTTACAGTACTATTCATCCCAATGCAGGGTGTCAGAGAGCTTTACATCACATGTACACACATACTGACAAATCATGTAAGTGTATAAATAAATGTACAAGATGAGTTACATAAGACAGCAAGTCTTACAAGGTGTAGGAATCACAAACCCTTAATACCTCACAGTGTTATATTAGAAGGATTCCAATTTATGAACTGCAAGTAACAAAGCAACAAAACGATCTCTGTGTTAAAATCAGTAACACACTTACCTATCTACGTAAATTAAAAATATGTCATCTGCATGGTACATGATGTGCTTTGCAGAAGACACAATAACCCTCTATGCTACTATGATCTGAAACTGGGACTAGACTAAACACAGATCTCTCCAGCAAATCCATCAACCTCCAGAGTTATTCTACCATTATTATCATCCCCTGGGATTTACTGGAACCACGAAGATCTCTGCATCAGGTGCATTAACCCCATAAGATATTTTAAAGTGCAAACTTTGCAACTAATTAAGAACAGATTTATGGCCATGGTTTCTCCGTATTGCCGATTTCTTCTTAGTATTTTCTTTTTTTTTTTACAGATTTTGCATCACTTTTTGGCACAACCCAGACACAAAATCAAATTAGTTAAATCTTGTAATGCGCTCAAATGTACTCATGATAGACCTGCTAAACATATTTGTTAGGATTTAAGATCTGATCTCACTTCTTATGATGTCACTTCCTGTAAATTCATGTGTTGTGATGCCACTGCATGTGATGCCATGCACCGTGATGTCACACACTGTGATGTCGCGTCATTGTCACTTGCATACTGCCTCGCTTGGTTAGTCCCCCCACTTCTTTTTTAAGACTTGTGCCTTTATTATCCTATCACCTATCGCTAATCATCTCATTGCTCCCCATTTTATTAATGTGTGGGGGGTTTGATTCTGACTAGCACATCTTGCACAGATGCCTGCAGCAGGTACACAACATACTGAGCTAGTATACAGGCACACGCCTCCTGTTGATCTGTTGACTGAATTTTATGAAGACGTAAACGTTTGTCCCAATTACCCACAGAGTTCAGGAATACGTCAATATACGCAGAGAAACCAGAATAATGATGCTAAAGCCCCCACAATGCAGAAGTGACAAGACTCCTCACTGCTGCCACTGTTGGTGCAAGCCCAGCATAGATTGTGTATCTAAAGCAGGTGTAGGTATATGGGGGATAGTCTGGCCTCGTGACTCACCCTCTTGCAACTCAGAGAGCTCAGACATCAAAGCTTCCCAAGGGTCCCTTGAAGAACCTTCGCAGGGTTCTCTGTAACAGAGGGCGTCGCTGTTCACAGTGCTGACCGGTTCGGGTGGTAGAAACAGCGCCTCTGTTCTAGGTGCTGAAACTGACCTTTCAAAGTCAATGGGCAAACTATTCATTCTCACAGGAAAATACCGACGACGTGAGCATAGGGCCCAGAGTCTACGGACACAACGATTACTATGGTGCTATCGATTTTTACATCAGTTGTGGAGGTACTTTTAAATCTCTGCGTGGCTGCTTCAGTAGTCTGGGAGCTGGCAATGGTACTCAGAGAAGGGGCAAAGGTTGGGCTCCACAATGTGCGGAGGCTGCACTTCCACTGGGCGCGCTAACAGCCTTAGGGCTCGACTCTTTACTAGTGCATTGGGAGCGCTGCCGTTAGTAAAATGTTATTTGCCTGGCACACTGAACTTCACAGCAAAAGAGAGACAGCGAGCGTAAGAGTGTGTGTGCATGCGTGTGTCGGTTGACTTGTTCAAAAGACAACACATCTTTCCCGGAAGTGTTCTTACAAAGCTCATTAGACAGGAGACCTTGCTATGGTATTTGAAACGTTGCCTTGTGCGCCTAAATCATGCGAAAAGCACGCGCAGCATCCAGTCACCCATGAATCCGTTCTTTCCCCTCCAGCAAGCGATTGTAATGCCTCTAGCTGAAGTGAACAGCAAACGGTAGCCTCCCTGGCTTTGGCGTAGGGTGTTCGCGACGCGCTGTCTGACGTGCAAACCTCTCGCTCTTGTCTTGCCAGCGTGATCGAGGACCCGCGCTTCGCTCACGGGGAGGAGTGCGCCATGGTGTGCCCGCCTTACGGAGAAGGGTGCGCGGTGGAGTGCAGCTGTCGAATCGACTGCTACCGGGACTACAGCGGCCACAGGGACTACAGGTGAGCAGCCAGGCTGCCCGCACGCACGCACGCGCCGGGCGTAGGCTCAGCCAGCTCCAGGGGCGTGCCGGCTGATTGGAGAATTGGGGGGCGGGGGGCGGAAGTACAACCTCTGCGGTGCACCTGATTGGTCAGGAAGTTTGAGCTAAACTAACAATTGGTCAGGCTTTTGACTGTATTCCAGCCGTCGCTGCCAAGACCTGGTTTGAAATCTCCACCTTTCTCTTGTAGACCCGCCCACCTCTGGGTGGTCACAGCTTTCCCAAAAGTTAAAAGGATGGAGCATGGCAGTATTCTCTGCTGGGCGATCTTATTCCAGAGTTAAGCAGATGGTTTGGTCCACACCACAACTCACACAAAACCATCATCCCAACCCTGAGCTAACTGGTGACTAGTGTCAAAAGAGAAACCAAAGGAGGACTGAGCTCCGCTTTATTTTCCCACTTCCACGAGACCTTTCCTAATAAAGGACTTAAGGTAGATTCTTGATTTTGGCATTTGTGTTTTTTTTAGAATGTGTGCCTCATATGAAATATGACTTGTCAAAGCAGACGGTTTGCCGTTTTGAAGTGCACTTCGTAACAGGTGTCATTATCAACCAGTTTACTGGTACACTTATAACCAGGGCCACTGGAATTATGCGGCAAAGGAGAACCAATTTATATAGCACTGTTGACTAAATTATGCACCACGAAAAGTCAAATTATGCAGCATAATGTGACACATTTTGTGATAGGATTACATCATTATTTTGTCACATTATTTTTACAGCTGATACCAGTGTTTGAGAAAAGAGTTCACCATAATTAATACAAATGTAACACCCAAATACAATAATTAGAAACTGGAAGATGACAAGTCAATTTTTGCCGAAGGTCTTCCAGTGCACAGGGATCCAAGTCGCTATATTTTTTGTAACTTTTGCTCCATTTGAGCTAGAATTTTTTTTTGTGAAAATCTGCAGATTATGCAACAGATAATGATGGATTATGTGGCAAATGCAAAAAATCCATAATTTTCGCTGCAGCTACAGAATCACATAATTCCAGTGGCCCTGCCTATAACTGACTTTGAAAGGACGAAAGGCTACCCTTGCCCTGCCGAGGTTCAAACATATGAACTGTAGATCACATGCAGATGTCACAAGTGATCAATCACCAATCAATCATGCTTGCATTCTTGATGCCCTTCCTAGCCTGCCTTCACCCCATGGCACACCTGTAACCTTAGCAGCTGCTGGTTGAAGGAGGTCAACAGTATCATGCCAACAGAAGCACACCTGAGCCAGAATCTTTTGTACTCTGGAAACAGAGCTGGGTCTCAGTCCTGGTATAAACATTGCATTTACAGGCCTCTTGAACAGTCTTTTTCAATTAAACAAAATCAAACTATCACCCGCCATTCATCAGCAAGCAGAACTGATTGCACATTTTAATTTAATTGAACTAATTGGATGTAATTAAGCACACTGTAGTGCTGTGGATGGTATTCTCCTGATGTGTTATTCTCTTCCTGTTGAAGTTTGTGCTGTCGCTGCATCGGTAGGTTGTTTAATGAGAATTCATCCTAAATAAATATATTTGTACCCTTTGTGTGTGTGTTATGCCAATTGAATCTTGCTTGGCTGGTTTTATTTATTCTCTTTCTGATACTGCTGTATTTGGAATGTAACAATTTACCATGTATTCATCTAGCTCGCATGAAAAGCCTTCCCTCGCTAACCAGGCATGAATGTAGCCTTCATGTAAAATCCGGTCACTATCACAACATCAGAGCTCGGGCTATAACATAATTGACAGCACTGACGGGCAGAGTGCTGACAGGTGTTAAAATCCACTAATTAATAGTTGCTGTTGACAGAAATGACCACTGAGGAGTTGACCACACTGACCATTTGTGGAATGATAGCTATGAAAATAAAGAAGTTGATAGCAAAGACCTTTGGAACATTGAGAAGAGTAACCAATGAGGGAATCATCACCACTAACCAGTTGTCGAGTTTACAGCTTTACCCGTCAGGCAGACAACAGTAGTTATCATCCAACAACTGACAGTAGTAGACATTGTGGTTTGAACCTTTTATGTTCTTTATTTACAGTGGTGTTGTTTGGCTAGCTGTTGCACACAAACCACATGCATTTCCTATGAGAAAAGCCTCTTGAGCGAGCCAAGCTACAATGAGTGAGGTGCGGATTTCTGCCAAAAATGAGTTTACCTTTGTGGATGAGAGTGTTTTGGCGTTGTGGGAGCTCAGTCACAGCTCACAACAAGACTCTCCCTCTTTCCCATTGCCTAACAGTCCTTTTCCTCTCAGTGATGATGAACGAATCCACAGCAGTGATCGCCTGGGTAACTCACAGCCCTGATCAGCTAGGACTTGGAAGTGGTGATGATGAAGGGAATGCATAGCAGTGAACGGCAATGACGTCATGTCACCTAAACGTTGTTTTGTAACACACAGCATTCACGAAAGAATACACCATGTTAGTGCTGAAAATTCAGGAACTATCTAGTGAATGGCATCAGCACATAAGGAGGTACACAAAATTGTCTTTCATTGTTTTCTAAAACCTAGACGGTGTGAGGTGCTTCAGTTTGACAGTGGTAGGACAATGCAGAGATATCAGAGACACAGCGTCCACGAGTGTGGCTTCTTGACTCTGGCAAAATTAAGCAGAAATCATAAACTCAGAGATTGGTGTGGAATATAATTTAGGGAGAGGGCCCAGGGAAAATTGATGTCAATGACTTAGAACTGTTGGACTTTGGCATCACTGATTATCCTATCATTGACAACAGTGGCATTGGGAAATGGACAGTTATGATTGTAGAGGAATTGATAGTAGGGGTCATTGGTGATTGACAGCCCATACAATCATGGGATATTGACAAAACCGGCCCTGGTAGAAGATGAAAAGGAACGCAAGGCTTGTATAGCATTGAATTCCAAAGTGGTAAGAAAGAACAAAAGCATGCATCCGATTATTAGAAACTTAAGATCGCTCACTATGACCTTAGTCCGGGAAGGCTGCCCATGTCCTGAGTGGGATAAATCCAGATGCTGCATGCGAGGGTTGACATGCTGATGAGTAGGCACTTTGCACTACGGTGATGGAGCTAGTTCTGCTTTCATTGCAGGGTTTTGGGTTTATGGATACTGCACATGTATGCACATTTACAGAGGTGTCGCATTTCTGCAGTGATGCACACGTGGACTGTCTCTGATCTCATTGCCCTCTGTCGACACCTCACATAATCACTCCCACTTTCACAAGTGAACATATCTCGAATTAGGACAGTTTGAAGTCCTGCAGCCCATTTTATATTGATGTGTTTCCCAATGTGTTCTCTAAATAACAGGGGTGAAATGTTCCCAAAGGGGAGGTGTCCGAGTGCATGTGGGATAGATGTTTAGTTTTAGAAAAGCAAGAGCACTTGCACAAGGCTCTCATAAATCATCAAATGCCTTCAGATTTTATTTTAAAGTTCACATTTTTCCAAATATACCTTTTCATTTTAGTTTTCAGTATATTTTTTGAAGGCGCTATACTGACCCCCAGTGCAGGGCTGCTAGAGGGGCGAAAGGTGGTGAAAAAGAGTGGGAAAGGCGTTTACCAAGTGAATATATTTAACATTAATAAATTAGAGTCCGGCTTTAACCTCAGATGTGAAAGGGGGCGCTGCACGAGGTTCCTCTTACTACAACAATCTTTATTTCAACGACGAATTTAAGCTTGAGCTTTAGTTAAGTTTAATTTGACTTTTTGAGGAGCGATCTCCAATCTCGACTCAGTGATTTACGGCTTGATTATGAGTGCCTCAGATGAGCACCCAATAAATACTGAAAACCCGGGGATTGGACAACAAGCGCCCATTGCGTGTTAATCCTGCAGCGGAGGAACTGGTTGTTTGATTGCACAATGAAGCAGAGCAGAGCTGCAGTGCGCCAGCCGTCCACACATGTCCAGCGGGCCGGCCTGTGCTGCTGTAGCGGAGCACTGACCTCTGGGGGGCGGCGTCACGCGCCGTGCAGCCGGAAACCTTGGGGTTCTGTGGCAGACCTGAGAGTGCTGCTGTAGCGGAGCACTGTCCTCTGTGGTGCGGCGTCACGCGCCGTGCAGCCGGAAAGCTTGGGGTTCTGTGGTGCGGCGTCACGCGCCGTGCAGCCGGAAAGCTTGGGGTTCTGTGGTGCGGCGTCACGCGCCGTGCAGCCGGAAACCTTGGGGTTCTGTGGCAGACCTGAGATGGCTGCTGTAGCGGAGCACTGACCTCTGGGGGGCGGCGTCACGCGCCGTGCAGCCGGAAACCTTGGGGTTCTGTGGTGCGGCGTCACGCGCCGTGCAGCCGGAAAGCTTGGGGTTCTGTGGTGCGGCGTCACGCGCCGTGCAGCCGGAAAGCTTGGGGTTCTGTGGCAGACCTGAGATGCGGCTGGCTCTGCAAAGCTTGAAGTGCTTTTCAAAAGATGCTGTGGCAAAGATACAGGGGCTGTAGCAGCTGTGGTGGAAACACTACAGGTCTAGAGGGAATCAATAAGCTAGAGTCCAAGGGCACAGGAGATTCAGGGCTGCAACAGAGCAATGGCTGAGCTCCAAGGCCAGAGCTCACTTCAAGTGGAGATGCAGGCCAATGACTCAGCTACGTTGGCGATACAAGGCCCGAGTTCAGCTCTGGAGGGAATGAATGGGTTGGTGTCCAAGTCCAGTAGAATGCAGGGCTGCAACTGAACTACAGTGGAGCTACGAGACTGGAGCTCAGTTCTAATGGAGATGTAGGCCGTTTACTGAGCTATGGTGGAGCTGCAAGGCTGGATATCAGCCATAGTGGAGATGCACGGCCATTACTGAGCTACAGGGTGGTATGACAGAATAACACATTCCATTGCAATGTATGCCGTTACTACGTGTGCATTACAACGTGAATGCCATTACCATGCATAACCTTTACCACGCATTCTTTACAACGAATATGCCTTTACCACGCATGCCTTTACAATAAATTTCATTGTAAAAGCATGAATGTTAAAGGCAGATGCGTGGTTAGGGTTTTTCCTGACCCCTGCCCGAGTCCTAAAAGTGGGCCCCAGTGCAACGTCCCCTGGCCCCAAGCCCTTGTAAAAAATACCTTTCTCTTGCCCTGAGCTCTAAAACTGGACCTCAGCTCGACCCCTCCCCCAACCCCCAACCCTTCTAAAAAATACCTAACCCCTGCCGTGAGCCCTAAAACTGATACCCAGCGTGACCCCTCCCCTATGACTCCCAGCCCTTCTAAAAAAATACCTGATCCCTCCCCTGAGCCCTGAAATTGGACCCCAGCGCGAACTCCCCCACTCCTGCCCCAGCCCTTGTAAAAAATACCCATCCCCTGCCATGAGCCCAAAAATCGTAACCTCTTACCCCCTGCCCCAAGCCCTAAAACCGTACCCTCCTCACGTCACTTACCATGACAATGAGTCAGCACTTCTGAGGCACAGCGCAGGTCATAAACAGGAAGGGTCTTTCCACTTTCTTTAAAAACACCAATAGCCTTTACCATGCCAGTGTCTTTACTTTGCATATGCCCTTACCACCAGTACCATGCATATGCCCTTACCATTCATACCTTTACAAGTTAATTCATAGTAAAGGCATGTGTGGCAAAGGTATATGCGTTGTGAAAAAATGTGTGGTAAAGGCTACGCGTGGTCATGGTGCATGCCTTGTAACGCATGCTTGGTAAAGGCTATGGGGGTGATTCTGACTATGGCGGACGGCGGAGGCTGTCCGCCATAGTACCGCCGCCAAATGACCGCACCGCGGTCAAAAGACCGCGGCGGCCATTCAGACATTTCCTCTGGGCCGGCGGGCGCTCTCCAAAAGAGCGCCCGCCGGCCCAGAGGAAATGCCCCTGCAACGAGGACGCCGGCTCAGAATTGAGCCGGCGTAGTTGCAGGGGTGCGACGGGTGCAGTTGCACCCGTCGCGTATTTCAGTGTCTGCAAGGCAGACACTGAAATACTTTGCGGGGCCCTCTTACGGGGGCCCCTGCGGCACCCCCTACCGCCATCCTGTTCATGGCGGGTTTCCCGCCATGAACAGGATGGCGGTAGGGGCTGTCAGAATCCTCATGGCGGCGGAGCGCGCTCCGCCGCCATGAAGGATTCCCCCGAGCAGCGGTAAGTCGGCGGGAGCCCGCCGACTTGCCGCTTCTGACCACGGCTGAACCGCCGCGGTCAGAATGCTCGTGGGAGCACCGCCAGCCTGTTGGCGGTGCTCCCGTGGTCGGTGGCCCTGGCGGCCACCGGCCGACAGGGTCAGAATGACCCCCTATGTGTGGTAACAGCCACGTTGTAGTGGCTGTTTCCCCGCTTCGGTGGTGATACATGACAGAACATCAGCTCTAGTGGAGATACAGGGCCATGGTAGAGCCATGGCAGAGATACAAGACAGGACCTCAGCTCTAGTGGAGATACAGGGACATGGTAGAGCCATGGTAGAACCATGGCGGAGATACAAGACAGGACCTCAGCTCTAGTGGAGATACAGGGCCATGGTAGAGCCGTGGCGGAGTTACAAGGCTAGAGCTCAGCTCTAGTGGAGATACAGGGCCATGGTAGAGCCGTGGCGGAGTTACAAGGCTGGAGCTCAGCTCTAGTGGAGATACAGGGCCATGGTAGAGCCATGGCAGAGATACAAGGCTGGAGCTCAGCTTTAGCAGAGATGCAGGCTCATTATTGAGTTACGTTGGAGATTCAAACTCTAGAGGGAATGAAGGGGCTGGAGCTCAAGTCAATTGGTGATATAAGGGTGTGACTGAGCTACTGTTGACATACTAGGCTGTAGATCAGCTCTAGTAGAGATGCAGGGGCATGGTACTCAATTCTAGTGGGATGCTGAGACTATACCTGAGCTCTGTGTGAAATGCAGGGGCAGGTGTGATGAAAATACAAGGGTTGTCGCTGTACCCCGGTGCGGATGCAACGACTGGGGCTCTGCTCCGTTTGGAATGCAATCAGAAGATGAGCTCTAGTTGAGATGCATGGGTGCCGAGAGGTGATCGAGAGACTAGCGGTTGGGCTTAGCTCTAATGAGGGTGCAGGGGCTGCAGCTCTCCTTAGATTGGGATACATGGGTTGTAAATTAACTCTAGTTGAGATGTAGGGGTTGCTCAGCTGTGATGGAGAGACTAGCGGTGGATCTCAGCTCTATTGAGGATGAAGGGGCTGGAGCTCTCCTCAGACTGGGATGCAGGAGATGCAGTTGAAATTTAGGGTCCGCTGAGCCATGATAGGGATTCTAGCGCTGGAGCTCAGCTCTAATGGGGATGCAACGTCTGGCGCTCTCTCTGGTTGGTGATGCAGAGTATGCCGCTGAGCTGTAGTTGAGGTGTAGGGGCAGATGAACTGAAATAAGAATACTACCACTGGAACTCAGCTTTATTAGGGATGCAGGATTTGGAGCTCTTCTCTTGTTGGGATGCAGAGGCTGAAGAGTGTGTTTGTTGCAAATGGAGATCTGGAGATGTAGGGGCTGAAGGTCAGCTCTATTTGGGATGCAGGGACTATAGCTTAGGTCTGATGTGGACGTGGAGCACGGTTATCAGCTGTAATTGTAATTCAGAAGCTGCGGTTCAGCTCTGCTCGGAATGCAGGTGGTGAAGATGCCGGGGCCTGTTCTCTGCTATGACAGATGTGAGGACCAAGCTATGGTGAGATGTAAGTGCTGAAGATTTAGCGCTTTGCAGGGGTTGGAAGAGTTGTGTAGCTGAGATGCAGAGGCTGAGCGAGACTCTCTTGTAGAGGCACCGCAGAGGGGCTGAAGCTGAGCTCTGTTGTAGAAACAGAGGCTCAAGAGTTCGTGCTGAACTGAGTTGGAGAACAAGGGGCAGTGGTTGAAAAGGAACCCTGCGGATCCAGAGTTTGAGGCTAGGCGCTCGTAAAGACGCAGAGACTGCAGCTGCATTCTGGTGGAAATGCAGGCGCTTAAGCCACGGCCATTGGAATTATGCATCACGGGTGGATTACGTTACGTGGCTGGGCATACTGAATTATGCGGCAAGCTAAGGCAAATTATGTGGTGCAATGCAGCACATTTTGTTATTTTATTTCTTTCTTATTTTGTCATTTTTGCACACGTTAAAACTGGGCAAAGGTTTCACCTCAATAGTGCTAGTTTAACGTCCAAACAAAGCAATAAGCAACAGAAAGGAGACCAGTGAACCTTCATAAAGGGCCTTCGACCACACAGCAGCAGTAACTTTTGGTTTGGTCTGACTTAAAAACATTTTTTTTTAAATGTGCAGATCATGCAGCAGACGATGGATTGTGTGGCCAATGGGGAAAATCCATAGTCATGCTGAAAAAGGCTTTAAATTGCATAATTGCAATGGCCCTGGCTTAAGCTGAGCTCTGGGGCCTATGCAGGGGCTGGATCTGACATGTGATGTACATGCAGAAACCTTAACTGAATTCAGGTGGAAATTCCGAGGACTGGTGGAGACTGAAATGCTGGAGCTGAGCTCCCTTGCTGATAAAGGACTGGAGATGGCTCTGTTGTAGATACAACCACTTTAGTTGTGCTCTGGCACAGAGACTGAGGCTGGAGCTGAGCTCTGATGGAAATTCAGAGCTTCTGTTTAGACATAGAGATAGGATCTGCACTTTGTTGTAGAGGCAGGGGCTGCAGATGAGTTCTGTTGGTGATGCGGATGCTGAAGATAAATGCAGAGGATGGAGATGAGCTCTGGTGGGGATTGAGAGGCTGGAGCTGATCTCTATCGTAGCTGCTGCAGCAGAGTTTGTTTGTTCATACAGGGTGGACATTAGCTTCCTTGTAGATGAAGAGGGTGGAACTGATATCTGGTGTAGATGTAGAGGATGGCGTTGAGCTGTCTGAAGCTGAGCTCATATAGTGATTCAGAAGCCAGAGCTGGGCTCTAGTGCAGATTCAGATGCTGAGGTTGAGATCTGTGGTAGATGTGGCGGCTGGGTCTCAGCTCTGGTTTTATATGCAGAGCCGGGTGTGAGCACTGGTGAAGAGGCAGATTCTGCACCTGAGGCCTGGTAGAGATCAGAGGTTGAAGCTGTGCTCTGATGGAGGTGAAGAGGCTGGATCGGAGCTCTGATGGAGATGAAGAGGTAGGAGTTGGGCTCCGATAGACATGAAGAAGATGGAGCTGGGTTCTGATGGAGATGAACAGGTTGCAGCTGGTCTCTGATGGAGATGAAGAGGCTGGAGCGGAGCCGTGATGGAGATGGTGAGACTGGAGCTGAGCTCTGATGGAGAAGAAGAGGCTGCAGCCGGGCTCTGATGAAAGTGAAGAGGCTGGAACCGGGCTCTGATGGAGCTGAACAGACTGGAACTCAGCTCTGATGGAGGCGAAGGAGCTAGAGCTGGGTTTAGATGGAGATGAAAAGGAGAGGGTGGAGCTGGTTTCAGATGGATATGAAGAGGCTGGAACTGGGCTCTAATGGAGACAAAGAGAATGGAGCTGAGCTCTGATGGAGATGAAGAGGCTACAGCTGGGCTCTGATCGAGGTGAGAGGGCTGGAGCAGAGGTCTGAAGTAGATGAAGAGGCTGGAGCTGGGTTCAGATGGAGATGAAGAGACTCCAGATGGGTTCAGATGGAGATGAAGAGGTTGGTGCTGGGCTCTGATGGAGATGAAGAGGCTGCAGCTGGGCTCTGATGGAGGTGAACAGACTGGAGCTGAGCTCTGATGGAGGTGGTGGAGGTGAGTGGGCTGGAGCTGAGGTCTGATGGAGATGAAGAGGTTGGTGCTGCGCTCTGATGGAGATAAAGAGGCTGGAGCTGGGTTCAGATGGAGATGAAGAGACTCCAGATGGGTTCAGATGGAGATAAAGAGGCTGGAGCTGGGTTCAGATGGAGATGAAGAGACTCCAGATGGGTTCAGATGGAGATAAAGAGGCTGGAGCTGGGCTCCGATGGAGATGGTGGAGCTCAGCTGGATGGAATGTTTGCGCTAGATCTCGCCTCTCATAGAGGTGCACAGGCTTGAGCTGAGCTGTGTTGGAGATGTAGAGGCTGCAGCTGAGCTCTGATGAATGTGGAAGAGCTGAGCTCTCCTGGATGTAGTAGCTGATGCTCAGCTCTAATTAGGATGCAGGGGCTTGAATTGATACTGTTTAGGATGCGGGGCTGGAGGTGTGCTACTTGGAATGCTGGGTCTGGTGCTGGGCTCTGATGTAGATGCAAGGGATGAAGCGGCACATGGCAGAGGAGATTGGACAGATCCCTTTATAATGTGCAGCAGAATGATTGATTTCCAATGGGCTCTGATTAAAGGCCGCGCAGTCTCTCCACAGCACAGTCGCTGCCATTAATAATTCAGCTCATTAGTGAGGAATGGGGTGTGAAAGGGAAGGGAGGCAGTAGAGAGGGTGCATTCAAAGAGACAAGAGACATATCATGCCAGAAGGGGTGCTGAAGAGTAGAAACTGCAGGGCAAGTGAGGAAATGGCAGACAACAAGAACAAATAGGAGAGAGGACAGTGTATAAAGCGACAAGCATGGGGATGCAGGAGGAGGAAAGGAAGCCACAGAATAAATGGGAGGAAAGAAAACAGAAGAGGTGGAAGGAGGGGGCTCAAGAAAAAGCAAGGTGTGAACAATGAACAAGGGGGGGAACTGACTACTAGAATGAACAGAGAGGCGAAATGGAAACAGGAATATACAAGACAGGGCAATGCGGGAAGACCGGAGGCAATGCGAGAAGAGGCGTAGGATAAAGGAGACTGAAGGAAACTGGGACTCAGGAGTGAGGGAAATATAGGGAGGAAGGAAGAGAGGTGAGGAAGGGAGGGAGGGAGGAAACAGGGAATCTAATATCGGTTTGAGAAATACTCTAAATGTTGGATGCTTGAATAGAATATAGAAGTAAGGATTATATGAAAACTACAAATAGTTGAGAAAACAAACTACGTAGAGAGATAGTAAGGAGGAGAGTGAATAAAAACGTAGAGGGGGTCATTCGGAGGTGGGGAATAATTGTTAAAGAAAAATCGTAGAGGAAAGTGAATAAATAGGAAGCACATAGATAAGAAAGGGAAGCATTGGAAAAGTATCACAGGCATATAGAATTATAGGCACAAGAGGAAATATAAACATGAGAGGAACATAGAGACACTGAGGAAAGAGGCGAATACTGAAAGAGAGGAGTAATACATGGAAAGAGAAAGAATTAGTCAATAGAAAACGAGAATGCAAAAAATATAGGAGAGAAGGGAACAGGAAACAAAGGGAGTGAAAAGAGAAAGAATCATGGAAAGATAGAATAGTGGAGAAATAGACCTACCTACTAGACTCAGAGAGAGAGAAGAACATTTAGAACAGATAGGTTGGGGAGAAATAACACAGTTGGGGAAACAGAGAGAAGATGAAATAGAGAGCCTAACATGATGGGCAGAGAGGAAGGAGGAAAAACAGGATGAGAGACAAAAGGATGGAAAGCCAAGAGTGAAGGCAGCGCATGGGACAATAGGCTAATGGTGAAGAGCTGAACACCAGGCAAGAAAAAAGAAGAGGCTGGGAAAGCACATGACAAGGAAAAAGCAAAACACAGGGCAATGAAAAAGACAAAATATGAAATTAGTTATGAGTCATGTGGAATAGCAATGTCCTCAGGCCAGGAGACAATGCTCCGGTGAAATGTCCTCCCCCAGAAGAAATCGCACTACCCCCCGCCCCCCTAGTAAGCGCACAATCCATCAGAGGACTGTTTACTAATCTGTTTGTGCTAGTGTTAGGAATGTGGAACATATAGACACCGGAACAGACCCTGGAAGATTTAAACAAAGTATGGGCTTCATTTAGAGTTTGGAGGTTTGTACTCTGCTCCCTGGCAGACTACAGACCACCACATTTACAGTTCTTTGCCTGCCTGCCTAAGACCACCGTGCCTTTAAAGGAGCCCCCGCCACGTTAGAGGTGGGCGGGCCGACACATTAACAGGAAGAGCCGAACCAGAGCTGAGGCAAGGGTATGGCTTGGCTCTTAGAGCCTGTGTATGAGCCAAGCCCTGAACATGTTTGTTATTTAAATCATGCAACAAACATCACATACAGTATGATAAAGTCTCTCCAAAATTAAAAAAAAAGTGTATTTCTTTAACATGTGGAAGCTTTGACGTTAGTTCGTCACATTATTGCACTGCACTAAAAAGTGCTTATTAAGGTTTTTTAAACATGAACTTTTTATCATGAACTTAGAACCGTTCCTGTCTCCATCCCCACACTGGTGACAGTGCCATTAGTGAACCAAGAGGCAAGACAGTTGTCATGTGAACCCGGTTTGTGGCCCAGATGATATTTTATAGAGTCTATTAAATCAAGCACAATATATTTTAGTACAGCTGCTATTATGAACTTTTATAACTATCATGAACTCATACATTTGAAAGTGCTTTGATACACGATTATAAAGAAAAAAGAGTTTTGGTGAAATAAAATATTTGCCTAAGAGCACACAATTAAAGTGGGGAAGCTGCATTTTATAAAGGTTTTCTGGTTTTAATTTCTACAAATCTCCCACTAAAAGGGTATTTGTCTCCTTTTTATGTTAATGCTTTGTTTTTACCTCTTTGTGCATTTGTCTGCAGTTTTTACATAGCGTGAACTCAATCCGAAGATATTGAAGGGCTTTTACAGGAACACCAGTTACATCACACAAGGTCACATTCATTTTTAAGCACTGGGGAGATTATCTGATTTGCCTAGAACTGTAAAATGTAGAGCCGTCACCGAAACTTGAACCTCGTTCCCCAATTCTAAGGTCGGCGGGCAGCGCTGGCCGTAAAGCTGCAGGGCGGCAGGCAGAAGCTGCTTGAAGGCTCAGCTTGATGTGGGTTTGAGGTTCCAACAGAACCCCACGCTGAGCCAGAACCAGGCTTCAGGCTCAAACCTGGTTCGAGCTCTCAGTGGCTCACCCACCTCTAACCATGGTGAGTCCTCTGAAGGCTTTGTAAGTTTGCTGAGTGGCTGGCATATTTCATGCAGCATCTCAACAAACATTGATTTTGTTTTTCTGAAGTGCCTTTAGCTGAAATGGTAATGAATTCCAGTGTTTAGCAGTAACCATATAAAAGATCGACCACCTGACCTAGATCTTTTAAAGAATGGAACAGTAGTCGGGGTAGTAAGACCAGGAGTTAGCAGATCTAAAGATGTTAGCAGGCCATCATCTTTTTCTAATGTTCACCATATCTAAAATGTATTGAAATGTTGTTTGTGCTGATGCTATGAATTCTATCAAGAAAAATATCTGCCAAGCAATTGCTAAATGTCTGTGACTGGGGAAGGTGGTTTCCAATCATTCTGAGCTAGTAAAAGGATCAACTGTTTTGAAGGTTGCCTTCATGGAAACACTGGCTTCATGACTACCCTTTCTAAAGAAACTGGTGTGTGTTTCAATTATCAGGGTTTTTGTATGTCCTTAGGGCTGCTTTAATATTTTTCGTGTTCCAGATTTTAGTCTTTCCTCCAGATTTATTTTATCTTTTTTTCAGTGTTAATTGGCTCGCTTTAACTTGGTATTATTAAAATCTAATTTGTTTGTCATACAAAATTGATATTCAGCATTCATCATTTCTGTATCAAGTAGGTTAGCAAAGGTCGAAGAATCTGTTAATTCAGGTATAATACTTTGAAATGTGATTTTTAGCCAGGAGGGGCCCTTGTGTGTCACCTGAGAGTTAACATCTGGACCATAGCTGTTTAAAGCTGTTTAATTCCCAGGCAAATGAAAGCGTGAAGTGGTCTGTCCATGGAAGAGGCAAGTAGTTTAAGGGTTTAATATTGGTAAATGAGGAGAAAATAACATTAAGAGTGTAGCCACCACTGTTAGTCACACTGTCCTTTGACTGTGTAAGCCCCAGAGAAGCACAACCATCAATGAGATTGGCGGTATCTTTCCAATCAAGATAATCAATTCAGATATTGAAATCCCAAAGTAAAAGTAAATTGGCTGAATATAGGATCAGCGGTGCTAAACATTCTAAAATATCCATCGTTAACTTAGTGTCAACTCTGGGTCCAAACCAAGTTCATAATAAATCAAAATAATTAAGCCTCAGAAAAATGTTTCAGAAAATGTATAAAGAGAAACTGTAGAAAAGTGTTCTTTGGCTGGAGGACAATGGCTCAATCTGTTAACAGGAATTCTGAGTGTTAGGTTGTGTTAGAGAAAGGATTCGGTATTGACCTTAGCTGTGATCCAGCTCCAAACGGGCCCAAACAGATTGACTCACAGAGTTCACCTAGTTTTTGAATTTACTCCTTGTCTCACCCCTGTTAGTTTAGCTCAAGCCACAATGCTTAAAGTGTGTGTTGTATACGAGCAATGACTGATCAGTTAGTGATATAGTTATGATATTGAACACACATCATGTCATACACTAGAAAAATGTATACAAAATATCCAAAGGACATTCCACTGATTGAAAAAAATAATCCAGAATAAATATAGGCCAAGAATAGTGCAAATTAATTTAAAGTTTGGATTCAGTTTAGGGTATAGTTTGAATTCAAATCAGAAGTCGAATCATGCTGTCTCCCCCACTGAAGTGGTGATGAGTTCACGCTAAGCTGGCTTGAAGATAGGATGCTGCATTAAAGCTCTGACTTGATGAGGCATTTAAAAGCCCAGTCTGAAGCTGTCAAGCTGCTTGGCAATAAAGGTGAAGACAAAGGTGATGCATGTTTTGAGTCTCTGTCCAGATTATCTTAAATGCACTGTGGCCCTGGCGAGGCGGTGTTGAATGTGGATTGAATCACAGAGTGGCATGTGGTTGAGGTGGTATTGATCCTTGGTGTAGAGCATCAAAGTCTCAGAGCTCCAGGCAATGCTGGCTGGACAGGCAGGAAATGCTTGAAATGCTAGCTCAAATGCAGGTAGTTGTGGCAGCTTGATGACTTAAAAGTGGGAAAAGATGCAGCATTTCACTGTACAGGTTTCTTCAAGGCTAGTTCCAATTTACTCAGTCCCCTTCAGCAACCAGTCCAAGGAGCTCCCTCTCGGTATAGGCTCAAAGGCTCAGAGATGCCTAAGAAGTCAGTATCTTCAGGGCACGTCCTTCCAGGCACGGAAGCAATCTCTATTAAGCAGGCTCTTCTCAGCTGATCCACACCCAGGTCATTGGAACAAGTTTCTCAAGAAGGTAAGTACTTCCTGGGGTAGCAGTCCAAATGTCACTGCAAACCCCAAGGGAAGACATTGGTGCTATCATTTGTGTAGAAGAGGGGTGGAGGGGTCAGATGTTCATGGCAGAGCTGGATATGACTAACTGTAATACTCAGACAGGCAGCCAACAATTCTTTAGTTCTGTAATCAGGGAAGGTTCCTTTTAAATGATCCCCTAAGTTGTGTTTTTTACTGTGAAAAGGCTAGTAAACCCATTAGCAAATACAGTGTTACAGGCTGGCACCCCAGCCCTTCTAACGTCCAATTGGGACCACGAAGGTTGGTACTGTTTAATATTAAAATAATCAGTGCATTGAATCTGAATCAGTGGTTAAATCAATTTAATGTCACTGGTGGACAAAGTGCAATTTCAGAAGTTGCCACTTTAGTTGCCCAAGGTTTCCAGTGCCCATTTAATGATGTACATGGGACTTGTCCTGGAGACAGCTTTCTGCCCTCCTTGGGAGATGCGATAATGTCTCCCAGGAAAACACCATAAGGGCCTGCATGGGAGAGAGGTGTTACCTCCCTTCTGCAAGAAGCCACACAGTGCTAGCCCAAAAGTCGAACTTCAAAGAGGAGACGCTGCCTTTGAAAGGCAAATGGGTAACACTTGGGAGAAGGTGCTTTATTGTTTAGGCAGACAGGCTGACACTGGGGACAGGAAAGGAGAAGCCAGTTGTCAAATCGGCTTTTCCAGGGATGTGGTGCCCGTTGGTAGCCACACCTTTGGAGGTGAGCTAGGGAGCTCTAAATCTCAAGAGAGGGGTCTCCCCATGTTGGCAGTGAACAGAATGGTGCATCCTGGGGTAGCCAGATGCCACACTTCCCAGGAAGTGGTCATCAAGGGGGAGGGAACCTTGTAGCCCATTGACTATGAACCACATCCTACCCTGTAGACATTTTTTTGAAGATAAATAGGACACCTCTGGCACCCAGAACTTAGATCTCTACTGACTGGAGGGTGGACAAAAAGAGGACTGCTCTGATACACCAAGAGACCAGTAAAGAGAAGCTGCACCGAAGAAGACTGCACCTGCTGGGCATGGCTAGCGAAGGAAGGTACTATGCCTGGTGTGTCCTGCTCAAGGAGAAGCAGTATCCAAAGCCAAGAGACTCCCAGGGCCAGCTATACCTGGAGAAGCCTGCTGGGACAAGATGTAGCTCAAAGCCTTCAAGTCTCTACTACTGCCGCCATGCAACATCAAGGACCAAGACCCAACTCATAGAGTTGACCCAAGTTTGCTGAGTTTGAGAGTGCTGTATGAGAACAGCCGAGTCCCCCAAAAGACAAGGTATTGGCCCAAGAAGGATTGGCCTATGACTGCGACAGTGGGCGACCGGTAGTCTAGTGGCAATTGGTCAGGCCAAAGAGGACCTCATGGGATGTCGATCCTGCAACCAGGAGTCCCGCACCATCTTCATGGACTGAGGAATCTCTGTAGGAAGAATCCTGTTGACTACGTGGAATCCACAGCATCCTTGGATCTTCATCCCTTGGAACAGGAACACTCCATAGGAAACCGTTGCAACGCAAATAAAGTGCCTGGAATTGCTGGACGGCTGCTTCTACCGTGAAGGTAACTGTTCTTGAGGATCTTTCTGGTCCCCCTGACCAGCTACCCGCTGGAGGTGGTTGTCCCAAGTACTTCTAACCAATCTCACTGACACTTACCCAAGTTGTTTAGGAAAATGTTTTTCAGTGTCAAATTCGATGACTTTGTCAATGCTTGTCTGTGGTTGACTGGAATTGCTTTGATTCATTATTGCTTGCAAAATTAATATCTTTGTACCCCGAGGTGGATCTTTTCCAATCTAGTGTCTAAATTCGTATAAAAATGCAATCTGTTTTTATAATTTCTTTGTTGGATTGTGTTGTGCTGATTTGCACTTCAATTGTTTTAGAGCTGTTTAAATGCTTCACACTAGTTTGTGTGTGTAGGTCTTGCTGCTCAGTGGCACAGCACCCCTGGACTTGAGCTGAGGGTTTGACAGATCAAACCTTCTGGACGTGAAAGGGGCTGATAAATTTATTACATGGTGAGGTCTTTCAACCACACCATATAATACAATCCATTTCCTCACACACCGCTAATCTCCCCAAATTCAACTGGTTACACCACAGAGGAATCTCCCCTCGCTGAGAAGCCACATGGTCCAGTCCTCCTACAATGCTTTGTTCCACTGAATTTGGCGGGACTCCTGCAAATGGGAAAGCTGTTACAGAGGGTTGCCATCATTCGTTGCAGCTATAAAGGGTGGTATTGTGGGCACATTTATTTTAGTTCTGGGCCTTTGGCCTGTGCTCTTTTACCTAGTTCATTTCATTTATTCCTTTTTATTATTTTAGCAAGGCTTCAGTTTTTGCAGAGATGTTTTATTTAATTTTATCAGCTGCCCTTCCACGCAGAATTTGTTATTAGTTCTTTTCATTTTGTGCTCAGCCCAAGACTGTACAAGGCTGTACATGATAATTTACTGAGTATTGCCTGTCCAAGAGTACGATGTCTACCTTACACAGAGAAGCCCCATTATCAAATCTGGGCAGTTCTCAGAACAACATCATGTTTTGTAATAAAAACAACACACTGCCCCAAACTAAGTTAGAGGGGACATTCCAGCCAGCCATCTCAAGCTGTACCACGCCATTGCAGCTCTGCTGAACTTGCCTCATTTCTCCATCTACTTGGGAGGACTACCAACCAATCACAGGCAGAAAACCCTTGCTAATTATACAGATATGGAGGTGGAGCTTCTTTGCAGAGACCAGTATCAACAGATTAGGGCTAACACTGCTAACGCTTTCATGTAGATATTTAGTAGTGCAGGTAGGGAGTTTACTAATGCGTCAGAATGTTGGGATTTATCATCTGTTTCACTTTCCTTGTCAAAGTGATAATTGTGTTGTGTTTCATCTCCCTAAAATTGCAATTCATGCCTTTTTGCATAGAACACAGTTGCTTCAATAAAACACATTGAACCAAATCCTGCTTCTGTTTGTGTTTGCATGTATGAGATTTGTGTAACTGAGAGAAAGGGGTAAGATCTGTTCCACTACAACTTCTCTGAGAAGTCATAGAGTGTGATGTGTCAGGCGGGACAAATCACCTTTACTTTTGAGTTTTGGTGAGGTGCTGCTAGTTAGCTGAAGAGGTTAGGTCGACAACTGCCAGGCGATGTGGGATCGACTCAGTCTCTCACACGTGCTGGTGCTGCCGCCAGAAACCATCAGTCTCGTCCCCATGACGAGAATCCTATGACTGTGGCTTCTCTCCCATCCCTGATCTTGCCTGGGCAGTCGTTTGAAACAGGCAGGTGTTAGCAGGTCCAGATCTAAAAAGTGTGAGTAGCTGCGGTTATTCCAGGCATAAATGTCTATACACTTTAGGATTCATTTCACCAGAGCCCATGCTGAATACATGTCATATTCTATACCATTATGCAGTAATGGCAGTAAAGGCTGAATAAATGTCACATTCTATTTATGCAGTAAAGGCTGTCAGAGGAAACATGCAATCTATTTTACGAGTATGTTGATCAAATTTATCCTCTAGTCCTATTCTCCACATCTGTCACCTGTGCAACCGAGATCTGGCCCGGCAGACTCACCCTGTCAGGTGTCTTACCAGAGTGACACTTATGTTCCTTTGAAAATAAAAATTGTTGTCCTTTTAAGCCGAGTGCAATTTGCTGAGTATGTTCAGCAGAGGAATCGCTACAGAGGTCAAATCACGAGATGCCAATACCACAAATAAATGGCGCTAACACAGCAGAAATATGTTTTTTACACTAGCTACAAATGGGTTTGTTATAATGAAAATGATAATGAAAATGTCTGGAGACAGACAATTATGTGTCTCTATAGGACAAATAATCCCACCGCTTTACTAAGCCATTTAAATGGAAAGGAAATAATACCTAGTCATCAAAATCATCTTACAATAAAAGCGTGCAATAGCTTCATAAACAAAGACTGTTCACGCAGCCTGGTGGAGCTGCTGGGCTGGGAAGTCGATACCTTGGTAGATTCATGGCAGGTTTCTGCTGTGATGTTTTTTTCCTCCTAAGTTAATGATTTCAGTGCCCATAAGGGCTCTAGATGGGTACAGACTGCAAAGGGGCCACAGGCATTTGAAGATTTCAAATCTGTATGCACTTTTGCTTAGGGGCAGGGAACTGTGTCATTATGTAGAAAGAGTCAGGCCCCTCCCTTGGAGAGGAACTTATATGCTCAGGTGAGGTTGACAACTCTTACCTTTTTAGGTCAATTGCAAGAGCTCTGATGTGTTGTAATCTATCTGTGGGCTTTTAACCACGCCCACAGCATGCCCATCACTATCACTCGTTCATGGGCTTGCCTTCCAAAACTCCTTTGTTACCATTGGTAAATGCTTTACCTTTGTCCCTCTTTGGGGCAGTTCTGTTACCGCCTAGGCCATCGACCCTGTTACATGAACAATTGCACGTTTGCTGATACGTTTGTCTGCGAGCAAACTTCTTGTTCCTTTGTGTCTCTCCTTCGCGCTCATGGCGGCCGTGGCGCTTTGAAGTGGCTTGCTTATGTCAACTGTTTTACTTTTCATTTTTTCTGTTTGGTATAGGAACCAGGAACAATTTTTAGGGCTCAGACCTGATATAAAGCTAATAGCTTCCAGCTAGGCTAAGAAAAGTCTGCTCTGACGACTCTGTTTTAGACACGGAACAAAATGGATTTGAAATAACAGGCACTTATCAACAGTGTTTTATATCCACCAAATTAAAGTTTCATGGATTACAGGTACTGTTCAATAACAGGGCACACGGGTGTCTATGCTAGAAAAATATGAATCTACATACTTTAATTTGGGAGCCTGTCAGACATACTGACCTGGCCACAGTCATGTGTCATGTGTTTGGCAAAGCCAAGCACACGACAGAAATGGTGCATATGGCGTGAAGTTAGAGTCCTCTGCACCCATCTTTGGAAGTGGTTCCATGCAGTTTTAATTTAAAAAAGCAGTGCTGCACTGGACCAACCAGCAGGCAAGTCTGGCAGGAGGTTGCACTCATATTGCCAGTCAGGTGAGAACAGGAGTGAGGAGTTGCCTGAAGCTAATCAAGTCTGACGCACCAGAACAAACCTCCATCCTAAGTTGAGGTCAAACATGAGATGAGAAAAGAAAACAGGTGAAGGAGACAAGCAGAAATTGGATCCTTGCAGGGAAGAGAGAACAATATAAAGGGAGCGATGGAAAGCAGCACTTATGTGGGAGAAAACATGATGATAAGGGAGGGAAGACAGGACACCCAAGGCAAAGAACATTAAACATCCATATCTGAAGGGAGTGAAGAGGACAAAGCGTCAAAATGGTACAGAGCGTGAGAACAATGAGAAGGAATTGGAGGTCAGATATAGAAGGTAAATATGGTAAGGATGAGAAGAAAAAATAAAGGAGTCCATGATAACAGTAAAAAGGAAAGGATTGCTGTGGAGAGAAAACTTGACAACAGCTGAAAGAAGAGAAATAACGCAAGAAGATCCATTGGCTAAGTGAGACGCGAAGAAAGCAAAACAGAATTAGGACAGAGGGGAAGAAAAGGGAATATTTCTATTCCTCTGGTATGTCCTTGTTTTTGCTTTGAAAGTTAATTCTAATTGTTGGGGTGTGCACCCGGAATATCAAATCAACTATTGATTGGACAGTATGTACAGGACAAAATATTGCAAAAATATAATATCGACAGGTAGGTAAGTCTACATTTTCTGTACCTAACCCTATATATGTGCCTACGTGGCACATATATCTTTAGGCTACATAGGTGTGGAGTTAGCAATAGTAAATCTATACCTTCCTATTTGCACTTACCTTTCTATATCTTGTCCCTCGATATTTTGCCCTTCATATTATTGTGCGACAATGTTGTTGGTGTTTATGTCCCGTAGTACAATGATTTTGTAGGCAATGGAGAAACACATTATGAAGTAGAGAAAGAGTGAGAAGGAGAAAGAAACATTGGATGTGCAGTGTGAAAAGTGAGCAAGTATGCAGAAGCATTGACAAAATAAATAGATCTGACTTTAAATGTAAGACACATGTAAGTACAAACATTCACACATGCTGTTTGATACTCTGCATGCCCACATGCTGTTTATCAATTTAAACAAGACCCTAATGGTTTTGCCAATGCTGGGAAAAATTACCAAAAAAGAGCTGTTTTCTGGTTAGAATGCATAAAGAAAGATAAACAAGTGAATGCCGCAAATAGCTTGATGCTTAACTGTACGTCCCTCCAAATCCGGCACTTTGTGTAATAAGATCCCAGAAGCATAAATAAGAACATTTGTTTTGCATGAGGATACACATTGTGATGCAACGTGAAAACGGTGCCATGGGAAGAAGGATGAAGGGGAACAAAGGCCCAGATTTACGGCAAAGTGGTGCTGTGCGGTGCTGCTCCAAAAATAGTAGCTCTGTGCTGCACCACTTTTAAACCCAGGGATGTGCCGTATTTACAGGAATAAGGGGCATCCCTGTGTTTCTTCCGCGCCTGTGCTGAATTAAGCTGCCTGCTCCATACAGGGATCCTTGGTTCATTGAGCAAGGGTGTCTGCGTTGAGGGGATAGATTGTTTATGTGCACGAAGATATGCCTTCCTGCACAAAAACAATCTACAATGGCAATTTGGCGCTTCTAGTGTGTTGCAAAATGCAAAGTACCAAAGCGTCATTTTTGAATAATTGTTTATGTGCAGAAGGGATACCTTCCTGGACATAAACAATCATTAATGGCCTTTTGCTCCTTCTGAATGCAGAATGCATCACACATAGAAAGAGCAAAAAACGAGGAGGAATAAAAGTATTCCTCCTAGCTGTGCAATGCTAACGCCACCCCAGATTTTGGTGCTGCCTCAGATTGATGTCTTCTTGTAAATCTGGGGCAGCGTCAAAAGCAATGGGTGTTGCAGAGGAACGCCCACAGCAACACCCATTGCATGCCCCTCTGACGCAGAAAACTGTGTCGGAGGAGCCCATATTTACAAGGAGGTGTTAAGCCACAAAAAGTGGCTTACCGCCTCCTTGTAAATATGATGCAGTGAAAAGTGCCACCGGAGTGACAGCCATGCGACGCGAAGAGTTGAGAAGAACTATCTGCAAGCCAGACTGACCTTTTACTCTTTCAGGTATTTCCCGGTGGGCTGAAGCCATTGGAGGGTAGCCTTCAAAGCCCAGGGCTGTTGCTGGTGCATTTGTCACTCTCCCCAGCACCCCAAGGATAATTGCAGCTGTCACATGGGGGCTTCAAGAGCAAACAAGCATTTGCAATGCAATGGGTCTCACGTTTGCTCAAGTTAGAGCTATTAGCATTGAAAATTCCTAACTGGACCTTTCTTGCCACATAAAATAACAAGCATTTGCAATGCAACCGGTCTCGTGTTTGCTTGAGCTAGAGCAGTGGTTCCCAACCTTTTGTGGACCCCCATTTTATCAATACTGGATCCCGGGGACCCCCACTGAATCATTATTGGAACCCAGGGACCCCCACTCAGTCATTACTGATAGCTGGGACCTAATATTATTACATTTTTTAAGCAGTCGCGGACCCCCTGAGGAGGCTTCGAGGACCCCCAGGGGTCCCCGGCCCACAGGTTGGGAACCACTGAGCTAGAGCAATTAGCATTGTAAACTCCTACCCAGACTTTTCTTGCCACATAAATTTAAATTGAAAATAAAACAGTTTTACATAACTAACTGGACTTTTCTTGCCATATAAACTGAAGAGTAAAAGTTTCACATAAGCGAGCTGACGGCCGCCATCAGTGTAAAGCAGACACACAAAGAGAAAACAAATTGTAGTGAAACCTATGGCAAAAGTGCAATTATCCATGTAACTCACAAAAGTGCAATTATCTACGTAACTGGCAAAAGTGCAATTAACTATATAACAGGGTTGATGTCATGCAACGCTCTCAACTTCTGCCCAGCGAGATTGCGCTGTGAAAAAAGTAGTCCAGAACCGGACGGAAAATGTGGAGCCTCGTATGTTTTCAGTACTTGGTCACTGCACTCGAGGAGGGCTAAACACCTGAAAAGGCATGACTTATGCTTGCCTTTCACTAATGAAAGCAAGCAGATTTTAAAAGGCACCAATGAAAGAAACTGACGTGAAATGGGCATGGTTTGAAGCCCAAAGAGAGATTACAACACGGGACGGAGCGCTTTGCACTCGCCCGTAAAAACGAAAAGTGAAACAGTTGATATAAGCAAGTCAATTCAAAGCACCACGGCTGCCATGAGCATGAGCGTGAAAGTTATTGGCTCTCTGCGTGAATGTCTAGAAAGGATCGTGGCTGGGAGGAAAGGCAAACCGAAACCTGAAGCAGGGCCATCACACGCTGTAACAGGAGAAAGCGTGACGTAGTCTGATGGGCAACAAAAATGTTTACTTAGTGAAATTGCCTGGGAGGCAACTCAGCACACAAAGGAGGAACATTTCACAAAATGCACCAATAAAAATTAAGCATTTAAGACAAGCACAACAAAGATTGAATAGTAGTAGTGGGTGTGGATAAAAGCCCACAGAGAGATTACAACAGGCCAGAGCGATTGCGCGCTCGACCCTAAAAAGAAGGGGGGGGAAGGTGGTGGAGAGAAAGAGACCAAAGAGATAGAAGACAGATTGGATGGATAGAAAGAGGCAGCGCAAGGAGAGGAAGGGAGTGGGGCCGGTTTGCACATTTTTGCCAGAGCTGCTTTAGGTTCCCCAGTGCAGCCCCAAATGTTGTGAGCCGGTTCTGCTTCACCGTTTCCAGCTGTATTGGGAGCCAAAAAGCACGTCTTTTCTTCCCCTGTTTTTCTCTAGTCTGCTGCCGCATGCCTCAGGGTGGATGAATGTGTCAGCACAAGGCTGCAGCTGCTTTTCCTGGGAGGCACAGTCTGGCCGCCCCAGCAAGAAACATATTCTAAACAAATGCAAATTTTCAGCAGCTTCAAAGGAGCAGCTAGCTTGTGGAACAGGAGGACAGCAGGAATGTGTCTTGATGAGCTATTCAAGGGGATAACGGGCTGGTGGTGTATTCTGCAGCCAGTGGTTAGTTCAGTGGGGAGATGGTGAAACAGTGCAGCTCACTGTCAGACGCAGAGCCCCTGCGGCACTGGTGAGCGCGGGTCCACTGCACGGTAATTGTGGCTGTCTTTTACTGCCCAAGCAGAGGGTAGAAAGGCCTGTTTTTCTTGCTTGCACTAGGGCCCAGGGCACCCTTGTTGAGGCACAGTGGCATGTACCACAGTATGTATGTCATATGATTTTGCCAGTTTTCATGCAGTCATTGAGCGAGGAGCCAATATCACAAAGTGAACGCAAGGTGAGCTGGAAGCCCCTGTATAACGTCGCTTTCAGCTCTTGTGTGGAGGCTGTGCAGGGTTGCAGGTTCTTACAAGTTTTATAACTATTAGAGGACACTGGCGGTGGCGTGGGAAGCCACCGTTGTGTTATTATGTCTGGTATTAACCAATACCTTATGATTTTACTAAAACCATGACTGCAATATACTCTTACCTATGGGGGCTTTTAGCTATCACTTATCACCCATTGGATTGTTGTTGTGTCATTCATATTTTACTTCTACCCACTACAGGCTACAGCATGGGGCAGTGAGTCAGCCCACTTTAGCCACTGACTCACCGCAGTGTGAGTTACAATATTTTACTCTTTCTCAAGTCATGTATCTGCACACAAAGGAGTTCCTTCGATGCCATGAACTACTATGGCAATGTATGCTTTTGGTGACTAAACAATACCTTTGCTTTCAGCCAGTTTTTTAAAGTTTGATGAAGGGCCCTACGGCGTCCCCAGCAATAACGTTTTGCAATTACAATGGAAAACTAGCAATGATAAAGCCACCAGACTGGTGGCCTGCACAATAATTATTGGCTTTGCCAATGCTTGTTTGGGGGAGGGGTAGGAGTGACCTGTCCTTCCAAGGTCTTCCTTTGCTGCTCAGGCAGTGATAGGCTCAAAGCCCCATCCATCTTCCTGAACCTCTCTCTCCACCACCCTCCAGTGCAACATCTCCTCCAAGGCCACTCCTGATCCGTAAGCTCACTCCCAGATAATGTTTTCAAAGTTGGCAGATCTGCATTCCATTATCTAGGAAAGCCTATTCTTATAATCAGTGAAATCCTAATCAGAAATAGCAAGGACTGTATAGTGTTTGTGGGAACAAATTAGTCCTCAAATTGAGGGGTTCCACGGTCGCCATTGACAATACCTTTGTGAATGCTCAACTATAGAGGGCACACCAAGCTAAGTGAGGAACTGATCTTAATATTAAAATATGCATTGAAGCGTGGAACCCAGGATTGAAGGTTACCTGGAATTACATAGGCCATGTGTGGTCTTGGACATGCATTAAGCTACCTGCCACCCTCATGAGCAGATGGTAACGAAGACAGCCAGCTCATGACAGCTGTATGGGACAAAATGGCCTCTTTTTTAATGACTTTTAGTCAGAATCACATCTGTTTATATAAAAACACTCATTTTCTGGGCAAGATATAATAACAGAGTGTGATTTTAAGTTTAGGGAACTTTGGCAGCACAAGCAAGATGATCCAGGGAGATAAACACTCTCCCTCATAACTCGTTAACATCCAGGTCGTACGCCCAGATCCCAGGAAGGCCAATTCAGTCTTCCAGTCTTCAGAGGTCTGCAAATTGAGTACTATTAAATTGGGTACTAGAACTAGTAATATCTGACTTTTACAGTGCTTTGAAACAGCAGAAATAGAGTGTGGACTTTTACAGTGCTTTGAAACAGCAGAACTAGAGTGTGGAGCGCTATATTAAAACGCAACTGGTTGTATGACCTGAACTTTTTTACAAGCTTGACCAAGAGAGGTGCTTAAAGTGGTGCTTAAGTTGCCAACTCATTTTGTGGATGTATAATTCTTATTGCCTTGTCACAGCACATTGTGAAATACACAAGGGACATTTTTTGTTTTAGGGGTGTAAATATGATTAGAAATTAGAATTACAATAATTAAATAATCCAGATTTTTCTCTCGTTCCTGAATTGCAGAATATTTTTGTCTTCCATCAGTAGGAAGGGTAACCTGCCTTCCCGTTCTTAGCATCTAGTAGGTTTCTGCAGGGTAATTTAAAATAATATAATTGTATAACTTTTAAATATCTCCTTATGACCTCTACAAGCTTTACAAACTCATAAACTCATTGACCTCTGCCACAGTTTGCTCCTATAGAACGATTTAGGCACTCACGGAGCACATGACATATCGAATCATACTTTTGCCGCGTGGTGCATGTGCGCTATTTGCGCTCTTGTTTCTGAGATGCTCTTGAGAGAGGGTTGGCACCCTAATGCGTCTCTTGACTGCACTTGCCATCCTGCTGCATGGCTTGCATATTCATGTAACTCCCCCCTGCTGCATGGCTTACATATTCATGCATCCTCTGAGACCACCCTGCTGCATGGATTGCAGATTCATGCATTCTCTGAGACCATCCTGCTGCATGGATTGCAGATTCATACATCCTTTGAGACCACCCTGCTGCATGGATTGCAGATTCATACATCCTTTGAGACCACCCTGCTGCATGACTTGCAGATTCATATATCCTTTGAGACCACCCTGCTTCATGGGTTGCAGATTCATGCATGCTTTGAGGCCCCCTGCTGCATGACTTGCAGATTCATATATCCTTTGAGACCACCCTGCTTCATGGGTTGCAGATTTATGCATCCTTTGAGACCACCCTGCTGCATGGATTGCAGATTCATGCACCGTTTCAGACCACCCTGCTGCACGAGTTGCAGATTCATGTATCCTTTGAGACCACCCTGCTGCATAGTTTGCAGATGTATGCATCCTCTGAGACCACCCTGCTGCATGACGTGCAGATTCCTGTATGCTTTGAGGTCAGTCTGATGCATGGCTTTCAGATTCATGCATCCGAGACCACCCTGCTGCATGGATTGCAGATTCATGCATCCTTAGGTAGCACCTTTCTACATTGATTGCAGATTCATGCATCCTTTGATAGCACCTTTCTGCATGGATTGCAGATTCGTGCATCCTTTGATAGCACCTTTCTGCATGGATTGCAGATTCGTGCATCCTTTGATAGCACCTTTCTCCATGGATTGCAGATTCGTGCATCCTTTGATAGCACCTTTCTCCATGGATTGCAGATTCGTGCATCTTTTGATAGCACCTTTCTGCATGGCTTGCAGATTCGTGCATCCTTTGATAGCACCTTTCTGCATGGCTTGCAGATTCGTGCATCCTTTGATAGCACCTTTCTGCATGGATTGCAGATTCGTGCATCCTTTGATAGCACCTTTCTGCATGGCTTGCAGATTCATGCATCCTTTGATACCACCCTGCAGCAGGGTTTGCAGATTCATGCATCCCATGCCCACTCTGTTCAATTGTAAATCACAATATTGAAGCCAATAATTTCAAACTGCACATGTATCAACTTCACAATATTGACCGACATCATAGCAAAAGGGAAGCATATAAAGGAGAGTTTAGGTGTACTATTGCTACTCCACATCGAAGCACTTTGACAATATGCCGATAATCAATATTGTGAGAGAAAACACTCTGCTTCTGAAATAAGGTTTGCTCACTCATGCATCCGTAGATCTCTCTTCTTGCCTTACTAGAGGACACTATGCATACCTAAGCACTCCTTGACCAATCTTACTGAAGCACCAGACTTTGCACGCTCGTGCATCCATAGATCTCTCTCACCGCCTTACTGCAGGACACTATGCATACCTAAGCACTCCTTGACCAATCTTACTGAAGCACCAGACTTTGCACGCTCGAGTATCCATAGATCTCTCTCATCACTGACTGCAGCACACTATGCATACCTAAGCACTCCTTGACCAATCTCACCAAAGCATCCGACTTCGCACGGCCGTGCATCCACAGATCTCTTTCTCCGCCTTACTGCAGCACACTATGTATACTTAAGCACTCCTTGACCAATCTTACTGAAGCACCAGACTTTGCACGCTCGAGCATCCTGCAGCAGTCTAGCATTCTTAAGTAACCCTTGACCAATCTTGCTGAAGAAGGCACTCTGTTCGCTCATGCATCATTTGCCTGCTGACGTCATGCTCCGGAAGCAGCATTTGCACGTTCATGCATCCCTTGGCTTTCAGACCGTGCTATTGCTGGATGATTTGCACAGTACCGCATCCCTTGACACCTCTCACCGTTTACTTTCAGCAGTTTATACAGTCTTGCAACCTTTGACCTCTCTTTGCATTCTTCTGTAGCAGGATTTGTACATCCTTTAATATCTGACCGTGTGCTTTTACCACACTGTTCACACGTGTACATCTCTTTTCTTTCAGCATGCTCCTGTCTGACTTATGCAGCAGCATTTAACCCTTTGTTGCATGCGTCTTCAGCATGATTTGCATCATCTCATGCCCCAGAAGGAAGACATTGCACACTTATGCATCCCTTAACCACTCTTACTTCAGGGTTCATTCTCACACAAACGTGGGTGCTTCTTGCATTCCACCATGGTACTATAAAAATGTGCTGCATACTTACAGGTCCTTTACAGTGGTTAATTTGTAAATAAAAACGTGCCGGTGCCCAAAGCCCTCTTCTTAAACATGCGGCTGCTGCAATTAAATGTACGAACACAGAAAACTGAGACAGCGTAATCCTGAAGCCATCTCGGGCCTCTTCAATCCATTTACAGCCAATCCTTGCCCTTTCAGCTCACTCTTGCATCTTTTGGTTTTTCCCTTTGTGAAGCTTTTTCGTTTTTCTCTTCCTCCGTCTTTTTTTTCATATGTGTTTTGCTTACAGTAAATGCTTGAGGCAGAAAAATAAGTGCCGGCCCTCAAAAATAAGTGCCAGTGCCCCCCAACTGAAACAACAAGCACAAATTAAGCACTGGTCCTTTAGAGCCTCTCATGCCAACCTCTTACTTTAGGGTTCACATGTATGTATGCTTCTTGCATCCCACCATGCCACCAGTGGTGGCTGGTGATTGCAAAAAGTGGTGGGGCTTAAGTCAATACATGGAACTACATCATGTAAAGCCAAAGTCAGTGGTATTCATTTTATCGACCTCAGCGGGATGAACTGTTGACTGAACTTACCAGGAATCATTTGACAGTGTACTATAGAGTCAACCACAGATCCTTCCAATGAATACATTCCTTAGTGAGATGGTGAAGTAAAGGGAAAACTTGAAGAGGTTTTTATCTTTACTTTGCAGGCACTCAGAATAGATTTGGATTTACTTTTTTTCTTTAGTCACCCAATGCGCTGCCATCCTGGGTCATGTGTGGAGGTCACTTTCACAGCTGTGACACTTCACTTGCACTGATGGCAGGCCTGACATGCTGAGATCCTGATAAGCATTTCGTCCTGTCACTTGTACAAAATACAAAATAAAAGCAGATACGGCCTGATATTAGAGAATAAAAAGTATGCAGTATTTCAAACTGTTTTTAATCTTGCCCCTTCCATTTCGTCACAGGGTGGGTTGTGGTTATCGATTCCACTTCCTGATTCCACAGACACCACCACCCTTTGACAAAATATAGAAGGCTGGGGAAAGTGTTCTTGGTTGACGTTGAGCCTCCTGGAGCCTGAGATGAAGGGTGAAAAGCCCAAGGCTAATTTCTATATTGCCGCCAGAAAGAGGAGGAGACTGGGAAATGACGTCACCTGGGATCCGAGGCGACACAAGGGCTGACTGTGCATAAGCCCTGTTTATGCTATGAAAATGCACTCAGAGGTGCAGTGAGTGCAGCTGCTGAAAGTGCTTGACTGCTGATCTCTCAGTCTCAGAGCAAAGCAGTCAGGCTTGAGCTACATTTACTATGTCTAAGTAACTAACTTTATTTATGGCAGAATACACTTGGTGGGTGGAGCCCCAGTGCTCCCAAGCATGGGCCTCTGCTGAAATGGCACAAAGGACAGTCCTGCACATTCATTCATAAATCACCACTGACGGTGTACTTAGTGCAAGGCTTCCACACATGTATACCTCTTGAATGCAGGCACATTTTTGTATCCTCCTCAAATCACACCATGGTTTTGGTGTAGAGTTTTTACAAGTGTTTGTTTCTTCCTTCCTGCCATACTCTGTTAGGAAGGCTGTGCACATTCATGTATCGTTTGTGCTCGCACGCCATATATTTTTTAAATCAGGGTTTACACCTTCATGCTTGCCTTCAGCACTGACATCACATGTATGCATACCCCTGTCTCGCCATACTTCTTTTGGAAGTCGTGCACACTCATGCATCTCTTAGTTTTTGATGCGACACCTTACTGCAGGGCTCCCACACTTGTATACCTCTTCTCACTCGCCAAGTTTTTTCAGCCAGGCATTGTACACTCATGCATCCCCTCACCTCTTGTGCCACACTTAGAAATGGGGTCTCTGGTTGGCAGTGGTTTGCACCCTTTCCAAGTAGGGACCATCACTCTAGTCGGGGTAAGAGAGTTGCACAGCTAAGATAACCCCGGTTCACCCGTTTGATAGCTTGGCATGCGCAGTCAGACTTATCTCAGAGGCAATGTGTAAAGACTTTGTACACACACTCACACATACACACAGTAAAAACACTAAAAAAGGACTCCACACCAGTTTAGAAAAATAGACAATATTCAGCTGAATAACACAAGACCAAAACAACAAGAATTCATCATAGACAAGTAAAGATATCACTTTTAACAATGTGAAATGAGTCTTAATCCAGAGGAATCAATGGTTGTATCTCTTTTAACACACAGTAACTGGAATGCATCAAAAACAAAGATGTAGCGGGCCGCAGAGGAGTTGAGGCACCAGAAAAGCAAAGCAATGCACCGGTTCCTTACTGCGCAGGGAAGGTGATGCATCGGTTCCTTACTGACAGGGGAGGTGATGCGTTGATTCTCTCCTCGCAGGAGAGACGATGTGTTGGTTCCTTACTGGCATGGGAGGTGATGCGTCGGTTATTTAGCCGCAAGGCAGCCGCTACATCAATTCTTCTGCAACAAGCCAGGTGTTGTGTCAATATTCAGCCGTGGCACGTTGATGCGTGGATTTTCTTCCTCAGGACACTAGTTTCTACTTCCAAGGGCCCAGGGACTAGATTTAGCAACACTTGGCATGTCAGGACGCTCAGCAGCAGTCCCCAGGCACTGGCAGATTAAGGCCCTCATTACAACCCTGGTGGTCAAAGACCGCCAGGGGTGAATTGGCAATCGTACCGCCAACAGGCTGGCAGTACAATTCGCCATATTTTGACGCCGCGGTCACACCGCCGGGACCGGCGGTTTTCTGCCATCGTTGTCCCGGTGGTTATAATCCGCCAGGGCAGCGCTGCTTGCAGAGCTGCCCTGGGGATTATGACTCCCCTTCCCGCCAGCCTGTCCATGGCGGTCTCCGCCATGGAAAGGCTGGCGGGAAAAGGAGTCGCAGGGCCCCTGGGGGCCCCTGCACTACCCATGCACTTGGCATGGGCAGTGCAGGGGCTCCCAGGCACAGCCCCACCTTGCTTTTCACTGTCTGCAGAGCAGACAGTGAAAAGCGCGACGGGTGAAGCTGCATCCGTCGCACGGCCGCAACACCGCCGGCTCCATTAGGAGCCGGCTGCAATATTACGGCCGACATCCCCGCTGGGCCGCCTGCCAAGGTTGTAATGAGGGCCTAAGTCTTTGATGTCCCTGAGACTTCTAAGAGAAGGCAAACTCAGTCCAAGCCCTTGGAGAACCTTTGGAAGCAGGATGTAGAAAGCAAAGTCCAGCCCTTCCAGGACAGAAGCAGCATGCAGCAGGCCAGCACAACAAAGCAATAGGCAGAGTAGCAGTTCCTCCTATAGCATCCAGCTCTTCTTCCTGACAGAATGTCCTCAGTCCAGAAGTGTTCTAACATTGTGGTCTCCTAGGCCCAATACTTATACTAATTTCTGCCTTTAAAGTAGGCAAACTTCAAAGGTAAGTCTTTGTAGTGAACAAGACCCTGACTTTCCTGCCGTGGTACAAACACACTCCTGGGGGTTGGATACTGCTTTGTGTGAGGACAGGCATAGCCCTATTCAGGGGCAAGAGTTAGATGCTCCCTCCACTCTAGCCCAGGAAGACCCATCAGGATATGCAAAGCACACCTCAACTCCCTTTGTGTGACTGTCTAGAGTGCATTCACAAACAGCATAACTGTCATCCTGACCCAGGCGTGTATGCCACAGCCAGGCAGAAGGACTGAATGGTCGAGCAAAAAAATGGCCACTTTGTACAACTGGCATTTTCAAATTTCCAATTTAAAAACCGGCTTCACCAAAAGATGTATTTTGAAATTGTGAGTTCAAAGACCCCAAACTCAAATCTCTTTCTGCTCCTAATGGCAAATTACACTTAAAAGATATTTCAAGGCAATCCTCATGTTACCCTATGGGAGAGATAGGCCTTGCAACAGTGAAAGCTGAATTTAGCAGTATTTCATTATCAGAATATGTGAAACACACCAGTACATGTCCTACCTTTTAAATACACTGTAACCTGCCCATTGGCTGCCGTGAGCCTAACTTAGGGGTGACTTACATGTAGTAAAAGAGGAGGTTTGGACCTGACAAGTGGGTGCACTTGCCAGGTTGAAATGGCAGTTTAAAACTGCACACACAGACACTGCAGTGGCAGGTCTGAGACATGTTTACAGGGCTACTCTTGTGAGTGGCACAATCAGTGCTGCAGGCCCACTAGTAGCATTTGATTCACCTCTAGTGCACTGTCCTAGGGACTTACTAAGAAATCAAATAAGCCAATCTGTGATAAACCAATCAACAACACAGTTTAGACAGAGAGCACGTGCACATTAGCCCTGGTCAGCAGTGGCAAAGTGCCCAGAGTCCTAAGGTGAGGAGCAAAAACGAAATTCAGCATAGGCTCAAGAACAGGAGGTCAGAAGCCAAAGAGACAGGGGAACCCATTCTGATAGTTGACAGGTCTAACACACGCTCTTACTTAACAGATTCTCCCCATGCTCCTGAAGGAGATGTTTGCACACTCTTGCATCACTTAACCTCCATGCGGGTTGTTACTTCAGGGATCCTCTCAACCAATCATTCGGGCTGTTACTTGCAGGATTCTCTCCATGCTCCAGTAGGAAGTCTTTGCACACTCATGCTTCCCTTAACCTCTTGTGCTGCACTCATTTTGACTATATGATGAGTCAAAACTGCCACGAGCCAAACCCTCATCTCTCTTCAGCAAGTTAATTAATCACCAGAGTTTTCTTGACATTTTTATTGTTGCCTGAAAATTGATGAACACAAGAGGAGCTCTGCGGCAGGTGCTTTTAAACCTATAAAATGTTTCAGAACATAGCGCCCCCAATCTAGGCGCCAGGTGCGGTGTCACTGGTTGCACTGCCTTAAAGCTGTCCTTGTTCTAACCTTTCATGCAGCGCCCTTTCTTCAGACATTCTCTTCATGTTCCTGCAGGGCGTATTTACACACTCGTGCGTCCTCTAAGCTCTCCTGCTGCACTCCTATTTTAGGGATTCTCTATCGTCATGTTCCTGAAGGAGATCTTTGCACGTGCATGCAACCCCTAACCTCTTGTGCTACGCACTTACTTCAGAGATCCTCTCCATGCTCCAGAAGGAGGTCTTTGTACACTTGTGCCATGCTCTTACTTCAGGGATTGTCTTCATGTTCCTGAAAGAGGTCTTTGCACACTTGTGCGTCCCCCTCACCTCTTGTGCCACGCTCTTACTTCTGGGATTCTCCCTGTGCTCCTAAAGGAGGTCTTTACGCACTCCTGCACCCTCTATCCTCTCCTGCTGCGCTCTTACTTAAGGGATCCTCTCCATGGCCCTGAAGGAGGTCTCTGCGCGCTCATGCATCCTCTATCCTCTCCTGCTGCGCTCTTACTTAAGAGATCCTGTCCATGGTCCTGAAGGAGGTCTCTGCGCGCTCATGCATCCTTTATCCTCTCCTACTGCGCTCTTGCTTCAGGGATCCTCTCCATGGTCCCGAAGCAGGTCTTTGCACGCTCATGCATCCTCTATCCTCTCCTGCTGCGCTCTTACTTAAGGGATCCTCTCCATGTCCTTGAAGGAGGTCTCTGCGCACTCGTGCATCCTCTGTCCTCTCCTGCTGCGCTCTTACTTAAGGGATCCTCTCCATGGTCCTGAAGGAGGTCTCTGCGTGCTCATGCATCCTTTATCCTCTCCTGCTGAACTCTTACTTCAGGGATCCTCTCCATGGTCCTGAAGGGGGGTCTCTGCGCGCTCATACATCCTCTATCCTCTCCTGCTGCGCTCTTACTTCAGGGATCCTCTCAATGGTCCTGAAGGAGGTCTCTGCGCACTCATACATCCTCTATCCTCTCCTGCTGCGCTCTTACTTCAGGGATCCTCTCCATGGTCCTGAAGGAGGTCTTTGCCCACTCATGCATCCTCTCGTGCGCACTATTACTTCGGGATTCTTCCCGTGCTCCTGAAAATGGCACTGCACACTCACAAACCCTCTGTGACTCCCATGTTGCGCGCTGCTACTGCGGGCGCCCTGCAGGACCGGGCCAGGGCCACCCTACGTGCCCCTCTCCCTACCCAGGAGCGCTGCCTGGCCTCCTCCGGTTCATTGGGCTGCACAAGCCCTGTTCTCCCTTCTCCCTCCCCCGAGCCCCTGTATCCAGGCAACCCCACGCTGCATTAGTCTGCTCTGATTGCTCCAAGAGGACGCTGCCAGAGGCGGCTGCTCTGCCAGGACATGTGGAGATTCCCTGCCAGTCGCGTGGCTCTGAAAGGCCAGATTCTGCCGCATACCAGCCGGTGTCTGCCAAGTGACTGACTCTGCACCGCCCCTACTGGCCTCTCAGAGGCATCGGTCTGCCAGGACCTTCCAGGTGAATTCGAGAGGCTCCTTGCAGGCTCAGGCAGACTGACAGCTCTTTCTTTTTACTATCAGTAAAATGGAGCCGAGAGATAAGTCCTCGATGCTGATATTTAGTCCTTCGACCACAAATAAAATACGTCATCACCGCAAACCCAGGTGCGCCTCCTCCAGATTCCTGCCATTTTCCTTCTTTACCCTCCCACACTGTGATTGGCTGGAAGAGTCATCACTTCCTCGTGGGTAGCTATCAGCGCGCACCACGATCGCACTAGTGAGTATGTAATGTGTTGTGTTAATTTTCACTCAAAACAATAATGACGTGTTTTGATATAGTGCTTCATGCTGCAGTTTTGGCGTTCTACCTTATTTATAGAGGCTTCCAGCCAGCTCTCTTCATCCACTGGTCTGTTGTTGTGTCATTTAGATTTTCTTGCACCCACTATGGCGTATCAAATGGAGCAATAAGCCCACCTCAGCTATTGCCAATATTCGCTGTGAGTGATGTCACTCTGCACTTTCACAAAAAGCACACATTTTTGAAAAATTAATTAAATAACTTTAAAAATATGTACAAAATCTAGATTCTGCAGAAGAATGACTGTTACATTATGATAATAATTAATTGAGGCCAATATTGCCCACAGTTGTGCTCTGGCACTATATAGGGGAAACCGCAGAGCTGATCTCATCACTTGGCAAAGCCCCAGGTTTTTAATTGTTTAGAAAATGCAAGGCACTTTGCTTAAGTTCTCATGTTCTGCAGGAGCGAGTTCTAAGACTTTGCGGCTTAAAAGGAAAAAGCGCAACAACTACCCGGTGTGTTTTGCACTCTTTTGGAATGGACAAAACATTTCCAACAGAATAACGGAGAGTTATAGAGGGACAATAAACTGGACGCACTTGCTGCAAGAGAAGGAGGGCCCAGCTAGACACTTGAGCACAGCACGCTAACTAGGTAGCTAATGCAGTCCGGCCAGATGTCCATGAGTAGAACCAAGGCCAAGTTGTAAGAGGGCTGCAGAGTTTTTAACCGCTGAAGATGACTAATGGTGTAGGACGGAAGACTAAGGTACTCAGAGTTGCAGGAGTCCACGATGGAGCAACAAGGTTCTGGAAGAAGAGAAAGGATCTGGGGGAGTAAAAACTAAACAGATGTGACCTTATGTATCTGAAGTAATAATGCAAGCTCCTGACCAAATATGAACCCAGGATGATGAAAAGGAGTCATAGGAAAGGGAGGAATGCCAAGACTGGAAGGTTACCCACTCCTTGACCAGATGCTAGTGGGTCCACTGGTGATAGGACCTTAGTCTTCTTACACTTTAGTTTGAGTGAGTTCCTATTCAATCAGTGAGGAATGAGACACTGGAACAAGTAACATTCCCGCCCTCGTTTGATGATGTCAAAGGAGGGGATAGGATGATTGATTTGGAATAGTTTTCTTTCTGAAGGCAGAAATTTTAAAAAGACGAAGTCTTTGGCCCTAAAGTGAGAAGATCTGAGATGACCTGCTTAGGTTGCGAGCTCCAGACTGGAGTGATTAAGGACAAGGCGGAGAGGTTGGTGCTGGTTTCAATGGGGTGCAGTTTAAACCAGCTCAGGACTGATGTCACGTGTTAGCCTAGTTGCGGCACAGAAGGTGGCTTTCAACAGGGCCAAGTTCATCTTTGGAATGATGGTAGTAGTGGCAACAATAGGCATAACAGCATTAGGGACTGTACCACTGCTAAAGGGAACATGGACGTCATTTCCCAACGAATATCACTCTTTTAGCCTTTTGATAGCCAGTGCTTTAGGTGGGCAGGTACTATTAAGTACTCAGTACCTGCACTTCTTTAATTTGGAAGGGATGGTACCAGCACTTCTCAGCAGTGCTCCGATGCTTTTAATGGGAGGGTACCAGCCCTTCTCCCAGCAAACAGGTATGATAGCAGTGCTAAAAAACATATGAGCCAGTTCCCTAAGCGGTAAAGGTTCTGAGAGACCTCAAGAGCTCAGGCAGAGTCAGTCTGCTGTATTTGAAATGAGGCCAACTTTGTCACAGCCCTCAACCACCCACCCCCACAAATTAAAACTTGCTGTGAGACTGACTGTTCCTCCCCTGCCTAAGGTTTAATAAATGACTGATTCTACTGCAGCCCCGCGCCTTTCAGGGGCACCAGCCTCTAGTAGATTTTCCTAGGGGTCAGTATTTTATGCTCTGTCAGTATCTTGATTTCACATAGACAGAATTAGAACCTAGAGATACACTGGTGCACAATGAAAAGCCATGATTGGACTACACAGCTACACAGAGGGTCTACTTGGATTCTTTGACAGCCCTCTTAGTTTTTAACTCCTGCCGCTCATAGTTTATACTAAGTGGTGTCTCAAGCCACGAAAGGTTAATTGTCTGAAACAGAGTGTGATAACAGCGTGTGCTGTGTGCAGGGATGCAGGCAGTGCTCAACGACACCGTTTTTTGGAGACCTGGACATGCTTATCATCAGACTTTCCCCCCCAAAAAGAGATTAAAGTCAGATAGGGGAGGAAGCAGTGCTTTAAATGGGCCGGTACTCTCCGGTACGGAGTACCGGCACTTTTTTATTTTGCGAGGGAGAGTACCGGCATATCTCAAGAAAAACGCAATACTTTTAATTGGAGAGTACCGGCACTTCTCAGAAACAAGCAGGTACTCTGGTACAGAGTACCTGCACTTCTATTTTTCCATTTAAAGCACTGGGAGGAAGAAGGATGAAAAGAAAGGCTAACATGGGGAAGAGGGAGGGATAAACAAGCATTTGCAAAGCGCTGTTAAATAAAGAGAAAATGTAGTCCAGAAACCATACGGAAAACATGGAGCCTTGTATGTTTCCAGAAGTTGGTTGGTGCGCTTGAGGAGGGCTAAAGACGGAAAAGGCATGACCTATGCATGCCTTTCACGAATGAAAACAAGTGGATTTTAAAAGACAAGCCCACGAACCAATGTAAGGGACTGGCACGACATAGGCGTGGTCAGAAGCCCAAAGAGAGATTACATCAGGGGACGGAGCGCTTTGCACTCCTCCCTAGAAAGGGGCCTCAGTGTCATCTTAATGACTTTGGCAGCTTCGGACAAGGCATACTAAGGGGCCCTCTGTAAGGGGCACTTTTGTATTTATTAGCCTTTTCTTGTTAATTTAAGCCCCCATAAAGCCACACAACTCCACATTATGTGTTAAACTGTAACGGGGTACACAAAACAGTGAAAGATATGACTTGCCTGGGACCCCAAAAATCTTTAAAATGACAAGAGGTAGACAGACAACACCAGAGGCAGAGATAGGCAGAAAGTTACAGCGGTTTCGATAGAGAACACAACACACAGATAGTCAAATAGAGAGAATGCTCCTATTCTCAGGAGGGCCTTGGAACGCGGGGGTCCTGGGCAATCGCTCGCTGTGCCCATTCCTTAGATCGTCTCCTTGTGACCTAGAAATACTAAATCCATTAATCCGATTTAAAATCACACTATGACAGCAACATCCCACGGGGCGTTAATTGTATGCCACGGGGGAGAGAAGAAGATTCAATGTCCGGTTTGCCTCGGAAGTTTGTAAAATGGCACCGCCGTGTCAGCTGTTGAGAAACTCACACACTCCTCTGTGACCCGTTTCCCACCCTGGAGGTGGGCAGAGATTTACACCAGTCAAGGTCGGGAGTAAATGATTTGTGAAGGTGAGAAGGGGAACGGAACACCCTCACCTAACAGGGGTGGATGTGGGAAGAGGTTGCTGGACAGGGAAAATGTCTCCCTGCGCAGAACATAAACATTAACAGCAGCACTTCCGGTCTACAATGCAGAACTTTTCTGTGCGTAAAACTTCGTGCGTTGGAAATGCTACTCCTCAAAAAGGGCCCAGGACTTTCCAAAGACCAGATTTGGAAACATGTGGCTCCTGCAGCTATCCAGGCAAATCACTGAATGTTTTCTACATTCTAACAAAACTGTGCAAAATGTTCACAGGGGGAGGAAATCCTTTATTCCTCTTTACACATTTTTGGTGAATTGGAACTAAAGCCCATATTTATACTTTTTTAGCGCCGCATTTGCATAATTTTTTTGACGCAAAAGCGGCGCAAACTTACAAAATACAATTGTGGCCAATATTTATACTTTTTTAGTGCCGCATTTGTGCCATTTTTTGATGCAAAAACGGCGCAAACTTGCAAAATTCAATTGTATTTTGTAAGCTTGCTCCACTTTTGCATCAAAAAATTACGCAAAAGCAGCGCAAAAAATTATAAATATCGGCCTGTATTTTGTGAGTTAGCGCAAATGCGGTGCTAAAAAAAGTATAAATATGGGCCTAAGGTCTTCAGTCTGCCCGTAGAAGCATCAGACCTGCAAAATATATCAGTTCCCAATCAGAAGCAATCATGGAAAATGGTTGCAACTCAGATGAATCCATAAATATTTGACAACAATTGTACGCCAATCAGTCAGGGCAATAAAACAGTATTGAAGTGCAGTAAACGCCCTCTGGTGGCCAGCATGGAGAACAAATTATGTACATTTAACACCAAAGCAACTAGGGGAAAAAAACTCTACTGAGACGAGACCAGCAACCCTGCGGCACTAGCAACAGTATCTAGGCCCCAACTGCAACACACCAACACCATTAACATTCCACACAATAAGGTAACTGGACAGAATACCACATGCATAATTATATAGATAACTCACTGTGAATAATAGGGATGCTTTTCAGCAAAGGTTTCTCAGTGACATCGACTAGGCAACAAGAGCCTATGGTTTAAGCAGCTTATGATGTCACTTGGATCCTTGAGGTGAAAAGTCTTCTCTATATTCATAGTTACCCACAAACAATTTGATGGTGTATATGCATCAATACACACGCAAGAGAAGGGGATAGGTAAAATGGCTGTGAATAGACAGTGGGCACTACTATCCCATCATAGTAGTGGAAAACAGGTTTTGCTTTTCCCTGGTGTGACGTAATAGCTGTGAATAGCATAATTTAGGAAAGTCTGTTCATTATACTGGATGAGAAACATATACAACTTAGGATCTTCCCACACAGGCAAAAGTCCACTTCAAGATAATATGAAACTAGGGGCTCACATGGCTAAATCCTGAACCCACAGGCAACCTCTGAAAATGGCAACTTTGAGCCCACCAAGGTCGTGTATTTTAAGTTTGTAGGTTGCCTCCAGTGCCCCAGTGTATGTTTTACATAAAACACAACGTTTGTCAGCAGTCTTGGTAGCAAAATCACCCTGAAAAAAGCCCCCCAAACTTCAGTACTTGCTTCTTAGACTCCTGCCCACTTCTTTAAGCTGGAGGTCTCTATGGATCACCTTCCAGGCTCACAAATCTATTCATCAATTAATATTCCTTTGCCTCAGACCTTCTGCACCTTTCAGCCTCAGGAGGAAAGTTTAACGGGGCTAGCAAGTTTCTCTGGCAGAACAGTAGCTCCCTCTACCTGTAGGCCAAGTGAAGACTGACACTGCCAGGCTTGGAGCGAAATGCTAGAAGTAGATGATTAGACAGAGTAGGAGACACATGTCTCAAATGGTCTCTGGGAAGCAGGAAGTATTCAGTGCAGGATGCAGGGAAGTCTTCGGCTCCAGGCGGAATCTACCCCAGGCGTTAATTAGGCAGAGTATTTTAAAGTGTAAAACAAGCAGCCATTAGTGATCGAGCTAGTCAATCATAATGACATTTCCAGGCCAACCATGCTTGTTTGAGCAAAGCGATGTATTTTCTGTCCTATGGTTCATGCTATGTGTCATAAAAATGCCATGCACAAATCAAAAATAAAACATTGAGCCCTGGGCTCAGTTGTGAAGAGCTCTCCCCTCTCTCTTAACCCAGCTGGTCCTTCCAGGAAACCCCCCTGAGAAATATCCTTCTCTCAACCAATGATTGGCCTAGGCCTCCTGCAGAAAACAGATCACTGAGTATCCATGTTATACCTTCTAAATAAGGAACGTTGATACAGATTATATGAAGCTACACATGTTCCACTTAGGCTCAGTGAGATTCCCTCATTTGTGGCATTTTGTAAAAAGCCCATTGAAATGGAAGCTGATTACCGGGGTAACCACAATGTTGGGAGTGAGGGACATTTCTCAGAGAGGTGTGCTGCCATCTGAATGCACTGCAGTTAAGCCCCTCCAGAATATACGGCATAGCATATGTGGTAACTGGACTGCAACTATGCCACTGGTCATTTTAGCTGGAGTTACCTACCTGGTGCGGCTTTCGTTTTGATAGGATTTCCCAGTCACATGTTATAAACTAAATGCCACTTTACATTTTATTTAAGGGATATGTTCTGCAGCTGAGACTGGCAGAAGAATATGTAATCTATAATTATATTCTATGTTTTAGAAGTAGGTGAACAATATAGTCTTTCCTCCTGCTTCCCACATCTGCATCCTCAGCAGCTGCAGAGGGGACAAGCTGTGATGGTGACGACACAGAGACAACCATTTTGCAGAGAGTCAGTTAGAGTAATCTGGAAATAAAATGCCTATCATGGGTTTCCAGATCAAGTTAGGTGGTCACAGCCACTGCCGAGGTCGTAAACACAAGCCTTTCAGACCACAATGTAGCATATTGTGGGGACACGGCAAAAAAAAGATGTCCTGATCGACTTTCTTTGGAATCATCGTATATTAAGTAAAGCAAGGTTGGAAGCAGCCAAAATACACCCACTCGGCTGAGTCACAGCTGTCTTGGGGTCCAAGTATTCACATGTGTACTGTGTGCACGTGATGTTTGTTTCAGGTCTTGGCAACGGCTAGAGATGCAGAGGCCCGGCATGCTCTAAACCTGCCCAAACCCAGAAACAAAGCACTTATAAATCAGGGCCATTGTGCTGTCTGGACCTAGCCTCTGCACTTGTGCGTACTTTAGAGTTGGGATGCCAGTGGCGTAAACATGCCCAGTGCAGACTGAACTCATTAGAGGAGGGACACATACAAACAGGTCCTTTATAACGGAATACCTTGGCCGATGGCGGGAAACTTGACTAGACAGGCTCATCTGGTATAAGGGTAACAGTCATTTAGTCAAGAGTTCGTGAGGTATCACCGATGGAGCCAGGCCTGACATTCAGGACACGTTGTTGCCTCTGAATCATACCTGGTGTACAGATCATGAAGCACAAACCTCTTCTCCTTGTAAGGTGACATTAGGTACATGTTGTCTGCCAGGTCAGCCTGAACATACCGACGCCACTAACATGCAACGCTTCGTGTGCCCTGCAGCAGGCACTGAAGCCTGACAAGCTCCTTTAAAATGTTTATTAGAAAATGCTTTATGGATTTGTAGTTCGTATTATTTTTTGAGTGTCGGGCCTGGTGTCCTATTTGTGTATAAAATGTGTTTATTTTCGCTTTCGTGTCATAGGATGAAAAGAGGACTCAGCAGCTCCTGTTCGCCTCGGCCCAGGAAGAAAAAGAAGAAGAAATCTGGACATAAAAGGAGTAGGTGAGTGTCCAGGTGCACGTGCTTGTACTTCCTGCAACAAACTCTGGCATGCCCGGATGTATTCGAAACACAGGCTGTTTCCACCTTGTAACCAGTCAGTGATAGGGACTTTCAGCCATGTGTCTCGGCTTCAATAGTTGTTTGTCTCTTTCTGGACTCTCATTGCATTATGGACCTGGTCTTATATGAATACCCGCTGTGCACAGAAGGCACTGGGACTTGGGAATATGATTTCTATAACTCTGAGAAAACGGATGAGTTGTGAGCTGTACATCTACAAGTCAACAATTCAACGAGAGACCAGAAAGAGAAGAAGGACTGTTGAAGGCAAGTTGCCACCTGACCTGAATGATGCTAGATTGTGGCCGCAACACACGTTTGTGGGTGTGCAATGTTTGCTTATACCCTTCTCCGAGGACCTCACGTGTGTCCAGATGGGCACCCATCTCGCTTCTCAAAGGGCCACTTGCATTTTCAATTGTATGTCCATGAGAACTCTTCAGGGACCTCCCAGCGTGGCCAGAGGCCTAGCAGGCATCTTGCAAATGTGACTAACAGCAACACCAATATCAGGAAGCGAGAAATGCAAATGTCTGCGTGAAGTGACCCCTGTGCAAGAACCCACTTAGAAACTCGGTGAGACAGCACTGCAGAAATTACTAGGTGGTAAACAACGGTGTTGTTCACAAAGGATAGTCGTGCAGCCTTCACCAAAGATGTCTTGTCAGCATATCTAGTTGATGCTCAGGCAATGCAGTTTGCAGCCTATGCGTGACACAGCCGTGATTCACCGATGGTCCATAGTTAATTCGACTCAATTAGAAACGGACTCAATACAATGGAGGAATGACTTCCTTCCTATCTGTATTAGATGCGCAATGAACTATATGGACCGCAGTTGCATTGCTATGTCACCTGTTTTTACATAATTTGGCTATAAAATTAATTTACTTCTGACCTTACTGTTTTAATTGCTTAAGCTACTATATGTGGAGCAATCTTTTTAAGTCAATTTATAGATGACTCACATTGCAGTTATTCCCCCTATATGTTTTTCTTATTTTGGAACTAGCCAGCGCACGTGCGACCCTTTATTGCCATCAGTTATTTATCTCTATTTGGCTACAACCATACGAGTTTTGTTAGTTAAGATATTCATTCGTTATCCCTTCTCTTATCTGAGGTGAGACGCTTCCTCATTCCACCCCTCGTTCCAATCTGTAGCTTGATTGACACGCTATGCATTCCAAGCCTTGCTATAGCGAGCCGCCATCTTTGATACTGGCATGCGTGCAGCTTTGAGCTTTGTGGAAGAGTGAAATCAGCACCACTACCCCTTTTTCGTGTGTAAACGGCCGCTTTATTGGAAACAGGTGCACTCACAAAATAACACCCTGGCCTCAAGCCTCACAAAACTACAACACCTCACTATACATAATTTCACCTAACCAAAACACTCCCGCCTCCCCTACCCCACCCTCCCCACTCCCTTACTCTTAAACTTGCGGTTCGTTAATCAACTCATCCTTTAGTAATGCTTTCTTTGTTGAATCCGTCTATTACCTTATTAGTCAGTTGCTGGTGTCTATCTATTGAACACGCAAGACTCCAACCCCTACTGCTCAATTTGTTATCTTCGTTGCCCTGCTACTGTCCACCCCCTTCAAATCTGAAAGTTTCTTGGCAGATTTTCTGTCCATCTGTTATTGTATGTCATGTGAACAGTCTCTGTCTCCGCCACCAGAAAAGGGGGGTGGGGAGGACAACCCCCACCCCTTTTTCTCCCCCCTAAATTGGGAAAACACTGTCCTGCTCTATAACACCTTAATTAAGACTCCCTAAATAGTACTTTTAATGCTTCCTTTAGCTGGAGCATGTACAACTCAGCCCATTAAGGACAGGTGTACTCCATCGCTCCGAAAAAACTCCTTGTCCTCGAAACGTAAATCCCTGTGCTCTAAGTAAGTAAATCCCTTCTCCTGACAATATAAATGCATTTCCTTATTAATCTTCCTCCGCGCTTTCTCGATCGCACCTGGTTTCCTTTCCCCTCGCCAAATCCTGGGAGGAACAAAGGCTGTCCACATTACATGGCAACCATGCCATTGCTGTCATATCACACATAAATCCTTTTTTCATATGCCTCATAATATCCAAACCCATCCGTTTTACCAAGTAATTTTCGCCCAAGTGCAAAAGTAATGCATCTGGACATAAACCCCTTCCCCGAATTTGCTGTAATGTCCTTAATAATTCTTGCCAGCACATACCCCCTTTACCTTCCACCCGTACGTGGTATCTGTCCCTGTCCAAACCTAAGTTATCCCCACAGCTGTAGTCCGCGCTTGTCTCCATGCCCACTTGACAAATTAATGTCCCACAACCCAGATGGATATGAACTGCACTGCTGGTCCGGGCACAGAACCTGTAGCAGGAGAAAAATATATTATCATTCCGTTGCAGTAAACCCTTTTCTCACATATTTTTTATAAGCATTTGATTTCCACTGTCCCAATTTCAACAGTTCCTCAGTCTTCCAACCTCGAAAACCCGCCTCCGTCGCCATACCTATCCTAAAAGAGTGAGTCCCAAATTGCAAATCATCTTGCCCAACTGCCTTTAGGCCTGCCCTCAATACCCCTACCAACTGATATGCTGAAACCGCCTGACCATGCACATGACAAAAAACTCCTCCAGTACCCTCTTTCGCCGTAGCCCTCAGTCACAAACCTAAATGCACAGGGCAAACATCCAAGACTCGGTAAGCCATCATGAACACCTGCCTACCTCTCCCCTTCTGATCTGTCTTTGACCTCCGCAAGCGCAGCCCTACTCCGTGCACCTCAATGCAAACATCACGCCACTGGAGACCCTGTGCTGTTCTGGACCCCAACAACTCCGAAACCCGAAATGCCCCAAAAAACATCCAAGACATGAGAGTGCGAAATAATAAGCTTTCCACATCATCAAGGCACACCTCCCTCAATGCCCGCATAACCCTTTTAAAAATACTCAGCGTTACAGGCTGCCTCAACCTTCTTCTTACACCCTTCTCCCTGGCCCAACCTTCAAGTATCCTCTGCCCCAATTCACCCGCCGATGGCACATAACCCTAAAAAAGCTTACCCATAAAAGCAATACCTGCTAATTTCCCCGCAATGGAGACCCTTGACAAGCGTCTTCCAACCATACTCATAATGAAGTTTACCACATCTTCCACCCTGTCCTGATCAAGATGCCGTCTCTGAGCCCCAGACTCCAAAAATTCACACCATACCCTTACATACGCTTGTTGTGTTGAGGGGGCCAGCGAATTCACAACCAACCGCAGAATCCTCCATCGCCTATGGTCCACAGGGCTGCCGGCATAGTCGTTCTGTACAGGGCCTCGTCCGCAACCAACCCATGGAACCTCTCCCACTGCGAACGAGATAACGCATCCGCAATGTCATTGTTGACCCCAGGTACATGTTGCGCCCTGAAATATATGTCGCGGCGCGAACACTCCAAAACAAAAACGCATAACAGCTGCAAGACCTGCACATCTCTGACAGATTGACGATTCACCACCTGAATAACTGCGAGGTTGTCCACGCGGAACAGCACTCTTTTATGCATCAAGAGGTGACCCCAAACACTCACTGCCACTACCAAAGGAAATAACTCTAGAAATGCGATGCTGTTCCCTCCAGCACGCCATGCCACCGGCGCTTCCTCTGTACAAAATCTCCCTTGCCAGTATATGCCAAATCCCAAAGCTCCTGACGCATCCGAAAAAATTTGGATGGCCCATTCACACAACAGCCATGTCTGAATTGGAATCCCATTTAACGATTCCAAAAATACACACCACATCCTCAAATCCTCCTTCACCCCCACGCCAAGTCGCACATGGTGATGCGGCATAGTGTACCCCATGAAGGACATACCTAGCCGCCTGCAAAAAGTCTGTCCTGCTCTGACTACCCTGCAGGCTAAATTTATGTGCCCCAGCAGTACCTGAATGTCCCTGACTGTCACCTTCATCCTATTGACCATAGCCTGCACCGTCTCAATCATGGATTTTTGCTTATCCGCTGGCAATCAAGCCACCATTGCCACTGTATCCAGTTCAATACCTAAAAAGGCCAAGGCCGTGCAGGGCCCCACTGTTTTCTCAGGGGGCAGGGCTACACCCAGGTTCCCCATAATTGTCTGAAATCGGTGAAGTGCCACCTCGCAACAATCAGAACCCTGTGGCCCTGCAAAGAAAAAGTTGTCTAAGTAATGGGTCACTTCCTTGTGGCCAGTAACCGTCTCAAATATCCACTGCAGGAATGTGCTGAATCATTTAAAAAGAGAACAAGAAATCGAGCAGCCGATAGGGAGCGCCTTATCCACATACCAACTGCCCTGAAATTGAATGCCCAACAGCTCAAAATCCCGGGATTCACTGGCAGCAATCTGAAAGCTGATTTGATATCAGTCTTTGCCATTAATGCGCCAGGGCCCAACGACTCCACCATTGCCATAGCCACATCGCAATAATTGCCCTGCTTGTCTGTGGCCATAGCGCCCCACCCAAAAACACACTTTATCAACCTTAACTGGAGTAATAGCTTTTTCCCATGGAACCTTGGCCTCTTGCCCGGGCCTGACCCCCTTGGGCACCTCCTCCCTGTTCTGAAGCCTGCGCCCCTGCACTGCCTGTCCTGTAACAGTTAATAAGGACATGCCTACCTGCGCATTTCGAACGCTCATGCTTAAACTTACAATACTCCCTGGTGCACAAACCTTTGTTGAAGTCCCAACAGGCTCCTGTCTTTGGCGACCCGCTTCCTGTCACTCCTGACCCTCCTTTTGAACCTGTATTGACCCCACCCTGGGTAGGGCGCTCTCGAAAGGGCCGATAAGTGATAGGCAAACCGCTCGCCGTAAAAATGGTCTTGCCAAATTTTGCCGGCCCATCGTATGTTGCCACAAATCTGCATCAATTTCCCCCCATTTCACCTCAGCGTCTGCCACCATACGGGCGCGAAACTCCTCATCATATTGAACCCAAGCGTATCCTCCGTAATTGAGGTACGCCTTCCGAATAACATCCATGTACTTAAACAGTGCCACTGACCTGTCCGGAAAGCACTCACAATAAACACTTGCAAAAATAAGAAAAGCAGCTGTCCAGTTTTCAATAGTGACTGGGACCTTGGGGCATTTCGCTAATTCGTATTCTTCTTCTTTTGAGCCCTCCTTCGATCTTACTTCTCTGTGCAACAACTTTAGCATTTCAACATACTCCCCTTTCCATATCTTTTCCTTAGTAGCAAGCATAAGATGAGCCCCAAGGGGCTTTGCCATACCCATATATGGCAGACGCTTCGGCTTCCCATCTACCTTCTCCTCGCAAGGACCGTAGTTTGACTTACCTGACTTCTCCGCCGACCCTGTACTCACCGTGTCTCCCTTATGATCCGTACCCACCCCAACATCCAATGCATATACTCCTTTATGCAAGCGCTCCCCCTACATAGCCTGCAGTAGCCTCGATCGCTACCGACACCCCGCCGGGGTACGTCTTGCCGCTCCAGCCGGTCCCAATAACGTGTCAGATACCTGCAATGACTTATGGACAGCATTAGACGCCCCCCCTTCTATTCCACCATTCCTCCTCCTTCTCCCCACGTAACGATCCCTCTTCCACACTGTCCTCGTCATAATCCAGTAAGTCATTATTGACACTCGTTTCACCTTCACTGAGCATGGTGCCCTCTAAAACCCTTGCCTTCTTTATACCTGTCCCTGCTCCTGCCGCGTGAAGTAACAGCAGCTGGAGGCCCTCCACAACCTTCCTAACCGTGCTGTTGAGCCAGGCCGCTTACCGTCAGGTGCTATACCACCGGCGGGCGCAAAACCCAGTCTGGTGTGCTGCCCTTTCAAGTTAAACTTGGCCCCCGCCTTCTCCTGTTCCTGCGTCCAAGTGAGTGCCATCCAGCCGGCCGCACTGGGCCCCACCTTCTCTTCTTCCCAGGGTTTCCGGGCCGCCACAAGCCCGCCTGAGTTACCTTTAACGCCCGATTCTGATCCTGCCAAAAAAGGCCCGGTGTGCTGGTGAGCAGAGGACCGAAAACCTGACCTTGCCCCTGCTGCTGCACCTCCCCCTCCTCCTCCCAACAATCCTCCCACTCATCCTCTGACCTGTGTTCCCACCCTGTAACCCATGTTTCCTCGCCCTCCTGCCTTCCATAAGTGCAGCGCGGGGGCGCACCCTCAATGTTATCCCGTCTTCGTCAACCTCCTGCTCCACTTCCTCCTCGCTCCATTCTAAAATTGGTCCTGACCCCTTCACCCCTCCTGACTTCACAAACTCTGGCACCTCAAATGTTAACCCCACTCCCTCCCCACGCCAAAAGCTTCCTGCTCTCCTCCCATTTCCCCCCCACTGTCAGCCTGATTAGATGCACCCTCTTTCCCTGTCTTTACTCCCTTTGTTTGTACTGTGCTATCCCCCAGCCTCAAGCTCTCCTCTCTGCCCGCCCCCATAACCTCACCTTCCCTGTCCCCAAAAACTTTACCCTGCCGCACTAGTCCTTTCTTGCCTCCCCAGGCCCTCCCTCCGTCTCTGCTCCCGAAGCGCTGTGCAGCCGCGTTCCCTGAGGCCCCACAATCAGCCCCTGCCCCTCCTCCTGCCTGCACTACTGCACTCCGCACGGTCTGCTGTGTCTCTAAGGAGGATGGCTGAGCCGGCACCTCAGGACTCCCCCTCTGGGCGGTGCCAGCAACACCCATACGCTGCCCCCGCCCTTTCATTAAAGACCTCACCTGCTGATCCTCCAGTCTTCGCTTGCCACGCGGGATCGAGCAGGCCGCCACTGCTGCCACCACCCCGCTCGCCGCCCGTCTCACTGGGCGGGTGCTCCTGAATACACCGTCCGCTAACAAATCTTGGCGCCCGGCCTCCCGCAGGAGCTAAAGCGCCTGAGACACCCGCACGTCCACAGCTCCGCTTCGACACCTCGGTGGTTCACATAAGTAATGAGAATGCGCCATATAAGTAGCACACTGCAAATATTCTCTCCTTCTGCACTGCTAATACCAACAACGTTAAGGAAATCCACTATTGTACCACGCTACTCAACTATACGCTCGGAAAAAACGGCTGCTCACCAGCCACCTTGTCACCTGACAAAATGGTGACCGTTATAAAATGGCCCCCTTTTATATAGACCGCCCTTTACTCCCAAAAATGCCCAAAAAAGCGCCCAAAAACGGCGCCAGTGGGCTGTACCACCCTCCACAAACTTGCCGGGAGGGGAGACCTCATGAATTCGGCAATCCCCCCCGGGCACCCTTTGCTCGGACACTGACAGTACACCACTGGCTGTTCATAGTAACGCCGATCGAGAAATGTACTGCGGGTCTTACCCTTGGTCCTGGTTATTTATTTCTACATTCCTGATCCAGCTACACTCTCTCCAACCGTCCTGTACTCTTTTGATAAATTATTTTTCATGGATTAGAGATTTTAAGCTTCCCAACGTTAATTTAAATGAAGAATTATGATTGTTACTATATTCTTTTGTTACTGTTTCCTAATTACCCTTCTTCCTTTCTTACTGTGTGGCACACACTTGCTTCTGATGCCAGATGCATGCACCCTTGAGTATATTGTTTAATATCGCCTGGATACCCTCACGGGGGACAAGCAGCGCTGTACAAATCCACCGTACAACACATTATATTACTGAGCGGATTCTCACCCGACATCTGCATGCTGCCCATGTGTTTCATTTTTGCCCTGGGCTTGAGTAGGTAACCTTTTTAGAAAATTTCCCTACACTACCTGAAATGCAGGCTCTGGTATTATTTCATCCTGAGGAGACCCTGAGATTCAATGTAGCACTGAAATGTCGTTGACATGATACAAATAAACCACACGTATACAAGCAGCTGCAGGCCTGTGTTAATGGACTGGAAAAAACTTTTACAGTTGTTTGTATACCAACAACACCACCTTATGATTTTTGCCCTATTGTTTCCCCAAGTTTCGAAGTGGGGTTCTTGCAAAGGGTCACTTCACGTCACTCTGATGCATGCTTAGGAAAGAGGTTGTGGTTTATGTTGTAATAAACAACTGTGCTGGACTAGAAGATGTGAAATATACATGCATCATACCATTTACAGTAACTTCGATGTTCTATTTACGTATCTTTCTTTTGAATGAGTTAAAGCAGCTGTAAATACAAAAAGACATGTTTTTAAAGTTTGGCTGGCTGCCCACCCAACCCACAAGTGAAGCAGAGGCCCCACCTCCAGTGTTATTGCAGAGGATCCCTGCAGTTCCGTCAGAGCCGGTTTTGGTGAAAGCTTTCCCACGGAATTTCATCATAACAGTAATGCCTGCTGACCACCGATGGCAAGGCCGGCGATCGGACGTAAACCCAGAGAGGGAGTGGTTGTTTCTGCAAAACAAGAAATCCATGGTCCTGAAATACAGGGAGTTTATTCCCTGAGCCTTGGGGCTATTGGTCGCTTTTCCTGCCTTGCATGGTGGTTTTAGGAAGACAACTATGTGCCACAGGGAGGGCCATCTGAAGCACAGACAGCACTGCCCATTGCTAGATGTGCCACTGTTCAGAGGTCCCGGATGGCAGAGCAGCTAAGCCTCCTCTGCGAGAAACCTAGCATTCCACTCACCTATAAACTTTGTGGGGTAGGACTTCTGCCAGTTTACACAAGGATCCTGCTCTGATAAATCCTAAATGAGCCTCGAAGTACTTATTGGCCCTCAAGACAAGTACATCTGAAGGACTTGACGTCTGTGGCTGCTCGGATCATCAATGGTGTAGCAATGGTGCCAGAGACCCTAATGCTAGCAAAGAAGATGGACCCTCCATCCTCTTGTTTGGTAGTACAAGAACAGCTACAGCTGTAACCCTCAGCTTTGCTGCTGCTGCTCTTTAGATAGCTACACTCCTCCGAGAAATCACAAACACACACGAAGCACGTACACTAGAGGCCATCTCCAAACTTAAAGACAGTACAAAGCACACAACTGTAGTGAAGAATGCTGATGACCTCATAGGCAGGTTCTGGCATTGGTTGTAGGGCCTTCCATAATCAGGTGCTGTAGTTAAGGCAGTTCTCTAGGCCGGTGCAAAGCAGGATGCCTTCACCCGATCACTGTCACAAATAAAATCCTAAGCAAAGCTGACAAGAAATTCAAGAAACACTGTCACCTAAACAGGCTGCACTCCAAGAATCTAAACGGGCAACTTGGGAGCTACTGGTAGCTCACCGGTACCATGGAATCAGCTACCGGAAGTGCAGCTCAGCGCAGTACTTATTCCAGAGGGTCTACTACAGCCACACTGAGGAAGGCCACTTTGCAGGAAAAGGACAAGATTTTCTTACCCTAAAATGGAAAGTGCATATTTGATAGAAAACCTTGTATTCTGAGACACTAACGTGCTCGTGTTTGGAAACATAATGACTGATAAGCACAAACATATTAAGCTGTTCTTTGAATGACTGTACGTACTGAGTTGTGGAGATTTATAGATGTTTTTATTTCCCTATTGCCAGTGGGCATTAACTGCTGAGGCAGTTGTGTCATTAGGCATGTGGAGATATTTTATTTTGAGAAATGTTTTCCTGACATTGCAGGTAGTACCCCTGTCTTATGCGTTGGGTGGTTGATGTTCTACTACAATACTGAATTTTAAATATTGCCCAGGCACTATATTGTATTCAGAATATAGACTACCACAATATCATGAAAGTATTAGAAGGTTAGTGTAGTTGTAGTTCTGTTCTTAACTCCTCACCTGTTTATCTAGAAGAAACTTATATCTTCTAGGTAAGTGGATGTTGAGCTTAGAACAGTAAATGTATATGTACCTTAATCATATTGTGTTAGTCAATATTCTAGATATGATATTTTGGTATGACTCAATAATGTGACGTACATCTGGGTAGCCACTACCAGTAATTTGGATGTTGTCACCACTGTGATTGATACTGATGTGATCACTACTGCAACAACTGTTAAAGGCATTTGTAGCTCATTACTATTTCCATCCATCAAAAGTAGCTCTTGTTATAGAAAAGGTTAGAAACCCTTGCTGTAAATAACAGTATTTATAAAGCAGGCACATACTAAGTATTTCCTTATTTCTAAGCATTACGGTGAACGCAAGGCCTCACTGCGAATCTAAATGTGTAGCACTGAACATAGATACCCAGAGTCAAAACTGCTGTGCAGGATGGCCTAAAATAACATTGAGGTGATTCATAAAGCAACTGGTAAAGGGTTCATCAACCATCCAGGAAACAGTTTGCATGGATGACCTAAGCAAAGTATACAAAATGTGCCCAAAGGAGCTGAAAATGCCATTCGAAGCACCAGCAAAACAGTCAATACTGACACAAACATAGCATGACATAGTACAACATAGACAACACTAAGCTGCGCAAGGCAGATGTTTCTGCATCCCTGCCACCATACCACCACTTACGAAATAGCAAAGGAAGTATCAGCCCACAGAGAGAAAATGAAGGAAAAGAGGTTCTGTGATAAATGATATCAAATGCATCTGACCTAAGAAAAGCAGCCTCACAGGAGACTACTAAAAACCACAAAATGTAGCTTCATGAGTCGACCAAAGACCACCAAAAAGCAGCCTCACATGGTTCTACTAAAGACCACCAAAAAGCAGCCTCACGAGTTCTGCCAAAGACCAGCAAAAAGCAGCCTCACAGGGTTCTACCAAAGACCACCAAAAAGCAGCCTCAGGAGTTCTGCCAAAGACCAGCAAAAAGCAGCCTAACAGGAGTCTACCAAAGACCACCAAAAGTGGAGTCTTACAGAAGTCTTCCAAAGACCACCAGCAATACAGCCTCACAGAAGTCTAGCAAAGACCACCAAAAAACGCCACTTCTACTCTCTGGTCCCTGAAATCATCTTCCAGTTGAATGACTCATAGAGTGGAGGCTGCCTCAGAGAACCAGAAGGGGAAGGAGTAGAGAGAAGGTAAAGAGAGAGAGGAGAAAGGAAAAGGGGATGTCCCGAGAAGCCAGAAAGGAGAGAGGAGATTGAAGAGGGAGGCAGTGGGGCCGGGGTGGGAAGCGAGGCTGGAAGGGGGGGTTGTCAATGGGCAGAGGAGTGCGAAGCAAAGACCAGAGCGGACGCAGCTCACGGGAAGACCGAGTGAGAGCCGAGACTGGGAGAGACAGAGTGGGAGAGGCAAGCACGACAGCAAGAGACGGGAGAGTGAGGGCGGAGGTGCGACAGGGTTTAGAGATACACAAGATGAGGTGGGACGGGGGTGGTGGGTGGGGGCAGAAACCGGTGAGGAAAGAGGCAATGAAGGAGCAGAAGACAAGATGGGAGGGGCGAGGGAGGGGAGAAAATGGTCGATGATGGAGGGGCAGGGGGGTGGGAAAGGGTGTCAAGAATAACAAGACAAGAGTAGGCAGATGGGACGCGTCGCTGGATAGACATCTTTGTAATGAAGAGAAACCTCTAAAGCGAGTGTCAACGTCTGAAATGTCCCCGTTCACCTCCTTTGACGCCCTCCTTCCCCAGGACAGACAAGCGGAATCTCTACTCTTGAAAAAAACCTAAAATCGAAACTTTACAGTTCTTAGTTGAAGGGTATTTGTCTCACTTTCAGGGGGTTTGACGCATTCAGAATCATTATATTGGAGTTTACGGCGCTTAGAAAGGGCAGAAGTGCAATATGACGTCATATGACAGTCTTTGAGCCCTAGCACGTATTTTTTTTTTTAATTACTGCTCTTGAGTGAGTTTTTTTAAGGAAGTTGTGCTAGAAAAATAGACTGTTTTACGACTATGTTTTCAAAGACTTCCTGGGGAGGGTAAGTCCTAAATAACTCATGAAGGGCAATGACCACCGGATGCTTTACAAAATTATTGGCACATTTCATTGGTGCCTCTTCAGAACCGCTGTGGACAGTTCAGGGGGCAGTCCAAGCTGGTGCTGTAGACGGCACCCTCCTGCGGGGGGAAAAACTTGTGAAATTCACGAATTTCGCTTTAGACAAAATTCATGAAATATTTTGAAATTCCTGCAATTTCACACCACATAGCTTTGCATATTTTTCACTGGAGACTAGTTCGCACAGAAAATGTCTTGCCGACATGTTGCGCCAGTCTCTCACTGGTGTCTTGTGATGTGGTACGGTGATGTGTGCCCTCACGTGAAGAAAGTCACACAAAATACCGCCAGACCCCCTTTACATGCTAAAAGCATCATTGTGAGTATTGTTTAGGAATTTTGAAAAAAATCATGAAATTTCGTGAAAGAAAAATTATGCACTAGCCTGAAGGGCATCTCCCCTGTCCTCGGGCAGTTTATCTGTTCTAGCTGACACCTCAGCCAGCACCCATTTCCAGCCGTACACAAAAAACCTGAGAAGCCACGTACTCATTGAACCAGAGCACTTGAGGCTTCATCAGTAGATAGCAAAGCATACAGTGGATGCTGGGAATTGTAGTTCCACTTATGAAATTGAACGTCCCAGTATTCAAATTACTATTGGCTAGAAATTGGAGGGTGTACATTATCGTCATAGTATGGACTTAATTCAGCTGTCAGCCAGGTAAATACCTTCACAGTTGCTCAGCACTCCCCAGTGTGCAGATGTGACAAAAAGAGGGATCCCCGAAAGAAAATCAGGCTAGGTACAGCTGAAGCTAGTCACTTGATTGGAGGGTGAAGTCCTTTTGTAAAGGGGTGCTTGGGTGGCACATACTCAAGGGGTGGCACATACTTTATGCTGCATCATTACTCCATGTCATCAAGGACCACATGTTCCAGTCCTGGGATTTCTTTTTCCAAATGAACATATTCAAGTGTGTTACAGCAATAGATGTAAGTGAATAAACAAGGATGCATCTCCCAGAATGCACCAGGTTCTTAATGGGGAGCCCAGGACTGAAACATGTTGATATAGGGGGTCATTTGGTAACTAAACATGCATTCAAGGGAAATGCATCGATCTAGCTACACTTTTACCCCCCCCCCTTTATTTGAGTGACATTAAATCTAGTCGACATTTCTGGTAAATTGGAATCAGCTACAGGAATTTCAGAGTACGCGGAAGAAATGCAGGAATTCCATGACATCACTATTGCGCAGAGAGGCTCGTCATAGCTACGCCTGACCTCAAAGAAGAGCCCCAGACCAAGGACATACACAAAATGTTCTGCTTCTTGTTCCTCTAAATCCAAATCCGGTTGCTGGCCTTTATATCTGCCCAGAGCTTATTTCAGGTCTGACACTTACAGCCATGGTGTGGAATAAATTCTGTGCATCCTGAGGTGTTCACCCAGTGCCAGGGTCTGCATCCCCTCCTCCGCCGTGCTTCCTCATCCATCCACACTTTGGGCCTTCCTGGCTCATGGAAAGGAGACTTTACCAACAGGCAGGGATAAGCAGTTCAGTTTGTATGTACTGATATATAATATATGTAATACAGAATTTCACTAGTGCTTTCACGGGGCACATTCACGAGATGGCACGATAAATACAAGCACTGCAGTATAGTGATGAGGCAAACAATAGAATAAAAAGAACCAATCGAAAAGCATGGTAAATAGAGGGAAAGACAATCATAAATTGCTCCAACAACAAATATGAAGCATTCTTAATAAATGTGTTTGGTGAGGAAGGACACAGTGTCACTGACCACAAACCTTTTTGACCACAAACCTTTCCAAAGGATGTGGGGAAAGCGCCAGTAGAAAGACATGTTGATGAAACTGACCAATGTTGCAGTCGCCTATGGTCTTGGGCCATAAAGGAGTATAACCAATGAGAAGCGAGGCTGCTGTAGCCACCCTAGCATGGACCTTAATGCCAGACCAGGGAGATCCAGTGAAAAGCCAAAGGTGATCCGAAGAGGCCCCAAAAGAGTCAAGAGAGACCCCAGAACCTGGCATGAGTGTTACACAAAATCCCCTCTTATTACCTAGAGGTCAAATCATGTGATTAGAACAAGGCACACAATCAAACCACACCGCGCAACCAGGAAGTGGCAAGCAGCAATAAAGAGCGGAGGGAAGGTCAATCTAAATGGAACCAGAGGCAGGGACACAGGTCTCACTCTCCACCATGTGGGCACATATGAAGTCTACCTAATTATACACTGTTATCAGGCTCCTACCCCCTATGTACAGAGCAGCTGCTTCACTTATTTGACACACTGCCTGCGTGTAGGACTATACAGTCTAGCCTGTGTTTCTTTAGTATTGTGTTTATTTCTGTAGTTTGAACACGTGGGTGCCTGTGTACTGGAGCAGCTTATACACTCTTAGGTTCAATATGCGCGTACCTCAAGATTGTTTGTCCAATGTTGTGCTCACTGTGCTATATCTAATCACGATATTCCTAGGCCTAAGCTTTATCGCTTTGTAACTTGAGTCAACTTAAGTCATGGGTCCCCTGTCTTTGTCTAAAACGAAGGCCCTCATTACGATCTCGGCAGTTAAAACCACAGAGATCCGCGCTGATGATCAATAGATGACCGCCAGCACGACTACCCCCTGCCATCCGTATAATGTTTTCCCCACTGGGCCGGCGGGGAAAAGGGCTGTAACATTGACAGCGGCTCCAAATGGAGCTGCGGCCAATGTTGGTGGGCGGCGGGTGCAGCTGCACCCGTCGCGCAGATCACTGCCCGACCTGCGCAATGTGGCACTGCACAGGGGCCCCTGCACTGCCCATGCCAGATGCATGCCCAGGCCAGATGCATGGGCAGTGCAGGGGCCCCCATGGGGGCCGCAGAGCACCGCTTCCGCCAGCCTTTCCCTGTGTTCATTATATGGCGGTTCAGACCGCCATGCCGGTGGCGGTCTTTGCACCCGCCGCCGGCATGGCGGTCTGAACCGCCGGGGTTCATAATGACCCCCTAAGTCTCTAATTTTTGTGTGTTAATTCCCTATTTTTAATTGGCTTCACCAAACCATCACTTTTACATTTGATTCCAAAACAATTACAACTTGCCTAAGCAACATTACTAAAATGTAAAACAATTAAGCCCACGATTCAAATTTGTTTGATTGCCCTATGGTAATATTTTCCCCATTTTCCTTCTGCTATTTCCAGTTCTGAGCAGTGCTGGCGTGTTAAAAAGTAGGGGTTAAAAGATTAGGATATATATAGATGTACTACGCATCCATTCACACTCACTCATCATTGTGCCATACTACCAGTGCCACAGACTTTGATTCATATCCTAAATGCCAACTTGTAAATGCTTCACAAAGTTTGTTCCAGTCTTCATCTGTGCTTTGCGAATGCCTCAGCTTTGAATCCTTCAGCAAACGAACATCTGTTCCTTCTTCCCGTCAGGTGTGACAGTTCTTCACCAATCCGGAAAGACAAGAAAAAGAAGAGCGGGAAAAAGCACAAGAGAGACAGGTAGCATGGCACCATTCCTCCCCACACTCCACCCTACCGAGAGCCTTTTGGTACCTTTTTAACACATTTTATTGGTTGCACATATGGTTTTCTTATTTTCGGTGTGCTAAGGCTAGCAGTCATGTTCCTGGAGCTTTTCTCCTAGGACGAAATGCCAAATTTTGTTTTTCAACTGTAAAGACTGGATTCCTCTATCTCACGAGGCAGGCTGAATCCTGGTTGTTTTAACAGTAGTTTAATCTGGCACTTGCAAGTTTCAAATACTGAAAGTTATTCTCTTTATCACCCAACCACAGGTAAGGTTACAGGTGATTCAATTCTAACGGGACACTATATTCCAGCTGAGTTTCTCCTTACACAACCATGTTAAGTTAGAACTTTATTTCGCCTGACTAAATTGAGGTAAAACAGGACAAAAAGGCAATTGGTTGTTAGGATCACAAAGGGTACATGGTGTTTTTGATTATATTGAGGCATCCTGCAGGCACGCTAACCCTCTAGGCTATTTTATGTTGATTAAAACCCTTGACTGCATAGTGCACACAGATCCTTCAGCAGATGAATTAACCACCAGAGTTGCTGGATACATATATAGGTCTCTGCAGAAGGTGTCATAACCCATTACCTGCCCTACAATGCAGCCTATTTCTGACCAATTTAACTAGTTTCAACTTCCTTACTATCGCATTTTGACTTGTTGTCAATTAGTTTTTGGGCAGATTTTGTAAAAAAACAATGCATCTTTTGACTGTCATTCACTCTTGCATTGTTAGCACTACCCATTCAGGACTCATGATTCTGCACCTTTTGCCACCATCCAAAATGTATGGGTTCCTGGCTAATTATGTGTCCATTTTGAACACTGATTGAGGCAGACACCAGTAATCTAGTTGAGTCTTGAGAGCATTACCTGGTGGCGTGTGCTGTAGCCAGACCATCGACAGCCAGACAAGGGTTGTTTGGCTGATTTCCTCAGAGGTACCAGGTGCTGTTTAGTTAAATATGTCTAAAACGCAAGAACCTCCAGAAATGTTTCATTTGGGCCGTCTGTGCTGCTACAGCATCAGTTCTGTCTCAGCAGATTCCCACCTTCTCATCTGCTGCAGAGGAACCAGTCTGCACTGCAAGCGCCAATGGTTGGGAGGAAAACATGGTCGGTAGCCTTTGGTGACTACTAACACAACCCATCAGAGAAAGGAGTCCTCTCTTCAAAGGGCACGGCTCCTGTACTAGACCAGTGTTGCCTCCAGGTGTCCCAGAAAGTAAAACCAAAAATATGGCAATCTTTTGGGCTACAACAGTATTGAATCTAGAAGTAGAGCAACTTCCCTGAACTGACTGCATGAGCAGAGTAAAACTGTACCCTCAAAGAAGAATGTTATGAAAAAGAGACAGAATATGAAATTTGCAATGCAAGTGATGAACTCAAGAGACAAACACAGCAAAATATTTCATAGAATACAATTTTGACAAAGGGCCAGTACTTTTGTGTGTTCACATCTTTACTTTGTGAAGAACAAAAGCCAAAACTTGAACAAAAAGCATAAATTTTGTTAGCAAAGTAAATACATCAAACAACACATAGGGCCTCATTACGACCCTGGTAGTCTAATGACCGCCAGGGTCGCAGTGGTGGTTGGACCACCGCCAATGCTGCAGTCCTGCTGCCACATTATGACCGCGGCAGTAGCACCGTGGTCGGACCACCGGCACCACCAGTTTTCATCCACACAATGGTCTGGCAGTGCTGGTGGTCCTAATCCGCCAGGGCAGCGCTGCAAGCAGTGCTGCCCAGGGGATTACGACCCTCTTCTCCGCCAGCGGTTTAATGGACGGTAGCACCATCATGAAAGGCTGGTGGAGACAGGGTGCCTGGGGCACCCTGCACTGCCCATGCACTTGGCATGGGCAGTGCAGGGGCCCCCCTAGCCTGCCGAGTGCTGGTGCACCCTACGCACTACAGCATTGCCGCAGGAGACAATGCTGTAGGCCGTTTCCTGCTGGGCCAGTGGGCGGAAACTGAGTTTCCACCTGCTGACACAGCGGGAAACTCGTAATGGCCCCAGCAGGGAGGCTATCACACTGGCTGCAATCTACCCCTTGGAACTTCGGCGGACGGGCTATTCCATCCACCGAAGTTGTAATGAGGAAACATAATGACTATTTTACGAACTATGTCATACTGCATCTGTATACGAACAAAAGGACCATTTGATGCCCATATCACCAAAAGCTAATGGTCACAAATATACAATATAACCACCAGCAAAATGCCACAGCCTTAATGGCCAGCCCAATGGCAAACAATGAAAACCAAATGAAAGTCAGTGTCTGAAGGAGGCTGCTTACATATTGTACATTTTTGAAGAAATTATGACCTGACATCTTACAGAATGCTAAATCTGCCTGTAGCCCGACCTAGTAAAGAGACACTGTATTAGTAATAAAGGTGGTGTGGGCGAAGGGGATACGTTGAGTAAGGAATGTGGGGGCTATGGAGAGAGTTTGAGAGGTGCAGAGGAGGGTGTATGCAGAAGTGTTAGGGAGGCAATGTGAATGTAGTGGGATGTGGTAGTTAGTGAGGAGTAGAAGGGTGCGATGTCAGATGCTTTCTATAGATATGGTGAGACCAGTGCTTAATTTGAGCTGGTGGTTTCCAGTGTGGGGCATCAGCACTTATTTTTCTACCTGAAGCATTTACTGTGAGCTGAAGACACATATTGGAAAGACGGAGCAAAGAAAGATGGAAAAGCGACAAACAGAGAGAAAGCAGAAAGCTGCAAGAGTGAGCTGAAGGGGCAGGGAGTGGAAGTAAATTGATTAAAGAGGCCAACTTGGCTTTAGGATTAGCTGCGTCAATATTTCGCACACTTAATTGCAGCAGCTTCGTGTTTCAGAGAAGAGCTTTGAGCACCAGCACGTTTTTATTTATAAATTAAGCACTGGGCGAGATATGAGTGAGTTAATTAGTAAGTGTACCATTATATAATGCTTTGTAATCAGTGATTGCTCTCTAAGCGCTTAATGGGATAAGATATCTACAAAAGCATACCATACAATAAAAGGGGTCACTCGAGGTTCCCTACTCCTGCGGCAAACTGCTCAACATCCTAACCCAAAAACATAATAGCTGCGTTGTAATGTCAGTGACGTACCCCAAAAATCATTTGTTGATCTTAAATATCAGTGGCGGGTGAGTAAACAAGGTTTGGGAAAGTAGATTGTACCAGTAATATTCCTCAAAGTTTGACAGGATATAAAGGCTATTTTGTAAGAGAGGGAGATTGTCGGTTCTTTGTAAGTGAATTTCTGAGAGTGTTAGTGCATCTCATGCATTCCAAGGAGTATATGGGGCCGGGACGCTGACCAAAGTCTAATGGGGTACTTTCCGAAGCTCACTTTACAAAACATTAGTACACATTAGTTTATTTTAAAGAACACTGGCCCTAAAAACGTTATCAAACCACGAGAAGATGTAAAAACCCCTTTACAGTGAGGACATGGATAGTCATATCCCAAAGCGCACTCAGCGGGGTTGCGCCCTCCAACACGAGGCCAGTTCTTTCCCAGTGTAAGGTAAAGTGAGGGATGGCCTTGGGATGCCCCCTGGTGGTGGTGCCAAATTAGGGAAAAAGGTCTGGAAGAAAACAGCCTTTTCGGTTGCGTGTGATTTTGACAAAAATCAAAACGAAGAAAACAGTTCTGACAAATTTATCTTATCAAACCATTGTTGAAAATTTTCTCTTTTAGAATGGCTTTAACCAGGCTGATGAAACCAACCAGCTGGGTGATTGCAGGAGTGATTTCTCACCGTCATCGTTGACCTTCACCCCTCTGTCTTCCCCTCTTGTGTCTTTAATGCCCCTAGTGCTGCCCCCTCCCGTGTCCCCCTTTCTTTTTCCTGATTACTTTCCATTCCCCACATATGCTTCCCTATCCTCAGCACCCTCACCCTTCCCTTCCCTTCCCGCCTGTGTCACCATCCTCTTCTTTTTCACTTTTTGACTCCTGGGTTGTAGTAGGCATAGAAAAATGCGGCAACCCCCTTTTTTGCACTAATAAACGATTGCCCCTTCCTTCTAAACTTTTTTTATTGCATCAGTTTAACTTTTCTCCAGAAGGAAGTTTTTTGCCCCGGTTTCGTCAGATTGACTTTCTTCATTTTTGGTTACTGTCAAAATGACGATATACCATGTTTTTCAGTGCAAAAGGCGACCTCCACCTTAGGGATATCTGTGATTTTAAAATTACAGTTAGTACTAGGGAGGGATATTTGATATCCAGGGTGTATATTATTTACAATAGGTGATACCTTATAGTATATACATACTATTCATAACTCCACATCCACTCACTTAGACACACCTTGTGATGCAGCGATGAGGCTGATAGACGGAATGTCATATTTTTGTAGGTTATTTCAACCGAGATGTCGTGATAGAACTGAAGGCTTGTCGGCATCACCTATAGACTCTGAGGCCTCCATCACGAGCGGCCCAGTGTCAAAGGGATAGTTCTTGCACCTGACAAAGCCTGACACTGAAGTGCTTGAAATTTATCAGGTGCAAAAATTACCATTTGAGTTTTGCCCTCAAAATTGATTCTCATACGGATTTTGGTGCTTAGTCTGAGACATTTTAAGGCACTGGCGACGTGAGCAATCGCCGAGGGACCCCATCTTTTCAGAGGCACCTGGTAAAATGACCTTTCACTGTCTCTATCTTTGACGACTTCTCTCTGCCTACCTCTAGCTCTGTCTTTCTCTACTCAGTGAGATTCTGCGGATTTCTGGGCCCCTAATATAGATGTAATTCAATATTGCTTGACAGTTTATAAATGTAAAATGGGCAATAAAATTCAAAGTTGTTCCAAACATAGGGCCCGAAAACGTGTCTTTAAGACATCCTTAATGTTAGACCTGACATGCCTTAGGGTGGTCACCCCTAACTTTTTGCCTGCCTCCCTCCACTTTTTGGACCCTGTTTTGCTGGCTTTTAGACTCTGCGCACTTTACCACTGCTAACCAGTGCTAAAGTGCATATGCTCTCTTCCTTTTTAAACACGGTAACCCTGGCTCATACCTGATTGGACTATTTAATCTACTTATAAGTCCCTAGTAATGTGCACTACATGTGCCTAGGGCCTGTAGATTAAATGCTACTAGTGGACCTGCAGCACTGGTTGTGCCACCCACTTAAGTAGCCCCCTTAACCTTGTCTCAGGCTTGCCATTGCAAGGCCTGTGTGTGCAGTTTCACTGCCACCTCGACTTGGCATTTAAAAGTACTCGCCAAGCCTAGAACTCCCCTTTTTCTACATATAAGTCACCCTTAATGTGGGCCCTAGGTAACCCCTAGGGCAGGGTGCTGTGAAGGTAAAAGGCAGGACATGTACTTGTGTAGTTATATGTCCTGGTAGTGTAAAACTCCTAAATTCGTTTTTACACTACTGTGAGACATGCTCCCTTCATAGGCTAACATTGGGGCTGCCCTCATACACTGTTGAAGTGGCAGCTGCTGATCAGAAAGGAGCAGGAAGGTCATATTTAGTATGGCCAAAATGGTAATACAAAATCCTGCTGACTGGTGAAGTCGGATTTAATATTACTATTCTAGAAATGCCACTTTTAGAAAGTGAGCATTTCTTTGCACTTAAATCTTTCTGTGCCTTACAATCCACGTCTGGCTGGGCTTGGTTGACAGCTCCTTGTGCATTCACTCAGACACACCCCAAACACAGGGTACTCAGCCTCACTTGCATACATCTGCATTTTGAATGGGTCTTCCTGGGCTGGGAGGGTGGAGGGCCTGCTCTCACACAAAGGACTGCCACACCCCCTACTGGGACCCTGGCAGACCGGATTGAACTGAAAGGGGACCTGGTGCACTTCTTAGCCACTCTTTGAAGTCTCCCCCACTTCAAAGGCACATTTGGGTATAAAACAGGGCCTCTGCCCTACCTCATCAGACACTTGCTGGAGAAGAAACCTGAACCAGAAACTACATCCTGCCAAGAAGAACTGCCTGGCTTCTCAAAGGACTCACCTGTCTGTTTTCTACAAAGGACTGCTGCCTTGCTGTTGCCCTGCTGCCTTGCTGAACTCTTGTCTGGCTGTGAAAGTGCTCTCCAAGGGCTTGGATAGAGCTTGCCTCCTGTTCCTTGAAGTCTCAGGGCCAAAAAGACTTCTCTCTTTTACTTGGACGCTCCGTGCGCCAAAAATTTCGACGCACAACTTGTTTCGCGGCGAGAAAAACGCCGCACTCCGACGCTGATCAACGCGACGCTTTGGGGACGATCGAAGATCCGACGCACGGCCTCGCAAGGACAACGCCGCCCGACCTCTAGAGGAGAAATCGACGTGACGCCTGCCGTGAGATCGTAATTTCAACGCGCAGCCCCGCAGATCGAAGTCTAGAGGAGAAATCGACGCGACGCCTGCCGTGAGATCGTAATTTTGACGCGCAGCCCCGCAGACCGACGCGCAGCCGGAGAACAAGCAGGAAAATCCACGCACAGACCCGGGACATCTGGTAATCCCCGCGATCCACAGAAAGAGACTGTCCACGCGCCGGAAAACGACGCCGACTTCCCCGCGTGAAAAATAACGACGCAAGTCCGTGTGTGCTGAGGAGAAATCGACGCACACACCAGTTTTCCACGCACCTCTTCTCCTGTGGCCCTCTGAGGAGATTTTCCACCAGAAACCAGGTACTTTGTGCTTGAAAGAGACTTTGTTTATATTCTAAAGACTTAAGACATTTTATATCACTTTTCCGTGATATTTCTACAAGTTTCCATTGCAACCTTATTCTTTTTGACCTGCAATTATCCTGATAAATATTATATTTTTCTAAACACTGTGTGGTGTATTTTTGTGGTGCTATATGGTGGTATTGTATGATTTATTGCACAAATACTTTACACATTGCCTTCTAAGTTAAGCCTGACTGCTCGTGCCAAGCTACCAGAGGGTGGGCACAGGATAATCTTGGATTGTGTGTGACTTACCCTGACTAGAGTGAGGGCTTTTGCTTGGACAGGGGGTAACCTGACTGCCAACCAAAAACCCCATTTCTAACATTGGTGATCAGCGGTGAGGATAGGACTTGTATTTGTGCAGTGACATACAGTAGCTAAGTATTTCACTACCTACCCACAGTTGAAGGTCAACTTGGTCTTTATCTCTTTTTGAAAACCCGATTTTTTTCCTGACAATTTTCAAAAACTAAATCCTCACTCAACATGTCTCTGACTGGGTCTCAGACAGGGGACTTTGACCTAGTCCAGTTGGATACATATACGGTCAAACAACTAAGAGGATTCTGCAGGGCACTGAGGGTACCCACCCAAGGGGCCTCCAGAAAGGAGGACTTTCAAGTGGCGCTGAGGGCCTGGGCAGAAGCCCATTTAGAGGATGATGAGGAAGAGGAGCCAGAAAATGGCACCTCAGAGGAATTTTCACTATCTGTGGATGGTGTTACCACTGCAATTGTGCCCCCTTCCAGACCAGGGAGCAGTGTCTCTATGCAAAGCCTGACCGCAGAGGAAAGGAGAGAGGAAAGGGAGTTCCAATTGCAAATGGCAAAACTGAAAATTGAGGCCAAACAAGCTGAGGCAGAAAGAACAGCCAAACAGATTGAAGCTGAAAGAACAGCCAAACAAGCAGAAGCTGAAAGAGCAGCCAAACAGGTGGAAGCTGAAAGAGCTTTGGCTGAAAAGAAACTATTGTTGGCTCATGAACTGAGTCTCAAGGAGCTGGAGATCAAGGCGAGACAGTCTGAATCCAGCAATAATGGTGGCAGCATACAGACAGGACCTGCTGGAGAAAAGAAGGTTTGTATACCCAAAAATGTGGTGCCCAGTTTTGTGGTGGGAGATGACATAGATAAATGGTTAGCTGCTTATGAAGTTGCACTAAGGGCTCATGAGGTTCCTGAAGGGCAATGGGGGGTAGCTATGTGGGGTTATGTGCCACCTTTGGGGAGGGACACACTTCTCACACTGGATCAACCTGATCAAAACACATACCCACTTCAGAAAGCCACTTTACTTGCCAAGTTTGGGCTGACCCCTGAGGGATACCGTCAGAGGTTCAGGGACAGCACCAAACAACACACACAAACATGGGTAGATTTCTTTGACTTTTCCAGTAAGGCACTGAATGGATGGGTGCGGGGCAACAAAGTAAATGACTATAAAGGGTTATATGACTTGATTCTGAGAGAGCATATGCTTAATACTACTTTTACAGAGTTGCGCCAGCACTTGGTAGATAGTAAGCTGACTGATCCCAGGAAGCTTGCTGAGGAGGCGGACCTCTGGGTTAGCACCAGAGTGTCCAAAAAGGTACCTGGGGGGGACTCACACAAAGGTGGTCAGGGTTCCCAACAGAAGAAAGAGGGGGGAGATAAACTTACAGATAAGGAACTCTCAAAAGGCCCCCAAAAGAATTCCCAGGGAGGGGGTGGCAACCATTCCTTCTCTAGATTTGGGAGGAAGCCAGGGACATTTGATAAGTCAGGGAGATCCAACCCCAAATGTACGGAGTGTTACCAGTATGGTCACTATAAAGGCGACCCCCAGTGCTCCAAAAGGGCACCGTCCACTACCGGACAGACACCTGGGATAACTAGTGTAGCGCTTGGAGGGGAGATGGACCCAGATAGCTTGGGGGAGCAAGTAGAGATTTCCCTAGTGTCCCTGGGAGAAAGAGAAATGGTGCCCAAAGCCCACATGCCCCGAAATACTTCCAAGTACAGGCAGTGGGTCACCATTAATGGGCAGAAGGTGGAGGCTCTGCGTGACACAGGAGCCAGTATGACTACTATCCAGAGTCAGCTGGTGTCCCCAGAGCAGATAGTCCCTAATACATTCCACCAGGTCATAGTCGCTGACAATCGTGAGAGTCACCTACCGGTGGCTCTGGTTCCCTTTGAGTGGGGGGGTTCTCTGGTACTCTGAAAGTAGCTGTGAGTCCTGCCATGCCTGTAGATTGTCTGTTAGGCAATGATCTTGAGCACACTGCTTGGAAAGAAGTAGAGCTCAAATCTCACCTGGAGATGTTAGGGTTACCTGAGTGTGTCTGCATGACCACCAGGTCCATGGCTGCCCGGGAAGGGAGTCAAGGGCGTCTGGAGCCTGGAAAAATGGCCCAGACAGCCGCCCAAGAGGGGGGCCCGGGGCGCGGGAAACCCGCCTCCAATGTTCCCACGGGGGTAGACGAGGTCCCTGAGGAAGAGGAGGCCCCCAAGCCAACCAGGGAGGACATAGCTGCCCTGGGTAACCTACCTGAACTTGCTGGCTGGCAAGTAGAGGGGGGGCCAACCAGGGAAGCATTCTGCAAGGCGCAGAGAGAATGCCCCACCCTTGAGGGTCTGAGGAAGCAGGCCACAGACCACGCAGCAGGTGACGCCTCTGGCGCTCACCATATTTACTGGGAGAATGATCTCCTTTACAGTGAGCGTAGAATTCCAGGTCCTGGGCCACACCGTGTGCTGGTGGTCCCCCAGTGTTACCGGAAATTCCTACTAGGCCTGGCTCACGACATTCCCCTGGCAGGACACCTGGGCCAAGACAAGACCTTTGACAGGCTTAACACCCACTTTCATGGGCCCAGAATGAGGAAAGCCTCAGATAACTTCTGCAGAGCTTGCCCCACCTGCCAGGCTAGTGGGAAGGCAGGGAAACGGCTTAAAGCTCCCCTGATCCCACTCCCAGTCGTTGGCACCCCCTTTGAAAGGGTGGGCATCGACATTGTTGGTCCCTTGGACCCCAAAACTGCCCTGGGCAACAGGTTTATCCTGGTTTTGGTGGACCATGCCACCCGCTATCCAGAGGCAATCCCTCTGAGAACAGTGACTGCAAAGGTGGTGACCCGAGCCCTGATGGGAATATTTACCCGTGTGGGATTCCCTAAGGAGGTCGTGTCTGACAGGGGCACAAACTTCATGTCTGTATACATGAAGACCCTGTGGGATGAGTGTGGGGTGACCTACCGGTTTACCACCCCTTATCATCCTCAAACCAACGGGCTGGTTGAGAGATTCAACCAGACCCTGAAAGGCATGATTGGTGGCCTGACTGAGGCCATGAGGCGTAAGTGGGACGTTCTCTTACCTTGCCTGTTGTTTGCTTATAGAGAGGTGCCCCAGAAAGGGGTGGGGTTCAGCCCCTTTGAGCTTCTCTATGGTCACCCTGTCAGGGGACCCCTAAGCATCGTTAAGGAGGGCTGGGAGAGAGCTCCCCAGGCCCCTCCCCAGGATGTGGTCAGCTACATGCTGGCCCTCCGCAAACAAACCCAACGCTTCTGGAAAGAGGCCCAGAGTAACCTCGAGGCCAGTCAAGAGGTGATGAAGGAGTGGTCCGACCAAAAGGCCACTCTAGTTGAGTTCTCACCTGGAGACAAAGTTTGGGTGATGGAGCCAGTAGAGCCCAGGGCTCTCCAGGACCGCTGGACTGGCCCCTTTGAGATCAAGGAGCGTAAAGGGGAAGCCACTTACTTAGTGGACCTCAAGACCCCCAGGCAACCCCTAAGGGTCCTCCATCACAACCGGCTCAAACCTCACTTTGAGAGGTCTGAGGTCAGTATGCTCCTAGTCACCGATGAGGGCATGGAAGAGGAGAGTGAACCTCTCCCCGACCTCCTCGCTGTCAAAGAAGGGGATGGGTCAGTAGGGGGTGTCATTCTCTCTGACTCCCTGACTCCAACACAGAGAGGGGACTGCTATGAGTTGCTAGAGCAGTTCTCCCCCCTGTTCTCCCTTACACCTGGACTAACCCACCTCTGTGTGCATGACATTGACACAGGTGACAGTGCTCCTGTAAAGAACAAAATTTACAGGTTGTCAGATAAAGTGAAGGCCAGCATCAAGGAGGAGGTCTCCAAGATGTTGACTTTGGGGGTTATTGAGAAATCCAGTAGTCCCTGGGCCAGTCCTGTGGTATTGGTTCCCAAGGCTACTGCCCCAGGTGCGAAACCAGAACTCCGGTTCTGTGTGGACTACCGGGGTCTCAATTCAGTCACCCGGACTGATGCTCACCCCATCCCCCGAGCTGATGAGCTCGTTGACAGGCTAGGCGCTGCCAAGTTCCTGAGTACGTTCGATCTTACTTCCGGGTACTGGCAGATTGGCCTGACTAAGGGGGCTAAAGAAAGATCTGCTTTTTCCACCCCTGATGGCCATTACCAATTCCGGGTGATGCCATTTGGGTTGAAAAATGCCCCCGCTACCTTCCAACGGTTGGTTAACGGGGTCCTAGCTGGTAAAGATGCCTTCTGTGCAGCTTACCTAGACGACATAGCTGTCTACAGTTCCAGCTGGGAGGATCACCTGCTCCACCTCAAGGAGGTGCTTCAGGCCCTGCAACAGGCAGGCCTGACTATCAAGGCTAGTAAGTGCCAGATTGGGCAGGGTTCCGTGGTGTACTTGGGACACCTCGTAGGTGGTGGAAGGGTGCAGCCGCTCCAGGCCAAGATTGAAACTATCAAGGCCTGGCAACCACCTAGAACACAGACTGAGGTGAGAGCCTTTTTGGGCCTCACTGGATACTACCGCAGGTTCGTCAAGGGCTATGGCACCATTGTGACACCCTTGACTGAACTCACTTCCAAGAAACAACCTAGGTTGGTGAATTGGACAGAGGCCTGTCAGAAAGCCTTTGATTCTCTGAAGGAAGCCATGTGGACGGCCCCCGTGCTCAGGGCCCCTGACTACTCCCAGGAATTTATTGTTCAGACAGACGCTTCAGAGCATGGCATAGGGGCTGTTCTAGCACAGCTGAATGAGGAGGGCTCAGACCTACCAGTAGTCTTTATTAGCAGAAGACTATTACCACGGGAACAAAAGTGGAGTGCTATTGAGAGAGAAGCATTTGCTGTGGTCTGGGCACTGAAGAAGCTAAGACCCTACCTGTTTGGGACTCACTTCCGGGTTCAGACAGACCACAGGCCCCTCAGATGGCTCATGCAGATGAGGGGTGAGAATCCAAAACTCTTGAGATGGTCCATTTCCCTACAGGGGATGGACTTTACGGTGGAGCATCGCCCAAGGGCTGACCACGACAATGCTGATGGTCTCTCCAGATACTTCCGCCTTAGCGATGAGAGCTCCCAGGAGGTCGGGTAGCTCTCCCCACTTTCAGCTGGGGGGGACACATGTTAGACCTGACATGCCTTAGGGTGGTCACCCCTAACTTTTTGCCTGCCTCCCTCCACTTTTTGGACCCTGTTTTGCTGGCTTTTAGACTCTGCGCACTTTACCACTGCTAACCAGTGCTAAAGTGCATATGTTCTCTTCCTTTTTAAACACAGTAACCCTGGCTCATACCTGATTGGACTATTTAATCTACTTATAAGTCCCTAGTAATGTGCACTACATGTGCCTAGGGCCTGTAGATTAAATGCTACTAGTGGACCTGCAGCACTGGTTGTGCCACCCACTTAAGTAGCCCCCTTAACCTTGTCTCAGGCTTGCCATTGCAAGGCCTGTGTGTGCAGTTTCACTGCCACCTCGACTTGGCATTTAAAAGTACTTGCCAAGCCTAGAACTCCCCTTTTTCTACATATAAGTCACCCTTAATGTGGGCCCTAGGTAACCCCTAGGGCAGGGTGCTGTGAAGGTAAAAGGCAGGACATGTACTTGTGTAGTTATATGTCCTGGTAGTGTAAAACTCCTAAATTCGTTTTTACACTACTGTGAGACCTGCTCCCTTCATAGGCTAACATTGGGGCTGCCCTCATACACTGTTGAAGTGGCAGCTGCTGATCAGAAAGGAGCAGGAAGGTCATATTTAGTATGGCCAGAATGGTAATACAAAATCCTGCTGACTGGTGAAGTCGGATTTAATATTACTATTCTAGAAATGCCACTTTTAGAAAGTGAGCATTTCTTTGCACTTAAATCTTTCTGTGCCTTACAATCCACGTCTGGCTGGGCTTGGTTGACAGCTCCTTGTGCATTCACTCAGACACACCCCAAACACAGGGTACTCAGCCTCACTTGCATACATCTGCATTTTGAATGGGTCTTCCTGGGCTGGGAGGGTGGAGGGCCTGCTCTCACACAAAGGACTGCCACACCCCCTACTGGGACCCTGGCAGACAGGATTGAACTGAAAGGGGACCTGGTGCACTTCTTAGCCACTCTTTGAAGTCTCCCCCACTTCAAAGGCACATTTGGGTATAAAACAGGGCCTCTGCCCTACCTCATCAGACACTTGCTGGAGAAGAAACCTGAACCAGAAACAACATCCTGCCAAGAAGAACTGCCTGGCTTCTCAAAGGACTCACCTGTCTGTTTTCTACAAAGAACTGCTGCCTTGCTGTTGCCCTGCTGCCTTGCTGAACTCTTGTCTGGCTGTGAAAGTGCTCTCCAAGGGCTTGGATAGAGCTTGCCTCCTGTTCCTTGAAGTCTCAGGGCCAAAAAGACTTCTCTCTTTTACTTGGACGCTCCGTGCGCCGAAAATTTCGACGCACAACTTGTTTCGCGGCGAGAAAAACGCCGCACTCCGACGCTGATCAACGCGACGCTCTGGGGACGATCGAAGATCCGACGCACGGCCTCGCAAGGACAACGCCGCCCGACCTCTAGAGGAGAAATCGACGCGACGCCTGCCGTGAGATCGTAATTTCAACGCGCAGCCCCGCAGATCGAAGTCTAAAGGAGAAATCGACGCGACGCCTGCCGTGAGATCGTAATTTCGACGCGCAGCCCCGCAGACCGACGCGCAGCCGGAGAACAAGCAGGAAAATCCACGCACAGACCCGGGACATCTGGTAATCCCCGCGATCCACAGAAAGAGACTGTCCACGCGCCGGAAAACGACGCCAACTTCCCCGCGTGAAAAATAACGACGCAAGTCCGTGTGTGCTGAGGAGAAATCGACGCACACACCAGTTTTCCACGCACCTCTTCTCCTGTGGCCCTCTGAGGAGATTTTCCACCAGAAACCAGGTACTTTGTGCTTGAAAGAGACTTTGTTTATATTCTAAAGACTTAAGACATTTTATATCACTTTTCCGTGATATTTCTACAAGTTTCCATTGCAACCTTATTCTTTTTGACCTACAATTATCCTGATAAATATTATATTTTTCTAAACACTGTGTGGTGTATTTTTGTGGTGCTATATGGTGGTATTGTATGATTTATTGCACAAATACTTTACACATTGCCTTCTAAGTTAAGCCTGACTGCTCGTGCCAAGCTACCAGAGGGTGGGCACAGGATAATCTTGGATTGTGTGTGACTTACCCTGACTACAGTGAGGGCTTTTGCTTGGACAGGGGGTAACCTGACTGCCAACCAAAAAACCCATTTCTAACACTTAACATGACAATGTGCTAGTGCACCTAAATCCACATGTCCCAGTATATATTGGGTATTTTTCCCCTGGATAATCTCTGCAGATTTGACATTCCAAAGTTTACTGGTAAAACATGCGAAGGGTTCGGTGTTTGCTGCAAAACTCAGAATTCCAGGGTGTGAGGCAACAGTAACTACATACCGAAATTTAGGGGCCCACTCATAATGAAAGCCTACGAGTGCCTCATGAACTTTCACTATAACCCATGAGTGTGAACCATGGGTTCGTCGGACAAGTCGGAAGTGTGAACCGTGGGCTTTGAGCTTGACCCATAGGCTCTGAGCCATAGGACAAGTTGGAAGAGTGAACCGTGGGCTCTGTGCTTGACTAATGGTCTCTGAGCCATAGGACAAGTCGGAAGTGTGAACCGTGGGCTCTGAGCTTGACCCATGGGCTCTGAGCCATAGGACAAGTCGGAAGTGTGAACCGTGGGCTTTGAGCTTGACCCATGGGCTCTGAGCCATAGGACAAGTCGGAAGTGTGAACCGTGGGCTCTGAGCCATAGGAAAAGTTGGAAGTGTGAACCGTGGGCTCTGAGCTTGACCCCTGGGCTCTGAGCCATAGGACAAGTCGGAAGTGTGAACCGTGGGCTCTGAGCTTCACCCATGGGCTCTGAGCTATAGGACAAGTCGAAAGTGTGAAGCATGGGCTCTGAGCTTGACGCATGGGCTCTGAGTGTTCGTTGGGAGCTATAGGACAAGTTGTATGAGTCTGGGCTGCCCTTGTGGCTCATGGACAGTGAGTGTGAGCCAGGACCTATGAGTATGGCTGGTAAGCCACGAGTGTGAATCTTGAACTGTTTGTGAGTCATCAATTGTATGAGCCGTGACTTTTGGGTGAGAACCATTGGTTATGAGTGTGAGTCATAGGTTGTGAGTGTGAGCCAGGTACTATGAGTGTGAGTGGCAACCTGTGGGTGTGAGTCCTGGGCTGTTAGTGTGGCTCCTGGGCTGTGACGGTGACTCTTGGATAGTGAGTGAGCTCTGATCTCTATGGACACACCATACCGGTTCACTTGAACGGACCCAGGGCACGGACACAGCACAGGACGTCCTTTACTTTTTTCTCTAATGTCTCTTTTTTCCGTCTCTGCCAAGGTCGCGATCCGGATCCAGGAAAAAGAGAAGACACAGGTGAGAGAAAAGTTGTTTCACCACCGTGAATGACTGCACGGAGAACCTGGAGTAGGGTTAATCAATAGCGCAAACACACTGTACATACGAGGGCCCAGGACACTGACAACTTTCAACTGCCTCTATGCTGTATGGTTGCCTGTGACCTCTGAGAAAAACAAACTTGTTGAATACTGTTTAAAAAATTGCATTTCACTTAAACTCTTCCCTCAAAAACTACAAAGATAAATGACATTCACCAAATGTTAGAATGCAATTGAGTGAATGGCATGTATCTATAAGTTGTATTGCGCACATTTGTTTTTTTTAATGAACATACATTTATTTCCTTTTTTCTTACCCCACACCCTCACCCTCTGCACTATTGTCTCCTGTTTTTTACTTTCCTTCCCTAGGTGTAGACCTGCCACTCTCTCACAGCTACCCTTTTCTCCTTTGTTTTTCCATGCCTCCTTACTCCCCAATGAATTTCTCTTACCCAGCTAGCGTAGGGCCTATTTTATCCTAAAAGCAGGTGAGAGGCCCTGCTGGAGAAAGAGCCGATCTCTTGCAGCCATAGGTCAGAAGGATAAAGCTTTCCTTAGCCAGTGGTAAGAGACCATGTTCAAACGATGCAAGACTCCCTTGGGCAGGTGTCAGAGCATTGCCGGGGGAGGTGCATGCCTTCCTCAAGCATGTTTCAGAGTCTGTACTGAACGACGTCGCAGCATCCCTCGGATGGAGGAGGTGACAGCGTACCTCATACATGTGTTAATGTGCCTGAAAGAGTGCCAGCGTCCCTCAGGCACCTATTGTAGGCTGGGCTGGAGAAGGTGCAAGTGGCCCTCTGACACATTAGAGGCAGCGCTCACAAAGTTGTCAGTGTCCCTCAGACATGTTAGATAGCATGCTGGAGAAGGTGCAGTTGGCCCGCTTACATGTATTAGAGGTTGTTCTCAATAAGATGACAGTGTCCCTCAGGCATGTGTTAGGGGCTGTGTTTGAGAAGGTGACAGTGTCCCTCAGGCATGTGTCAGAGGCTGTGCTTGAGATGTGGCAATGTCCCTCTGACACGTGTGAAAGGCTGTGCTCCAGAAAGTGCTAGCATCCTTTAGTTGTGTTAGAGGCTGTGATTGAGAAGGTGTCAGAATCCCTCAAACATGATGCCCTACTGGAGAAGCTGCGGCGACCCTCAGTCACGTGTCGGAGGCGATGGAGGGTGCCTGCATCACTCAGACATGTGTTAGAGGCTGTGCTTGAGAAGGTGACAGTGTCCCTCAGACATATGTTAGAGGTTTTGATCGAGAAGGTGCCAGAATCCCTCAAACATGACTTAGATGCCATCCTGGAGACGGTGCAAGCGACCCTCAGTCACGTGTTAGAGACCATGCTAGAGAAAGTAGCTCTCCTTGTTTGCCAACCTTCTGTTGTCACCCCACACTTTCCTATCACCTCTCAGCCTTCTTGTCATGGCCCTTTCTCAGTTCCACCCTCCTCGTCTCATGCTGCCCTCTTCTCCGTTTTCCTTGTTTTTTCCACTACCACTTCCATCCTGAATGTGTAAGATGCTCACAGCTGCTGTCTTTTCAGTTCTCTGTTGTCTTTTAGGTCAAGGAGCTCTAAGAACAAAAGGAAAGACAGAACCAAAGACAGAAAGAGGTGAGACATTCTTCCTCAAATGTGTGACAGAAGTGCTGTGGAGCATATGTAGAATTGCCTACGGTTTGCATTCATGACATAACGAGATGTAATTCAAATATAAGGCAATCAGCGGATTGCGAGGTGTACACGCCGGACCCGCCACAGTGCATTCTTTTTTTAGGCCATTTTCCATAGTTATAGGTTCTCACCAGCGGCGGCTCCTCCGCTGTGGCAGAGGAGCGTCGCCCCCCTGCCACCAGCTGAAGACTTGAAAAATAAAATGATAATAAACAGAGTTTATTATCATTTTATTTTTTGGGCGCTGCGCCATATGGATGACAGGCACCAGGGGAGTGGTAGGTGCACTCCCCTCAGTGCGCATGTGTGTTTGGCCAGACGGCTAAGGACGGCCAAACACACATGCGCACTGAGCAGGCACAGGCTCCCAGTCTGCCTGGGAGTGCAAATCAAGAGCACTCAGGCCAATCCTGACGCTGCGTTAAGATTGGCCGCAGGGCAGGCTGGGAGCCTGTGCCTTCAGTGAGGGACCCAGAAGAGTGGCGAACTGGCGGCGATGGTGCAGGTGGCAGGTACATTTTTTTTTTTTTCTTGGTATCTTTTTTGTTTTGTGCCCCCTCCCTGCCACTTGGCCCCGACTCCAGCCGCCACGTGTTCTCACCCAGTCTTATGACCCTGAGGGACTAGCGAAGTAGTAGCACTGTTAGTAAGGAGCAATATTTAAATCTTTCTGTCAATTGCTCAGGGCACTAACAGTGGTAAATGTCTTCTGCAGGGACCATAAACAGATGGCATTTTCCTAACCTATAATTATGGGATTTAGTCAAAGGTAGAATGTGGGCAATGCACCCACTGTCCTAATTATACATCAGCAGACAAACAAATCAACTGTTTGTTCCTGCTCTATTCCCCTGTTTTTTAAGCTTTTCGATCTTTATGGCCAGCGAAGCATCATTTTTACTTAAAGTATACACAGATGAACCAATAACTGCTTTTATGGTTTTATAATGTTTTTATTGACTGTACAAATACACTTAAATTGAAAAAAGCTCTCCACTCTTTCTGAACTCAGAATGGTGCCAAACAGTGTTAGGTAGCTCCAGTATACTAAGCGTGTTTATTGAATCTTCTAATTTCAGCAATGCTGCTAATTGATAATAACTTGATTTACATTGCACTACTTATCAAGCATCTCTTGCTTCTAAGCACTGTAAATAACAGATGTAATTGTTACCCAATTTATGGTCCTCAATTTACTGACCTACCCAAAGTTGGAAGGATGAATCTGCCTTGCCAGGATTTGAAGTCATGACCTCCTGCCAGTAAGAAGCGTTCAGTACTACTGACCAGCTCCAAGATCAATAATGCATTTATCATGTGAGTCTGGCAACTGTATCTCTCATTTAAGCATTGGTGGAAATGCAGCAGAACAGTAAAAAAAAAACTCTGGTAATCTGCTACCAAACTGTTTTACAGTTTTGTTGCATTTAAACATTTCTGGTAAATAAGGTGACACTGCACAGTCAATTTCTGGTAATGATTACCGGCAGGTGTAGTCCATTGGCAAGCAGCCCAGTAAACATGCACTGCATATGAGTAGTGACCATGTTACCACTGGTTATTTCCTAATTGTTACTGGAAAGTTGCTAAACACTGTGGTATTTCCTTATAATATTGTAAATACCACTGCTAGGCTTTGTTGAACTATTTAATAGTGTATTGGAAGCGCTCTGGCAGACCATATTTAGTTTACCTGGATTGCTGATTTTTTTTTTGCACCATTCTTGATAATGGTAGGGTGAAGCAAATTATCTAAGCTAGTCGTCTCTTCAACCAACTTTTATCCCAACTTCCCTACCATGGCTCTCTTCCGATGCTGTTCACCCAGGAGGTATTACTCACTCCTCTTTTTTCACCATCCAAACTCATGTTGTGTCACAGAGATGTGCATTACAGTTACTAAATGATACATAGCCCATCTGCAAATTGGCAATGCCAAAAGGTCTCGCTTTAAAGGAATTTGGTAGGGTAATGTGAAGCATTACAAGTAGATAGCATGAGAAGGAATATGTACTTGTTGAAAGCAAAGAATTGTAAAATAATATTCGTGAAGGTTAAAAGGTCAGGTGACAGACCTAAAAATCCATGTACGGTAATGAACCAACAATCATCCAATGTGTACTGCTCCCAGAGACAACACCATGACTTATCTGGTTATCTTAGACACTTTAATAACTTCACATGTGTGTCCCTGAAAGTTCAAGCTCAGGCAGTTGGACAAATAAACACAGCTGTGTGGAAGGCAAGCAGTTTTTTTTTTTTGTTGAAGCACACAACTTCTGTCCAATCAAAACACCACTCCTGGTTCCAACATGTGGACTGAGCCAAAGTCCCTCCTCTGAAGAATCTCACATAATTGTTTGGCGACAGCTGTGTTGTCCAGCCAGACTATCAATGGGATCTACCTCACTGAGCACCGGTGCTAGAAGGGGCGGTACTCTCTTCCCAGTAAAATAGTCTTACGGCGTTTTAAAAGTTTGAGCATCTTCACGCGCTGGTATCGAGATGTACTCACACGCTGGAGTCTGCACCATGACTGCAGTGGGTAGATTGTTTCTTCTGCGCACTGTTTTGTTATTTTCCAAAATGCTGCATTATTTGCAGCTCTTTTGTGTTATGTCTGTCTGCTTTGTGTTCTCCCTTGGCAGAAAGTATTCCAGATGTATTTAGTCGCCAATTTCGAGCATGTTCTCGACCCTGTTATTTCCCCATTACCCGCCAGGTGGCAGAAGAGTGCAGGGAATGTATTAGCTCAACTACTCGTATCTTTTTATGTTTTTTTAACCTCTTTCCCAGATGGGAGTCTCCATCAGCGAGTTCTGCACTGCAGGTGTGGAGGAGGCCCTTCCTTGCCTCCGCTCAGTTTTTTTGTAATAGGTCTCCCGCTCCTGGATCACTTCTTTCTGTGGTCCTTGTCACTGCTGGTGCTTTCCGATTCAACAGGAACTTTGCAGATCACACACTGCGCCATGTCTGCGGCTTGCATGACACGGCCCATATTTATACTTTTTAACGCCGCATTTGCGCCGTTTTTTTGACGCAAAAACGGCGCAAACTTACAAAATACAATTGTATTTTGCAAGTTTGCGCCGTTTTTGCGTCAAAAAATGACGCAAATGCGGCGCTAAAAAAGTATAATATGGGTAGCAGTGCCACAAAGTTTTAGGAGCGCGTCACCCGAGCAGCAGGAATGCGGGGATTGCTGAATGCAAAGGCACTCTGATCTTCAGTCTCCACGTTCTGTCTCGTTATCTCACTCTCGGACGTTCTGCTCCAGCCCTTCGTTCACTCTTTGTAACCAGCGTGATCTTAATGGGTTTTGGGACATAGATTGTGACACCCCCGCCATGAACGTCAATTCACCAAATGCCCTGGGGTAGCGGAGTGACATCACATGACATTTGACCTTTGTATACATTTACACACGTTTATACACACACAATTACAAATACACACACTCTTCCTCACATAAACACACTCATCTGCACGCATGCACACAACATACATTTAAAATAATTTTTACTCACCTCAGCTATCAGGGAGGGTTATATTCCAGCTGATTATACTCGATTTGTTATTATACTTATAGTGAATTATATATTATTCATAATTGGTGTAATTAAAATGACCAATATAAGGAAATGTGCGCCTCAACCTATGTCCATAAGGACTAGCTGCCCCTGTGTTCCTGTCACTGATTTGGCCACCTCTGAGGTGAGGGTCGCAAAGGCAATGCCAGGGGTCGAAAGGGATGAGCCAGGGGTCACAGCTGCGACACCTGGCAACCCCTAAATGACGTCCATGATGCCCGCCCCTGTTTTATTTATTCAGGAATAGCGAATAGAGGGGCAGCCGAACGATCAAGTTGTTAGACATCTGCCAGACACAGCATCAAATGAAAACATCAACAAGCATTGGTAAAGCCATTTTCTTTTGCTATTGGATCTAATTTTTTTTGCTTTGAAAAAAACATATTTTAGATGGAGTTCAGTGTCTTATCTGCCTGTTCCTCGGATGATAGGACAAAACCCCGGAAGGGTAATTTGATGGATGTTTAGTTGACCAGTGTTATAATATTCATATGCACCTGTTGTTGGAATTGCAGTTGGTTATTCATAATTGCTAATAAATCTCCCTTCACCACTGACAATCTCACTGCAACTGGGAGAATTAAAGCAGTGCTCTGTAGACTTTCACCGTTTCACAGTTTCATCTGTAAAATGTGATAACATTCTCTTCCTGTCTTGTCCGTCCTCTTCTTTTTCTACGTATGCACTCCTCTGGATAGAAAGTAACCCCTAGTCCTGATGAGTAAAATAGATGGCAGGCAGCAGGAGACATGAGAAAGGCTGAGAGGTGAAAAAACAGCACAGTGAGCGGTGAAGTAGAAGGGGGTAGAGACAAAGATGAGATACAGAGAAAGGCGTGGTAGGGAAAGATGTGAGGTTAAAAGAGAAAGGCGTGCTAGCCAGAAAGAGGGATAGGTTGAAAGCAGAAGAAATAGGTAACAACAGAGGTAGAGAGCAGCGGTGGCTTCTCCACTATAGTGGAGGAGCGTGGTTCCCCCACCAGCAGCAGCAGCTGCAAAACCTTCAAAATAAAACAAATATTAACTATGTTTATTCTCATTTTATTTTTAAAGGTGGGTTGGGGCAATTGGCGTGACAAGCAAGGAGGGGGAGTGCACAGCACTCCCCTCAGTGCGCATGTGTGTTTGGCCGGCCATCTGAGGCTGGCCAAACACAGATGCGCACAGACCTCTCTCCAGCCCGGCACTGTGTTGCCGGGTTGTGGACAGCAGGGAGAGGCTCCCACTCTGCCTCAGAGCGCCAAGCCAGGGAAATCCGGCCAATCCTAACACTGCTTTCATGCTGCCAGCAGCATGAAAGCAGTGTTAGGATTGGCCGCAGGGCAGGCTAGGTGCCTGTGCCTTCTTTGAAGAGGAGTAGTGCGGCGCAGGGAAGACGGCGTGTAAGGTAAGTTTTTATGTTTTTTTACATTTATTTTTGGTACTTGTTTTCGCCCCATGTGGCCCCTTTTCCATGTCGTAAGCTGCGGCTGGTAGAGAGGTAGGTTAAGAGTGAAGGGATATGGAAAGATGGTAAGACAATAGTATGTGATGAAGAGGGGAAGGGTACACAGAGGAATGAGGTATGGTGAGAGAGGTAAGGTAGAAAGAGGTTAATTATGTGTGGGGCAGAGAGAGGAGGAGATGGGCTGTATTGAGAAACGTGTAGCAAGAGTGTGCTGAGGTTGATAGAGGGGCAAAGTGATCAGCGCGGTATGGAGAGACGGTCCTGGTATGAAGAAGAATGAGTTAGGGAGAGGGAAGTGTGAGGGTAGAAATAGATACTGGGAGTAAACAGACAAAAGGCGAAGTGGTGAGGCAGGTTAGGTAGAGAAACAGAGGTAAGGTTGATTCAGTGGTAGAGAGGGAGTGTAGCAGTGTTAGCCTGGAAAGGTGGAAAGATTCACAAAGAAGGAGAGACAGAGCCGAGTGATAGAAAAAGAGAAAGAGAAGTGAAGAGAAAGAAACAAGGTAGAGAGAGAGGTGAGACAGAAGGAACAGGGGTAGAAAGACAGGGAAGGTAAGGTAGCACACACATGGTGAGTTGAATGGGAGGTGAGGTAGTGAGAGGGAAGGAGGTCAGGCAGGGTGAGGTGAGGCAGTGAGGGATGTGAGAAAGAGAGAGGAACAAGGCAGAGAGCTGGGGTACCAGTGATGCGGTGCAGAGGTCGGTGATGGAGGAAGGGATGTAGAGCTGGGCATAGAGACGAGAAAAGGCTGCGAGACAGGGCGAGAGAGGTGCACTGCCAGAGAGCGGAGGGAGAGACGCTAGAGATACAGAAATAGTGAGTACACGCAGAGAAAGGCATGTCTTGATAATGGAAGGAGAGAGAATAGAGGGGGTGAGGTAGAAAATTTGAGAATAATTAGGGATACAGACATGAGACTAATTCATGAAAGAAAGGCGCAGGGTGGTAGCAGTGATGCCGGAGAGGCAGGGAGAGAGGGGTCCGCAGAGAAGTGAGGTAGGTAGAAGGGCGGGAATTTAGAGACTGATGAGGTGGAGAGATGAGATACCACAAGACAGAGAAGTAGAGAGCGGGGAGGAAGAAGAGGAAGATGAGGCGGGAAGAGTGGGAGTCAGCTGAAAGAGACACAAGGTAGATAAGTGCGGCTAAAAGGAAGATAAAGGGAGGAACAGAGAGCGAAGGAGGAGCGACTAAGGTAGGAGAGAGAGATGATAAAGCAAAAGATAGATGAGGTAGAGAAAGAAGGTTTTATAGGAAGGTAACAGTGATGAGGCAAGGATAGATAGAGAGGGACACAGTCAAAGGTAAAGGTAGAAACGGGGAGAGAGGTTGTGATAGAGGAAGAAACAGGGAGAGGGATAATTTTCTAAGTGTCCTGATCTATTCACCAGGGTGGGGGCTTGGCCAACTGACTATACCTTAGCATAATCTGCCTTCACAATTGTCCTATTTTTCTCTTCCTACAGTATTCTTCCTTGTCTGCCTTTCTCAATTTTGCTCGAGGCCGAAGTCTTATGATAAAAAATAAACCCCAGTCCCCTAAAATGGGTGCCAAGTTCCCACTAGGTGACTAAGTGGACAAAGTAGGCACTAGTAACAAGGATACAATTTAGCTTTTTCACCAGGGTGAAATGAGAGCAAATTTATTTTACATTAAATTTGCTATTCTTTATTATGAGAAATGGGGCGCTTAGATTTTTCTCCATGTTTAAATTGGGAAATGAGACACTTAGGGCCTGATCTACAGTGCAGAGCACTGTATTTACTTCATCAGGGTGACAGAGTAAAATATCCTGTCACCTGACAAGAGTACCCATGCTCTGCATTTAGAGATGTCCGACTGACCTGCAGACAGCCGTTGTCACTGGCAGGAACTCTTGTGGTTCCTGCCAGTGTGTTAAAAGCTTGATGGACGGTTCTGTCAAACATGACAGCGAATATTTCACAAGTTTTTTGCTTTTTTTAAATACATAATCCCAAAGGGGCACCCTCTCCAACTAAACTCTAGCATGAGGCAAAATCAGTTTACTTTACTAAAGAAGCTGCAAAAATCATTTGGAATTCCATAACTGCCTACAGTTAGGGTGACCACCCGGCAAGAAGGCAAATTCTGGACCCTTGACCCTGCTCTCAGGCAGGTCACTCCCCTCGCCACTGCCACTGCATCTTGTGCTGGTCTGCCTGCTGCTCTAGCTTTTCGTTTTTCCCCACCGCTGCATCCCTGCGGCCCTGCCCCCCTGCCTCTACTCTAACTTTCCATTTTTCCCCGCCACTGCGGCCCAGCCCCCCTGCCTATGCTCATATTTTTGGTTTCCCACCTCTGCATCCCTGTGGCCCCACCCCCCCTTGCCCATTTGTCACCCCACTCCCACCTCCCAGCTGCCCCTCTCTCCCACCTCCCCTTATATGGCAGCCACTGCACGGCCGCACCGCTGGCGCACCAAAGGCGCGCCTTAGGCAAGCCCGTCTGTGCCTGTCCGCGTCCGGACCGTGCCCAGCGCCAGGACCTCTGGTCCCCAAGACCGCCACGGCAACCAACGCCACTACACCGCCAGCACGCTCCTCGCACTCAACACCGGGATGATCACACACCTGCTTCCTGGCCTCCCCGAAGCACACCCAGGGACCCTTCACCTGCCAGAACTGCAGCTTCACCAGCCTCCAAATCGCCAAACTACCTGCCGAGACAGACTGCAACTATCTCCGATGCATCCTACTAAACACCCGCTCCACACGCAAACACGCCGTCGAACTCTGGGACCTGCTCGACACCTCCACCCCGGACGTTGCCTTCCTGACGGAGACCTGGATGAACGCCTCCTCGGCCCTGGACATCGCCATAGCCATTCCGGATGACTACAAGATCCCCGCAGGGATCGCACCAACAGAGTCGGAGGCGGAATCGCCATCATCCACAAGAACACCATCAGGGTCACGACCTGCACCAACGACACCCTCAGCACCGCCGAACACCTGCACTTCCAGATCCACACCAACCCCAACACTACCCTCAGAGGAACTCTCATCTACAGACCCCCCAGGACCACGGCCTCAGTTCTGCGACTCCATCGCCGACCTCGTCAGCAGGCACGCCCTGGCCTCCGCCGACTACATCCTCCTCGACGACCTGAACTTTCACCTGGAGAACAACAACGACCCCAACTCCACCACCCTAATTGACAACCTCGCCACCCTCGGACTCAGACAGCTCATCACTACAAAGTTAAAACTGACATTTTTATTATGGCCTATAAAACGTTGGCACATAATCTGATGTCTGTGCTTTAATCATGCAAGTAGTGTCAAAATGCAACTACGCCTCTCCACCTCCCCAGAGTTTGGCCCTGGTGAGGTGACACCAGCCCCTGAATAAAAGCAGAATGCCAGGCCCTAGGCTGGGGCAGGAGGAGGCCCAGCAAATGCTGTAACTGCACAATGAGGTTCATTATCACTCTGTATGTGATAATGTGCCAAACAGAATGAAAATGGGCTGATAGAAGCCTGTGCCAGACCGGACAGGGGCTGCTACAGGCCATTGAGTCCAAGCCAGGCTCATGTAGTGAATGTTAAAGAACTCTGGGACTTTTTGCAGGGGGACAGCCCAACTTCCTGCAATGTCCAAAATTACGAACAAAAGGCGTCCATGAAAGAATTCATCACGGACAATGGACCCGAATCCCAAACTACAGACGGTCCGTTAAATTTAGGGGCGGGTGGTCACCCTATCAGCAGTGTGAAGTGTTTGAAGCAGTTGTGAAATGTTTTGAGCCATTCTTTGTGTTAGACTTTAGGTAGGACGCAAATAATGGATGCTTTTATTTCTTCCGTCTCTATCTTCCGACAGGTCGAGGATGGAGTCACCATCACAGAGGTCCCATCGCCACAGCAGCTGCAGTTCCCATAGCCCATCGCCTTCTTCCGACTACAGCAGTGGGAAGTCTCCTGGCAGGTGAGCCCTGGGTGTTGTGACAATGCACACATCACTGCTTGTATTAAAGACCTTTTCAGATAGGGAATACTTTACAATATTAAAAACAGAGGAAGAATGAGCTGTAAATTATAACAACATACTGTAAAACTACCAATAGTGTGAATATTCAGGCCATTTGTATCGAAGAAAGTAGCTTTAAGATGGTGATTTCTCTAACAACTGAGACATTTTCTTGGATATTTGTCATTTTTAACAGTGTGATCCCAGTAAGAATATATTCTAATAACTAGCTAACAGGTATAGGCATTATTATATTCTCTCACACGCCTTCATATTTATTTCAGATAAAAAAAATCCATGAAACATCAGCTCAAGTAAAACATTATAGAAATACAGTTTAAGTCAATTAGAATGTACCAAACAAAATCCATATAAATTTCAGTGCAAAACAAGCAATACTTATAAACGTACTCACAGTATAAACAGTATAATCAGATTAGTACATTTTTAAATCCATTATAGATTTCCGAGTAAACCTGACAGTACCTAAACAGTTACTTACAGCATAGACAATGTAATCGGATTAATCAGTTTTAGGAATCCTAAGGCACTTAGATGCTGGCTAAGGCCCAAGGTCCTGCAAATTGACCGTAACCACCTGTGTCGGGCTTCTCAATAAGTTGGACAGATAAACCAAAATGTATGCTTTAGTTTCTACAGACGCATAAACTGGTGCAAAGGCCTTGATTCTGAATACCTTTATTCCATTTAACAGTAAGACTGTTTAAAGGTAGGGTCCCCAGACTGAATTTAACATACATGGTTCTTAACCCAGGAGGGACTACGTTATCTAGAAAATCCTCGAATTTGGGTACAAGCTTGAATTCCAGAACTGGTTCGTCAACCCCCCACTTTTCAAGTTCGTACTCAATCTGTCGCTAATATTTTGCCAATAGCAAATCCTCAAGTATGCCTCAGATTTCCTAGAAATGGAACTGGGATTATCCGATAGGTCTCCTAGCCCTAATTGATAGATTCATATGTGTGGATTTTAGAACCACAAGATCTTACAAACTAGATCCAGGGAAAGCAGTCCCTCAACCCATTCCTATAATCTTCCATTTCAGGGGTGATCCACGCCCTAGGCTAGTACAGCAATGATTTGGGGCCCACTAGATGAAATATTCTCTTTAACTTCATATCTAAAAATAAAGGAAGCATCGTGGTACTATCAAGGACATTTACCAGAGACCGTACAAATCTATTCACAGATAGAACTGGACAGTAGCTAACAAACCCCATAATTCTGCCCCATATAAAGCTGCACTTTGCGCTTTAGCCCTATACACAGCCAGGGCAGGAGTTACTGTTCTTGACCTTGTAGCCCTGAGCCTATGTAAAATAGCCATCATTTTGTGTTTAATTAACAAACTGCTCTTGAGTTGCAGGGTTCTAGAGAAATGTTCAGCTGGCCTGATCCCCGGATAGTCAGAATTACTGACTTGCTCAAGGTTATCACCACCCACAGACAGCCTGCTCTTTCAGGTCTTTTGTGCCTCGAGCCCCATATATTTTGTTTTAGAGCAAATTAGGTTGACAATCTATTTAAAGAGATTGTAAGCCTACAGGGGCCTTAGATATGAGGAGTGCATTATCTGCAAAAAGTAAAGCAGGATTCTTTCTGCCATCTAATTTTGGGGAATCATGCATACTGTCCAAGAAAAAACACAACACATCATTATTATAAAGTGAGAAAAGTGTTGGCCCTAACACATCCCTGCCTCACTCTTCTTCTGTCAATATTCTCTCGGTCAATTCCCCACTAGCTCTCCATCCGACATGAGCATAGGTCTCATAGTGCAATCTAACAATAACAGATAGTAAGTCATCAGGTACGTGCATATTCCGCATCACCTTCGAAAGTAAGTCCCTGGGGACTAAATCAAAGGCTGCTCTTAGGTTTACAAATGCCACATACAAATTTTCCTTCCGCATCAGTATATACTTCCAATATATAAGAGCAAATCTAGAGGCCTGATCAACAGAGCTGACTATTGACCGGAAACTTGCTTGGAATGGGGATAAAATCTGTCTGGATTGCAACTATTATAGTCATTATAGGCTACCACCACAAACACACACACACAACAGGTATTCTGCATTGCCTGCATCAAAGTAGATTCATAAATATTCAGTTTCAGTTTGTTTTCAGCATAATTGTCACAATTTACTTACAGATTTTAGTCAATACCAGTATGCGATGTAGGTGCAAGCCCGGCTAGAGACAGTTCTAGATTCACACGTGGTACATTTTTCCACCATCTAGTGGTTGGTTCAGAAAAAAATGAAAGAATAGTTACATTTTAGTGCCTGGCTAAAAATGCTTTAGTGATCAATACAGGACACAGTCATTGCAGACAAGTAAAGAACACCTGACATCTTCCTTCGAACAAGGAGCAATATACTTGTAAATATGTAAAGGCCCTATAACATTCCCAGGCCAAGAAGGTACCCATTTTCAGAACAACAACCAAAACACCTTTAAAGTTCCATCAGCTAGATGTGCATGTTCACTCTTACTTATGTAGTGCTTAGGGCTTCAATCATCGATTAACAGAACAGTTAAATCCATACAGGTTATGAAGATTCACAAAACTAATATACCTGAAAAATACTTAATCATCAGTATATCCAGTGCACTCGAAATTATGAGCTGTGAATAATATATCCAATCAGATTTCCATCAGTCAGTAACGAACAATAATGAAAAAGATAGATAATTTTAAGAGGACAGTTTTTAAATATTTGTTATTTAACATAAAAAGTAATTGAATTTTTGTAACCAATGATGACTCATGGAGTACTGTGTGATCTGAGTCCACCAGTGCTTAATTTGTAAATAAAAACATGCCGGTGCCCAAAGCCCTTCTCTTAAACACGCGGATACTGCAATTAAATGTGGGAACACGGAATACTGATGCAGCGTAATCCTGAAGCCAACTCAGGCCTCTTCAGTCCATATAAAGCCACACCTTGCCCCTTCAGCTCACTCTTGCAGCTTTCTACTTTCTCCCTTTGTGACGCTTTTTCGTTTTTCCTTTCTTCCGTCTTTCCCATATGAGTCTTTTGCTCACAGCAAATGCTTGAGACAGAAGAATAAGCCCCGGCCCTCAAAAATAAGTGCCGGTGCTCAGCACAGAAAACAATAAGCACAAATTAAGCACTGGAGGCCACCTTCCATTGAGTGGTATGTTCAGACGAACTTTCTTCCTTTACAGGTACAGCCCCAAGCACCGAGAGGATGGCCAGCACCCAAGCAGCCACCAGTCCAGCCGCAGTCCTTCCTCTTCCCACACGTGCCACAGCCGGTCTGCCACGCCCCACCAGAACGGGCACAAGACCGGCACCCACAACGGCCGCCAGGGTCATGGTACCCTGGCAGAAAAGTCGCAAGCTGTACGTATACTATTCTTTCCTCACTCCTTCCCCATGCCCTCTCCCTGCCCACCCTTCTTCCTCTCTCAAACCCCACCCTTCAAAACTTCATCATCTTCCTCAGTCAATCACCTAGAGCTTTGTGGCATTGAGTGCAGAGATCCTGTCCTGTGTAGTGAAGACTTGTTCTCAGGATGAAAGTTCAGGGTAGGAGGGATTGATTCTACTCAAACACAGGGATACCAACCACACCAATATACACAAAGCCTCAAACTCCACTTATGCAGCCTAGAAACAACAGGCTAGAGACACATTCTCTAACCACTTCATAAAAGTAATCAGGTAACATTTCAAAATGTTCTTAATAAAAATCATAACATTGCTGCAGGAGGGCACATCCAATCATCAGAGACAATAAAACACGCACTATAACGCCAACACTGTTAGAAGGGTGCAGTTGTGGCAGAATGGAGTGCAGACACACACTGAACCTCTCTGATGCACGAATATAGGCCTTACAAATTGAGATTGCACACTCACTAAAGCAGACACTATTGCAAAGTTAAACACTTATCAAGCCAAGAAAGCACACACTAAACCTGTCACTGCTACAGTTTTAGAAGCCTGCCACCTGAATAAGCACACTTCCACAGGATACATACCTGCCAGAAAAAATGCACGAACACTAAACCTGCCTCTGTTGCAAGAGCATTGACATGGCAAACACAGAAAGCACACACAAACCTTTTCTGTCTACAAGACTATGGACCTGGCAAATAGAAAAGGAAAACACACACCAAATCTGCCACTCCTGCAAGACTAAATGTGTGCTAAACTGAGAAAGTACACATACTAAACTTGCCATGGATACAAGAATATACACCAGGCAAACAGAGAGTGCGCACCAATACTGCCTCCACTGCAAGAACACACCAACATTACCATGGCTAAGGCATTGCAGGCCTGACTAAACAAAGCATACACACATTAAACATATCACAGCTGCTAGAGTATAAACCTGCTGGCCAACAAAATAAGTACACAAGCCAAACCTGCATAGGTGCAAGACATAGTAATGACTGAGCAAACAGCAAAAGTATACACAATAATCTTATTACTGATGCAGAAGTTCAGAAGTAGTAGAAATCGCACCAGCAGCAAGCGACAAGAACAGCAAGCAAACAACTGCTACAATAGTCCACAACTGGCACATTGATACAGTACACACAGTCAAGTCTAAAGCTACTGCAAGCATGCAGACTCAGCAATAGATGCAACTCTATTACTGCTAACAAGGTGTGGGGCAAGCAAATATGAATTAACACCAACTCTTTTATTGCTAACCTTCTAACGTACCATTGCGGCTGGTCTGCAACCCATCAAACAGATGAAGGGCCTTGTTGAGGTTATGAGGAGTCAGCACCGGATTGATGATGTGGCGCAAGTAATGAACTCTCTACCATATGGAGTCCAATCCACTCTGAGGGCCCATGAAATCTAAGCAACCAAGGGCCAGATGTATCAAAGGATTTTACCCATTCTGTGTCAAATGTGTCCATACATATGGCCCCAAGTGATGTATCTCCTCACCTTCTTACATTGCCAAATGGCACACTCCCTTTAAATCTGTTTCATTAAGCTTTTAAAGCAATGCTCCCACGAATCCCATTTTAGTCTGCCTTCATTTATTATAATATACTTATTTCTACCACTTTTCAACCATGTGTGTGGGGAAGTATTTTTCAGTTCATTCCATTCACATAAACAAATCACTGTTTCTATTGCTAAAGGAGATGTAATTAATTCCAGAAATTGTCTTTGTTCAGCATGTTTCGGACTAAAGAACTAGTTCTTCCTCAGCAGCATGAAAATTATGACCAAATACTGGCCACATGCGAAAGTGTCTGGATTGACCTACACGTGGTGTACCAAGATATTGTTAGCATTTTGTTATACTATACTAATTCATAATTTTTGTGAAACATCATAATCTGTGGAAGACAGACAATTATCCATACTGGAGTTAAGGGGATGTATGCTATGTTCTCATGTTTCAAGCATACTCCATACTTGAGGAGGAATGCGTCAATATTTCGATGTTCATCTGAAAGATCCCACTGAGGCAGAGGAAATGTATCATTTACAATTGCAGGCAATACAAAGTATAACTGCAGATGCCCCCATGTTGGCAGAGACAAATAATTAGTATTTGCTCAGAGCTGACAGTACACCGGATAAAAGATGATTGCACGCTACAGGTTGGAAGAGGACCACAAAATACATGAGAGTCAGAGACCATCAAAGAGTTTCACACACAGCAGTGCAGATGAGGACATTGCCACGCACCCCTAGGAAGAAACCACTAACCACTGATAAGGAGAAGATCACACTCCACTGATTAAGAGAACACTATACACCAAGCAAGTATGCATTGCCACACACCACAGATGAAGAGGTGAACATACACTCCAAGTGAGCACATTCCAGTAGACTTCAGGTGAGAAAAATACCTGAAAACTAAATACCTCTTTAGAACAAGTAACACATTAAGGCGGTCATTCTGACCCTGGCGGTCATGGACCGCCAGAGCCGGGGACCGCAGGAGCACCGCCAACAGGCTGGCGGTGCTCCCAAGGGCATTCTGACCGCGGCGGTATGGCTGCGGTCAGAAACGGAAAACCGGCGGTCTCCCGCCGGTTTTCCGCTGCCCTGAGGAATGGGGATTCCGACCCCCTCACCGCCATCCTGTTCCTGGCGGTTTTGACCGCCAGGAACAGGATGGCGGTGAGGGGTGTTGTGGGGCCCCCGTAAGAGGGCCCCTAAAAGATTTTCAGTGTCTGCCATGCCGACACTGAAAATCGCGACGGGTGCTACTGCACCCGTCGCACACTTCCCACTCCGCCGGCTCCATTCGGAGCCGGCTTCCCCATGGGAAGGGGTTTCCCGCTGGGCTGGCGGGCGGCCTTCTGGCGGTCGCCCGCCAGCCCAGCGGGAAACACAGAATAACCGCGGCGGTCTTCTGACCGCGCATCGGTATTCTGGCGGCTCCCGCCGGCACCGCGGTTACCGCGGCCGGCGGGAGTCAGAATGACCCCCTAAGTGTTGTTTAAAATTGACTAGATATTTGGTATACCACACAGTACTGCAGTTGTTGGCTAAAGAAGGCAATGTATGCTCCAAGGTCATCTGCTAAGTAATTGCCAGGTTTCGGTGCATTAATTTGTGGTTTTCAAGATCGCAGCCAGGACAGTGGACAGAACTACCAAAAGTTAGCACAATGTTGGATAAAATCTGTTCTTACGGTCCACTGCCTAAAATAAAAGACTAGCTAGAAACAGGTTTGTATCTAGGTACACATTGTTGCTGTTAACCTCCAGCTCATCATCTCATCACCCTGGATCCGCCTGGCCATAAAGTAGGAATGGAGTAGTTGACCAACAGCATAGTAAAATGCAATCAGGTTGTTAGTGTATCTACCATGAATATGTATCAAAAATTATTTTAACATACTGAATGAGTTTCACTGGGGATTGTTTTCATACTGGTGGGTCAATCTGGAAACATCACCGATTTTACTATTTAGTGAGTCAACAAGTGCAGCCCTACCAGCAATCAACTCAAAATGCTGGAAATCGCTCAGTCATCTCCCATCTACATAATCAGCAATTTAAATGGAAAAGTAATGACATCAAGATTTAGAAATTACAATTAAAAATTCACAGCACAAGTTGTTTTAGAACAGAAGGTGTTCCACAGATTTATCAGAATTGTCAAAAAAGTGATGCAGATCAGTTTTCTACAGATCTGCTATCAGGCGCATGATTCACTGCTTGATGCACACTCTCACCTTAACATCCACCTCCCCTATCCTTAGTGGGTGTGCACATCAACGTTTCCTAGTAGTATGTAGTCCCTACCAAATGTGCCCCATTTCACTTCTTGAGTGAGAGTTTTCTTTCTGAAGTTGTCCATCTTAGGTCAGCGTCTTAGGCATGCTATGGGAGTTGCTGTGCTGAAAGGCAAGCCTTCTGTGGCACAAAGCAACTTAAGTTTGAACTCTAGTGATTGAAAGAGGAAGATAATTCTTACCATATCTATTTTACATCCCGCCTCCTACCATCTCCTTACCACCCCATTTCCTGAAACAGTGGCATACATTTTGAAAAACCATGTTGGTGGCTTGATAAAACCAGGGTCTTGTGAATCGTTTCTCCAACCCAAGTCACAGTTTTTAATCTCATCTGTTTCTCTTTAGCTTCTCGTTCGAAAAAGCGGGTAATATTTGATTCCCTTTCAGGGGAGGGGGTGTTTTCCCAATAAATTTATCCTAGTTTCTTTTGCAATGTACAGAAATGCAAACTAGATACTTCCTTCTTCCTTTCTTTCTTTCATTGTCGTGGTGTTGTTTTAGAATTTTGCTTTTGTGTGTTTTGCTGATGTTGGCTCTTTTCCACAGTAATGCAAGATTGTTTTTTTACCAACATGTACATTTCTTTTGAGTTGTTTTCTTGTTCATATTGAATTTAAAAGGGAAGATGACAATTGAGTTTTTTCCCTACTGGGGCATGTGCTAGATACAAAGTTATATACATGAATTACAGTGTACTCCTCATGCCAATTACCCCTGAGTGAAATAGTTGGCACACTGCAGAAAAAGCTTCTAGGAAGGTCCTAAAACTCTCATGTGTGAATGTGTGATGATGTAGCCAAAGTCAGCATTATTTTCTCCTGTTATAAAAAATATAATTCAGCATAAACGTAGAAAGCACTGTTTGGATGTGCTAGACTGCTCTAAACTCTCCTAAGTCAATACCAAACAAAACACAGATTGTATTCCTGTGATAAGCTTGCACACAGGTGAGTTTGGTTTAATAAGTGATCACCCAATGTTGCCTAGTGCTTTCTACTCTAAATACCAGGAAGTAAATCGTCAGGGTTTTTTTTTCTTGACAATATATCACCCTAGGACTATGTCAGCTACATATTTGGGACTGGGTTGGGTTTCAAGTAACAGAAGACACATGGTAAAGATGATTCGGTTTAACCTGTTTATGTCATTGCTCCTCTATCTCTGGTCCAACTGAGAGCATCTCAGGTGTCCTACAACTGTCTGGCACACAAGTGGCTCATCCCCTATGGTGTATAGTCTTCAACAACCACCAAGGTTTCTGAAGTCACCCGTTGTAGTAAGGTCCAATCAGAGCATCCTTCAAAACCCAACCTTCAAGCCTTTATGCCATTGTAATCAGATTGGATGATAATGAGATTGGATGGGGTCCGAGAGGAGGGGAGATCCAGCACAAAATCTGCTCTGCATAGTATTTACCAAAGTACTCTGTTTGTGTAAAGACCCCACAGAGGTCACTACAGTCTTTAAAAGACTGTGGAAGCCATTCGTACATTTTCATTAATTTCCCTGAATTTCAATTTTCTGCAACAAGAAAAATCCCCACTTGCTTTTAAAATGCTAATGTTTATGCTCAAACTTATAATATATCAAATGACCTTTAACTGTATTTCCAACCCACTTGAATGTAGCTAGAAGTATATTTTGACATAATATATTATGAATTAATCCCATCTCTACCAAGCTATAATGAACAATTTGGAATACAGTAAAAAAGGCATGTGAAGTGAAAGCTTCAAAGCTAATATGATTACACTTACGTCTAAATAGATATTTCTAAATTTAGTGATTTTGGGAGTTTCTTTAGAGCTCTAGAGAGATTGTCACCTTTGAATAAAATTCACTTGCAAGCAAAACATTCTGCAAAATAAGTTTTTGCTAAAAATGATAAAACAGGAAGTAAACTTTTGCTAGATATTTTCGACAGAATACTAATTTTAAATGATTTGTTTCTTGTAAACTATTTGTTCAATAATTTGAAACCTTTAAACTGCACAAAGTTTGCACAATTTTAAGTTTGCAGAGGAAAAGCTTGGAAACATTGCACACCCCTACCACTGATATGTCAAACTCGAAAAAATGGGGCTCATAATGAGTTTGGCGGATGGTTTACACCGTCCACTGATGTGTGGAGGTTGCTGCCGCACCGGCTACCTCCCTGTCGGCCCCATTAAGATTTTCCTACTAGGTCAGAGGGCAGAAACCTGAGTTTCCGCCCGCTGGCCTAGCGGGAAACAGCCTACAGCATTGTCTCCAGCTCATAATCGAGCCGGCGGCAATACTGTAGCAAAGGGTGCACCCCTGCCATGTTCACGATCTGCAAAGTGAAGGTGCTGACCAGGGGGGGTCCTGCACTGCCCATGCCAAGGTGTTTAGGAAGAGCAGCTTTTCTTACAAATGTGAATGAAGCCAAACTGGCAATACGTCCAGGTACATCTGATGTACTAATCCCTCTGTCAAATAAATGTTTGGATCTTCACAGCCTGGTGCCTAAGTACTCCTTGTTCAACATTGCATGGTGACTAATTACAAACTATATATACAACTATTGATCCTACATCTAATTTATTCTATATGTGCCCATTTAAATTATGTGTGAAGGTGTGGGCAAATAAATTCTACTATGTTGGCAGGCTTAATGACAGGTAGACTCTAAGTCTGACAAAAAACTGTTATATTTTATTTTAAGCGCAGAGGATTAAAAATAAGCAATGCTATCAGGAGTGTTAAATAGCTACTTATCTCCCTTAAAATGGAAACTATGACTGTGGCCATTGCTGGCACACTCTGTAGCATGCTGTTTTGAATAGAGTATACTCCTCCTCTCACATTTAGAAACCTTAAGAGGATTGCTTAACTGAATAGAAAATTGCTACTCTGTGATTTAAAATGTCTTAGTTGAAAAGTCCTGTGCAGCCTAACTGAACACTTCCATTTGAGATGTCACAGATTAAAAAAATAGGGCCAGACGTATGAAAGCCTTTTCCCGGTTGGCCATTTGCGACCGTGAAAAGGCTTTTCCCCAAGTAACGATCCTATTCTGTGAGTCAGTAACTTGTTACTGACTCACGGAATAGGTTTGAGAGTCGCTATTAGGAAGGGGCATGCCAATGGTGTCCCTTCCTCATAGCGAGTCGCAGAAGGATGTAAGATTGTTTTGCGACCATGAATTCGGTCACAAAACAATCGCAGTTGCCACCAAGATCAAGTTGGTGGTAACCCATTCGCAAATGGGAAGGAGTCCCCACGGGACCCCTAAACCTTTGTGAATGGAAGCGAAAATATTTTGTCAGAGCAGGTGGTGGTCCCACGCACCATTACCTACTCTGAAAAAATTAAAAGAAATCTTTTAGTTTTTTTGTTTGAAATGCATCCAATTTTCCCTTAAGGAAAACGGGCTGCATTAAAAAAAACTGCTTTATTTAAAAAGCAGTCACAGACATTTGTGGTCTGTTGTCCCCAGCGGCCACCATCCCTGTGAGTGCGGCCATTCCCAAAGGGGGCGCAAATTCCAAGCTACCTCATGAATATTGATGAGGTAGGTCTTTGTGACTGGAATTGCTAAATGTGTCTAAGACACACTTGTACATTTCATCTTGCGAGTCTCTAATTGCAACTCACAAAAAGTCACAATTACAGAGTTGTAAAATGAAATGGTCATACATCTTGCCCATAGTGTCTTTTAAACTTTAAGCTCACTAAGATTAATGTACTGAATCCCACTAATATCCATTATGAACCAGAGAGACTGCTGATTTTTAATAATTCAACAAACACAGATTTTAAATGTTTTCCATTGTAAGGATTAAGTATGCTTCCAATCGAATTAATTTCATTCAGATATAAACAAACATTGCAATTCTTCAAAACTTATCAATCTTAGATTTTGTAAACAAGATTTTAAAGACAAACACATAAACGAAAGTCTAGATTATTAGGTCTAGTTATATAAGCGCAGAAAAAGATAGGCAAATCTTTGTGTGTCACAGTGTCTTGAAAGGAAATTCAGGCTTTCATTGAAACTCAGTTGGTAAGGATTCCTCTGTCATTCACATAAACATGCTGTCCAGAGTTTTCTTCCACCCAGTATCATGCTCAGTATTGTTACAGGCAACATGGATGCCTTCTCATTGAGGATGAGATTCACCTTCCTGTGTCTCATGGTCCTTTGGATGTTTTTACATATATAGAATAAACTTTAGTGGATGGCCTTCATGCAAAAGGAGTAAACGTCGGAGAAGCTCGTGCCTAAAATGCCAATTACTTTTAGCAATATAAGACTGAATAAAAAATCATACTGAGCATTGCCTTGTCACGGATTTACTTAAAGAAATACATTTCCAGACCTATGCCATTACTTTATTGTTACAAGTGGAACAGAAAAACACTGCAAACATATGGCAGGTCACGTGTTGTTAATAACCCCAAAACTAATAGGTCCAATGCAGAGTCCTCCACAATTTAGGCACCATTTCTCATTGTACATGCAACCAGGGCGCAGTAAGGAGCTATGTTTGAATATATTACCACATGGTTTCCTTTAGCACACATTGCTTTACAACACCTGTGAGATTCATGCTTTAGGGTGTTTACTAAGTGCAGTCAAAATTAAATATCAGAAGTAAATATTTAAAGCTCACACCATTGCTGGACCTTCTTTTCCTCAACCTGACTCCAACAACGCACCCAATCCAAGGCTAGCACATCTTTAATCACATCTGTGCTTTAAATAAAAATATAAACTCAAAAGTGCTCACCAGTCCGCAAACCTGCTCCCTTCTATTACAGACTTGCACTGTCAAACTGGAAGTAGAGATGCTAATACCCTGCCTTGCCAAAATTCAAAAAGCCATTGGCTAATAAGGATTACATACATCCCTCCCACAATGCAGCATAATATCTTGTTTACAGTGGATACCTCACTCCTCCAGTCATTCTATAGAAATAGAATCTAGTTTGTACAGAGGAAGTTGCCACTTGTGCCTTAGAAACCACAACAGTGTTGATACTTACAGCTTAAACTAATCCAAAAATATTTATAATGGTTAAGATTCTTAAAACATTCACAAAAGGATCACCCAAAAATGTTTAAATGTCGGAACCCCCAGGCTTAATTTGATCCAACACTAGGAGATCTAAAGTAAATTTGGCTAAACTGCAAAGTTGCGCCCTTAAGGGGCAGACATACCAACACACAGTACAGTAAAACAGTGTGCCTACCCTCGGCTCCCACATCTCCCGTCTCTCCTATTCTGCAACTTTGTTCGTCTGGAGACATGTCTGCTGCCTCACTTTAAAACACAACTGAGGGACAATATAGTTTATATGTGGCATTGTTCTTTAAGCAGGCTGATTTTAATGACTTGGGATGTTTTCATGGTGTATTCCTTACTAAAATAACACATACATTGTGCAACTTTGTTAAGACATAATGACTCAGCTATCCTTCTTGATCTTCTGACTAAGGTTTGTACGAGAACACAGCTTACCTAAATAAGGAAAACATCCTATATTTCAAAGAAGTAAAAATGCTCAAAACCTGAGTCTCATAACACAAGTTACTTCAATATAAAAAATTCTATACTCGAGCAACTCCACATATTCAGATATTCTTGTGGTAGGGGTTGGAATGATATCATGACACTAAATCGAGAAAACAGTTTGACCTGATGCAGAAATAGGTGTGTAATTTAAAGGTCCCGGGTTCAAAGTCCATTACAATGGGCCCACCCTTTTATCCTTCTAAGGTAAATGAAATTAATACCAATAAGTGGTTTTAACTAAATTCTCTTACTTTTGCGCATATCTGCATGGTGAGTTTGAGGGTCTATAAAAACAAGCTGTGGTTATTATAGTTAACATGTGAGCCCAGTTGATAAGGATATCTAACACATACCTTAATTCATTCAGTACAAAGGAGAATGCTTGCAGATGACTTTCACAGTGTTCTAAACATTTGTCATATTTGATTTTAACTTCAACGCCAAAGTACTAAACTGTTTATCAAACCCTGATCAAGAAAAATATTTTCACACTGTAAATCAAAATTTTACAATTCCAATCAAGGCTTCGAAAGAGGGATAGAAATTAAAAAATATCAATGTATAAAAATGTTGTTGACTTCCCTTTTAAATAAAAATTTTCATGTCATGATCATTCTGGTTTACTCATTTTCCTGCTGTCTTTTTCCATCCTCAAACTTGCTCTCTCTAGGCATCTGCCTAGTCCACCTTACTGTTAAATTTCTCTATGTTCTGTCTACATTCAATGGTGATATATACTGCATGCACTTTGGAGTCTTCTTTTTATGTTGTGACTGAAACAAAGCCTGCTTTGAAAGAAAAGTCTGGTCATGGTAAAACAAAATGGCCGAAGTGTATGACCAAAGCTAAAACAAAGAAAAATTCAAGACAAAACAAGCTTTATTAGCGACAGGTAGCCTGAAGCATATTACTAAAATAGTCATTGTCTTTTTCCCACGCTGCACTCCAAACACAGCGATTATTGTTTTCTTTTTATTATTGCATTCCTGTCACTGACTATTAAGAAGGTAGGTATTTCTCTGCCTACGCACGTTCACATCTGCAGATGAGCCTGTTGCAGCACCATAGCTTTTCATGTTATTTTCTCTTTCTTTCTCTATCTCTTTTTCCTATATGTTATTAATTTTCTTTTTGGTGGCTCTGTACATTTTTACTGTCCTCTTTGTTTAGAAACTCAAAGCAGCCAAAATCTGCTTCCTATTTTTAATTTTTCTCTGACCCTGTATTTTATAATCTTTTAATTGTATTCCTTATTGTTCTGTTGTTAGACTGCATTTCTGTGTGTTTTACTAAGATAGCTGATTTTGTGTTGGTTTCTGGAACTCATCTATAAGTCAATTTACTATCCTAGTGAAGGGAGAGGAGGATGCTCCCAGTTAGTTTAACTAAAAAAAACACAAGGTAGTGATTTTTGGAATCGAAGTAGGGGATTCTTGGAAGGTTCTCAGAAGTGTAAGCGAATTATGTGTTTATTTAGTTTCTTCTTTCATTAAACCCTTGCATGTCCACCTTTTAAACTAGCATTATTTGTAAGTGAATATCTGAAAGTGAGTGGTATGACATAAATGATGAATGAACTGATGCTATCAACTTAGTATAATCAAGGGCAGTCATAGAGTACCAACAATTTTATAATTTACTTAGCGATTAGCATTATTAACTAGAAGAAGGTTTTTATGGATATTCCATTTTGGAAGAATTCTCATCTGCTCCAGATTGTAAGGGAAATTCACTGCTGCACTTAAAATGGTAGCACACACTTATAATGTATTATCTGAGCTTTAAATACACATCAAACTATAATGAAAATGGCTAAGGTTATATTTTGATGAAATGAAGTATATAATGACATAATACAGGCTTTACTGAGTGATAACTATTTCTATTGAAAATCAGATTTCTTCTTCCCAGTTTAAGTATGTATTTCAGTGCCCAATGCATAAAAAGTGAAAAGTTAGTTGCTAATATGAATTCACTTAATTCCTATTAATTACTTCAAAATTACCTGATGATACATGTGTACAAATTATTATTTCCCTGCTACACATTTGCAAATGCTTTCAAATGTAACAAACTTCACAACACTAGAAAGTTTGCCACTTTTGCAAAACTTCACTTGCAGGCAAAACTGTCCACAAAAGAAGTGGTTGCTGCAAAACTGTCTCCTTTTTCGTGGTACCACTCTCCAACTGAAAGTTGATATTACAAGATATTTTCCAGCACAATCTTTCTTTTCATGGTTGTTGCCTGCAAAATATTTTTCAAGAGTTTGCTACCTTTAAAGTTCTCAATATTTACCAAATAATAAGTTTGCAAATGAAAGTGTAGCATCTTTGCATATCCTTACCATTCATAAATTGAACTAGAAAATACATATTTACAACACTAAGCATCTATTATTATGAAGTTACATTAAATGAATATGTGAAATTGCAAAGTTCATTGAGTTTTTCCCAAGGAAAACAGTTGCATTTCGAGTATCCACTTGCAATAAAACGTGGCACAAAGCTTGGTGCTATCTGGTGAATGATATATGTACATTTCATTTTAGTCTAAACATCTAAAGGTGCCCCCTATTATTACATAGGGCATCAAGTGTAATTTTAATTAGGTTTTCCCCTAATGACTATTATTAAGTCGCCTTTTTGTTTTTTTGTTACAGAGACGTAGCTTTTTGAAAATGTTCGACAAGAAATAGAAAATGGTCTTACTTTTGCAATGGCAAAAAACATGCATTGTTGCTTCTCACAGCTACCCCCATTTGCTATCCACTATCTTTTTCAGAAGATAGTAGATAGCAAATGGTGGTTGCGTGCCTTCAGTAATACTTGTAATATTTGAAGGAGGTTTGTGAGAGGACATTGATGGTGCTCTGTAAGAAAATTAATATGTTAGGGATAAAGTGAACCTTAAAAGTAAAAAGAAAGAATTGTTTATTGATGATATTCATAATGAAACTCATTACTTCCATATATTCACTGACAGCACCAAAATAATGGTGGACGTTTTGAGACAAGTTTTTGAAATACCAAGTGTCCATTAAATGTCTGCCAAATCTTACAAGAAATGAAGAGATGACCAAGACTCTTGGCTTTGATATCTTTATGGCTCATTGAAACAGTAGAAACTGACTTCTTTGGGCATGCAAACTGCTCTTCAAAAGTAACAGTGTACATCCAACTGAGAAGAGCGTGGAGTCTGTTTGCTACCAGACTAGTGGACCATTTTAGCTGGTACAGCAACTCAATTTCATAGTCAAAAGTACTTCTAAAAACTATTTAGACTTAAAACAAATATTGCCACTGATTTCCTTTCTTGATATCAAATCATTTCAACCATCATTATAATTTCATAACCTTATCTGATTTTCCATCTTGATGCCAACACATGTATTGTGATAGCTTCATCCGGCAATCTCATTATGAAAAAAACAGTTATTATAATTAGGTATAATGTTGTATATGTAGGTCTTGCCAAAGTCCTCTAATTGAAACTGATACTTGTATTTTAATATTATGTTGTTTCAGTCCTTCACCTTTATATTTGTGTATTGTGTACCTTCAACCTAACAGCACAAATCGCAAGTCAGCACCACTATTGATCCATTAAACATATTTAGAATGCTCAAATGAATCTTCTGCCCCCACATTCCTTGACATTCCTTGGGAAGAGGAATCTTGACCTACAACAGATAGGGTCTTACAAGAACTCCTCCTGTAGGGAAACAAAAAGTGTCAACATTGGGCTCTTAATACTACTGTCTAGTGTTTGCTGTCTCATTTGTGTGTGGTCTGTTGGTTTTTGAAAACCCATCAGACTATTCTCATAGATTTAGCTTCAAAGAAACTCATCATGTAACGTTTCTGGGTATCATACAAGGTTTCACCCCACAGAGTGATGCCATACCTGATTCCAAAGATGCTCATGGTCCTGTGGAAAGCACAAATATTGGCAAAATCTTTCAGAATTACTTTGTTGGTTGCTTCACCTCAACCTCACCTCGAAGCATGCCAACCAGTGATACATGTTTGTCACAATCTACAATAAATGTTAGAGATTTCATATTTAGCACAAAGAGCAGTCTCATAATATTGCGTAGAGTAATGTCAAACATTTGTTATTGTATGGAGTGAAGTGATGCCATCTCAGCAAGGTTCCATATTTCTCCTTAGTACATACATCAATAAATGATGAATACTCCCGTTCCAAGGATGAATAGGAGGTAAAGATGGGGCATCATATCTGTGCTAAGTGATATCTAATGCTGTGAAGTAAGGATAACACTGAAAGAACTCTTATAAAGTCAGTGCAACCACAATAAACTTTGTGATGTGCCATATATTTTAAATATTACTGTAGATCTCATATAGGAAGGAACTTTTACCATAGAATTTCAGGGTTGGCATAACAGGGTATATGCCATTACATGAACTCCTTAAATTGGATAGTATGTTTAGAGTACTTAATATATTGCATTATAATGAAAAACAGTAAAATATTTCAATTTGTTTGTGGTGTTCATGCATTGTGGTTCAACTCATCATGCAGATATACAAATCTCAAAAAAGGTTGATCCTGTGACTTGATATGTAATCTACCTAGGGCATATTTAACATGATATGAGGCACTTCTTGCTTGCACTGACAGCTCATCTCACTGCATACATTTAAGCACATGTCCAGAGGTTTTATTATTTAAAGACCATTCAACAGCAGTGGCTTTGACAAAAGCGCACAACAAGATATTTTTAAAATTACGCTTGCCAAGCACTATGTCCCATGAGTTCGAGAACCCTTTGTGTTAGTAAGCAGATGCAATGATGAATCCTGAAGTCCTAAGTCATGCATACAGGCTGCAGTGAGGTTTTTGGACCAAATGGTTGCATAATCCTTTCTTAAACTTCAAAATGCAACAGTTTGTGCAAGGTCCTATCCTGTAGGGTTGAACTCTTACTCAATGAGTGAAAAACAATTATTACACGCAGGAAGATCTCAGATCCACTTGTCCCATGGATGGGGAGCAGGTGACAGCCTTGAGTGCAACCCACTAACTTGAAACAGTGTTTACAGATTTACCTAGTCTCATGTAAGCTTCTCATACACCACAAGGGTAAAGACTTGCATCGTCAACTTCAGGCAACAAACATATTGTAAAATATAGAACATTAAAACTTGGTCTAGGTTGGTGACTTCTAGAATGTGAACAAACAGTTGTTGTTTTGTCTTAGAATATGGCCAACACCATAACTACTTGACCACATTCCCTGTGAGAGGTGCTGCCTTAGATACATTTTAAGATTGCAAGCTGCAGACAAAGTATTTACATAATAGCTTGTACTGTTTATTATATTGCATTTTGATATCCATACAGTGCTTATGTTGTGGACTGTCTCCCTGTACCTTAATTATTCAAGCTGCCTTGTGTATTTCGGTGAACAATAAGTATTTCAGCCTCTTACATCTCCCAATGATTTCCTTTGTATTTACTCAGCTGGGTATAATTTACACCATCACCTACAGTGTTTTCTACAATACATTAATTAGTGTAAGATATAACTGGAATTTGCTGGTACTAGGTCTTCAAAGAAGCAACGCTTCAATGCTGGGCCTTGGGATCAGATTCAAGTTAAGGTACATCAATTTAGAAGGATGGTGTGGAGGAGAGACCCATGGCTTAGTCTGCGTACAGCTCAATCAACCAGTATCATTGTTTGGTGATTATAACAGCATCTTTAGTGATCAACACAGAACCTTATGTTCAGTATAGTCCAATTCACTGAGTTCCAGTGCACAGAGACATCTAGGTCTGTAACCTTGCATTTGAGAGAAAAAGTGATAGAAAGCAAATTGTCCACCTAAAAAATCAAAATCAAATAATATGTTGATTTACTTGTCTTATTTATTGTGGACTGTGTGCATTCCCCGGAGTTTGCATCCTGTGTCTTTAACTGGAGCATCACAATGCCAGACCTCCCAGGTTGTGCAACTGTTCAGTACAGGGCAAATCCATGCTTTGAATCCTCACTCCTCTGTAGGCTACTAGCTACACCACTAGCCCTCGGACATTAACGATTGATGGAATCTGCACAAAAGGTATCCACTCTCCATGCTTGCTTTGAAATGAGCCCAAAGAGGAAAATGGTTGCCATTTCTTGGGTTCTTTGGCATTCTGAGGGTAAATACTCAGTTCTCTGTAAAGTTGAACTTTGTAAGGTAAATGGTGTTTTTTGAGCCTTTGTAAGCTATGTAAATTTCTCAGTGTTGCCAACCAACTCCATTCCCTACCAATGACAATCTGGACCAGCTGGGTTGGAATTTGTAAAGCAAAGTAATGGTGCTGCACTTGTAAATGCCATCTGTAGCAAATGATGGGTGATCTTACTTGGCAGCAATTAACAAATAAACTAAAGCCCCCAATAACACCTTCCTCAGAAGCAGGAGTAATCTGTAATTATTTCTAATTGAAAACACATATCTGGAGGCAGAGAGATAGCCCAATGTAGTGTTTGACCCAATAGGCTGGCCATTAATTCATATTACAGTGTTGGCTCTGCAAATGCACATAGGGCCTGGTGGAAGCAGAATGTACTATGGATTCCCTCTGTCTTTGCTTTCATGCCCACTTATGCATTCCCTAAGTAAGTTATACTATGGTTAGTAGGTACATGGGTAGATCTCTCTCCTGCTACCTCCATGAGAAGCCTTGCATTTTTGGGAAATGACTGCCAACAATGTCATCCTGCCCAAATTCCCATATTCAGCTGATGGCACAGTGTCGCCCCTTAGGATACCTACTGGCAATTAACTGGTAATCATTAATTCCCACTGAGCAAATCTTACACACCATACAATAAGAATTGTACAGGTTGTAACGTGTCCATCCAGTGAACATAACACTCTGTGTGGCAACAAACATCAATGCCTGCTGATATTCCCAAACCAGACTCAATTAGAAGAAAGTGATGTGAGTTCCTGCAGATTTGCTTCAGAAATGTATCACAAATGAGTCAGTTTTAAAATATCTTGTGTAAGACTATCTTAGAATATTGGCAACCAGGCTTAATATAGTTTACTACTCAACCTCTGGTGCGAGTTGTCCTTAGCTTGGTCCTGATCTGATCTCACTATATTGTGCTGTGAGTTTCAGTTTGGCAAACTTGTATCATGCAGGTTGCTGCTGCTTTAGATTCTGGTGGTGAATGGACACGTGTTAACAGAAACAATACAAAAGACCCTTTAGATCTGTGGAAAAAGTACAGGTTTTGAATGTTTCCATGAACTTTCTACGGTTGTTGCTCATAAATAGACCCCATCATAGCAACATATATTTTCATGGTGTCTTTATTGCGGATTGGGCGTCCAGTTGTTTGTGGGAGTTGGTAGGATTTTGTTGTCACAGATAACATGTGGGTTGGAAGGTGCTGTAGCAGATTTATTTGGATGAGAGGAAGGTGAAACCCTGGGAGATGTAGGGTTTGCAGGCAAAATTGGTTTAGAGCTCCCAAGGCCAATGTAAAGTCTGCAAGATGGCAGGGATATGCGCTCCCCTGCTCACTCCCACGCAGAAACCACGGACATCAATTAGGGGTAGCCCTGGCACTGCTGGCCCTATCCCTGTTCTCTTGGTTCATGAAATCATGGCAAGAACAGGTAGTAGACCAGAGTCTCAACGCCTGCCTTGTTTTCATTCTGTGACTTGCACTCCTTGCAGTTAGCCCAACCTCTAAACATCACAGAGAAAGCTGTTGAAGTGATACAGCACAGGCAAGAGGTCAACTCTGTAATGTCATTGGGTGTATGATGTCATTGTTACTTCCCATGAAATTTTGGTGAATTAGGACTGAACATGTTAGATTTGGCTGTGAAAAAGACTCTGGAAAGTGCTGTGTTTACTCAAAAACCTAGAAAGGGGAAGATTCTACAGATAGCCTATAAATGAAGGAAGGCTTTCATATCCTGCTTAGTCTGTAGGATGAGCATTAGGATGCATCCACCAGGAAGCCAAGTCACAGAGTTACTTTACAAGGACACGAGCTTAAGTGGGACGGCCAGAAGCAAGAGTCCAGCTATGATGTTGGTTCTCAATGATTACTACCTCAGTCTTGGCCATATGTGGTTTGAGCCACTTCTTACTCATCCAATGGCACATGGCTAGGAGACACGGAGTGAAAGAGGAATGGGGAAAGACACAAAGAGCCAAAATAAATCAAGAGTTAATATCATCTGCGTGCATTCAGAAATTAGGAATCTAGGAAAGCAGATTAGGATAGCATGTGAATGTATACGAAAGGTAAACCGTAGAATGAAAAATGAAATGCCTTGAGGATCACCACAGTCTACAACTTTAGCTTAGGAGTTAAAATAAGGAATATAAACTGTTTGAGATTACTGAAAGAGAATGGAGAAGGATCACTTTAGGCTCTGACTACTAATGTCCTTTGTGTTGGAATCAATATAAAAATAGCTGATGATTGATGGTGAAAAGTTCAGAACAACCCTCAGTGCTTTCAAATCATCAAGACTCATGAGTGGATTGGGGGAGTCACACTGAGTTCACATTGAGCAACATTTGACAATTTGGAAGGGGCCTTTTGGAGTGTGGAGGTCTAATTAGAGCCAGTATGCTAGCCAATTCTGAGTTCGGTGAAGTCAGAGTCACAGGGAATAATGGGAGTCAAGTGGGAAAGCTGAAAATAGGAGTAATATTGGGGATAAATGCATGTTAAGCTTGGTGCTATGTGAGTTAATTTTATGCTCTAACCAAAAAAAATCATATTGAGGCCCTATTGGTGAATACTTGGTAGCGAAAATGAAGATAAATTTGTACCTCAAATTGGTACCTGTCCAATGGGTTGAAAGTTTGATGGGCAGTCTGGTAAAGATGTGTAATAATTTGAGAGACTAATATCTGACAATTCAGGGGCCCAGTGATCTCTTGGTATATTTCAGAAGGGTGACTTGCCCAACTTGGGGTCCTGGTGACAGCTGGGTTGATTTACTGTTGCATTGATGCTTTAGGCTGTTCGTGATGTCTTCAAGCCTTGTTCTTTACAGCTGCTTATACATATCCATATATATTAGACACCAAATAAAATCCCAGCAGGCACTTGGGAAGAAACCTTGAGCCCAGTAGTCTTATGTCACTGGACAAACTCTTTAAAGCTTTGTACGATTCTTCTTACAAACCTAGCTGGTCTGTTTGGTAATGCCTACCCAACCGATGAGCTAAGGATGACAAAAGGTTCTGAACTTAATTCTATCCAAGGTAGTGGATTTCTTGGCCAAACTGCTACTCACTGGCCCCAGAGACGTTGGGTTTTTTTGGGTGGCTTTTATTTTTGCTTTATTTTTTTTCTCTATCTCTTTCTCTCTCTCTCTTGCATTTTTGTGAATCTAACGATGCACTTATGTTGCCCCGCTTTTCCCTTCTCTTCATACCTTACCTACTAAAGGAGGAAATGCCACTTTTTTGGTAAGTGGATGTTAACCGAGACAGGACTTGAACAAAAAAAAAATACAGAGTAATGACAAAAAAGTGACAAAATGAGGTGTCAGGGCCCATGGTGTACTGACGAGCTCTGAGAAAGTGCTCGGCCGAGGAAAAAAAGGACAAAGAAAGAAAGAAAGGACCCAGAAAACATTCAGAACCAAGTTTTATTTTAATTTGAAATGACATTTGTGGATTTTTATTTTGTTTCTCTCATTTTGGTTCGCTTTTCAGTGATTTGTCTCCTTGCCCTGCCATTCTCCCCTTCCTCTGACCCAACCACCCTTTCCTTACATGAACTGTGCTTCTTGCCACAGATACTACTCCGATGTTAAAAAAAAAAAATACTCATTACCTCACATCATCTTTCCAAAAACATTTTTTTAATTTTATAATTTTATTTGGATTTTGTTTACATTTTTTTATCCTCCCTAATTTTGTTAACTATTGATTCAAACCAGGCCATAACAGATATTCTCTCCCTCTCTCCTCCCACCCTATGATTAAGTTCCATATTCTTGTTTCCTCGTTTGCGTTTTGCATGTGGCCAGTTGCATGAGCGGCATTGTTGGGGTCAGAAGGCTACAGCAGGGAGCTAGTTTCAGTCTAGAGCCTCCGTGTAGTGTGCAGTATGCATTGTACTTTGACAAGTGTGTATCTCTGGCACTTCTTGGTGTCTCTTCTCTAATACCTTTGCTCTCCGTTTCCCTTTTTTTCTTTTGTCCATCCCCTTTTCTTAATTCCCTTCTTCCAGAAGCTCGACTCTTTATCCCCTTCAGCAAGAGAGATGGCCAAAATGGAATCCCTGTCCCCGGGTTGCCGAGATGGGAGGGGAATTAAGCACAATCAAGAGAGCGCCGTCACTGTCTCACCAGGAAAAATTGGCAGTGGTGCACCAGGAGATAGGCGGACGCAACACCACCGGTCCAGGTCAGTGTCGCCCCAGAAGCACAGACGGTGGTCCAAGACGAAGTCAGATGAGAAAAGGGAGTCCGCTGAACGCTCGGTCAGCCACACCGGCTACAGCAGTGATTCGGATGGATCAGTGGGCTCGCGAGCTCATTCCATGGCAACAGCGACAGAAAAGAAGCATAGTGCTCCTAACAAAAAGTAAGTGCCAGCCCAGATTAAGAAGCAGTGACTATTGAAGCGGTTGGAAAGAACCATCCACTTTAATGATGCAATAAAATGAAGTTTCATTTATGGGCATTGAATTACTTAAAGTTTATGGCCTCACTCCTATATTCTTATTGTGAGTACCACATCACCTTGCAGCACGGAACCCACAAGTTATGAAAAGGAAATAGGCTTCAAGGTGAGAATGGAAGAGAGTCAGGATCTAGGGTTAGATTAATGGTACATTTATGGTAACTCAGCTACTCCTAGTCCATGTGTTCATGCCCATTCCCATCTGAAAATCAGAGACAGATGGAACGTGAATTTATCTAACTAACAAAAAGGTAGATACTACCGGGACTACTCACAGAAGTAAATTTACATATGTAGATTTACTACAAGTTAATTTACTCTTACACTTTTGAGTAACTTTACTACTTTTGGCTTTTCACCATTTACAAGTGTGAAGTTACTCCCAAGTGTAGGCTTACAAGCACCTGCCTTCTGAAAGTTTATAAAATGTCAAAATGTCAAATACAACCATAAAGTTACTACTAGTGAGATCTCTCTTTGGTAAAGTATAGGGGAAATTCTAAAAGTTTATTAAGGGGGCGTGGTCTAGACATGGGGAAAATGGCTGCGTCAAGCTCAGCAGCGCGGTGTGTGTTCGGGGGCTGCGGTGGAGCTGACGGGACATTGGGGGAGCCTCATCCCTTCTCCCTCCCCCCTGGAAGACAGGGGCCAACCTCTGGCTGATTGCCGGGGCCTTTTGGTGGGCCCACAGAGTGCCACGGCCCATAGAGTGAACTTTACGTCGCAGGCTGCAGGCCCAATTGCAGAGAATTCAGAGATTGTGACCGCTCAGCTGCACACGCTGGAGGAGACCCACCGGAAAGGTCTCGCACGTGGCTGCCACGTTGCTGTGGGCCTGCATCCCCCCTTACTAAACACTCCTCACCACAGAGGGGTCTGCCTGGCCCGCAGCACCATGGAAAGCTGCGGGCCAGACTTCTTTTTCCTTTTCTTCCATCCACGCTTCCTTCTTCACCCTCACCCACCGGACGCTATCATTGCCCAAGGAGGACGCTAGTGAGCGGATTGATGGCTGGAGGGGCTGACCGATGACCTGCTGCACTTTTCAACCTTCTTCCCCCTCCCAAAGGGCTGAATTGACTGCGGGATGCCATGCCGGTCGCGTCGAGCTGGTCCTTAATAGACCTGAGTAAATGGGGACACACCTCACCCGGAGCACCCCTCCCTGCACAATGGACACGTATGTTGCACCACTTAAAGTCCAGAGGGAGTGATTGATAAGTCAACTACATCCCAATCCATATCAGAGTCGTTTTTTCCTGGGCCTTGCTCCCCCTTCCATACTCAGAAGATGGTGCTGAACCACTAACGGTTGCTGAGGGATCCAGGTGGGCACTTCCACCCAGAAACTTACCACGTCATCGACCTGTAGACCAACAACCCTCATATCCAGGGTTTGTGTTCGTTATTGCTGCTGCCTTCGCCGAATGTGTGGTCCTCAGTGCTGGTGAGTCACCCTACCCTACCTTTTTAAGGTGAGACAAGCGCCGCTGGGTGACACAGCTGCACCATGCAGAGGCAATAAAGTTGGTGTACTCGGCTAGCCCCAAGGCTCCTACCGAAGCTGCCACCCCTCTGACGCTGGGCCTCTGGCTCTGGGCTTTGAACTGTCCTCTTGGCGCTGTCAGTCCTTCTCTGCATGATAGCTGCTCTTCGCGAAAGCTATTTCACAACCACGCCCATGTCTTCACCCGCTGTCACTCTCGGCCCCAGCTCTACGGACGCCTTCGTGGACACCCGCTCAGACACTGCCATGCAGTGTATTCTACAGAAAATTGCCACAGTGGGCCGTCACCTGGAAGCCATGGACTCCAAGATCATGGACCTATCTACAGACTCCAAGTTGATCCGTGCAGACATAGCTGGTTTCCAGGATAAAATCAAAGATCTGGACCACCGCCTGAATGCCGTCGAAGGCAGGACAGCAGCCCTGCCGGATAATGAATCAGAACTACAATTCCTCCGAAACAAACTCACGGACCTAGAGGATAGGAGCTGGAGGGACAATGTCAATTTTTGTTGTCTACTGGAAAGCAAGGAGGGGGCAGATATGAGGGCTTTCCTGAAAGACTTCATCCCTACTCTCATGGGCCTTACTTTTTCTCCCATGCTGTAATTTCAGCGAGCCCACAGAATTGGCCCCCACCACAAGAACACTGGGGGGAGACCCCGCCCCATCATAGCGTGTTTACCATGGCATGAACAGGTCCGCCAGCTGCTACTGACTGTGAGGGTCCATGGCCCATACAACCGCGAAGGCCATGAAATCCGTATTGCCGCAGACTTCTCATGTGAAACAAATGAAAAACGGAAGCATTCTTAGCACTCAGGCCTCAACTGAGACATTTGAGCATTAAATTTGGACTCTTTGAGCCGGCCCGAATGTGGATAATGATGGATGGTAAATCCAGGGACTTTTTTTAGCCTACTGACCTGCGCTCTTCTTTGGACGGCCTTTTTGCCCAACCCATGGGCCATGAATCCACGGACCTGAGGTCAAGCACCCTCCGTGCTAAATGACTCTAGTCTGCAGACGGACACTGACCCTGGCGCCCTCCGCACTCCCTCTGCAGCACAGAAAAGAGGCAGGTTCTTTGACCGCCCACCGAGGTCTCAAGATGGCAGAGAAATTGCTCTCCAAGCGGTGGCAGATATCACTCAGGGGTTGCACAGAGACAAATCCAGGTCCCCTTTGAAGCCCCCACTCCCTTCTGATTGATTTGCATGTTTCCTGGGGGCAGTCACTGGATCACCTGCTGGTCACCTGCGGACAAGCAGACTGATCATCTGCTGAACGCTAAGTACCAAGCATATACACCTTTGCTGCCATATTCTTGCTATCACTGTTATTACTGTTGTTACTCTTGTTTCTACTGCATCAATCGCCCTGTTGTGAGTATCCCCCTGCTCTGTATCTGGACATTCCTAGGACCAGCCCATAGCGGTCATAGTGAACATATTGTTCTGTTTGACTCAGGTCTAATGTTTTTTGCACTGTTATCCTATGAGTAATATATGCTTATATGGTCAAAGTTCTGTATTCGTGTAAGGAATGATGCTCATTCCCGCACATAGACAATCACACCCCTCAACCCAGACATCCTTGCATGATGGTGCAAGGATGCCTGCATTGGCAGCTGAATTTAGTGCCGGCGCAGGAGACAACACAGGGGTGCACCATATTCACTTAAATACAGCACATCTCTGCGTTTCTAAAGTGATGCAGAGCAGCGCTACCAGTTTTGACACAGCACCGTGCTGCGCCACTTTCCCATAAATCTGGCCCAAAATCTTGAGAATAAAGGGGACCTCCTGGTAGTCTCCAGGCGGGCAGGACTTGGGGATAGGTAGCCCAGCAGGAGCGAAGTGGGTTAATGAGCACCTTTCCTAACACCATTGTATTTTGACGCTGCCTCAGATTTATGAAATGTGCTGGAAAAGACACCTTCCTGCACATAAACAATATTTTCTGGCATTTTGCTCTTTCTATGTGTGCTGCAGAATGCAGCATGCATAGAAAAAGTAAAAAACGAGGAGGAATAAAAGTATTCCTCCTCGTTGCAACCTGCTAATGCCACCCCTGGGGTTGGCATTAGATTTTGGCGCTGCATCATGTTTAAGAAATTTCATAAATCTGAGGCAGCGTCAAAATGCAATGGGTGTTTCTGTGGCACGCCCACAGCAACACCCATTGCATGCCCCTGCCACGCACAGTTCTGCATGGGAAGAGGCCGTATTTACAAGGTGACGTTAAGCCACAAAAAGTGGGTCAACACTACCCTGTAAATACGGCGCAGTGCTTAGCGCCACAGGAGCATCACGAAAAGTGACGCTCCTGTGGCACTAGGGGCCTATAAATATGCCCCTTTGTCTCTACTTATTTTTCTACATGCCCCTATCCATTAGTATACATGTGTAAGGGCATTTCTGCTGCCTGGAGAGCACCCTTCGTGCACACCCTTCTAGCCTTCGACTGACATATCTCCTATTATCACCAAGACCTAAGGGCCTGCATGTGACCGAATTGGGCCACCCCCTATCCCCCACTTTCCCACTCTCTCCTCTTAAAACCTATTCCCATCCCTTCCACTTCCCCGACAGTCTCACTCACCTTCATCCCACCATTGCTACCTCTCGCCTGTGTTTTCCTATAGTCATCCCCTCCTGCTCCTTTCTTAGGCCAGGCATGATCCTCTGACCTAGGACTGTCTCACTGCCCGCACAACCCTCCGGGACACACAATATCACATCGAGGCCCTGTTGGGGCATTTCTCCTACTACTCTACTGTAACTTGGGACCCTGTAATCCCCAGGCTCTTCAACTTTATGTACCTCCCCTCAGTAGATCCTTTTGGGAGTATAAGGGAGGTCCTATTGTTGCCATGCCATTAGGTCCACCTGCCAATCTATATCCCTAGGCAGTGTCAATACTCCGCTTGTTTATATTTCTATATTCATTGTTTCATATATTGTCCCCCCTTGCGGATGGTGTTGCTATTTCTGCGAGAGCTCGGGGGTAGTGCTATTATCCTCAGGAAACACCCCCCACCACTTCCCTCCCCTGCTGGCTCTCTTCTTTTTACCCCCATCTCTTCTCCCTCCCCCCCCCCTTTCTGACTCTTGGCATCCCCATCGTCATTCTGGTCCTGATCTGTCCTAGTTTTCTTCCCATCGGCTTCCTGGCCCCCCCTGCGCACCCTGGCCACAGGTTTCACAGGATGAGACCAGCGGATTAACAGGGTTTAGCTCACACAAGGTACCTCTCCCGATCCCAAAGCGAACCTAGGCTACCTCTCCCTTTCTTTCTGTGAGCTTTGTAACTTTCTCTTCTTCTCTCTCTGCTTCTTTCTTCATTCTCTTCTCTTCCCCTCTCTTTTCTTTTTTTCTCTGACTGTTCTGTCTCTCCTTAGTGCAACCACAGAAGCCCTCCTCCCTACCCTCCTTTTTTCATTTCTTCTCTCCTTGCCACTTACTCCGACACACATAGTCCGAATCGCCAATATGTGCCTCACAGACCCGATAGTAACTATCTCACCTCCACGGACCCACATGCCTGCTCCAGGAATGGGGACTACCCCTCCATGAAAGACCGTATCATGGAATGTTCATGGCCTCATGCACTATATTAAAAGAAAGAAGGTCTTATCCTATTTGCAATCCAAATGTACAGATAGGGCCCTCTTGCAAGAAACGCATCTATCATCCTTAGAATCAGAAAAACTGTGCTGAGACTGGGTTGGTCGAGTGCTTTATAGTGGTAGCCGACTGTCTACATCGGGGCATTCAGGCTCCGTGTGCAAGTGCAGGGTCGCAATTCTTCTTCGCCGGTCCTTACTATTTAAAGTGCTCAAGTTGTGGTCCGATCCGGATGTTCAATACATTCTCACCAAACTCAAACTCTGGGGTCCGTACAATCTGCGTTGGGTCTGTGTATGCCCCTATGGTTCTAAGCATTCATTCTTTCTACATCTCAACGGTCCTCTATGGAGATCGGAGCCTCCCAATATCTCCTATTTGGAGACTGGAACCTGGCCTGTGACGCAGTCCTTGACCGAACTGGAAGATTGGATATCGGCAATAACGCGGACAGAGCATTGTTGGAGAATGTACTGTCAGACTATGGGCTGATAGATCACTGGCACCTTTCACATCCTCTCTTGAGAGTATACCTTTATATCGCTGGTCCATGGGACACAATCTTGGTTGGACTACTTTCTTATCTCCCCGCAAACTGGTTCCCAGGGTCAGGGAATCCCGGATACTGGAGGCCGCATTATCCCACCATTCCCACAGTTTTCTTGGTGCTAGACCTAGGTCTTGCTTCTCCAGGACGTAAGCCATGGCACCTGAATGTATCACGATACCACTCGCCGCAGGGCAAGGACCAACTACGCACCCACGTCTCTGCCTACATGACTGACAATAAAGGCCCGGTCTTTTCTCCTCAGGTTTTGTGAGCTCTGGTGAAGGCGACAATAAGGGGACAACTTATGAGAGACACCGCCTTCGCTAACTCCCAGAGTCTCTCCCGTCAGCAAGAGCTGGAGGGAATTATAGCAACTTGTACCCGCAACTACACCGGGTCTCCCTCCCCATCCACATGCTGTTGCATTGAAAAGGCATAAATGGAACTTAATGCTCTAATACCTCCCAGGCAGAGTATGCACAGGTTGAAGGATAGACATTACGAGCAAGGAGAAGAGGCATGAGGGCTATTAGCAGCCCAACTACGTCACCAGGAAGCAGTGCTAGCCATTCCTGCCATACGAGATGCAGATGGTACGCTCCTCACACGCCCTTAGGACATAGCTTGTGTATTTGGGCACTTCTATTGAACACTTTACACTCCCGAAACGGAAGTGGACCACAACAGACTCACTGTGTTTTTTGAGGAGGCCCGTGTACCTAGTCTCCCTGCGGAGGGCAAAAGGCTATTTGGGGGGGGAGATCAGCAAAGAGGAGGTAATGCAAGCCGTTTCCAACTTACCCTACCATAAGGCCATGGGGGAGGATGGATTCCCGGTGGAATATTATAAATGGATGGGAGCGGAAACAGTGGACTGCCTATATGAAGCCTTCCAGGGAGCGGAAAGTACAGGCTCCTTGAACCCTATTTCTAATAGGGCGCCCATAGCAGTTTTACTGAAACCAGGGAATGATCAATTATTGTGCACCAGCTATCGCTCCATTTCCTTCCTCAATGGGGATGTCAAGATATTGGCTGGAGTCTTGGCAGCCCGCCTGAAAAAGGTTATACCGTCCCTTATCCACCACACCCAGGTGTGATTTGTACCCGGGAGGTCCTCTAGGAACCATCTTCGTACCCTAGCACACGCACTCTGGACCCCCAGAGACTCTAGAGAAGAGGCCGTAGCTCTTTCCCTTGATGCTGAGAAAGCCTTCAATAGGATTGAATGGTGGTATCTCTTTGAAACCCTGAAATGCTTTAGTTTGGGAGATGGGTTCATTAACAAAGTCTGTTGGTTATATGACTGTCCCACAGCAGGTGTTCCCATACCGGGAGGACGCTCCATGATCTATGTATACGCCAATGACATATTACTCACGCTCACGGACCTTACACACTCCCTCCCAGCACTACAAGCTATTCTGGCAGAATTTGAAGCAATATCGGGTTATAAAATAAACTGGGATAAAATCGAAGCTCTTCCCCTGTCCCCTGTGACAACGAGCGCAGCTCTAGCAGCCTTTCCAATTTCCTGGAAACAATTGCACCTGGAATACCTAGGGATCTACGTTAATAGGGGCTTGGATCAAATGGTGCAGGATAACATGTAACCACTGCTCACTCGCACCAAATGAGATTTTGAGAAATGGTCTCATCTGGGACTCTTCCTTTGGGGGAGGGTGCATGCCATACGCATGGTAACCTTACCACGATACACTTATGTCCGTGGGATGTTACCGCTACAAGTACCTCTGCCAATGCTCAGAACAGTAGATAGCTGCATATGCACATTGGTATGGGGTTCAATGAGACCACGGCTCTCCAAAGCTAAACTCATTGCGTGCCGGGAATGCAGAGGACTGGTGTTACCTTCTGTGGCAGTACATCTTTCACAGATGGCCTTCATGCTTCCGGGTATTCCAGACCCCCCTGTGGGTAGAGGCAGAATGCACAATATCACGTATGCCACGAGGACTAGATGTGCTTTATGGCACCAAAGCCCCCTCGTTGTGACCCGCTCACCCAGTGATACAGGCCATGATGCACTCCTAGCACTGGGCTCACCGTCTGCTAGGAGTGGACCCTCTGATTCATACTCATGTGCCACTCGAGGGCAATGCCGGTTTACTAATTGGGGTGGGGAATGGTTGACTGGGAGGACTGGTGGACTAAGGTCATCTTATCTATCGATCAACTCCTGGATAATGGGACGCTGGAACCATTCCCAGCAGTATAAGTTGAATTTGGGCTCCCCAGCCACTATTCCTGGTAATACCGGCAGCTATCACACTGCCTTCATAGCCATGTGGGGACCCACCCATGGATCCTACAGCGTTCCCTGGTGCTCGATTATTTAGATGCCTGGGGTTCCTTCCGGGGAGTGATGTCGGGTCTGCACAACCTGCTAAACCGGCACTTATTCTCTATGCCCCTCCTAACCACCTTCAAGGCCAAGTGGCAGACTCAATTACAGGTAGAATATGATATGGACTGCGTTATTGGAGGCGCAGGAACAGGGTGCTAGGGAGACTCAAATGAAATTCTTTCTTTTTAAAACCCTGCACGAATGGTACTGGACGCCCCAGAAACTCAGAACAGCAGGACTGTTGCCCCATGTGAACTGCTAGTGCTTCTCCCACCCGCGTTGCAACCTACTACATATACTCTGTGACTGTCCAAATATACAACCATACTGGGAGGCAATTGGGGTTATGCTGCGTTTTTTTTTGCCACTACAGCCTTCTCTTCTGAAAACTTTGCTCCTTTTGCCTGATACTGGTGAAATTCAGGGCCTGTCCCGCACACAACTCCGCCTCCTGCATACAGCGCTGACTACGGCTAAACTTTGTATTCTCCAACACTAGCAAGTAGCAGCGACCCCCTCACACGACGAATGGCTTTCGGCAATATTCCAAACGCATTATTTATAACCTACATGATAGGACAGAGGTATTTCTGCAAACATGGGCCCCTTTCCTCCGGCTCGCTGATGGCTGAACCTCCCATTCATTCATTCCTCCCTTCCCTCCTTCCCTCTCACCCCCCTTTCTTCCACTCCCCTCTCTTATCCCCTCTTTCCTCCTCCTTCTGTTCAATCACACCTTAAAGGGCATGATCATGGGCCTGTCAGAGCCCTTGAAGAGGAAGTCGCCGCCCTATTGCCACACCTTCTGTTCGCCTGCAGGAGGTGCCTCAAACAGGGCTTGGATTTAGTCCTTTTGAGTTACTGTATGGTCACCCGGTCAGGGGACCCGTAAGTCTGGTGAAGGAGGGCTTAGAGAAAGCCTCCAGTAAACCTCCCTAGGATGTATTTAGCTACATGCTGGCCTTCAGAAACCAGACTGCCCACTTCAGAGCTCTCGCACAAGAGAACCTGGAAGCAAGCCAGGCAGACATGAAACGGTGGTATGACCAGAATGCCACTCTGGTCGAGTTTCAGCCTAGGAAAAAAGTGTGGGTAATGGTGCCAGTGGACTCTAGGGCACTCCAGGACAATTCGACTGGGCCATTTGAGGTGGTGGAGCGCAAGAGCGAATTCACCTACTTGGCGGACTTGCGGACTCCCAGGAGCCCCCTCAGGGTCCTGCATGTGAACTGTCTCATGCCACACTTTGAGCGGACTGAATTGTCCATGCTCCTAGTGACAGATGATGGGGTGGAGGAAGAAAGTGAGCTTCTTCCTGATCTCCTTTCTGCTGGAGAAAAGGATGGGTCTCTGGAGGGAGTGAACCTCTCCCCCTCCCTCACCTCAGAACAACAGAGGGACTGTCGCCAGGTATTGGGTCAGTTTGCCTCCCTGTTCTTCTTGATCCCAGGGGTCACACACCTGTGTACACTTGATGTGATTGAAAAGGTCAGGGCTAGCATCAAAGATGAGGTGTCTAAGATATTATCCCTAGGGGTCATTGAATTTTCTAGCAGTCTTTGGGCCATCTCTGTGGTCTTGATCCCAAAGGCTGCTGCTCCTGGTGCCACCCCAGAATTCCGGTTGTGTGTGGACTACCGGGGTCTCAATGCGGTCACTAAAACTGACACCCACCCCGTCCCATGAGCTGATGAGCTCATCGATCAGTTGGGAGCTGTGAAATAACTCAGCACATATGATTTGATGTCTGGGTATTGACAGATCGCCCTAACAGAAGGGTTCAAGGAGAGGTTAGCATTTTCTACCCCAGATGGACACTTCCAGTTTAAAGTGATCCTATTTGGGATGAAAAATGCCCCTGCCACATTCCAGGTTGATCAACCAGGTGTTAACTGGGCTGGATGACTTCAGTGCAGCATACCTGGATGACATTGCAGTGTTCAGTTCCACTTGGGAGGAACACTTGCAGCACCTCTGCAGAGTGTTGGAGGCCTTTCAAAAGGCAGGCCTCACTATTAAGGCCAGTAAGTGCCAAATAGGGCAGGGTTCAGTGGTGTATTTGGGACACCAAGTAGGGAGTGGCCAGGTGGCCCAACTACAGCCAACAATTGACACCATTCTGGCTTGGGAGCCTCCCAAGACCCAGACTGAGGTGAGAGCTTTCTTAGGCCTCACTGGCTATTACAGGAGGTTTGTCAAGGGGTATGACACCATTGTTGCCCCCTTGAATGAGTTGACTTCCAAGAAGCAACCAAAGAAGGTGATCTGGACAGAGGCTTGCCAGACTGCTTTTGATGCCCTGAAGGCTGCCATGTGCACAGCACCTGACTACTCCAAGGAGTCTGTTGTGCAAAGAAACGCCTCAGAGCATGGTATAGGAGCAGTACTCCCACATCTTAATGAAGAGGGCCTAGATCAACCTGTAGCCTTTATTAGCAGGAGGTTACTTCCCAGGGAACGTAGGTTGTGTGCAATAGAGTGTGAAGCTTTTGCTGTGGTCTGGGCACTGAAGAAGCTAAGACCTTACTTGTTTAGGACTCCGGGTTCGGACTGACCACAGGCCCCTCAGATGGTTAATGCAGATCAGGGGTGAGAATCCAAAATGGCTGAGGTGGTCCATTTTCCTACAGGAGATGGACTTTATGGTGGAACACTGCCCTGTCACAGAACACTCCAATGCTGATGGTCTGTCCAGATTCTTCCGCCTTAGTAATGAGAACTCCCATGAGGTTGGGTAGTTGCTCCCCAATTTCAGCTGGGGGGACACATGTGAGACTTGGCATCCTTGGCGGGGTCTCCCCAAACTTTTTGCCTTCGTTCCCCAGGTTGTTGATGTGTGCTGGACTCTGTTTTTGCTGTTTTTGATACTCTGGGCACTTTACAACTGCTATCCAGTGCTAAAGTGCAAGTGCTCCTATGTCAAATATATGTGTAATTGGCTTTCCATGATTGGCATATTTGATTTAGAAGTAAGTCCCTAGCACAGTGCACTAGAGGTGTCCAGGGCCTGTAAATGCTACTAGTGGGCCTGCAGCACTGGTTGTGCCACCCACATGAGTAGCCCTGTAAACATGGCTCAGACCTGCCACTGCAGTGTCTGTGTGTGCAGTTTTAAACTGCCAATTCAACTTTGCAAGTTTACCCACTTATCAGGCCTAAACCTTCCCTTTTCTTACATGTAAGGCACCCCTAAGGTAGGCCCTAGGTAGCCCTATGGACAGGGTGCAATGTATGTTTAAGGTAAGACATATACTAGTGTGTTTTATATGTCCTGACAATGAAATACTGCCAAATTCGGTTTTCACTGTGCAAGGCCTATCTCTCTCACAGGTTAACATGCGGGCTGCATATTAAAGCGTAGATTCCCTTTGGGAGCAGATGAAAATGTGGAGTTTAGGGTCTCTCAACTCACAATTTAAAAATACAACTTTTCGTACATGTGTTTTTAGATTGTGTGTTTGAAAATGCCACTTTTAGAAAGTAGGCATCTTCTTGCTTAAACCATTCTGTGACTCTCCCCGTTTGTGGATTCCCTGTCTGGGTCAGTTTGACAGTTGGGCTATTTGCACCTCTCCTCTAGACAGTGACACAAAGGAAGCTGGGGCATAGCCTGCATATCTTGATGAGCCATCTGTGCTGGGTGGGAAAGGAATAGTGGTCACTCACACCTGAAAGGGCCGTGCCTGCCCTAACACAATGCAGTCTCCAACCCCCTGGTGTGTGTCTGGGGCCTGGCCTGGGCAAGGCAGGATTTTGCAAACAAGAGAGATTTTCCTTTGAAGTTTGCCTACTTCAAAGGCAGAAAGGGGTATAAGTAGTGGACCCAAAATCCCTGAAGATTAGCTCACCTCTCGATTCAAGAGGAACCTCTGCCAAGGAGAAGAGATGACGAGCTGAGGAGAAGTGCTGCCCCTGCCTGTGACTGTGCTTTGTTGGGCTATCCTGCAGTCACTGCTTCTGCCTGTGAAAGGGGACAAAGATTGGACTTTGTGTGCATTCCTGCTTGAGAAGAATCTCCAAGGGCTTGAACTGAGCTTGCCTCCTGTTGTTGACGTCTCAGGGCCATCAAAGACTTCCCCTGCCAGCACTTGGATTCTCTGCTGAGACTCCTGCCCTGCCAAGTGGTGCCCTATCCAGTACCTAGGCCCTTGACAGGTGAAGTTGATAGACAAGAATTTAAAATCCACCCACAGAATGCGGGGTGGAGAAGTTTTCGACGCACCTTCCACAACATGGCTGACAGACGACGCACCGCCGGCTTCGTGGCTGAAATCGACGTTCCACCTGCATCGCGGCTGGGAGATCAACCCCTCATGCCTGGAGAAACAACGCAAAATGGCTGATTACAGAGGCTGATAACGACACAAACCCCACGCAGCGCGGTTGTCTGATACTGTGCGACCCGATTTTCCTCTCATCGTCCCTGGGCGTCCAAGTCAACCCGACTCTGCGCGGATCGAGGTGCCCCGTCTGGAAATCAGCGCATCGCTCTCTTGCAAGGGAGAAAAACAACGCATCGCCACCCGACCAGAGAAGGGAATGACGCACAGCCTCACTTGCGAGTATGGAGTCTACTCATCGCTACCCTTTTCCGATGCACGCTCGCCGTGCGACTTTATTTTTTACGCTAACCAGGTACTTTGTGTAACAACAGCAGTCTCACTGGTTTTTAAGGATTAAGGGCCAGATGTAGGTGGCAATTTGCGAGTTGCAAATTGCGAGTCCTTCTGACTCGCAATTTGCAACTCGCAAATTGCTATGCAGTACGGTGTCTCAGACACCGACTGCAACTCGCTATGGGGTCGCAATGACCCACCTCATTAATATTAATGAGGTGGGTCGCAAATTGCGGCCCCATAGCGAGTATAGGCACTCGCTAACATGGAGGCCTGCTGTAGTCAGCAGGCCTCCATGTTAGCGACCTGCTTTTCAATAAAGCAGTTTTTTTTTTTTTTTTTAAATGTAGCCCGTTTTCCCTAAGGGAAAACGAGCTGCATTTCAAAAAATCCGAAACCTTTTGTTTCGTTTTTTTCAGGGCAGGGAGTGGTCCCTTGGACCACTCCCTGCCCTGAAAAAATATTTTGGGGTCCATTCACAAAGGGGAAGGGGTCCCATAGGGACCCCTTCCCGTTTGCGAATGGGTTACCATCCACTTCAAGTGGATGGTAACTGCGACTCCATTTGCGACCGCATAAGCGGTCACAAATGGAATTGCATACCATTGCGAATCGCAAATAGGAAGGGAACACCCCTTCCTATTTGCGATTCGGAAATGCATTTTGCGAGTCGGTAACGACTCGCAAAATGCATTTCTGCATAGGAAACACGCATTTGCGAGTCGCAAACGGCAAATTTTGCCGTTTGCGACTCGCAAAGTGCTTCCTACATCTGGCCCTAAGACTCTTATTCTTTTGAAAATTATTCTTTTGACTTGTGTATGCTGGACTTTTGTCGTTTTGGTCTTGTTTGATTTAGATAAATATCACCTATTTTTCTAAAAAGGTGTGGTGTCCATTTTGTAATGTTTTCACTGTATTACTGTATGTTGGTACAAATACTTTACACATTGCTTCTGAAGTTAAGCCTGCCTGCTCGTGCCAAGCTACCAAGGGGGTGAGCAGAAGTTAACTGAGGGTGATTCTCCTTTACCCTAACTAGAGTGAGGGTCGTTGCTTGGACCGGGGGTAACCTGACTGCCAACCAAGACCCCATTTCTAACAGTTGGGATGAAGTGTCATCATGGTGCCAGATTCTGTAAAAGGAGTTTAGTCACGTTTAGAACAAATCATTCAAAGGGCATATTTTACTTCAACATTCACCACACCACTATTTATGATGGGCACATGCAAAAAAAGGGTTAGAGTAAAGACTGCAGGTAAAGCTGCCTTTATGTATGCAGTCTGTTTTAGAAACTGGAGTGTGTTCTGCTGTGACTTAGAGTGCAAGCAGAAAAGATAGCTGCACATGGAGTCTAGAAGCCAGTGTAGCCACTGAATTTCAAATGAGTACCAAAAAGGTGTGTCTTTTTCAGGCTACTTGGGCGAACCCAGAAGAGATCTCTTTGGAGAGTATATAGATTGCTTGTGTACCATCCATTCCCTCGCCTGTGGGAAATATAAGGGCAATGGGACCCACCATGTGGCTGGAGGCAAGTGTTTCTGGAAGGTAGCCTGTACAGAGGTGTAACATAATGGTTTTGTCAACATATAGGGCTGTACGGATTTCCCTTTGATAGTTTTCTGTTTGTGGCAGCCATTTTGTAGTTGGGTCCTCATGAGAAGCTGGCTGACTAGCAACTGAAGGTTTGGCTGAATATATGTAGCTCAGTCACCTCACTCTCACAGGTGCTATGGACAGTGACTTGTAACAATGTATCCCGTCTCCCCATGGTACCATTAATCTCGGAGACAAGGCTAGTTTGGAGGTGCACAGAAGCACACTGCGTGAAGCACTGGCCAAAGGGGCATATGTACCTGTAGACAGTATAGGGGAGCGAAACAGCTGGCAGTGCCTCCAACCCAGGAGAAAGGGCTGAAGGTCTGAGAGTCTGCAGACTTCAGGGAAAATGGGATCGGAATTAATGAACTTACTGAGAACCATGGATGGCCAAGGCTGGGTCCAGTGGTCATCTGTCTGGTCCATTTTCCTTCTGTCTGATGAAATGATACAAACACTGTGTAATATGAATAAATGATGGATTACATTATCACAATGATGGCTTTGTCTAAAGCGTGTTTCAAACCCAATGGAAGAGCTTCAGTCCTTCAGTATATCTGAAAGATTACAGCTTCAAATCATTCGGACAATGCTCAACCCAGTTATAAGGATAATAGCAAAACTGATAACCATTGTAATTGTTAAGATCGGTTAGGATGGGCTTCCTATACGTATGTGACACACATTATTAAAGTAGAACCTTAGCAAAAGTAAAGAGATGCAGGAAGCAATTATACCTGGCTTTGCAATTTATTACATAAACATGTTTTGGTATTACAGGGATAAGGTTCAGAAAATTTCCAAGTACTGTGACAAACAGTAATGTGGATTTTCATCTTCTTCCACGCACAATCAGCCAATACGTGGGTTGTCCACTTTGAAAGAGTTTTTAGCCAGGCAGGATCTGAAAATGTAAGGAATACGGTAGAGCTGTAGATGAAGCACACTGGTAGATTGTCAAGTGGCTGGGGAATGATGGTACAAATGCGTAGGCATATGTCAACAGCAAACGTCAATCCTTTTATTGGGTGGTAAGTGTAAGGATAGACACTTCAATTGGTGGGGGTGTTGAGGAAAAGATTTCTTCATGAGGAAAAATATTTTGTCAGTGGATACAAAATATTTTTTAAAGCCTCAGTGCACAAATGGGGTGGCACTTCCCTATCCATAACCGTTTACAATGTACAATGATATATGCAGAAAGTACTTTGTATGGATGCAGATGCTGATTCTAATTTTCCATGAGTGTTGCCAGAAGCTGTGACTGCCACAAATTTGTATGGATCTGACTCTTCTTGAGACACACCTGAGCTTCACACTGCTTTTTCTACATCTTTATAGCCTTGTGGCACCTTTTCCTGTTTGTATCTAGTGTTTTTAAAAAGCTGTCTTCCGCGTTAAGATAATTTATCCATCTTCTACCGTGAATGAATGAATGCTCAGTAATTCCCCAAATGTTGACTACAACTGTTCTTTTGTGCCTAAACTGTACTCTCAGTATGATATAAGACTCAGTCAGTAACACATCAACCTGCACCTGTAGGGTGAAAGGCCGGCATCATCGAGGAAGACCCAACAGCTGCTCTGAGTCTGCAGTGAAACATTCAAGGCACAACTCGGAGAGGAAGAAGAGTGTGTCTCGCAGTCCAGGCCATAGAGGCAGCTCATGGAGCTCCAGCTGTTCCCGATCACGGTCCCGGGATAAAAGGTCGGTGCGAAGTCGGTCACGATCATCTTCACAGAAAAAGAACACCAGCAGGTAAGAACCCAGCTTCTGCATAATATGCAGCTCGGTGATGTATTGTTGTACCTAATCTACAGTGCTCATAGTCTATCTTTGGGCTTTGTAGTAGAGCTGAAGAAGACTATATTATGTCCCATGTCTGTAATCCTAGAATAAAAGCAATAATCTCATACAAACATACACTGCTTCTGTGCTGTTGTGCGCATTTGCATAGAGTTCTCCTTCATTGTCTTATGATAAATCCTGTCCTTACGCACTTTTCTCCTCCTTATCTCCAGAGTATCTTAGAGATCTCCTCATCGTCTACAGTGACATATCAGTAAATCGCCCTCTTGGTTCTTCCTTTGAGTCCCTTCTTGTTTAATCCTTTTCAAATAATCACCCTGATTATTCCAGAAAACCCATGTTCTCTGATGCTTCTATCTCATGTCAATTCTTTTGGTCCATTCACCCTTTGAACACGATAGAGACTGAACATAGAAATATCACTGAAATCCCTCTTATTTCCTCCCTCATGGGCAGAAACCAAATCCACTCTCAGTTTCTTTTGGAACAACAGCATATCTGTCAACGACTGAATTGAGGCTGCTGATACGATCATCTCTCTAGATCTTGACTTCTTGTTTACGACTGAAACCTGGCTCAGTGGTTCCAGACTGAGAATTATAGAATTGCTTCTCCTGTCCGATTTCCCTATTATTCAGCTTGATTGTTGAAGATCAGAGGGGGTGTTGCCATTACTCACAAACATGTCTTACAAGCATCTTCAATGATCCTACTCTGCCTTCTAGTGCCCAAAGGTGGAATTTAAAGCTATCAATCTGACTCCAACCCACCTTAACCTCATCTACCATTGTCCTGTTTGGAAACCTCACCTTTGTTGGAAATTGTATGGAACATATCTCTGCCTATCTTTCATTATCCTCCTATAATATTTGCAACTGTAAATTATACCTTCATTGGGAGAAGTCTAGAGCAACTCAGCAGGCTCCCAATTCTCTTATTTCAACACTGATCTAAATTTGGCAAGATTTCCACTAATCTGAAAGGTTACAGGCACTATTTATAATTTTTACAGAAAATATTCTATCATGCAGAGGCCTGGTTTCATGCAGTAGCTCATAATTTTCAAAGAACATATCCTATCATCCACCAAACCTTTCCAGTTTACCTTGATCAATCAATCAATCAAATATTTGTAGAGCACAACTTATCTCCTGGGAGTCTCAAGGCACTGATGGATCATACCATCCCCAAATTAATTTTACACTTTTCTTTGCTAAAACCTCATTCACCAGACAACCCAAACAAAAAGTCAAGACTTGGGTCAATGATAACAAACACATTGATCTTCCCAGTCTACCTTCACTGGTGTCTGTGCAGCACCTTTGACACACAAAAGGTGGTGCGATGAATGCTTGCAATTTGCGTAATCACTGGGTAGCAATCCAACCCATCAGGCTTTTTATTAGAACTATGCCACCTCAGATTAGACCCAGTCATATGCAAATCAGTCTTGGTCCTGCTCCAGGAGGAACAGTCCATCCCAAACTGCTAAACCAGATCCTTTCTGGACCGGAACACAAGCAAACCAAGACCAGTTTCACCATAGTTGGGGCTCTTCAGTGGAGTGCATCTTGGTTCCAGTGGCACAGTGAGCAAGAGACCGGTGTCTGATCATACTCTTGGCCACTCAGGGCAGTACATCAAACGCACACACCATGCTCACTGCGCCACTAGAACCAAGCAGCAAACAACTGAGGATCCCCAATCAGGGCGAAACTGGCCTTGGGTCGCTTGTGTTCCAGGATTGTGGCTTGGTGGTTCGGGCTAGACTGTTCCTATTAGAGCAGGACCAAGAGGGATTTGCATATAGCTGGGTCTAGTTTGAGGTGGCATGATGGGCGAAAGAATGATGGGTTGTAATGCTACCCCGAGCAACTGCAACTACCAGTGGTTAGACAAATTGAAAGAATTCCTCTCAATCTTTTGCTTGTTTGATATGCAGCACCTCTGAAATCCATGAAGTCAACGTCCTCACTTTCTTCTATGATGGGTCCATATGAGAAATCCTCAATGGCATATTTCCTTGAAAGATTTAAGAATCAGACGTACACCCCATGTAAAACTCAACAACGGATGAGCCCCTCAGGGACATGCAGTGCATCTTGCATCAAAAGCCATTGGCATCCAACATAACAAACCTTTGTTCTTTCAAGAATACTAACAAGAAGCATATATTCAGTATTAATACCCATCAAAACTAATGGTGGATGGAACTCATGGAGTTTCATTCTGCTCATTTCTGTGGAGTTACATGAAAACTCTGCAAGATTCCGTGGAGACCCACAAACAGGTGGAAATCAGTACATCGCACTGCTCATACTGATGTTTAGCACAGAGAGCTTGTTCCGTGCTGAAAAATCAGCATGAAGTGCACCACGCAGTGTGCCAGAAGGCACTGCTTCTAGAGTTGGTTGTGCTGCCGCTCGAGCTGCAGCTATTTCACTGCGAATGGTCGCGACCACTCACTTCGGGAAAATCTTGCCAGGTGCCCTTGTAGCACTCAAAAATCATGCTAGGGGACACCAATTGTCACTTGTTCTTGTCAACTTACAGTTGACGAGCTGTGTGTGAGAAAAACCTCCACCATGCAACGGTTGTTGGAATTTGGCCAGAACTCTGTGTTACATGCATAACATGGAGTGGCCAAAACGCTTCCAATTCCGCTGGCGGAGTGAAATATATCGACCACCCCTAATCAAAACCCAAATATACTCTGTTGAAAGTCAACCCAAAAACTCTTTCATGTAGTCAAATTAACCATAATTCTATCAGAAGCTTACATTGTCATCAATCCTGTTACCAAGCTCTCTGATAACCTATCTTTAGGAAATCTAACAACTGGTCAAATTTCAAGGAAATCTCACAGAAAGAAATGATAAGTTCAATTTCCAAACTCCAACCCTCAAGCCACTTCTTTGATCTCACCCTCTGATGAGGCTAAGGACCTTAGTTCCTATTTTGCACACAACTTACTGAATCACATCAACATTTCTGCTGGTAAAGGTGAGTTCTCCACATGTCATAAAAGCCTTAAACTATCACCTCATCAATGAACTGCTTTTGCTAGCAAATCTTACTGAATGTTGTGCTGAAACTCAATTCAAACAGATGATTGGTGACAATCAACTCCTTGATGATTTACAGCTGGGTTTCAGATCCGGTTGCACCACGGTTACAGTGTAATAATTGACAGTGATACCTTCTAACTTCTGACTCTTCTCAACAGTGTAGAATATCCTGCTGGATATTCCAAAGGATTGTATGGGTGTTGGCGGGACCATGCTCAAATGGTTTAAAGCTTTTTTTAGTAAGTTCCCACAAGAGAATAAACTTTGCAATTCTCTCTCCAATCCTGTCTCTCTGTTCCAAGGAGTTCTTCAAGGGTCCATTCTTGCCCTTTCTCTGTTTAACCTTCATCTCAAACCTCTCAGAGCTCTCCTCCAGTCTTCTAACGTATTGCATCACCAGAATGCTGAAGACACACAACTTTTCATGAAAGTCTTTTCGCCAAACAATGTCTCTCTCTCAGTCTTTACTAAAAACCCTAAACATGACTTCAAGACTGCGGTTCAGTCCCAGATATTCTCCAGACATGACTACAGGAACTCCATACTCAGTAGTACATCTAAACACATTTTACTCCTCAGAAACTCTTTCTTCTCTCTGTAACTTTTCCTTATCCTGTCGGTAGATAGCTTGACCACATTATTCCCATACTAATATCACTTCAGTGGCTCCCAGTTGAAGCTAATTCTTCATTCAAAATGGCCTTGTTTGTTGAAAAACCTGAGCCACACTTTTGTTGCAAGCCTAAAAACGTCATTCTTTCTGAAGCTCGGGAACCTCTCCTCCTTGAACCCCTGCACAAGCACTCAGACTTTCTATGGCTTTGCTTCCAAAAATCTGGAATCCCATCCTGCATGTTTCCTAAGCCAGTCCCTCTTTTACTTCTTATAGATCTGACCTAAAAAAACGATTTCTTCAGATTTCTTAATTCCCCTCACCCTAATACTTGATTTCTTACTTTAACATCTAGTTTTAATCTCACTCCTCCTTTCCTCTTCACCCACCCCCAAGATGAAAACTGCTGTTTCAAATTGTACCACTTTGTACATTTCTATATTTGCTTTCTTTATCTCTTCTAATCTAAATCTCTATTCTATATATATATGTGTGTGTGTGTCTGTGTGTATATATAAATATGTATATGCATATAAATTATGAGCCATTAAAACGCAAATTATGCCTTGCAATGCGGCACAATTTGTAATAGTATTACTTCATAACTTTGTAATTTTTAAACTTGTTAACACTGTCTGGGCTTTAGTTGCAACTCATTAGTGCCAGTATAACACCCAACTATAGCAATAAGCAACAAAAAGGTGACCCGTCAACCTTTGTAAATGTCCTTCAACTGCGCGGGAGCATGTGTTGCTGAGTGTTTAGCAACTTTTGAACTGTTTGAGCTAGAGGCAGATTTCTTTTATTAAAATCATCAGCTTATGCGGCAAATGATGGATTATGTGGCAGATGTGGCAAATCTATAATTATGTGAAAATTGCCATAGCCACACAATCGCATAATTCCAGTGGCCCTGATCATGACATGCATGAACACAAACAAATGATAGAGGCATAACTGTGACAAGCAAATCTGGGCATCTACAGCAAAAGTTGTGTGAAGTAACCAAGAGCATAAGGGGTTCCAGCGAGATAGTGTGGTTCAGGGAATTCATGCACACATGTTTCTATTGCAGAGATAAAGAGAACGAATCCCGCACCAGGCACACAGACAGCACAGAGGCGTCACGTCCCAGACGACGCTCCAGGAGTTACTCTCCGATCCGCAAGAGGAGGCGCGATTCCCCAAGCTTCATGGAGGCCAGGAGAATTACCAGGTGAGCTCGGACATAGATGTTAAGAAATGGGCAAGGAAAGAAATGTTTAAGTAAGACATATTTCTACATGAAGGAGTAGTGTACAAGCAGCACTATGTAGGGCATTTGATTTCCAACACCTTCCTGTGAGAAGGTTCTTAACTCACCAGTCTTCGAAACACATTTTATCCCAAAGTATGGAGAACAATGTGGAAAATCAGCACACATAGGGCCAGATTTACAAGGCCCTTGCGCCCCTTAGCGCCACATTTGCGGCAACATTTGTGCCGCAATTGTGACACTAATGGGCCACTACCGTAGCGCCATATTTACAAATTGGCACAAACTAGGTTTGCACCACCTTGTAAACCCTTTGAGCCACATCATGCATAATATATGCATGATGTATGCAAAGGGGGCATTCCCTCGTTAGAGGGTCGCTACAAATGGCGCAATGGAATCTGCAAGATTCTATTGTGCCATTTCTAGCGTCATTTTTAACTGCTGCTTGCAGCAGGCGTTAAAATGAGCCTGCCATTGATTTCAATGGGCCTCTTCACACTATACTGGATTAGCATCTTTTGTTTTTTTACACTAATCCAGTATAGTGCTACAATAGCGTAAAAAAAACGGACCCTATTGCCCCAAAGGTGCGCCATGGTACGTGGTATTGTAAATACAGCGCTACCATAGTGGCGTTTGGGGACGCAAGGGACTGCAAGAAAAGTGGCGCATCACTAGTCATGCGCCTCTTTCTTGTAAATATGGCCCATGAACTGGTGGCACAAGCCTTACCCTGAAAATGATCTACTACCACTAAGGGACACAGGACAACTTTAAGATGGCTACCATGATGGGAGGAGTGGAGAGCTGCCTGAACAACTGTCTTTAATGAAGTCTTGCATATCTTAATTTTGAAGTACAGAGAAGGCCAGAAACTGATGCTTCACTGAGGTTCCATATGTAAACAGCAAATACTCCTGATGGCATAATTTGATATTAATTTCTATAAAAACGTTAATCAACAGTTACTTAAAACACTTATAACACTTATTAGGCACAAACTCAATGAAACAATGGGGTCAAAAAAGGTTTTGTTCAAAAGCTTCAATTCACATTTATTTACACTTCCTTGTTACTACAGATTATGTCAATGAGATCAGAGTAGCACCTGACACAGCCCATTAACAATTACATGAAACAAAAACATAAAGAAAAGGCATACAAGATACACTATTAGACAGCTACCAGCATCTCAATTGTCGACAATGAGTTAATCTATTAACATAATATTTTTCCAGTCAATATTGTCAAAATGTGGCCCTTTATATCAGTTCGCTGTCAACCATCATGGGGGTTGTAGGGCATATTTGAATTTTTAATGTCTCATTGCTATATGGCCAAAAAGAAGTCTCAAATATAGGTATCATTTCAGACAACAACACTTCATATAATGTGGGACCTCAATTGATGATAAATCCAATCTTGAATTGTTCAAATGACCACATGTATTCCTACACTACATAAAATTCACACCTATTGCCTCTATAGTCATTCACTCCTGTACAATTTGAAAGCCATCAACTAATTCAAGAGACCTGACTACCTTACACTTTCATATTTTGAAATGCTTGTAAGGCCACAAAGCTTCATGCACCTAGAACTACCACAAAGTTCATCCAAAAATGTATGTATCCTCTGATATTCCAACAATACCTGGATGACTCCAGAAGCCAGGACCCACATTGCCTTGAAGGTAGTCAGGAACTCAAAACGCCAGGATGACCATACTGTGTCACCTATTCATGGGGCTGCTGACTCAACCCCATTTCAGCAATGCTAGACACTCTAGGCACACCATGCTACTGAGAAAAAAAGAGACCGTATCGTAGGAGGCTGTGGGATACCATGCCCCCTGTTTTTCCTAACATCACAAAATATTCATACTTACCCCTAATGAAAGAGTCCTGTTGACTTAGCCTCTACTGACCATTTGGCTGGTTGTGCTTTAGATGCAGTCATTGTCAGTGCAGTGCTTTATCAACAGTGCATTACAAGTGGGGTACATATGTTGATAATTTACATTGAAATGTGAAGACTATACTAAAACTATTAAGCCCATAGCTAACGTTTGTTCCTTCACCAATGCTAGTGAATCCCACTACTTTATATACAATGTTTTATTTCTTTAAATACATAGTACAGGTATCCAAAACAGCTGATAAACACAATGGGGCTGCTTCACAAAAGCATTTATGAATTTGGTAAGTAGTAGTGCATGAGTACTTCTTACATGTTCCTAAATCCCTTTATGAGACCTCCCCGAAATGGCCAATTTCCTATTACTACAAGTACTGAGAGGGCATAGTCCTTTATTATTTGTACTAATTAAATATGAATACTCCATGAATATTCATATTTTATTCCCATTTTAGATGCTTTTTGGGTCAATTCACAAAGAAATGCAAGAGTATGTAAAATAATGCTACAGGAAACCTACTTTGCATACTTCAAAATACCTTTCTGAGTAAGCCCCTATGAGAACTATTAAAATGTATAAAAAGAAAACGATAAATGTATTTGCAGGTCAATCAATACAATTTAATATATCTCAATAGATAATCCATGGTACAACAATATGTCAAACAAATGTTGGATACTTTAACACCTACTGTTTAAAAGGAAACAAAGAGAGTGTGCATGCACATTGTAAAATGAAAGTGAATAACATTTAGGATGAGCAAAACTGAATGTAACAAATTAAGTAAAACTTCCATGAAAATAAAATCATACAAATTTAAAGAAAAAACCAGAAGGATTTTAAGGTTTTTCTAAATGTATATCAACAGACCTCCACATCACAAGTCTTGAATTTTGAGATGGCATGTTTAATTAAAAGTTCACTAGAGTACTATTTGTAAATTTCACCTGTTACCAACAAGCGTTATTAGAGATATAGGGGGTCATTCTGACTTTGACGGGCGGCGGAGGCCGCCCGCCAAAGTCCCGCCGGCAGAATACCGCTGCGCGGTCAAAAGACCGCCGCGGTAATTCTGAGTTTCCCGCTGGGCTGGCGGGCGACCGCCAGAAGGCCGCCCGCCAGCCCAGCGGGAAACCCCCTTCCATGAGGATGCCGGCTCCGAATGGAGCCGGCGGAGTGGAAGTGGTGCGACGGGTGCAGTTGCACCCGTCGCGATTTTCAGTGTCTGCTTGGCAGACACTGAACATCTTGGTGGGGCCCTGTTAGGGGGCCCCTGCAGTGCCCATGCCATGTCATGGGCACTGCAGGGGCCCCCAGGGGCCCCACGACACCCGTTACCGCCAGCCAGGTTCTGGCGGTCAAAACCGCCAGAACCAGGCTGGCGGTAAGGGGGGCGGAATCCCCATGGCGGCGCTGCTTGCAGCGCCGCCATGGAGGATTCCCTTGGGCAGCGGGAAACCGGCAGGACACCGCCGGTTTCCCGTTTCTGACCGCGGCTGTACCGCCGCGGTCAGAATGCCCATGGGAGCACCGCCAGCCTGTTGGCGGTGCTCCTGTGGTCGTTGGCCCTGGCGGTCCATGACCGCCAGGGTCAGAATGACCCCCATAGTTGTTACAGTTTTACAATAGAAAATAATTGATACGACTTGCACTGGCATGTGTCAAATATGTAACCCTCACGCACAGGAAGGGAGGTGGTAAACTAAAGGTTAATATATTAAATGGGATTAATACAATAGCTTATTTTTACAATTCTTGTTTTAAAAAGTAACAACATTTGAGCAATCAAAAATCAGATGGGGTAGTGTTCCTTCCACTGAATGGCATTTCCAGTCTTTATAGGAATCTAATGACGAAGTTCATTGAACATGGACGTCTTTGGTTTGAGTTACTGATCCATCCATAACGCTAGCTCTAGACCTTGCTCATTCTCATGGAATATAACATTGTCAGTGTAAATGGATTGTTTACTGTGAGTGCTGAAATTCTTAGTATATTTACAATCACTTTATAAATGTTTGATGCATATTGGTAGCGGAAGTGTAAGTCCTTTCACAGGAAGTTGGACAAAATTGGTAAACTTCACTTATAATGAGAAAGGGCATTCTTTGCTTCCATTGAATGTTCACTTCACCACCAAAGATGGACTGAACTTCAGGATGCAGGGAATTGTATCACCCTGGTGTCTTCTAGCTCTAGATGACAGAGGGAAATCACAATGCTTTCCATTCTGTAAACAGGTATCGCCCATTTACTGCTGCCAGATTGTCGTGTTACACCCAAATTATTAGGGCCTCACCTGTTATGACTTGAAATAAAAATAATGAATTAATTAGTTATGAATGTCTAAAGTGCAATGGTTACCATAGAAAGAGTGTTCTGGCACTAAGACCATGCTGGAAGCATAAAAAAAGAACTGGACCCTGACAAGAGTCTGAGTTACAGAGAGGATAGGTTTTTAATTGATTCCTGAAATCCATGTGTGAAGGCGTTTGCTGAGGTTTGACTTATCATTCTTTTCATGCCTTGGCTGTGTGTTAGCTAAAAGAGTGGCACACACCTTAGGCCCCAAATGGGCACTGTGGCCTTTTCAGAGAAAAGGAGAACTGGCATGTGGCTCCTACTGCTTCACTACTGAGCTAGGTTTGAGTGTTAGTAGTCAAACAAACCTTTAAAAAAATCTTTCATCAGCAGGTGGTATATTTAGAGCCCCAAGCCAAAAGCTGTTCACACCCAGTGATTGGTATCTTGCACTATCTGATCATTCATTATACACTACTCATTCACAAAAGATCGGTGTTAGAATGAGTTTAACTCTTATAAACAACTCAGCAGTTATTCTACGAATTAGGGCAAAATAAGCACTAACTATATCTCATTACCCATCTCAATCGTATTAGTCTAAATCCTACCTAAAGTATAACTTCCTAACAGTACGATTTAGGATGCCAAATCATGTAATGTCTCCCCATTTAACTTATAGTACCATCAGGCCTGAACTTGGAACTCTCTGGTTTAACTTTCCTTTCAGCAACTGGCCCTTGAACCCTGCACGTACATGGAGCATGATGTATGGAGTGAGAAGGGGGTCAGCTCATGATCATCTCCTGTGTTGTTAAACAGGACACTGAGCATGCTTTCTTGTTTAAAAACAGTAATACATGGCAGCTTCCGCATACTTTTCTTCCTTCTTCATACAAGGCAGCACTCACAAATTCATCTTTTTTTGCAGCCATATTTCAGCTGCTGCATTCGTGAACAGTGCTTACACAAGAGAAACAACTTCTGTCTTTGCTTTGCTAGCGTGAGTTTAAGAAAAACTTGGCATTCAAGCACATATATATTAGCTGCACTATTCAGCGAATTGGCCTGTTTCTATGTCCTTAAACAATGCAACCCAGCACTATGAATGCGCAGAGATCATGTTAGCAAATATCCAGCTCAGCATCATATGTATAATTAAAAATACATGTACAAGCCTTGCTAGAGACATCAAGAGGTAGTTGTACTTCCGGGTGCAGGGAAGGGGAGATACATGGTGCCTTTGACAGGAAGACGGCATGGCAGTCATATTCCAGCTGCTGCACAGGGCTCATGTTTTGCCCCCACTTTTTTTTTTAAACGTTTTTAGATATGCACTAGATTAACTTGGTTAAGTTTAAAATAAAATCACAAAGCTGTGAAGTATTAAACTTTGCATTCTAGCACACACCTGAATATGGCCTTCATCTTTAATAAAATTATTTTAGCTGTTTTCAGAATCATATAGTTACATTTTTTTATGATTTTAAGATAAATATTTTTTAATTAGTCCTACTCTTCTCCAGGGGTGTGAGTGCGCTTAACAGAAAGATGAGGCTGTGGTCTCACTAAATCAACAGAACAATAGAAAAGGCAGCATGAAAGCATGTGCCCTTAGCACATGAGAACCCCACTAGAGGGAAGAAGGGGGAAGAACAGTGAAAACAGGGAAACAGGGGCTTACCTGTCAACAGTGCAATAGGTGTGGTGGCACGAGGGTCCAGTGGTGTCAAGGGCAAACAGAACCCCAAATATGGCTGTGTTTTACCATCCAATCAGCAGACAGGGCCTGATTCTTCCTGCTTGCATCAGGGCACCTGGTACCCTTGCTACTTCACTGAGCGAAAAGGAGGGAAGGAATGTACTCACAAAGAAAACAAGAAGGAGAGTGTTGAAAAACAGGAAAGAGGGTGGATAACCCTCAGGTGCAAACCAAAAAATAAGAATTGTTCTTTGATTTTTCTTTGATTCTTGGCATATCAGGCCTTAGGGGAGTGAGTGACTTCCGCAAAGAAGGGGCAGTGCAGATTTAAAAGCAAGAATTCATTTTTTGCCCTTGTGAAAATTACAATGTTGAGAAAAAAACAGACTTGAGAACAGGGAATAAACATGCATTCTCTAAGCCCTTCGGCAATGTCTAATAAAACTGTCATACCAGGCTGCTGGAGCAGACACTTGTACCCACTATCTGGGTAACAGCGTCCCTTCTGTTCTGATTTCTTGCAAAAACCGAGGAACCCAGGTGGCAGGAAGCAGATCTCAACATGAGCTCCAGCCACCCATTGCATAACTTTCTGCAGAGGCAAGAACAAAAGGGAAAAATTGATGGCTCAAGGGTGTAGAAAGGGCGGAGAAACAGGCCGCACAAAATTCTGAGAGGGCTACTCATATCAGTGAATAAAAAAATCTTCTAGCTATTATGACACAGAGGCTAGGATTATGCTTCTCAAATGTTTACTGCAAATGACAGCAGTCAATGAAAACAGCTTAAACACACACCTAAGTTTCCCATCATAGCTTCCTTCTTTGTCATGGCTTCATCCACTAGTCAACATGGATACAGTCTCTTAAATGTGAAAGACGCCATCTTGTGGCCTCTTTCTTTGTAAAGCTTCACGTCAGTCTGCAAAACTTCAACTTCAACTGTAAAAAATATATGTCTCTGTAAACAAGAATGCCAAACCAAAACAATTCATCTGTCCGGGTAGATCATCAATCGCCGATATGCCATCACTCTTTCTTCTGTTCATTCCTTGCAACAGAAAACCCAGATGTGACCAGTATTTCCATGACATTGAACATAATACCAGAGAAGGGCAACATTAAACACAGTACCAACCTGTGTCAGAAATTTGGTAAAGTTATAAAAGAAAACACTGGGTGGGATAATCTTTGTCTACCTGTCCTTAATAGCATTAAAAGTTCTTGACCCTATAGCTAGACAGTGTTTTATTCCTTGTCAGGACTGGAATTATGCTTGTTTAAACTGACTCACAATAACAGAAGCAACATACACAATAGGTTTGTAATGGAATGTCATAAAGTTGTCTACGACGACCAATCAGCCACCCTCGTAACATCCTCCAGTCTAGAACCCAGTGAGTTTGCTTTTGATGTCATAGCACATCTCGCTGAATGTGCCCCAAATTTTGAAACATCAACCCCAGCTTCTGCAAAAGCCATCAAATCCATCTGGTCAAGGTTGCCGAAGACATTGGCTTCTTCAGTTTCTGAAGGACAGTGAATAATTGACCTGCAGAATACTGTGAAAATTCCCTGGTACTTAATTCATACGCTTTCAAACATTGCACTACACACAGTCTGTGGCTCGGTGTGGCTGACAAAAATAACAAAAAATCCTTGGCTATGTCAGCTAATTAACAGGACCTCATTCTGCCTCACCTCTGAAATAGCAGACTGTGGAAATATTGTCCAATGGAATAGTTCGCCATCTGCAGAGAACTAACCTATGAGTAAGGAACTCTAAACAGTTGATATGCAGAGTCAGCTCCACACCGAGCATCTCATGGCTGTGGAGACTGGGACATACCTCACTCCCCACCCATACCTGCTAGCATTTGAATCTACAGTGATTCTAAGTTAATAACCAAAAGTAATCCTGCCATTCCAGGCTTCTATAAGTTCCAGGAGAGTTCAATCCCGGCATCCGATGAAAGTTGAATCTGATCTGCATTGAACAAGCCCCTGCAAATATGCTGAGTCTTCAGTTCTTGAAGGGCTCTATAATGCAATGGGCCTGGAAATATTGCCTGAACGGATGATGCCAAAAGTCTCACATGCCTGGCCAGCAGTCCCAAAGATACAGTCTGACCGGACAATGCTAAACTCAATTCATTCTTGATGCCCTTCATTTTTTCCATTAGAAGGCACACCTGTATCTTAACTAAGTCCACTTGAAAACCTAGAAACTGCATACAATGGGTCAGAACTAGCACTGTATTTTTTGACAATGGGTACAAACCTAACACCTGAAGCAAAATCATCACCCAAGACAGATGTAACCTCAGTGTGATCTTGAATCATGATAACTAGATAATCTATAGAGACTATCAGTCGTACTCCTCGGCCCTGAGAAATTCAACCATGAGTTTTTATAATCTTGGTGAAACGCTAAGAGGCTGATGACAGATCGTATGGGTGAACCGTGAACTTATTCCATTGTGTCCACCACTGAAACTGGAGAAATAGTCTGTGAGAAGGAAAAATAAGAATGGTCAGGTTAGCGTCTTTGAGATCCCGTTCCTGGAGCAGATCTCTTAAAAGATGGATAGCCTCCATAGTGAAATGTCTGTACATCATCGAAGCATTGAAATCGTGGAGGGGTTCACACTAACCAGTAAGCTACTTCTTTCTTTTTTACCAAAAAGATATTGCTGGGAAACTCTCTTGGGTGAGCTTGCGTAAGGCATTTTGCCTCCATGGCCAAAAATTGCTTGATTTCTAAATCTATAAAAGTCTGCTCTTATTGGAAAAAAGACAGTTATCTGGGAATGGCCAGTTGGATTGGGGTGCTATAGAATTTGAGTCTGAAGCTCTGGATCATTTTTAGTTCCCAAGCATCCTGCGCTGTCATCAGATAATTGTATAAAAAAGTATCTCACCCTGTGTTCGAGGCCCACATTGGCTAGAGGGACAAAGCTCACCCTCAAAACCTGCTCCTGATCCCCTGAAGGACACTCCTCTGTAACCTCCTCTATTATATCTTCCATGGCTTCCTCTAGCCCTATTTATTGACTGTTGGATAGAGTTGTCCAAGGCTTCCATGAGCCTTTCCTCAAACATGCCCTCTGAAAGGTCCTCATAATAGGCCTGATAATTGTTTATAGCAAAAAGCTGAAAGTCAGCCGTCAGTCCTGTCACCAGGTAGTTAAGTCTGAGTCCAAACCCCAAAGGGATATAGTAGAGAGGCCTCTTAATTGTCGACAATAATGCAGGCAATGAGAGAGTGGAAGAAGTAGCCTCTGCTCCTAGGTTACACCCCTTTCAATAATTATTACAACCTCAGCAGATATTCGTGTCATGGGGTGCCAGAGGGAATATTTTCAACAGCTGCGCCTCAGACAAGTGCGTCTTTAAGATACACAGGATTGTGCTGCCCATATTCAATAACCATTGGCAGCAGCATAGCCAAAGTGGCAAAACCCAAGTATTCAAAGAATGTGGGCCATCCAGTGTGCATGCGCACTCTCGCTCATGGGCATTAAAAGAGGACTGTGCTCATCCGCAAAGGCTGCACTACTGTAGACCTTATCCCTCAACTCTCAATCCACTGAAAAATTACCACAAAGATGGTCACCCAACAAATCACCAATAGCAATGCTACTTCATTAGAATATCTCACATTTAAGGGACTTTATCCATGCTGACAGGTGGATGAAGCCATGCCAATGTGAGAAGTTATGATGGGAAATGTAGTTTGTGTGTTTAAACTGTTTTAATTTGCTGTTGTGATTTGCAGAAGAGAGTAGAAGCATAACATGAGCTTCCATCCCTGGCACAGAATTTCAACACCATACATTGTGGAGCTGTCAACTTCAGGGCACTTTTGGGATTAAGCTCTTTTCACTAATTCTAAGACATTGATGGTGAAATCCTTCACAGCAGTGGAAACTCCCCTCGCCATCCGCCAGGGTAAGGTCTTCACATAGCTCACAAGTGTGCATCACCCTGTTAGGGAACATAAAGGATTTGCTAGTGTGCATCACCCTATTAGGGAACATAAAGGATTTGCTTAGAGTCAACTCTGATTCAGTCATAGCATCCATGATGCTAGGTATTTCTGTGATTGATTACCCGGCACTGATATACATCAGCAAACAAAGTACCTGGTGGGTATAATTTGTTATAATTTCTTCATACATGATTTTGATTTTTCTCTATTTGTTTATGTTTTTATGCAAACATTTCCTTTTCCACATCAAGGTTCCCTGTGGTGGTCCTCCATGTCGGTGTGCGTGGCTGCCAGCCAGTGCTAGTTACTATGGTAACCTCCCATTTCACTGTCTTTGGACCCGTCCACTTCTCGGTGTGAGGCACCTCAGAACTAAGCTTTGCTAATGCTATGAGTGTGTTTGTCTTTCTCTGTCAGACTAATCCCATTCACAAGGCCTCACAATGCTCTCTGCTGGGTCGTGTGATGGTGGCACTGCTAACTCTGCAGACCATGCAGTCAGATAACTAACGTTATTTTTATCAAATTGTTGCCAACTTCATTTTTTGCAGATCTGTTATGAAACCTAAACGTTTGCTCATCAGTGTCCTGTCTTCCAGTCAACACATCTTTAACAGTCTTCCACACTCACAGCAGGGCCTGCAGGTCATAATTCGGATCTCTAAACAGTGGCAACCTACCAATGCAAGGCTCAGGGTGGTCCTGCATGCTCTTAGGCTCCCCTGTTCTGAGGGCGGTCTGGGGAAGCTACTTGTTTGCAACGCATTTCCAATGTGTTGCGTGATGGTTCACATGCGGCCTCCAAACAAGACATGCTGGGTGATGCAAAAGCTTCACCAGGCCGAGAGCTTGGCTATGGGGTTGGCACCCAAAATGATGCAAAGAAGTCCCCCTTGTTTCCTTACCTGATCAGAGATTGCTGGGTAAGTTATGCAAGAGGCAACCTGAAGCAGTTTCTTGCCCCTTGGACTCTCACTGCAGCACTGACATCCGAGTGGTGCCAGGGGCTATCGAGATGCAACAGACTGAAATATGGGCAGTGGATGATTTGTACTCCTGGGGCACCTTAATGACATTCTAAGAGCTGACACAGGATTATGGAGCCCTAACTAGACACTTCCAGTATTATGGATGACTGGTCAGGACCATGCACTCGATTTGGAGGGAGGCGTTACTATTGAGCCAGCTCATTTGACGTACTACAACAGATGTTTACATTTGGCTGGGAGGAGGGAAGAAGCAATTACTCTCCTTTACAGGGCATTTGTCATCAACTACAAAACTAACCTGTCAGTCCAGAGGGAACAGTAATAGTGGAACATGTGAAAAGAGTTGGTTGGGAGAGACTGGGCCTTGTTTCTGCAACACAAATTTACACTCTCCGGATTTCAAAATGTAGTAGTTTAACTTCCTGTACTGGATTTATGTGACCGCCAAACACCTGCACAAAATATGTTCCACTGTAAGATCAAGGACTACTAAAGGCTGATTTTTACCACATGGTTTAGCAATGTCTGATGACTGGCAAATAGCAAACAAACTACCACAAAAATTAAACAGGACCTCTATTTTGAAGTCAGAAGTAGGCCTATTTGGTTTGATGTCCTTTACCCTAAAAAGATGAAGTTGGAAAACAGGTTCCTTGATCTAGCTCTAATGGTTACTAAAAGATGCATAGCACAGACCTGGAAGTTTCCTGCTGCCCAGGCTGTAGATAGCGGGTCAAGAGACTGCATTCGGCAGACATACAGGAGGAGTTCCTCTGCTCAAAAGTACTCAAAGGCAGAGGCAGCAGTAATGTGGTCCTCACATGGGAGGAGATAGTGCTGTCATTCCGAACCGTTACTCATGATGACAGACCAGCCTGAGAGCGGCAGAAGGATGACCTGAGGTCAAAACAGGACCTTCTGCTACTGGAGTAATCGTTTTATAGTTATGACAGCTTGGCCACAAGTGAGGGAGCGATCTATAACCCCCGTCCTCACCATGCACAGCCTCCAAAATGATTCCCTGTATAATTAATTGAGATGAGGTAATGCCACCAACCAATAGACCTCCCTAGAGTGTTATCAACGTTAGCCTAAAGGGAATGCAGGCCAAGTCTGAAATCAATTGTTTTTTACTCACTGACAATATAATTACAACCATGTTACTCACATACTGCTGTGAATGCAACCTTCAAGATCACTAGAGTACGTCTCATGAGAGGCCAAGATTGCAGCACAGGCCACTTCAGACCACACCGGAGTGTTACTACAAAACAGTGAAGCACATACTTCCTCAGATTTCACTAGAATGTTCTCTGTGGACATCATAAAAACAAGTGTAGATCACTGCCAACTGAATGACAAGAATGTAACTCACAAGCAGCCTTGCAGACAGCACAGACCATCCAAACATTGCTAGTACTACTTCTGGGCAGCAGCACAAGGCACTCAAGACCTTATGACAGAAATACTACAGCAGCTAAAGGGCAGCATAGATCAGCAAGTTAATTGTGGGCAGTATAAATGTCGGCAAATACGACCTGTGACTTAACAAGCATGCTCCTCCTGGCAGCCAAAAAGGTAGCAAAGATCAGGCCAAACAATACTAGAAGTTTACTCCTGGTCAGACATGAAAATTGTGGACCTTTTCTTTGTTGAGGGACATAGGGCCAGATGTACGACGAGAGTTTGCAGTCGCAAACGGGGACAATCACTGTTTGCAAAAGCAAAGTGGCCTTGTACAATGTACCATCCCTATTTTGTGAGTCGGCATACAGTTACAGACTCGCAAAATAGGGATTGCGACTCACAATTAGGAAGGGGCACCCTGAGGGGGTCCCTTCCTAATTGCAACTCGCAGGGGGATGTATGATTGTTTTGTGACCGTGAATGCAGTTGCAAAACAATCACAGTTAACACCAATTTCAAATTGGTGGTAACCCATTCACAAAGCGGAAGGGGTCCCCATGAGACCCGTTCCCCTTTGTGAATGGTAGCCAAAATGTTTTTTCAGAGCAGACAGTTGTCCCACGGATCCGTGCCTACTCTGAAATAATGAAAAGAAAACTTTTCATTTTCATTTTTGAAATGCATCTTGTTTTCCTTTACGGAAAACAGGCTGCATTTTAAAAATAAAACTGCTTTATTGAAAAAGCAGTCACAGATATGGTGGTCTGCTGCCTCCAACAGGCCACCATCCCTGTGAGTGCAGCCATTCACAAATGGGTCACAATTTGCGACCTGCCTCATGAATATTAATGAAGCAGGTCCCTTGCGACCCATTTGGGAATCGCAAACAGTGTGGTTAACACTGATACACATTTTGTTTTGCGACTCCCAATTTGCAATTCACAAATGAATCGCAAATTGGGAGTCGCAAAACAAAAGGTCGGACATCTGGCCCATACTTTCCTGCATGAAAGTGGTCCAAGATTTTCTGTTCTTTTGTTCTCCTTCAGGAATTTACCGACATGGTTCTAGAGAAGATCATTATTTGTAACATTAGAAGTAGATCAAGGTGATTGAACCAGGGAATGGCATAAACTTTTACAATAAGTTGAAGGTTACTCTCTTGGCAGTAAGGTCTTCAGTTGGTACACTGCCCACATCAGCTGGTACTGCAAGCCTACAAATAACCTTGAATTGTAAATAATGTAATTACCACTAAGTGTAGAAAACTGACACATACGGGCAACTTGTGTTGTTTCAATATTACATCAGGCTGAGTTGGAAAGTAACCATGATCTTGGAGTCACTCTTATTGCAATGTAAGAAGAGACGGAAGGAGAGAGGTAATAAAAGTATAAGAAACAAAGGCTGAACCTCAGTGAGTCTTGTACAGAACAAAGTGAATTTATCATAAGGGCTTTCTGCTGCAGACTACAAAAGCCTGTGTTATATGGGATGAACTGTGTCAGACTTCCAACAAGGGCTCGAGTGGATGAGCCACCCAGCCTTGCTATCTCCCAGGCTGTGCTAAGCTAGGATGTATGGGATTGGGTGAATATACGATAAATCCAATGGATGTCTCAAACTATGGCAAATCATGTTTGAGAGCACAAAGCTGTGCTAATGCCACATTGTGCACTAATACAGCATTCTACGCTTCTCACTATCAACTCTGAAAATCCATAATAAGGACAAAAAGGTTTCCTACATAATAGTACTGGGACTGCAGTTCTTACCTCAATTATGTGACTGGTTAGTCCGTTCCTGAGATGCTTACACTCAGGACTGGGGAGCTGTGAGGAGGGCAAGAATCACTAAATGAAAGCCAGCTTATCTATTGGAATCAGATTTGATTACAGCTTTCAGAGGTTCGGATGCAGAATTTTTCAGGGTTTGGAAATCTGAATCCATATTTTCTGTAGTGATCGATAATATATTTGTTCTCTATAAAGATCTTGGGGAAGGTCTTAAAACGCACATCTCATAAAAGAAGTTCTTGTGTCAAGATGTAGAAAATGCCATATACTGCTTCCCCAGTCTTCATCATGGGATACATGCCATACCTGTAATAAACCACTAGAAACATGCATTGCTCACACAGGCGATAAAGGATATGGATCTTTGAGTCACTGAGACGTTCTTTGTACCAAAAGAATACTTCAATAAACAGTCAACATAAACTGCTGTGCAGCATCTGCACTGTACAACTTGGTATAGTTTGTGCCAGGCAGAAGCTCTCTAGAGGCACGCTGAACTCCTTGCTTGCTGGCAACCCTTAACTTCACTCCGCTTCCTGTCCACTCATTCCGAGAAACCCGCGCCATCAGCTTCCACACACTGGTGGATTGGCATTGACAATGATGAGGGGCACCTTTTTAAGTAAAGTTGATTCGGACACATCCCGGGATGTGTTACTCGATAATGCCTAGAGACCCAAAAACAATTAGTAGCAGCATTGTCACTGAGCACCTTTAATACAATAAGGCAGGCAAGTTAGTCAACTCCTTAGTTTCTTCCTCAAGGCCAGTGTTGTCTTCTGATGTGGTTTGCATTCTTGTGGAGCAGGAAGAGAGACAGACAGGAAATGACCAAGGTATCTAGACATCTCGCATCAGACAGTTTCAAAACAGAAGAAATGAAGGTATGTCAGGTCAACTTCCTCCTGGATATCTCTACAAGGGATCCAAAGAGGCAGCATGAAGAGCTCAGCCTGTAACTCTCCTCTCAGCTAACCTAGTAACTAACTTTTATTTCTTAGCAAGAATCTTTTACAATCATAATAACATATCTTTCCTATGTCACTACTAATTACTTATATGTCGGTGACTTGAGTACTGTGTGAGCAGAGCTCATGGTAGCAGGATTTGAAGAACACTTACCAGTGGGGCAACCAGACGAAAGTCCCGGCAGGCCGTTGCCTCTTGAAATCTGAGGGGGGCGAGGTGAAGGATTTCTCTACATGATCTTTTGATCTCTGCTGAATAAGTGTGTCTGGGTTTGTCTCCCTTTATGGTGTGTTATGGTTTGGTGATTTAGGGCCAGATGTATCAAAGTATTTTGCATTCGCAAATGGTGCGAATCGGAAAATTCCACGTTTGCGAACAATTTTTAAAAATGCATTTTTTAAAATGACATGTAGCGCACACATGCCCCTTGGGCATGTGTGCACTTTATGTGTCCACAAATATTTTTTGGGGGTGCATCAAAGGGGGCCTTAGGTCCCCAGCATCCATGGGTTTGCATTACCTAATTTGCGAATTCCTAGTAGGAATTCGCAAATTAGGTAATGCAAAACCATTGGCACCTATAGGGATGAATGGAGTCCCTTCCCTAATTGCGATTCGGTAATAGTGATTGCGATTTTTAAGAAATCGCTATTACCGAATCGCAATTTTCATACATCCCATTTTGCATTTCTTAAACAGCGATTTCTTAAAAATCGCAATTTAAGAAATGCAAACTGGGAGCATGATACATCTGGGCCTTAGCTCCTACTACGTCTGACGAGGCATAGATAGCAGGTAATAGAGAGTGCTGGCTTGCCATGATCCCTTACCTACTCTGGAAAGGTACATATATGTATAGCAGGAGAACAAACTCCCCTCACATACACAAAGCATATACAATATGTGCAACAACAGTTCAAGTTGTATATGTTACCATTAGAGCTCACATACACAAGCACACATGTGCACAAAATAGGTGCAACATTTGTGGGGGTATTTGTGTGTGTGTGTTTTTCTGTATGCATATGCTTTGTAATGTATGTAAAGGCGATGGGTGGGATGCTCGCAAAAGTCTCAGCTACTGCCAATCACTCAGGCCACATTCTAGTTTACCAGTCCAGTCTTTGCCCTCTATGTCACCGTAGAGACACACATGTTCTCAGACTAATTGAGTAATGTGTAGATTTAGCTTCTGTATAGAGATACACACACACACACATACATACACACACACACACAAAGTACTGTACACACCCTTGGCCCTATGATTATGATGTAGTGGGTAAAATTGCTGGAAGAAAACATAAAGAGGGTGTGATGCACATCCACATCATAAGAAATATGTAGAAAGCTAGTGAAAATGTGAGTATTTTGTGCAGTATTCCTTTTGGGCGTTAGTTGGATCAAGCCATGTTTGTGTGTGTGTGGATGTGCAAAAGAGGTTTTGTATTCTTATACTGTCTTGGGTGCAGACTCTTAAAATTACTGTTGTATAAGTAAGCTGGTTCACGGCTCTCACAACCAACAACAGTGCAGTTTTGAGTTTCTGGCCTTCTTTGGGTATGACTATCTAAAATCTGACTTGAATTCTAGAGTAGAGCTACAAAGGAGACAGTGCATGTTTTGGCTGTTCCACATAGCTACACCAATGAGTGCTTTTCCATAGCTTTGCTCCCTGGTATTCAAGTCTACCATCCTTGTGTTCTGTGCTGTCTCCGATTCGCAGCATTCTGACTTTTCTCTTTCGCTTACAGTGCCCGGAAGCGGCCAATCCCTTACTACAGGCCCAGTCCGTCTTCTTCCAGCACTCTCAGCAGCTACTCTGACAGCCGGAGCCGAAGCCGAAGCTACGACAGCTACAGCAGTTACAGCCGCAGTCGATCGCGAAGCCGCAGTCGCAGCCTCAGCAACAACAGCAGGAGCAGCTCGGAGAGCACTGGGTTTTGAGATGCAGTGGGTGAGGGCCTAGCCCCTGGAGTGCAGCTGGCAATCTGATTCACCTTCCATTTGCCCCACTGCCATGTGCCGCTCACATACAACCACCCAGGTCCGCTAAAATTTCCCATGTGCTAAGGTAACCAGTGTCCTGGACAGTACAGAGAGGCCTTCTGAAGGTACTGAGAAGTTGACACAGCCATGGGTGTGGACTGGGAACTATTGTACCCTAATACATGCAATTAGATTGGAGTCTACCACAAATGGAGTCCATCTGTTGACTGTTTCAGACGTCGCTGGGGATCGAATTGTCTCACAGCATCTTTGGATACAGTGCACAATTAGATTTGTGGTTTGAGAAGTTTCCAGTCTGAAGTGGCAGGATGATGAAGGGTGTGTTGGTGATGAAGAGCCATTGTGAAGGCTGTGGTGGACTTCTGCTTGCAGGAGGTCACCATGGTACTTCCTTATCTTTGTAGAAGTAAACAGAGTGCCCAAAAGCATGTCTATGACCTCATGCTCAGGCACATCAATTGCACTCACTTGACATATGCAAATCAGAAGTCACTTAATGGGGACACCAATGATTGGGAGTGGAGATTAATAATGACCTGTTGGACATGTATAGAGGGATCAGTGCCTTGCAGCTATGGTTCTGCAAGGCATATAGTGCACAACTACTTATTACTGTCCTTCAAAGGCTATCCAATGGGATCTCAGTTTCTGTTGTTACAAAGCTGTGATGATGCACAGGACAAAGACATAAAAATATGCCCAAAAGGTAAATATGAGCCAGCATTGGGATAAGATGGTGGCTACTGCTCTCAGCCATGCTAGAAATCTGTACTCCAATCTGTTGCTTGCTGGGGCCATTTCAGTTAGGAATGCTGTCTGCAGCCTCATCCAATGAAAGCAATAGACTAAGCTGAGTAGCCAGATGGAGTCTGGCTCAGGCCAAGGTAGTGCCAGTCATACGGCTTCTACATGGCCCTGCAGTAACCAATCCTACAATTACAAAAGGAGTTAGTTACAGAAGGCGGGGCTTAACCTAGACCAATGTAGTCTCAGTGTTACTGCTTCTACAGGGCCCTGCAGTGGCCAGTCCTCGAATTGCAAAGGATTTCGTTGTAGAAAGAGGGGGTTTTGTGCTGAACCCTTCAATGACTGAACCTTATAAGTCTCCACAGCAGGCCAAACTGCCACGCTGAATGTAGCTGTTTGAACATTCCTCAGCATGAGGTGCTTGTTCAGTGACCAAATTTGGCCTCTTCATTCAGTCACAATCTTCATTGTTGCCTGATCCATTTGCCTCTCAGTTTCAGATACAGCATAAACTTTTAAGTGGAGCCACGAGCTGTTGGCTTGCTCAGGTTTTCCACTTCAATAAAGTGCTTGAGGTAAAGTTTCTGATAACCAGACTTTAGAATTATACACAATGCGCTCTGAATAGTGTGATTGTATCCATTGATTAGAGAGACTTCATTAGGGACAAATGAGGGGCATTGAGTTTAAATGGTACCCAACAAGGTGTCCCCATTGAATGACCGGTACTTTTATACATCACCTTCACAGATAATGTTTACTGTTGTTTTCCCAGATGGAGGTGCTGTCTGCTGGTGTGAGCTTCAGAGGTTCTTTTGAGGGAAAAGGTTAGGAAGGGTAGCTTATGGATCATGGATGTCGGGGTCTTTTTATTGCAATGAACAAACACAAAAGAAACAGACAGATGTAATATTATATACATCACTGTCCACCTCCCTTAACTGGGGTTGGGTCTTTCTGCATTTCTCTGTGTCCAAATCAGACAAAATATCTGGCTAGCTTTATTTATGTATGCTAATAATTTATTCAGTTAAGGTATTTAAATTCATTATTTATTTATTTATTTATTTATTTTTGAGGCTTGTGTGGGATGAGTGTGAAGCTGCATCAGCACTTTTAACAAAACAAAGGGGGAGAACCATGTGGGACAAGATGAACGTTCCCGCTCAGGACAAAGCTTTCTCTTCCGAATGGACCATTCCAAGGACCTCCAATCATGAAGAGGCATCTGTATTCCGACACCCAGATTTTGATCCAGGAAACAACTTTCGCAGTTCTCTCTTCCAGCATATGGTCATTCGCATCCTGCCAGTCCATTCTTCTTGCACAGAGTCCAATCCACAGAAATGGGATTCATCTTTGGGAGCCTCAGGCGAACAAAAAAAAGTCCCACTCTTCCCCCAGAAATGCATTTAAGGCTATTATTCACTCTGTTTAGGCCTTGGGTCATAACAGTTAAGAGATGGCTTAAGGGAAAGGTAATATGATGAATATGGCCAAGATGCCCTCACACTAACACTTACAGCACATACACAGTGTTCCTTCTCCATGAAGAAGTGTGACAGAAGCCACTGAGGTCAATTTAGAGGACAGACCCTGGGCACATGGTCAACATTCTACTAGGAGGATGGTCTCATGGGACAGTGACCATCCATTCCGTTCAGGTACAATTCCAAAGAGAAAAGGCCAAGGTTTTTAATAGTACCCCCACATGGTACAGATGGTATGTGTTCTGCTCAGAGCATCATCCCATGGGCTGAACGCCAGCGTTCATGCTTAGACACAGTCCCGATAACAGAAGGCTATGGGCACTACTATCAGACAGAGGTTTTAATTTGAGGGTGGGACGGACAGTGGACTATGTACTCTTGTATGGGACAGGACCAAGGACAGAAGGCCCTGGGGTTTAGTAAGGAGACACCCCAGTGGACAAAAGGCCATGGAACTGAATCAGGTAACTCAATGCTAGTGTCCCAGGGTACAGATGGTCATGGGTTCCACTACTGGACTGCCACAGCAAATGTGGACACTCCCACAGGATAAGAGGTCAAGTTTTCTGATCCGGTGGTTGTCCATAAGGACAGAAGCCTATGAGTTCTGCTCAAAAGACAGTTTCAGGGGGGAAGCAGTTAGTGATCTGCATGTTTGTTGCCCAGGTCTATGGTATCTTCAGTCAACGGTGCTACAACGCAACACCCAATGTTTAACTTCCATAAATGGCACAATGCTCTCAGCCCTAGCAAATATCTGCATCTGTGATTACTGTTAAAGGAAAGCCAGGTAGACGTGCATGAAAAACATGTAAATGTCAGTGTAGGTAGCCAAATCCAACCATAAACCTGAGATGAGGTGCCACAGGCCCGTAAATAACACATCTGCACCACATAACTAATCATGAAACGCCACCCTATTTATTTATGTATTCAATTATCTATTCGCTTTTTTCAAGGTGTTTTATAAACAAAACTTCAGCCTACCACTTACCAAATCGCGTTACAATACTGGAAGAGTAAAAGATGTGTAATTTGAATCACGTTAATTCTAATTCAAATCTGTTGAATTTGAAGGGATGCAACATTGGCAGTGTCCACTGGGCATTTAATACACATGCTCAGTAGTAATAGATTTTTGTGAATAATTTCTTTCTCGCCTGATTTACACAGTTGTTCTCCTATTGCTGAATAATGATGCCACATTTTAGTGCCACAAACTTTCACTTTTTAGCTTACAAAATTTCACTTGGCAACTCACAAAATGCCAGGCCAGTGGTCACAAAATGTCACTCGCCCGTCCAAAAAACTGTTGCTCTCCCACTTTCCTAAGAAAATTTAAGTTCAACACTCAAAAGGTGTCCTAATTTCACTACACAGCTCAAAAAGTGTTGGGGCAACTTTTACAGAATCCATTTTAGCTTCTACTGAACAGATGCCCCATTGCTCGTTCAATCTCACTTCGTTTCTACTAAAGTTCACGTACATTTTATTCTGACATAAAGGGCCTGATTACAACTTTGGAGGAGGTGTTAAAGTGACGGTAAAGTGACGGATATACCACCAGCCGTATTACGAGTCCATTATATCCTATGGAACTCGTAATACGGCTGGTGGTATATCCGTCACTTTACCGTCACTTTTTGGACGGATTAACACCTCCTCCAAAGTTGTAATCAGGCCCATAGTCTGACGTCTCACAGAACATTGCTCCAGTCTTTGGGTTAAAGCCCTGCCACGGGAGCTCTCATATCCCTGATGGTTCAGACTTCATGACAGAAGCACGACTGCAGGATCGATGTGTATCAATCAGTGCTCCCAACACTGGTCCATCCGGCTTGTGTTTCAGGACATCTAACAAAGGATGTGCTTCCATTTGATTCATTTAAATAGGAATTATTTACTTATCCAGGGCTATCCTGAAATTACAGGATGTATCCATCCAGTATGGACCAACCTTGAACTCCCCAGGAATAAATATGCCTTGGAAATGGTGTTGAGTAGCGGGAAGGCTTTACAAAGGCCATGCTTCGCACACACCTAGCTGACCCAGGAGTGGGAAATGCGCCCAGGAGGCTTTCGTGCATATTGAAGTTTTGAATCAAGTCTCTGTCCCACTCCTTTGGGATCCCTGGCAAACAGTTTCCCTGTTCATCTTTGCATTGCGCATCAGTGAAACCGACTGCTTGAGGTGCTCCCAACCCAAGATAGGGGATAAGTTGTTACTACTGAAATCTATGACCGCTGATATGTTTAGTTTCACGTCTCAAATAAGTGTTAAACGTTAAGTGAGCTACCCTTTTCAAAGATCACATATTCCTAAGTGCCCAGGCACATTTTACAACTGTCCCTAAAAGCACACATATTTCGAATTTTTCCACCCACATTTTATGATTCACTCTTTCTCTATGATAAAAAAAAATTGTTCCACCAATGTGTGTCAATAAAAGGTTAAAATATCTCCCTGACAAGAGTTTTTAAACATTGGCAGGTGTGTCACTATGCATCTAAAGGCCACTTCCTGGGCAGCAACCATCTCCGGATCAGGACAAAAAACACTGTTCACGTTGAACAGTGGCTTTTGTTCTGACCTTAAGATGACTTCCACATGTTTGAAGATCTCCAAAGCATCCTTTCAGTATAATAATGTTCCCCATAGTCTTCCTCGTGCTGTTTTCGCGCCTGGTTCATGCCACCCAGAGGATGCTCACTAGAACAAATACTTTGCTGGAAAATTGAAATAACACAGAAGTTTATTTAATCTTTTCTTATTTCATTTTTTAATTTATTTTTTAGGGTGGGGTGGGTTGAATTTTGAGTCCATGTTGACATGTGAAGCTGGCCTAATGATGATATAAGTATACAGTGTATATAAATATATTGTAATGTACTTATGACTGTGTGTTGTTTTCAATTTATACATTGTCCTCATGCATGAGGAATGTACATATTTGCAACCTCGCAACAGCCAATATTGAATACAATGATACTGACTGTTGACAATCTACTTGAGCTCCAATGGCCTGACTGCAAGTTGCATTTCCTGGCAGGGTGGTAAATCTGCATGTGAAAATTACATTACCATTCAGTAATACCACAACAGTACTATGCAATTACGAGTTGAACTCTGTGGAATGGATAACTACTACATGGAATGGTGCTAAAAGGTCATAAAACCACATGGAATTTCAAATTCAGTGAGGTTTACTGCATATACATACCACTTGCTGCAGGCAGGAAGAGGTGTGGGGAGTAGGGGAGGGAAGGTGCAAGTAGTGTCTGGCAGGGGAGAGCATTAAATACCCCCCGGCCAGACAAAAAATAAGAGAACAATTTGTTTTGACAGAATTACCATACAATAAAAGTGGGTGCATTGTTTCTACACCTTGGAAAATCAGGGGCCTGATTTATACTTTTTTAGCGCTGCATTTGTGTCATTTTTTGACACAAAAGCGGTGCAAACTTACAAAATATAATTGAATTTTGTACGTTGGCGCTGTTTTTGTATCAAAAAATGATGCAAATGCGGCACTAAAAAAGTATAAATCTGGCTCCAGGTATGGTAGAACTGGCCCACTCACAATCAGGTGAAGTGGAATTCAATATGGTAATTTTGCTCTGTTTGACTCATAATTAGAGCCTATGTTGAAGGGGACAGGGTATCTGAGTTTTTCCTGTTAGACACTTCATGAGAGAGTAAACAATCGCCTTACTAGCACCTTTACTTCAAATTATGAGTATATTTCATAAAAGCATCTTATTCGCTGTTATGAAACCCTATGTTTTTTTTGTACACAAATTTGATTGGGGTTTCAATAGAGAAGATACAAAAGTGGTTCTTCCTTCCTGTCACACAAATGACAAGACATCCCCAAGTAAACCCTCCCGGATGCCCCTAGAATCCCCTCCCCAACAACTTCAGACACCTCCCCTCTTTCATGAGTCGCAACCACGATTAACTGTTTATTCTGTTTTGTGTCACACCCGTGTTCCTTGCCACAGGGAGAAGGCAGTAACTCCTAGTGTTCTTCCCAACCAACTTACCTGTAGCAGGCCGGGGTCAAACGCTAGAAATGCCTCCCATCCTAATGAGTGCCCGGTGCTGGTGATCCACTGGGTGAGGGTTCGGCAGTGTGGGGCTCTGGATCTTTTAGGCTGTCCACTAACACTTCCCAGGCCCGGGCTACTTACAGGGAGTCTACCTCCCATTTTGCCTCTCTCAGTAATATACTACTGCTTTCCTATCCTGCCCACTTTTCTAGTTCTCTTCTCCACACAGCCAGCCGGGAACCTCCTGGGGTCTTCCAATGGCTTGGGTTCTCCATCGTAACCAACAAGAAGGCCAGGTCTTGAAATTTACTAGTGACCTTGGTTTTAGCTGTATGTGGAACCAACTTAGCAAACAGTGGTCAGGGGAGCAGGGGACATCTTTCTTCAAATGCAGCATCCGACTTGTGGAAGTATTTGTTAATGTGCCCTGGTGTAAGGTATGCTCTGTGGAGAATGTAATAATTAATCAGTTTGAATCCGACAATCCTAAATACCTTGAGAACCCTTTTAAGGATGGCCTCCCAGTCTTCTTTCCCAAGAGGGACGACCATAGCGTCCTTCCAGTGCCCACGCAGCATCTCCAGAGGTAGGAAAATGTACCCACGCAACGCTCTGTATAGGTATGAAACTGCTATAAAATTCCCCAAGGATAGCGCTATATAGTGACAACTTTTTGTGTGGCCTTTATTAAATCCTGTGTTAATCAGAGCAGTCTCTCAAATCCTCCAGTCTTGGCATTCAGCCAAGCAATTTTAAAACAATGCAATTAAGGTATTCACAAAGGTAACCTACACTTGTGAATAAGGCACAATTTACTCTTACACATTTGAGTATCTTAACCACGTTTGCCTATTCACAAAATCCAAGTGTAAAGCTACTTTAAAGGTTTAGTCTTACACACCCCCATCGCTTGAAAATGTGGGTGGAGCCAAAATAACAAGTCTAAGTTACTAATGCCAAAAAAGAAACAATACTAATTCCAGCACCACAAGGGTCAACAACCAACAAGTATTGCAACACCCTCTCATATAAAATAAATGGAGGTAGAGACTAAAAATATTCCCTATCACCCTAATAAAAAGGGAGATTCCTGGAGTCTCCCTATGGCAAAGTGTAGGGGATCTCAGGCATAGCTGTCGGCAGCTGAGGAGGAGGTCTTCTCGCCTGAAGCCAGTTTCAGCTCCAACCTGGATATTGAAGACCTTCTACCTGCTAAACTGGTCGTGAGTACGGTTCCTCCTCCCCTCCCCCCTTAACACTGATCGCACTCAGAGCAGGCCTCCCCCATGGGCCAGACCATCAAGCTCGGGACTCCGAGACTGGCTGTCCAATCATCACTAACTTCAGGCAATGGTTGGCACTTAACTCACACTTTAGATCCAGTGCCCACCCACGGCTCGGCACTAAAGAAAATCTTGAATCCAACACACTTGGCACCAATCACCTCCACCTCTGCACCAAAATCCCTATTGGAGCCAAAGCCTTTGACATCGAAATCCTGCTCAGCGCCGATGTCCCATGTTCTGCACCAAAGCCCTCAGCACCAAAACCTGTACCTTCCTTTGGTTCCGTAGAACCTGTCCCCCAGAAGCTACAGGACGAACTTGATGTCCACCAGCGGCATGATCACACACTGAACAGATCCTCTCCCAGCCACGACTAGCCACCAGCAGACATACACGAGACAGCTCAGCTTTGAAGAGGCTTTAGAACTCTCACTACCACACAAACAAAGTAAGCGACACCAGCTCTCTTCCACAGCCACTTGTGCCCTCCCTACCTCCTCCTCGAATTCAAACCCCAGCTTCCCCATCTTCTCTCCCTGCTGACCCCCTTCTTTATAAACCACAAGGGCCACCACACTCTGACTTTGGGGACCAACACAAAGGGGATCATTACAACTAGAGGCGGGCGAAACTTGCTGAGTTGTACTCTGTGGAATTCTGCAGAATCACATAAAGACTCCACTTAATTCCGCAGAGTTCTGCCCACCATGCGAAGTTCCTGTATTGCTATTGATGCCTGCTCATGAAAAGTCATTTTCTGTGAAGTCGTTCCTAGAACCTAACAAGGAATCTCACTTTTAATTGGATTTGGCTATTCCATACCTGCATGTTTTAGAGCTGCATTTGATACACATGAAGGGGCTATGCTCCTTTGGGAAGCAATGAACTCTATAAAAAAAAGTGTCACTTCATATTCAAGACAATTGGAGAGATAAATTATGTTTAAACAGCCTTTCAACTCACATATCCCTGTACTGCTCTGCTTGATCTCTGCTCAACTCAAAACGTTCCCCGTTGCCTCTTCGGAAAGTTGCTTTCATGCCATCACCCCAGCGCAGCCTTCACCTCAAGCCACCTTTCTCCCTCTGCACCTCACGTACCTCCAGTCTATGCCTCACGTCTTCTCCAGTCCACACTACACCTCATCAATCCAGGACCGACTCCATCCCGTTTCCGGTCCATGAATGATGTTAGTAATTATAACTTTCACAAGCTTGTTGAGGGTGGCACATTAATCATTAAAGTTACGACACAATGACAGATTAAGTAGACCATGGCTTACGGGGTGAGGTGCAGGTGGTTCCCCATGAGACCAGGTCCAGGACTTCTGTTCTGCACTTGGTTGTCGCATGTCGATGTCTTGCTGCCCCTCGTCTCCTTTGTCTCTATCTGCCTGCCATTACAACCGCAGCATGACGTGAAGGAGCTGGCGCTTTCGAGATGGAATGGTGGATATGGCATGGCACTCGCCCCACACCAAAGAGAGGAGAGCAGCTAGATTGGGCACCATCACAAGGGAACTCTGCAGTCTGCACATAATAATAGTAACCTGGGTGGGTGGTAAACTCCGCCAAGCAATGGGTGGCAGAGTTTTTACCAAACTTCGTGCTCCAAGCAGAGTGCAGAGTGGCAAAACTCCTTGAACTCTGCCGGTGGAGCAGACATTTCCACCCACCCCTACTTGTGACATGCCCCCACGGGATGACACCTGGGAATCATATGACCTGAACCAGCCAGTGGACTCGGACGCAGATCTCTACCCCACCCGCCCCTTACCATCAGATGACACTACCTCCTACCATGAAGTTGTTGGCAGGGTGGCCCCTTTTCATAAAGTTGACTGGCAGAGGGATGCCATAGTGTAGGATTTTCTGCTAGAAACCTTATTCTCCTCACAGTGTTCCAAGCAGTGTCTTCCAAAGCTGAAAGACATGCTAAAACCAGCCTCGGACATCTTTTAAGAGTCGGTTAAAGCCCCCATAATCACTCCTATGGTAGATAAAAAATACAAGGCCTCCCCTCCTTACCCACTGTATATCCAGGGTCAGCTGCCTCCAGACTCCATAGTTGTCCATACAGCTCGTAGACGAGCCAGTGCACATGATGCACAATTGACCAGCACATCAGCAACTTCACTGGCCTACATTCCCTACATGACCGGACCCACTGGGACGAGATGGGGGAACTCTTTCAACATGCCCTGAGTAGTACCGTAACAGAGGGCATATGCTAGTCTCGGAAGGCAAGCTCATTTCTAACACTATGATCAGATGTGCCTTTGATGCTTCTGACACCTTACAGCATCAACACTAACATGCTGTTACGCAGACACGTTTGGCTCTGTAGTTCCACCTTCAAGCTGGATATCAAACAGCATCTCTCTAACCTGCCATTTGATAGGGAGCTCCTATTGGGGTCACAGGTTGATGAAATGCTCGCAAAGATAAAAAAGGACTAGGAGACTGTGAAGACTATGGGTGCTTTCCAAACAACCAGCCCTCATGGGTCCTTTTGCAAGTCAGCATTCTGAGTCGGCTCCAAGGCCAAGTACCCAGACCCCTCAACTTCTTTTCAGCATCAGCAGGCTCCGCAACCCTTCACAAGGGGCTACTTCTGAGGGGCATACCTCAGTAATAGCACCAAAGGTAGGTGCAAGCACAGCTCCCATACAAGAACCACCCCTGCAAAGCTGTGACTTGTCCCACCCTCCCCCGACCACTCAACACCTGTCAGAAGAGGACATCAAAGGTTTTTTCCACCTGGCAGCACAACACCTCAGACCAGTGGCTATTAGACATCATTCAACTTGGTTACTGTTTGAAGCTCACTTCTACCCTCCCAACATACCACCCCAGACATGTCTTCTCCCCATAACACCAATGCTTGCTTCAGGAAGAAATTCAAACACTCCTTCTCAAAGGGGCCATAGAGCCTTTGCTACAACACCAACAGGGCACTAGGGTGTGTTTCCTCTTCTTCGTCATTCACAAGAAGGGTGGGTCCCTCATGCCTATTCTGGACCTTAGGCTCCTCACTTAATACATCCTGTCATGGCCACTCCCAGGATGTCGTTCTGCTGCTACAGCAAGGTGACTTCCTGGCTGCACTCCACCTCAAAGACACCCATTTCCACATCCTCCAATCTCTTTTAGGGTCAATCCTCACTACAGAAGTGGGCAAGGCCTATTGTAGCCCTGTGAGGGTCGAGTCCTTCCATGTGATGCTCCCTCTTTTTAAACCAGATCAACAGGACATAGTCTGGAAGGTCATGCGCCTCCTCAGCATGATGGACTCCTGCACCACCAGAGTACCAAACACCAGGTTACACATGTGCCCACAGCAAGAATGCTTAATGCATCAATGGTCTCAGGCAGAGGGTCATTGGGACAATCTAGTGTCGATCAGCTATCGCACTCATTGCTCTCCACAGTGTTGGAATGCCAACTATTTGTTGTCTTTTTCTCGACCCAGTTCCACAGATTACCATTACAACACATGCATCTCTCATAGGGTGGGGTGTGCATCTACAGAACCTGACCATTCAAGACCAGTGGGAACCCAGTCACCGGGATCTCCACATCAACTATCTGCAGCTGTTAGCCATCCATCTAGTGCTGAAAGCTTTTCTTCCCCACATTGATGGCAAGGTAGACATCATCCAGAAGGACAACGTGGCAGCCATGTATGTTCTACAATAGCAGGGAGGCAATTGCTGTCCCCAGCTTTCACAGCTAGCACTGGCCATCTGGTGGTGAGTTCCCCACTACAGGATCCACCTACCAGCGGCGTATCTGCTGTGGGGTGGAAAACAACATTGCAAAAATGCTCAGCAGGATGCAACATGTCCACCCATGAGAATTCCACCCGTGAGTCCTTTTCCTGCACTTCCAGGTTTAGAAGCTTCCCGAGGTGGACCTCCACCACAGCAGAAGGTCAGAAAACACAAAGGGGGTCATTATGACCCCGGCGGTTGGCGCTAATGTGGTGGTAGTACCGCCAACAGGCTGGCGGAACTTACCGCCACATTATGACATTGGCGGGTTGGCAGTCAGAGTGGCCCAATGTACCACTCTGACCGCCATGGCGGAAGCAGCCGCTGTCCTGGAGCTAACCATCTCCAGGCCGGCGGCCTCTATTGTGCTGCCGACGGTATTATGTCCCTGCCTATCGCCATGGTTTTTGTGGCATTGGTAACGCCCTATCAGTGACAGGGAATTACTTCCCTGTCACTGATAGGAGGCCCCCTCCCCCCATACCTCTCCAAACACACCCCCCTACATCCACGCCCCCCCATTCACACACACACGCAGACACACACTCATTCACACATACATACATGCATGCATTCATCCATTCACGGACACATCCGCACGCACATCAATACATACACGCAGACACTCATTCCAATTTCCATACAAACACGCACTCACATTTCCATACAAACACACATTCATACACACATGCAAAGAACACTAAAGAGACAATCTCATTCACGCACACACTCACACATACATGCACCCCCCCACACACACACAACACCCCCCACCCGCCCCTCTGTCAGAGACTCGACTTACCTGGATCCAGGGGGACTTCCAGCAGGAGACGGGATGGGGCGCTGCTACCGCCAGCAGCGCCCACCAGAACACTGCCAGGCCGTATTATTTTTCATAATACGGCTGGCGGCGGTCTATAGGCATGGCGCTGCTGGTGGCACCAGCGCCACCTTACCGCCATCCGCCAGTATGGCCACAGCCGGATTTCCGCCGTTCTTGTGGCGGAAATCTGGCTGTGGTCATAATATGGTGGACAGATGGTAGCTGAGGCGACAGTCTTTTGGCGGCCGTCGCCGCGACGATAGGCGGTTTTTACCGCCAATGTCATTATAAGGGCCAAAATGCCCTAACTTAGCTTAAAGATTCCCACAGTCCATTAGCAGTGCAAAATGCCCTAACTTAGCTTAAAGATTCCCACAGTCCATGAGCAGTGCTATATGGATGACCCAGTCAGGGATATTTGCCTACGCTTTTCCTCTTCTCCCCCTCCTTCCATTTGTGGTTCAGTGGCTTTGTTAAACCTCTCTCACCCTCATCCTAATGGTTCTAACCTGGTCCAGACAGCCCTGGTTCACCAGGCGGGACCTTCTCACTCAGAATCATGGAGAAATCAGGCACCTGACCCCAGCAGTTTCAACCGTACAATCTGGCTCTTAAAGTCCTAGAGTTTGGTTACCTCAACCTACCTTCAGAATACATGGATATCCTCAAGGCGGCATGCAGGGCTACTGCTTGTATGTGATTTTCTTTCAAGGCACATTGATCCCTTAGCAGCTAGCATTCAGGAATTTGTCTGCTACCTACTACATCTTCAAACGTGGACTAGCCTTCACCTCCATCTGGCCTTACTAAGCTGCATTGGCTGCTTATCTCCAAAATAGGCAACACACTTCCCTCTTTGGGATTCCAGTCATCAAAGCCTTTATGAGTCCCTCCATGAGTTGCGCCCCAGTGTGTGTGGAACCTCAGTATTGTCCTTACAAAACTCATAGGTCCTCCATGTAAGCCCATTCATTCATAACCCCTACAATTCCTCTCTTGGATGGTGGCGTTTCTAATGACTACCACCTCACTCAGATGTGTCAGCGAGCTCCAATCTCTTACATTAGAAGAACCCTTCTTTCAGGTTGATAGAGCTAGGGCTGTCCATCGCACTAACCCTATGTTTCTTCCTAAGGTGGTCTTTCCTTTCCATATTAATCAGTCTATAGAACTCCAACTTTTCTTTCCTCAAACTGATTCATTTGCAGAATGCTCCATTCATAACCTCAGATGTTAAGCAAGCTCTAATGTATTATGTGAATAGGACAAAACCCTTTTGAAAGACTCAACAACTCTTTGTTGCTTTTTCTGGATCGCATAAAGCTAAAGCTTTATCAAAGGGAGACAGAGCCGGATGGATAGTTAAATGTATCCAAACATGCTTTTGGGTGTTTAGAAGAGGGTTTTGCCTGTTTCTCCAAAAGCCCACTTTACTAGTGGAGAAAGGTGCCTCTATGGCTTTCCTAGGAAACATCCCCTTAGCTAACATTTGCAAAGCAGCTACTTGGTCTACAACATACACTTTCACTGAACACTATTGTGTGGACATACTAGCATGCCAACAAGCCAGGGCTGGTCAAGCCCTTTTTCAGTCTTCTGTAACACCCACAGGATAGCCACCACTTATGGGTGGACTGCTTTATAGACTATGCATACAATGTGTATCTACAGCCACACGTTTCGAACATAAAATGTTACCCTGTAAGCATCTGCTCGTGGCTTGTAGTGCTGACGATTCACATGCGCCCACTTTCCTCCCCAGACGACTTTGGCTGTTGTAGTTATCATTCCTTTCTTAATTCTCTTACCTGGTCATCTCTCGTTCTCTCTCCTGTAACGCTTTGGTCAGCTCCATTCCTACTGCCATATAGAAAACAATCTCACAATCCAGCCAATTACCAATATGCATTACCAACTAGAGGTGGAGTCACACTACCTTGTGACTCAAGAAGACTTCTTTGAAGAACAATGCACACATCAGGGTCCAACACATTAGATGGCAGGAGTATACACAGAATGTGAATCTTCAGTAATACATGCCACAAATAGGTGCTAACAGAATAGCATTTTCCTTTAATATTAATTATTAATGGAATTTTTTTATACACATCTAACTTAAATGTAGAACAAAATGAAAAATGCTACAGCAATATTAAATTAATATTGAATTGGGGGGGTGGCTTGATGCCGCAGAAGATGGCCGCGGCTTGAAACAGTTCTGCTGCACCGACATAGGCCATCCAGCATTTGGGCTGTATATCTTTCCACAACTGGTGCCTTCTGACACCCCTTGGGGCCACGCAATTCCAGTGTCACAAGCGGAGGGTGCAGCGATCCCCGAGACGTGCCAGGATCTGAGTCAGGAGCGACGAGGCCTGTGGTGCTCAGCAGTCCCAGGCCATGTGCGACCAGGAGCGGCAGTGGTGGAGTCGGTGGTTCCTGTTGACGAGGGAAAGGCCCAGTGCCGCTCTCCACTCAACCAGCGAGGCAGGGCGGGAGGTCCACATTGGCGGCATCTGCCAAGCCTCCTCATTGTGACACAGAGGATGTGGCTGCCGGCTTCCCTGGGCCTGCGTGCCAGTCTGCGAGGTATAGTCAAGGAGCTGACTTTGCCGCTTTGCTGATCCACTTGTTTTTGACGAGGTGAGCCATCCTCTCCCCATCCCACCTCCTCACTGGAGACAATGTTGGGGAGAGAGAAGCAGGAATGAGTGGGGAGGCGATGGGTTCTGCCAACATTGAGGAATGAGGCCTTGTATTCTGGAGTGGGCTGATGGCATCTGGTGGCCCCGCGATTAAGAGAACAGGGACTGCCTGCTGTTTGGGGGGCCCAGGTGGGTAAGACTGGTGGGCTGCTCACTTGACTCAACTTTGGGCATCTTGGGCCGCATATCATAAAGACCTTTGGGGCCCCGGGCAGGGACCTCCCGGGATCTAAGAGAAGAGACACACCACCATACCCTCACAACCCTCTGGGTGGTGTGGGACTGGACTTGGCAACGGGCGAGTGCCCGGCCCTGGCATGGTGGAAGACCGTGGAGGGCACCTGCATCAACTCAACAAAATGGACCGCAACGCAGTAGCACTCATAGCTCCTTTCACAGGGGGGTAACCGCCTGGGTGACAAGAAGTGAGTCTGCCTAGGGAGGAGGAACCTTCTCTTAGGGAGATCATGGCAGTCATAAAGGACTCTTGAGCCCAAACTAAATGCCATGACTATTCACGTTGCACTACTACAGGCAGACTATCAAAAACATTCTGAAAAAGTTAATGCAGTTGGGTCCACTTTGGACGTCCTTCAAAGTGCTATGAAGTCGCTGTAGGAGAAAGTTGGGAGGCTGGACTGGGCAATTTCATGGAGGTTAAGAAAGCCTGCGGACGGCAAGACCTGGCACTTCGAGATGCCCGAGAAAATATGGGACTGGCTTGAGGGCTGGCAAGTTGTCAAGAAAAAACGTAAACCTAACAAATGAGGGAACATGTCGAAGGAGGACCACCGCTCTCCGGCTCATGATCAAGAGGATCAGTGAGGACATGGTGGACACCGATTATGTGACTGGTCTGCACAAACAGAGCCTGCATGGGTCTAAGGGATGGGGTGCCACTGGCAGCTGGTGGTGGTGAAGTAGCAGAGAATACTTTCAGGCGCGGAGGTTTGTGGGGGGGGCAACTAGCGCAATTGGAACAGCTGATTGATGAGCATACGTGCTATAGTTTATTTTGTTCTCTTTGAGTTGCGTACAAGCCACACTCTAACAAACACTAAGTTAGTTTTGGGTGACAGGCACTCTGCATGTTGGCAGGGGCAGGCAGTTTTAGGCTTGCCTTGCAAGGGGCTGGGTGGGGGAGTTCGGGGTTTGTTTAATGCAAATGTTGCTGATAGGTCTGGCTGTTCTTTTCTATCAGCAGTGGTGCAGCACAGTCTACAAGTGATTAAGTCCTGACACTGAGTCCCGATGGCCCGTTGGTGCTTCACGTTGGGCTCTAGCTGTGATGATACATGGAGCCCGATAGATGACTGATACACAGAGTAGGGCTGTTCCCTCCAGGACTGAGCTACAGATAATAACTTGGAATGTCAATGCAGTGGGAAGCAAAATTAAACGGGCTATGGTGTTACAGTTTCTAAAAAGACACTCCCCAGACATAGTCCTCCTACAATAGAACCATTTGAAAAGCAATCACTATAAAACTTTAAACAGACTGGGGTACTTGTTGACGGTGCATTCAGGTTCTTCATCTGACTCCAGGGGTGTGGGGATACTTTTCTAAAAATCAGTACCGTATATCCCACAAAACATCTGGCACAACCTACTTGAGAGGTATGTGGGACATTCCAGGAGATGGCAGGGCTGTGCTCTGAATGTATGTTCTGTCTATATCCCACCGTGATACACTGGTGAGGATGCCCTTGGAGATATTGTTGATGGGGGGGCTGGAATGCCGTAATGGATTCCCTGACAGACAGATGAGGTCCAGTGACTCATGAGGTGCTCTAGTTTCCATTGCTGGCTTTCATGGATGTCCTGGGTCTTAACAATTTGTGGGGACTCTATAACCCCACGGACTGCAATTATACATTTTAGTAGGCAATTCTAGTGCCTCCTGACTCAAGTACTTAGTGTCTCACCACTTGACTTCTTCTAGATTTGTGGGGTGTAGACAGGGCGCTAGAGGGATATCTGACCATTCACCCCTGACATTCAGAGGGACTCTCCCTAACCCTAAGTCAGAGGCAATGCAATGCCACCAATAGACTCTTGGTACTTTAAAAATAAGGATAGGATGACACAACTCATAGAAATGCCGGGGCACTATTTTCAGGAGATCTCAGGCACCGTTCAATCCCCTTGTGTGGTGTAGGTGGCATTCCAAGCAGTACTCTCTGATTGTGGGGTAAAAAAAAGAAAACCGCGCGGCCCCAGATGCGTGTGAAAAAAAAATTCAGGCACTAGAGGCAGGATCCCCAAGTTTATCCCCTGAGTGGCTTAAACAGTGTGAGTGTCGGTCCCTGACCGAGAAAAAGATAGGAAGCACTCCCTATGCACACAACAGCACTTCTACGAAGTTGGCAGTAAATCTGGAAGGCTATTGGCATGGTTGGAGACATGCAACCAGGCGCATGGTGACGTGCTACGAATCCTGGTCGCTACAGGCTCATTTCGTGACTCAGCTGATGAAGTGGCGGAGGTCTTTGCGGCCTATTACAAGACTATTTACACACATTGCAATGAGTTCCTCAAGAACATCCCGGTCGAGACCCTTTCTCTCTCTGATAGAGATTTCCTGGAGAGTGCTCTCTAGAGGACCAAAATTATTGAAGCCCTGAGGTCCTTACAGGTGTAGAAGGCGTCGGGCCCCAGTGGCTTGCCAGCTGAAATTTTCAAGGGGTTGACCTCTAAGGTATCAACACATCTTCTGCCAATGTATCATGATGCCCTGTGTATAGGTGAAATCCCTGTGGATCTGAGAATGGTGACGGTGGTGGTGCTCCCAAAGAAACATAAACCACCTGTGCAGTGCTCCTCTTATTATCCCATCTCACTCCTCAATGTGGAGGCTAAAGTGCTGGTTAAGGTCTTGGCATTAAGGGTATGCAAGGTAATTACAATAGTGATACACCCTGATCAATCAGTGTTTATGCATCACAGGGGGACACCCCCTGAATCTGCGGAGACTATATGGGGTACTGGAACTCACAATGTCACCTACACATGACCCGGCCATTGTGCTATCACAGATGTGCACATGGCATTTGACAGCCTTGAATGGGATTATCTGTTTTCCCCCTTACGCCGCTTTGGTTTGGGCCCCAGTTTTTGTGCCTGGGTCCATGTTTTATACACAAAGCCACTAGCGTAGGTTCGGGTGAATGGAGTACTCTCCAGGCAATTCAGTTTGGGCAAGGGCAGCCGTCAGGGTTGTCCACAATCCCCATGTTGTTCACCCTGGTGTTGGAACCCCTGGCGGCACCGGTGCGGATGGACCCTCTTGTTTGGGGTATAGGGCAAGGTTCGGATTGGGAGGAGCGGATCTCCTTGTATGCAGACTACATGCTGATCTGGGCAAACTTACCCAGTCTCTCGACAGGTTTCTCCAGGTTTTTCGCATCTTCGGAGACCATTCCGGCAACCGTGTAAACTGGGGAAAGTCGTGTCTGTTCCTGCTCTCAGTTGATGTGCGTATTGTCATTGCTTGTACAATTCGATGGATTTCTATACTTGGAGATCCATGTTACTAGGGATGCCTGAGAATTTCTCAATCGGAATATATACAAGACCCTGGACAGACTCCGTTGAGGCGCAGGCCATTGGCAGACGCTGCCGTTATAAGGGAGCGACCCTTGACCCCGCTTTCAGGCAGGTCGCTCCCCTGCACCTTGTGCCGGTTACTGCTGCTCCAGGCTTCCTCCTTTCATTTTCCAGGCTTTCCAGGCTTCCTCTCTTTTTATTTTTTCTCATTATCCCCGCCGCTGCATCCCTGCAGCCCCGCCCCCTCCCTTTTCCTCAATTTCCTTTCCCGCTGCTGTGTCCCTTTGGCCCCTGCCCCCCACTCGCCCATTCGCTGACCCACTCCCACCTCCCAGCTGCCCCTCCCTCCCACCTCCCCTTATATGGCAGCCGCTGCGTGGCCGCGCAGCAGGCGCACCTAAGGCAAGCCCGTCTGCACCCGTCCGCGTCCGGACCGCATCGAGTGCCAGGAACCCCATTCCCCAAGACCGCCATGGCAACCAACCCCACTACACCGCCACCACCCTCCTAGCACTCAACACCGGACGAGCACACGCCTGCTTCCTGGCCTCCCCTAAGCACACCCAGGGACCCTTAACCTGCTCGAACTGCAACTTCACCAGCCTCCAAATCGCCGAAGCACCCGCCGAGACAGACCACAACTACCTCAGATGCATCCTACTAAACACCCGTTCTGCACGCAAACACGCCGTCGAACTCTGGGACCTGCTCGACACCTCCACCCCAGACGTCGCCTTCTTGACGGAGACCTGGATGAACGCCTCCTTGACCCTAGACATCGCCATAGCCATTCCGGATGGCTACAAGATCACCCGCAGGGATCGCACCAACGGAGTCGGAGACGGGATCAACATCGTTCACAAGAACACCATCACGGTCACGACCTGCACCGACAACACCCTCAGCACCGCCAAACACCTGCACTTCCAGATCCACACCACCCTCAGAGGAACTCTCATCTACAGACCCCCCGGACCACCGCCTCAGTTCTGCGACTCCATCGCCGACCTCGTCAGCAGGCACGCCCTAGCCTCCGCCGACTACATCCTCCTCGGCAATCTGAACTTTCACCTGGAGAATAACAACAACCCCAACTCCACCCCCCTAATCGAAAACCTCACCACCCTAGGACTCAGACAACTCTTCACTACTCCAACACACTCCGCCGGCCACACACTGGACCCCGTCTTCTCCGCTAGCCCCCACATCACCTTCAGCCACAAAACCGAACTCCCATGGACCGACCACCGCTGCATCCACTTCACCTTTGGGAAATCCACCGTGCACCACCGCACCCAACAGATCCCCCGCCGCAACTGGAGCAAAGTCAGCCAAGCCCAGCTGAACACCAGCCTCGCCCGAAAACCACCCACTGAACCCACCAATCCCGACCTCACAGCCTGCAACCTCTGACACTGGATCGACGACTGTGCCAATACTCTTGGCCCACTCAATAAACCTTCCAACAAAGGCACCAACAAGAGAGCCTGCTGGTTCACCTAGGACCTTCAAGCCTCCAAGCAAACCTGCCAGAAACTGGAGAGAAAGTGGCTCCTCGAACAGACACCGGACAACCATGCTGCCTTCAAGAACACCGTCTGCAAACACCATCACCTCATCAGATCTGCCAAGAAAACCTCCTTGAAAGACCGCCTTGACAACAACGCACACAACAGCAAGGAGCTCTTCAACATCGTGAAGGAACTCTCCAACCCCAGCTCCAGCACAAACGACATCCCATCATCACAAGACCTGTGAAACTCCCTCGCCACTTTCTTCCACCACAAGATCGCAGACATCCATGACAGCTTCAACAGCCAGACCACCCCGCCAACCAAAGACTCCTCAGACTCTCCAACCACCCTCAACTACGACCCCCTGCTCGTCTGGGCCAACGTGAACAAAGAAGACACAATCAAAACCATGAGCACTATCCACTCTGGATCTCCGTCAGACCCATGTCCGCACCACATCTTTAACAAAGCAATCGCCACCATCGCACCCCACCTCCGCAAAGTGATCAACATCTCCTTCGAGGTCGCGACCTACCCCGAGAGCTGGAAGCATGCTGAGATCAATCCCCGACTCAAGAAACCCATGGCGGACCTGAGAGACCTCAAGCATTTCCATCCCATCTCCCTGCTCCCATTCCCGGCCAAGGTCATCGAGAAGATCATCAACAGACAACTGACCCACTACCTTGAAGAAAACAACATCCTGGACTCATCCCAGTCAGGGTTCCGCAGCAATCACAGTACCGAAACTGCCCTCATTGCCGTCACCGACGACATCAGGGCCATGCTGGACAACCGCGAAACCGCGGCCCTCATCCTCCTGGACCTCTCTGCCGCCTTCGACACCGTCTGCCACCGCACCCTTCGCACACGCCTCCACAACGCAGGAATCCAGGACAAAGCTCTGGAGTGGACCACCTCCTTCCTTTCCGGCAGAACCCAGAGCGTCTGCCTCCTCCCTTTCCGATTCGAAGCATCCAAGATCATCTGCGTCGTCCCCCAAGGATCATCCCTCAGCCATACACTATTCAACGTCTACATGGCCCCGCTCACCCACGTCACCCAGCTAAACAACCTCAACATCATCTCCTACACAGACAACACCCAACTGATCCTCTCCCTCAACAAGGACCCCCTCACCGCCAAATCCAACCTCCACGAAGGAATGAAGGCCGTCACTGAATGGATGAGGAACAGCAAACTGAAGGTGAACTCAGATAAGACGGAGGTCCTCATCCTCGGCGCCAGCCCCTCAGCCTGGGACAACTCCTGGTGGCCAACCGCTCTGGGAGCAGCCCTGACACCCACCGACCACTCACGCAACCTGGGCATCATCCTCAACTCAACACTCTCCATGACCAAGCAAGTCAGCGCCGTCTCCTAATCCTGCTTCAACACCCTCCGCATGCTCCGCAAGATCTACAGATGGATCCCAACAGATACAAGAAGAACAGTCATGCAGGCCCTCGTCAGCAGCAAACTTGACTACGGAAACGCCCTCTACACAGGAGCCCCGGCCAAACTCCTCAAACGACTGCAACGCTTGCAAAATGCCTCCGCGCGCCTGATGCTCGATGCCCCCCGCCACACCCATATCACTCCCCATCTGAGAGACCTACACTGGCTCCCCGTCAACAAAAGGATAACCTTCAAGCTCCTCACCCACGCACACAAGGCGCTCCACAACACCAGTCCAGCCTGCCTCAACAGACGACTCACCTTCTATACCCCGTCCCGCCAACTCCACTCAGCCAACCTCGCTCTCGCCACCCTCCCCAGCATCCGAAGAACGACCACCGGAGGCAGATCCTTCTCCCACCTCGCTGCCAAGACCTGGAACACCCTTCCTTTGCCCCTATGACAGACCGAAGACCTGCTGGCCTTCAGGAAGTGCCTCAAAACCTGGCTATTAGAGTAGTAGCAGCACCCCCCCTCCCCTCTTCACCTTGAGACCCTTATGGGTGGGTAGTGCGCTCTACAAATACATTGATTGATTGATTGATTATCATTGATGGGATGGGCCACCCTCTGTAAAATGATGGCTCTGCCCAGGCTACTTTACGTATTACAAAATGTGCCATTCCCTGTTCCGCATGAATTCTCTCAAAGGTGGACCAAGAAATCCGTGTGCTGCTCTGGAACTGGGGGCCGGCTAGGATTGCTCTCCATAAACTCCAAAGAGGGTTATATGATGGGGGACTTGCAATCCCTGACATTCTTAAGAACTATTTGGCCTCCCAACGGTTTGTGATTAGTGATTGGGTTTTGGCAGACTGACAAGAACCAGCAGTGTGGGTGGACAGGGAGGCAATGGGGATTAGAGGCTACCTTCCTGTTTTGTATCAACACAAATTACAGACTAAACTGCCAGTCCACTCTCGCACAGTTGTTGAAATATGGTGTACTACCACACGGTTTCTGGGGTGGATGGGTAAATTGACTGAGCAGACCCCACTCTGGGACAGTGATCTTTTGTCTGAGGTTAGAGAACTGAAGGGACTCTCAAAGTGGGACCTCATAGGCATAGAGAAGCTGAGTGACAACTGGAAAGGGGAGGGATCCTGGACTTTTGAGGAGATTTAGGCAGAATTTCAACTCTCAGACTCAGAACACTTTCACTCCCACCAGTTCACACATGCCCTTAGAGTGCACCTCTCTCAGGGCTCACATATAGAAGGCTCCTCACCCCTCGAAGACAGACTATTGCTGGACCCCGTGAGGGAGAAAGCCACTTCGCTAATTTATAAAACAAAATTATGAATAACGCACCTGAGGTATTGGGACTACTTTGAGCCAGGTGGGAGATAGACATGGAGCACACGGAGGGCGAAGAATGAGGAGAAGCATTACACAGCCATAGAGACATAGGCCCTCACCACAACCCTGGCGGACGGTGCAATAGTGGCGGAAATACCACCAACAGGCTGGCGGTACATACCGCCATATTATGCCAAACCGCTAATGTAACACACCGACTGCCAGGGCGGTAACAACCGCCGGGCTGGAGACTACAGTAAAATGTCCCCACCTACTGCCATGGTTTCCGTGGTTTTTGTACCGCCATGAAAACCATGGCGGTAGGCACTATCAGTGCCAGGGAATTCCTTCCCTGGCACTGATAGGGGTCTCACTCAGCCCCCTCCCCAGGGTTCTCCCCCACCCTCTGCCTCCCCCTCCCGTTCCCCCACCAACATAAACACACATACACACGCATACACACACGCATACCCACATTCACACATGCATGCATACATTCATACACACACACAGCAACACTCACTAACATACATATTAGCACACATGCATTCACACGTCCCAACATACACACACACTCACATACATGCATGTGCACACGCATCACACATGCCCCACACCCATATGCAAGCACACAGACACAAACACACACCCCCACACACACACACAACAACCCCCAACCCCCCCTCTCCTGTCGGAGCACCCGACTTACCTGCTTGCAGGGGGTCCTCTGGCAGGAGACAGGACGCAGCGCTGCTACCAGCAGCAGCGTCCTCCAGCCGAACACCGCCAGACCGTATCATTTGTCATGATACGGCTGGAGGTGTTCTTCTGGCGTGGCGCTGTACCTTACCCCCATTCGCCGCCATGACCGTAGCCGGAATTCCGCCAGCCTTCTGGCAGAATTCCGGCTACGGTCATATTATGGTGGATGGTTGGTAGTCACGGCGACAGTATTTTGCCGGCTGTCGCTGTGGCATTAGGCGGCATATACCGCCAATGTTATAATGAGGGCCATAGTGATTCGAGTGGGGTTCAGACTCATTCAATTGCACATCCTACATTGGGCATACTATGACTCAACCATACAATACAAGATAGGGAGGTCCCCGTCGGGGCCTGCCTGCAAGACTGTGATCAGGAGGACACATTTATACATACTCTGTGGTCCTGTCCGTGAATCCAATGATATTGGTAGGGAGTCACAGCACTGATGACAAGGGTGTCGGCGCAACCAATTGCTCTGGAGGCTACATGGTTACTGCTTAGGGTGAAGGATGACCAGGCGCGGCCCAAGTATGCAACGCTTTGGTTGGCCGTTGGGGCCATAGTGGCTAAGAGGAATATCGCTAGGAGGTGGGAGGCAATGCAGCCACCTACGATTCAGGAATGGCAGACGGACATGGACTCGTGTCATAATGCTGAGAAAGTGATCTATGAGGGTAGAGGTGCCCAAAGAAATGGGAAAAGGTCTGGGGACAATGAGGCGCTTACTGACTTGGGCCCAAAGTTATACTTTTTTAGCGCCGCATTTGCGTCATTTTTTTACGCAAAAGCGGCGCAAACTTACAAAATACAATTGTATTGTGTAAGTTTGAGCCGCTTTTGCATCAAAAAGCGGCGCAAATGCGGCGCTAAAAAAGTATAACTTTGGGCAAAAAAAGTATAAATATGGGCCTGAACGTCACCACTCCTGATTAATTACGATACATCGATCACTGAAGAAGACACAGCGTGACAAGATGGATCCTGCTGGTCACTATGATTTTGAAGATGGAAAGCAGAATGATGCTATTGTATGTAGTGAGGGGATATCATGGTGGGGCTTCTATTGCTTCCTGTGTCACATGGTCTTGTGTGATAGATCCACTGCTTGCTAATGTACTGTGTTTTGGGAAATTAAATAAACCGATTTAAAAAAAATAACTTAATATTGAATTAAACATGTAAATAATATAAATATATGAAATACAAATACAAATTATTTTTCAGAAATTTAAAATAAAAAATAAATTCCCAACTAAAGTAAAATATTTGATGTGTTTTAGTATGCACCAGTAAGTGATGTACATACTGTGGCACCCGTTGACCTAGAGTAAACTCCCTATAGTAAGGACTCTTAGATTTTTTTACTCAAATATGCCCCTTCAAATATGCAAGAACAACCACTCACTTGAATCAGTAATTGTTTGATATACACGTCATAGAAATATCATGAATCTTAACTTCCTATTATTTCAAATATCTAATTAAATGTTCAGTCCCATATTCATAATTCCCCTTACATGTCAATTAGTAATTTCAAAAGTCCAATTTCATCAGTCCATCTAATTCCAAGTGAACTGAATAAACTAAAGTTGTTCCATTGATTTCCAAAGTCCATTTAATTCAAACACAAGTGTTCCTGTAATCCTTATCATCACCTATAGTTCGAGTAGAAGTCCATAGTAAAACAAAATGTCCAAATTCCTTGCAACGACCTCTCAGCCAACATGTGTTTCGTCACTTGACTTCCTCAGGGCTGGAATATAGTCGCTCCTCTTAATAAGTTTTTCTGGAACCCAAGAGTCATCATAAAAACATAAAATTTACTCAGTTTAATTGCAATGAGTTTGTTAATAGATACGTAGAATGCTAGTGCCAACGTGAAGACCAATATCCAAGAGAGATTTTGTGAATAGATTAGTATCAAAATCCAAATCAATCCAAAAATATTCAGGAGTTAATTAATAAAAACACCCAAAGAGTGAATTCCCTTAGCATGCACTCACAGTCACGGTGTCGAAAAGTAGAGAGAAAAAAGGGGTATCCATACACTATATAGTTACATTTAATTAAGGGACCATAGAAAGGAAAATTGGAATTAAAATTAAACCATAACCTATTTGTTGTCACGTTATGAACAGACAGACGAGTATAACCAAGATAGTCAAAAGTAACCCAGAAATTTAAAAGCAATCGAAAATTACCTCACAATATTCAAAAAATATAAACTATGTAATGTTCCAAATAGTTAACTCCTCCGTTGTCAAATTTAGTCTACAAATGGTCTTTCCACTCGGCCCATACATAACTCACAAAGAAATATCCTGTGAGGAAAAGATGTTTGTAAATCTTCATTTACTTTCCCCTCGTTGTCAGACACATAATAATGCAGCAAATCAGCAAAATATAATTGTATAATCACCTCCCCATTCAATTCCTAAAAGTACTTCCTAGACCACGTTCATAAATAACCTTCTGTTACCCTTTTTAAGCCCTCGTAGTTCAAATGCCTACTCAATTAAATGTACCTTCTCGTACTCCGACAACATGTCGAGGGAAACGTGACCCGCCAGCAGTCCGCCTCCGTAATTGCATAGCCGCGTATCTTATTTCCCAAGAACAAAAACGCCGATTGAACGCGGATAACAACTCGTATGTTGTTTCCAGTCCAGCACGTAGTCGCTGTGTACGGCGTGTCCTTAAACCCCTCATGAAGAATCAGCCTTCATCAAAATAGACAAAGGACCACTCTCCTTGTTTTCTAATAAACACAGACAAAGGACTACAGCTATAAAACTTCCCGGATGTACACTGCTCCAACCAGAAAAGCGGTGGACTGTTAATCCATCAGTTGTACAAGTAAACAGGATTAAACCTCCCTCTTCCTTATCAAACAAAGAATTGTAGATGGAACCCATTAAAGAACATAATTTATTTTAACATTATTTGCTGTGGGGTTGGGTTTTATTTTAAGTCTCTACCTCCTTTATTTTCAATGGGAGAGTGTTGTAATAACATTGTGTGGAACTGGGCTTTCTTCAGCTCTGACCTGAAGTAATTCACTAATTATGTGGGTCCTTTTTTGTCTGTACTAACTTTAGAAGTTCAGTTTATGAATAGCAATGGTCTTACTCTTTTGTGGTGCATGTCCCTCCCAAGATCCCTGTAGGAAGGTAGCCTCTTTCTAGCCCTGTTACCCCCACTTTTGGCCTGTATGTGAGCATATTTCAGGATATTTTTACTGTCTCACTGGGATCCTGCTAGCCAAGGCCCAGTGCTCATAGTGAAAACCCTATGTTGTCAGTATGTTTGATATGTGTCACTGGGATCCTGCTAGCCAGGACCCCAGTGCTCATAAGTGTGTGGCCTATATATGTTCCCTGTGTGGTGCCAAAGTATCACTGAGCCTCTGCTAACCAGAACCTCACTATTTATGCTCTCTCTTTGCTTTAAAATTGTCACTGCAGGCTAGTGACTAATTTTACCAATTTCTCATTGGCACACTGGAACACCCTTATAATTCCCTTGTATATGGTACCTAGGTACCCAGGGTATTGGGGTTCCAGGAGATCCCTATGGGCTGCAGCATTTCTTTCGCCACCCTTAGGGAGCTCAGACAATTCTTACAGAGGACTGCCACTGCAGCCTGAGTGAAATAACGTCCACGTTATTTCACAGCCATTTTCACTGCACATAAGTAACTTATAAATCACCTATATGTCTAACCCTCACTTGGTGAAGGTTAGGTGCCAAGTTACTTAATGTGTGGGCACCCTGGCACTAGCCAAGGTGCTCCCACATTGTTCATGGCAAATTCCCCGGACTTTGTGAGTGCGGGGACACCATTACATGCGTGCACTACATATAGGTCACTACCTATATGTAGTGTTACAATGGCAACTCCGCACATGGCCATGTAACATGTCTAGGATCATGGAATTGTCCCCCCAATACAATTCTGGTATTGGGGGGACAATTCCATGCATCCCCGGGTCTCTAGCACAGAACCCGGGTACTGCCAAACTGCCTTTCTGGGGTCTCCACTGCAGCTGCTGCTGCTGCCAACCGCTCAGACAGGTTTCTGCCCCCCTGGGGCCTGGGCAGCCTGGTCCCAGGAAGGCAGAACAAAGGATTTCCTCTGAGAGAGGGTGTTACACCCTCTCCCTTTGGAAATAAGTGTGAAGGGCTGTGGAGGAGTAGCCTCCCCCAGCCTCTGGAAATGGTTTGATGGGCACAGATGGTGCCCATCTCTGTATAATCCAGTCTACACCGGTTCAGGGATCCCTCAGCCCTGCTCTGGCGCGAAACTGGACAACGGAAAGGGGAGTGACCAGCACCTTCCAAAGGCTCCTTCAGTGTGTCCCAGACCTCTGCCATCTTGGATTCAGAGGTGTTGGGGCACAATGGACAGCTCTGAGTGGCCAGTGCCAGCAGGTGACGTCAGAGACACCTCCTGATAGGTGCTTACCTCTCTTAGTAGCCAAGCCTCCTTTCTCAGTAGCCAACCCTCCTTTCTGGGCTATTTAGGGTCTCTCCTCTGGGCTATTCCTCAGATAACAAATGCAAGAGCTCACCAGAGTTCCTCTGCACTTCCCTCTTCGACTTCTGCCAAAGAGCGACCGCTGACTGCTCCAGGAAGCCTGCAAAACCGCAACAAAGTAGCAAGACGACTACCACAACATTGTAGCGCCTCATCCTGCCGGCTTTCTCGACTGTTTCCTGGTGGTGCATGCTCTGGGGGCTTTCTGCCTTCACCCTGCACTGGAAGCCAAGAAGAAATCTCCCGTGGGTTGACGGAATCTTCCCCCTGCCAACACAGGCACCAAACCTCTGCATCACCGGTCCTCTGGGTCCCCTCTCATCCTGACGAGCGTGGACCCTGGAACACAGGAGCTGGGTCCAAGTGTCTCCCACAGTCCAGTGGCCCTTATGTCCAAATTTGGTGGAGGTAAGTCCTTGCCTCCCCACGCCACACAGCAAACCTATGTACTGCGTGATTTGGCAGCTGCTCCAGCTTCTGTGCACTTTTCCAGGACTTCCTTTGTGCACAGCCTAGCCTGGGTCCCCAGCACCCTGTCCTGCATTGCCCAACTCGCTGAGTTGGACTCCGACGTCGTGAGACCCTCCTTTGTGACTCTGAGTCGACTGCTGTCCTCAGGTCTTCTAAGTGCCTGTTCTGGTACTTCTGCGGGTGCTGCCTGCTTCTGTGGGGGCTCTTTGGGTTGCTCAGTGCCCCCTCTGTCTTTTTCTCCAAGGGGCGACATCCTGGCCCTTCCTTGTCCCCAGCAGCACCCAAAATCCTCAACTGTGACTCTTGCAGCTAGTAAGGCTTGTTTGCGGTATTTCTGCGTGGAAACACTCCTGCATCCTCCAGCACGCTGTGGGACATCTTCTGACCAAAGGAGAAGTTTCTGGCACCTTCCGTTGTTGCAGAATCTTTGGATTCTTCCACCCAGAGGCAGCCCTTTTGCACCTTCATCCGGGGTTTAGTGGGCTCCTGCCCCCCCCCCGGACCCTTGCATGACTCTTGGACTTGGTCCCCTTCTTTTACAGTTCCTCAGGTCCAGGAATCCGTCTTCAGTGCTTTGGTAGCAGTTGTGGTTCTTGCAGAATCTCCTATCTCGACTATACTGTCTTTCTGGGGCAGTAGGGTAACTTTACTCCTACTTTTCAGGGTCTTGGGGTGGGGTATTTTGGACACCCTTTCTGTTTTCTCACAGTCCCAGCGACCCTCTACAACCTCCCATAGGTCTGGGTCCATCTGTGATTCGCATTCCACTTTTGGAGTGTATGGTTTGTGTTGCCCCTAGACCTATGTCTACCTATTGCATCCTATTGTGATTCTACATTGTTTGCACTACTTTTCTTACTGTTACTTACCTGATTTGGGTTTGTGTACCTATCATTTGTGTATGTTATTTACCTCCTAAGTGAGGGTATCCTCTGAGCTACTTTTGGCATATTGTCACAAAAATAAAGTACCTTTATTTTTAGTAACTCTGAGTATTGTGTTTTCTTGTGATATTGTGCTATATGATATAAGTGGTATAGTAGGAGCTTTGCATGTCTCCTAGTTCAGCCTAAGCTGCTTTGCCATAGCTACCTCTAACAGCCTAGGCTGCTGGAAACACCTCTATTCTACTAATAAGGGATAACTGGACCTGGCACAAGGTGTAAGTACCACAAGGTACCCACTATAAGCCAGGCCAGCCTCCTACAATCCCCCCTAATATTTCCTAAACCAGTCCTTACTCCCTCCTAAACCCAGCCCATAGTAGTAAGTGTGTCCCTTTTTCTGGCAACTCTCCCTGGTCCCTCCCATATTTAATATTAAGTAGTAAACTACCATGTGTGAGAATCTCCCCATAACGAAGATAGGAGAGGTGGAAATGTACACTTGGAGATTTGTTAAAGGCATCTTATTCTATTTTAGTAGTACTATTATAGTACTACAAAATGTAATTTTTAAGTAGGCCCCAATAGGTTTACCCATGTGATTATGGGAGCACTCTGTACAATCTCTCACTAATCAACCACAACTCTACAGTGACCTGACGACCAAGGGATCTGCCAGTAGCCTCTGTGTTGCTTTCATCTTCCTTAAATGATCTTCACACACAAGCTTTGCTAAGTTCTTTAACTTTCAGGTGGATTTAATGGATCCCTTCTCATAAGTAATGCATTCTCCAAGCAGAACTCACCTCGAATCATCAAGTAAGCTTCCATATGTTTTCCTGCAACATTTTGTCTTAACAAAATGTCCTTGTCAAGACTACAGATTTTGTTCATCAAATTAGTTCCCCCTAGACTTACTCACTGCTCTTTCTGTCAGGCCTTTCCTAGAAATAACAGTTCCTGGGGCTGACCATAGGCATCATGGATACCGGACTGCAGTTCACACTCCCCAATTGCTTCTTTTAATTCATTATTGCATATTCAATATTTGCATTGGTTAAGAGCAAACTCACTTAAACCTAACAGGCATAAGACCGAGGTCATGAGATGTTTCTCAGGGTCTTTTCTGGGTCCTATGGCAGTGGACTTTTGGCCGCCTGAGGATAACTCAATGCCAATTATCGTGGCATCTGTTCACAATTTGGGAGTCTAACTAGAAAATGATTTATAATTCTCTGGCTATGTGAATAGACTTTCCTTCACTTGCTTTGGCCTAATGAGGGCATCATAAAATATGCCATTTGCTGCCAACCAGTTTCCGCCCTCTTGTAGTGCAAAACATCATTCTGAGTAGAGTGGACTATGATGATGCCTTATATTTAGGTGCACCAGGCTACCTACTTTTTTTTTTGCATGTTTATTAGTCTATGCATGTTAACTAAGATGGCTGCTACATTCATGGCAGCATAAAATGATTTGCCGCCACATGTGGCTTGTGCAGAGATAAAGCGGAGCCATACACGCTCAGCTATTTTTTTAGCATAACTGCCAGGGCAGACACAGAGATATCAGCAATAAACACTGTAAAAGGTAAAACAACTTAACAAAAACGGGGACCACATGTGCTGCAATTCAAGTCATGACATAAGAAAGGATGGTTGGGTATCCGTGGGGGTGCTCGGAAGGTATGGGTGTTGGGCATTATGGAGGATAGGTAGCACTGAATTGAGTATGACACATCAGTATTCATGTGTCTTGGGTCAGCACAGGGGTCAAGGGGGGGAGTGAGAGTCATTCTTAGCTTCCACATTCAGTAAGAAGATTTCCTAGCATTTACCCCAGAGCGGAGGATTCTGCGCATATGAAGCCACTGAAGAGTATGGGCTTCTGCATAGGTCCATGTCAGCAAATCGCAAAGCCATTTGTAAAGGTCCGGAGGGACAGGCGATTTCCAGGCCATGGCCACCCAGTGCTTATAAAGGACAAAGGCAAGGTAAGATCAATGAATCTGTGGTGGTGCCTATTGTCCTTCTTGCAGGGGCGGAGCCCTAGCAGACATGAAGAAGGTGTGGGGAGAATGTCATGTGTTGTCAGTTCCGTCACAATCCCGGTTACCTTGTGCAGGATTGGCTAGAGTGTTAGGCAGTCCCATACCATGTGATAGAATCCTGAACTTTGCAGTTTGCAGCGGAGGAAGGCAGGGGAGAGCAACGGAAGCATGGGCTTGATGTGGTGGGAATCTAAATAGGCCTGATGGGCATAGTTAAATTATGTGAATCTAAACCTAGGGTTTCAGGACACTCCTTTCACTAGCTGAAACACTCGAGTCCAATCTTTATCTGATAGTGGTCATTGCAGCACTGCATCCCATTTGGCGCATGCACTTGCCATCGGATTCGGGGGAGTCACATGTAATGCCGTATGGAGAGTGGTATTAGTGTGTTGTGTGCCTCTGGTTGATAACATAGCTTGTAACACCGGGGATGTAGGGGGATCCTCATCTGTGACACCTCAGGAATTTTGCAGCAGGTGTTGCATGGTGTAAAAGGTGAGGAAATGTCCAGGTGGGATATTGTACTTTTCTGTAATGTCATGAGAGATCCCTGTGTGGGCGATGCCTGAGTCCCTCCAGAGGTCTCAATCAGCGACCCGTATCGCTCCTCGCAGTTCTGGTAGTTCCCAGACAGTGATTACTGGTGAAAACGGAAGGCAGGGGCCCTTGGGTTGAACAAAGTAGTGCCAACAGGTGTGGGCTACCCTCATCTAGGACGACACTCACCAGTGATGACCAAACTAATCGGACAGATTAGTATAAATACTCACGCCATCCAGCGTTGCTTGAACTGGTGGAAATTTCAGGCAAGTGGCAGAGCATAACCAGGCCATTGGCCACTGTAATTGTGCTGCTGCATAATAAAGTTCAAAGTAGGGAGCTCCCAATCTGCCCTCCATCAGCGGTGTTTGAAGTTTGGTCAGGGCCGCCCGGTGGCAGCCCTCGATCCATATAAGCTTGAGCAGGAAACCATTAGGCATCCGGAAGAAGCTCCATGGGACCATAATGGGCTACAGAGAAATATAACAGCTGGGGCATTATCAACATCTTAGACACAGCAACACGACCCAGTGGGGACAAGGGTAACGACCACCAGAAAGGCTAGACAGGGTGGTCCTGGCATCCCGGAGGTAGACCAGGCCATTATCCGCATAAAGTGATATAATATGATGGGTGTATAATTCAGGAATGCCCCAGGCCCGGGCTAGGACATGTAGATGGCAAGCAAGAGGTTCCATGGCCAGTGCAAAAATAAGCAGCAACAGTGGACAGCCCTGGCGGGTACCCCGTTGAATAGCAACACCCTCCGATATCGCCTGGCCAGTCTTCACCTTGGCTATCAGGTCCATATGCAGTGTATGCACCCATCTCAAAAACTGAGGCCCAAACCCCATATTGGTAAGAGCCGAAAAGAGAAGATCCCATCCTAAAGTGTTGAAGGCTTTTTTAATATCCAACGACACAGCCACCTGATCCAAGGCGTCGGGGGTGGGTGTTATGAATGAGCCACAGTAGCCAGTGTATGTTAATGAAGGTGCTGCAACCCAGTATAAAACCAGATTGAGCAGTGCACACAAGTGTGTGAATAGCAGGGAACAATTGGTTCACCAAAACCTTACCCAGAATCTTACAATCTAGGTTTAGCAGTGTAAGAGGTTGGTATGACTTGACATCCAATGGGTCTTAGCCTGTTTTGGGGAGGACCATAATTAGGGCCTCATGAAGAGAGTCTGGTAGCTGGTTACTGCTGCTGGCCTCTTTAAACACCCAAGAAGGTGCTGCAAGGTGTGGGTGGAAAAAGTAGCATAATGGTTGGTAGGCCATCCATGCCTGGGGGTCTTATTGCAAGCAATCTGGGAGACAGCCGCACGGATCTCTTCAAGTTGCAGGGTTCCTCATGGGTATCCCATTGGACAGCAGAAAGCCTGGGAAGGGAAGTCCCAGACAAGAACTGAGATATGGAGTTATGGGGGATCAGGCTTTGTGTATAATTCCTGGTAGTAAGCACGGAAGGCATCATTAATAGCCAGTTGGGAGGTGACAAGAGTACTGTCGCAAAGGTTTGAGTGCCACAATAGGGGCATTATGTTGTTCTTGGCGGACAAGCAATGCTAAAGGTCTACCTAAGTGGTCCCCTTGGGCATGCTGTACGGCCACCCGTTTCCGGTAATCATGGCGATTCAAAGACGAGTCCGCTTCATTGATTCATTCGTGTAGTTGCCATAATGGGTAGGCAATGCCATTGGGGCAGTGACCTGGATTTCCACCAAATAGAGATCTTGTTCAATGGTGGTAAGATCCTCAGTCAGATGACATCAGATACCCCAAGAGGACGCCATACAGTGTCCACGGATCACTACTTTATGAGCATTCCATTCCAGGGCACAGGAAGAAACTGAACTATTGGGCAGAGCACTGTGACAGAGCTTCGCAGAAGGGCGGGTCTGAGAGTGATTTGGCTTGAAGGCACCAGGTAGGTATGACGGGAATTGTTTACCCTATCATAGGGTTAGTACCAAAGGACAATGATCTGATAAAGAGCAAGAAAGATAATCTAACCAAACCAGTTAAAGGCCGTGTCGATCTGCGCAAAGGAGGAGATTGATCCTTGTGTGTAAATCATGGACTACCGAGTAGTATGAGTACTCACGATCATGTGGGTGGCTCAGGTGCCATATGTCATGTAATCGCATGTGCGTGCACCAATTTGTAAATTGTGAGGTGGTGCATTTGCTGTGTGCTCTGGGTAAAGGGGGACGAGAATGATCAAGCTGCAAGTCTAGCACGGACTTAAGAGTTAAAATCCCCCACCACCTCAAAGCCCGGGATGTGCTGGATCATGGAAAAGCGCTGGGGTCAAGGACATCCAGGAACCCTTCTTGATTAGTGTTGGGGGCATATGCTACTAGAGTCAGGGGGTGCCATCCTGGAGGCCCTCCAGAATGACATAACATCCTTCTGTGTCTACCCGTTGGGCAGTCAAAGCAAAGAGGACTCCAGTGGCAACCTAAATGAGTACTCCCCTTGCATATGCCAACACATTGGTGCCATAGGTTTCTCCCCTCCATCTAATGTGAATACAGCTCAGTTTAGGAGTTGTTAGGTTTGTTTCCTGGAACATAGCAACGTGAACATGTCAACATCTAAGGTATGTATACATGGAGTGGCGCTTGCCCGGTATGGCCATGCCACGCATGTTCCATATCATAATGTTATATTGTGGGATGTAAGTGTCAGTTGAGGCATCATAGAAGAAAGCATGGGCAGATTTGGTAAAATGCACAATAGCAAATCTCCCATGTCCCACTAGTCCCTCCTCCTCACGGTAAAACCTCACTCTGGTCAATGTTGATGTACTTGTGGGATAAGTGTAAGGGCAACATTTTGCCCAAAGAGCGGTTCCAGAGAAAAACATATTAACTAAACCAGTAACAAGCTGATACAGTATCATCCCCTCAGTGCAGTAACTATGAATAGGTCTGCCCACACATCTCTAACAGCAACACAACAACATAAGGAAATTAGATAAACATGAGAACCAGTCCCCTTAGGAGTTCTGATTGGGCGTGTCATAGAAGCAGGGTCCATGCCCATTGCGTGGGCCTGTGGGTATGGTGAAGAGGTGCCATGGGACCAACAGGAGGGGTCAAATGAGGTCATCAACAGACTGGGGTGTAACCCAAGACTCCCTGGTGCTGGAATTATTTCTCAGAGCAGAAAAAGAGTTGGCCTGACGGTGGAGCACCACTGTCCCAACTGCACACATTTGATCTGTAGCCGCTTGGGTTTGATCCAGACATATGCATGTCATTTTGCACCAAGATCACCTGAGTTTGGGTGTCACACACATTCCCTCCTCACCTTCAGCGTCAGTGGTGCGGGTGAGTCCCTTCGCATTAATCCAGGTCCAAACATCTTCTGGGGTGGTAAAGACATGGGAGGTATTGCCATCAATAACCCTAGATTTTACTGGAAACCGGAGTGCATACCGAAGTTGAAGTTCTCACAGATATTGTTTGACCTTCATGTAGGAGCTGCGTTTGCGTTGGACCTCCAGGGTGAATTCCGGATAGGCTGAAATTATGGCGTTCTCGAAGCGCAAATGCCCCTTTGTGCAAAAAAGTTGAAGGATTAGGTCTCAGTCATGGAAATTCAGGAATCAGGCAATGAGGGGGCACAGTGGTGCTCCTGTCCTAGGTGGGCATCCCTGGACGCGATGTGCTCTTCCCACAGAAAACAGGATGGGGAGTTTGTCCTTTAGCACAGTGTTCATGAGACATTCATCAATAAACAGTTTGGCGTTGGGTAGTTCTGTTCATTTAGGGAACCCAATAAATCCAATGTTAATGTGCCAAGAGTGCCTCACAGCATCCTCTGCTCTGCAGTGCAGGGATGAGACCTCTTCCTGCATTGCCATGAGTTTAGCCTGCAGGTCGCGAACTGTTGGGGAAAGTGTTTGTATTGTTAATTCAGTTTCGTTGACCCTCTCAGTCAGTTTGCAGTGATCCGCACACAGGAGGCTCACGTCAAGAGACACTGAGTCAATTTTCCCTTCTAGTGAGGTCTTGGTATCAAGAATGGCGTGAAGGACCTTTTCAAACTGTTCTGAGTGTATATTGAGCGTGGTATCAAGGTATCGCAAGGCATCTATAGCTGGGGGTGGCGAGAGGTGGGGGGGTTCCCAACAGCTGGTGCATCTGGTACTGTCTTTGTAGACTGAGTTTTCCCCATGAGAATGCTGATTGAGAGGTTGATATTGTCCAGGTCTCCCAATGCGGAGGACCCAAGAGTCCCCGGCGTGAGCGGATGGGAACAGCAGCACCCAGTCTTTATCACACACAGAGGGGCAAGCCGGGGGGAGGGAGCAGGTACTCACAAATATGGAAGGGCTATTGGGTAGGAGCAGTGCAGATGCTGAGGCGTTAAGCTTTCAGGGTGGTGCTTGGCCTCTCAATTTATACTGCAGGTATTGGCAGTGCAGAGTTACACTAGCTGAGGTATCCTGCCACTGAAACAGCTCACCTCATCAGACATGTGGGTACACACATAGGGAGTCCCCTTCAAGATATTGTGATGCAGTGCTCAATGCCTTCAGGTGAGCAGGTCCCCAAGCCCCCTAGGACCAGCCTCGGGGGCAGAAATAGCAAAGTCAGTGCTCGGTGTAGTGTATATTACTTATGGACCCACCCCAGGCAGTCATCGGCCAACTCTGTCCCCGGTGCAGCTCAAAGGGTCAAACCTGCAAGCACAGTGGGATCCTCCCCCAAGCAGGTCCTCTTTAGAAGTCATCGACGTGAAGCACAAGGTTTTGAGGAAGTCTGCTTCGTTGGGGCTCCCAAGGGGGTGCATGATCCCCATGGAGATGACACATGTGGCAAGTGTCAGCAGTGTGCGAGGGCGGTAGCCACCCAGTGCAGTTCAAAGTCGCAGTCCGCTTGGGGAGCACGCAGCAGATCAAAAGGGGGTGGGATAAGAAAGAAAGTCCTCCATGGCGCAAGACCCTCGGGCACTGCACACAATGAGCAGCAGGCCATGGTGGGGTAATAATCCTCTGCTGGCGTCGGGCCTCCGTTGCCGGCGGAGGTGCTGCAGTCGCACATAGGAGAGGCTCCTCCCAAGATGATGGCGGCGGTGGGACCCACAGTCTGATGCGGGCGAGGGCAGGATGCAGGGCAAGTTGGATGGCCTTGCTCTACGAGGATGACAGCAGTGGGATGTGTAGACAGGGGGCAGTGGTAGGATCACCAGCTCATCAGGATCCATGTGCTGCATAGCATCATTGGTGACACAGGTATTTCAGTGCCGTCTCCAGGCCTTGGTGGAGGCCCACACCAGTTAGGGCCCTCCCTTGCGGTATTCCTTGCCTCATGATACTTACAGGATAATGAACGGGCCCAACACGGAGCTGTTTACCAAAAATCCGTCACAGTCGGCATCTTGGCCACACCCTCTACCAGGCTACCTACTTCAGTATTTGTGTTGTATACAGACTGCTGAAGTAAAACCTGAACTTTCTTTGCCATATTACTCCTCTACTACAGCTGCTCTACACTCTCTCTCTTTTCATTGGCTCCAGAAAGCCAAATAAATTTAGTTTAAACTGCTGTGCATAGCACACAGAGCTATCCATCACATCAGGCCTCACCCAATTTGACATAATCTACAACGCTACACTCTGCCGAGATCTCTGCACTCAGCTAATCTCCTCATAAGGTTCCTAAATTTTAAAAAGTCCACATTGGTGGTAGAGCATTTTCTGTGGATGCAGCCAGTCTATGGAAGAGTCTACCCATCTTGTTCTATTCCATCAGCAACCTCTAAGCCTTCAGGAAATCCTTGAAAACCTGGCTTTATAATATATAGGTCTGTGTACGTGTTTGGATTTGGTCTCTGATCGCCAGCCCCAGGATACCTTCCTTAGTAACAATTTGCACCTTATTAGTGTTTTAACATTAAAATTAACATCCTCATCTGACCCCTCCACCAGCAATCTAGAAACAAGAGCAGCTGTTTGATTTCTGACTTTAGTTATTTATCCTACTTCAAACATCTGCCCTTCCAATTATGTCAGGTAATGGCAGCTGTGAACAGCAATGCTTGGACCTTGTTTGCACCTCAGGTTGTGCTCTCTTTCACATAGACAATAGGTAAACCAGAGGGCATATAAGTCAAGGCTAACTTTAAGGAGAACTTCAAATTTATGGAGATGGCGATAGATAACTTTGAGGATGAGCTTAATGCTGTTGCTTAAAACCTTGTAGAAATCTGAAGAGCAGTAAGGTTCTGCTGAATTAAAAGATGAAGAGTGTGTGTTCTAGAACTCAAATGAGGACTGTAGAGTGCATAGAAGTCTGATGAAGTGTTGCAGGAAAACCAAGATCTGGTACACCAGGAAGAATTCAGTAAAAACAAAGACCGGCATACTGAACTTCCTGAACTAAAGATGAAGACCACAGAAAAATGATGAATAGTCACAAAATAGCTGTGAAACTTCAGGACCTAAAGATATATAGTTACGAAGTTCCAGAGTGTGGATGGGCAACTCCTTTTCTGGCATCTCCAGTAACTTGCCATGAGCAGTAGCCAATGGTGTTCTGCCATGTGCAGAGCAGCAACACTGCTGCACAGCACATGCACAATAAGGAATTTGCTGGCGTCTTTCTTTCTCAGCATCTTCTACCACTGCCATTAAGCCCAGGGTTGAACAAGAAGCCTTCTCAGAGTTCAGCATACACGAGCATCCAGAAAAGAGGCCTGCTACATTGCACTCATGTAACTTTATGTCGAAAGTGTCTCAGTGTGACTGCTGACCCCACCCAACTCTGTGACGAGGTGTCACTGGTTGGTACTAAGCCATGGGCACTTCACAGTTTAAAACTGAAGCACCCAAGTCTGAGGCAATTGGTAATGATATCCCTTGACATGAGAGGGAGGGCCTTGAGGCAGCTTTGCCAGGCTGAAGAGGTTATGTCCACAGGAGCAGTGACTTCTTCATCCCAGCAAAGTTCAGCTCTGTCAGCCAAGAGCCTGTGCATTTGATGCATGTCTATCTCCTGGCTGCCTAACCTGAATCAGAAGACTGTCTGTCAGGCTGACCTTTGTTTAGCCAGACAGACAATCTTCTTGCCTGGAAAAAGGTGGGGGCGGAGCCCCTCACCCCGTACAGATGGGCCGCTGCTGTACAACTTTCCAAAATGAGTGTAACTTTGGGCATGACCAGATGCTTTGAATAAAGTCTCCTGGCTGCTCAAATCCCATTTCAAGAACAAAAAGTTAAACTAGGTCTAAGGGGTTGGTCTTTACCAACATGGGGCATTGTCTTTACTCAAGACAAGTTTCCTTATTAAGGACAGTACCCCTCACGCACCTTACTGTGCCATGCTTCATCATCAGATCTCTCCTCACACTAGGACTATTGGTACCTGGTATGGGCTACACCTCCCTTCAGAACAAGGAGGAGCTCTTGAAGTTTTGTTTTGTTAGTTCAGGTCCCTTGAGAGTCAATGGTGTGGGTGGGGAATGCAGAGTGCAATGTGTGTGATAAGGAAAGATTAAATATACCTCTTGGTGGGCTGAAAAAAAAGTTTATTCCGTGCCCCAAGGGGTAGATTAAAATTGAGAGGAAAGTGTGACTTCAGCCCAACGGGTGAGGGGCCAACATGTTTCTTTCTGTTACATGACCTGATGAAGAGGTTCTAGGCATTAATCAGGACCTTGGGGCATATTTATACTTTTTTAGCTCCGCGTTTGCGTCGTTTTTTGACGCAAAATCGACGCAAACTTACAAAATACAATTGTATTTTGTAAGTTTGCGTCGATTTTGCGTCAAAAAAAGACGCAAATGCGGCGCTAAAAAAGTATAAATATGGGCCCTTGTTCCTGTATCATCATTCTGCCAATTGCTAACATTGAAGTGTATGCAATTAAAAGTTAAAAGAATGATACTGACAGTGGCACATAATAATTGTGAGAGAAGTCCACCTCTCCTCACGGTGCAAACTATGGAAGGAACAACAGTGGACCTGAGCAGCCCTGTTCACTGGTTGCTAAAATAAGGCTTGAGTTGAAGCCAGAAACCCAGCCCAGATTTATCAACGGCTTGCGTTGCCCTTTTGTCACATAACATGATGTAAGGCACACAAGGCCTTACGTAAGTTTCGCAAAGCCATTCAGAGCCACCTTGTGTGGCTCTGCATGGCTTAGTAAACCTGAAGTAAGTTGCAGCCTTGCATTACTCTGCATTGGGAAAGCATTCCATGGGTGGAGGGTGGTTGTTCCCATGCATCCACCCATCGTTTTTGACACATTCCTCATTTTACAAAGCCTAGTAAACCTGGGAATGCGGCAAAAGAATATGGGGGTCATTATGACCCTGGCGGAAGGCGGGGAAGCGGCGGTAAGACCGCCAACAGGCTGGCGGTCTTTTTTTTTGTATTATGACCATGGCGGTTATCGCCATGGTCATCCGCCGCTTCTCCGTTCCGCCCGTCAGGGGGGAGACGACCGCCGGGCTGGAGACCTGGGTCTCCAGCCCAGTGGCCGTCACAATACCGCCGCAGGTATTTTGACCCGGCTTACCACCGTGGATTTCCTGCGGTAGGAACCGCCATGAAATCCATGGCGGTAAGCACTATCAGTGCCAGGGAATTCCTTCCCTGGCACTGATAGGGGTCTCCCCCACCACCACCCCCACCCTGACTCCCTCCCCTACACCCCCCACCACCCCTGCCACCCCCCCTAAGGTGGCAGGACCCCCCCTCCCCACCCCGACCCCCAACATCACAGCACTCACACACACCGACATACATGCCTACATCCACACACTCAGTCAGACACGCACACCCATATACAAACATACACGCACACATCCATACAGACATACATACAGACATACACGCACACATTCCCACAACACGCAACACCCCCGCAAGCATACACGCACTCACACACCCCCTCTACATACACAGACGCACACCCCCATGCACCCACACAACACCCCCCCACCCCCCTCCCCTAACGGACGATCGACCTGTTCCGTCGATCCTCCAGGAGGGGACGGGAGCCATGGGGGCTGCTCCGCCGACACCACACCGCCAACAGAACACCGCCGCGCCGAATCACAGGACGTGATTCGCTGGGTGGTGTTCTGTTGGCGTGGCGGTGGAGGTGGAGCAACCTCCACTTCCCCGCCGCCCGCCAGTATGGCTGTTGGCGGCTCTCCGTCCTAAAAAGGACGGAGAGCAGCCAACAGTCATAATACGCCGAGCGGCAAACCGCCACTACTGGCACGGCGGTCCCTCAGCGGTCTTGAAAAAAGACCGCTGAGGTTGTAATGACCACCTATGTCTTCCCAACAGAGGCGTAATGAGAAGAAATATGTTTATTTCTCCTTTTTTATTTCCTCTTTCTGCTGCAACCTGCAGCACACATAGAAAGATGAAAAAGCCTCTTGGGATTGTTTTTATTAAGATAAAACAATACAGAAATATTTACAAATTCTCATATGAATAAGTGTGCAACAGTTCACATGACTACACATTGAATTTAGCGGGTCTGGATGAACTTTCATCTGATGAAATCTCAAAACGTTATCCGCATCCGCACATTCTTGCCAAAGGCTTTTTAAGCACCTGCCATTCCTCAAACACTACTAGCATTCAGTGTACCATACCATCTTCCTTTCCAAACACCCATTTTTCATAAGTAAGATTAAGAGAAGAACTTTTTTTCATCCTTTGCAATCTCTTATGTTAACCAAAGTACTCAAATTCCACAGACCTTTTCTTATATGGTTGTTCAAATTATATTGGATTTTTAATTGGCTTAATGATCATAAGTTTTTCTTGACACCTCATCCTAATCATGTTGTGTCCTTCTCTCACTACACTTAACATTTTGGTTTTGGGCACACTACCCCTCAAAGGTGATATTCCAGTCAATAAGGCCCTTATTATGAACACGGCGGTCAGGCCGGCGGTCATTCTACTGACCGCCAGCCTCTCTGGGACCCCGCCGGCCGCATAATAAACATTTTGCTGGGCCGGCGGACGGAAACATTGTTTCCGCCCGCAGGCCCAGCAGAATGCCTGGCCGGGACATTGCAGCCGCCGTCAATGCCTCTGTGCAGTGGGAGCAGCTGCACCTGTTGCGGACCTGCGCGATGGGGCACTGCACAGGGGCCCCTGCTCTGCCCATGCGAAGTGCAGGGGCAGTGCAGGGGACCCAAGAGCACCCCTTCTGCCAGCCTTTCCGTGGAGGGGAACCCGCCAGGGAAAGGCTGGGGGCAGTAGGGATCATTATCTGAAGGGCAGCAGTGCTGCCCTGTTGGATAATGATTCCTTCCACCGTCAGGCTGCATTTCGGAGGCAGCCTGGCGGTGGTGTCCATTATATGGCGGTTCAGCCCAACATGCCGGTGGCGGGCTTTTTACCTGCCTCCGGCATGACGGGCTGAACCGCCGGGGTTCATTATGACCCTCTATGTGAGGAGTTGTCTATTCGACCCTCTTAAAAGTCCCTTCATGATCTGCTTTTGCTCACTGCCATATTTAGATGTCTTGATCACCCTAGTCAGAGTGTCTACCAAGACATTACCTTGTGGGGGAAATAGGACGCTTTTGAAATATTTAGCTCCCATACTCCTTAAGTATCCTTGAATCTCCTGGGATTAAAATAATATTAGAAAATAATTATCTAATACACTACTTCCATCACAAACTAATTTTCAGGGAATCCAGTCACAGTAGCAGTACTGACAAAACTCACTCACACATTTGGAACTCATCCCTTTAAAACTGTAATCCATAACGTTTTAAACAAACCATTGTAACTGAGGCACAATTTGATCCGGGCCTTTACTGTAACAGTGGTTCCACACAACCTTCTTATTTGCTGTTTGGAACCTACTGAACCCAATTTCTCACTAGTTTTTTAATTTTATGGTCTACCTTGGACCACCAGTATGTTGCTGTTAGACCTGGCATCCTTTGTGTCATTCCCCTGACCTTTTATTTGCCTTCTGACCTCCTGTTTGCTGACTCCGTTTTTGCTGGTTTTAAGACTCTGGGCACTTGACCACTGCTGACCAGTGCTAAAGTGCACGTGCTGTTTCCTTAAAACATGTTACCATTGGCTTAGCCACAGTTGGCATATCTAATGTACTTATAAGTTCCCAGTAAAGTGCACTACATGTGCCCAGGGCCTGTAAATGAAATGCAGCTAGTGGGCCTGCAGCACTGATTTTGCCACCCATTTATGTAGCCCTTTAAACATGTCTCAGGCCTGCCAATGCAGAGCCTTTTGCAGTTTTAAAATGCCATATCCACCTGGCAAGGTAGCCCTCTTGCCAGGCCCAAATCTTCCTTTTTAATACTTGTAAGTCATCCCTAAAGTAGACCCTGGCCATCCCCAAAAGCAGGGCACAGTGTATTAAAACATTGGACATGTACTTTTGAATTTTCCATGTCCATGTAGTGAAAAACTCTTAAATTCATTTTTTCACTACTTCAAAGCCCATCTCTCCCACAGGTTAGCACTGGGATAGCCTTATTCATTTTTTTATTGCGTAATTTCCAATTGGGAAGACATGGGACCCCCGAGTTTGATGTCTCCGGAATCACAATTTAAAATCACAACTTATAGTGAAGTCAGATTTTAAATTGTAATTCTGAAACTTCCACTTTTAGAAAGTTGGCATTTTCTTACTGTATATCATCTAGTGCCTTCTGCCTTTCTCTGAATACATGTCTGGGTGGGTGGCAGCTAGGATCTTGTGCATTCCCTTCAGACAGCCACACATAAAGGGAGCAAAGGTATGACTGAGTGGCCATCTGCATGTTGATGGCCCATCCTGGGCAGGATGGGAAGAAGGAGCTGACACTTATATCCCTGCATGGGCTGAGTCCTGAGCCCCCACAAAGGGCTGTATACCCCCATGTACCATGTCAGGAGCCCGGGCAGGAAGGGCATGGATTTTGTGCATTTCAAAGGCCTCTCTTTGAAGTCTCCCTCACTTCAAAGGCACTACTGGGTATAAGAACTGGACTTGACCCTACCAAATCAGAACACCTCTAGACCTTAGGAAATTCTGCCAGGAAGAAGGACTGCTGTGCTGCTGAAGGGAATAGCTGGACTTTGCTGGACTCCTGCTTTGATGTGCCTACCGTGCTGCCCTCCTTGCCTGGGAGTGAGAAGGACTGGACCTGCATCTCTACTTGCCAGAACCAAATTGACTCCAAGGGCGTGCCTCCGGTTCTGACGTCTCTGAGACATCAAAGACTTCACTCAACTCTGCTACAGCTTCTGGACTCTGCCAACAGTGAGTTCTACACTGTCAAGAGGTGCCAATCGAGGCCTGGGCCCTTGGAAGTGGGTTCTGCAGCTGTTTCTACAGAAATCCATGCATTGTATCACTGTGCCAATCAGAACTGCCACATCTCTCCTCAATGCCAACGAATAGCCGCTGAGGACAAAGACATCGCAACAGCAACTGCCCAGCTCAGAACCAGTGCATCCCCCCTAGTAGCAAGGAATCAGCTTTACCGCAAAGGGGTTGGCGCTGCCCCGTTGCTGAGAACATCGCATCGATGACTGCGGGGCTTGATGTCAACACATCCCTGACTACACGGATCGGAACCGATGCATTGCCTATGTATCATCCCTTCAGCGAGACAAGTTTGGTCCCTTTAGCCGACTTGCGCTCCATCATGGTTGGCCTGAATGTTAGGATTTATCCCGGTCTAGCGCAACCAGATAGCCTTGGTTGACACTTTCAGTTTCTATGCACTATATTTGCAGATAATATTTCAAAACTCATATCTCAACTTTTACTGTTTTGGATCTTTGTCGTTTTGGTTTTGTTTTGTTCATTAAATTAGGCTCTTTTTGTTATCCTAGCGTGGATTTGTTTTGTGCATGTTTCCACTATTTTACTTTACACATTTCCTCCTAAGTTAAACCTGCCTGCCATGTGCCAAGTTACCAGAGGGTGAGCACAGGTGAATTTATGATGTGTATCTGACTTACCCTGACCAGGATTGTGAGTCAGTGGTCCTGGACACCAACATTACCTGTACCCTGGCGCTCGGGTCAAGTGTCATTCCTAAATAATGCTAATACCTGCACCCTAACAAATTAGCACCCCTTTCATCAGATATGCTTTTCCTATTGTGGTTATCTCCTTAAATTAAATTTTCATCTGTATCATACCCATCACATCAAATTTGCTTGTGCCATATGTTCCTCAGTACTATAATCCAGACTGCAGATAACTTAGCACATGGGTTATCACCCTGATGTAGGTTAAACATCAACACGCCAAAATCTACGTTAGTCTAAAGTCAAAATTCAGTTTGGCATAACCATCATGAAATTTGTTCTTTTTGGAAATAAAGGGCCTGATTTAGTATATAACGGATGAGACACCAATTGTTAGGGTGGCCAAGGATATTACCTTTGCCATCTTGATGGACTACCCATCTGTACAATTCAGAGATGACCGTCATCCCAGGTAAATTAAAAGGAACTGCTGTCACTGAGATTGCTTTCATTCTGCATCTGGTGGATGGCTAGCATCACTTTTGATGGCCATTTACCAAACTTGTAATATTGTTTTGTTTTTCAGAAACAAACTCCCAAAGAGGGCATTGTGTCATAAAAACAAAAAACGAATGAACCCCACACTCTGGGATTTTTATACTGCGAGACCACACACGCAACCCATGACAAGCCGTGCATAACTGATTCCCACCCTATCTTTGAATGATGGCTGATACCACATGAGCTGTATACTGTGCATGAAATACCAAGACCACGTCCTTGAAGTGAGCTGCCACGTGACTTCTGCTGACAGCTGACAACAGCTCACGAGCAGCTGAGGCGACTCGGGGTGTAACGTAACTTAAAGGGGCACCCCTGCAAAGTACATGGATGACCCCCTCCAACCCAGTCACCGCCCGTGCACAGTGTACTGTGCTGAGAAGGCCCCTGGGGAGCCATGGGGGGGGATGCAGGAGCTAATGTTAGGGCACTGGATGTGACCTGTTAATCAGGCTCAATCCTAAATTAATAGAAAATACCTTCAGTCTTCTCCCAATCGTCTTTTCTTCCTCCTCTGCAATGATATGCAATACGCCAAATTGTTTCCTTTACCCCGCTTTTCTTCCTGAGCTGAGATATTTCATTAGGATGGTGAATATACAATCCATAACATGTGGCATGCTGCTCTACTGCTCAGGTTAAAGCAATTCTCGCCACGTGTTATAAAGTTTGCTCTCACTTCAAGAGAGAATTTAGATAATAGTCTATAGGTTAAAATGCAGCACCAGCAGAGCTAAGCCTGATTAACTGCTAAACAACACTTAAATGACACACAGAGCATCCTAGGGGTAAACCTCAGCAGAAAGGAAAATTCCTGTCAGCTACATGGTGCCTAAATGAACAGGTTAGAGAAACCATTGATCGACACATAATTACCAAATTAGAGAATTACCCTTGTTTGCTACTGTTATAGTAGGGCTATTTGGAAAGGCTCACAATGATTTAAGGGGTCCAACGCACTCTTGTCCACGGTTGGATAGAGGCAGTGGGGCAACCAATCCTGACACTGGTGCCCCAGGAGCAAAAAAGAGTCCAAATCACTGTAGCATCAAAATTGCTGTTACATGATAACAAGGGCTCTCATCAGATACTGAGAGCCAAGTGAGTAGAGTGGGATCACACTAGTAAGTGACAGTCCCACAGAACATATTTGGTTCAAAGCTGACTGGACAAGTGCAGCTGTTCCATCTTCTACCCTGCAGAGCCACACAAGGTGATGAGGACTACTTACTAAATAACTAGGGTGAAGTCTAACTCTTTTTAGAGGAACCACATCACTTCCGGAGTCTCTGTTTAGCAACTGGCTGAATCCCCCATCTCTGTTAATTAAGCTTTCATGTACACAACAGTCTGAATGCACACAAGAGCTCGCCAACAGCAGAGGTACCATGTGAGGATTCAGGAATGTAATATGTAGAGGTGTGCGAAATACACGTAATTTGCTTTTGTTTAATTATGCAAATTTCAGCAAAATATTGTGGAATTAAGTGAAATGCAAAACTAGCATTTGGTGCTTCATTTTAACACAAACGGCACCTGTGCGTCCACTTTGGACGTGAGTATGCCTTTTGCGATAAAATAACAGCACAAACAAAAGCACCACGGTTAACAGCTGCTCGCTCTGTCCTCCATGTTGATCTCATGCATTTGCTGTACATTTTTATTGCAAATGATTAATTAGCGATATTTGTTTACAGCAAATGGCGTGGAATTACGTGATGTGGTATAAAAGTGTAATTTCAGGAATTTCATGTAACAAGAGTAAGGAGAAATACCCGAGTTATGCTAATTACTCCAGTGCAGATCACGTTTTACCCAGGCCTAGTTAGTTGCGGTACTAAAGCCATAAAATGTTAACACTAAAAGGGATAATGCAGAGGCTGACCAGAATTCCCAAGCTGAAAACCAGGACACCCAAGGGGATGCTGGGAATGTCTGCCCTATTATGGCTGCAGGTGAGTGGGCCTTGCATTGCACCACTCCTGGTTCTTTCCTGTCTCAGGAGATGCGATTCTCCTCACAATTAATGACTGGGAAAAGGAAGAGGGCCTTAGAGGTAATGACTGAAAAGTGCCTTAGAACGGAGGAGATGCCTTTCCAATGGAACCCCAAATTTGATGCATGTCATGTTGGCTCGTGCCTAGTATGTACACCACAAGTACTCCTCCTCTCCTACAGTTACCAATGGTCGGTGTAACCTTTCTCTATTATAATGAAGCAGTGCTTAATTTGTAAATAAAAACGTGCCGGTGCACAAAGTCCCCCTCTTAAACACGTGACTGCTGCAATTAAATGTGGGAACCCGAATACTGAGGCGGCGTAATCCTGAAGCCATCTCGGACCTCTTTAATCTATATAAAGCAACTCCCTGCCCTTTCAGCTCACTTCTGCAGATTTCTGCTTTTTCCCTTTGTGATGCTTTTTTGTTTTTCTCTTCCTCCGTCTTTCCCATATGTGTCTTTTGCTCGCAGTAAATGCTTGAGGCAGAAGAATAAGCCCAGACCCTTAAAAATAGGTGCCGGTGCTCAGCACCGGAAACAACAAGCACAAATTAAGCACTGTTATGAAGACTAGTGGGTTTTGTTTTTACTGACATTTCACACAAAAATAGACGAGAACATTGTTTCCTTAGGTGTATTTTTTTCAAAACGGAAAAATAGGGAAAAAAAGCGTTTTTTTCAGTGACTATCCATCCATGCTGTCAATCATGGCCCCAAACAATGTCTGTGCAGATAAACCCGAAAGTTGGAAAAGGGATGAGATTATTTTATAGAGCGGCAGAAATGCACAAGTCTGTATTACAATGTGAATATTTCCAGAGAAGTACATTATTTTGGTACTTGAAGATGCTTTAAATACTAAACTTGGCAGGTACGTAAGCGCGAGTATGCATTGGTAAATCAAGAAATGCTGAAATATGCTAAAACCATCTTCATTTTTTCACACAAAGGGATTGAAAATGGATAACCAAGCGCTAGAGGTACAAAAGGATTACTGAAACGAAATCATTGAAATAATTACCAAGAAACAGAGATCCCTCGTTATGTTCTCTAAAGGTTACAGTTACATTTCTAGAAATAAAGTGTGTATTTCAGTGCTTACAAACGATCAGGGACGTAGTTATAAAACGTGCAGCAGGTATATATTCACCGGTGCCTGGAGGCCAGAGGGGGACACTGAATTCCGCCCATACAACGGTCTAGGGGCCCATTTTCCTTGCTTGCACTAGGGCCCGGGACCCTCTTACGCCACTGCTAGCGCAGATGACGTGGAAGGAGACGATCTTTTGAGTGGGGTCTGGAAACGTCTGCGTGAGCCGCTCTTTTTCGGGACCTGCACGACAGCCGGGGAGGGATGTCTGAGCAGGCTCTAGATTGTTCTTCACTATTCCCACGCCCCCAGGTCCCTGTACCAGCTGTTCTTATACCGCCTTGGGTTAGCAACAGGTGGGACCTGTCAATCAACTGCCAAACACAGTAGAAGCCTATGCAGTTTCAAGTCCCCTCACTCCTCCCCATTTGGCGGGCCCGCCCCACGTTTTCCTTGAAATTGACGCATTTCCTGATGTGGCATCGCACTATATCCATCCGGTACGGCGCACGTGAACGCGAATTTAAAGACAGACCGGCATGGCAGTCCAAACCATACGTAGCTCTGAGAGAAAACGTGTTTTGTCAGAGCAAGTGCAGCATTATTGAGAGCGATGCATGCATGCTGGAAGTAGGGGCGCGGGGTGATGCAATTCCCCCTCCCCGCCCCCCAAAAAATAACCATGCTGCAATTCATAAGATGAATGAGCAATAAAATGCCTTTACCTTTTGTGTTTATCTTCTCAGGTTTGCTTTGTGTTCACAGGCCAAGGTCATATGTCAGGCCATGTCTTCTGACAATTTGGAAACTGGTGTTTAGTGTGTTTTATCTGACTACAAAGTAGGGGGATTTGGTAAAACTCCCCTAGGTGACAATCTTCCTGGGGTACAGGAAGAAAAAGGAAAGGCTACAGAATGTCAATTTATTTAATACACAATAACATTTAAATAACTGTGATTGACGAACACACATAGTGTAAACTATATCAGCAATTAGGAAAGCACATATGAAGTAAACTTTTTTGTAATTCTGAAATGTGATGGAAACAAAGATTTTAATAGCATCAAAACACTTTCCTTAGTGAGGGGCACATGATAGTCACTGAAACACGATTTCCACATATCGTTTGTGCAGTATGTAGTTTTACCATTTAACCTGTGTGTCTATGCACATATAATGGTCACCTACGGAAAATGTACTGTCTGTAAATGACAGTGTGCTACTGTTCCAGTGCTTCAAAATACACCGCTAGCTACATTCTACACCCTTACCACTATTTGCTGAACTTGTATTTTTGTGACACTTTGATTTTTCAGAGTTCTATGACTTCAGTAATGTGACATTAATAGTAGCACCTCCACTGTGAAAATTATCCCAGCCGTACTAGCGCAATGTATTCTGAGGGGAGCTCTAGAGCTTTAAGTGGGGTGAAAAAAGTGAGTAGGGGGCTGTCTCTAAAAAATCTTGTAATTACCTATGTAATTAAGGGTGTGGCTTATATACTTATATAAAGGTGCATGTTTATGAAAAGTTCACGCAAAGCAGGGCTGCAAGAAAGCTGCTATGCTGCATTGCATTAACGGGAGACAGCTGACGAGCGCTGTACATACAAAGAAATGGCATTCTTCACCTACATACCTTTGTTGGCATGATGAGGCTGCGTAGCGCCAATACAGGCACCTTTTCATCATGGTTCAAGGCTCCTGCATGGTGCATTATGCATAGAAAAAGGAAGTAATTAGTAGAAATAAACATATTTCTCCTTGTTATGGTGTGGTTGGGGTGCATAAGATTTTTGGCGCGATCACAGGTTTACTGATATCAATAAATCTAGGATTGTGTCAGTTTCCTAGAATGGACTTACAGAAACGCCCACGCTCCAGCCGTGGAACGCCTACCACTGTGACATGTAATGCAATGCAGCGGAAGACGCTGCACTGTGTTACATTTCTTTACAAAGTCACATAAGGCAGCCCAAATCACCCCTTTCAGCGATCTCCATAGTGTGTCACCCAACCAGTATTTTGTGACTCCCTGAGCTTTCTATCACTGCATTCACATGTATAACGCTACAACTGACATACATCTAAAAGCTGGCCAGGACTATTGGCTTTGTCAATGGGTGTCGGCTCTTTAAGAAAATAAATAACAGCATTGATTTTGTTGTAAATAATTAATATTGAAAATGCTTTAATTTTGAAATTATGATGCTGAATTAAACATTATGGAGGCCTGGAGAAGGGGTAGTGGTGTTCAGAGTGTCTTAATCAGTCCCATTATGTTCACTCAAAGCTAACAATGTAGACCCTTTTACGATCCATATCTCCTCCATCCATATCTTACACCTTATCTTTTCCCTTCAGCACCCTGTTTTCATTCTCTCCTGAATTCACTTCCTCAAATCTCCTTCATTTCACTACCCCAAAAACACAACACACCCGATGTCCTTTAAGCATGGCATTGTCTTTTGCTTTCCTCTTGTCAATGTTTTGTCAACTGTGTACTTTCTTCACACACATTAACATAGATTAACTATTGCTCTGTGAGCTCAGCAGAGAGGCCAAGGACCAGATGACATTTTTTTGGGGAATACCTTTCTGACCCACTGATAGACACAGTGAGAAACTCACACTAACTACAGTTCAACTCCAGAGCTCTCAATCATGGCCTCTGTACACCTAAAGGTGACTCAATTCAAAGTATGCACTATGCTGTAGTAATAAGATACTCACAAAAAATCAGAAACACATCATCCTGGAAATATCAAACACTCAGAGAAAGCAAGATTACGTAAAACTAGTGCTGGAGCATTTCAGGTATGCTCTAAACAAGGTTGACGGGTCTTTCTACCCTAGCTAAGGGGTAAGAGAAAATTAACATCACATTTCAATCAACATTTTAAATTTAACATTATGACCGATTTGGCAAAGCCGAGAAGAGTTAAGATGGTTTTATTACAGATTCAGACTCAGGTTAATGTTGACAATTCTCAAGACAGGACTATAAATATATAAAATTACCATCTTATATCCAAGGTGTTGGAACAGCCGAAGCTTAATTAACAACCAACAAACAAAATATTCTATCAGTGCAATACAGAGCATAAGCATCCACCAGAACTTGATGTTCTGAGAAAAACCTATGAACATTTCTTCTAAGCATGAAGACAATCTAAAGCAATCTAATTTAGTTGACCAAGCAGAGAAAATCTATAAAAGTGGCAAGTCACTAACTGTCATGTGCTGGGCTACAAAACGTGGAACAAAAAGTAAAAAGAAATAATGTACAAAAATAATTTGGAACAACAACATCTGATGCAGGATTAAACTAACTAAAGTTGGTAAAACGTAGTAAAAAGGTAAGATGTCAGCATTTCAGAAGCGCATAATAGATTCTTCTCGTTGGGCCAGGAAAAATTCAAAGTCTTGTCTCAGCAGGCATTAGGAAAGTGAGGGGCAAGGGCCAAGAGGCCTATACAAAGTCCAATGGAAATCTGCTCAAAGTCCAAATGAGGTCTGTTGTAAATCCAACTGGGGATCAGTAAATTCAAGCCTAAAGTGAAGGATGATTTGTCCATTAATCACACAACATGGATCAGAAGTTTTAATTATCCAACCATAACGCATCATACGACAGGCACCATCAGCATCAGGAAAGATTCCCACTACTGTCATGCGAAGACATCCATGTTTGCTCTCCTGTATGACTTTGCAACAATTTAAAATGTTCATGTTCTCATTCAATTTCAGTTTCAAGATTACTTCCTCAGGCTCTCTATGAATAAGACAATAGGACATTTATTTCCAATGAATAATTTATGGGAACAATATCTGTAAAGGAATGACATGTTAGCAAAACAAAACAGTTTTTTTACGTTCCAAAAGTCTAAGGCCTAGCAAATTAATATGGCTATCTAAAGCAGAATAGAATTAAAATGCCACACTTTAGTCTTATTAATTGGAGCACATATGAACATTGCAATCGTAAGTTAATCAATAATAAGCTTTGTCAATATTCATGTTACAGTAAATTGCAGAATGAAACAACATGTTAATACTTTTCAGTAACTATATGGGGACCTAAATTTTTCAAAATTAACATACAACATTTAAAACACTTTTATAGAGAAATGCATTATTGTTTCACTGAAAACTATTTTTTAACATCATTAGGAAAGCTATGGAATCAATGCAAATGATTGTACTTAGATTAAAATAGCTTTACCACATCACATTAGATCACTAACCTACAGTGGATTATTCAGTATGGGTTTTCAGTGCACCTCTTCACAGTAAACGTATTACACATTATAATGCAAAACTTATCATATACAGATCATCATTGTAACACAAAAGCTTAACAGACAAATTTCAGCTGCACCAGCCCCCATTTTGATGGTGAATCTAGCTATCACATCATATTACAATCTTTCATATCAATGAGACAGCTCAAGATCAGAGTCGTACCAGGTAATATCTTCTGGACTCCTCCAACTGCTTAATATAATTGTAAAGATACTTCTATAGTCAAGCTCAAAAGCCTCTTTTCTTCTCCCTTTCTCTGTTCTCTTCACTTTAATTTCTTGTGCAGCTTGAAAGAACAAAAAACAGCTAAGGCACACAAGGCTATTATCAGCACAGGTCTCAAGATACTGCCAATAATTCCAGTACCTAGATTTCCCAACAACTTTCCAGCTGCTGAAAAACCATTCACTGTTGCTTCTAACTCCTTCAAATCTTCTTTCAGGTCAGTCATATTGTTAATGTACCTTCTTAGTTCCCTACTATTGTCGGGTATAAAAGTGCAACATTGTTAAACTTTCAGCATCTTGCAAACTCTGCCCTCTTTCTCAAGAAGGACCTCCAACGCAAGATGATTTTGCAAAACCATTTATCTTATGGAAACCATTTCAGTGTTGACTAAAAAGAAGACACCGGTTGTATCTGTAGACAACTTATCTGCAAAAGTTAATAACTTTCTTATCTTCAGATAATTTAGAATCACTCCTACAGATGGAATCATTGCACCAAAGATATCTATTACAATCTCTGAAGCAGTGGCACCTCTCTTGACCAGGACATTTGATTACTCATCCCACACAGGATCATCTTCTGAAAAAAACGAATCCGAAATAACGTACCATACCATTCTATCTGTAATCTAAAATAAGCTTGCTTTCCACAAATAAAATAAATTCCGGGATCTTTTCCATTCAACAAAAATGTCCAACTACTCTGAAATTGAAATACATGTCTGCACTCACTTGTTCCTACATATTTTGTTTCTGTCTTCAACATGGGTCAATATACACATACTTTCTCTACATGTTGCCAATTTAAAGTCAAGGTAGCCTTACTTCCTGCTGCTGTATGGGATCTTCTTTTTCCAAATTTTGTACAATTGCTTCTCTTTCTGGCTCTGTTTTCAGTGTTCTTCTTCTATCTTCAACGTGTCCTAAAATTTCATTTTCTAAAGGATTAAGAACACAGGTGAAATTATTTCTAGAGTCATAAACTGTACCAAACCTCAATTTAGACTCAAAGAAAGCTTCTAATGTCTCTATGTATTTTCCTTTGTCTACTTTATTCAGCGGTCTCATGATCAGTACTTCTGAAAAGACAAGATCATAATTTGAATAATAATACTGGAAATATTCCTGTTCATACAAAAGGCTCATCAACAAACTACATGAAATACCATATGTTAAGGGAAGACTGTGATATGTAATTCCCTCTCTTTACTGATGCAGGCAATTGTCTACAGACGTATCAGTTTTTAACATCCATTGTATCAACTAACTATTAAAGCAGTTTGTAATACGCATTTGAAGAAACATCTCCTCTTGAACTGTCTAAATGTAACTCCTTATCATCTAGTGTATGCATTCTATTATCTGTGGGCATTGTGGGACTCGGGACACTTGTTGATCTAATGTTCATGTTCTAGATGGTGTATGTAAGCTCAATCTGATAAACAATGCAATCATCAAAATAATTGTCACAATTAACACTTTTACCTAAAAGTATTTAAGTTTACTACTCAAGTTTCTAGTGGGCTCCATGAGTTCTCTAATCTCAGACCGATAATCAAAAATGAAAAATAAAATGCGAAAGGCTGCAGCAAAAATAGCTACTGTCTCTTTCAGTTCTTTCAGTCTTTTCGTTGTAAGCAAAGCAAATGACAAGCTATTGTCTGTCAACAAAGTTCAAATGTTAATTGCAAAAAATCTAATTTATATGCCTCTAATAAAAATGCAAATGTCTCTAATAAATATGCACCTCAAAATCACTAATAATCACATCCAGGGTGTACTATCTCAGTCTGTCTCAAAGTTCAGTTCCACCAGAAGAACAAATTCAAGTATGTCTAACTGTATATGTATTGTTAAAACAAAAGGTTGCAAACTCCTTCTCCCAGTCATTTGCTGCGAAGTATGTCCATTGAGGTGCTGCGTACTTTTGTCAAGGTACTCTTATTCTTATTGATCTTCGAGCTACGTGTCTGTCTGTATCACTGTCACTTGACCAGACTCTTCAGCTTCTGCTGGAACTGTTGGGGGCACTTGTACTACTGACGCAGTTTGTTCACTTAGCGCCATATGTACGAACACTTTTTCCCATAGACACAGATTGGGTAAAAACCTTTGCTACATCTAGCCCTTAGTCACTTACCTCCAGGCACAACTCTTTTTGCTTCAGCAGTAGGTCCTTCATCAGCATCCGAGTTTTGCATGGTCAATCATTTTTGTCTCGACCCTTCTGTACCAATCTGCTGCTGTTAACTCACTCCGTCCCCCACAGACCATATATATGCTGTTTTTGTTATTTGTACATCCCCAACAGCTTGACTAACCCGCTCCCTTCGTCTCACTGTAACTACTCCTACAGGGACTGGTGCTGTTTCATCAAGGGGGCCTGGAACTTTGTGAATGTGTGCTGCATGGATCCAATTAGGGAGACAAACACACTTCACAGCTGTCCTCGTCACCAGCACTACTTAAGGTTGCCCCTTCCACTGCGGTTCTAAGCAGGTCTTCCAGGTGTGCTTCTCGATCATAACATAGTCACCTGGACACAGGTCACGATGTAACTCCTGCTGTGGTTGGACTGTATCTTCTTCAACCTGATGAGACACAGACCGACCCACATTAGCCAGTCCTTTGCAATAATCAAGTACTGTGTCATCTGAAATGTTCTCAAGAACATTTGCAGGCACAGCTAGTAATCTCATGGTATGGCCAATGAGAATTTAATGTGGAGGCAATCCTGTTTCCCTGTCTGGTGTACTCCTCAAACTTATTAAAACATGAGGCAATGCATCAGGCTATTTCAATGAGGTGGAAGCACAAACTTTTGCCAGTCTGAACTTCAGAGTTTCATTAATTTGCTCAACAAATCCAGAAGCTTCCGGTCTGTAATTGCAATGGAGCATTCCTCATCTTGCAATGTTACACACAGTAATTTCAGAACCTCACTATTAAAGTGGGTCCCTTGATCTGACTCTAAAGAAGTTGGGAAGCCTAACCTGGGTATTAACTCCTTAAGCAACAGCTTTGCTACAGTAAGACTGTCATTTCACCTGGTCGGGTAAGCTTCAACCCAACAAGAGAAAATGCATACAATAACCAGGCTGCATCTCAGTCTATTTCACATGGGTAGCTCAATAAAATCAAACTTCATTCTGTTGAAAGGTACTCTTGATCTACCTATGTGACTCAGTGTAACTGCAATAGATTTGCTTACATTCATCTGTTGGTGTGACACACCTGTGACAAAGGGCTTCTGCCATCAATCTGAATCTGGGGTTAAACAAGGTTGCTGTAAAATTCTCACCCTAGCATCATGACCAGCATGGGCAGGACCATGGTAATGCATCGCCGTAGGTGGCAACAAACTGTTAGGCATCACAATTCTTCCATCACTTGAAACGCAAACCTCATCTTCATCTCTTTTGACACAACCTGCTCTAATCCAGTTCTGCTGTTCTTCCTCTAACACTTCTTCCTGCAATGTAATAACTTTCTCCCATGTGTCTCTAGCACTTAACAAAAAACTGTAATTTGTCTCATCATTTCCCTCATTTGTATATTTACCATTAAAGGCAGTACAACTTAAGGCACAGTATCTCAACATTTCATCGGCATAACTATTACAGAGGGTAACATAATCAGTGGCTTTGCAGTGTGCTGAACACTTCATGTCCACAATTTAGTCAGGTAACTGTAATAGATTTGATACGTTGTACACCTCTTCTCCATTCATAATAGATGATCCAGAAGAGGTTAAAAAGCCTCTCTGAGAACATAACTGCCCAAAATCGTTAACACCAAAATCGTACCGACTATCAGTGAAGATAGTCACCTTTAGCTGTTCAGAGACAGAGCAGGCTCTTGTAAGAGCAACTAGTTCAGCTATTTGGGCAGAAAAGACTCCTTGAAGTCAAGAGGCCTCGACTATACTTGAGACAGTGCAAACCACATAAGCAGCTCTCAGGCTTCCATCATGGTCTCTTAAACAGGAGCCATCAACAAACATCACATAATTTGATTCGGTAAGTGGAACATCTTGAATATCCGGTCTTGGCTTGGCGTGTAGCTCAGTGACATCTATACAGTCATGCTCAGTTTCATCAAAACAATCATTTAAATTTTTTTCATCAGCAGGAAGGGGCAATAATGTTGCAGGGTTAAAAGTAATACATTGCTTCAGTGTAATGTGTGGAGCAGCCAATATGACTTGCTCATAACAGGTGAGACGTGCACTAGTCATATGCTGAGATTTGGTATGGGTTGACAAAAACTTCAGCAGAATGGGGCACAAAACAGTCAGAGGATGACCCATGCCAATGCTTTTGCACTATTCTATGCCGACCCCGGTGCCAGCAACTGACTTAAAACATCTGGGCAACGCTGAAGCTACAAGATCAAGAGTGGCTGAAAAATATTCCACGGGCCTGTTCGCGTTTCTATGCAATTGAGTCAAAACTGAGAGAGCACATCCCTCCCTCTCACAGCAGCACAAAGTAAAACATTTATTATAATCAGGCATTCCCAGAGCAGGTGCACAACAGAGATGTTCTCTCAGCTCTGTGAAGGCATGTATGCAATTGTCATCCAATGGTACCAGATCAGACACATCTTTGTGTGTCAGCCTTTGTAAAGGCTTGGCCAAAAGGGAAAAGTTTGAAATCCACTGGCGACAGCAGCCAACCATTCTCAGGCACACCCTGACTTCTTTCTGAGCCTTTGGAAGATTGATTTTCATAATTGCTGAGATTCTTTTTTTGTGACACCTTTCGTGCACCTTTCTCAATGTGATGTCCTAAATACAAGACTTCTTTCTTTCAGTACTGTAATTTAGTCAGGTAAACTTTAGGTTCATTTTCAGCTAAGTGGTTCAACAGGGTAATTGTATCTCTTCTGCAAGCTTCCTGAGTAATGGATGCCACTATCAGATCTTCAATGCACTAAATCAGGACTGAGTGGTAGTGCATTTTAAGTGACTCCAGATTATCTTTCAAGATCTGATTAAAAATTTAGGAGCTCAGCACCATGCCAAAACACAACTGCCAAACCGAAACGCAAAGAGAAACTGGCTTTCCTCCTGCAAGAATATGGAGAAAAATACTTGGCACAGATCAATCATGGTGAACCACTCGGCTTCACATGGAATTTGAAATAAAATCACTGCTGGATTCAGAACTACATGATAACGAGGAATGACAGTCTCATTTACCTTTCTAAGCTCATGAACTCAGAGGTACTTTCCACTGGGTTTCCGCAATCCCATAATGGGAGAGTTACATGGACTTCCCACTGTTTTAAAATTCCCTGTTCTATCATGGACTCGATCACTGGGGTAATTCCTGCAATTATTTTGGGTGTTCATGATATATTGTGGTTTCCTTGAATACACACCATTCGGTTTCTCAGTTATCCTGACTGGCTGAACTCCTTTAATAAGTCCTAGCTTCTGTCCTGAAAAGTCCCACACTTCAGGAGACAGTGTCTTTCAAATCTGCTGGTAAATCATTACAGGTGAACATAGCGTATAATGTGACACTTGGGGTTTGATTCACAATTTTAAATGCTGCATCCTCATCATTTGCATGGATCTCAATTCCTCTTGATGTACAGCAAATGGAGCAGTTCAACTTGCATAGCAAGTCGTGTTCAAGCAAACTCATGGGACTCGAATCACACACTACAAATTGGTGCTCATCCTTGAATTAACCTATCTTCAAAGGGACAGCTTCTATCACAGTGTTGGGTAGTTGCTGATTTGCGACTCCTGCAACTTGAATTTCCTTTTCTGAAAGGGGCAAGTTTGGTACTTCTGCTAGTCTTACAGTAGAGTGAGTAATTCCTGTACCAACTAGAAAGGACACATGGTGACAATTCACATCACCATCTACATAGGGACCACGTTGATTCACTTCTAAGGATATGCCAAGTATGCACTCCTCTTCTTGCTTCAGATACCGTAATTTGAGTCTGAAAACTTCTCATTCTCTCAGATCAATCAAGGGAAACCGAGTTGTCAACTGGTCTGAATTTACATTTGTGACCTGGTTTAAATTTTGTCAAGAAACATTTGACTGTTGTTGGGGAATCAGAGCTTGTGAAACCTCCATCTGTTGTCTTTGGGACACATTTGAATTCTGAATATTGGGTCTCTGTACTCTCTGCATTTGAGCCTGAATATTTCTCTGTGTTTGCACAAATCCATCATTCTGAATTTGATCATTATTCACATTAAGGGGACACTCCCTCTTCCAATGGCCCAATTTGTTGCACATGTGACACAGATTTGTTCTCTTCAAAGTCGTCACATCCATCCTACAATCAGACCTGAAGCAACACATTGTCCTTTGCTTTGCTGCTGATAACAATTATTTCCCTGCATCACCTGGGCTCCCTGTTGATACACTCACTGCATTCCACCAATATTCCCTACAAACTGTGGATTCTGGTTCTTTGTGTAGCTTTCATTTGTATCACCATTAGCTTCTCTTTTAACTTTCTGATTTAAATCCAATTAGTCACAGCAGTATGACGCATATCATAGGATATTGTCAATCGGTTTGTTCTGCCAAACATGGTATTTACTTCTGGCTTTGATCTCTGAACAATTCTGAACACAAAATGACCCACATCTTTCGCTTCTATATTTTCAGTAACACTGAAATATTTGAAAGCCTGCAACTATTTCTCATAATATGAATGTATTGACTCCTTGGACTCGAGCCATTCTGCCAACTTACAGCTAATCAATTTCTTTGGGGGATGCTTTGTCTTTCAAAAATCCAATTACCTTCTGATACGTCTTCATTACCTTTTCCGACGGTACATTCATCACTGGATCTCTTGGAGGTTCACTGTCAGGCAAATAGACAAAAACTTTACATTCAGTCCACAAATCACTTGGTACCAGAATATCAATTCAAACTGTCCCACAAACATTTGGAAAGTTTCACAAATCTTTCAGTCTGCCTGTACCATTCTGCTGGATTCTCTCTAAATTGCGGGAAATCATTTTTGAATGACAAAATATCACTTCTACTCAAAGATACAAAAACGTGCCTCCATCAGGAACTTCTCTCATGGGATGCATCTCTACATTTCCCTCACTCTGACCTTTTTCAGAGAGAGGCAGTACTGTTCTCACTTTCTTCTGATCTCTTTTCTTTGCTTGTCGTCCTTCCCACTTGTCCTAAACCACCTCATTTTTGGATGTAACAAATTAGTTCTTTAATCTTCAATCTTATTCCTGGGGGTCTCATGTTCATGATATCCCTGCCACTAAATTCTAAATGATAGCTCCTTTTTAAAGGCTTCCATTTTTCTAAACTACCTCATATTTCCAGGCTAATTCAGCTAGTCTTTCATAAGTTTGTCCTACACGTTTTGTAATGTCCTTGCATATGAATCACAATTTGTCCTCTCTGTAGGTGTCTAATGGACAGTATCTAGGTTTCTCAGTATCCGCTCATTTAATTCTACTTTCAATCTGGGCACGTGTAATGGTATTTCTCCCTCTGGTCTTCCACTGCAATTTGTGTTTCCTTCTTTTGCACCTGCAGGACTCAAGTTATTGCTTCTCCTCTTGAAACCCTTAAATTTGCCTGATCTGGGGTATGCACAATAGACATGTCTTCTTAAGTGTTAAAGGGCACTATAAACAATGTGCATAGCAGGTTCAGATCTGGGCACAAAATATGGTGAGGATCTCTGAGGAAACCTCGCATCAGGAGTAAATTCTGTTTGACTTGTCGTTGGTGTTGGATCTGAAATGCATTTAGGGGTCAATGGTCTCAGAAGTGAAAGAATTATTTCTACCTCTGAACCACTTGGAATAACAAATACCTGAGCACTTGTCAACAAAGGAGCATTTGGAACAACTGGGGTATTTAGAATATTCAAGACATTTGAAATGTCTGTGACATTTGGAACATTTAATGCATGCGCATTATTTGCTTTCATACCCGGATCATATAAATGAACACTAGGACCTATTGCCACTGGAACTGTTAATGCGTCTGGATTAGCAAAATGTATAAAATTCGGTTGCATTGTCATCCCTACGCTCTGTCCTGTCCAATTCAGATTGAAATCTTGTCCTGTCTGATTTGAATTAACACTGTGTCACCGGATTTACATTTGGACTCATAGTATCTGATTAGGGCTCAGTAGGCATATGGAAAGTCACCTTTCTTGATGTTTCTCCTGACACTCCTATCTGTTCAGAATTGTATAGGGGGGGTGACAGTTGTATGAAATCATCATCCGAATCACTATCATATGTGTTAACTTTTTTCTCTGTCTCTGCTACCTATTCCTCCTTTTCTGTCTTTTTCTTACTCTTTGGTTTAGTATCTCCTTCTTCATTATTCCATCTTGCCTCTGTAACAGTTCCTATTCCTTTCTTCAATTCTACCCTCATAGTTATCTTTCTGTCTCTGGTGAGCTATGTGTTCCCAAGTATTTAGTGCTTCAAATTGTACTGGTGTAGAAGGTGTTCTCATCTCATATAACATTCACCTCAAATTCTCAATAATTCTCAAATTGAATGTTCCATACCGAGGAAATGCTAATGCACCTTCTTATGTCACTGCTCAAGCCACAAACATACATGAAGACCTACTGTGGACAATACATAATGACCTGGAGTACCTCTGGATGGTGTCTTTATTCCCTCTCTTACTGGGACAAATAAATCACTTTTCATCAAAAGTTTCAATGCTTTGAACAACTTTATTTTCAATCAAATCTCAATAAGTCACAATTTACTTTTCATTCAAATCAGGAAGTAACACTGTTCCCACAATCCTCTTTTTGAAGTTCACAACTAATAGCAGTGCAGCACTCTAAGCGTTAGTCCATCAATACCAGCCCCGCTTCACAGAAATGAACCTATGCCAGCGCTACTCACAATGACGTCAATCTCACTCCTTGCAGCAGCTCACTCTCCTTTACAATTTCTCTCACAATCACTCTTCACGCTAACCTAATGCAAAATAATGCAAGCAAAAACCAACAACAACTAACTACTCCTAAAGAATAGGGTAATCAAACACTTAAAATCAGTACAAAGATATGTTTTTCTGACTATGGCTTTCACAGTTACATAATGAATGAGATGTGACCAGTGGATCTTACTCTGATTGATACAGTTCTTCCATGTGCACTCATGATTCACTAATATCAACAACCCACACTCACTCAAGGAATACTATTGGCAGTGTTGACAATGTCTCACGGCCAGCACCTTATACTGCAGAAAATAAATTAACCCAGTTTCTTCTACACTTGTGCTTTATCCTGGGATCTTAGACCATGATCGACCTGTAAACCAACACAGCTTCCTAGCAGAATGCACCACATGCACACAATACCTTTGAAAACTCCACAAAACACTGCACAACACCACACTTCACTGCAATCTTTAGAAAAGGCAATGTAAGCACAAACCCCATTAATATTCACACATTTGCTGCAAAGGAATGACACTGAAACTCTATAGTCATATGAACCATGGGATCAGAATTTGGTGTGTTTGCACAAACTCATAATGGACACATCACTATGTCTGATTATTCTACCCCTTCGTGGGTGAAACCAGACCTCTGCTACCAGACTTGCAGGAGCATTTCAAGTATGCTCTAAATGAGGTTGATGGGTCTTACCCTAGCTAAGGGGTAAGAGAAAATTAACATCACAATTCAATCAGCGTTTTAAATTTCACAGTATTGCCAATTTGGCCACACAAGGAAAACCCAAGCAGAGAATAAAGTTAAAAGGGTTTTATTACAGACTCAGATTCAGGTTAATCTAGACAATTTTCAAGACAAGACTATAAAGATACAAAATTACTATCAAATGTCCAAGGTATTGGAACAACCAAAGCTTAATTAATAGCCAACAAACTAAACAATGTATCAGTGGAGTACAGAACTTAAGTGTAGGAGGCTGGCTCTCTACAGAGTAAACAAAAATTATGTGCACTGTGCAGAGAGTCCAAGCAACCCGACCTTGGTATCCAAAGGTAAAAAGCAGACCATCTAATGATCTGTTTTTGTGGTAGTGTGGGTGAGCAGTTAGGCTTATCTTGGAGATGTGCTAAACATTTGTTGTACTCACAATAAATGTGGACACACACTCAGAAGAATAACTGAAGATTAATTTACAAAAACACTTCAGATTTTCATAACACTTTTGAGACCAAGAGCATCAAAATCAGGTAAGTACTTTTTATGTTATAATTCTTTGAAGTTTAGAAAATGTTTGGGTTCTGTGCGTAATTATGCACCATAGGAATCAATGGTAAAAACTTTAAAATTGCATATAAAATCAGGCAATGCTCTCACAAGTGTCACCTTTTGTTCCTAGGTCAAGGTCAGTGAGGTGTCACATGGGCCAGCCAGAGAAGTTCGGGCATGTCCCAGTTTTGGCGGAAGCAGTGGCTGAAAGTCAGAGAAGGGGACCACTTGGAAACACACTGCACAGATGGACTTAAAGGTAAATATGGTTCAGGGCTCCAAAAATCTAGTCAACCACTGGCGCGTTTTATTTTATGAGGTCAAGCTATTTTTAGATTCCACTCTACCCTTCTGGCAAGTGGACAAAGAAGAGGTGTTCTGTTCAGTCAGAAACTGAATTAGCAATTAGGATGCCTTTAAATTTAATTCTTGTCACATTTGCTCTGTGTTCAAAGAGAGAGGTCAAAAGTCAGTTTGTCTTCTTGCAATGTAAATACTTTTCCTTGTGACTGCAGAGTTCCAGTTTTGTAAGGTGAACTATCTGACGGATGTGAAATGAAAGGCTTTTGGTATCAGGTGTTTCCTAACACACATTTTTATAACTAAGTCAACTTTACAAACATTTCAAAATATATTTCAGAAGCTGTGAAAGACCATTTTTTGTACTTCTGTGTGATGTGCAAACGATAAATCTTTTCAGAAACCTAATTTTCACAGATTATTGTTGATACACTACATAGTTTTATCAGTAAAGCTGCAAGTTAGTGGGAACGTTTTTGGACATTTCTTGGAAATTTTGGCCCAGATTTAAACTTTTTCACGCAAAACTGCGTTAGCGCAGTTTTGCTTGAAAAAGTAGAGCGCCAGCTAGCGTCATTCCAAGATGCCGGCCAGGCGCCATATTTATGGAATGGCACTAGCCGGCGCTAATTCACGGTTAGTGTCAAAATACATGACGCTAACCGGGTAGGGGAGGTCTAAGGAAAACTGGAGGTTGTGTGTGAAAGAATGGCACCAGTCAGGTTAGAGTAAAATAATAGCGTAATTTTTTTGACACACAACCCCCATGGACATGACTCCTGTCTTCGTAAAGACAGGAGTCATGCCCCCCAGCCCAATGGCCATGCCCAGGGGACTTTTGTCCCCTGGGCATGGCCATTGGGCACAGTGCCATGCAAGGGGGCCCAAGTTAGGCCTCCCCTAAGGCAATTTGAAAACAAATTAAAAATACCTACCTGGACTTACCTAGGATTGGTCCCCCCTCCTTAGGTGTCCTCCAGGTGTTGGTGTGGGTGGGTGGGAGTGTCCCTGGGGGCAGGGAAGGTGGTCTCTGACCATGGAAAAAGACTCACAGGTCGCCTAACGCCTTCCCATACCCAGGCGTTAAATAATGGAGTTACACATGCTTAGCATCATTATTTAAGTCCCTCCTCTTCCTGTGCGTGATTTTTGCACTGGAGGATAAACAAGGCGTTAGGGCCTTTGAGTCATTTTTTGCCCGGGAATGCCTACCTTGCATCTCATTGACGCAAGGTAGTTTTCCGCAGGCAAAAAATATTTAACTGCAATATTTTGGTGCTAGACATGTCTAGCGCCAAAATATAAATATGGAGTTGAATTTGCGGTGGATTTGCGTTAAAGAAATGGCGCAAATCCAGCGCAAACAGAAATATGGGCCTTACTGTCTGTAAATGACAGTGCATCATGCTTTAGTAATATATTTATTAAAAGTGAGTGTTTAAACATAAACTGAGAAACACTCCTGCTCTGATGGCAAAGCTATCAGTAAACTAAGAGGCAAGTCATGCATGGATCATGTGTAACCTATATGTGGGCTATTCTCCTATAAAGAGGATTTTTTGACAGCAGAAATGCTGAACACACATATTTGAAGGTGCACTCATATGTGAGAATGAAGAAAAAGGAGACTGTAAAATACAATATTTGCTTAGGATCACACAATTTGAGACCTGTTTCTGGGTCAAGTACATTACAGTTAGGTCAAGTAGATTATTCAAGCTACTCGACCTGCAGGTTTAGTAAAATGTTTATACTTTTTCGAGGCCTGGTGGGTCCCCTTGGAGTGTAGAGGCTACAAGGGGTTAGGGACCACTAGAGCACAGATGTTTTGTTGATGCAGGGGCCAGGGAGGCCGGGTGCAGCGTGGATAGGTCAACCAGGATTCTTGCGTCTTAGGGGCCTTGGAGCCAGGAGCAAGTCACATGGAGTGTTGCTTGCAGGTCAGCAGGGCTACTTGGGGGGTGGTTCTCTGGTGTACTGAGGCCCCTCGACTGGGGCTTGCCTCTGAGCTTTTGAGAGTCCGGAGTAGACTTTCCTTCTGGTTGTCCGACGTTGGGGGTCCAGGTATTAGAATGTATGAGGCCCTGGAAGTCGCAGTGGTACCAAAGTTGGCACACTGGTAGGTTTTTTCATTTGGGTCCATTGGGTAGATTTTGGTCAGGGTGCTGTGCTCGGTTCATTGGTCAGTGGCCGGTAAGTGAACTGGACATGGCTGTTTTTTTTCTTGCAGGTAGTGATGCCTTTACTCAGAGGGAGGTTCTTGGCACTTTAGTAGAAGGCTGGAGGTGCTCTGGGGTTTCGTAAAGTCCTTCAGTTGTCCAGTCGACCCCTCATATTCAATTGTCGAGTCCTGGGTGCAGCAGGCAGGGTGTGTCACCTTTTTCTTCTTGCAGCAGAGCTTCTGTTTTTGTGCCTCAGGTCTTCTTTGTCGCTGGTCTTATTGTGTTCTTCGAATCTGGTCTGTTGGTCTATGGATGCCTACTAAATACTGCATTTAGTGGGCGTTGGGTGGGTACCTGGTAGTGACCAATGGCCACCTACCTGTGGGAAGGGGTCACATTCCTAATCCTGATAGGGTATTTTCCTGCCATCCAAGATGGAGGAAAATGAAATGGAGTGGTCACCTCACCTGCCACACCAGAGAGGTGGTGCAGGCTGGGGGTGGCTATTCCTCCTACTCTGGCTAAGTTTTCCCGACGGTTTTCGTGCTCAACATGGGCGAGAAACCATTGGGCAGTCATCTACTGCTAGCAGCAGAGACATAAGTCAGATTTCAAAGGTGGTAAGGCCTTTGAAGCTGACGGCTGGTGCAGGGTGCCTGCCTGGGGGAGGAGCTGTAACACCTCCACCTAGGAATGGCTTTGTGTTCTGGCTCCTGAGAGCAAAGACTCTCATCCCATGAGTCAAGACTTTTGTCTGGTGGTGGCAGGATGGCTAAGACCAGTCAGCAACCATGCCAGAGCAGTTAGGTTTTGCAGGGGGCACCTCTAAGATACTAAGTTACAAATCCAACACTGGCATCAGCGTGGGTTTATTATTCGGAGTTGTTTGATAACAAACTAGCCAGTATTCAGAGACCATTATGTAGCTGGGGAACTCGTAATGACCAGTGACCAGCACATGTATTTATTACGGCTTGCCTGTACACTTACTATGTCTTAAGGTTTTGCAAAGGAACAGTAGGGGCATATTTGCTCATGCACCCATATACACCACAATAGATTATAGTGCACCCTGCCTTAGGGCTGTAAGGCCTGCCTGAGGGATGACTTACCAATTCTGCATGTTGTGTTAGTGAACATGGCACTCTTGTTGAGTGCCATGTTGAGTTTGCAACTTTTAAATACACCTGGTCATGCACTTGCAATGGCAGTCTATATGAGGCTGGTGTGGGCCCCTTATAGTGGCACAATTGGTGCTGCAGCTCCGGGGGACCCTCTTCAGTACCCATGCCATAGGTACCAGGAGTACAATTTACCAGGCACTTACAAGGGTGGTTGAAGTGCCAAACATAGTGCAGTTTTGGGGAAATATATCTGGCCCTGGGAACTTGTTTAGCAGGGACCCAGGGCACTTACAGTTTGAAACCACATCATTTTCCACGCAAAAAGTGGGGGACTAACAGTTCAAAAGAGGCCCTTTCTCACAATAAGCACCAGAACTTGATGTTCTGTGAAAAAAACTTTGAGCATTTCTTGAAAGCATGAAGACAATCTAAAGCAATCCAATTTAGTTGATTAAGCAAAGGAAATCCATAAAAGTGACACGTCACTAACTGTCATGTGCTGGGATACAAAACATAGGAACAATAAAAAGTTAAAAGGGAAGGTGTCAGATTTTCAGAAGCTCAGTAAAGAGTCTTCTCATTGGTCAGGAAAAACTATTGAGTCTTGTCTCAGCAGGCATCAGGAAAGTGAGGGGCAAGGGCAAAGAGGTCTATACCTTGCAAACTCCAATAGAAATCTGCTCAAAGTTTGAATGGGGTCTACTGCAAATACAATCAGATAGCGGTAAAGTCCAAAATAAAAGATGATTTGTCCATTAATTACACCACATGGCTCGGCAGGTTTAATTGTCCAATCATAACGCATCATACAACAAGCACCTGCAACATCAGGAAAGATTCCCATTACCGTAATGGGAAGGTATCCATCTTTGCTCTGCGGTACAACTTTGCAGCACTTTGAAACGTTCGTGTTCTCAGTCTTTTAGTTTTCCAACGTCAAGGTTACTTTCTCAGGCTCTCTATGATTAAGACAATATGACGTTTGTTTCCACCTAACATTTTATGGGAATGACATCTGTAGAGGGATGAGATGCTAGCAAAATAAAACAGCTTTTTGACTTACTGAAAGTTAAATGCCTAGCAAATCAATATGGCTACCTACAGCAGAATAGAATTAGAATAGCACACGTTAGTCTTATTAATTAAAGCACATCTGAACATTGCAATTGTAAATTCATTAGTAATAAGCTTTGTCAATATTCATGTTACAGCAAATTGCAGAATAAAATAACCTGTTAATACATTTCAGTAACTAAAATGAGTAACTATAATTTTCAACATTAAAATACGAGTTTTAAAACACCTTTATAGAGAAATTAATTATTGTTTTAGTGAAAACTACTTCTTGACATCATTAGGAAACACGTAAAGCAAATGATTATGCTTACATTAAAAAAGCTATACCGTATCACATTAAATCACTAGTCTACAAGGAATGCCCTTCAATATGGGTTTTCAGTGCACTACTTCACAGTTAACTTATTAGGGCTTCGCACATTATAATGCAAAACTTGTCACGTGTAGCTAATCTCTATGACACAAAAGGTAACAGCCAAATCTCAGCTGCACCAGTAGTGAAGCATAAACTGGAAGTAAATCTCTGACATGGGTTGCCTTAACTTTTTCACATTCAGTGTTCAGAAATCGATCAGTGTGTTTGTCTGTAAAGTTAAGGACGTGAACACAGGGCCCGTTTCAATTACTGTTTTTAATGACTACCGGGTCTGAGATGCTGGTGAGCCCAGTTAACCTGAGCAGACCTATGTTGTCTAGGGCCTTACTAAGAGATGTATAAACTGAGAGATGTCTTTGCTGGTTTTATGAAAGCAGTGTGTCTTGAGGGAAGGTTGTGCTGTGTAAGGGCTTGACTTAGAGGTACATAAAGTGATAGCTTATCTGACTAAAGTCATAATGAGAGCTGCGAATCCTGAGGGATATATATGTTTTTTCATTTCATTTCAACTTTATTTGGTTTATAAGTATAAACCATAAAAGGACACACTACTTAAAATGTTTAAAATATGCAATATGCAGGAGAATCTTATTCGTAATGTAAAATTCCATCATATAAACTGATTGATTGATGAAGGAAACTATAGAGTAACATACTTTGACAACCCCCTTATTGCTCAAACATAAAAAGGAGGTCTATGGCCAATAAAACTCTTTTAATTAATAATGGTTTTAAAAAATGTTTTGTTGAAAGTGCAATAAAATTTACAGAAAAATGCAAAGTGCCGTGTAGACTGCATTGTCTCCCATCACATGGACAGTGTGGTCCTTCTTTACTTCATTTATGCATCTTTGGAAAAACTGCTATGTGACGTACTACATCTAGCCTAAAGTGTGTCAATATATAGCGGTGCCTTGTGTTGTTTATGAAGGACAGATATTGGGGCAGGCATACCACCAACATGATGAAATAGCATATAGCATGTTAGACTGTTGGTTTCTGAGCTTCTATTACTCCTCTCTGCTCCTCTTTGAGATCCAAAAGCAAACATTTAAGTTATTTTTTCTGGAGTGACTGTATAGACTCCAGGTTTTCAAAAAAGAAGGTCAACCAAATGAAATTCAAAACATGTTCAAGGTCAAGACAACCCGTTATAAAATATCCCTAGTGAACAAAATCTCACGATCACATACCAAAGGAGAACAGTCTTTATATGAGTACTATCTCCAAGTATGGAATTCCTAAATTCATGTGGTTAGTAAAGGTTGAAATGGATTGGGGTAGAGATAAGAGTCTTTTTAGGAATATGTTCTCTTGACTTTGAAGAATAGCTATATCGGACATCCCCATATACCCGCCACATTGGTAATAGCAGAGAGGGGTCTGTTGTCTCATTCATTACTCAGTTAACTGGATGACTGCTCTCCTGCTTTGATGCTACTAAATGTTGTATAATCCATCCTTTAGGTCTGCTGCATAAGGCCTACTGAAACCCATATTTAGCTGGCCTTGCACTAAATCTTTGCAGAGTGACTACTTGCACAGGACAAGGCCTCACAGATGTGGTGAAAAGTTTGATATTTTTCTTGCATTCCCAGAGAAAAAAACTATTTTCAGTTCTTTTATTTCATGTTAAGGTAATGGATTAGATTAAGTGTATACTATAGAGATCACTATGCACTTTAAAGGCCACAGTTTTGAGGCACAGGAAGACCGCTTGGTGAGTCAATACACATGCCCCGAGGTCTATTTGTAACCCATAGGGTTTAGGCTTGAATCCCACAGGGGATAAGGAATGGCCTGCTTTTCCAATGTCAATAAAATGACTACTATTGGGTAATAATATTCTATTACAAGTGAGTTTGTGGTGTGCACTGTGCAAATGGTGATTGTTAAGCAAGTTAATACATGCTACAAGGAGGGAGAGATAGAACGTCTTTGTAGAACCTGAACAGTTATTAATGTCCGTTTTCATTCTTTCAGTCATCAACTATTTCATCTTGTTGGGACTCTAAAGGTCCACTGTAGAGGGCACACGCTTGTCTTGAGTTCCTTATTGTGAGCCGAATATTTTGATCCCCCCACATCAGCACACAAGACAATTATCCATGTGCATTGGAGGGAGTGTTTGTAATTGAATGAGACCCAGAGTAGGATTCTGTGGTATAGCAGGGCATACTATGTGCCCCATTTTATGTTCGAGAGTGGCTATCATCAGCTCACCAGGCTGTAGTGGACTCTCAGTGGTAGCAGCAACACCATTTCTAGTGGCAAGGAAGGCCTTTTCACCTGTCCATAGCAAGGAAAGTTGTCAACAGATGTCTCCAACTTTTGTAAATAGATTTACTAATCCCCTGTAACTGGATGTAGGACCTTAGCATTTGTGGAAGATTCATATAGAGCATGCATATAGCACACACTTTGCTATAGCAACCCTGAGTTCCTTTTTCTACCAAATAGCATTTTTCACATTTCACTAGAATCTAAGTTGGAGGATTGGAGAAAGCCCAGACAGAAGATGTGCATTGCAGGACAGCCCTCTAAATACTCCAGGGATCATTTATAGTGGGTCATAATCAAGAGTGGCAAGGAGGGAAAAAAACAAAAGACAGTCCCTCCCTGCCCTTTCCTGCTCCACAGTTCACTGGAAATGCCATCATTTCAGCCTGCAGATGAGTGGGACAGACTGCCCTTCTTTTGTGCCCTTGTGGTAGGTTTCCCCCGCTAAGGAGACTCCCAGCTCCACACCATCCTGCTTACATTTGGTCACAAAGACTTTGGTTGAACCAATCTGAATGGAAGAGGGAAAAGGGGAGAGAATTCAAGACTGTCTGAGTTCCAGCATTGCAATCAATCACCAAGATGCCGATAGGCGCTATACACAGGTGGGCTGTATTATCTGGAAATGAAGCAATGGTGTTGGAAGGGAACCACATCAAAGGAGGGGTCTGCAAGAATGGCTCACAATGCCAAGCAGGGATGGGTGCTTAGCTTGTTTGGGTTTGTGTCTGGACTGCAGAAAGGTCACATGCTGCAAGACCTGTGACCTTCAAGCATGGGGAGTCTACAGTAGCCTCCTGGGCTGGTGGTGGCACTTTGTATGCTCACCTGTGACATACTGCCAATACTGCAACTGCCACACGTACAGTGGCATAGCATAAGCCTCCACAGCCCACACAGTGTGGGGTGCCCTCGAGCTCCAGCGGGCCCCCTCAGCAAAGGTGGTAGGTGGTGGGACAGGCAGAAGGGGGGCACCTCTATGTATTTTGCAGGGCCCCCCTACATTTGCATTATGCCACTGCACACATGCACAAGCCAGTTGAACTGGGGTTAGGTTCCTGCTTCTCACGCTCTGTTGAACATGTCCCACAGAGCTACGTTGCCCATTGACACCACAGGAGCTGCCTGCTATAACCAATGAAGGGCAACATAAAGCTACTGTGTGACCCTGGAAGAACCCAGAAGAAGGGGTCAGAGCCTATACTAGCAAGGGGGTGGAATAAACAATTTATAGAAACCCTCAATGAGGCCAGTGGCCCCACTGAATACTACACATTTTACATCCCTGCAGAGGAGAGAATGCCATAGATGAAACAGTGTCAACGGTACCAGGAGTATTGGGGGTGGTGGCCCTACAGGAACAGCCTGGGGTGTACTCCACAGTAAATCATGAGGAGATGAGTATTTACCAACCTCATTTGTGATTCCATGCTATATTCTGCGCAATTTTATATTGTTGGTAAATTAAATAAAAAAATGCAATTTTTTCTAAATGAAAAGCCTTAACTGGACAGACTTATTGATCTGTATTAGTTGTCTTGTTGAAGCATGGGTCTCTAACCCTACCCCAGCTCTCTGAGTAAGCCTTGGACTTCACATCTTGACTTCCCTGAGACTCCAGTATTAAAAGGGTGTTCTTGGTGCTCATGTTTGAGCTCAATAATGGTGTTATGTCCCAGCTCAATAATGGTGAAAGGCTCTAAATGACACATTCCAAGTAACCCCTGACTACATTGGGACTTCTTATAAAAGTTCCTTCACATCTTTATTTTATACTAACAATCTTTTACTGTACTGTTTATCATAAACACTTGTAGTATAAGTGAGCCACACACAGTTGGGATGACATTTCACCCTTGTTATCAGCTTCAACAGAGAGGGTTATGACTGAATAGACTCTTATTCCTACCCAGCACCAACTCTCCTTAACGGTTATGATTTTCACCACCACTCAGTCTATTGACCAGATCGATTTGTGATTACAGCAACATAGCTTTAATTGTCCATTTACAAGAAAAATACCCACAAAATTGAGAGCAATAATCCCCTGCAAGGAACAGAAGCCTGCATACAAATCCCCTTCACATTCCATGACATAATTGTGTGATGTGAACAAGTTTCTGATATCATCGAGTCTAACCCATAAAAACATCACAGGTTTCCAAAAAACAATCTTTTACACTTTCTTTGCATGAAAGTACTTTTTGTGTTAGTCCTGAGTACTGATATTTAGTCTGATCTCTCTCACCATGCTCCTAATACCCTTGGCCCTATTTAGCCATGACTACATCCACATGGGACAGATAGCCAAGTGGGCTTTTCCTCTCTATAACAATTCAAATGGTGACACCCCTGTAGTAGAAAAAGGAGTAGTACTGTAGCCCCACAACACGTTTTACCCAGCTAACGTAGCTTTTTGTCTCTGCACCATGCCCATTGTATGCACTCCACCTTGTGATTTATTCTTTCATCCAACCATTAGCCTGAGGATGGTACAATGAGATGCATCTGTGCCATATGTACAGATTCTTTAAAAAAGCTCCAAATTCCTCTGCAACAAAGTAGGTCCCATTGTCTGACACTTTTCAGCACACTCTAACAAGCAAATACCTCCTCTAGGAACACTATGACATTCACTGTTGTCTGTATTGCAACAAACCTGATTTCTACTCAGTTGCCTATATAGTCCACCACTATTATGGCAAATATTTGGTGCATGGCAGATTATGAAAGGGTTCACAAATGGTCAATGTTTCTCACCAGATTTTCCAGATGGTCCAGGGCTTTCACTTGCTCTAGCTTGCTGTTGCCACAGTGGTTGCACATATAATAAACCCATGCACATACATATCAATATCTCTATCGATAGAAGACCACAAAAATTCTGCACTTGCTGTCTGTGTAATGAGTGTATATCTGAAATAGCCATCATGTAAAAACTCCAGAACTTTTTCATGTAACCATACCGGTGGTACAAAGCTGCCCTGTCACATCAAAAATCCCAATTTCACACACATTCAGAAATGACTGAATGTGTCCCTCCACATTTTTGCCTTTTGGCCACCCTTTGACCACAAATTCTGCAAACTTTTCATAACCTGCTCGATAACTTCATGCCACTGTATCTCCCAGATCACTCCCATCTCTCCCACCACACATTCAATAACACTCTCTTCATCATCATCTTCATAGTCCACATCTTCATATCATAGCTTGCATTGCCACCTCTTCACTAGCAGGTAACCTTGATAAACAAACTGCCATGGAGCTTTTAAGCCCTGGAATGTATTCCACATTGAAATTATACTGGACTGGTTTAGATGCAATGTGATTCTTCATCCTTCCCCCTTTCAAAGTTATAATTTGTGGTTAGTTTTCAACACAAAAATATTCTCAAATTGCAACTTTTTAATTTTTTTGTTGCTCACCAACAGCTCAGTAACTCCTTTCCTATCATACTCAGGTTCAGGATACATACCACAAGTTTACTTTCACACCTATGATTGTTTTGAGTAATCACTACCCTCAAACCATAAGTGGTTGCACCCGCTGTTGTGCAGCACAGTAATTCTGACATGTATGGTATAAGTGCTTTTGCTGAAAAAAACTTCTCTTTTACCCATATGAACACTTGACACTCATCGTACAAAGTATCATGTTTGTTCTTCACAAACCCTTCGAGATTCTGTTTTTGTCATAAAAATCTGTAAAATATTTTGTGTAGAATTCACACATGCCTTAAACAGACACTGCTTTCTCCTTGTTTAGTGGACACAGCACATGACCAAATGCTCTCACTAACCCCAGTCTTGGTTGAATGATCCCTTCTTTCATTACCACAGTCCCCAAATATCCCAGGTTCTCTCTTTTAAATTCCTTTTGCCTTTTCCCAAGACTCACCCGTTTCTTCATTATCTCCAATATCCATTTTAGGCAGCTTTCATGTTTCTCCGTATTAGGTACATATATGAGTATGTTATCTTGGAACATTTCTGCACCCTTCATTCTTACATAATGTCCTGACATATGGGATCCGCCAATGCTAACCCAAGTGGCATTCTGCAAAACTGGAATGTGCTGCATGAAATAAATGCCATTACGTACCTTTACCCAGGACCACATGAAAATATGCTAATGCCAGATACAGCTTAAAATAGTTTATATTCACCCATACTCTCAATCATATAATCTATGCACAGTAAAGGATGGCTCTCCCTCCAAATATCTCTCTTCAGACTTCTTAAATCCACACATACTTTCAACACACCCTCCTTTTTCTGAGCCAACACCAAAGGACTCAACTACAGAGTGGCGTCAACCATTTGTATTGCACATCTATGTTATCTTTTTCTCTAGTTCCTTCTACTGAATGTACACTGCATTTTGTGCTAAGTAGGAGCAACATGTTGTTATACTTTGAGCCTGTGTTTGAAACCACATATTCTGTCCAACTGTGCCTAAAATGTGCTGGCATACTCTTTATGTAATATAATTTCCTCTTCCTTGGCTCCAGCCATCAAAATCATCTTAAATACTCTTGACAAAACCATTCCAGAATGTTGAGCTCTTTTATCATCACATAGGTCACCCAAAAACGTTTCTTACTTTGCACCACATCCCTGCCTTAAAAAAACTCTCAATTCCATGTTGCTCTCCTCATAAAACTCTGGGGCACGATCAACAAGTTGCAACTTGATATCATCTCTCTTCACCTCAAACAATTCCAGTGTAATCATCAATCAATCAGAGATTTGTGAAGCGTGACTAATCACCCACAGGGCCTCAAGGCACTGTTTGTGGGCGTGCTGCTCAGTCGAAGAACCAGGTCTTGAGGTCCTTCCTGATCTGCCTCAGTGATGCGATCTGCCTGAGCTTGAGAAGTAGCATATTCCATGTCCGGGCTTCCAGGTAGGAGAAGGATCTTCCTTCTGTTGTGTTTTTCCAGATCTTGGGGACGGCTGCAAGGGCTAGCTGGGAGGATCGGACCTGTCTGTTGGGTACGTGGCAAGCGAGGCGGTGGTTGAGGAATGCCGGTCCTATGTTGTGCAGTACCTTGTAGGTGTGGATCAGGAGTTTGTATGTGATGCACTTGTTGACTGGGAGCCAGTGTAGGTCTCTGAGGTGGGAGGAAATGCGGATATGTGGGGGGATGTCCAGGATGAGTCTGGCTGCTGCATTCTGGCCTCTTTGTAGTCTTGATTGTATTTTTTTGGTGATGCCAGCATAGAGTGCGCAGTCGTAGTCAGGTTTACTGGGGACGAGTGTGTGGGTGACTGTCTTTCTCGTGTCTGAGGGGATCTACTTGAAAATCTTCCACAGGAGGCAGAGGGTCTGAAAACATGACGAGGAGACGGCGTTGACTTGGCGGGTCATGGAGCAAGAGGAGTCCAGGATGATGCCCAGGTTGCGTGCGTGGTCCGTGGGGGCTGGGGCGTTTCCCAGAGTTTCAACCACCAGGAATCGTTCCAGGCAGAAGGGTTGGAGCTGCTTACAAGGATCTCTGTATCGTCATTGTTGAGTTTGAGGCAGCTGGCCTCCATCCAGGTGGCGATTTCTGTCATCCCATTGTGGAAATTTCTCTTGCCATTTGCAGAGTCCTCGAACAGAGTGAGGATCAGATGGGTGCCATCGGCATAGGAGACTATGTTTAGCCCGTATTGTTTGATGACCTTGGCAAGCGGGCCTTGTAGATATTGAAGAGTGTTGGGCTGAGTGAAGATCCTTGGGGCACTCTGCAGCATGTGTCTTTGGGTACTGACGTAAACGGCGGTGGTCTGATAATCTGTGTTCTTCCAGGGTGAGGAAGGACCTGATCCAATCCAGTGTTTTATCTCGGGTATCAGTGTCCTGTAGCCTGTTGCAGAGGGTGGATTGGGAGATGGTGTCAAATGCAGTGGAGAGGTCAAGGAGGATGAGTGCGGCCGTGCCTTTGCGGTCCAGTATGATGCGTATGTCATCGGTATGTCGTCGGTGGCTGCTAAGAGTGCAGTTTCAGTGCTGTGGTTGCTTCTGTATCTGTTTTGGGATGGGTCCAGGATATGGTATGTCTCGAGGAATTTGGTGAGTTGCTGGTTGACAGGCTTCTCAGTTACCTTGGCTGGAAAAGGGAGCAGAGAGATGGGTCTGTAGTTCTTCTGCTTCCTAGAGTCGATGGTGACTTTCTTGAGTAGCGGGTTGATTTTGGCGTGCTTCCAGTCTGAGGGGAAGGTGGCAGTCTCGAAGGATTGGTTGATAGTTCAGCAGAGCTCTGGTGCTATGGTGGTGCTGGCCAGGTTGAAGATATGATGAGGGTATGGATCAGAGTGTGCTCCCGAGTGGATGGAGTTCATCAGTCTTTGGGTGTCCTCTTTGGTGATGGGGTCCAGGAATTCAGTATCTGGTGAGGTGCTAGGTCTGTGGTGGTGGGCGGTGTTGGTGGGTTTTGGTTCCTGAAGCCTTCGTAGATATCCTGGATATTTTGGTGAAAGAAGGCGGCAAGGTTGTTGCAGAGGTCTTGGGAGGGAGGGATGAATGAGGTGTCTGTCCTGGTGTTCGTGAACTCTTTGACAATGGTGAAGAGCTCTTTGCTGTTGTGAGTGCTGGTGTTGAGGAGTGCGTGAATGGTGGCTTTTCAGGTGGCTCTGATGTTCTGGTGGTGTGTGGAGACGGCATTCTTGGAGGCTGTGCAGTCTTCGGTTGATTTGCTGATCCTCCATTTCCATTCCAGGCATCTGCAGGAGCGATTGGATTCCTGTAGGTCTGCCATAAACCACTTTGGTGTTTTGCTCTGTTGATATCCTGATGATTTCCTTGGGGGGGCTCATTATAAATTTGCATCTGAATCAATTAATACGTTTAAGGTCACACCTTTCACACATATTTCTGCATAAGGCACTTAATAATCTCAACATAAAAGACAAACACCTTATCATTCATCTCACTTACTTCATGCTCTCCCCCTATTACCCTATAACTTTGGTACTGTCTGGTTTCAGCTAACTGTCCAAACTTGCCCCACGATCTACACATCACATTGTTTTCTGGACACGGTTTTACCCATGCACTTTAAAAGCCATACCTACTTCTAAATCATTTTTTTTTCCATTAAAAATGTTGGTGCATACACCCTCTTTACTATGCTTAGATATTCACAGATTTCTTCTTCCCAGTCTGATGTCTCATCTCGCTGTACAAATATTGTTCCCTTCTTTTCCCCATTTCAACTCTTTTGCTGGCATATAAGTTGGTATGCTCTTGGCAAAACTAATTGTTTCCTCCAATGATAGATCCTTTAGTTTTAATAGTCTTTAATAGTCTTTGCTGCACAACTAACTATTTCATCTTTCATTAATTGGTCAGTGTAATTATCAAACTGATCCGTAAAGATGCTACATACATATGTATAGATTCGCCTCATGGCATAACACCGCTAAACTGAGTGGAATGTCAAAATGTTTTTCCAACCTCTTCACTGTTATCTTATATTGATTCAAAACCTGCTCCATTAAAAAAAATAGGTATAGTAGATGTTTATGAATTGCTTGACCCTCAAGCCCAAACTGAGAAACAATAAACATTTCTTTCTTTCATCTTGATAACTTGTAATCCCAGTGGTTCCTAAGTACCAGTAAATGCATCAAACCATGGCCTCCACATGATGTGTGGGTTTCCTGGTGTTTCCATAAATAGTGGTGGTAGATTCACACTATGCATGTTTCCCTTGTAATTCCACTTCTTGATATCTACTGACCTAGTAAAACGTCAAACCTCAATGAAATAGCAAAATGTTACCCCTAGTTGGTCCCTTTGGTATGCATGCCAAACTGTTTGCACACTGCATGATAATATGAATATTACCTATGCATGATTATTCTTCCTTAGGGTCCTAATCCCTAGAAATGTTATGTGTTGGACACCCTATAATATTAACTTGCCTCACAATTTATTAATGGTATGTGCGTCTGGTGTGTGCATCACTGTAAACCTTTGGTAATCACTGTATGCCTTCAACCATCGATGACATAAACATAATTCAACTAGACTTTTGGGGCTGTATAACAGAAAGTGCCACGGCATGAGTGTCCGCTTTGTGCACCCACTGGGCACTTTGGTATTGCAAAATGGTCCGCAGATGCTTGTGCAGCCCCTTCTGTAAAACTGATAGCACTGGTGCACATGTAGTGCCAGGGCTATCATGAGAGGGCATTTCCTCATTTGCCTGTTGGTGTAGCCCCATGCAAAGTAATGGATTACTTTGCCACTCCACCCATGGTATATTATTGACTAAAGGCAGCCCTCTCGAAGGAAGAAAGTGGGTCCCATGAACCCCCCAGGAATCCCTTTGCAGCTGGCTGCAGTCACTCACTGCACCTGCCTGCAAGGGATCTCTCTCCCCTCTTGAATGGGCAGGCGGTTGGCGCCTGCTGTAATGAATCTCACCTGAGACTTTCTGCAGGAGCGAGACAAGACTACGAGGATATGTTCCCAACTTCCCAAACCCTGGCCGAGAGGCCCAATAATGGTCAAAGCCAGCTCTGGCAGCGGGAGATGAGGGGATGGAAGAGAAGACAATCTGGCGTTTAGGCTGTTCTGGTGAGGAGGCCTTTCTTCAGGGGAATTTCATCCAAGAGTCTCTTCCTAAGGACAAGTACAGGTTTAGTATTTAATTATATTACTTCTCACATCTCTAATCTTCACTCAAATTCTATTAAATGAAGGAATTCCTGAATTTCCCCCTCTCCCTTGGTAGATGGTGATTGTATGGTAATGGACAACTAAGAGATCAAAAACACATCACAGCATAAACCTTCTTATAGACAGGAGATCAATAAATCCTGGGTTTAGTCTCTTCCCATAGCATACCTTTAAATCTGCCAAAACATTTGAATCCTTCTAATAAATTGAGGAGAGACAAAACATAACTAACAACCAAATCAAAAGACAACCTAAACTGTCCACAAATACTAAAATGCATTACATCACGCATAATTGCAGATTGGCATTAATAACTTTAGTATCACAAGATTACCCAACTTTCTCTATGCCAAATCCCTATTATCATGAGTTAAATGCACATAGCATCAGTTTTCTTTTTGTACTTGAATGTAATATAACTTCTTATGTCTTTTCCCCAAAGGTTGTGTGATATGCCATAGTTCAAGAGCGAGAAGATAGGACAAAACCCTGAAGACACTAATAGAACAGAGTTCATGCAGAGTCAAATAAGTAGAGGAGCTTGTATACAGGGAGTGCAGAATTATTAGGCAAATGAGTATTTTGACCACATCATCCTCTTTATGCATGTTGTCTTACTCCAAGCTGTATAGGCTCGAAAGCCTACTACCAATTAAGCATATTAGGTGATGTGCATCTCTGTAATGAGAAGGGGTGTGGTCTAATGACATCAACACCCTATATCAGGTGTGCATAATTATTAGGCAACTTCCTTTCCTTTGGCAAAATGGGTCAAAAGAAGGACTTGACAGGCTCAGAAAAGTAAAAAATAGTGAGATATCTTGCAGAGGGATGCAGCACTCTTAAAATTGCAAAGCTTCTGAAGCGTGATCATCGAACAATCAAGCGTTTCATTCAAAATAGTCAACAGGGTCGCAAGAAGCGTGTGGAAAAACCAAGGCGCAAAATAACTGCCCATGAACTGAGAAAAGTTAAGCGTGCAGCTGCCACGATGCCACTTGCCACCAGTTTGGCCATATTTCAGAGCTGCAACATCACTGGAGTGCCCAAAAGCACAAGGTGTGCAATACTCAGAGACATGGCCAAGGTAAGAAAGGCTGAAAGACAACCACCACTGAACAAGACACACAAGCTGAAACGTCAAGACTGGGCCAAGAAATATCTCAAGACTGATTTTTCTAAGGTTTTATGGACTGATGAAATGAGAGTGAGTCTTGATGGGCCAGATGGATGGGCCCGTGGCTGGATTGGTAAAGGGCAGAGAGCTCCAGTCCGACTCAGACGCCAGCAAGGTGGAGGTGGAGTACTGGTTTGGGCGGGTATCATCAAAGATGAGCTTGTGGGGCCTTTTCGGGTTGGGGATGGAGTCAAGCTCAACTCCCAGTCCTACTGCCAGTTCCTGGAAGACACCTTCTTCAAGCAGTTGTACAGGAAGAAGTCTGCATCCTTCAAGAAAAACATGATTTTCATGCAGGACAATGCTCCATCACACGCGTCCAAGTACTCCACAGCGTGGCTGGCAAGAAAGGGTATAAAAGAAGGAAATCTAATGACATGGCCTCCTTGTTCACCTGATCTGAACCCCATTGAGAACCTGTGGTCCATCATCAAATGTGAGATTTACAAGGAGGGAAACAAGTACACCTCTCTGAACAGTGTCTGGGAGGCTGTGGTTGCTGCTGCACGCAATGTTGATGGTGAACAGATCAAAACACTGACAGAATCCATGGATGGCAGGCTTTTGAGTGTCCTTGCAAAGACAGGTGGCTATATTGGTCACTGATTTGTTTTTGTTTTGTTTTTGAATGTCAGAAATGTATATTTGTGAATGTTGAGATGTTATATTGGTTTCACTGGTAATAATAAATAATTGAAATGGGTATATATATTTTTTTGTTAAGTTGCCTAATAATTATGCACAGTAATAGTCACCTGCACACACAGATATCCCCCTAACATAGCTAAAACTAAAAACAAACTAAAAACTACTTCCAAATATATTCAGCTTTGATATTAATGAGTTTTTTGGGTTCATTGAGAACATGGTTGTTGTTCAATAATACAATTAATCCTCAAAAATACAACTTGCCTAATAATTCTGCACTCTCTGTACAGTAACTCAAGATCATCACACAGTAGTGGGTTACCCAATGAAAATAGTTCAACTATTCTTTTTTCTTTTCTTTTACAGGTACCACTGGATTTTACAACATCAAGCACCCGGACCTCAGCATCTTCCCAAGAACTGCGACAAGCATTAAAAAACACCCAGAGAATGAGATGTGGAAACGAGGCTGCATAGGGCACAGAATGAGAATTCAGATAGCAATTCCGACTAACAGGTAAGCCACAAGACTGGAGTAAGTGCATGCATGTAGGGGTTGGGAACCAAGAAAACACTAGAATGGCAAGCGGTTTGCCTAGGAGGGTAGAGTGCATCTCATAGACTGCATGCGCCACCTCTTGGCATACCAGGCAGGTGCCCCCCAGAGCAGTGCAACTTTGCAGCTGCCCTGAGGGCAGTGCATTCACCATAATAGGGCACACTTTCCCTGTTTGGGTCCGGCACACCTGTTTTAAGGTGAGAGGTTGCACAAATAGGGAACGTGCTCCCCTTTGGCATTATAGGCCCTGGTGTGAGCATCACTGACATTCAATTGTCATATATGATGTGTTTCAAAAAATAGGAAGTCAAAAGTTCCAGTCTCGCACTCATACCACAAGACACTGGCTCCACAATGATCCTGTGACAACTGCCAAACACAAACTGCTTTGGGAACTGAGACTCTGACTTCACTTTCCTTTTATAAGCTCTCAATCCAAGATGACCGTTGTGCCCAAAATCCCACTTTTCTTTGGTTTTAGTTTGGTTGTGGAGTTCAGCACTGTGCGTACCAGCTTTCATCCAAACCTGAATATCCTTACATCTAGCTTTCCAGTTGTGGACAGCTTTTAACACCTTTTAACAAACATCATTTTAACTTGTTATTACCTGCAACTCAATAATTAATAACACTGCTATTTGATGTAATCATGATACCAAACATCCCTCCAGAAGCCAGTAACTGGAATGCTAGGAAAGCAAAAACATGGGGTTCCTCTTCCCCTAGCCTATGAAGTATAGTGAGGGCCAAGAATAGGTAGATGCACAGGGGCTAGTGAACGTTTACTGACAGATCTCTTTTCCTTTCTCCAGACAAGTGAGGCTGAGCAGGGAAGGGAGAATGGTGCATAGCCTCAGAGAAGGCACAGGACTAGCGGAAGGTTCAAAATAGATTCATTTTCTTTTCTCTGGATATTTCAGGCATCACATCTCACAAGTAGACTATCATTACAAACCATTACTCAGAGAAAAAGGGGGGACATTGAAAAAGACATAACAAAAATATTTCAGCCAATGGTATGAAGTAATGTTCCAAAATATTCTCACGTTAAATAAAAGGCAACTCAAGCATAACCTGACTTTGGTGTATTGTCTTTAGAGATTTTCTCACTAATAGGTAAATGTGGGTTTCAATTTTAATATTAAACAAGGGCATGCTACCCATGTGTTTTATGAGAAAAATAAATGCATACATTGTTGTAACATTAAAGTTTTAAAACAGTCTATAACAGCGCTCTCTTAAATTCTGTAAAGTGCAAAGTACATGGAACATCAGAATAACAAAAAGAATAACAAGTCAAAAAAGCAAAATACAAAAGTTTATGAAAGAGGAAATAACGAAAGTGAAAATATATGTAAAAAAAATGAAAGTACTGCAATAAATATTAACCATGCATTAATAATATAGCATAGTAAATTGAAATATTAAAACAAATAATTCTTTAGTAGGATAATAGCATTCATATAAATTTCAGGAAAGTATATGAGGACCCGAAGAATAAAACATTGGGATTAAAGATGAGTCCCCATCAAGGTGGCTTAGGAGCTTCTTGGTAGCATCTTTTACTAAACGGACATGTATTACATGGTGTACATAAAGATGAAGCTAAGAGGGATCATAATACATTTCTTTTAACAGCCAGGTAAGAAAGAAACATACGGTCTATTGTGTCTCCATTTATAACATACACTTTTCCACTATGATTTATTTGATTCATTATTTGCATCTTTCCAAACTGAACAATTTTGCTGACAGTAGGTTTCCCCTCATAACTAAATCTTGCTAGTCCCCAAACTGCTCAATATTAAATTTGAAAATGATGAAGAAACATTTGTTTGGAAAACTGTAAGCTAGATTTGTTAACAGGAGGACCTTGGAAAACATTTGCATTAAAGTACCTTCTAGCAAAAGCATGTCCAACATCTATTACTATGTACTGTTCTCATTTTCTACAATGTACTGAGAGTTAAAAATAGTCAATTACATATGAAATAGTTCATAAGTGGTGCTGGTATTACAAGACATAGTTTGCATCTTAGACCAAATTCTATTCATAGTTCGAACAAACCTCAAAATATTCAATTAATTCTTATACTGAAATTCTACATTAGTTCTATTTATACAGATAATATTTATCAACTACGATCTATGTACAGTAGAGGTTTTAGGGACTTCAGTATATTGATTATTGATAAAGTTTTATTTATACAGATAATATTTTTATTAGTTTTATTTATACAGATAATATTTATGACCTATGATCTATGTACAGTAGAGGTTTGAGGGACTTCAGTATATTGATTATAAGTTACACAATTATAGTTCATACTATCCACAAAAAAATCAGATACATTAAATGAGACTAATTTTGTACACTGGCAATGAAATGTGTCAAAAAGATTAAGGGGGTCCTAAGACTGAGTGAAAGACCAGATGGTACTATGTTTAATAATCTATTTAATCTACAATGTTCCTAACACTTTTCAAATAGTCCAGTGAATAACCTTATTGTTAATCCAAGCTTTACCATTTTACCAAATGTTGTAATTAAGAAATTTGTGTTTTTCCGAAAGTATTTACAATGAACTTGGTTTCAATTGATGACAAGTATTTTTAAAAATATGAAGTAAAAATTAGGTTTTGTAATATATAATGTAATTCATTAAAAGAACATAAAGGCATGGGAGCATTTTCACCTTTTCTATATTTAGCCAAACATGTCTTGTCAACAAATTATGACCATCAATCCAGAGCCTAAAGCAGAAAGCTGAAAGGTAAGCAAAACAATGGGCAAATACCCTCATCTGTTGATTTGTCATGCCACATTGATCCTGCAAAACAAAGAAAATATATTCACCAGTGTAAAGGAGAGGTTATAGATACATCAAAACCTGGTTCTAGTTGAGTTGTTTACTCGAATTTCTGATAAACTGCATTGTAGACCTCTACGATTTTCATATGTTTCTTCATCACATGTACATTAATTTGCGTGGAGTATTTGTCTATACCCATGTATTTGAACACATTTATCCAATTAATCATTGTTGTTCTATCTACAGGTATGCCTTGTGCTTCTATTCTTGTTGGTATTAATTTAATGTGCTACTGTTGTGATCAAAGGAGATTGAGGATAGGTGTGTGGTTCTCATCATCCACATTGTTTTTCCTTATATTTTCTTATATATGACTTTCAGTCATGAACCATGAGTCACAAATCATCTGCTGCATTATAATTTGATGGAGCTCCTCTTATTATCTCTTCTTTTGTGATGTAAAATTGGTGTTGATTGTATTTTCACAATGGCAAAGTTCCATTTCATTTTAAAGTTTAGATTATTGAAATGTATTCTTGGAATGTATTCTGTTATTAGGAATGAAAGTTTAGGATAGTGACTTGTGAAGTCAAGGTCTTGGGAAATCCAGTAAAGATACAAAGAGTATTGTTGCAGTGTTCTAAACTGAAGGCCAACATAGCATTATTGCAAAGAAGTAATTTATCGTATAGTGAATATTTAAAACTTAAGGGGAATTGGGAAAGTGATGTTTTTGTATCCTAGCTATTGGAAGCAAGAATGGTACATTTATACTGTGTAATAAGTATTTAGCCTTTAAAATGACTGAAGAAGAACATGGTGTGGAGCGAAGATGTATCAGAATTAATACTATTCATTTATGTTTTCAATATTTATAGTCATATGTGAGTAAATGTGAAGTTTAGGTATTACATTGATTGTAATCGATGAACTGAACTAATGATAATTTAATTATGAACCAGAAGTAGTTATTAAATCCTGAACACTTTCAATGATATAAACTCCACATTAAAGAAAGTTCCAAATGTTATGCAAATCTCTTTCAAAACAGTAATTTCTGAGAATGCGTTGACCAAGTTGTGAAGAATATGCAACTGAGATATTTGTCAATATATTTTTTTATACTCTGGTACATTTTTCTCAGACTAGCTCTGAGTATATATTTATGAGGAAAATGTAACAGAAAATCTATTGCAGTCTGAGATTGGTACAATTCCGGTTTCAGACCATGCACTAGTTATTTCTGATATTGATTTTGTTCTACCTAATAACATTTCTACTAGATGGAGGCTAAATAGTTACTTGTTAAGGATAATAAAGTCATTTCAACATGTAAGGTCATTTGCTATTGATTTTATGTGAACAATACTTATTCGAGTAGTACTTAGGATACAAATAGGTCAGCTGCCACGCACTTTATGAGTAACCTTGTCTCTAAAAAAAAGAGAGAATTGCTGAAAAAGATTCCCAAGGAATATTTAAAACATTAATACTTTACAACTTATGCCGAAGATTCTCTTCATGAACTTGTGAGGCCAAAACTTGCTTTCTCTAAGAAATCTACTGAGAGAGCAGTTTGATTTTGGATTAAAGTAATGCCAGATGCCATGGAGGTCAAAATGCTTGCTCATTATTTAAACAAAAGGGACAGAAGTAAAAAAGGTAAACTATATTGAATGAAAACAATTGTAGAATTTTTCTTCTCTAGAAATTGCAAAGTACTTCATTAAATTTAAAAAAAGATTGTACCCCTGAAATGGATTCCTTTGCACATGAAAGTAAATATTTATTCTTATCAGTTCAAACAGTTTCATCTAGAAAATATTTGTCTTTAATACAAAATGATATAACCATCAATGACATTTCTCGGGTCATTAGTTCACACTTCAGGGGAAATGTGAAAATCCCCAGGGGCCTATGGGCTTCCTATATATTTTACTTAGAATTCTGCAAAGTTTTTATTTCGAAACTATTTACTTTTTACTTTCATTTTTATTCATAAAAAAATGCTGACAATACCTTCTTAGAAGTTATGCTTGATTAAAAATAGGCATGACTCTACTTTATTTAAATGTTTTACTAAAACTTCTCAGACATTGATTTTAGAGAATTTATATCAAGGCAGTGTATGAAATGGATCAGGAGCCTGTGAGAAACAATTAATTGATCAATTAATTCATTTTGTCATCTTTGTTACTCGCCATCTACTAACTATGATTACATAGTTCCCCTGTGGGTCCATTATAGCCTCCTGGAATTGAAAGGGAACTCCTGTTGTAATCCAAACTCTTTCTAGTGATTTGAACAGTTTGCTGTGTATACGTGACCTCTACACTTTTTACCCAAGTGGAGTACTTCAGCCCTTAGTAAGTTGGTCTCCTGAAGCATGGCAATCTGGACTCTATGCCTATAAGAGTAGGCTTGGGCAAAGCATTAAGCCCCTGCATGTTCCAGGTTACTAATGTTCTATGTAGGGCACCCATCCTGTGTATGGGGCACAGTACTGCTGAGTGCAAATGTCACTCAAACTATATCTAATTGAACCTCTCTAGTAGGGGAATACCCTTCAACCTGCCATGCTCCTGGTGTGCCTGGTCAAATGCCACATGCCAATACAGTTAACTCTAACATCCCTCCCCTAAACAGTACCACCTCCCAAGTCCCTTCCTCAGGACAAGTGCAAAACAATTGAACACAGCATTTGCTCAAGTGTGCTAAGTACACATCTCAGATTTCCATCATTAAACTTACAACCTCCATGTCTAAAAGTTTTGTTCATAAACAGTAAAATGCTTCATCACTGCTTTTCATCACCACAGTCTCAGGTGCTATGTCCATGGATTGTTCTGAAGAGTCTGCCAGCGACGCAGTTTCTTTAGATATTGTCTCATCGTCCCCTCTTATACTGCAATCATCCTGTACCAACAGCTGGGATGTGCAGTTTTCTCTGTTTAGGCATCATTTCTGGTGACTAAAGATCTTCAAAGTCCCTCTGGATATGCCCCTCTCCACCAAGACCTTCCAGGGGGCTCAATCATCAGGGCAAAGATTTGTCTTACCTTTCAAACCAGGTCTAAACCTCTTCTAGACTGTTGAAGAAATGACTCTTTCCCAGAGGTATTGCTTGGACACAATAACCAATTTAACATAACAGCAACCCACCCTTATTTACATTCTTCCTCAGGAAGTGAACGCTGAATGTCTATGTATAAAGGCCTAAGATACTTGTCAGTGTGCTATACTAATTTAAGCTTTTCATGTCAGTAAATTCATTATATGTCACAGACATTTACAAAAAAGATTTTTTCTTATTCATTTCTACCACTCCATGCTGGGTAGATGGCCTCTCCTCCCAATCTGTTCACATCTGCGTAGTCCTAACAGAACCAGAAATGTCTTAAATATTATTATAATAAATATACATTAACTTCCTTTACCTTTACCCAGCCTTAAACCCTAATCACCCTAACCTCCCTTTACCTCTACCCATCAGTAAACCCTATTACCTCCTTTACCACTGTTTACCTCTTACCCACTGCTATCCCTAAACTCACTCTTACCTCCCTTTACCTCCACCCACCCATAAACCCTAAAATCACCCTTACGTTCCTTTACCTCTACCCACCCTTAACCCCTAAGTCAATCTAACCTCCCTTTACCTCTAGCCACCTCTAACTCTTAAAATCACTCTAGCCCTTTACCTCTACCCACCCCTAAAAGCCTCAAATCAACTTTTTAAAAACTTACCTATGTTTTAAAGTACTGCATGGTAAGAGTAGAAATACTTACCTATGTGGTATTTACCTGCGTGGTAATGTATGCAAGGTAATGGATAAGTGGTAAAGGCTGTTTCCCCTCAATTATTATTGTAAAATAATTGCCAAAATACTGGCAGCAAAATTAAATACTTCCTTCAATACCTACTTTGATTGGGTTTGAACAGGTAACATTCAGATAATACTAGACCATTTATGAATATACTAAATAAAACCATTACACCCAAAATTGTCAATGGTGGCTATTATTCTGGATGCAGAAAAAACATTCATATGTGTATGAAGGGCTTTATGTCGATGTCTTTAAAATAACACAGGTTTGGACCTAAATGTATGAATTGGAAAAAGTTGGACATGATGCTAATATAAAATGTCTCAAATATGGAAATAATGAAATTAGTTCTCATAAAATAATTCATGTTATATCACAAGAACTGTGACACAGAGAGGACTAGTCCGGTTTCGGGGGGCAAATTAACCCCTAGAGATGATTTCTGGCTGAGGTAGTAAATGCAAAGAAAGAAAATGTATATAAGGAGAGATGATGTGGTGTAGTAGCTAAACACCATGGATTGGATATGGACTTCACTCCTTGTCCACAATGTGGGGGTCCGGAATACCATATCTCCCTGTGCCTCGCCATCTACCACCACTTGAAGCACTCATATGCAGCCTAAACACTGGCCGTACGTGCTAAATAAGAGCCAGACTTACTAGAATGTATTCACATGGACAATAAACTATCAGAGAGGGTCTGGCCTACCTTTGTAAACCACACCTTGCCACAGTATGCCTGAGTGCTTTCAGTGGTGCGACCTGGCAAAACATAAACATGCAGAGATCTTTACTTGACCATGGATCATCAACAAACCCCAGCATTAAAGATCGCAGACATCCTTGTTGGGCTTTAAGACACAAAGTACCATACTGTGACATCAGTAGATTTCAAGATTTCGTATGAATTTATGAATTGCAAAACATATAAGGAGCAAACAGTTTTATGGATCTGTGGGCTTCTGCAGACTACCTTGTGAACATGGCTAGCATTACTAACAGGTTGTCCTAAGGCCACCTGAACAAGATCAAATTGACGGAAAGAGTAAGGCCCAAATTTATGAAGGGCCTAGCACCAACTATTGCCACATTAACGTCATTTTTTTACGCTAATGTGGCGATAGTGTGGCAAAAACACTGCACCATATTTACAAAGTGGAGCAATGCTTGCATTGTGCCACTTTGTAAACCCTTGCTCCACATGTCTGCGCCAGGCATAATGCATGCAAGGGGGCCGTTTCTCCATTAGGAGGCCAGCACAAATGGTGCAGTGGAATCTAAGAGATTCCACTGCGCCATTTTAGCGGGATTTTTAACTTCTGCACAGAGCAGGCGTTAAAAGTAGGCACACCCTTATTTATAATGACCCTCCGTGTACTTCGCAGGATTAGCGCCATATTTTTTGGTGCTAATCCTGCAAAGTACAAAAATAGCATAAAAAATTATGACGCTATTGTCGCTAACATGCGCCATGGTGCACCACATGTTTAATACGGCGCACACATGGTGGCGTTGGGGGGAGAAGGGGGCCGTATGAAATGTGATGCTACATTACATGTAGCTCCACTTTTCTTAAATCTGGGCCTAAATGTCTGAGTGGTTATTCTTGTCTGTGCACCATTACCGTGAGTGTATACCTAGCTGTATATAACAGACACAAACATTTAGGAAACACAGAGTAAAACAAGACAATGAAAGAAAACTCAAAATACTATTAGTGATATAGGACAAAAGGTGCAGTGAATACGTGGTCAAGAGGGAATAATGTCTAAACAATTATGAAAAATAATTCAACAAGAAAGAAACACATGAAATGACTTGCTCAGGGTGGTCACAAATGGCCAAGAAGAGAAGGCGAGGTTGCAAGGCCTTCTAAATTCACAAACAGCACTATCATGCCATGTCTCTTTCAAACTGCCCCTCCTGATTTATATATTGGCAGTATGATGGACGAAGGTCCGTCAGGTCCTCAGCGTCATGGTCGTGTAGAGACTCCACCATCAATGAAGTGAAGAGCCGAAAAACGTCTGACCCATAACTCCGCCCCCTCCCAGTCACAATGTTGCTTTCCCTCGGCGTTGCCATGGTTGGTACACCTCCCCACCTGACCTGGCAGTTTCCATCTGATAAAAGGGGGTAAACTACCACTACAAACCCCTTGTACTGTTCCAGCCACAATGAACCTGCTTTTGGGAGGTGCTGCATATCTGCTTTTCAATCAGGATTATGACCCACCACGATGGTGCAGTCATAGGGGGTATATGTAGATACATGTATGTAATGTTAGAACTCATCATTATTGTGCTCATAAATATAAGAAACATACTCTGTTGATTTTTTGCTAAATCTCCTCCAGAATCTTTCAAAATAATGGCACAATTGTGATGGCTATAAAGCTATGAAATCTTATATGTAAAAATGAACCATACATTAGATATAGTGCATGTATGTGTAGAGACAGATCATAAAAGAATGATAATTCATGTCTGTGGTGTCGATGTCCATCACCATAAAGGTACTGCATGATAAAAATCAATTGTAGGTGGCAACTTGAACTCACTACTTTAATCAATACATACAAAATCTCCATCTATAAGACTCCTACACCAGTACATTTATGTCACATACACCTGACATTACATGTGCTCAAATGACTATCTCATACAAAGTAGATAACGCAAATGTACACACATATCTGGGTAGTTTATTCTAAGATAGAAATTTTTGTCTATATCAAAATTTCCTTTGGTCTCCTGAATGGTGATCACAAAAAATGCTTTCCTTTAGGTCTCGGGTCATCTTAACATGCCTGTCATATGTAAGTGATATTGTCCCTTTACCTATACAGTTATTTTTTAAATAATATGTTTAATAATTTAGGCTTACACCTTTCTGGCCACCCAATTCAGGATAAAATACCTGAAGGATATCAATATATAGAAATAGAGATGTCATCAAATCATGTGGTCATAAACACATAGGAGGCAAAATGTAAAAGCTAAATATCTTATTATTAGTTAGACATAAAACAACATGATTAGTCAACCCTGCTTATAAAACAAATGTTTATTGTACAATTTGATTGCTGGACACTAGAAGAAATCACAAGTAATGGAGAAAATTAAATTTATTACAAAAGGAGAGTCCTCGCTCACTTACAACATAAATAATGGTAAACAAATACAAACATAAAATCACAAATAAAAAGAAAATCTCAGAAACCGCAGTTCTGCTGCATGTTCCAATATAGGGACATTGCCTTCAAACTCAATGGCACACAGCTGACCTCCTACAAAAATAACATATGTCACTCCATATACATGATGGAATACAGGCACTTCTGTTGCCAATTGAGAGGATGGATGAACCTTTTTTGCAGGGGTTCGGGAGAAGTTTAGGTGATTGGGGAAGACGTAGGAAGGTTAAATGGGTTGGATGAAGGAGGTGTGTGGGAAGCAGAGGGCCTAGGAGCAGTAGTAGTGGTGATGGGTGGGTGTTGTTGTGCAGATGAGTACGTGTCTACTAGTATGGCATTGTGTGGTTGTGCGTTTGGGTGTGTGTTGTGCTGTTTGCCGCAACGTCGGTTAGTGTGATGTCAGTGTAGGTGGTAAATGTTGTGGCTGTTGCGGCTTTGGGTGTGTCCTTTGGGTGTATTTGTTTGGAGGATATTGTGTGCTTGTCTTTTGAGTGGTTTTAGTTTTGCTGATGTATTCTTGTCTGTGGGTGTGGCCTTTTGTGGTGTATGTGTTGAAGATGTGTGCTTGTCTGTGGGTTTATGTTTCTGTGGTGTATGTGTTGCAGATGTTGCATGCTTTACTGTGGATTTGTGTTTCTGTGGTGTTGATGTTTAATGTGATGGTGTTTCTTTTGAAGAACTAGTGTGTTTGAATGACGTGGTGGTGGTGAATGTGGTGGTGGATGTGGTGCTAGTTGTGGTGGTGATGTCTGTGGTTGTGGTTGTTGGTGTGCTGGTGGTTGAGGCTGTGATGGTAGTGTTGGTATGTTTATGGTTTAGTTTGTTGGTATGTTTTGCATGTTTAAGATTAGTGTCTCTGTGAGTGTCTGTGTGTTAGCCATAGTGTGTGAATGTGAGTGTGAATGCAGTGTATCAAAGACAAGCAGAGGTGGTTGGTGGTGTTATGGAGGAGGAGGAGTTGTTACAGAACAGGAACCATCTTGAAGGTGAAGGGGATGGTGGGTAGGAGGCAGTGAAGTCGGAAGAGGATCACAAATGTGCCATGCCCCTTTGTATGGCCACAGTGCACTGTGAATGCCATCCTGGAAGGCCAATAATTGTATCAACTGTTGACTGACCCCTGGAATGGTAACCAACAGTATAGTCTGCCAAACAGAAATATTGTGTAGCATGTCAAGAATCTCCTCAGTCATCACTGCTGGATGGACTAGGGCAGAAGCAGAGATATCTGGGGCAAAAGAGACCCCTGCCCTTTTAGGGGCTAGGTGTTCGCCAAGATAGAGGCGATTAGTAGGGAAGGTGTCGATCTTCTTAGTGATGGTAGTGGATGATGGTATAAGTACAGAAAAAGTGGTTGGGTCCACCACCACTTGGGGCTAGCTAGCCATGGATATCTCTGAGTCAGAGGAGAAGGAGTCCTCCTCCCCAACCCCATCACCCTCAATGCTGCTGAGTTCTTCTGTGTCAATTGTTGAATGTGTAAATTAATTTGCACATATAAGGAAAGGCATGAGGTGCATTGCATTTGTGACTGTTTGACCACACGTGTAGAGGTCACTGTCTTATTTATAACAGTGTCAATAATAGTGATTGAATTATGAACAGTTCTATACTTAACAAAAGCCTTAATATGTTTTTTGTAAAAGAAGTCCTTCTGGAAGGATATGTGCCAAACACAGTCATGAGCCATGGTAAACTTATAGGTGAGCTGGAATTTGCACAAAATATGTTACTTTCATATTGTATCCTTTCACATTTGTCAATGTTATACTTGTATACTTGTTTTGCAAGTATACATTTAAATTGGAACTTGTATTAGTTGTTACGTGCATTTCAGAAGCTTCACCATGTTACACACTATTAGGATCCAGTGGCAGTTCCACTGGATCTATACATCACCTTATAGTAAAAAAGGGAAATCATGGACATGCTTCCATACTGAGGTGAATATTTGGCGAAAATGTGAGTAGTCATCATATGTTTTGAGGACAATCCTATGTTTTTTGATATACACTGCATTCACATTTAGGCATCTGATAGGTTCATGTAACTGAACATCCACTGAGTAAAGTTCACCTTTTTGGAATAAGTGAATACTCAGAAATAGTTATATATATAAACAACACAATCACATATTATATACTTACTTCTCCATAATTAATTCAAACATCAATGTCACTCTCCCACTACATATACTTGACTGATGTAGTTGACCTACAAAAGAAAATGTTGAATCATACAATGGGCCATATTGTGAACAGCATATATACCCACCCTCTTGCTGCTCTCTGGCTTTCAGCTCCCCATCAAGGAGAGGATAGGCCACCAGCAGTATGCATTGGGGTGTCAGGATGTGTCACACCTGCTTCCTCTGCTGGGAGGACTACCCCAGCTGGACCTCTGCCACCATCTTGGTCGAGGGACATGGGTCCTCTCAATGCTGACAGCAGTGCAGGCTACAGCGCCTACTGACCATCCAATGTTCACACTTTAACGGCGATGGCCTTCCACATTTCCATTTTCAGATGAGGCTGACTTAAGATGTGGGAAAAACAAAATATGTACAAAAATGGTTAGATATCTGACCATTTGAACATTTCTAACTTAAAAACATCATTAGATTAGGCATTTACATTTTGAGAGTGGCAAAATAATTGTTCAGAAAACATATGCATTGTCCATTGTTAAACACATAATCATAGCTAGTTAATAAGTTTGGAATAATGCACATAATTATTTTTAGAAAAATGTTATTCTTCATGATCCATGTATCTAGGATGTGCGTATACACATATATCTACTTGTGGATATATGTGTATACATACACCTTATTTAAGTAATGTATGGGTTAGGAATCATATCAGAATCGCAAAGCACCTGCACATCTGACTAACTATTAGAAATTACACTTCGCTCCATGATTTGACATATATAATTTCTCAACATCAAATAACTAGTCCATCAATAAATATGTAAGTTGTTCTCCCGCAGCACGGGACTCTTACCGTCTGACTCGCTGCCCCCAGGGACACAGGGGGCGGCGCTTCGCAGCCCGAAGCCACACCAGACACCTTACTTAGCACTCCTGCAGCGCGGGCCGTGCCCGGGCAAAGCCCAGGCCAAGGGCGGACCCATCTGTGCCCGTCAGAGACCGACTGAGGCTGGGCTGGGCCACCCCCCTTGACCCTGAGGTAGGAACTGGCTTTGGATATATTTCTGTCTCTGCATTGTTGAGCTGTTGTTAGCTTTATAGCTGGAGGATGGGGAGGCGCAAGGGAAAAGGAAGTCCGGCAGTGGGCTCAGTGCAAACCAAAATCCCTAAGCTCCATCAAACTTCTCATACCCTGTCAAATTGTGTAACCAATGAAATTGATACAATGATTGAAGAAGTCGAATCTTTGCTGAAGAAAAAAGAGAAGCGTCCTCGGAAAGGGCCAAAAAGTGTTTCCCTTTCTCCCTTTTTTAAGGCCAGACTGCCTAGTAAGGAAAATATTGTCCCAAACGGCGACGCCTTGTTGGTATAGGTGGCTCAGGGAGAGGGCTTAAATGTAAAGGCCACGGGAAATAGTTCTTCACATCCAACTATAGAGAGTGCTCCATCACGTAGTGTAACAGTTCATGATATTCCTTGTACAAATTGTTTCTTGCCATTGGAGGGTCATGATCAATCCTTTGAACCAAGAAGATCTATTCCAAATTCACAACTTTCTAGTCATCAACCCATTGCAGTGCTCTCCCAGGAGGAAGTGGTTTCTCTCATCACTGACATAAAAGAAGAAGTGAGGGAGCAGAAACAAATAATGATGGAGGTACTTAACATCGTTCGACCTACTATCTTGACGAGGGACATTGTACCAATACAAAAGGAGTAGATGAACTCTACTATCTCTATTCCCCTAAAGCAGAGAAACACTAGGAGTGAGGGCTGCCCCAGCTCACCTGTTAGGTCTGCCCCTGGCAAAAGAGTATCCAGGCCAGTCCAATTATCCCCCTTAGGACCAAGGATCATTCTTGTGTTGTATCTACATCTTGCTTTTGTGCGACTTCACATCAAACCTCCCAATAGTGGTTATCCAATCTACATGTGTAAGGTACCTTCACTATCTCCCAATATACGTGAAGATAGTTCATCATTAAAAAATAAGGTCATCCATTGGATACGGCATGTTAGACAATGTGGTTCTATTGTCCATTCAGATATAATACCTGCCGAAATCTTACAGAGAAGGCATGGCGTTGGGATACTATTAAACTAATGCTATATAGCCTCAAGATGGTAAAAGGCTTGATATCCCTGGAGGCATGTAATGCTTTGCAAAATGGCTCAAATATTTGTTTTAAAGGTTGTTGGCCCGAGAATAGTGCCTTGATGAAGGAAACTCCCACCATCTTGAGCAATTGACTCCAAAATGCGGGAAGTGGGATTCCTGCTCCATCTGAAACGGTGCATCTTATGGCCTCCAAGAGGGAGCACACAAACTCGACTGAGAGGACCAACTCACAGGAGTTAACGCAAATAGATTTTCCCTCAGATACTGACTGACTGCACTTACCTTCAGCCCCCCGGATTAATAACACACTCTCTGTTGCAGACAATCTCCAGTCAGACACTGAACCAGATTTAGAATTGTCTTCCCCTAGGAATCTTGACTTAGCTAACAATCCAAATATGGCAAAAATCTACTAGGAGCCCCACTAGAACCCACATTCTTGAGTTCCCCCAGAGAGATCATATGGGTTCTGGGACTCCAACTCCAGACTTCATGTCATGGAATGTAGATGGAATTCGAAATAAGCTAGGTGATGTTGAATGGGGGCAGTATATTGACAACTTTAACATCTGTTTATTTCAGGAAACTTGGGCTACTTCAAAGTTTTATAGTCAGGTGTACAGCTCTTTCTGCAAGGAGGCTAGTCCGTCCTCTGCTGGAAGAGCAGGCGGGGGACTTATTACATGGATAAAAATCTCTGAGGTGGGTGAAATTAAGGAAATTTATATGGATTTGGTCGACATATTGGCTCTTTCAATACAGTTAAAGCAGGGTCCCTTGCACGTCAATATTTACAATAGACCAGGTCCTTCAAATCAAATGTCCAAAACTATCTGCCTGCTGAATGCCCTTGTGTTGGATTTTCTTTCTTCAAATTTTATTATTGTAGCCGGTGACTTTAATGTGTCCCTAGAGCCGTATTCTCTCTTTTCTGAGATTACGCAGGTAGAGGACTCAATATGGAGAATCCCTCCCTTCTCGTCTTTGAGAAAACAGTCCAAATCCAGCAATAGGGCCTTGCAGGTTATTGATTTCTTGATAAACCACGGTCTTCGCCCAGGAAACGGGCGCTTTCCCTCAGATATGCCAGCAAAACCTTCCTTTTTTAGAGGGTCCTATAGTAGTTTACTTGACGTTGTGCTTATTGATGTGAGGATCTGGCATGTCATTAAAGATCTTAGGTTGGGTAAACAATATAATAGTTACCACTCTCTAATTCTGGTAGCATACGACGGGCGTTTTTTGCGCCAAAAGAGATGCACAACAAAAGTACGAAGGCACGCTTCCCTTAGTGGTGTCAAATAATAAGTGTGCCATAAAATGAGAGTCCTTTACAAGCTAAAATAAATTAGTGGTGAAAATGCACGATTTAGTTTCAACCCACCAATCACCTGTTAGTCTCTGTACATACATACCAAACGAGATTATGGCCTTGCATGCAGATTTGTTTTCTTCTTTGAAAGAGATATTTTTCAGAACAGGGGGAATAAACAACCTAAAGTAGGAATTCACCGCAGGTGGTTTGATAAGACATGTACAGAAGCCAAGCGTAGTCTTTGAAAAGCAATAAAACTTAAAGAGAGATCTATGATAATCTCTGCAAAGCGTGAGTACACATTTGTAACGAAGACCAGCAAAATCCACTAAGAGATAACATGGCAGCAATTACTACTAGCAGCAAAGGATAGCAATTCAAACTGTTTTTGGTCTTTGGTGGCCAAAAAGGGGCAGAATGAGAACCCCAGACCTGATTGCCACATTCCCCCTGAAAATTGGATTGGCCATTTTTCTGAATTGTATAGACAGGAGTCTGTTTTTCATACTGGTAAAGACAGTGTAATAGTGTGTGCTTCTTGCTCTGTAGGCAGTCTTACACTGCATACTCTTAGGGATACTGAGATAGCCACTAAGGTCCAAAAATCAGGAAAGGCACCTGGATTAGATGGAATACCTTTTGATCTGTTTAAATTTGATCTTTACTATTGGGGCCCCAATGTCAACAGAGTGTCAAATGCCGTTCTGGCGGGCGGCAACTACCCCCGCTCTTGGAAAGCAGCAATAATTGTTCCCATCTAAAAAAAGGGAATATGATAGTCCCGGGTATTTACAGACCAATTAGTCTGTTAGATAACCTGCAAAAACTATTTTGCTATCAGGTCCTGAGCAGGCTCAAGGACTGGATAGAGGAAAATTAATCCCCTAGCCACCTTCAGGCGGGCTTTAGGCAGAAGACAAGTACAGTTGACCAGGTCTTCTGCTTCCTTACGATCAAATGGAAGACGGTGGACCTAGATGCAGGGAAACTCTTCTTCACCTTTGTGGATCTCAAATCTGCCTTTGATTGGGTCCCTCACCACAAATTGTGGGAGGTTCTGGACAGAGCTGGAGTCCCAGGATCTCCGCTAAATTTGGTTAAAGAACTGTATTCCGAGAGCTATGCCAGAATAAGGTGGGGAACAAATGGGGAATTAACAAGAGAGATTCCAATCCAAAAGAGGGTGTTAGAATACAGAGCATGAAAACTAGGTTGAAGGTGAATCATTAGGCTATGAGTAGTGAGGAAGTTAAACCCTAGTCACTCAAGGATTTAAATAAAAATGGATCAGGGAGACAGTATAGTAACCTTTAGAGGTAGAAAGTTCTGCAGTGTCATCTTAGATCCACTTTCAGATGACTTCAGCTGTTAGGCAAGACCTCATGTCGACACACAACACACTACACACCCGCCCGATCGAGGTGTCCGCCGTACTGCGGTCCTGTTTTGAATGTTAGTGTGGAGACAAGCGTATCTCCATGAAACTGAAGGGGTCACTTTTAGCGGATGTTCTGAATTCAGCTGTCCACCCCACTACACTGTGTCCTCTAAACATGTTATGTATGCCACATGTCCCTGCAATGGCTTTCACTATGAGCCTTTATACAGAGGCTCAGTTGGCACCCCACGTCTGAACACCTGGGGCGGACAGGCGAGAGTGCTGCAGGCACATGACCTTCTGTGTTCTCATCAAAGCCATGCAAAGAGTTGTTTTCATTCGTGCCAGTCAACTCTGGAATTTCATAAAGTAGAGAAGGCAGGGAAAAGGTATGAAATGCTCAGGGAGTACCTAACACACTTGCAGAGGTTAATTTATTTTATCATCGGCCTGGTAAGTCTAGCTCTTTAACTGCAGTCAACCATTATCACCCACTGCATTACATTAATTACAATGTGCCCGACAGGGTCCAGGCACTCCTGCGAAATAGATCTAAAGCAGGCGTAGCACCTTAAATATTGTTTTTCTTCCCTCATGTTACAGTTAGCTTCCTACTTATTTTTGTTGTAGGTACCCTGTGAACCTTTTATTTAGAATACATTTACAATAGTTTTTCAAAACTGAAGTTTTTTTAAGGCCTGCATGAAAAAATACTGCAGTCACCAGGGATGTGTGTTGGCTCCCACACTCTTTTTATTGTTTATAAATGCTTGTATTTCTTATTTATTTGACTGTGCTAATGATGCTCCCCAAGTAGGTTGGCCCAAGTCCCCATGTTTGTTGTTCGCTGATGACACCTTACTGCTATCGCAAACTGCTTCTGGTCTTGTTAACCTACTCGAGAAGTTTACGGGATTCTGTAGGGAGTATGGTTTACAAATAAATGCCACCAAAACTAAATATATGGTTTTTGGTGATATAAAACACAAAGCGAGGAAACAGATACTGTTGGATGGCAAAACATTAGAAAGAGTGTCCAACTACGAGTACTTGAGAGTCAGGTTGGAGGATTCACACAAATGGCCGGCCCAACTGTTGAAGTGCTCTATGAGTTTGAAACAAAAGTCAGGGGGTATCTTGAGATTTGTTGGCAGATCTCCCAGATTCTCTATCACTCCTGCGATGGAAATATACAAAAGGCAAGTTAGAGGGGGGGGTTATATAGTGCAGAGCAATGGGGTCATGGCAATTTGAAAGATCTAAAGAGAGCAGAGAATTTCTTTATAAAAGCTTTACTAAAAATACCTGTAAGCTCCCCACATTGCCTATTTGAATGGATTTAAATTTATATTCCATCTCAGACATAGCTGCTTTAAGACCATTGCTTTACTGGATTAGGATCTGGTCTACAGATACCCTGATCCCGTATAGAGCATGGCTGAGCACCTTGTTGGGTGCTTCCTCAATCAAAAAAATTGTGTGGTGCAGATACATTAAAAATACTTTTACCAAACTTGAGTTGGGTGTTATTGGTCAGATCCCTCCCATCTGACAAAAAATGCTACGCACATTGTAAAGGATGCATACTGGCTAAGCTTGCAAGTAGAAACGTTAGCAGCAGTTCCTTCTTCTAATATGACAGATAGTTTTTATCAGTAAAGTGCCAATATGAATTCGAGCATTACATGGATTTGATTACATCTCCTTCAGCACGTGCACTTTATATTAGAAATAGAATAGGATCTCTACCAGCACACGCTCTCACTTGCAGGTGGAACCAACCTGAAGGACACACAGACTTATGCCCAATGGGATGTGAAACCATTGAGTGCACTGCCCATGTTCTATTCCATTGTCTTGCCTATTGCAAGCAGAGGGCTCGCTGGATTATACCACTCTGCAGATCCTTGGGCCTTGGGAATCGGCTTCTGGCCCTTAGGAGCTGCGAAACGAACCCTCACTGGACTGTGGCATGCACATTGGCAAAATTTCTGGAGGCAATTTGGCACATTAGAGCAAAAACTTTGAGGGTCAATGTATAATGCATAGTATCAAAGCCTAAAATTGAGCATAAATTTGGGACTGTGAGGTACTGTATTGATGATAAGATACTCGTTGCCTCTATGAGGGTCTGTTTTTATCATTTAGTTTTACATTGAAATTTTGTGGTCTTGTATATATATATTATATTTTTATTTCCATTTTAGACTCCGTTTATGATGTATAATATTAATTTGGATGTTCCATCCCATTATTATGCAGAGGATTATATTCCTGTTCTTTTTACTCTCTATATTTATTAATAGCATTTTGTAAATTGTGCTTTTATGGTATTTTGTACCGAAAGAAAGCTGAATTGAATTGAATTGAATTGAATATGTAAGTATCATAATCATGCACTTCATAACTACTTTATCTTAAAAATTGTTTTTAAATGCTCCCCTTCATAAATGTATACCTATTCCTAGTGGACATTGCCTGTATGTTCTCTACTCTCTGTCAATGTGTATTTAGATTACATGATGTGTGGATAGTATCAGGAACTACTATATTGACACTTGAGAAATATAATTTTTTTTTGCCAGTTTAGTATGCATTCTGCATATGGTTACAACATAAATGGCTTCTGTTAAATCACATTTATGTGAATATGCAAGGTTCCAGAACCAATGCATTCCACGCCAGTATGCAAGTACATAACACATACAACACTGACAGAAATATGTTCTTGACTTGCCTGTTTAAAAAAAAGTCTAATACTCCCCAATAGAAGCAAGTACCAAGTGCAAAGCGAAAATAACGAGGAAAATGCGATATGAAATAACACAAACCACATCTTTTACACAATAAATATGTCATACCTGTTTCTCATAGACATTATCTTTCACATATAGACTATAGGACTATCTGTGAAATCTCAAAATTGTTAGATTAGTCAGAACATTAGTGGTATAATTTGCCTACCTGTTGATGTGGTATCTCATACAGCTGGCTATACTGGGACGGGATCTCAACGGTTAGAATTTCCAATTCATCTAGAGTAAAGTTTGGGGTCTTATCACCAGTACATTCCTCCATGGGCGTCAACAGCTCAGATGGAGCCGCAAAGTCACAGGAGGTCTGAAATGTACCTAATCTAGGAGGCAATTGAGAAGCCATTGGGAAAAAGAACATCACTAAGGTGTGTACATGCGTCAACATATTTCAAAATCATTGGACATTTTTTAAGCATTCGCCCCATGTTAACTAACATGTACAAGACTGACTATTTCCATTTGTCTTGACTCAGGCATCAGGCACTCAAGACTTGAAATGAAAATGCTAGAAAATCCAAACACAACTATGTAGCAACAACTGAAATGTCTACTTTTCTAAAATGGAAACCCATAATTCAATTCCACATATATTTGATATTCATGAACTTGTTATATGTGCAATGGCGGCAGTGGACTGTATATCTACACGGTATGTGGTACAAATTAAATCTCAATTGGTGGATCTCAAATTTGATTATTTAAAAAAAAAAAAATATATACATTTGATAGAAATATTTAATTAAAAACCTTTGCAGCTTCATGCTACATACACATTTCCAGTTTAGGAATACATGTGGCACTCGCAATATATGCTAACTGACTTGTTAACTGTCCATTGAGAGCAATGTTTGTTCTGAGCTTACACACACATATAGGTTGCTATTGTGTTGATATGTGTGTTGTCATGCAAGCTAATGCGCATAGGTTATCATTAAGTCTTCTAATGCAGAAATACTGTATGTGATTTGTTGTGTTTTGTATTTTGTGCAAATTGTCCCTTTATACTTAGGTTTTTACACATTGTCTTTTAGAAACATCCTTTAAACTGAAGACAACAATCTTGCAATGTTGTGTAGACGCCAACCTAGGAGGTTCCATACTTTCCCAGTCCTTGCCACCATGCAAGAGAGAGATCATAAACAAATACCTGCTAAACCGACAGACAATAAAGGATTTATGCCATCAATTTGAACCACTATTCATCATAACACAGAAGCCAACTGCCATCATGAGACCAATTGTGAAGACCAGGGCAGTTCTCTATTTGGCAGCCACTGAATCGTTCCAGCACACAGTATGTGATTGCAATGGAATGTTGAAAGCTACTTTTAGTGGTGTGCTATGGGAACTTGTGGAAGTAATGCTGTGTCACTGTAACAGCTTCAAACAATTCCCAAAGACTGGCATGGAAATAAACAATGTGAATGCTGATTGTTTTGGTTTGGGTGGCATTCCACATACCAGTGGTGCCATTGATGGCACCCACATTACCCTGGTGCCACTGCACAACAGAGAACAAGTTTACCGCAATTGGAAAAACTTTAATTCCATCAATGTACAAGTGGTGTGCCTACCTGATTTGCACATTGCTAGTGTGCGTGCGGTTCCATCCATGATTCTATTGTACTACGCAATAGCAGTATACAACAGCTAATGGCACAATTTGGGAATGCGAGGGCCTGGCTAGTTTGTAAATGTCATATTTCTATATATGTGAAACTGCATTAATATAGTGTTGTAAACAATGCAAACTTCCTACTCTAGTAGACCATGGCTCTTACCATCATTGAAAAATCCACCTACACTAGGGGAAGCCCGCTTCAAGAGGCAAATGGTAGAACCCATTGTCCTGTGAAGTGGGATTTTGGGCTCCTGAAAGTAAGCTTTCAGTGTTGTGATAAGTCCGGAAGAGCCCTCCTCTACTCTACTCCCAATGGCCAATACTCCTTTGTGAGTACATTAACGTTATGTAAAAAGAAATGTTATCCACCTACTATGATTTGCCCACACCTTCATTAATATGTGAGGAACATAACAGTATGTTTTTTTAACATGTATTAAATCAAGATCTCTTTAAGAAAATTTAGAGTGCATTACATTTCTTAAATCGTCTGTTTACACGTTGATCTGTTTGAGTATTTCAGCATGATTACTGACCTAAGACAGATTTTAAATTGATGCTGTCTACTTAGACAACATATTTTCACAAACCACAACTTAAGAAACAACAAATTACATGTAGAGACTGAAAATAGAGTATTCATGGAAACAATGAAATTGTTATTTCAAGTTGTGAACTGCTGAACAAAATAAACTGTGTTTAAACAGTGGTTTCATACACAAATACGATGTACATTATCGCGAGCACAGAATTGACAGCCATGGTGTTTGAGATTTTGAAAGTTCAAGGCTAAACTGTTTTGTGTAAATGTCCATTTCACGATTACTTCTCAAAGGCAAATGCAATATATGAATTGTCCCAAGAGTCAATGTTACAGCTGCACAGGAGAAAATCTCTCACTGGTCCTGACGATCAACCCCTCCCCAGGGTGACCAGTGGCTTAGCAGTTAAAGAGCTTCCTGTGATGGCAATTGGCTCCTGGGATTGCAGGGCCTCCTTTTCTGTGGAAGGAGGTGGTGTCTGGTCCACTGATGTTCGGGGTCCACAGAAAGGGGTAGGTGTTTCCCGTATAGCCCTACATATGCCCCTAAACACATCCTGTACCACCCCTGAAAAGGAGCACATGACAGATATATGCCTCTCCAGGTCATTGTGCTCCTATGCAAACTGCCTAATGTCAACCATAATTTTGTTGTTATCTTTGAGGAGCTTTACCACCTGGCCCATTTGCTCTTCATGCCAAGAGGGTGCTCTAATAATACTGAGACCCACAGTTTCCCCAACAATATGGGTATCAGTGGTTTCATTCTGCTCTGCAAATGCTGCTCTCCCTCAACCCACACTGCCTTATGGCCTTGGAGGAGATGCCACCATCTCACTGGATTTTGGCTCACCTGCAGATGTTGTGGTATCTGATGTGACTGCCAGCATAGGAGCCAGGATTGGGGTGTACAATGACAAAATAGTTATTTGCGATGGGCCACAGGGAGCAGTGCCTAATACTGCATGTTGCTAAGCGGGAGACACAACAAGGGGTGTAGCGTGAGATTCACCCTAGCAGTCTCCCCAAATACACCTGATAGACCTGGTTGCTCCTCATCCAGATCAGGACCAGCAGGAGCAGCATCCTCACTGATACTTTGGTAGGAGTTGGAGGAGTGGATTCATGACCTTCTGCTTTGGGAGCTGGTCCTACAATATGAGGTTACATGATGATCTTTGTTACATCTGTGTATAACGGTTTAAAAATTAGACTAAATAACTGAATTGGCCCAATCGTTATGCTTGCATACAAAATCTAATGTTGGAGCAACATTTTGCTTTACATGTTATTTTAAGGAATATTTAGGGACAGAAAGTTGACTTCAGCATTGGTGATGGCATCAATGTTCAATTTTATCTTCTTCCTCATACATATAAACTCCACAAATAAATGATGTACTTACATGTTCAATTTTGTTCAAAATCACACTTTTCAGTCATGCATCTGCAGCCCTTTCTCTTTTGGAGATCACTTTCTCAACCTGAGTTTACAATATGGATGCAATATTTCCATTTATGCAGCTAACTCATTATAATTTTACAAGCCACAAGACAGAAGCTGCACAACAAAGGAGGCTTATGTGAATTGTTCAAACTCTTACATACCGAAAAGGTCCCCTGGTAGCCATACAGTTTCAAAATGTCAAACCACAGTGACAAGTTACCCACACTAAATTTGATATGTGTTGCAGAGTATGCACATAGGTTATTTACAGATTCAGACATTCTATTCTATTCATTCTATTTATTCCTTTGATTCAGGTCCTGAGGACAGGATGAAGTAAGTAGCACTGTGTACAGGAATCTTCAGAGAGGTTTGACTACAACAGTTATGTCATGAGTTAACAACGTACTTACACTGAAATATTATTATTATTCTTTAGGAGACGTATGATTTGTAGAAGGCATGTGAAAAGAGGTTGAGATGCTTTGCATTAGTTTGCGTATCTGGAGATGATATACTGCTACAGAAAATAGATACTTGTCCTTTGATTTGTTTTAAACATTACACAGGAAGTACATTTTCATGGCAGTTTGGATACCATTCAGAAAAACAAAAATGGTTAATTTGTGTAGAAACTTCATGCTTTTTAAGATAGACTGGCCTATGCAGCGTGTTACCATTAGATGTGCTGTAGCTTTGCTGTATCTTTTACCAAATGCCTATCTTCATTTATTTTATGTTACAAGACACAATTCTAACTTCCTGGAGAATTGAAATATTGGTATTTATTTGCTGTCTACTTTGCTGTGCTTTTATTTATCTATTTGCATTCCATCTGGAATACCTGCAAACCCTTAAATGTGCAAGATCCACTATTCCCTTCCCTCCCATAGCAAGTAGTGCAATGCTCTGGCAGAGTCACCACCAGTCTGCTGGGCAGCCAGGTGTGCTTCGCAGGCCAGAGATGTTACCCTTCCCCGCAAATCATTCCATCGCCTTCTGATTTCCACCTGTGAACGTCTGCTGTTCGACACAGCACTCTCCCTTGAAACCATTCTGTACCACATTTGCCTTTTCTGAGTAATACTTGTATATTGGACAAGAGCTCCAAACAAGTGGGGCTCTACCCTAATGGTCTGATCCACCTTGAATGTCAATTCTGCATCTGTAAATCTGGGGTTTCTCTTCCCAGCCATACTTTACAAATCAAAAGGCTAATATAGTACGTAACAAAAGAACAAAAAATATAACAAGGGGATTTCAAGAAAAGATAGCACAGGAAAAACCAAATGATGTCAGCCCAAAATGGCTATCTGCTGCTGTTTACTTGTGAGAAAGGCAAAGGATCATGGTGTGGCATGGGCTGTGTTTTTATAGTTTGCTCAGCAGGTGTGATTACTTAGAACATTCTTTCAGGTGTGTGACTAGAGCATCCTTCATATACAATGCTATACCACAGAAAAACTGTTCCACAATGTATTTCCTCCAATCGTACTCCACTGCTGGCTCGCACCCCTGACACAGATATATATTTTGCGGGTGGAATCCCGCCACACCAACCCCAATGGAGGGTTTTCACATGGCAGAGGATTATTTGCTTTATTTGTGGTAGTCCTGCTACAACAACGGATCTTCCTCTTCTACAACAGGTGGCGGTTCTTCCATTTTGTATGTAAATTGGACAGCGTTTACTCTGCAAGGCCGGTGGGCAGAATTAAACCTCCATCATGAAAGATGGACAGCCCATCCACCAAGATATAAATCAGGACCTCAGTCTGCTATTCCATCCATTCCCAGACTACCAGTCCCCTCCCCCCTCACATTCTTAGTAGACGAAAATGAATGCTGAACATTCTTAAATGGACACCACTGGGTGTTGTTAATGGCACATTTCTGGTATCTATAATGTATTCTGCTGTGCTGAGGATGTTTTACAAATATACTATAAAATAAATTGCAGTCTGAAAAACTGGGCTTTCGCTTCAAACCCTTTTGTTACAATGAGTTCTTACTGACTTTAAACCACAGCTCAAAGGTCTGGCATGGTCTTCTCCTAAGGCTGTTGAAGAGGCTATTGAAGCACTACAGTTCTTTTTGCTATTCTTCTTGATAGTTCGCTGAATCCATTTAAATGAGCAATAGGCACTGATAATAGGAGTTCATTATGTGTCATCTTTGCAGAAGCTCCTCGGCCTGACATAATCTAGGCTTCTGCGTTCCTTCATGTCGGACTGCAGGCTGATCCACATGAAGGTTCCAAGCATTACTCAAGACCTAGCAGAATGAGGAAACCATGAAGAAATGTGGCATAATGTGCAGGGGGGTCTCCAGGAGCCCAAACCTTTCAGGGGGCCACATTCAGCCCAAGGTCAATGAATATCTGTGAGATAAGGAAGACTCATGGGCCCCTCTTCACATTCTGCAGTGGAGCCCTATCATTTTAGGTTACACCTATGGAGTGATCCCAGAGGTTAGAGAGACCTTTGAAGCCCAGGCCTCCTGATGTAGAACAATCTAACACACATACACTTATATTACATGCAACGATTTTGGACCCACATATCACTCAGGTTCAACAAAAGCTACTAGCATGGCTATTCCTAAGGTTACACTAGCATTACAGGGAGAGGATCTGGCCTAACAGCCAGAGCTTCAGACTTTGGCGTTGGGAACCCAGGTTCGAGCCTTGGCATCAGCTCTACATCCCTCCCAATTAACACTTCTGGATTTCTTTCCTCCTCCATTACTCCAGTCAATCTAAATAACAAACTCTCATGTCCGCGGCTCAAATTAACTCATAATAATACTAAAACTGTACTCATATTTCCAGATACTAATCAATCACTAATTCCTGTTGGGTTCCAGAGTAGCATGCTACTCACCGAAAAGCGCTTCGATGCCTCGTCAGGGGTAGTAAGCGCTATATAAATACTATTACAATACAATACAATACATCTTGTGATTCTGGGCAAATCATTTAATCTCCCTGCACCTACCAAAAATGAATGTATCTTTGTGTAATGTAACTGGTGTTCATGTAAAGCGCTCCAGTACATCTGGGATGAGTTTGTGCTATATAAAACCACAAAAAAAATACATGCTTAGGTTTCAGACAGCAGAGCTATTCCTCACATTTAACAGAACCTACAATGGCAGAAGGGCAGGTTGTGACATCTTACAACTCACAAGTCTGGCACTGAAACATCCCTCAAAATGCATAGTTCTTAAACGGTCAGAAGTATCCTTACAGCTATGTTTTCTGTATTTGTAAAGCGCACTATCACCCTTGAGGGCATCCTGGCGCTATATTCCACACAAAGGGGCATATTTAAGAGCCCCAAGCGCCGTTCTAACACCACACAAGCATCATTTTTTGACACTAATGTGGTGTTAGAAGGCCAAAAACGCCACGTCATATTTACAAAGTGGTGCAATGCATGCATTGTGCCACTTTGTAACCCTCTGTGTTACATTATGCCTGCATGCAATCTAAGAGATTTCCCTGCGCCATTTTTTTCGGCACTTTTAACGCCTGCTGAGAGCAGACGTTAAAAGGTGGCTTCCATTACTTACAGTGGGCCTCTTGGTGCTTTGCAGGATTAGCGTCAGAATTTTTGACGCTAATCCTACAGAGCGCCGCACTATCGTAGAAACTTCAGATGCTAATTCCCTAACTACCGCCATGGTGCACCTTATTTTAAATACGGCGCAAACATGGTGGTGTTAGGGGGACGCCAAGAGGCACAAGAAAAGTGGTGCTGCACTGTGTGCAGCACCACTTTTCTTAAATATGCCCTTTAGGCTTCAGAGAGAGCTACCAATCATGTTACAGAGATCAATCATCTTTCAGGCACTGGAGAACATAGTTATGTCTCTGACTACACAGTCCTTACACTCCAAGGTCTCCGAATGCAAAATAACTACACAGGCTCAGGCTTCGGAAAACAAAATCGTCTTTTACCTTAAGAGCAATCTCACTACCTCAAGACCCTTCAGGTTACAGGCTTATGACAGGTTCAGGCATCTGCCAGCATCTCCCTCCCTCGCATTACAGAGATGTTTCAGGCTCAGGCTTCAAGCAGCATAGTTCTATGAAGTTCTTTCAGGCTTCAGACAGCAAGCTTTTGGCACACATCTCACAGGTATAATTTAAGGAAACTAGCTACCAAAAAGAATTCCTAAATCCCAGAACAGTGGGCTATAAAAAGATCAAAACCGGAGCTGCCATCTAACTTCTAACACAGAAAGAGAGAGAGAGCGGGACTGAGAGAGTGAGACAGAGAGAGAGGGGCAGAAGAGCCATAGAACAGGTGTCAGGAATGTGGGCTTATCTCACACACAGAATACGTACCAGTAATGCAAGCTTTCCCAACACACCAGACTGGCTCAGCACTGGACAAGGACAGCTGCACTGTTCTTCACATACACCAGGCCCAGCACAGGCATCAGAACTGTAGGAACCTTTGATGGCAGTCGGACAATGCAGGGAGCCAGCAGTCAAGCATCCCCCACATAGCAACAGCTAATCAAGACCAACATTCCCTTACCCACAAAGCAGATAGCAGCAGGGCGAGTTTCAGTGACACGCAGACTGATACAACAGGGGCTGTGGCAAAGCAATCTTTTCTACAGAAACCCAAGTGTTGTCCCACAGGAGGCTAAATGCAACCTCACTTCACAGGCAGCAGCAGTTTCAGAGTCCCTAGTATAGGAGGCTGGCCTGGTTTATAGTGGTACCAAGGGGTACTTACACTCTGCACCAGGTCCAGTTATCCCTTATTAGTGTAGAAGAGGTGTCTAGCAGCTTAGGCTGATAGAAAAGGGTAGCTTAGCAGAGCAGCTTAGGCTGAACTAGGAGACATCCAAAGCTCCCACTATACCACTGGTGTCATATGCACAATATCATAAGAAAACACAATACACAAATATACTAAAAATAAAGGTACTTTATTTTTATGACAATTTGCCAAAAGTATCTCAGTGAGTACCCTCAGTATGAGGATAGCAAATATACACAAGATATATGTACACAATACAAAAAATATGCAGTAATAGCAATAGAAAGCAATGCAAGCAATGTATAGTCACAATAGATTGCAATGAGAGCACATAGGTAGAGGGGCAACACAAACCATATACTCTAGAAGTGGAATGCGAACCACGAATGGACCCCAAACCTATGTGAGCTTGTAGAGGGTCGCTGGGACTGTAAGAAAACAGTGAGGGTTAGAAAAATAGCCCACCCCAAGACCCTGAAAAGTAGGTGTAAAGTGCACCTAAGTTCCCCAGAGAGCACAGAAGTCCTGATAGGGGAATTCTGCAAGGAAGACCAACACCAGCAATGCAACAACGATGGATTTCCAGACGAGAGTACCTGTGGAACAAGGGGACCAAGTCCAAGAGTCACACTCAAGTCGGGAGTGGGCAGATGCCCAGGAAATGCCAGCTGTGGGTGCAAAGAAGCTTCCACTGGATGGTAGAAGCTGTGGATTCTGCAAGAACGAAGAGGACTAGGAACTTCCCCTTTGGAGGATGGATGTCCCACGTCGTGAAGAAGCTTGCAGAGGTATTCCCAGGCAGAAAGACCGCAAACAAGCCTTGCTAGCTGCAAGGGTCGCGGTTAGGGTTTTTGGATGCTGCTGTGGCCCAGGAGGGACCAGGATGTCGCCAATTGCGTGAGGAGACAGAGGGGGCGCCCAGCAAGACAAGGAGCCCACTCAGAAGCAAGCAGCATCCGCAGAAGTGCCGGAACAGGCACTACAAAGAAGAGTGAACCGGAGCTCACCCGAAGTCACAAAAGAAGGTCCCACGACGCCGGAGGACAACTCAGGAGGTCGTGCACTGCAGGTTAGAGTGTCGGGGACCCAGGGTTGGCTGTGCACAAAGGAAATCCTGGAAGAGTGCACAGGAGTCGTAGCAGCTGCAAATCACGCGGTACTCAGCAATGCAGTCTAGCGTGGGGAGGCAAGGACTTACCTCCACCAAACTTGAACTGAAGAGTCACTGGGAGAGAGTTGCTGAGTTCCAGGGACCACGCTCGTCGTGCTGAGAGGGGACCCAGAGGACCGGTGATGCAGTCTTTTGGTGCCTGCGGTTGCAGGGGGAAGATTCCGTCGACCCACGGGAGATTTCTTCGGAGCTTCTAGTGCAGAGAGGAGGCAGACTACCCCCACAGCATGTACCACCAGGAAAACAGTCGAGAAGGCGTCCGGATCAGCGATACAAGGTTGCAGTAGTCGTCTTAGCTACTTTGTTGCAGTTTTGCAGGTGTCCAGAGCAGTCAGCAGTCGATTCCTTGGCAGAAGGTGAAGAGAGAGATGCAGAGGAACTCTGATGAGCTCTGGCATTCGTTATCTAAAGAATTTCCCAAAGCAGAGACCCTAAATAGCCAGAAAAGGAGGTGTGGCTACCTAGGAAGGAGGATAGGCTAGCAACACAGGTAAGAGCCTATCAGAAGGAGTCTCTGACGTCACCTGCTGGCCCTGGCCACTCAGAGCAGTCCAGTGTGCCAGCAGCACCTCTGTTTCCAAGATGGCAGAGGTCTGGAGCACACTGGAGGAGCTCTGGGCACCTCCCAGGGGAGGTGCAGGTCAGGGGAGTGGTCACTCCCCTTTCCTTTGTCCAGTTTCGCGCCAGAGCAGGGCTGGGGGATCCCTGAACCGGTGTAGACTGGCTTATGCAGAGATGGGCACCATCTGTGCCCATCAAAGCATTTCCAGAGGCTGGGGGAGGCTACTCCTCCCCAGCCCTGACACCTTTTTCCAAAGGGAGAGGGTGTAACACCCTCTCTCTGAGGAAGTCCTTTGTTCTGCCTTTCTGGGCCAAGCCTGGCTGGACCCCAGGAGGGCAGAAACCTGTCTGAGGGGTTGGCAGCAGCAGCAGCTGCAGTGAAACCCCAGGAAAGGCAGTTTGGCAGTACCCGGGTTCTGTGCTAGAGACCCGGGGGATCATGGAATTGTCTCCCCAATGCCAGAAGGGCATTGGGGTGACAATTCCATGATCTTAGACATGTTACATGGCCATGTTCGGAGTTACCATTGTGACGCTATACATAGGTAGTGACCTATGTATAGTGCACGCGTGTAATGGTGTCCCCGCACTCACAAAGTCCGGGGAATTTGCCCTGAACAATGTGGGGGCACCTTGTCTAGTGCCAGGGTGCCCACACACTAAGTAACTTAGCACCCAACCTTTACCAGGTAAAGGTTAGACATATAGGTGACTTATAAGTTACTTAAGTGCAGTGGTAAATGGCTGTGAAATAACGTGGACGTTATTTCACTCAGGCTGCAGTGGCAGGCCTGTGTAAGAATTGTCAGAGCTCCCGATGGGTGGCAAAGGAAATGCTGCAGCCCATAGGGATCTCTTGGAACCCCAATACCCTGGGTACCTCAGTACCATATACTAGGGAATTATAAGGGTGTTCCAGTATGCCAATGTGAATTGGTGAATTGGTCACTAGCCTGTTAGTGCCAATTTGTAAAGAGAGAGCATAACCACTGAGGTTCTGGTTAGCAGAGCCTCAGTGAGACAGTTAGGCATCACACAGGGAACACATACATATAGGCCACAAACTTATGAGCACTGGGGTCCTGGCTAGCAGGGTCCCAGTGACACATAACAAACATACTGAAAACATAGGGTTTTCACTATGAGCACTGGGCCCTGTCTAGCAGGATCCCAGTGAGACAGTGAAAACACCCTGACATACACTCACAAACAGGCCAAAAGTGGGGGTAGCAAGGCTAGAAAGAGGCTACTTTCTCACACCTAGTGATAGTGCACACACAAAAGCAGACGCACATGCATGCACACACACAAGCACATGCACACCCTCGCAGAGCACACACAAGCACATGCACAGGCGTGCATGCACACACACATATGTGCAATTTGTAAGTGTCCTATCAAACAGAGTAGCCAGGTTCTGTACTAAAATAGGTACGCAGCTCCCGTACATGTTTATGCCTTGTGCATTAAGTACAAGTATGAATGCATGCAGAGAGGTGGGAAAGCCAACAAATTAACAAGGCGACATGAGCTAGAACCGAGCCAAGGGCATTGGCTGGCTCTAAGAGCCTGTGTATGAGCTGAGCCCTGAAAATTTTTCCATGTAAATCATGCAACAAACCTCATATAAGATATCATAAAGTCTCTTTAAAATTCTAAAAACATTATTTCTTTACTAAAACCAGTGCTTAATATGAGCCGGTGGTTTTCAAATTCAATATACATTAAAATGACTAATACCTGCTTCCAAAGCTATTCTTATAGTTTTTTAGGGCCTGGAACAGCCTTGATTGTCACACTTGTAGGAGTGCGATGGTTAGTTTTGGAATAAAGGGGTCCAAATAGATAGCTTCAAACGTTTATTAAGTAGAAAGGATGCAACCTCTGCCAGAACACAACGCAGCCCTCTCAGCCAGCATCCAGTCGCCAACTGACTGGAAGCCTGGCCCACAACAAAGATCCATAGAGATTCACTTTGGTTGCTAGGATACAACACATCTCTCCTTTTTAGGGTCGAGCCTGCGTTAGTAGATAGAAAAAGGCTCGGAGCCCTGTCCATGTTACGTCAGTGTCTTTCATTGGTTCGGGGGTTCGACTTTCAAAATCTGCTTGCTTTCATTAGTGGAAGGCACGCATATGTCATGCCTTTTCCGGTGGTTAGCCCTCCTCGAGCGCAGCGACCAAGTACTGAAAACATGTGAGGCTCGCTGTTTCCCGTCAGGTTTGTGGACTACTTTTTATCTTTGTTTCGCAGCGCGATCTCGCTTGGCAGAAGCCCAGCGCTTTGCATGACATCGACCCTGTTACATAGTTAATTGCACTTTTGCCGGTTACGTACATAATTGCACTTTTGCCAATAGGTTTCACTATGAGTGAACTGTAGCAGCGCGATCGCGCTCTTTTTTGCATTTTTTTTCTACCTGCATACCGTCTTCAACTGTCCGTACGAGTGAACTGTAGCAGCGCGATCGTGCTTTTTTTTCAATTTAATGTGGCAAGAAAAGTCCGGTTGGAAGTTTACAACTGCTAATAGCTTTAACTTGGAGAAATGTGAGACCCTATTGCATTGAAAATGCTTGTTTTTCTTTTACTCACATACTACACACACAAAATATATTGTTAACAAAAATGTCAAAGAACTTCACATTGTTACATACACTGAAAACTTCACATTGTTACCTATGACAAACCTAATATTCACTTGGTCCCAGCTGTAAAGTAACAAATCTGTTCTTTTCTTGCATAAATGAGGGTACTAACTATTTACAAATGTAATCTTTTAGCCACATCTGTCTAGTCGAAATTCGATAACTTCTTTTCGTATTATCATCGTTTATTTTCGTATTATCATCATTAATTCTCGATCTCTCCTCACAACTTATACTATGTTCTAAATCATTACACCGGGTTAATTTCCGTGCATTCCATTTTTTTCCATCGCTCAACCATACATTGTTACCAATCACATCTTCAACCTGTTTCGGCTTGGACCATTTAGACAAACCCTTCCTTTGACTATTCAACAAAAACGTTCTTACCCAATCACCGCATTTAAACTTATGTCTTATGTTCCTCACACAGTCATTGTGCCTTTTCACATACTTGCTTTGATAGTCCCCCTACCTTAACCATGATATCTTCTCTATTTATTTTTTTAACTCTTGATTTATCCATCCATACGGGTGTTAACTTAGTACCCGCCATCCTTCCCTTCAATAGACAAAAAGGAGTCTCTTTGGTGACAGAATGAGGAGTATTATGACAACTCCAAATCATCTCCTTGACAGCCTTTTTACAATCATATCCTTGTTCATCAGCCAATTGAACACTCCCCTTTAAATCTTCTCAAATCTACTTGTCCTGTAAAAAGATCTACTTGTCCCTTTGGTGCCATGTAGTGTGGCGACAAATTATGGCAGCAATCTCATTATGTAAGAGCTCCGATAATAGCCTCTCTGATTATGCCAGGGCTACTACCATAATAGGGCTTGAATACTTGCAGTTTCAATCCCTACTGTAGCAATTTCCTTATTTTGCCACCTTTCTGCAGATCTGCATACTGGGGCTGGAGGAAGCAGTAAGCAATAGTTCCAGGACTGGAATGCCTTTGAGTCTGCAAACCTACTAACCTACATGTTTTAAAGATTTTCACCAGCTTCTCTCTAATATTTTCCCATAATAAGAAAGGTTGGACATTTACTCCTGACAATGGCAGAATTAGAACTTCTTCCAGGGTTGGGAAGAAAGTGGCTGGAGGGAAAATCAACTTGCAAATGCTCAATAGATTTTCACATGAGCAAATCTACACATGCGTATTTACCCATGCTAAAATACAGTTCACAAATATTTTATAGGGGTACGACAGATACCATGGGTGCACTTTTGTGACTTTCTTTAAGAATTTGGGGCCACATGTAGGTAGGTTCAGATTTGCGACCTGCAAATTGCTAGTCAGAGCGACTCCCAATTTGCGAGTCGCAAATCCTAATGTAGGATGGTATCCCTGACACCATCTGTGATTCGCAAGGGCTTCGCAAATGTCCACCTCATGAATAATCATGAGGTGGGTCGCAATTTGCGACTCCCTTGCGAATGATGGCCCTCACAGGGATGGTGGTCTGCTGGAGACAGCAGACCACCATGCTGGTGACTGCTTTTCAATAAAGCAGTTGCAGCCCGTTTTCCTTAAAGGAAAACGAGATGCATTACAAAAACGAAAAATGAAACGTTTTCGTTTAATTTTTTCAGAGCAGGCAGTGGTCCGCACGACCACTGCCTGCTCTGAAAAAATGTTTACAATGACATTCACAATGGGGAAGGGGTCCTATGGGGACCCCTTCCCTTTTGCGAAAGTGTAAGCACCCATTTGAAATGGGTGCAAACTGCGATTGGTTTGTCCCCACGCTCGCGGTCACAAAACAATCCTACATTGCACTACGAGTCGCAATTAGGAAGGGAACACCCCTTCCTAATTGCGAGTCGCAAACCCATTTTACGATTCAGTAACCAGGTTACCGAATCGCAAAAATGGGTTTGTGCATCGCAGTGTGCTTTTTGCACGTCGCGAACAGAGAAAGTTGCTGTTTGCGACATGCAAAAAGCTACCTACATGTGGGTCTTGGTCCCTAATTAGGTCTGGTGTTAACAAAGACATTTTGTTTTTATTAGACTTCTATTTCTCTCTCTTTTGGCTGGCTTTACTGTGAGTGATCGCATTCTGCTCTTCTACAAGGAGCATATTGGCACACAAAGTAGTTTTGTTCAGTGTCGGGAACTACAGTGGCAATCAGTGACGCAACGAAACTGGAGGGTGCCCCTTTGCAAAGAACATGGAGGAGCCCCCTCTCCAGACTCACTCAGGAGGTGCTGTGCTGAAGGGGCCCCATGGAGGGCGGCTGCAGGGCCTTTATTATGCCACTGGTGGCAACGTGTGCTTTTAGAGTTAAAAAACTTTTTTTTTTTTTTTTGCCAGTGTTTGTTACAATGTTGAGGGCCTGGTAGCTCCCACAACAATAAAGTGTTACAAAAGCCATGTCAAAACAAGACACGCATTGATGAAACTAAAAGACTTATAAAAATATGTCAGATCAGTTGGCTTTGTCAGTGTTTGTTTATTTTCATGCTGTTGAAAATGGTTACACTGATTTTCGATTAGAAATATTTTTGGGAAATACTAGCATGCATCAACACATTTTACTAAATGACACTTCATTTGCATCTAATCAGAGAGCATTCTGGGAGCATTATACTTAGCCTCATTGCCTAAACTTTTCAAACATGTGTATACACGTTTTTTTTTTTGTACTGGAAGCAACGTCAGTAGTGAAGTGTGACCTTAAAACATTTATTTACAGCACTCACCCTAATAATGAAGGCTTTCAAATAATGAACCATAAATACAAGTTGGAACAGCATTATCTTTTGGAAACATTACCTCAACTGCAGAGAGTTCCACTCTCTGTAAACAAGCAGCCAAAGGGTTTGTGCTGCAGAGGGTTGGGCCTACTTGTCCCAAGGACAAAGTAAACATAAAAACTTGTTGCCCTTGACCCCAAACAAGATGTCCTGGGCATAGGAATTCCACATCCCTGCTTGAGCTCATTACCACTTTGACAGTGATTAAGATTGTAATGATGGATCCTTCAATTCTAAAAATGCTCCTGAATTTTACTATTGTTAGTTCTATTGATAAATTGGTCCGTTAATAATTCATCCTGCAACTGTTTGAATTTACAAGACACAGCCAATGTTCTTAATTCAGATATGTACTGTTCCACGGTTTCACCCGGAATTTGACTCTGGGAAAAAAACTTGTGCCTTTCCACTACTACACTAACTTTCTTACCATAGTTATCCTCCAAAGCTTTTATAGCCTTGCTATATTCATCTCCGTTAGCATTATCTGACACAGAATCATCATCACCCTCAACATTAGAAGATGCATTGCAAACTGTTCTAGGTAAAGTTTTTAAAACTCTTCTCCCTTCAACGCTCAAGTTGTGTCTCAAAATCGTTAACTTCCAAGAAGCATCAAGAGTATTTACCCCCTATCGCCTCGAGATAAGTCTTGAAGGCCTCACGCTAGTCTTCCCAGATCATAGATGGTGTACCAGGGCTTTGTAAAAATTTTGCGGGTGCTAAAATAGACGACATATCCATTGTGACAACCAAACCCCCCCACACAATATTATACTCAGTAATAAACACTTTCAGCGCACTTGGCTAAAACAACTATGCATTGTGTGTAAAATAACTGACTAAAATAAATAAAGGGTGGTCACCGTCGTCATTTCAGCATTCATGTGACATAGTCTCTCCGTGCTCAAAATGTAAATCACACAACTTGCTAATCTGTGTTGTTCTGTTGTGCCTTGTAATGTCGGTGGTCCCAGATCTGTAGGTATACACTCGTTGTTGTACAGACAACGAGCGTCCCAATGCACTCGGCGTCCTCCACCGATGATAATTTTCTGAGTTGACGTCAGTTCATCCGCTCAGCGTCCCTGTTGTCGTAGTAATCAACGTTGCATTCCGCTGTAACAGCGTGCGTCACGCTTGTACTCCACACCGCTCCCCCAATACTCTGCGCGCACAACTCTTGCTGACACGCTCGTGCTTCCACCGTAAGTGCCACTAGCGCATTTAGGGGCATATTTATACTCCGTTTGCGCCGGAATTGCGTCGTTTTTTTTTTACGCAAAACTAACTCCATATTTATACTTTGGCGTTAGACGCGTCTAGCGCCAAAGTCCATGGAGTTAGCGTCATTTTTTAGCGTGGACACCTACTTTGCGTTAATTATATGCAAGGTAGGCGTTCCCGTCTAAAAAATCGACTCCGAGGCATGTGCGTCGGATTTATACTCCCGGGCAAAATTCACGCCTGGGAGTGGGCGGGTAAAAAAAAATTACGTACGTCCGGTTTTGCGCCGTTTTTTTGCGCCTGCAAAAGGCAGGCGTTAAGGGACCTGTGGGCTCTGAAGGAGCCCAGAGGTGCCCTCCCATGCCCCCAGGGACCCCCCCTGTCACCCTTGCCCACCCCAGGAGGACACCCAAGGCTGGAGGGACCCATCCCAGGGACATTAAGGTAAGTTCAGGTAAGTGTTTTTCTTTTTTTTTTTGTGGCATAGGGGGGCCTGATTTGTGCCCCCCTACATGCCACTACGCCCAATGACCATGCCCAGGGGACAGACGTCCCCTGGGCATGGCCATTGGGCAAGGGGGCATGACTCCTGTCTTTGCTAAGACAGGAGTCATTTCTATGGGGGTTGGGAGTGAAAAAAAATGGCGCAAATCGGGTTGAGGCGAAAAAATTTCCCCAACCTGACTCGCCCCATTTCTTGACGCCCAAGCCCCATATCCCCCTACGCCGGCGCTGCCTGGTGTACGTTGTTCTTTTTACCGGCGGCTAACGTCATTCAATAAATACGGCGCCCGTATGGCGTTCAGAATGGCGTTAGCCAGCGCTAATTTTTTTGACGCAAAACTGCGTTAGCGCAGTTTTTCGTCAAAAAGTATAAATATGGGCCTTAGTTTAAATGTACACAATATGCGTCATTGACATAGTCATTGCTCATCGCACTCACCTGGTGCTAAACCATTGATTTGGTGCTCGACTTGATGCACGGCCTGGTGCTCGATTTGTGCTGGCAGTTTTTTTTCTTGACAACTGTGAAATAACACGTAATGAAGAATGTCCGATGACACTGCCCAAATCGCGGTTTCCCTTACCGATATCCCCAGTATTTAAATTATGCACATTTCGATATTCACGCTGGGTTCTCCTCCAGTCCTATGAGCCTTCACTCCGACAGGGGTTGATTTTTTCGAACACCCGAGATTTTCCACCATCCAAAACAACTTGCCTCCTTAAATAAGGTTACGTAGATATTCAGCATCCCATCCTTGTCACCAATCTTGGAATAAAGGGGTCCAAATAGATAGCTTCAAACGTTTATTAAGTAGAAATAATGCAACCCCTGCCAGAACACAACACAGCCCTCTCAGCCACCATCCAGTTGCTAACTGACTGGAATCCTGGCCCACAACAAAGATCCACAGAGATTCACTTTGGTTGCTAGGATAAAACAGTTAGTAGCTGTGATGGTACTGCAATTGACAGCGCTGGCAGGTGCAATGGGTGGTGCAGGTTTAGTGGTCTCCTGATGAACACCCTGGCATTTATGTTTTTTACAAACTAAGCACTGAATAAAACCAACAGCTTGCAAGGACTGAGAGCCCAACTTGGCAAAACTAACCAACCCACCTCAAAAGCAACAACCACTCACCCACCCGACACTTCCCCCAAAAAGCATCTGTCACTCTCAACCAAAACATGCATTGGCAAAGCCAATAGGTCTTGCCTATGCGAGACCTATTGGCTTTGACAATGTGTTTTAGCCATGCTGGGGCAATTTGGAGTGGAGTTAGGTAGATTGGAGTAGGGTAGATTGGGTGGATTATAGTAGGGTGGAATGGAATGGAGTGTGGGTAGATTGGGGTAGTTTGGAGTGAGGTAGATTGGAGTGTATTGTAGGGGAGTGAACTGGGGTGGGTTGGAGGAGTGGGGTAGATTTGAGTGGTGTGGGGAAGATTGGGATGGAGTACATTGGAGTCAGATAGAGTGGGGTAGATTGGCGTAGAGTGAGGTAGCATGGAGTGGAGTAGATTAGAGTGGGGTAGATTGTGGTAGATTGGAGTGGGGTAGATTGGGGTGGAGTGGAGTGGATGAGGGTGAAATAGGGTAGATTGGAGTGGAGTAGGGCAAATTAGGGAAGAATGGAGTGCAGTGGATTGGGTTAAATTGGAGAGGAATGGGGTAGATTGGAGTGGGGTCAAGAGTGTAGAGGCGTAGACTGGAAAATAGTAGGTAAGAGTGGGTGGGATAGTAGATAAGAGTGAGATAGTTTGGGTGGATTATGTTAGGGTAGATTGGAGTGAATTGGGGCAGATTGGAGTGGAGTGAGATTGGAGTGAGGTAGATAGGAGTGAGGTAGTTTGGATTGGGGTGGAATAGGTTGAAGTTTCTTTGGACAGAGTGGTGTGGGGTAGATTGAGATGGAGTGGGTAGACTGGAGTGGAGTACATTGGGTTAGGGTGGGCTAGACTGGAGTGAATCCGAGTAGTTTGGGGTAGACTGGAGTGGGGTAGATTGGAATGGGGTGGATTAGATGTGGTGGATTGGGGTAAGGTGGTTTGGGATGGCATGGGGTAGGGTAGATTACAGTGGGGTGGATTGAAGTGGAGTGGGTTAGATTGGACTGGAGTGGGGTAGATTTGAGAGGTATGTAGTAGTATGGAGTTAAGTGGAGTGGGTTAGGATGGGTGGGGTAGAATGCAGTGTGATAGATTGGCGTAGAGTGGAGTGGGGTAAATTGGGTGGATTGGAGTGAGTAAATTGGAGTGGAGTAGATTGGGGTAGAGTGGCGTGCAATAGAGTTGAGTGGAGTGCGGCGGAGTGGAGTTGGACAGATTGCAGTGGAGTTGAGATTGGAGCGGAGTGACACAGAGTGAGGAATCGTGGAATTTAGTAGGATAGGTCGGAGTGTAGGGTAGAGGGTTGATTAGGGTGGAGTGAGATAGAGTGGGTGTATTAGAGTGGGGTAGATTGGAATGGAGTGGGGTAGATTAGAGTGTGATAAATTGAAGAGGGAAGATTGGAGTAGGGTCGTTTGGAGTGGGGGAGATTAGAGTGGAGTGGGGTGAATTGGACTGGAGTGGGGCAGACCTGAGGAGGTATAGTGGGGTCGGGTAGATTGCACTGCAATGGGGTAGGCAGTCCTGTGCACCTCATTACCCGGCCCATTACTTAAATATAGGAGAGGGAATGCACAACCCCAATCCCAAGGACTTAATAGACCCTGGTGACCTCATCCCTTGGGGTCAAACACCATAAAAAGGGGAAGGGACTACCCCATTTGTTGGGACCAAACACCATGAAAAAGTAGAGGGGGCCATGCAGCCCCCTCACTATCATTATAGCTCATCAGAGAAGTTTAGCTTTGTCCTGACACAAAGGAGCACACAGTACAAGTCAAAACAAAAACCCTTTCGGGGTTAGAGTGGCACATAAATTATCTAAAAATGAAGAGAGAATGCTGGGTAGTTCCCATGTTTAGGTGGAGAGCAGCACCAGTAAGGAGTACCCTGCAACACTAGTGACATTCTAGATTTGCTCACCTCAAATGTCTATTTTTCTAGCAAAGTTTTTAAGCGTAGGATTAGCACAGTGCCATCCACGCCGAGCGAGAAAGGGACAAAGTATTTTGCTGTTTATACAGCAAAAGCTTTACGCATAGGATTGGCACAGTGCTATCCTCGCCGAGCTCTAAAATGACAAAAGCTTCCCACCACTCCAGGCACAGTATTACGCTTTGGATAGGTAAAATACCATTCAAGCCAACATGGAATGAGCAAAAGCAACCCCTGACATGTTTTGCTATCATTATAGTTCAGCAGAGAGGTTTAGCTTTGTCCAGACACAAGGGAACACCCAGTATAAGTCAAAACAAAACCCTTTCAGGGTTAGAGTGACGCATAAATTATCTAAAAAAGAACAGAGAACTCTGGTAGTTCCCAGGTTTAGGTGGAGAGCATCTCCAGTAAGAAGCACCCTGCAACACCTGCAACACTCTAGATTTGCTCACCTCAAATTTGTGTTTTTCTAGCAAGGTTGTTAAGCATAGGATTAGCACAGTGGCATCCACACAGAACTAGAAAGGAACAAAGTATTTTGCCCTTTGTACAGCAAATGCTTTAAGCATAGGATTGGCACAGTGCCACCCTTGCTGAGCTGTAAAATGACAAAAGCCTTTCACCTCTCCAGGCACAGTATTACAGCTTTGGATTGGTAAAATACAATCCAAGCCAACCTGGAAAGAGCAAAAGCAACCCCTGACACATGTTTCACTATCATTATAGCTAATCAGAGAGGTTTAGCTTTGTCCAGACACAAAGGAGCACCCAGTATAAGTCAAAACAAAGCCCTTTTATCATTAGAGTGATGCATAAATTATATGTTAATCCAACCACTGCCACGCATGGCCTTCTGTCGTGCCTGGCAGTGGTTGGCCACAGGGCCTGGCCTGCAACCACGCCCTGGGACCAACCCTTATAACCACCTAACCTTGCGCAGCGCATAGCCTTTGCCCATATGTGGTGTGGTTGGCCACAGGGCCTGGCCTGCAGCCAGTCCCTGCGGCCAACTCCCATAACCACGCAACCCCACACTGCGCACAGCCTTTGGCCATGTGCAGCGGGAGGTGACTGCAGGTCCGCGTGCCCCACCTGTCCCAGCCGATTTCGGCCCAGGGGCCCCATCCACTGGGGCCAGTCTTCTAAAATATTTTTTGAGGGGGAGAGGGCCATGTGGCCCGCCCTAGCCTGGGGCCTTGTGGTAATATATTTATTTTTGTGGAGGCATGGGACCATGTGCCCCCCCTCCCTGGGCTGACTCAGCCCTGGGGACCACATACCCCGGGCCTCGCCTTCTTTTGTTATTGGGAGGAGAGGGGCCACGCAGCCCCCCTTCCCAGGACGATCTCGGCCCTGGGGCCCCAGCCTAAACATTTTATTTTTGGGGGCCAAAGGGGCCGCTGCATCACCCCTTTCTCAGGCCCCGGGGACCTCACCCACCTGGGCCCAGCCATGTCATCTGGGTGGCCCTAGGGTAGCCAGTCAAAATGGTTGGGGACCGCAGGGGATACCTGATAGCACCCACGGTCCCATTTGGCTCTCCACCTCCTGGGGGAGCCAGCACTGCTGTCACAAAGAGGGAGCTGCTAAAGATGCAGCTCCCCCTCTGTGAGAGCAATATTTTCCTCTGTTTCACTGCCTGCATCTCGGTCCCCGCATAATCTAAAGTTTAGCCCCGGGGAGGTGGTGGTCTCCCTGGGACTTTAGAAAGCCCTTGGAGGGGGGCCCGTGTGCCCCCTCTATTTTTATATAATCAGCATGCCCCCGGGACCTAGTCCACCAAGGAGGTAAAATAACAACAAGCACAGCAGACTGCGCTTATTTTTATTTTTATTTTTTATTTTTTTTGGGCAGATCAGCAGATCCACTGCAGGTTTTGCCAAAAATGAAAGAAAATGCTTTTTTGACAGTGCTAGGGGGTTAGGGTATTCCTACCCAGCCCTCTTTTCCTTTTTTTTTTAACGTTCTCTTTTTGGACTCTGCTGAAGCTGACGCCGAGTCTCAAAATGGCTGCCAACATTGGTTGAAGTGTTGCAAGTCAATCAGATCTCAGCATCATACCTCTGGGATCTGCAGAGCCTCTGCATCCCTAGATATACAAATGTGGATTTCCTTTAATTTCTCGAAAACTACTCAATGGATTTACAAACAAAAAGGTTGCCTTTTGGACCTATAGCTACCTATCTGCCAAATTTAGTGTAATTCCGGCCAGGGGTTCAAGCTGTAGTCATGTCTTAAAACACTCCTTGGGAATTAACATGGGGAACACACTTTTTTTGCTCCCCACCCCCTTTTTCATAGCCCCCGCTTGAAGGATCACACTGAAACTTTCCATGTACAACAAAACCCTAGAAAATGTAGGAGGCTGGCCTTCTATGTAGTGTGCCAGGCGAGGCACACTGTGCAGGGGGTCCAGGCAACCCACTTTAGTTTACAGGGGGTAAAAACTAGATCACCTAATGCTCTAATTTTTAAAGTAGCTTGGTCGAGCAGTTAGGCCAGTCTTGGAGAAGTGAAATAACTCGAGACCAATTTATAAAAATACTTCAGACTTTTATGTAATTTCTAAGACCAAGATTATCAAAATTGGTTAAGTACTTTTCAAAATATGAATTTTTGAATTTTTAATAAATATAGGCCCTCATTATGACAATGGTGGTAAAAACTGCCTACTGCTGCGGCGACGGGCGATGAAAGACTGTCGCCGCTACCAGCCTTCTGCCGTATTATGACCACAGCCCGCTTCCTGCCACAAGAATGGCGTAAATGCAGGCAGATGGGGGTAAGGTGGCACTGCCGCCACCAGCAGCGCCACGCCAGTAGACCACTGCTAACCGTATAGTGAGAAATAATATGGCCTGGCGGTGTTCTGCTGGCGGGCGCTGCCGGCGGTAGCAGGGCCCTGTCACATCTCCTGCCGGAGGACCCCCTGAACACAGGTAAGTCGGGTCTCCGACAGGGGAGGGTGCTTTGGGTGTGCTCCAGCCAACCCGCCAATGTCATAATATGGCGGTAAGTACCGCCAACCTGTTGGCAGTACTTACCGCCATACTAACGCCGACCGCCGGGGTCGTAATGAACCCCATAGTTTTTTTGTGTGTAATTAAGCACCATAGAGATAAGTGGATTTAGGCCAGGAACCACTCTGCGCAACGAGCAGCTCCACCGGACTGCCCTCGTGCTGCTGACCCAGCCCTCACTGCTACCGCGAGTTCGAGGCCTCATCCCTGGTGTCTAGTGGTAGGCGTAGTATCGTGTGTAATCTTGTTTTCCTGTATTTTGTGTCTGCTTTATTGTGCCCATTTGCTGTTTTTGCTCCATTTTGCTCCGCTTTGCTCCGTTTTGCCCATTTTGCTTTGCCACTTGTCTCTGCCTTCTTTTCCGGCTCTTGCCAGTTCCCCGTCCCTGCGGCCCTGCGGCCCGCCCCCCTCGCGCCCCCATTCGCCACATCCTCTGCCTTCCAGCTGCTCCTCCCTCCCACCCCCCCTTTTTAATGGCGGCCGCTGCGCACTGCCCAGAGTGACCCCTGGCCTGATTTAGGCCAGGAACCACTCTGCGCAACGAGCAGCTCCACCGGACTGCCCTCATGCTGCTGACCCAGCCCTCACTGCTACCGCGAGTTCGAGGCCTCATCCCTGGTGTCTAGTGGTAGGCGTAGTATCGTGTGTAATCTTGTTTTCCTGTATTTTGTGTCTGCTTTATTGTGCCCATTTGCTGTTTTTGCTCCATTTTGCTCCGCTTTGATCCGTTTTGCCCATTTTGCTTTGCCACTTGTCTCTGCCTTCTTTTCCGGCTCTTGCCAGTTCCCCGTCCCTGCGGCCCTGCGGCCCGCCCCCCTCGCGCCCCCATTCGCCACATCCTCTGCCTTCCAGCTGCTCCTCCCTCCCACCCCCCCTTTTTAATGGCGGCCGCTGCGCACTGCCCAGAGTGACCCCTGGCCTGATTTAGGCCAGGAACCACTCTGCGCAACGAGCAGCTCCACCGGACTGCCCTCATGCTGCTGACCCAGCCCTCACTGCTACCGCGAGTTCGAGGCCTCATCCCTGGTGTCTAGTGGTAGGCGTAGTATCGTGTGTAATCTTGTTTTCCTGTATTTTGTGTCTACTTTATTGTGCACATTTGCTGTTTTTGCTCCATTTTGCTCCGCTTTGATCCGTTTTGCCCATTTTGCTTTGCCACTTGTCTCTGCCTTCTTTTCCGGCTCTTGCCAGTTTCCCCGTCCCTGCCGCTGCGGCCCCTGCGGCTCGCCCCCCTCGCGCCCCCATTTGCCACATCCTCTGCCTCCCAGCTGCTCCACCCCCCCCACCTCCCCTTCTTAATGGCAGCCGCTGCGCGCTGCCCAGAGTGACCCCTGGCCTGATTTAGGCCAGGAACCACTCTGCGCAACGAGCAGCTCCACCGGACTGCACTCGTGCTGCTGACCCCACCCTCGCTGCTGCTGCTAGTTTGAGGCCTCATTCCTGGTGTCTAGTAGTAGGCGTAGTAGCGTGTGTAATCTTGTTTTCCTGTATTTTGTGTCTGTTTTATTGTGCCTATTTGCTGTTTTTGCTCCATTTTGCTCCGCATTGCTCCGTTTTGCCCGTTTTGCCCATTTTGCTTTGCCACTTGTCTCTGCCTTCTTTTCCAGCTCTTGCCGGTTTCCCCGTCCCTGCCGCTGTGTCCCCTGGTGACTGGCTCACCTCCTTCCTCTCCGAAAAAACACAAAGAGTTCCGTTCCAGTCAAAGGCCACCAAGACCATATGCGGAGTCCCCCAGGGATCCTCAATCAGCCCCACCCTCTTCAATATCTACATGGATCCGCTCGCTAAGATCGTCCGACCCCACGACCTCAACATCATTTCCTACACTGACGACACCCAGCTCATCCTCTCCCTTACGAAGAACCCAGCAACTGCCAAGAGCAACCTCCACACCGGACTCCTCGCCATCGCTAACTGGATGACAGCAATCTACCTCAAGCTGAACTCAGAAAAAAACGAGATTATCATCTTCGGACCCAACAAGTCAGCATGGGACAACTCCTGGTGGCTGCCCACCCTGGGGCCGCCCCGACACCCACCACCCACGCACGCAACCTCAGCCTCATACTAGACTCTTGCCTCTCCATGACCCAGCAAGTCAACGTCATCTTGTCCGCATGCTTCAACACCCTTCGTATGCTCCACAAGACCTTCAAGTGGATTCCCATATAAACCAGAAAAACGGTCACCCACGCCCTCGTCAGCAGCAGACTGGACTATGGCAATGCCCTCTAGGTGGGAACCACAGCCAAACTAAAGAGAAAACTCCAGCGCATCCAGAATGCCTCAGCACATCTCATCCTCAACCTCCCTTGCCACTAACACATCTCCGCCCACCTCAGAACCCTACACTGGCTACCCTTCAACAAAAGGATCATCTTCAAAATCCTAATCCACGCTCACAAACCCCTCAACGACACCAGACCGGCCTACCTCAACGAACGACTTAACTTTCACATCCCGACACGCCAGCTCCACTCCACCGACCTCGCCCTCGCAACAGTCCCTGCACCCATCTTGCCGCCAAAACCTGAAACTCCCCTCCCCACCAACCTACGCAAGACCCAGGACCTCCTGTCCTTCAGAAAGCACCTCAAGACCTGGCTCTTTGAGCAGTAGCACCTCCCCCCAGCCCCCGTCTTGAAACCCTAGCGGGGGAGTAGCGCGCTCAACAAATAATTTGATTGATTGATTGATTGTATGGGAATCAAATGAAGGTCACCTGTAAAAATACATATAAAATCGTACAGTTGGTTTACCAAATTCTTGTTTTGCAGGATGGCCGAAGTCATTGATGGGCACACTGTACTAGCTGGAGATGTTCAGACAGCTCCCGGTTCCGGTCTCTGGAACTGGAGCTGGTGAAGGGCCACTGCGGGGGAGCACTTGGACAAGCACTGCACAGGAAGGTTTAAAGATGGTTCCTTTGGGTCCCATTGGAGTGGCGAGGTCACAAAGGGTGGGGAGGGGCCTTTAAGGCACAGCATGTTCTTCGGTGCAAAGCACAGGGCAGCAGGTGTAGAGCAAATCAGCGACCCAGGAGCTGTGCGCAAGGATGCCATCAGGAGCAGGAGGTAAGTTGGTTCAAGGGTCATTTGCAGGATAACAGGTGCACTCTGGTTGGAGGTCCAGGTTGTTCCTGAAGTCTCTTGACTGAGGCCTCCTCCTGGTCTTTTTTCAGCCCCAAGCAGGCTGGTTTGCTTGGTTTCTGACATTGGCTGACCAATACCCAGGGTATTGACACAATTTTACCACTGGAGGGTGCAGTGCCACTAAACTTGGCACACTTGAAGGGTTTGTCCTCGCAGTCGTCAGTGTGTCATTTGGTATAGATATGTTCAGGAGTTAGTGGCTGGTCAGTGAAGTGATGCTCACTGGCTTGCTGGTTTCTTGCAGTTGTAGAGCGGTACCTCCATTCTGGAGGGAGTTCTATGGTGATTTTTTAATCCTGTAGGTCCTCTGGGGTTCTTTAGAGTTTTTCTCATTGTTCAGCAGCTCCTTAGTGGCGATTGTCGGGTCCTGGGTGCAGCAGGCAGGGTTTGGCACCTTTTCTTTGTTAAAGCAGGTACACAGTTCTCATGCATTCGATCTTCTTGGTGCTGGTCTTCTTTTGTCCTTCGAATCTGATTTTCTGGTCTAGGGGTGCCCACTAAATATTGTATTTAATGGGTGTTTTAGGGGGAACCTGGTAGTGACCAATTGGTTATCTACCTTAGGGTGGCTACACCCACTAAGTGACCACTTCCTGTGTGGCAGGGTAATTTCCCTATACCTGGTGGGCTATTTTCCTTCCAGCCAAGATGGATGAAAACGAAATGGAGTGCCCCCCTCACAGGCAACACCTTAGGGGTTGTGCATGCTAGGTGAGGCCACTCTTCAATCAATCAATCAATCGAAGCATTTGTAAAGCACACTACTCACCCGTGAGGGTCTCAAGGTGCTGATGGGGGAGTTGCTACTGATCGAACAGCCAAGTCTTGAGGTGTCTCCTGAAGGTAAGTAGGTCCTGTGTCTGTCGCAGGTGGGTGGGAAGAGTGTTCCACGTCTTGGTAGCGAGGTGGGAGAACAATCTGCCACCTGCGGTCGCTCTGTGAATGCGTGGGACGGTGGCGAGGGCAAGGTCAGAGGAGTGAAGCTGTTGGGTCGGGGTGTGGAAGGAGAGCAGTCTGTTGAGGTATTCTGGTCCAGTGTTGTGCAGTGCCTTGTGAGCATGGGTGAGGAGTCTGAACATGATTCTCTTGTTGACAGAGAGCCAGTGCAGGTCTCTCAGGTGGGCTGTGATGTGGCTGTGGTGAGGGATGTCCAGGATGAGGTGTGCGGAGGGCGTTGCCATAATCCAGTTTGTTGCTTATGAGGGCTTGGGTGACCGTCCTTCTGGTTTCAGTGGGGGATCCATTTATAGATCTTCCAAAGCATGCGGAGGGTGATGAAGTAGGAGGAAGAGACGACGTTGACTTTCAGGGTCGTTGATAGTTATGAGTCCAGGATGAATCCCAGGTTGCGTGCGTTGTCAGTGGGTGTTGGTGCAGTTCCCAGTGTAGCAGGACACCAGGAGTCGTCCCAAGCGGAGGGGGTAGAGCCGAGGTGAGGACCTCAGTTTTGTCAGAATTCAGTTTCAGGCAGCTGTTCTTCATCCATTCGGCGATGGCCTTCATTCCTTCGTGAAGGTTGGTTTTGGTGGTGGCGGGGTCCTTGGTGAGGGAGAGGATCAGCTGGGTATCATCGGCGTATGATGGGATGTTGAGGTTGTGAGATCGGGCGATGTTTGTGAGCTGCGCCGTGTTGTAGACGTGTTGAAGAGGGTCGGGCTGAGGGACGATCACTGGGGTACTCTTCCTACCCTTTGTGTATTTTCCCACTGTTGCTCTAGCCAAAAGTGGGGGTTTGCAATTGGGGAGGCTGTTTGCTGCTAGCAGCAGGCTTGGGAGTGTAGTTTCAAGGGTGTTAAGCCCTTTGAAGCTCTAAGGCAGGGCTGTGCACATTCTTAGGGGGGGTAGGATAGCACCTCTTCCCAGGAAGGGCTTTGTCCTCTGGCCTTAGAGAGCAATGGCTCTCTCCCCAGTGGTCCAGGATCCTGTCTGGTGGTGGCAGGCTGTCTGGTGGTGGCACCTCTAAAGTGACCCTGTGTACATTTTATAATAAATCCAACAATGGTACCAGTTTGGATTTATCATTCTGAGTTTTTTGATACCAAACAACCCAGGTTTCATAGTTGCCATCATGTAGCTTTGAAACTCGTACTGACCAGGGTCTAGCACATGCATTTAAAATGGCTGCTCTGTTCACTCACTATGTCCCAGGTTTGGCAAGGACAGGTGGGGGCATATTGCTCATGCAGCTATGCCCTCAGATACAGTATAGTGCACCCGGACTTAGGGCTGGAAGGCCTGCCAGAGGCCAGAGTGGTGACTCATCTACATTGTATGCAGTAGGCAGTGGACAGGGCACACAGGCAGTGTGCCATGTCAAGTTGCATTTTAGGATTGCACCAGGACACTCAGCCTGCAATGGCAGTGCTGGGTGCATCTGAATGCATGACCCTAGAGGATGACACAATCAGTGCTGCTGCCCTCAGGGGCCTACCCTTAGTGCCCCGTGCCCTAGGTACCTAAATACCATTTACTAGGGACTTATAGTGGCAGCGAAAGGTATTGCCAATTACCTTTGCAATTTTTAGGGATAGAACTGGTTAGCAGGATCCCAGTGCACTCCAGTCCAAGTTGCATCCAGAAGCCAGGCAAAAAGTGGGAGGGTACTGCAACCATGTGCCAGTTTCCCACAGAGAGTACCAGTTTCCTCTATGTCCTTGCCTTCCAGGTTGAAGTGTTGCCAGTCAATCAGATCATAGCATGAGATCTCTGGGATCTGCGGAGCCTCTGCATCCCCAGATATACAAACTTGGATTCCCTTTAATTTCCCAAACACTACTGGACAGATTTAAACCAAATAACATAAAGGGCGCTTTCTCGACCAAGAACTACCTTTCTGCCAAATTCAGCTGCATCTTTTCTGTCAGGTTGCGACCAGTTAATCAGGGCCTTAGTTTTCACTAGGATTCACGAATCCGGAGCCGGATTCTCAGAGGATCTGCATCCCAATATAGATATATTTTTCTGTCCTTAAATTACTCTGAAACTACAGAATGGATTTGCACCAAATCAAAAAAAAGCATGATCTGTGGAACAGAATCTAGCTTTGTGCCAAATATGGTGTAAATTAGTTCAGCGGTCCGACTGTAGGCATGTCTAAAGGTCCTATGGAAAAAATAAATGGGGGAAATGTGTTTTGGACCCCACTTTTTCTCAGCCACTGCTTCACGGATATATAAATATGGGGGTCCCAAAATGCAAAATCCCCATGCATTTTCCAGACATCTTTAAGCATCTCTACGCCAAAACTGCTGAACAGAATTACACCAAATCTGGAAGGATGCTGTATCTTGTTCCGCAGATTGTGCTTTTTGTGATTTGGTATAAATCCATTCAGTAGATTTTTGAGAATTTCAGGTAAAAATTACTTGTATATCTGGACATCGGCGTTCGCAAGAGTCTCTTGAGAGTCTTGCGGGATCGCAAATTTTAAAATAGAGCATTCTCACTGGGTCAAGGAGCTTTTTTCACTTGGGCTATCACTCTCATGGGAGGCAGATGCCTGTGGGAGCAAGTGGTGTGATTGGCTGTCAGCAACATGAGAAAAATGTTGCTGGCAGCCATGACATGACTTGGTCAAAAGTACAAAACAAATCAGACATTTTTGCCACAATTCCACAGGACTCCTGCTGGGTATATTTAATGGGAGGAGGAAATGTATTCCTCCTCTCTGGGCCGTTTTTTCGGCCCCAGGGACCTCATACCCCAGGGCCAAATCTATGTTTTAAGGGGAAGGGACATGCAGTCCCTCTCCCAGAGCCATTTGCAGCCCCAGGGACCCCACGCCCCAGGGACCATTGTATTTTTAAGGCGTGCGGTCCCCCCTCCACGAGCCTTCAAATGCCCTGGGAACTGGTCCTCTAGGACCATTATTTTATACAAAAGGGAGAAAGCCATGCCCCCAAGCTTTTATTGGTCACAAGGACTCTAGCTCCCAAAGCCAGCTGACATGCTGTGGCCTGTGAGTCCCCCTGGGACAGAGTGGTTTCCCTGCCCGCAACTTGTGTTTGCTCTCATTTGGTGGGAGCATTTTAAAATCTCCTGCCAAAACAGAAGCAAAAACTTAGGAACTAATTTAGAGATTGGCAGATGGGTTACTTCGTCACAAACGTGATGGATATCCAATCTGCTGTATTACCATTTCAATAGGCTATTATGGGATTGTAATATGGCGGACGCAATATCTGTCAAGTTTGTGACGGAGTAACTCCTGCTGCAAAACTCAATTCCCAGTCGGCAGGAGCTTTAAAAACGCTCTTACCAGCTGGGAGTAGGCTTGAGATCTGTTTCCCTGCCTGTACTGATGCCAGCAGGGCAACAGAACAGATTGCTCCCACCCAGAAGGAGCAGCATAAAAAGCTGCTCCCTCTGGGCTGAAGCAAGGCGGACTCATGCACCATGCAGGGAGGCAGCCGGGTAGGGCTTCCCCATTACTCCTTTGGTGGGTACACTGGATGGGTACTGGGTCACCCATTTATTGCAAAGGCAGGCCCCGAGGAATGTGGTTCCCGGGGCCATGATAGGCTCAGGGAGTAGGACCATGCAACCCCTCCACCCTTTTTTGATATACATACAGCCCTTGGGGATGGGTTCCTCATGGTGTAATGAGACTTAGGGAGGCGGGGCACGTGATTTCCCCTCCCCTTTAGAATAAATGCAGCTCTGGGGTAATGAGGCTAGGAGAAAGGGACTGCATGCCCCACTCCCTTTATTTGAATAAATAAGGCCTCTGGGAATGGATTCCAGGGCCTACGAAGGTTTGGAGAAGGAGGCCACACACCCCCCTTCCATTTTTTATTGGTTTTGTTCAGGGGAATGGGATCCCTGGGGCCTAATAAGGTTCAGAGAGGGAGGGACGGCTGCAGACTCCCCTTCCTGGTAGATTTTGACCCTGAGATTGGGGTACAGTCATGGCCGATCCCCAAGTCCCTGCTGTGATGGCCAAAGGCTATGCACAGTGTTGGGTTGGCTGCCTGATGGGGTTTTGACCAAGGGCCAGGCCGAAGGCAGTGCATGGCAGGGGTTGGCTTTACATATGCTCATAAATTTACGTTAAAACCCCTAAAAATTCACTGAAGAAACAAAGGTTAAAGTAGCATTACTGGTAGACATGATAAAAAGTTCTGTTTTTGTTTTTTAAAAAAAAGCTCTAGAAATTTACTGAAAAAAAACAAAGTTTAAATTAACATTATAGTTAGGTGAGTATGTTGAATATGTCAATGACAACATTAAAGTTTTAAACTAAAAAAAAACACTGAAGCTAAATATAACTATATACCTCTGCCATGCACTGCTTTTGACCTCATATATTACATAACTCATGACATGTTCTTTCACATAACTTATGAAATCACTGATAAAATCTCAAATGACATCATTGATAATGTAACTGATGATATCACTGATGACATCATCCAAGCTTTTTTGTACAATTTCTCTATAAACTAAGGTAGCATTAGAGGACTGAAAGTAAGTGCAAAATAATATGAAGCATCATTAATGCCATCACAGATACATCTCCCTTAGGTGTAGGAAGCATGTTTTATGTGTAACACTGATCCTATACCATACACTTCACCGGTAGCTTAGTTCACATTAACAATGAACCACAGATATATGGGAAACTCTCAGTGTACAGTGTTCAATTTGTATAAAAGCCAAGGTCCTCAGGATGCTCAATATCTTTTTCAAAATGAATGCCCTACTACTGACAGCTTTTTTCTGAAAGAAACCCTTCACAGTCACTGAACCTACATTGGCAAATAAAGTTGATCTGAGTAGAAAATTGGGTACTGTAAACCATGTTCACTCTATAGAGAGAGTTTACACTGTACCACCGCTGTTTGCAGACAGTGAAATGCTCATGGGAAATTCACAAAGAGTATTCAAAAAGTATCTAATTAGAACAGTGTACACTCTATGCAATACTTGATCAAAAAAGAAACTATTTGCTCAAAATAACCAAGGTTTGAAGGTGCTAAAGATCATACTATCTGCAGCCTTCTACTGTGGTTAAAACTTTAGAGATAGCCCATCTTTTGAAGCTACATAAGCACATCCACATGGGTTAGTACCTGATACACACATTTGTCTATGTTATATAGAAATTGTCATGATACAGTGATTCTGTCTAATAACTCTAGGCTGTTTACAATACTTGGGGCCTCATTACGACTTCGGCGGTCTGGCGGTAAGACCGCTTCAGTGGCGGCCGCCAAAAGAATGCCATGTTGGTGGCAACACAACCGCTGTATAAAGAGTCACACTGAGAAGCCTGCCAACAAATAGCAAATTACTGAAACCACCAGGACATTGGAGGACAGAAATGAGGTGTCAGAAATCCACCCATCAGATTACAATCCACATATCACAACAGCTGTACTTCCATGGCAGAAAACCATTGGCAGTGCGAACCGCAGCAATCTCAACTCACAGCACAATGAACTCAGCACCACATTGAATAGTTTAAAACCCCACAGCTGACACACATCCCTACACACAACACACCTACACACTGCACTATATAATCCACCCCTACACAACCCACAATCCTTTGCAACCTAAACTCCACACACAGCCACAGACAAGTGAAACCTTACACAGGAGTAGGAAAACCAATATTAGGCATCCACATACATTTCACTACGCACACATCACACACCTGCGTAACATACACAACACACATTTTACTACCACACACAATCCACAACTCCCACCCACTCACATCAGAACACCTACACCTCACCACTTACTTTTTAATCCAGCCTTTCTCCTTTGAACACAACCACACTGTCTTCACCACCACTACCATGTCCCCACAAAAACACCCAGGATTCACAGGTGAGGAGTTGAGGGTCATGGTGGATGAAATTGTCAGGGTAGAGTCACACCTGTTTGGAGCACAGGTCCAGCAAATGTCAATTGCCAGGAAAATGGAGCTGTGGCAAAGAATAGTCGACAGGACCAATTCTGTAGGCAGCTATTCACACACAAGGGAGGACATCAGGAAGAGGTGGAACGACATCAGGGGAAAGGTACGTTCAATGGCCTCCCGGCACCAGCTGGTGGTACGCAAGAGTGAATGTGGGCCTCCATCTCCTCCCCTTACTTCACATCTTGGGAGGAGAAGGTCTTTTACATATTGCATCCTGAGAGCCAGGCAGGAATACCTGGGGGAGTGAAGTCTGGTAAGTTCCCACAAAATACGTCACCCATTTGTCATGTCCTGCAGGCTCCCTCACCACCTTAACCCACCCGAATTTACATAGCACCCACCACACCTCTGTCCAAATATTCCAATACCCCTCTCTGGCATGCCATATGTCCACTAAACTCACTTGGCTCCACAGCCCTAGGAAATGGCATGTGAAGTATTGGCAATTCATAGCACTACAATTCTTAGAATGCAATAACCCACCATCAGGAAAATCAGAACAGTGCACAAAATGTGAGATGTCATGCATGTGAAACTAACTACCAATATAGGCCATCTTGATTGTGCAAGTGTGTAACAGTGAATGGCAATGTCAGCAATGCAATGGCCCACTCCCACTATCATCAACAAGAAAACACAGCTATAGCTGAGTGCCGAATCATAATACCCATAGAATAAAGATACCTAAGATTAAAATGTACTCACCTGTTATGGAAATATTGATGTAAAAGTGGATGCATATGCAGTAGAACCGGTTACAGGTCAATGTCTATTGCATTCTCCCATACTGTATTACTACTCTGACACTACTGTGCATTGTACACCTCTTTGTGGTGCTATGTATCATGTCAGACACTTCAGAAGCCAAGATTGACCCTGTTGCCTGTCCTTAAAGCAAACTCCATTTTTCTATGGTACAAGGACAATGGATTTGTGTATCCATACGGTGTAGCAGCTACCCTCATAATTCCAGCCACCATGACTCAACCCTCCACTGTTTATATTGTGTGTTGCTAGGTACTGGTTACACATATTGTTTATCTGTTCACAATAAATCACACTTTAACACAGGTCCTGTGTATGTGTGATGAATCTACAATGTACAACTGTGTTGCATGGCAACGCTGCCATCAATATGTCCCTCTCTATTGTACAGCCTAGGTCATGACCATCACACGTGGACACTATCAGCATAAGACTTATCACATTACGATTCAAACAGGCATAGATTAAAAAACACCAGTATGCTACAGCTACACACATTTATTGGTAGAAATGCAAACAGCACATTGAGTATAACTGACAGTAACATAAGATATCTGCTAAAGTGGCGGACACTGCTAATCCACAGGAATCTGAAGTTAGGGACATACCAGTCTTCCCACAAACCAGAAGACATACAGAATGTTCCTTTGTATCACCTGGTAAAGCCTGATTACATGACCATACCTTTGCAACTCTAATGTAAATACCCCATGGTACAGACAGATATTAGAGCTGATGTCCCCAGTCCAGGGATCTTTCTCTTACATTGGTCACATACCTGTAGCGTTGCCACTTACCTATGTCAGCCCACAGACACATGCACATTGTTCTGCAAAGTAGGAACACACTAACAGCTAGGTCCAGGGTAGGTTAGATACAACAATAAACATTGTGATGGTAGAGGCGATGGTTCCACATTTTCATATGTGCCAGACACATATGGACACACCGATTGCACCATTTGTCCACCGATGTCCGCCGGCAGTGATGGTCCTGTATGTGGCTTACATGACCGCCATATTCTGTAGTATTGCTCACTTCACTCCTGACACTGCTGCCAGCAAGACCTCCACTACCTGAGCTGCTGTGTATGGCCTCTGGGAGCTATCATGCCACGTCCTGCAGGTGATAGGGCCCCAGCCTTCACCCCTGAAGAGCTGGAGAAGCTTGTGGAGGAGGTCCTATCCCTGTATGAACAGCTATATGGTGCACCAGGGGAGCAGGTGAGTCCAACAAACCTAAATTGTGAATCTGTCAATATCCTTCACAATGTTAAATACCTCAAATGAAGACACAATATATGGCATACCCATATAATGTGTGTTAGAAATGGGGTCTTTGGTTGACAGTCAGGTTACCCCATGTCCAAGCAAGGACCCTCACTCTAGTCAGGGCAAAGCAGAAAGATACCTGGTTCACCCCCACTTACCCCCTTGGTAGCTTGGCATGAGCAGGCAGGCTTAATTCAGAAGCAGTGTGTAAAGTATTTGTAGCAACACACACAGTAATACAGTGAAAACACTACAAAATGGACACTACATGAGTTTAAAAAAATAGGTAATATTTATCGAAATCAAACAAGACCAAAACGACAAAAATCCAAGATACACAAGTCACAATATGAATTTTCAGAATAATAAAAGTCTTACTTCATAGAAAGCAATGGAAATGTTGATTTTCCACAAAGTACCTGGTTTGCGTCAAAAATAAAGCTGCACGGGCGAGCGCACATCGGAAAAGTCACGATGAGTTGATTCCTTACTCGCAAGTGAGGCCGTGCATCGATTCTCCTCCGGGCAGGTCGGTGATGCATCGTTTTTCTCTCTCGCAAGAGAGCGATGTGTCGATTTCTGGATGGAGCACCTAGGATCCGCGCAGGTTCATGATGACTTTGACGCCCAGGGACAGTGCATGAAAAATTCGGTTAGAAAACCGTGCTGCATGGGGTTTGTGTCGTTATCAGCAGCCGCAAGCAGGTGTTGTGTCGTTTCTCCAGCCGCAATGCGGCAATCTACCAGCCGTGATGCAGGTGGAGCATCGAATTTAGCCGCAAAGCAGGTGGCTTGTCGTTTTTCAACTGCGCTGCAAGTGGAGCAACAAACATTTCCCTGCACGGTGTTCTGTGCGTGGATTTCAGTCCTTTTTCTGCCAACTTCACCTCTCAAGGCCCAGGGACTGGATAGGACACCACGTGGCAGGGCAGGAGTCTCAGCAGAGTCCAGGTGCTGGCAGAGGAAGTCTTTGATGGCCCTGAGACTTCAAAACAGGAGGCAACTCAGTTCAAGCCCCTGTAGATTCTTCTCAAGCAGGAATGCACAACAAAGTCCAGTCTTTGTCCCCTTTCACAGGCAGAAGCAGCAATGGCAGGGTAGCCCAAGAAAGCACAGTCACAGGCAGGGGCAGCACTTCTCCTCAGCTCTTCTCCTTGGCAGAAGTTCCTCTCGATCCCAGAAGTAATCTTGAAGAAATCTGAAGTCCAGGGTTTTGGGTCCACTACTTATACCCCTTTCTGCCTTTGATGTAGGCAAACTTCAAAGGAAAGCCTCTGTTGTTCACAAGATCCTGCCTTGCCCAGGCCAGGCCCCAGACACACACCAGGGGGTTGGGGACTGCATTGTGTGAGGGCAGGCACAGCCCATTCATGTGTAAGTGACCACTCCTCCCTCCATTCTAGCTCAGATGGCCCATCAGGCTATGCAGGCTACTTCCCAGCTCCCTTTGTCTCACTGTCTAAAGGGGAATTCACAAACAGCCCAACTGTCAGTCTGACCCAGACAAGGAATCCACAAACAGGCAGAGTCACAGAATGGTTTAAGCAGGAAAATGCCCACTTTTTAAAAGTGGCATTTTCAAACTGACAATTCAAAAAACAAACTTACCAAAAGATGTATTTTTAAATAGTAAGTTCAGAGATACTAAACTCCACATTTCTATCTGCTCCTAAAGGGAATCTGCACTTAAAAATTATTTAAAGGCAGCCCTCATGTTAACTTATGAGAGAGATAGGCCTTGCAACAATGAAAACCGAACTTGGCAGTACTTCACTGTTAGGACATGTAAACCACATCAGTAAACGTCCCACCTTTAACATACACTTCACCCTGCCCGTGGGGGTACCTAGGGCCTACCTTAGGGGTGCCTTACCTGTATAAAATGGGAATGTTTGGGCCTGGCAAGTGGGTACAGTTGCCAGGTCGAACTGGCAGGTTAAAACTGCACCCACAGACACTGCAGTTACAGGTCTGAGCCATGTTTACAGGGCTACTCATGTAGGTGGCAAAACCAGTGCTGCAGGCCCAATAGTGGCATTTGATTTACAGGCCCTGGGCACCTCTAGTGCACTTTACTGGGGGCTTACTAGAAAATCAGTTATGCCAATCAGGGATAAACCAATCACCAATACAATTTACACACAGAGCATATGCACTTTAGCACTGGTTAGCAGTGGTAAAGTGCCCAGAGTCCTAAAGCCAACAAAAACTGGTCAGACAAAAAATAGGAGAAAAATGGGATTGTGGGAAAGTCCCTTGTAATTAGAGTCTTTACAGAGGAAGTCCAAATACTTGAGATTTGATGAAAGGTATAGTAAACACGATTACTTCATGATTGGTCCACAAGTGGAAGGCATTCCACTTAGAGTCGGAGTTGCAAGATGGGTGCTTTACGTGATTATGATCTAACTCCACAGCTCGATTAAAACCAGTACGAATTTGAAAGGATGCATACAAGGCGTGCTCCAAAAAATGGAGAGGGTCCAAAACACTGTCTTCCTGTATGAGTGCCTGATTTGTGTGAACGAATAGTACGAAGGGACTTAGCCGGAGGACATGGACCCTAGTCCTCCTAAAGTACAAAAGTCGAAAAATGGGATTGTGGGAAAGTCCCTTGTAATTAGAGTCTTTACAGAGGAAGTCCAAATACTTGAGATTTGATGAAAGGTATAGTAAACATGATTACTTCATGATTGGTCCACAAGGTCCTTATTTATTAATATAGGTAGAACAAGAGGTTTCCAGCGTAGGTAACATCAGTAAAGAATCCTGAACAACAACATGTGAAACTTCAGCCAACACGTGTTTCGCCCCAGGGGCACGTAAGCCAGGGCTTTCTCAAGGCTGAAAAGAAAGGGGAAACAAAGTCCCACTCAGAGGAATACTCATAAAGGGGGTCTGATATTAAGACAAAGAAAGACTAATATAGAAACAACACCAAAGGGTGAGAAAGTGCTTAATTACGTGCTAAACATTAGTGTTCTCAGGTAAAGGTGATCCCAGAAAAGATACCCAGAAAGATCCAAAATAAAATGTAATTTAAAATTTAAGATAAAATTTACAAGACAACTAGTTAGTATCAATTTTTTTGTGTAGGTCAAAAGAGATAATATACACTAGATAGAGCATAGACACTAAGAAAGATAATCATCACAGTCGTAAATACCAAGAATATATGCATGAGGAGGAGGCAGTGTTTATAAGAAGTGTTAGAAAACAGTGGACTCCAATATAATGCCTAGAGGCAGATGCCAAGTGCAAAGGAGTGACCAAAAGTATGAAATAATAAGTGAAAATGAGTTATACAAGGGAGATAAACATTATAAGTAAACATACCATTCAGGTAAAGTAGAGCAAGTAGAGCAATACAGAACACTCTGCAATATATATAATCATGCGGTCTGTCCTTAATCTGCAAAAAATACACACAACTGTATACTATTCGATATACATGAAGAAAACAGAAAACAATGCTAGAACATTCCTAATCTTCTAATGTTATATCCTTGTGGTGATAATTATATTTGAGATGCTAGGAGTTATAACAACAGAAAAAAACATGAGCTTTTAATATCATTATAACATTATAAAACACTATAGAAAAGACTATAGCTAATATTTTCACTGTGTATTTTCCATTAGTCTCTCTACTTTAACACATTTCTATTTTTCCCATTTTTCCTATTTTTCTCCTTCTTCTTGTTCTCGAGGTCCATGGCACTTCTTTAAAGCTCATGTTTTTTCTGTTGTTATAACTCCTAGCATCTCAAATATAATTATCACCACAAGGATATAACATTAGAAGATTAGGAATGTTCTAGCATTGTTTAAGTTAGGGTTTTTTCTGTTTTCTTCATGTATATCAAATATACAGTTGTGTGTATTTTTTGCAGATTAAGGACAGACCGCATGATTATATATATCGCAGAGTGTTCTGTATTGCTCTACTTTACCTGAATGGTATGTTTACTTCTAATGTTTATCTCCCTTGTATAACTCATTTTCACTTATTATTTCATACTTTTGGTCACTCTTTTGCACTTGGCATCTGCCTCTAGGCATTATATTGGAGTCCACTGTTTTCTAACACTTCTTATAAACACTGCCTCCTCCTCATGCACATATTCTTGGTATTTATGACTGTGATGATTATCTTTCTTAGTGTCTATGCTCTATCTAGTGTATATTATCTCTTTTGACCTACACAAAAAAATTGATACTCACTAGTTGTCTTGTAAATTTTATCTTAAATTTTAAATTACATTTTATTTTGGATCTTTCTGGGTATCTTTCCTGGGATCACCTTTACCTGAGAACACTAATGTTTAGCATGTAATTAGGCACTTTCTCACCCTTTGGTGTTGTTTCTATATTAGTCTTTCTTTGTCTTAATATCAGACCCCCTTTATGAGTATTCCCCTGAGTGGGACTTTGTTTCCCCTTTCTTTTCAGCCTTGAGAAAGCCCTGGCTTACGTGCCCCTGGGGCGAAACACGTGTTGGCTGAAGTTTCACATGTTGTTGTTCAGGATTATTTACTGATGTTACCTACGCTGGAAACCTCTTGTTCTACCTATATTAATAAATAAGGAACTTGTGGACCAATCATGAAGTAATCGTGTTTACTATACCTTTCATCAAATCTCAAGTATTTGGACTTCCTCCGTAAAGACTCTAATTACAAGGGACTTTCCCACAATCCCATTTTTCTACTTTTGTACTTTAGGAGGACTATGGTCCATGTCCTCCGGCTAAGTCCCTTCGTACTATTCGTTCACATAAATCAGGCACTCATACAGGAAGCCAGTGTTTTGGACCCTCCCCATTTTTTGAAGCACGCCTTGTATGCAGAAAAAATAGGAGGAAGGAGACCAAAAGCTTAGGGATGACCCTGCAAAAAGGGCCAGGCCCAACAGCGTGTCTCACAAAAAGACGTAGCATGTAATTGAAACATCTATCTAAGTACTATAAAAAGGTCTCTAAAGAGTATCTGGACCCACTTGTCTAATTCATTGACACATAGGCAACATTTCAATGTCCTGCAATAGGGCCCTACTTAGCACACAGGATACAACCACAGACAACCACAGGGAGCATACCAACACCTCCAATACCATGGACACCAAACAATGTGCATGAAGGCCACAAACCATTGCACATACATGCGGATTAGAAACCTCTACATGACAACAATCTAAACACCTACATCACTAACAACTGTACAGACATGTGAATCCTGTTACTTAAGTCCAGAACTGATACTTTCATAACCAATTACTAATGTAACTATGAATGGCACATACACATAGAGTTAAGCTAAATAAATGACAACATTTACCATAAGACCAACATGTGCATGTCAAATGAAAGCCCTGCTACACTATTAGATCAGGAAGAAATGAGCAGATCCATTACTAGAACTGTCCAAACAGCCACAGATTAGCAAAGGTAAGTCTGGCAAAGATGAGGTCTCAACATAACAATATGCATGAAGTATCAATTGACACATGATGTAGCCACATAATAGTTTATGTTACACACATATAGGTATGGTACAGCCCTATGTAGCATGGACACTATCCATGGGTTAAGGGATCAGCAGCCTAGCCAGTTACCTGCTCAACACCAAATACATTTGAGTAAAAGTTATTTGAACACATGTATACACAGTATAAGTTGAATGTTTTGTCCAAACCAATCAGTTACTAGATAATATAAAGACTTTATTCAGAAAGCTTAGAAAGTTGGCAACGGTTGGTGGAAATTTAAATCAGAAATATAAATGATGTTGGTCAATAGACTGATATGGTATTGTGCAATAATTAACAACCTTTTATTATAAAAGAAAGTTTTTCATAAACGAGTATGTAATAGTGAATACTAGAGATGAATAATGACAATCAATGTGAGGTGTAAAAGAAATATAGTATGTTTACTATTTCTATTAAGTCTCCAAACATGTGGTGAAGTTGAACCAATCAGGGATTAGATAACAGAGATACCCTTTGAGCAAATTGAGAAGCACAGAGGTGATTGGTGGAGAATGGTGACACGTGAAAATTTAAAAGGGAGAGGCAATATGGCACCTCAATGGTTGAGAAAGGCCTGTGTTTGCCGAAACGCGTTCCTGAACTTTTCCTCTAGGATTAAACACTTTATTTTCTTGCATCCTGAGTGCTGTCCTTCTTTCAATTGTGCGGGGGAAAGTATTGTATGTTAGCCGCAGTGGTAAAGCGGCAGACAGTACCACTGGGGATTTGGTGCCGCAATACATCGCCGAAGCCGTTATCAGTGAATATATATTTTGATACTCCTAATAATAAGGAGAAAAAGGACACATTAATGACAGGCATATTATTTCAGTGCACTGTATGAGCAGTTGATGCACGGATTCATGGGAGACTCATAAATCATTAAAGATCAATAGGGGGCACTACCAATGTGAGTGCTGGACAATCCCAACTGAGACAATAAAAGCCCAATGGAATGCATGGAAATGTTTTATGTTCCAGATGTCATGAGTTGGAATTACAAATCATAACACTGTTTGTTACAAAGCACAGTGTACCTCCCCTGCACTCCATTACAGAACTTGGCTATATCTACATTAATAAAGGCTCCAAATCTAGAACTAAGAACACCAAGACTAGTAGGTGTAATAACAATTTGAATCACTTTCCATTAGTGGCTATCAAGTGTAAGAAAGATTAGTCTTACTAGCCACACAGGATTTTATGGGCCAATAGAAATTGAATTTTTAGAAAACCCTACCAATTGATTATAACTCTTTACCTTTCGTAGGTGGCATTGCAACTCCCATCAAGCATAGGTGGATCAGCTTAAGTGGAATATGGAAGAAAGACTAGCTAAACGCATTCAGAGAGCTGAATCAGTCTTTGAAATCACCAGCAATACTCGAAACCAGGGACAACCGTTAACAAGCGCAGGAACGGTTCGGAAAAATAATGTCAAACATCTGTTTTTGCAATTGGAACGTCTTATGAAAAAAGAAATTTCGAAAAGCTGGGAAATAATGACATTGCAAAAATACATACAAGTAGGGAGAGCCCCCAGAGGACTGAGGATTTTCATTTTGCCAAATCATTCAGATATAAGTCCTGAAATGCTTGAAGAATGGGGTATGAACACTATGGAATGTTCAAAATGCATAATGGAGATTTTAATAAAATATGCAAAACATGACATTGAAAAACTAAGACATAACATTAAAGAACTTGAAGAACAAATAGCGATGTTAGACCAAGAATTAGAAAAGGAAAAATGTAAAAAATCTATGAATACCTTCCTTGACAAATATGAAAATCAAATAGAGGAACGAAAAAAAAGTACGTTTTTAAGAGATGCTCAAGACTATGAATCAGGACGGATCTTAACCTTTGCAAAAAGATTTGACATACTGAAACAACAGCTTCATGCGGGACGGATAGATTTGGATCACACGAAGAATACAGAAACGAGTGGATCGGAAACAGATCTGAGTGAAGGTGAAGGCACAAGTAAAAATATAAGAAAAATGACTTTTTTAGACTAAATGAAATTGGTATACCTGGATCAAACAACACCGAGGAACATAGGAAGGGGAGGGAGAGGCAGAGGCCAGGGATGGCGAGACCCTACAGGAGTAGGAAAACGAGGAGGGGTAAAAGGAAAAGACTACATGCTACGCAGTCGGAAAGAACAATTAATTTACAGCTTCCACAGTCGGTAGTTGGGCAATCTGAAAATTTGATTGTCAATCTTTCAAATTAGGAACTAAACAAAGTAGAAACAGCAGTGTTATCAAAGGGTTTACGTTTTTGCCTGGAGAAACATCAGGATTTCGTCCAAACAAGAATTGACCTCTATATAAGTTTGTAAGGAAATTGAAACTGGCGAAATACTTCTCCAAACTAGGCTCTACTGTGACATCAGAAGTAGGCTCTGACATTGACAATCTAAATTTAAACATTGAACAAAGTACCGATTTAAAAACAATTTATGACTTGACTCACAATCTGAGAGATGAAGAGCTGACTGAAACAGAAATACTGGCCACATTGGGTATTGAGACAGATTTCAGTGTCAGAACGAAATTTAAACCTAAATCTAAATTTTGCCCCTCTTTCTCCCCAGGAAATAAAATTGACATTTTTCATGATCTGGTAGTGATTGATCTAGAAAACTTACAATCTCCTCAGAAACATGATAAGGAAAATCTGACAAAGGAACAAAGACAAGCGTTGAAAGGCTTGATGGATAACCAAACAATAGTGATTAATCCTGCAGATAAGGGGGGCAACACTGTAATTTTGAACAAGGATGACTGTGTAGAGGAAGCACTGAGACAATTGAACATGAATACAAATTATTGTAAATTGACGAAAAATCCCATCAATGACCTAATATGGGATCTGATTGAAAGATTAGAAAAATGGTACTCAGAAGGATTAATCAGTTATGATGAAAAATTATATATGATGAACAATAATCCAATTATGCCAACAATATATTTCTTGCCAAAAATCCATAAAACCTTAGATAAACCTCCTGGTAGGCCTATAATTTCAAGTATGGTTCATTATATGAAGGTATTTCGAACTATATTGATTACTGGCCGCAATGGTAAAAGGTTTGTTATACAAGATGTTGGAGGTTTTCTAAGAGCATTGGAATTTGTAGTATGGCAATCTGATTATTTGTTGGTTACAATAGATGTTGTGTCATTGTATACCTCCATTTCACATCAGGTGGGGATAAATGCAGTGAAATTTTTCTTGTGGCAAAAAAGTATTCATTTTCTGAAACATTCTGAGATGTTATTAGAAATGATAGAAATATGTCTCAACAATAATATTTTCCTGTTTAATCATCAGATCTACAAACAAATCTGTGGGACAGCGATGGGAATGACCTTCTCCCCGAGCTATGCGAATCTCACGATGGGGTGGTGGGAGATTTGCGTAGCTTGGGTACAAGAGAATGAGAGATACATGGACAAGGTGATCATGTGGCTTCATTACATAGATGACTTGTTCTTGATTTGGCACGGAACTGTGAAAGAATTTGAGGAATTCCTTAGCATACTGAATAACAACGATGTAGGACTACAGCTTACACACAAAATAAGTGATAGTTTGATTGAATTTCTAGATGTACAAGTGTATATTGCAGCAGGAGCATTACAAACTACATTATATAGGAAACCCACAGCAACCAATAGTATTCTACACGGCACTAGTTTTCACCCTAGGTCTTTGATTAGAAGTATCCCCTATGGTGAATTTATTCGTATTAAAAGGAATTGTTCGGATGAACAGGATATGAATGAGAAATTCAGTGAGACCAGACAAAGGTTCATGAATAGGGGATAGACATTGAAATCAATCAAGCAGGGAGAAATGAAGGCAAGGGAAAAAACCCGTGATCAGGTGATGGCCAACAAAAGAAATGTATTAGAACAGTTAGAATGGGAAAATAATGAAATTAGACTAATTTTGGATTATAGCAAAGAAAATCAACAAATTGTAAAAAAATAGAAAAAATATTGGCACCTGATTCAAAAAGATAATGATATTGGACATCGGGTGGGTACTTGTCCATCAATTACATATCGGAAAGTACCATCTTTAAAAGACATGTTAGTAAAGAGTCATTTTGAGATGCCCAAGACTTCTAATTGGTTATCAGGGGGTAACAGGGGTTTCTTCTGTTGTAGAAAATGCAAAGCATGCAAAATTGGCTGTGATGAAAAGTCCGTAACAGATTTCAGAGGTAGAGAAGTAGTGATCAAAGATAAAATTACATGTGAAACTTCCTTTGTTGTATGTGTCTCGGAATGTCGATGTGGTCTAAAATATGTGGGCAGTACTATATGTCCCCTAAAAAAGCATTCTAGAACACATAAGGGCAGTACAAAATGAGAATACCGCGTATGCTATTACGAAACACTTGAAAACTCACTCAGATTTGAATTGGTTGTCCATGAAATACTATGGTATTGCAACAATACAAAAACATGAACGAGGTTGTGATAGGGTTCAGAGACTAAGACGTTTGGAGTCCAAATATATTATCAAATTAAAAACTAAGATGCCATATAGGATTAATTACGATGAGGAGTTGTATTGTCATCTCTGATTTTGAATGTAAAAATAAGATTTCACTGCTTTTGTACAAATTTACAACCAAAATAATTTGTAACAATTTGAGGTTTGTTATAATAGGGATAAGTCTCCCTATGATGAAAGGAGGTACACATAGGTCGTGATTTTGATTAATAGTAATTATAATTTTGAAAGAAGTAAAAGCAATGACAGTAGGATATCATTACAAAGAATAATGAGGAACATAGTATGTATTGTAGTAGTTATAATCTTGTTTTTTGCTTATAATGTATTTGTATTTTGGGTGTACAAAAATGTATTTTTATTTTGTTATATTAGTAGCACGTTTGGGGATTTTTATGTTATTGATGGCTTGTTTCAGTACAACACACTTTGTAAAAAACTACATATTCCAGAATGCCACATAAAGGCATGGCTTAGTGGAAGAGTATAAGTAGTACATGGATTTGATTAATGATTTACCGTGATCAAGACCAGGAAGGGTGAACCGCGTTGGTGTTAGTTGGTGGGGTTTTTCTTATTTAATAAAAGAGGACTAATTAGAATCCTGTGAGTGCGGCATCTTTAACTTGAATGTTAAATTGGCAGAAAGATTTATGGGAATAGGTCCTTCCCTAATGCTGGCACTGACGTACTGAGCGTGCCTTCTTTGTGGACCTGATGGAGTTGAATATATGTATATATATATATATATATACATATATATATATATATATTTATGCATATAGAGTGGGAGAGACAGATAGATAGATAGATAGATAGATAGATAGATAGATAGATAGATAGATAGATAGATAGATAAATAGATAGATAGTCAGACTTCTGGAATGAGCTTCTGCAGGCCTTGTGCAGCATTTGAAACTTTGATGTTTTGAATTTACAATGAAAGACTCCCTGTCCTCCTAGACCTAAGCCAGCCCTGACTCCTGTTTCTTTTTGACATAGCTGTCTCTCTTTTAATTGGTTTTTTGACTTTTTGTTCCATACCTGGTGCCACAATCCCTCAGTGAATGTATGTTTAGTAAATGAATTAAATAACAACGACAATAATGATAATGATAATAATAATAACAATAATAATAATAATAATAATGACAATAATAATAATAATAATAATAATAATAATAATAATGATAATAATAATAATAAATAACACTAGTTCTTATTGTTGCTGTTGTTATTAGTATTCATATCACTATTATTCAGGAATGATTAACACAAGCTTCCAAAATAATTCAGCAAACTTCATTATGCAACATTATCACAAGAGCAACTGCTTTATAGTAAAGCTTAACAACACCACCCTTAACGCCTTTTCTGCTAAGCCTTTTCCCCCCCTTCTGTGCTAAACCTTGTTTTGGTTATTTGGGGTAATTTAGCGCATAGGCACTCATAACTTCTTGTCCACATAAGCTTTCCATGCCAAACTTGCGTTCTTTTTCTTCCAACATCTTGGGGATTCTAAAAGTACTTAGGGTTTGTTGAATCCCCTGGTGGGGACTGAGAAATTAGCCAACAAAGATCTATGATTTAGGGTTTTTGGGAAAAAATGGGAAAAAAGTGCTGCAGAAGAAAGCATCTGGTTTTTCTTCTCAGCTTTCAGGAACAGGCAGACCTGAATCAGAACACCAAATTTTTCCACACAGTTTTGGCATTTTACTGGGACATTATTTCTATTTTTGTGCTTTCAACCTTCTTCCAGTTAGTGGCGAAAATAGGTGTGAAACCATGGGTGGATCCCGGAAAGCTCTACATTTCTGACAGCTAGACAAAATTCTGAATTCAGCAAGGGCTCTTTTGTATACATCCTTCAAGGTTTTCCTATAGTAACAGTTGAAATAAAACAAATATTGATATTGAGTTGAAAAAAACTGCTATTTGTGTCTATGTTTTCATCTGTAAATTCTAATTATGGCAGATTTCCAACAGCAATATAGTGTTGCGTCTGTTGGATCCAGTGGCGTAATAAAGGCCCCTGCAGCCCCCCACAGTGCGGGGCCTATCTCCATGGGCCTCTCTCTGCACAGTACTCTTGCAGAGGCGACAGGCCCCTAACTGGGTCCAGGAGGGAGGGGCTCCTCTAGGGGTAATTTGCAGGGGGGCCCCCTTAAGTTTCATTATGCCACTGGCTGGACCCTTCTGGTAGCAGGGATATATTGTGCTTGTAGGTTCACTGAGAACCCTATGTTTTCCAGAGGCAATAACTGAGCCGCACCTGAATAATAGGTACCAAGGACACCTATGTATTTCCGACATGGACACAAGATATGGAGTTTAGAAGCAGTGGTTATTTGCACATCTCTGGATTTGGGGGTACCCATGTGAATTACAGGCCATTTGTCAAAATGACTTCTTTCTTACATTTGGAAGGTGCAAATGCAGACAAATACAATTGGTAATAACACGTGTTCTGCTATTCAGTATTCTCCAAAGACTCCTGATAAAAATGGTACCTCACTTGTGTGGGTAAGTCTAGTGCCCACAACAGGAAAAGCCCCAAAACGCAATGTGGACACATCACATTTTTCCACTGAAAACTGACTTGTTTTTCTCAAAGTGCCTAGATGCACTAACTCACCTGGCAAACCTGTACCCCAATAGTCCATGGTGCCTAGTAGGCTCTCCGCCCCTCAAGGGGGGGCAGAAAAACTGTGTCCATTGTTTTGGGGTGGGGGCATTGACGGGGCCATCATGGCCCTCCTCCACCCCTACACTAATTAAATTATTGATGTTCTAGTGGGCTTACTGCACTCCCTGGGGGCAGATCAGGGGCTATTGCTCCCATATGCCCCCAAAGGGGGGGGGCAGAAAGACTGTGCCCACTTTTTTTTGGGTGGGGACATTGACAAGGCCATCATGGCCTGCTCCCATCCCTACACTGATAATAAAAAAAATATTTCTTGGTGTGCTAGTGGGCTTTCTGGCACCCAGGGGGGCAGATCGGGGGCTATAACCCCCTTCAGCCCCCCCGAGGGGTGCAGAAATACTGTGCTCATTTTCTTTTGAGGTGGGGGGATTGATAGGGCCATCATGTCCTGCCCCCACCCCTACACTAACTAAACAAAAAAATGCCTTGTATCCTAATGGGCTTTCTGCCCCCGTGAGGGGGAAAGTTGGCGGCTAATTCCACCATCTACCCTGCCCCCAGGAAGCAAAAAGGCTGCGCTCTTTGTTTTGGAGGACATTGATAGGGTCATCATGGCCCGCCCCCACACTAAATAAACAAAAAAAACATGGCATCCTAGTGGGCTTTCTGCCCTCAAAGGAGAAGAACAAATTTTGGGAGATGGGGGCATTGACAGAGCCACCATGGCACGCCCCATCCCTAAAGTAAATAGACAAAAAAATCCCTGGTGATCTAGTGGGCTTGCTGCCCGCCCTAAGGATGGCAGATGGGGGACTATTGCCCCCATCTACCCCTTGGGGGCAGAAAGATTGACTATGCCCTAACTTATTAGGGGGAGCTAAAGCCCTTGCCCAAGGGGCTGCTACCTTCTCCCTGGTGCCTAGTGGGTGGTTCCCTGAGCACTGAGGCAGGGAAAGTGAAATGAGCTGATCGGTTCATTTTACTTTCACTTTCAGTAAAATTACGGCAGCACGACGTAAGCTGCTTGTCATTTCACTGAAAACCAAAAACAGCCTTGGAGGTGAGGAACTTGCTCCCCACCTTCCGAGGCTCAAGAGACTGTTTTTGCAGAAAGGAAATCCCTCTGGTGCCCACAACAGAGGGATTTCCTGCTTTTGTGCAGAACACAGAAATTGAGGTCGGCCATCCTCAACACAGAAGGGGTTAAAGATAACAGGAAAAAATATTTTAACCCATTGTATCTCAGTCTTCAAGGGTTTATCGTTGTTACAATGATTTTCTTGTAATGGAGGAAAGGAAGCGAGGAGCATAGAGAAACAATACTGGACATTTAACTGTTTCATGACATTACTCAGCGCTTTCACATTCCTCGAGTTGCTGTTAGATGTTAGAACGGGAAATCAAAATATCTAAATAGATTATGTTATAAATGTTTGTATGGTTATCTCGGAGAAACTATATAAAAAGATAAAAATCTGAAGCAGAATTCCAAAGAGAAGACGAATAAATGCAAGACTGAACAAGGATAGATCATGTAAAAACAGTAATAAGTAAAGAGAGAAAAAAGTCAACTAACGGGGCAGGGACTGTGAGCTTTTCTAGGTCTTCAAGAATAAAGAATTGCCACTGTGAGTAGGTACAAGGATGAATGAGACCATAATATTTGTTTCATTTCCTCATGAAAGGACTCATTGCCACAACCTGTTTCTTCCTGGCATGTTTAGTGCTTGATAAATGTTGAGACATAAATGGTATGTACTGACCTATTTAGTGTTTTCTTTTATTTTGCAGCTTTATTCACATACAGGATGTCAGTATTTTCCAGGCACAGCATTATAACCGCCCTTGGTTTGCTATATTCACTGAGGGTGTATATCTCTAGCCCATCTGTGAGCTCTCTGAGTATTTGGTTTAGGAGAAATCGTCAGACCTAACATGTTGGGTATGCGTTTCTTCATGAATGTTGGATTTCTTCACCTTCATCATCTTCTGGTAGTTCATACAACCTATGATTGTTTTTCTTATTTCACTTTTCCTCAGATATTTAATGTTTATGAAGTAGAAAAGTATTGTTCTCCAGTTAAGTTACTTTAACAGACATGTCTTAAGGTCACAGACCCACTGTTGCACGTTAATAATTCTATACTCCATGGCCACTTTTCATCAGTCAGTTTGAGTTTCTCACTAGTTTTTTTCATAAAATGTTGAAGTATTCCTACTTCAGCCAAAAGTTTTTCCAGGGTGGTGTTAGATTAAGAAGTAACAGGAGACAATGGGTCAATTTATAGGTTTTGCTCTGCTGAAACCTGTAGTATTTTTCACATTGATGGTGTTATTAGATGCCACTTTAAATGTCATTTTCGACTTTGGTTTCAAGCATTAGAGGAAGTTCTCTGTATGTCAAGTAAATTACAAAATGCCAGTTACTGTAGTATAAAGCAATATTCCAGTAATGGCAGAGATGTATATGATCTATAGAAGATCATTGTGAGAGAGACCAATAGATAAAATGAAACTGATAAAAAGAGTATAGAAATGCAACTGATTTTGAGGAATTATAACTGATGGTTGATATTTGAACACACTCTTAAATGAATAATCAGGCAAGTCCAATAATAACGAAATTTAAAATCTCGATAGACAATGGAAAAGAAACTGCAACCATGACAAGATTTGTTAAACAAATTATATCTTATACATGTGTTAGGCAAATGAAGAAATTGGGAGGCGGAGATGAAGAGACCACTATATAACCGTGCAATCTTTAAGAAGAAAATGCCAAGACAACTCAGTTAACAACCAAACTGCCCTGTGAGGACATCAAAATACTTACAAGATTGTGAGGAGCGAGACTATGTCAGAGCCTCAGAACATGTACCATGAAAATGATGCCTATTATAATGTAAAAAATTGTAGTATGAGGTCAGTGGATTATTCCACTATGACGTGCAATTGTAGAGCCACTCAGTAAATTAGCAAAAGTGTGATAACTACATGAATTTGTTCACTAACACATCACATTTTGAAGGTTTATCAGCCATCCTAGTCGGTCAAAAAGCAGGCTCCTGTAATACATTTGACAGACCCCTTCCCTCTTACCTGACACACTTATCCTTTCCAAAATGTAGAAGAAAAAGCACACTTCATTTCCATGGTTTTAACCTGTAAGCAACAGACTCCATCCATTTCCTGCATGGGCTCCCAATAGGTCATACCTTAAATTATAGAGAATAAGGCTTGGTGAATGGAAAGATTAATATGACTGCAGTATAATAAATGGTGCAACAAATTGGTCAACTTTTGCTTTCACTGACTTCAAGTGATTTTTTTCATGTCTTTGCAGCTTCATGAAATTCACAAAGGCCCAGATTTAAGAGGGCCTTGCGCCATTCTAACGCCAATTTAGCATCATTTTGTTTATGCTAATGTGGCATTAGAAGGCCAATGACGCTGCCCCATATTTACAAAATGACATAAAGCATGCAGTGTGCCACTTTGTAAACCTTTGCGCCACATTATGACTGCCCCAGGCATAATATATGCAAAGGGGCGTTCCCTCGTGGGGGTGGGGGGCGGGCAAAGAAATGGCATAAGGAAATCCAAGAGATTTCCTTGCTACATTTTTTTCGGCACTTTTAATGCCTGCTCACAGCAGGCGTAAAAAGGAGGCTTCCATTGGTTTCAATGGGCCTCTGGGTGCTTTTCAGGATTAGCATCCAATTTTTTGAGGCTAATCCTGCAAAGCGCTGGAGTAGTGCCAAAAATGATGATGCTAGTACCCCAGACTACCACCATGTTCCGCTGTATCTTAGATACGGCACACACATGGTGGGGTTAAGGGGTGCAAGAAAAGTGGTGCTGCAATGGGTGCAGCTCCACTTTTCATAAATCTGCCCAAAAGTTTTTTTTTTTTAAAAAACGCTTCTGAGTAGTCCTGAACAAACTAGTGTTTCGTGAGATGTCTGAAACTGAAAGATGATTTAATGCGAAATTTTGTCCTGTAAAAATAACTTTTTCTCGAAGCTTAGCCCAACAGTAGATTTGTGAAAAATCCTTAACAAGGACACTATTCAATTAGCTAAAAAGAAATGGCCACATACCCCTGTTGAAATACAACAGTTTTGTACAGCCCTTTCATCATTCCTCTAGATTGTTGGAAATCTGTACTATTGAACGTTTATTTCTATGCCCACTGCTGCATGCGGGGTCTTTGTAATTCCTTAGAGGAGAGTTTATTTTCTACCAGATGATCCTGTTGCTCAGCCTCCAAGGCCTTGGTCTTGTTATATGACTTTTTAAGAATGTATTTTTCCAATTTTACTTTTTAATGGATCTGTACTTTATAATGCTGCTAATATTGTTTATTTTTCTAAATACTAGAGGACCCCATAATTAGGCATCACCTACTGCAAAGTGAGGGAATGTTGTTCCTCTGTGCAAGATTCCCCAGAGAGCCTCCAAAGGACACTGACATGCAAGGTCACCTCTGGAGAAGATGTGTGAAGGCTGATTCAGCAGCCGGGACAGGGCCCTGTGGCATTTCATGGCAGCCGTTCCCTCCAGGAACAGCTTCCTGGTACCCCGCCCCAAAACAACCCATTTGTTAGTGTATCAGCAGGGCAGAAGCACCACGAGGGGGTGAGGTTCACCTTTAAGTGACTAGACAGAAACACTCACTCTGAAATGGTACACTTCGCATACAGTTCATAAGCAATTAAACAACACAGCATGGATTCTTGTATGTATTACCTAAAATTACACAGGTATTCATACAACGTGTCATAATAAAATCTTCACTTGATTTCAAGAGAAATACATCAATATGGGTCGGTTTCCGACGAAACGTAATTAAAAGAATAAACAAAAAAGCAGGTCACTGTGGCACTGGGTGTTTTTTTTAGTACAGGAGGGGCTGTGCCTTGAACAGCCCCAAACCTGTCTCTAGGAGACCCCCTGATGGCCACTGTTTATACCACCCAGTAGCACCACAATCTTGCTATGTTTCTGTGTAAAGCGCACACTCACTGCTGGGTTTGAAAAGTTACACTCATATTTGAGAGGTGGTGGCAGGGACCGCATTTGCATGGAGACTGTGAGAGCCCACAGTGTCTTTTGCTGACAGGAGCCACTACCACTCACCACTGTTCTTTGGAAAATCCGTGGTGCTGTCCACCCAGGAGGAGGCCGGATGCTGCTGGGGAGAAATTAACAAGTACTTTTGAAGGGTTTTTGTTTGACATGATTCGTATTGAAGCACAAATGGGTCTGGTTGAGTAGGAGTCATTTTGAGGCAAGTCATGGGGGTTTTTACGTCAACTGTTAGAGCTTGGAGTGGTCTCAGTTGGTTTGGAGGGAAATAATGCCATGCTCTGAATAAGAGTTTTTCTAGAAACTCAACCGGATTTGGCTCCAACAACGAAGAAACCCAAGCGGAGGCTCTTCTGTCCTACATACTAGTTGAGTTGCGGCGTGTATGGCTGTATTGGGAGGATCGGTGCTTAATTTGTGCTTGTGCACTCATTTTTGAGGGCCGGGGCTTATTCTTCATCCTCAAGCATTTCTGCGAGCAAAAGACACCTATGGGAAAGACGGACGAAGGGCAATACGAAAACGCGTCACAAAGGGAGAAAGTGGAAAGCTGCCAGAGTGAGCTGAAGGGGCAGGGAGTGGCTGTAAATGGATTGAAGAGGCCCGAGATGGCTTCAGGATTACGCCGCCTCAGTATTCCGTGTTCGCACATTTAAATACAGCAGCCCCGTGTTTAAGATGAGGGCTTTGGGCACCGGCACCTTTTTATTTACAAATTAAGCACTGGGGAGGATCCACTCTCTGTAGGCCTTGGTGGGAGGCAGGAGGCATGAGAAGTACGGACTTGCTTACTCAATTGTGACTGTATGAAGAGTACAAACGTTCTTAGTATCTCACATCAATTGTCTGTGATGTGGATTCACCGAACTCCCAAAAGATTTATAATGAACGCTTTCACCCAAATATTCAACGGCTGGAGTTACAGAGATCGTCTGAACTGTCCCAGAATATCACAGCAGAACTATTGCGAGATTTTTAGGTCTGTGCTGTGCAAAGTTACAAAACTTCCCGCCCACGCAGTTTGCAGACGTTCCCAGTCTGTGCACAGAGGTCGCGAGACAGACATTGTGTTGACTTGTTTGTCACCAAAATGAAACATCCTTAGAAGGTAAAGAATCTGCGAGAACATTTTCTAACAAACATGTATTGTTTCTGTTAAAAAGCGTTTGCCAGAAGCATATTTAGAAACGGAGCTCACGACGTCAGAAAGTTTTATGAAATAACCTTCCACTTGCGGAATCAAACCTTTTCCCGCGGCCAGTTTTGTTTTTAAACCCGAGGAGACGAACTTGTTCGGCAGTTTAAAAAGATGTGACCGAAATAAGCCCATGATTTTGGCATTTCTAAATAGCCAAAAAGGAATGTGTTCGTCTAAACCCGGGTCTGACTTTGCGGGTGAGATTGCAGGCAGGAAGCTCCCCCATCAGAGGCAGACCGACCTAGAACAACTGTGAGATACAAAGAAAAGCCTTTGGAAGGCCTGCGCCAGGCCGCCCCCGACATACTGCTGTCAGCCCCCAACACCAGCGCGTCAGGGGCACCAGCCTGACAGACGTGTCGAGATCCTTCTAGACCGCGTGCCAGGCATTCCGACCATGCCCTGCCAGACATTTACAAGCAACACTGCGGCCTATGGCGAAATCTCCATCTCCGTACACTTCTGTCTGCGGACGCGTGGCCGTGATGGGAGGCAGTGGATGTAGCCATCAGAGGCATAAATCTGGCGGCATGACTGTGCTGGAGCCGAGCATTGTCATATCTTTGTAGGGAAGCTTGGCCGGCCCTCCGCGTCCTGGTGCCAATTCCATTAATAGGAGGTGAGGCGGGCGCCTAAAAATAACCCTCCACCTTCTGATAAAGAGCTGCCCTTCCCAGAGTCCGGGGCAGTCACTCCGGACAGCAGCGAGAGCAGAGCACAGACCCCCCTCCACAGCCCAGTCATGTCAGAGCGTCGGATCCCCTTCACCTTCCTGCGCACCCCCAGCTGGGAGCCCTTCCGGGACTGGTACCAGGGCAGCCGCCTCTTCGACCAGTCCTTTGGTCTCCCCCAAATTCCAGAGGACTGGTACCGCTGGCCCAGCACCAGCTGGCCCGGCTATGTCCGGATGCTGCCCAACGCCACTGAGACGGTGCCCGTGGCCGCAGTCAGCCCCATTGCGGCCCCACCAGCCGCCATCCCCACCTACAGCCGCGCCCTGAGCCGCCAGCTCAGCAGCGGCATCTCGGAGATCCGCCAAACCTCCGACCGGTGGAAGATCAGCCTGGACGTCAACCACTTCGCGCCGGAGGAGCTGCTGGTGAAGACCAAGGATGGCATCGTGGAGATCACAGGTACGAAAGGGTGGGCCCTGGTCTGCCTCTCGGGAAGGTCAGGTGGTCCCAAGCATGCAGTGCTCACCATATTCCTTTTGACCAGATGGAACTGGTTTCAACTGTATCTTCTTGCAGCATGTGGGTTTTTGGACATTACCTGTGTCCAGAAGACAAGTAAAACAACCAGGGTGCTACTAGTTACAGCAATTACAAACTGAAAGCAGTAAACAGAATTTAATTGGTATTCTATTCCAAGCTATTAATGATATGTAAAAAAAAAACGCAGGCTACCTACTGTAGCCAGCAGAAATTATGTATTACAGGTCTAATGAAACTTCCAGCTGGGTGCAGTGGTTGTCTTAAAGGAATATGTCATGAATGATGGTCTCAAAGGCAAATAAAACGCCATAAAAAGAGACTTTATTGATCATTTATTTTATTTCAGTTTTACTTGCTTTTGTATAGTGTAGTCTTAACCCTTTGCACATTAACATAGCATATTAATGAATGCTAACGTTCATATTGGTATGGAGAAAATCGGTTGTGTATAATTAACTAACAGAAATGCCTAATAGCAACATTTAGTCCAGTGATAAGTGTTGCCAGTTTCGGCAAACATTGGAACTGAGGCTGAGGGAAATGTATAGATATCCCGGGAACCACACACTGTGGGCAAGCAGAAAAGACAAGCTGAGAATCCAGGACTAGTAGATCCAAGGTCAACAACTTATCCACTAGACCAGTTTTATTCGTCATGGTGCGCTCGCTGTGTGTGCAACCTACTAAACGTTTAATAATATTAGAATTCAGTGAAAAGTTCAAAGACCTCAGCCGCAGGGCTTTCTCGTGCTGACTAGACTCATGGAGATAACAGGATGAGCCAAGATCACCAAGAGGGCAAGAAAAGGACTGGAGACAAGACTTCAGGTCTCAAGCAACTGCATGAAAAGCAAGGATAGCATTCCATGGTGGATCAAATATTCTAGAAGTCAATCCACATAGTAAGCGCACACAAAAATAACAGTTCCTAGCAGATCTTCATATGACTATGAAAAATACGGATCCAGAACTGGATTTCTTGAGAACACATCCATAGGACCATTTGAACCACCACAAGGTTGTAACACTTTTGCCCTCTGCACTGAAACACTGGAATTCACACTCAGACTAAACTACAAAACCCACTTATTTTTCCCATGTCTGTCCCATAGCTCTCTGCACATTCTGTCAATGCATCCCTTGTTTCTCTATGACACTTTGTAACTGTGTGATCACTTGGCCACTGAGCACTACTACCTTGAAACCTTGCGTTTAAAAATGTGTGCAACTAGAGAGAATAAGTATCCTGTCTATTCCTTTGGATCTTTCTTCGTTAGTTACATTTAATGCTTCTTTGACCAGTAAAGCGTCATCAAGTTTCCATAAATGTTGAGTGAGTCCATAGTGAGCCACTGTTTGAAGAGATCATGGTGTACATAGTTGTCCTGCACAATGAAGACATTTTGGGCATGGTGCTGGAAGGCCAACCCTAAAGGATATGGGCCTTTCACTGGCATATCCAGTGGTACTCAGTCATCGGAAGAGCCAGTGCCAGCTCAGCCATCAGGAAAACAGAGCTTCCTCCAATTTTAAATGAGGCAGGAAACCTGGAGGCGGGTGCATGGAACATCCACTGTTTTTTTGGAGATGCCCCATCACGAGCCACCTGTAAATGAGGTCCTTAGACTCAGTGTTAGGTCCTGTAAGTCAGAGCCCGCGTAATCTGGAAGTCATTTGTTATGTTATGTTATAATGGTTTATATAGCGCCTAACTGCCCAGCGGCCTCGTAGCGCTTGTACTGCCATGGCGGTGACATACTGTTTATGTTTATACAGGAGATCTACATTTTTTTAAATAGCCAAGTCTTCAGATCCTTCCTAAACGACATCTCTTGAGGGTTTGCTCTCATTTTGAGAGGGAGATTATTCCAAAGCAAAGCACCTTGGTATGCTAGTGATCTTCCTCCCCATCTGGCTTTCCTCGCTATTGGGACTATTTGTAACTATTTGTAACTCAAGCCTACCCCATTCATGACATTGTCTGACCTTGGGCAAATCAGATTGTCTTCTGCTTCTTCACTTCCCTCATGTGCTGAAAATTGGCAGTAATGGTTATTAACGTGCAGAGAACTAATGGATTGTCAGACTTCCTAACAGGTTAGCCTTTCTGAGTCACTAGTAACGATGCTGCACAGCCAGCCACCTTCGGGCCTCTTCTGACATATAACTGAATCTGCTCCAGCCCTACCATCAGATCCCCCTGTAGCCCAGTCCTCACCTGGCTGACGTAGAACTCTTTGCCTGTCCCAGTACCCACCCCACTCTGGCACGGCCAAACTCTCTGTACTTCAGTGCCAGCCTCAATGTTACTGTGTCCTGCCCCAGGGGTGACCGTGAAAGAATACATGACGCCTCTCTGTGCAACAACCCTTCCGGCTGTACCCGCGCGCGAAGTCTGACACACCACTGCTGGAAATATTCCTCGAAGTGCTATGTTACACCGTCTAGAACCCGTTCCTGAACCTTGACACGGACTCGGAGGGATCTGGAGCAAGGGCCTAAAATAGGTCCCTGCAGTCCTTGCGGCGCACAGAGACCACAGCCCTTCAAGGGACCCCCATTCAGCCCAAGGCCAAATAATGTTTGGGAGATATGGGAGTCTCTGCGGGGCGGTGCGGGGGTAAATTTGCGTTAGCCACTGATTGGGAGCGGGCATTCAGCGGACTAGACTTTAAAATAGAAAGGCTTTGCTGCCGGCAGCAGGCGCTGGGGATGACACAAGCAGTAGGGATGACAGCTGTCCCGTTGAAAAAATGACTTTAATGTCATTGAAGAAGGGGGGCAGCCAATGGGTGTTGCAGAAGGGATGCTCAGCCTTCCATGGGAGAGCTTGAAGAACAGGAGCACAGAGAGCACGAGAAAGAACAAACAGAGGAATCAGACGGGTGGGATAAAGAGGGAGAAACGGATCGAGGCTACAAACTAGATAGCGCGCGGGAGTGAGAGAGGCAACGATGGGGGGGCAGAGAAAGAGTCGGAGTAGACAGAGTGGAAGGACTGGGCATTAAGGAAATGGCATTGGCAGTCATAGGGGCCTCCGTAAGCGAGCCTTTACCAGTCCTAAGAGAGCAGGAGAAAAAAGGGGTGCACAGAAAAACAAGCAGTGGCAAAGACAATAGATTTTGCCAATAAGAGCTGTTGTCTTTGGCAATGGTTTGTAGCCATGCTGTACAGCTGTTTAGGTGCTTTGCAGTGTGACTACAACTAATTTTAAAACCCCTATGAGGCATCCAGGGCTAATGCATATTTTTAAGTGCATTACCGATGGATGCATCATTGTCCTTTTCAGGGTCGAGCGCACCGTCCCTGTTGCAAACTCTCTTTGGGCTTGTAACCACGCCCATGTTATGCCTGTCGCTGTCATTAGTTCGTGGGCTTGCCTTTTAAAATCCGCTTGCTTTCATTAGTGAAAGGCATGCATATGTCACGCCTTTTCCGGTGTTTAGCCCTCCTCCAGCGCACCGGCCAACTACTGAAAACTTACGAGGCTCGATGTTTTCAGCCTGGTTTCTGCACTACTTTGTCTTTTTATTTTCCACGCAGTGGGATCGCGCTGGGTTTTACATAGCGCAATTGCGCACATTTTTTTTTTCTTTCTATATGTGTGGCGAGAAAAGTCCATTTAGGAGTTTCAACTCTAATAGCTCTAACTGGAGCAAATGTGAGACCCGTTGCATAGCAAATGCGAGACCGGCTGCATTGCAAATGCTTCTTTATCACTGTTTTTAGCCATGTTGCACAGCCGAAGTCGGCCGTGCTATACAGCACGAACAAAAGGCAATGGTATTGCCAATAGTCTCAAAGACAAGATCCATTGGCTTTGCCAGTGCTTGTCAGGTCTTGGCACAACACGCCTGTGCTTCTGAGCAAATCAGTTAATCTCCCCATGTTGGAAAAAAGAAAAAGATATGACATTTACAAATAATCCTATCACATAAAGAAAGCAATTTTGCTCATATCCAAGTCTTAGTGAGACACATTTGGAAATGGGTAACATTTGTTGTGATAATAAAAACAGATAATATCTGTTATCACAACAAACATCATTGTCAAAGGAGAATCTTCTTTGAAGTGGCGTGTGGCATAGTAAAACATACCTACAAGTGACAAGAGGTTCCACAAGGATGACACAAAAGAAGAAAAAATAAAAGTAGTACCTCAGTCACAGCATGATTAGCAGAAGGCCAGCAATCAAGCTGAAGCAACCAGTACTTAGTCCATGCTCCAGCCGAAAGAAGAGGAAGTGAAGCTAGCACACACGGGCCAACTAGAAGGCAGCCAATAAGACTGACAGTGAAGCCCATGAATGATAAGCAATTGGTGATCTGCAAGCCTCTTGTTGTATACATCTCTTGCAAGCGAAAGAGCATGCAGCCCATGCGCTGTTGTAGGCGAGACCTAAGAAGAAGAAGCTAGAAAGAGAGAAAGCACAAGAGCGACAGACACACAGACAGAGAGAAAGACAGGAGAAAAAGAATGGGCAAAGGAAGCCGCAGGACATAGGGGAATACCGAAAAGGAGAAAGAGGGAGAAGTAGTAAAGAAAGAGAAAGAGTGGGAATGAGGAAAAGAAAGAACAAGGGGTATAGGCAAGGGGGAAGGGAAGGAACGCTGGAAGCAAGAAGCAAAGGAGAAAATATTTGAGAAAAGGGAGAGGTAAAGAACAGGGTAGAGAGAGTGATAAAATGAAAGACAGAAGTGGGAGAGATAATTAGAGCACAAATTAATGGGGAACAATGAAGTGGCCTAGGGACAGAGTGACAGGGAGAAAGAGAGGTAGATACAGTGAGGGAAAGAGACAGAAGCTAAGAAGAAAAAAGTGTGGATGAAAGAGAGAAACCAGGATAAAGAGTGAGAGAAAAGAGAGCGAGAGAGAATGGCAGCGAAGAAGAGGAAGAAGCCGAGTGCCAAGGAAAACGGAGGAGAGACGTGGAGACAGTGAGAGAGGAGGGAGAAAGCGAAAACGAAGACAGAGAAAGTAGAGGAACATGTAGAGACGAGGGATGGCATAGGTGTTGTTTTAAGTACTTGTGCACTGAGGCAATTTGAAAATCACACACTCTACACACAGAGTGAGGCATCCTGGGAACAGTTGAGACTGACAGCGCTTCCTGAAGGGGCGGCCTGTGGCCCCTGTGCCAGACACAGGTCGGTGCCCTGGTGGGGGGCTCGTCGTGAGGGTAGGGTGACCAGGCGTCCCGGATTTGCCAGGACAGTCCCGGTTTTTCACCAGCTGCCCCGGCAGAGTTTGGGAAATTTAGCTCATGTTTCAGTTTTTAGAGAGGGTCGCCTGAAAACGGTGGGATGTTATTTTGTTTGTTTTCCACAGCTGAGATAGTTGGAAGCTGTTAACAGACATAACACTGGCTTTAAAAATTGCATTTATTTTATGTTATTAGTGCGTCTTCTGTCATTCTGCGCTGGTGAGCGCTGTCATTCTGTGCGCTCAGTTTAAGTAAAAGTGTAGTCCTTCTTTTATGTTTGTGAAATGTCCCGGCTGTTGGCATTACAATTCTGGTCACCCTATGTGAGGGAAACTTTGGAAAGATAGCTTCACTGGAAGGAATGTGAGGCAGGAACTTTGTACAGTAGTGGTATAAATATAGCCCAACCTCGGTGGCACAGGGCGCAGGGAGTCGGTGCTCCCTCACGAGGAAGGGGGCTGACTCACCGGAAGAAGGTTCTGCAAGGATCGAAGCAGTAGACAAGCAGAATCTTTTAACGCAGACCGTGGTCAGGAGTTTCTAACCTTTAGCACTTGAACGAGCAAAGTGGAGCACAGATAGCATCGATTAACTTTTCCACAGAAAATGATCTTTTGCGCTGAAAGGTGGCACACGCGCAGCACTGAAAGAGCATTGCACCGACTAGCACAAAACCTTTGAAATGATGGAAGAGAGTGGAACAGGGTGAGAACAGTGCAAACAACACCAGGGTTCCGCACTGCAGATCGACTAAAGTCATACACCTTTGTGTAGAACTCTAGCACCAAAAGATAAGAGGCGAAAACATTGGGAAAAGATGATTTTCCATGTGAAATTCGTGCAGTTTCGGCCAAAGTATACACGTTATGCATTTTACCCTTGAGAGGTTGTACGTGCTCAGAGATTTGTAAGGAAAGTAACTCACAACTTGCTCACCTTTGCACGAGGCACGACGGTAGCTCGTGATTAACACTGCAAAAATAAGACGTGTTTAGCACGAGCGTGCATCACAGGCGAGTGGTAACTATAACACTGTGGCCCAGATTTTCAAAACTCACAACGCAGAGCGGCACCCAAAGTTGCAACGCTGCGTTGCGTGACAGCAGCTGTCGAAGTGCATTTTAAAAAGTATGGGAACTGTGATGCTGCATGCAGGGGGATGGGGTCAGCAAACTTGGAGGTGGGGTCAAAGGTGCGGCTAAAAAAATAACATATTCTGTACGTTTTTATGGCCTTTCTCTGTCAAGTAACTACATTTAAAATAGCATGCAGCGTAAATGAATTTTTTTTTAAAAAACGTTGTTACTCATTGGGAAAGCACTGTAGAGGTCTATGTGTAACCATAAAAGGCTTCCACGTGACTCATGAAATAACAGCCACAGCAACAAAGTGCCCACTAGAACAGAAGAAATACCAACAGCTATAAATCTCCCAAAAAACAGATGAATTATAATTCAGACCGCAGCTTTAAATAAAAATATGTTTTGGAAATTCATTCATTTATTTTCCAAACATCACCCTACCACTATCTCAAATTACACCATTTTCTATCAAATATACCCTTGTCATTTGTTTATTAAAAACAATCCAAGGACACATTGTGTTTTTCACACACTGAATGACTGTTAGAGTAGGGCTTGCAAAATCACAAATCTCCATGTGACTTTGTAAATAGAGGGAGGAGACAGGTAATTATATTTCAAGTCCTGCAGGTTGTCCCAATGTGCAGTCTTATCGATGTATGCTGCTGCCTTCATCAGTGTGACTAGACTCTCTAAATTACATACTGTGCTGCACCTCAGGGAGCTTCTTCCAGGGTACTGGTGAGCTACTAGTAGCTCAAGAGCTACACTTTGGAGACCCCTGCGATAGACTGCTACAAAATTCACAAAATGTTTAAGATAAAATGGTACTTCCAAAATATAGATTTTAGTAATATTCTGAGTGTAAGTAATGCAATTTTGTTTACATTACTGTCCCTTTAACACCTCAAGGTGTAGTAAGCATGATATAAATACAATTACAATTAAAAGCAGGCACTTCACAGCCCAGTTGTTAACTCGTTGTACTACACTCGAAAATAATACATTTTTGTCATCACAAAACTTTGAGCGATACGGTCAATTAAAGCCGGTACCAGCTCCAAAGCATACTTTACAGTTGCAGATTAAGCAAGCAGGCGCCCTGGCAGGAAGGGTTGTTTACCTGTCTGCTTAGCTTTCATTTCACAGCACATGAGACCCACTGAATGATGTTTCAGCTGAGGAATTTAAACTGTTGGAATTAACCATCCCGGGATGGTTGTCTTTTTACAATAAGTAGGGGAACGGTGTTTCATAAATCATAAAAGTATGGGCACGTCGTGCCCCTCCGACCCCGCCCACTTCATCCACTGCATGACAGAAAGAGAGAGGGAAAGTGCCATAGCTTATATCTTTCAAGATATGGTAATATCCTTTTCTCCCATTAGCTCTGGCGCACAGTTAGGCTGCCGTGCGCGATACCCACAAGGCAAAACAAGCTTTGTGCTGGAAAGTAAATAAAAAAAATCATACACAGATTTACGTCACTTTGTTGCGCAAACCCAGTGCAAAATGTTTGTAAATCTACCCCTTGCTTTTTTTGCCATTGGCGCATCACAAGCACAGATGTCCTTACAACATTTCTTTGCATGAACCTCAGTAAATATGGAACTTGTGTAACCTTCGGCTTCCCACGGTGGGATCGGGACAGTGAGGGAAGGAACGAGGGGTGACGTTACATATTCACATAAAAGCAGCAGCTCTTAAGTCACTTTAATCTGGTTAACTGTACCCGCCTCAGAACAGCCAGGCTGCTGCGTTCATCTGGTTGCCTTATTGGACCTTTGGCAGTGAAGTAGGTTTACCATCCGCAGACCTATGCCCGGGACCCCATGTTAATGGGTGTAAATAAGATCTGACGGGGGAGGAGAAAAGGGAAAGGATTAGGAATATTCTAGAGAGCTGAACAATTCGGGATAGTTACAAGAGTACGAAGAGGCCTTCAGTTCTCTCTTCCAATGAGATCCACTGCTTTAATTTGTAAAAAAAATAAATATCTAAAAGCGCCCGTCCCCAGAGTATTTTTTTAGGAAGCTGCCACAGCTGGGTATCCATCTTGGCTGCAGCTCAGAGCGTGGATACCGCTGCAGTGCTGCTCTGTGCATACTAGGACCAGTGATCAAAATGGAAATATATTAGTGCTGGTATTCGCTACCTGTGTACGTTTCTTCTGAGAAATACTGCTATTCTCCCATTAAAAGTATTGCAGCTGTGATGAAGTGTTGGTAGGTACTCTCCCATTCAACTTAAGGAAATGCTGATACCCAGTACCTGTGCCCATTTACAGCACTGACTGAAGCGCTGAAGTTGAAGCTCACATGCACTGGCCAGCCTTTTTTCTGCCATCGTTAGCCTCAGCTGGAGTACAAAGGGTGACTTGAGCTCCCTGGTTAGGGGCCATCACATCTTTTTAAGAACAGAGCCCCATAGCTGCCAAGGTTTCAGTATGCTATGTGTGGCATTTTCATAATTTCAGTGTAATTATGAGTGACATTTCAGCGGCTATGAGTGACACTTTCTCGTGAACAAAATCAAGCAATGAAGCAGAGGGGACCATATACACATTTCAGAAAATACACCCATTTGAGCAACGAGAAACTGTTGGGGCTGGCAGTCGCACCCTGCTCTGCATCTTCCCACCTGCGGTCCGCATGGCAGGAGGAACACGGCATTTACTCCTGCCCACTGAAAGCAATGTCGCCTTTGATACCATGGATTGAGCAGTGGGTGTTTTTGTACGCTAATTAGGTGGGTGTGTGGTTTGGTGTTTAGGTCTTCAAATCTCTGTGGTTCGCTTTGCTGGGATATGAGTTTCTGTGATAGTGGGATATATATTTCTTGTAATATATAGAGAATCCTATACCTCCCGTTGTACAACAGCGCCACCTTGTGGCCTTTGATAAACAGTACTGGGAGCCTAGCTAGCAAAGTGAGAAACAAACGAGACAGTTTTATCGCACTTCAGGATACGATTCTTTTGCGTGACAATCTCAGGCATTGCGGTAATGTAGGAAAATGACGGAAAATGTGTTATTTTAATGCGAGATGCGATCCACTTAGCAGGGCTGGAGCCCAATAGCCCCCTGCAACAGAAAAGGCATTGCCTAGTGTCCCCAGCCAAGTTAACAGACTTAACTGATGCCATCATAGTGCGCATGATCGAGACCGGCGGCCAGCCCGGCCTCGGTGGATCAGAAGCTACAGTAGCTAAAGAATTGGCATTTTGCCGCACAGTATCAGCTTCCACTGGTGCTGATGATGACTGTACCTGGTGATCAGATCCCTGACTGAAGGGCCTTGCATGCCCTTCAATTCTAATATGGAGACAGTAGAAAGTTACTGATACCTGGACTGGGCATGACTAATAAGGCAGGCAGCACTTAGCTAGGTACATTTTCTTGTTGGGGATCAGGACTGATGTCCCGATCCAGGAATAATTACTGCAGATGGCAACACAGCAGGACCAAAGCCACAGACAGAGAGGTAAACTTTTTCACTCTCCTTTCCAATACACAGTAGCCCTCCTGTAACACAGCAGCTCAACAGAACACACAGGCACACTGTTCATACTCCCAGCAGCTTCCACCACATCTTGAGATTACTTATCACTATTTGTTTTTCCATATTTTGCCTTCGATATTGTGTACCATCGATATTCTGGGGTTGATATTCAGGTTGCACACCCTTCTTGATAACTCATGCAAGGGGTCATGGATTGGCTCTTGAGAGGACAGCTGGGGCTTCAAGAGGTGCCACTCGCCTCACAGGCTGTGAGCGTCACCTATAGCCTTGAAGTTGAAGGACAACTCCTCCAACACATCAGTCCCATTCTCAGCAAAACAAAGTAAAATACAGGATGCAATCATACAGGGTAAACCTTAGGAGCGAAGGACAATATAGAAGTACAGCAAATATTCAGCGAAATAACTTTACGTCCCACAGGACTCGGATCTTCCTCCATTCCACTCCATCTGATCAATCACATATCTCATGCAAACTTGTATCAGTCGAACAGCACACGCACATCAGTGATACATACTTGTCCTGGCATGAGGCACCCATTTTACTAATAGATGGTAATACTGTTTGAATATCTGGGGATAATTAAGGAACTACAAACTGATAGTTGGGTGAAAATTGTTCAGCTATGCATTTAGTGTCTAGTTATCAATGAACTAATTGCCAATTGATGGCAAAGCCCCAGTTTAACTAAATCTGCTAAGTTTATTATTAATTGAAGTTACATCTCTGTAGGGGTCTCCAAATAAAGAATATCTGTGAGTTGTCATTTCCCATTGTATCTCACTATGTTTGATAAAGTCATTAGTCCCCACATGTGACTTGTGCTTAGTGCAGGGTGACAGGATTTTGAAAAAGAAAAGCAGAGACATTTCACCAAAGTAGAAGAAGGACTACAATTATACATCAACCGAAGGGCACAGAATGACAGCACTCATCAACACAGAAACACCCACATGGAGGCACTATAAATGAAATGCAACCTTTAAACCCAATGTTATACCTGTTAATCTGATGGGAGCTGTTAACCCTTCCTGCTTGGAACACATAAAAACACGCCTCCATCCAGAAGCCTTTAAGTCACTCAGTATCTTAACAGTTTTGAATGTTGTGTCTTGTTCGATTTCATTAAAGGGTATTCCAAAACTGCAAGGCTTTCCCTGAAGTCAGCAGTGTGCAGTACTAGAAAGCAGAATGCATAATAACGTTCCAACATGGGGAGTACATGTTTTATCAGTGGAGAGTGAATATTGATTTACACGAACAAACAGTGCTTAATTTAAGCCAATGGTTTCCAGTGCTTGGCACTGGCTCTTAATTGTCAACACTGGCACCTATGACAGTCTGACAGGTGGTGGCGCTGTCTGCCTAATTTACAGATCGGATTACCAACAGTTGTTTATTAGTACAAAATACATTAAAAATTATTAATATCTGTGTCACAAACTATTTCCATAGGTTTGGGGGCCTGGAATATTCTGAATCGTCACACTTGTAGGAGTGTGATGGTTTTTAGTTGTGTTGGTACTGCCATTGGCAGCGATGTCAGGGGCAACGGGTGGTGCAGGCTTCCGCAGCCTCCTGACGGGACCCCTGGTACTCATGTTTTTACAAAGTAAGCTCTGTGCATAGAAGTTCACACACAGTACACAACAGAGAGAAGAGGTGGGTCTTGAACTTGAAATCTTTTTTTGAAGCTTTGTAAGGCAGCGTAAAGTGTTATGTATAGGATGGATAGGATTTGTTTCATTTCCTGGACCATAGACGGAAAACCAGGGCTCTATGTGCATACTTGATGGGGTTTTTGGGGCCATTAGAAGTGGGATGGAAAATTACTTGGTAGTCACCACCCCCTGAAGTACTAATACAATGGACATTGGTAACTCTGGGGGATCTGGGATTACCCCCACATGATTTTTGAGGGATAACATACCAGGACGGTATTACGCAAACTGCCCTGGGGAGGCACAAGTGGCATGTGCACCCGCGTTGCGTGCCCCCTGGCCACTTTAGTGTTACAAAATGGGCCACAGATGCTTGTGTGGTCCCTTTTGTAATACTGATATCGCTAGCACACCTGTATTGCCAAAGCTATTGTGAGAGAGCTTTCTTACCCTTTTATGGAGCATGTCGCTATGAAAATGAGGTAAGACGGCTGGAGGGGGAAAGGGACCCTGAGACATCCCCCTGCAGGCAAGAACCCCGTAGACATCCCCCTGCAGGCAGGTTCAGTCACTCACTACTCCCGCCTGTAGGGGGATCTCTGTGCCTCCTCAAAGACCAAGCATGTTGCCACCTGCACAGAGAAACATGGGGGTGCTGTAAACCAGCCTCTCTGTATTTCACCGAATGTGCTGTCCCCAGGGCGATGCAAGTTCATGGTTGCACTCGGAGCAGCACAATCATTATATTAAGGCACACTATCTTGGTCTGCGCCAGGTGCACCTTTAGTAAGTTTTGCCGTGGTGCCAACAGGGACAGTGCTCCCCATTAATACAGGCCCCAGAGTCAGAGTAGCTGTGCTGGGTCAGCATGTTTCCCCCCAGTATTTCGCAAAGACAACACTTTTGGGATTACAGGGACATTCGTAATGTGGGCCATAGTCTTTGGAGTCTAGCAAATGAGGAATTGTCCTCTGTGTGGGCTAAGTCGCGGAGTTTGCTCTTGCTTGCTACCAGGCAGTGTAGCTGACGTGTATGGAAGGTCCTGTAGATGTCACTTGTCATCAATGTCTAGACAGTGGAGTGAGTGAATACGGAAGACAGGCCCCCAGCGGTACGTTGGCGAGGGAGGCTAAACCACAACTGGATTCCAAGAGATGCTTGGCAGAGGTGAAGGAAAAGTCAATGTTCAAGTGTAGTCTCCATAGATGCCTACTGTTCCCTTGCACAAAGGTCACCTTTAGCACGTCCTAAGAGTACAGCTTGGTCCACGCTGCATGCTGGGACATCTAGGCCAAGACATTAAATACAACATGCAAAGCTCCAGGTCCAAGGATCCCTCATGTTGTGGCTGAATTTGCAGGACTGGCAGAAGACCACGCTTATGGCAAAGGGCGGGTTGGCAGCTATGAGGTGTGTGATTTGGTAGTTGGCCAGGAACGGGATAATCAATCAGTAAATCCGCGCTTGTCAACACCAAATTACATTATGCGCATTATGTGTGTCAGCCTTTGGCCTGCACAAAGGGGTACTCAACACTGCATCTAATCCTTCAGGTGGCCAGCTCTCCACCTCACGCCTCCAGATCCCATGGAGACCCCTGTGCTTGAGAGTCAAATGCTAATATCTTTAAAGTACAGGGAGCGATCGCAGGCCTTCTCAGATGGAGGGGACTTTTAGGTGGTTTAAATACATTTGTAATTTTCAGATGAGCATGTCCCTGGAGACCTATTATGTCTAGAGCTTGCATTCACTGGCCTCTGTCTCTCTTCAGGATTGCTCTCCAATGAACAATGAGCGCTCCTTTACAGTTTCGCTTGAAATTCGACTTTTTATGGACAGTTTTCTTGTCACACTCTGACTTTAAATAACCAAAACCGTGGCATTAAAAGGAAATTGCAGCCTCCATCTTGAAACAATTGTACCCAACTCTTTTCTTGGAGAAGCAGGGTTAAGCTCGGAAAATAATGATAAATAATATACTATTTAGGAAGCCAGAGCTCTCACTTCGTGTGTCACTTGGAAAGGGGGGGCTAAGATTGTGTTTCAGGGCTCACACAGCAGAATTCAATGTGAAATGGCGGATTAGTGACCTACCCTCTCTTCTCTTTGTCTTTCAGGCAAGCACGAGGAGAAGCAGGACGAACATGGGTTCATCTCGCGATGCTTCACCAGGAAATACACGTAAGTTCCAAAAACATGAATCCCTTCACGAATACAGTGGAGGACTTTACAAGGTGCCCAGTAACCTACAGAGGCAGGAATAGAGGAAATATTTGTCTGGGCCCCTGTCCGTGGCTAAGATATGTAAAGGCAGCCCCTCGGACATGTTTGCGGGAAGCAGTTTGCCAGGAATAGGAGCTCCTGAGCTCTGAGGGATCATGCAGGCTCACTACATTGAGCTCAGGTACAAGGGATGGTATGCTATCGAGAGAAGCTCCCAACCTCTGAGGGATACAGATTCACTCCATTGAGCTATGGTGCAGGGATGGTAAGTTAGCGAGACAAGCTCCCGACCTCTGAAGGATGCAGACTCACTGCATTGAGCTCTGGTGCAGGGATGGTAAGTTAGCGAGACAAGCTCCCGACCTCTGAAGGATGCAGACTCACTGCATTGAGCTCTGGTGCATGGATGGTATGTTAGAAGAGAAGCTCCTGACGTCTGAAGGATCCACTCACTGCATTGAGCTCTGGTGCATGGTTGGTATGTTAGAAGAGAAGCTCCTGACCTCTGAAGGATGCAGACTCACTGCATTGAGCTCTGGTGCATGGTTGGTATGTTAGAAGAGAAGCTCCTGACCTCTGAAGGATGCAGACTCACTGCATTGAGCTCTGGTGCATGGATGGTATGTTAGATGAGAAGCTCCTGACCTCTGAAGGATGCAGACTCACTGCATTGAGCTCTGGTGCATGGATGGTATGTTGGATGAGAAGCTCCTGACCTCTGAAGGATGCAGACTCACTGCATTGAACACTGGTGCATGGTTGGTATGTTAGATGAGAAGCTCCTGACGTCTGAAGGATCCACTCACTGCATTGAGCTCTGGTGCATGGTTGGTATGTTAGAAGAGAAGCTCCTGACGTCTGAAGGAGCCACTCACTGCATTGAGCTCTGGTGCATGGTTGGTATGTTAGATGAGAAGCTCCCGACCTCTGAAGGATGCAGATTCACTACATTGAGCTCTGGTGCAAGGGAGGTTATGTCAGCGAGAGAAGCTCCTTAGCATTGAGGGATGCTGACTCACTGCAGAACGCTCTTGTGCTCAGGATGGTATGTTAGCGAAATAATTGTAAAGTATATTTTCAAAGCATGTGTATGAAAACATGTTAGGTCATGAAGCCAGCATTCCCACTTTGTAAGCCAAGGCATGTTCTCTCCCCAGTCCACCACTGCTCCATCAAAGATAAGCCACCTGCTTTTCAGAGCAGTCTCACAAACTGGCCTCATCATAACACTAGTTTTCACATGTTAATATTTGATGTTTTCAAAGCTTTAGGAAGCCTCTAACAATATTCACAGATTCATAGGGCCAGATTTAAGAAAAGTGGCGCTGCACCCAGTGCAGCACCCAGTGCAGCGCCACTTTAATTGCACCCTTTAACACCCCCTAATGCCACCATGTGTGTGCCATATCTAAGATACATCAACATTTTTGACGCTAGTTCGGAGCTTTGCAGGATTAGCGTAAAGAATGTTGACGCTAATCCTCCAAAGCCCATTGAGGCTCATTGAAAACAATGGTGTGTCTCCTTTTAACGCCTGCTCTGAGCAGGTGTTAAAAGTGCCCCAAAAAATGACTTAGATTTCTTTGCGCCATTTTTCGGCCTCCCCCATACTTTATGCCTGCTGCAGGGATAAAGTAGTGCATTTGGTTAAGAAGAGGCCTAATGCATGCATTGCACCACTTTGTAAATTTGGCGCTGCGATTTTGGCCTCGTTGGACCACATTAGCGTAAAAAAAAGGTCGTTAATGTGGCACAAGGAAGCGCTAGAGGGTCTTAAATCTGCCCCATAGTAGTTTAAGACAACTCTATAGGGCGTTTTGGGGTCTCCCCCACCACCCACTGGAACAGCCCCATTTACAAAATGGGGACAGCATTATATTTTAAAATCATATTAGGCTGTAACATTGGGCAAGGCTTCCCTTCCAAGAAAGCTATGGACTATTTAAGGTGAATGCTGCAGTCAAAAGCATATTGAACTTGTAAGATTGTTCGAAAACTGAGAATGAGAATTGTCATTCGAGTAATGTTTGGAAAATGAAGGCACCATACATTACCCTGCCTTGCCTTCTTCCTCTTCCCCTCTCCCTCGTACCTCATACCAGCCCCTCGCCTCCTTACCTCACGCCTGTTTTCCTTTCTCCCACTCTCCGTGTTCCATCATTTCTCACTGTTTCTTTGCCCCGCCCTCCTTCCACTCTTCTCCTGTCCCCCACTTCTGCCCCATCTCCCCTGATTCGAAGTGTGGAGCCTGCATGCAGAGGCCCAGCCACATTGCACAGCAGAGGTCTGCCAAGGAATGGCCAAAAGTCACAAAGTTTGGATGTGTACCTGGGGAGAGACCTAACAAAGAGCCAGCACATGCTGGTTTGTTGTCTCTGCTGCCTCTCTGGCTTTCTCAGCCCCAGCCATACCTGGACTTCAGAGACAAGTCCTCCCTTGAATCATTCCAATGTCATAATAGGATAGTACAGTCCATCAAGTGGTCTCTACACGTAATTTTTTTTAAATAAAACACTTTATTTATTTTTCTCACACACCTCAGTAACCAATAGAACAGACATTAAGGAGTTATGGAGGTGGGCACCATCATGTTTACAGCATAGTGCATAAAGCAGAAACAGTCTAGTGACACAGTATAAAAACCCAGCCCCAACCACCTACCTCTTGACCCCCCACCACCACTGCTTCTCAGATGGGTATAGGTCCTACACAAGTCTGAACTTCATCATCTAGGGTCTGGGACTGGCAAGTGATCGCTACACGTGAAGTACCTCCTCACCTCTACTTACCCTTCTCTTTCTTACAGCCTGCCCCCTGGCGTTGATGCCACAGCTGTGGTATCTTCCCTCTCACCAGACGGAACCCTCACCGTGGAGGCCCCGCTGCCGAAGCCCGCTGTGGAGTCCGCAGAGGTCACCATCCCTGTCACCTTCGAGAGCCACGCCAAGATCCCGACATCAGAGGCCAAGAAACCAGAGGAGGCTGCTAAGAAGTAGCACGAAGGCCCGCTTGCTATTGTAGTAATGTCTCATAGTAATGTCCTTTTGCATGTGTGTACGCAATCTTTCTAAAATAAAGTAGAGAAAATAATCTGCCTGATTTTTTATTTTCTGAAATGCTAAATTCTTATTGTTTGGTTAATTTTTAGAATATATTTTAAAATTGTTCACACATAACAAGGTTGAGAGTTTCTTGGGATATCTGGTTCTAAAAGAATGTCTAAAAATTCATTTCAGGGCTACTTACCAGCACCCTTCACATCTGTTGGTTTAAGTATCATAGAATGGTGCACGCCATGATTCAAGGGTTGTGCTTCTAGGCGCTACAGCTATAAATAATGTAAGCACCAGTTCTTCCGCTATAAGACACCGGAGACGGGGTTAGGTGACCTGATATTTGGGAGGTTGTAATGCTAACAGATGACAAGCACCACTGTCCTTTTGCTTAAAAAAACAGATTTAAGTTATTTCCTTTAACAGCAAATTACCACAATTTTGTCAACATAAGTAGGTTAGTGTAAATTTAGTATTCTTAACTCCCCATTTATTTACTTTGACAATAGATACATTACCAATTATAGTCAATAGTAAAATAGAGGTAATAGCAGTAAATCTGCTCCTACCTATACTTGCTGTGAAGATATAGTGGTAGTTAGCATTCCGCAGACAATATTGCTGCAAATCTATATTTGCTACCTTTCTAGTCTAATGTTGATCTTTTTAAGACCTCCCATAATTTATTTACTTATTTTTAGCATTTGTAAACCGCATCTGTCACCTAAAAGGTATCCTGGCTCTGAAAGCCAAAAATAACCAGAACATCCTAGTACTATTCGATCACATAGAGGTCCTTAGGAAGACAGCAGGTTTTAAGAGCCCTTCTGAAGCAAAGGAGTTCAGATTGACGTCTGATACTAGCATGGAGCTGATTCCAGAGTTGGGCAGCCTTCACATGGAAGGCAGGTCCATTCTGTCTGATTTTTTTAAACTTGGCAATGTACAGAAGATTGGCTGAGGAAGAGCAGAGACATCTGCCGTGTGTGTATCTCTGGACGCTATTCTGGAAATACATGTAGCCAGAGCCTTGGGGAGCCTTGAACACCATACACAGTGCCTTGAAAATGACTCTGTGCCTGATCGGAAGCCGGTGGAGCTCCCTTAACGCTTCTGAGGCAGAGGATCGTCTGGACCTATCCAGTGCCAGCTTAGCAGCAACTACCTGAACTCCATGTAGTCTCTGCAATAGATAGTCAGGGGCTCCAAGAAGGAGGGCATTGCAGTAGTCGAACCTGCTCAAGGTCACACTACAAACAACCATAGATTTAGCAGATGTAGGCAGTAAGAGGAGAATTTTCCCCAAACCCTGTAGCAGTGAGAAGCAAGTTCCAGCTACTTTAGTGACATGTGCTTCCAGAGATAAATTATTACCAAATGTTACCCCTAGATTACGGACAATGTCCGAAGGGGAAAGCACAGCCTGAGTAGGTAGGGGGCACAACTTAGTTGGCAGATTGAAAGGAACTTTATTAGTTGAGCAACTTAAAATCTCTATTTTGTCACCATTAGTTTTCAGAGAATTGGTGTTAAGCTAGCTGGCAATATCCTTCATGCATTCTTGAAAAGTCGTGGTTTCAACCTGGTGGTTGCTATCCAGTTCCATGGTTAATTTTGTATCATCCGCATAGTTCACTATGAGGATATTATGAGATTTGAGAAGGGTCACCAGGGGTTTCATATAAAGATTGAACCAGACTGGTTTGAGAGCAGACCCTCGAGATACACCCTGCTTCACGTCTCTAAAAGCAGATCGAAAAGGAGGGAGAGCCACAGCCTGGCTACGTACTGACAAGAAGAATTGCAGCCAATTCAAAGCAACCCAATTTATTCCTGCTACAGTCTTTCTAAAAGAATATTATGATCTACCATATCGAAGGCGGCAGAGAGATCTAATAAAATCAGAATAGCTGATCTGCCATCATCGATTATTATACGGAGCTCATCTATATCCTTAAGGAGGGCTCTTTCGGGTCAGTGACCAGGCCAGACACCAAATTGATCCTCTTCTAGATGGGTATTATGCTCAAGGTGCTGAGACAGGATTTTGCTGATGTGCAGTTCCAATATTTTAACCAGGAAAGGCAGTAGGGAAATTGTTAGTTACCTGGAATAGCTGGATCTAATGAGGGCTTTTTTAAAATGGGGGACACAATAGCTTTGTTCCATGTTAATGGAACTGTACCAGTGTCAAGAGAATGAATACAAATCAGTCACAATAACAGGAAAGATTCTTCTGTTAGATCCTTCCAGGTCCTCTTGGGGCGCGGATGAAGGGGAGACCCTGAAGAGATGGAGTTAGCCAGGAAGAACCGCTCCTCCCAAAAAGGGCTCAAATTTCTCTACAACACTTCCAGGATTAACACACAGAGTATTGGAGACAATTTTGATTAATGGCCCTAATCTTACCAAAACACCCCATAAATGACCTACAATTGAAATAAGACACAAAAATAAACCAGAAGACGATATCTACCACTGTTTTTGAGTACTGGCCCTGGCAGGTATATCTGCAGTATCTGTTTTTACTCCACGTGTGGGCTCATAACTTGAACTCTAAAAGGCATAGGTACTTCTGTATTTTTCTGTGTGCTTTATAGTAATTTTTTATTATTTGTGTTGCAGGTTACAAAGTAAATACCTGTGATGCACAGAAGAAAACCAGAACACTCTAAAACTATTACAGAACAATGAGTCCAATCAGTGCATCTAGTTGGGTTTACCCACCTGTTTGAGGGTCTTAAGTCAAACTTGATCATTTGTATTCTGTGTTCCCTACTTCTAGATTGCACAGTTGCTGTAGCTAGATACCAACGCCCATATTTATACTTTGTAATGCCTCATTTGTGTCACTCTTTGATGCAAAAGCGGCGCAACCTTGCAAAATACAATTGTATTTTGTAAATTTGCGCCATTTTTGTGTCAAAATGTGGCGCAAATGCGGCGCTAAAAAAGTATAAATATGGGTGCAAATATTTATTTTACAATGTAAAACCTCTGACAGTCCAGGCTCACCTTTCCCACATTTACACTAAAGTGCAGGGCTGGGAGATCGAAACGTTTTAGATGTGTTGTTTGGACCTGTTAAGGGGCCTGACAGGTCAGTTTGTGGGCCAGTTTTTAGCAGTTTGTGAGCCTGTTGTATGGTCTGGTGGGCCGGTTTTTACTGCTGATTTCCATGATGTTTCCACAAACATTGCCTGCAGCAAACACAAATGCATGCAGTCAGGGTCGGATTGAGAATGCACAGTCGGGCATTGCCCGACGGGCTGGCTCCTAAGAGTCACCTGTGAGATGTTTGTTATAAGCCCTCTGCCTCCCGGCCCACAGAGCCTTGCTGTATTCACCAGCCCCCGTCGGGCTGCTGTAATGTAAGGCAGGCTGACTGTCAGGGCAGTGACTTGCGTCACTAGGCTTGCCACTGCAGACTTTAGCTTGGCCCCTGTGGCACTGCACGGACCCCCAAAATCAGTGTTCCTTTTCCCCTGTCGGGCTGTCAAACAGAGGTGGGGACGGGAAGTGTAAAGCAGCCTCGCTGGGGTGTTCGGTGTCTGGTGATATAGCCATTGGGCCATCTTCACTTCAGCCCCCATCACCCCATCCCACCTCCGAGAAGGCCCAGAAGCTTTTGTTCTTTGCTTCCTTCCACCTCTGCAAGCAGATTGCCCTGAGGCTATAGTGGGCTAGGGAGGGGGTGAGTGGGAAGTGACCTCCCTGGGGGCCAGTTGTTGCTCTTCCTCTAGGGCAGAGGTCTCCAAACTTTTTAATGCCGCGCCCCCCCAGTTGAAAAATAAAAATCACTGGGCCCCCCTCAGAATTTTTCACAACTATTTTATGAACATGGCAATGTTTAAATATGTCTAAACCTATTTAAACATTGCAGTTAAGTACTGTTACCTTTTTAAAACTGAAATAACATGCTTCTGCTTAAAACAAAGGCCTGTTATCTGTATAATATTTATTTTGGCCAGAGTCTGGGCCCCCCCCTGGGATCACTTCAGGGCCCCCGAGGGGGGCCCGCCCCCCAGTTTGAAGACCTCTGCTCTAGGGTCATTCTCACCTCGCCCCACCCCCGAGTTCGAACCAGCCCATAGGCACTGTCTTTCCTCTGGCCCCTCCCCCACTGGACCATCACATCACATTCAGGCATTGGTGGACAGGGAGGTATAAAGTATGCAGGGGCTGGGTTGGGGACCGGATGCTGTCACCTCAGCCTTAGTATCTTTCAGGGCTGGGTTTGAGGGGAGTGATGAGTAGGGGGCACCGGTGTGTTTGTACAGGCCTAGCTGTGAGGCTACCATGATCAGAGATGCCAACTTTGGAACTCAGGGACTATGTTGGAGCCCTGGCGTTAGCGCAACATCCTGTGATGCCGGGCAAATCACTTAATCTCCTCAGGCCTAAAATAAAAATAAATGTCATCTCCTCTAACGCAAGTGGTGCTCATGTAAATAGATCCAATGCCCTGCCAGCAGTTCACTCTATATAAAACTACAAGAAACATTTAAAACATATCCAGCCATGGTTCATGTTTTAATATTCTGCTAACACCAGAGCATGACAATTAGAGGTAAGTCTTTATATAAAATAAAAACCTAATTTATTTTTAACATGGCTCTTCTGCCTTTGTTAATTTGATGATCAGTCTCGAACTATTAAGGCAGCTTTAGAAATCAATGTAAAATGCATTCGTCTTACGTTTACTGTTTAAAATACATACTGATTAGGGGAAAAAATACCGGATTCGGGTGATTTTTATCTTTTTCGTACTGGCCAGGATATTAAAATACCAGTCAGATAAGGTGTTGTGGCCCTTGGATCATTATATTTCACCTTACCCGCCTGGCCAAACGCCCTGCTTCTAGTTTTTACCCACGTTACTGGCTCTATAAGCAATAAAATGTTAATGTTACCATACATTTCTATTAAGATGAGCCCAATCAATTGGTGTGGCATGAAAGGGCACGATCCGGGTATGTGGGGCTCTTTTTGAGGAGTGTCCGGGCCTAATTGTGATCCCAATCCGACCCAGCGTGCAGTCTCCCACACCTTCAAAATGACCACAGAAGTGTCTCTTTACAAGTACAAAACTGGCCCGATTTGCAAATGTGGGCCATTTTATTAGTCATCAGGTTCACTTTTCAGGTTATTTTAGTGCCTGGGCTTATTTTCTGTCCCAGTCCCACCCTTGCTGTGCATTAGCTGGGCTTCTTTGGTTTTACAATACAGGACCTAAAATACCGTCAGAAATGCCTGCTGAGTGTAACACGTGTGCAACAAGAGTATACAGGAGGCAGCACACAAACATGCAAGGTGCGTGCATGTGCACACAATACAAGTAGTGCTCACAGCAGGGTAACCAGTCAGCACTTAGGCAGTGCAAATCATAGAAGCCCACAAAACTAGTGAACGCACATGCAGTGCACACTGGCAGCAAACATTTAGCTAGTGCAGACACATTCCACATGCAAGCTTTGTACATACAGCAACTGCAAACATGAGCTGTGAATACACAGGGGCACTGTCCATAGGCCTTGCGCACACAAACATTGCACAGAACTTGAAACTGTAACCCTTTTTGGCTGTAAACCTTCTCTACGGCCAAAACAAGATTACAAGCTTCTAGTTACGTCTCGAAACAATCTATTGTAAACTCACAGTGGGTTTAGATCCCACCCATAGCTTACCATTGGTTGGCTTTATTGTCACTCTCATTTGCTAGGTTTTTATTTGTTAGTTTGTGTGAGCTTTTCTTCCTGTTCCTGTGCGTGTTCCTCCCTTGGACCATTCCCTTGTTACTTGTGGCCTTCCACTGCTTACTTTTCAGGCACTACTAAGCGTGTTTTCTAGCTGTCTTCCTCATGTACTTCTTTTCCCCCTCTGCCACACTCTCTGCTGCTCTCTCTGGCCTGTGTACCTCTCACTCCCTTGATGCTGCCCCCCCTCATGTGCGCCTCCTCTCCACCAGCGCTGCTTTCTTCCTTGTGTGCTTTTGTCTCGAGCACTGCTTCCCCCTCCTACCCGCCCGCTCCCTGTTGCTGTCCAATGGCGCACGCCCACTCCCACCCGCCCACTCCCTGTCGCTGTCCAATGCCACCAGCCCACCCCCTCTCGCTGTCCAATGCCACCCGCCCACCCCCTCTCGCTGTCCTCGGTCCCCACCCATCGTCTTTTTTTTCCTTTCTTTTTGTTGAGCACCAGGTAGCAAACTGCTGTCGGCCCGTCTGTCCTTGTGTTACTTCTATTTTTTTTTTTTATCTTACTGCTCCATCACTGACCGGCAAATTAGAAAAATAAAATAGAACCCATGTCATTTTTTAGGCGTGCATGCGTAGCAGAGCATGCAATATGATGTGGCTATGACTTTTAAGGAATTAGCACAGCCAATAGGTTCCAAAGGCAAGACCTATTGGCGTGGCCAATGCTCGTTTTTAGTGCGCCCGCGGTTCATGAGTGCGGTAAAGCCTAGACACACTTCCACCCACCAAAGCAGGTGCAATTTATGACCGGTAAATGTCCCGATAATGTCCGGAATATACTAAGGAACATGCGATCATTTCAAATTCTGCACGTTATGCTCCACTACCGGGTCTTTCCACAGAAATGGAGGGGTGCTGCCACACACGGTACCAGTAATTCCAGCGGGGAGTACCGCCGTACCACTCAACTCGTGAACGGCTCATATGAAGCTCTCACGCACGCCCATGTGCATCGCAAACATAGGCAGTCCCCACTGATGGTCACACGCACGCAGTCCAGGCGTCTCATTAGACACACGTAAGTAGCAAGCACGCATACACTGTTCTCACAGATAGAGCGCACAGATAGAGAGCTTTGTCTACCCACAGGCAGGACCGTCTTTAGGGCAGTGCGAGTGGTGCGGCTGCACCGGGTGCTGGCCTGGCTTGGGGGTGCTGACCTAAGGGGGCGCTCTTTTTATCAATAATGTAAGAAACGAGATCTAAAAGCACCTGCTGAAAAGTTCCTTTTGTGTCCAGTCTTCAGGAAACAATTAAAATGTCAAGACACCTCTTGTGATGAATGTTCCTGTTAGGGAGAGAAATTGGAGTTTTGTCTAGGGGCAGCTCTGACTCGCCATAAAGTAGCGCAGAGGGTTAATATGCCTGCTGCAAAAAACAGAACTATATTTTATGTGGATCGCTGAGTGTATTAGTAAAACCAGGCTTTGCAAGCGCTTTAAAACGAATGTATGTGAATGGGGGTCTATGGAGAAATGAGGAGCATATTTGCCAGCTGGTAGTGAGCGAATCCGAGGAACTGGTAACGGGGTTGGGGGGGGGTGCGCTAAAAAAGACTGTCACACAGGGGGCCACCAGGCACCAGCGCTAAAGCCAGCCCTGCCCACAGGCATGTCACACCTAGTTTGAGGGGGTGCACAAAGGCAGCGCAGACACATGCAGTACTCACTCATACAACATACATACACAGGCAGTGCCCTCAAAGGCTTTGCACACACACACAATGAACATGGGCAGTGCATACAGACACTGTACATTAAGCTACGCGCAGAGATGTCTCAGTGCTGGAGGCTTACACATCTATCACTCGATTCTGTGGGATGAGCCAATTCTGCAATCTAATGAAGACAGGTACCTCAGGGACAAGAAGCCGGTTTCCATAGCAACGGAGAAAGGCAGAGGAGCATCTGCATCACCCTCCCGGCACCTTACTGCAAAGCCGAGAGATGACCGAGTAGTGAGAAACCCCTGTGTGTTAGAGGCGGCAGCTACAGCCTAGAAAGAGAGTGTAGAGGGGGGCTGGGGGAAGAGAGGCGGTTGGGGAGTGAGGAGGGACTGGGAGAGGGTGGCAAAGAGACTGTACACCTGCTTGTCACCTTAAACACGAAATGACTAACATATACGGAGTGCCGTGTGATGTTCCATGTCTTTGTCCCCTCTTCGGTTGCATCATTGGTGCCAGGGGGCACGAGATGCTGATAGTGCCTTACATTGTGCTAGCAGACCTGTGCTCGCAGCTCCCCAAAACATACCCACTGATGCCTAGGCTTTGCCCAGCGCCCCAGTCCTTCAAGTGCAGCACTCCAAGTCATCCAGAGCTTCACCTAAGTCCTTCTAGGTTCGTACTGCAATCCTTCCACGGATGCACATCAGTCCCTCCAAAGCTGAGCTAAAATTCTTTCAGAGCTTCACCTCTTCTCTTACATCAATGCACCCCAATTCTCATAGACCAGGCCAGTCCTCGTGCAGCATGCAGCCCGACACATTTACATTTTTTTTTACTAATTTACAGACTTGAGTCCTAGCTGTTTAGGCAGGCTAACTAACCTTCCCCCTTCACAAGCTTGATTTATACCATTCTTGTACTTAGCGCCAAGAAACCGTTGGGTGTACTTGTGGTGCATAAGTGCATTCTAACATAACATATCATATAATTAAGAACTATACCCTGCCTCATCATTCCAGAGCTGCATCGTGGTCCTCCCAAAAATACTTCTGGAAGTGATCCAGTCCAGTATTGCATGAACTGCATCCCACACCTTCCACAGCTCGACAGTAAACCTTGTGGGGCTGCCCCGGGTTCTTTAGGAGCTGCCTCCATCAACCAAGAACAGTATAACTATTCCCAGTCCTTCAAGCGCTGCGCAGATCAACCAAGCCATGAGCCAAATTCTTCAAGAACTGCACCCCTCTCCTCAAGATCAGCACCCAGGCCAGGCGCAGCTGCACAGCTGTCCACCAGGAGTTGCATACCAGTCTGTACCGAGCTGCACGCCAAAGCCTCGAGACTTGCACCCCAAATCCCTTAGAGGTGCACAGAGATCCTTCAGGTGGTGCTGCCAAGCCCTTCATGAGCTGTAACTCACCCTTAGAGAAATGCACACCAATCCATGTGCTGACCACAGTCCTCTGAAAGCTGTACCCAAATCCACTGAGAGATGCACCCCGACTCTTCAAGACCCCAGTCCTTTGACAGCTGCAACAGCTGCCCCCCGTCTTTGAAAGCTGAACCCTTATCCAAGAGACGCACCCCACTTCGAGACCCAGTCCTTTATCCAGCTGCACCCACTCCTTTCAGAGCTGAACCCTTATCAATTGAGCAATGCTTTCCTATCCCTAGTCATTCAACAGCTGCACCCCCCCTTGAGAACTGAACCCGATCTCTGAGATCCAGTGCACTATGTTAAGACCCAAGTCCTTTGACGGCTGCACCCTCTTCTTTTAGAGCTGATCCCCTATCCATCAAGAGATGCACTCCATTTCTTCAAGACTCCCCTCCATCAGCAGCTGCACCCACCGACCTGAGAGCTGAATCCCTACCCATTGAGAGCGTTCCTATCCTTCGCGACCCCAGTCGTTGGACAATTGCACACTCCTTTGACAGCTGAACCCCCTTCTGCCTTGAAATGCATTCCACTCCTTCAAGGCCCCACTTGTTCAACATCTGCATCCACGCCTTTGAGAACCGGACTCTGTCCATCAAGATGCAGTCCACTATGTCAAGACCCAAGTCCGTGGACCACTACACCAACTTCTCTGAGTGCTGACGGCATATCCATTGAGGAATCAACTCCACTTCCTCAAGACCCCATTCCTTCAACAGCTGCAACCAATCCTTTGAGAGCTGAGCCTGTACCCATTGAGAGATGCACTCTGATCCATGAGGAGCTCAGTCCTTCAACAGCTGCACCCACTTCCTTGAGAGATGAAACCCTATCCATTGAGAGATGCACTCGGAACCATTAGGTGTTCAGTTCCTCGACAACTGCACCCACTTCCTTGCGAGATGAACCACTACCCATTGAGAGATGCACTCCTATCCATTGAGAGATGCACTCCTATCCATTGAGAGATGCACTCCTATCCATTGAGAGATGCACTCCTACCCATTGAGAGATGCACTCCTACCCACTGAGAGATGCACTCCTACCCATTGAGAGATGCACTCCTACCTATTGAGAGATGCACTCCTATCCATTGAGAGATGCGCTCCTACCCATTGAGAGATGCGCTCCTATCCATTGAGAGATGCACTCCTACCTATTGAGAGATGCACTCCTACCGATTGAGAGATGCACTCCTACCCATTGAGAGATGCACTCCTACCCATTGAGAGATGCACTCCTACCCATTGAGAGATGCACTCCTACCCACTGAGAGATGCACTCCTATCCATTGCGAGATGCACTCCGATCCATTGAGAGATGCACTCCTATCCATTGAGAGATGCACTCCTACCCATTGAGAGATGCACTCCTACCCACTGAGAGATGCACTCCTACCCATTGAGAGATGCACTCCTACCTATTGAGAGATGCACTCCTATCCATTGAGAGATGCGCTCCTACCCATTGAGAGATGCACTCCGATCCACTGAGAGATGCACTCCTACCCATTGAGAGATGCACTCCTATCCATTGAGAGATGCACTCCTACCCATTGAGAGATGCACTCCTATCCATTGAGAGATGCACTCCTACCCACTGAGAGATGCACTCCGATCCATTGAGAGATGCACCCCTACCCATTGAGAGATGCACTCCTATCCATTGAGAGATGCACTCCTGTCCATTGAGAGATGCACTCCTACCCACTGAGAGATGCACTCCGATCCATTGAGAGATGCACTCCTATCCATTGAGAGATGCACTCCTATCCACTGAGAGATGCACTCCGATCCATTGAGAGATGCACTCCTACCCACTGAGAGATGCACTCCTACCCATTGAGAGATGCACCCCTACCCATTGAGAGATGCTCTCCTATCCATTGAGAGATGCTCTCCTATCCATTGAGAGATGCACTCCTACCCACTGAGAGATGCACTCCTATCCATTGAGAGATGCACTCCTATCCATTGAGATGGACTCCTATCCATTGAGAGATGCACTCCTATCCATTGAGAGATGCACTCCTATCCATTGAGAGATGCACTCCGATCCATTGAGAGATGCACTCCTATCCATTGAGAGATGCACTCCTACCCATTGAGAGGTGCACTCCTATCCACTGAAAGATGCACTCCTACCAATTGAGAGATGCACTCCTATCCATTGAGAGATGCACTCCTGTCCATTGAGAGATGCACTCCTACCCACTGAGAGATGCACTCCGATCCATTGAGAGATGCACTCCTATCCATTGAGAGATGCACTCCTATCCATTGAGAGATGCACTCCTATCCACTGAGAGATGCACTCCGATCCATTGAGAGATGCACTCCTACCCACTGAGAGATGCACTCCTACCCATTGAGAGATGCACCCCTACCCATTGAGAGATGCACTCCTATCCATTGAGAGATGCACTCCTACATACTGAGAGATGTACTCCTACCCATTGAGAGATGCACCCCTACCCATTGAGAGATGCACTCCTATCCATTGAGAGATGCACTCCTACCCACTGAGAGATGCACTCCGATCCATTGAGAGATGCACTCCTACCCATTGAGAGATGCACTCCTACCCATTGAGAGATGCACTCCTATCCATTGAGAGATGCACTCCTATCCATTGAGAGATGCACTCCTATCCATTGAGTGATGCACTCCTATCCATTGAGAGATGCACTCCTACCCATTGAGAGATGCACTCCTATCCATTGAGAGATGCACTCCTACCCACTGAGAGATGCACTCCGATCCATTTGAGATGCACTCCTATCCATTGAGAGATGCACTCCGATCCATTGAGAGATGCACTCCTACCCACTGAGAGATGCACTCCTATCCATTGAGAGATGCACTCCTATCCATTGAGAGATGCACTCCTATCCATTGAGAGATGCACTCCGATCCATTGAGAGATGCACTCCTATCCATTGAGAGATGCACTCCTATCCATTGAGAGATGCACTCCTATCCACTGAGAGATGCACTCCTACCCACTGAGAGATGCACTCCTATCCATTGAGAGATGCACTCCTGTCCATTGAGAGATGCACTCCTACCCACTGAGAGATGCACTCCGATCCATTGAGAGATGCACTCCTACCCATTGAGAGATGCACTCCTATCCATTGACAGATGCACTCCGATCCATTGAGAGATGCACTCCTACCCATTGAGAGATGCACTCCGATCCATTGAGAGATGTACTCCTACCCATTGAGAGATGCACCCCTACCCATTGAGAGATGCACTCCTATCCATTGAGAGATGCACTCCTACCCATTGAGAGATGCACTCCTATCCATTGAGAGATGCACTCCTATCCATTGAGAGATGCACTCCTACCCATTGAGAGATGCACTCCGATCCATTGAGAGATGCACTCCTACCCATTGAGAGATGCACTCCTACCGACTGAGAGATGCACTCCGATCCATTGAGAGATGCACTCCTACCCATTGAGAGATGCACTCCTACCCATTGAGAGATGCACTCCGATCCATTGAGAGATGTACTCCTACCCATTGAGAGATGCACCCCTACCCATTGAGAGATGCACTCCTACCCATTGAGAGATGCACTCCTACCCACTGAGAGATGAACTCCGATCCATTAGGAGCTCAGTCCTTCAACAGCTGTACCGCTCCTTTGCGAGCTGAACCCCTATCCACTGAGAGATGTAGTCCAGTCATTCAATACCCAGTCCTTCAACTTCCACTCTTTTAAGGGATGAATTTCAATCCTTTGAGGGTTGAACCCAATACATTAAAAGATCCAGTTCAGCCCTCCAAAAGCTGCACACAATTCCTTGAGCGCGGCACTCCAGTGTTCCAGGAGCCGTACCTCAAGATTCCAAGAGCTCGCCTCCTGCTGCCAGGACCTCCAGCTCCTACATATCCTGATGACACAGAAATCTCAGGATTTTATTGATTCCCTATAATGTATTTATTTGAATTTATTTAATCGTAATTTAAGGCACACATACACTGTGAAAGAGTCTCTTTGCGCCATAGACAGAGAAGCATATGGAAATTCGAGCATTAAAAACTTTATTATTGGGTAAAGAAACGGGTTTACGTTCTTATCAGAACCTTAACATGATGTTTTGAGAAATGTATGGACAAAGGCATTTTGTCCCAGGCCCTGGCTCCTGCAACTCGTATCTACATCTTTCATATTTGAAGTCCGGGATATCAATAAGAAGTTGGTTCAGGAACCAGAAAAGACATTTCCGGGTATACTTTGTACATTTTGTCATCTGAAGTTTAGGACAAAGTGGGGGCAGATAATATGCCCCAAATCAGCAGTTAAAGTGATTCTTTTTGTGCAGGAAGCCAGTGCAACTCCCGCATAAGGTCAGACACTTATTCAGTCTTTTTCAGGATAAAAAGAATTCTCGCAGCATCATTCTGTATCTTTTGGCCTGTCTGTGTGTTTTTCTTAGACATCACGGAATAGGGTGCATTACAGAGATAAATACCGGAATGGATAAACGCATTGGTCACAACTATGTGATGAGGGAAGGACAACAAATGGATAACACGCTGTAGAATTGGAATATGGCGCATTCAAGATTTCATGGTAAGAGAAATTTCTTGGTCAAAGTCAAACCAGAATCTAAGCAGAAACCCAGATACCTGACTATAGTTATTGGGTCTGGGCAGCTTCCAAGGGAATCTGGCCACTGTTTGGCATCCCATCCGTTTTTCTTATTACAAGATTTCCAGCCTGAACGCATTTAACTTAAGGAAATGCTTGTTCTTCCCCAGTTGTGTGGTTTCCAATGCTGAAGGGAGGTGGTGTGAGGGCTGATCAGCTAAATTAAATATTACCCGTGTGCCATCTCCAGAATAATCTCCATTGAATTGATTTAGCCGATCCACTAATAGCTTCACACCGAGGTTAAAAAAGAGGGGGGGGGCGGGGCTGAAAGGTAGAGCACCCCCAGTGTAGATTGTCAGTTCGGAAGAGAAGTGACTGAGTTAAAACTATTAAGTCAGTGAAGTTCCATCAGTGTTGAGGTGATGTGGTCCTTTTTCTTCAAGGCCTTCAGGAACTGATAGGCTGAGTTAACATTAGGTCTTAAACTCAGGCACTGATAGATTTTTAGTTAAATTAGGATACTAGGACCAATGCACTCTCCTGCTGGAAACTAGAAAATGGTTTAATTAGAACTTCAAGTCCTTTTTGTGCCAGGTTACGTCCTGGCGAAGTCTTAATGTGTGAACAGTCACAGATGCTCTAGCGGAAGCATTTACTCCTTCTAACACGCACAATATGTTTCCCGCCGTGGCACAGAGCACTGATGTGACTCGTCAGCACCGGCACGCGACTCCACGTGCTCGCGCCAGTGGCTCGGCCTCCATGCGGCGCTGTTCTCTTTTTAGAGACCAGAATGAGTGAAAAGATGACTCCCAAGGCTGTGAGGTAGTTCAGCGGGATTTATTACAAGAAAAGATCAGCATATTTACAGGTATCTCTCAACAGCCTACGAGAACAGAACTTTAACATTAAACGTACAAGATATAGGATTCTCACATAGCGCACCGAACATAGAATTCCTAGAATCCCTCCACATTTAGAAAAAAACAACACTGAGGGAGGATGTACCAACATATCTTCTACATTCTGCTGGCCAACTTCACTGCACAGGATCAATGTTCTCAATCTCAACACGGCCGTGCTGGCCATTATGTCACACTCACTGCTTAATTTGAGCCGGTGGTTTCCGGTGCGGGGCACCGGGACTTATTTTTGAGGTCCGGCACTTATTTTTCTGTCTCAAGCGTTTACTGCGAGCAAAGACTCATATGGGAAAGACGGCGGAAGAGAAAAACGAAAAAGCTTTAAAAGGGAGAAAGCAGAAAGTTGCAAGAGTGACCTGAGTGGCTGTAAATGAATTAAATAGGCCTGGGATGGCTTCGAGATTACGCTGCCTCAGTCTTCCGTGATCACACATTTAAGTGCAGCAGCCACGTGCTTCAGAGGACAGCTGTGGGCACCGGCACGTTTTTATTTACAAATTAAGCATTGGTCACACTGGCATTTCCCCTGTAGGTTGCAAGCTAGCTGGGTGCTTTCAGGGCAGGATGGGGTCCCTTCTGCCCTCACAGACCATTCTATTTACAGCCTCCTACAGTGCAGAGCTTGTTTGAACAATTTTGCGACAGCTTATTTTGGTTTCCAGTCCAGTCCTGGGGTTGAAGTGTTCTAAAATTGTGTTCTCGGCCACTTAACTACCTGGTCAAGATGACTGAGTTATATATTCACTGATTCATTCATTACATGTGCGCTGCATCGTCAGACCTACACACTATTATTTACACAAGGATTACAACTGTTTGTGTAGCATATATGAGTAAGCAAGACTCACAATGTACACGCAGAAAATCTCAGTACAATTATGTCTGTTTGTGAACACTGCATTCTGAAAGGTGTGTTTATTGTTCACAAGTACTGGGATCTTATGAGGAATATAATATGACAAACAAACGAGTCCTTGGAACTGCTGTGTTTACTGCTTGGGGTACACTAGTGTCACTAGCACACATATCACACTGGCCCTCCTTCATGGCAGGAAACACTTCCCATACAGGTTACACTTTACCCTGCACCTACTCAGTATCATCTAAAGGATATCAGGGTTCACCCAAGGCAGGTGTTGGGGGCACTTGTCGGGAACAACTTCAAATTGTATCACCCATTTCCTACTAATTCAGGCCCACATAGCGCCAAACTATATTATGTTATATGTTACACTTTCAAAACTAGTGGCACACAAAAACAGTTGCAATGTGTGTTGCCCAGGACCACAAGAATCCCTGTGATGACACGGAGTAGAGAGGGAGTCAGAGGAGGAGGGCAGACAAAGGAGGAGAGGTTGAGATCATGAAATAGACAGAGCAGACAGAGATCCAGTGGTGAGCATGGTCACTACGCAGGGAGCCCTTGAAAGTTGGGGGTCCTGGGTAATTGCCCACATTACTATGCCTTAAGACGTCTTTGCACTTACTGCACACACATGTGCACCGGCCAACAAAGACTTTGGTCAAGGTAAGAGTGCTGAGAGGCCACACGCGTGCCGGCTGAGCTCTGTACACCTGGCATTGCTGTTGACAATATGGTCATAGTTTGTTGTTACATTTAAGTGCACTTGCACCTTGACTCTTTCTGTGAAAAGACAGCTGCAGAAGTCCCATTGGTGGTTCCTTCCAACGTCTTAGCTTGTTCTTTGCCACTCTGTGCTAGGTTTTGCTATAAGCAGTGGCGTAACAAAGGCCCCCGGAGCACCCTCGGTGCGGAGGGGGGAACCCCAGGGGCCCCCTCAGCACTGCACGTGGGCGGCAGGCCCCTGACTGGGTCCAGGGGGAGGGGGTCCCCTCAAGGTACTTTGCAAGTTTCGTTACGCCACTGGCTATAGGGTAGATAACATGATTGACAGCAACATTCAGTGTTAGTGTGAACAAACTACACTAGCTGTTCAGACATAAAACAGTCATTGCACAAAGTGAACAGGCTCCACTTGCCCACAGGTCTGAACTTTTGAAACCTTTATCCTACATTGTACCATGTACACTGCACCCCCTGTGCAGTCCGGAAACACACAGTGATTTCACACAACCCTGAATACAAATCAGCGTTAACGTTTGGTCCCTGCACACATCAGAATTACCTGCTGTACGATCATGATCGCACCCTCACACATGTGCCCTGACCTGCTCAGATGAACCAGGGATGAAACGGCCAGTAGAAAGGCACAACACGCGAGAGTACCGAGTCTCCATCTTATGACTCATTTCCAAGTTGAAACATCAGACCAGGAGGTATTTATCAAGCTCTGTAAATACCTGATGGCATTTACAGACATGGCAAAAACCTCACCACATTCCACATAACTTATAATCATATTATAGATGGGTGATTGTAATTTTCAGGTGGAATAGCAACATCCTTTTTTGCTCGAGGATTTCAGCAATGGGTTTGACTTCACCAAATTTGTGAAAGAAAAACCTTAGCAAAGCTTCACTTGTGGGTAAAAAAATCCATTAAAAAGTGTTTGCAGATGAATTTTTCTGCAAAAACGTTGTGCGAAGAAAAATCTGCCAAGAGTGAATTTATGCAGGCTCGGTTTTCTCAAAGGCTACTCTTACCGTATACTGTCGAGAAATTTAAAGCTCAAAGCATTCAACAAATTTCACAAAGTTTACAGACTGAGGGGCATATTTATACTCTGTTTGCGCCGGAATTGCGTCGTTTTTTTTTACACAATTCCGACGCAAAACTAACTCCATATTTATACTTTGGCGTTAGACCTGTCTAGCGCCAAAGATCTTGGAGTTTGCGTCATTTTTTAGCGTGGACACCTACCTTGCGTTAATGATATGCAAGGTAGGCGTTCCCGTCTAAAAAATGACTCCGAGGCATGTGCGCCGTATTTACACTCCCGGGCAAAAATGACGCCCGGGAGTGGGCGGGTCAAAAAAAATGACGTCCAGCCGTTTTAGCGTCATTTTTTAATGCCTGGTCAGGGCAGGCGTTAAGGGATCTGTGGGCTCGGAAGGAGCCCAGAGGTGCCCTCCCATGCCCCCAGGGACACCCCCTGCCACCCTTGCCCACCCCAGGAGGACACCAAGGATGGAGGGACCCATCCCAGGGAACTTAAGGTAAATTCAGGTAAGTATTTTTAAAAAAAAAAATTTGTGGCATAGGGGGGCCTGATTTGTGCCCCCCTACATGCCACTATGCCCAATGACCATGCCCAGGGGACAGAAGTCCCCTGGGCATGGCCATTGGGCAAGGGGGCATGACTCCTGTCTTTGCTAAGACAGGAGTCATTTCAATGGGGGTTGGGAGTAAAAAAAAATGGCGCTAATCGGGTTGAGGCGAAAATTTTGCCTCAGCCTGACTTGCCCCATTTTTTGGTGCCCAAGCTCCATTTTCCCCTACGCCGGCGCTGCCTGGTGTAAGTCATTTTTTTTTTACGCACACCAGGCAGCTCCGCCGGCTAACGTCATTCCATAAATACGGCACCCGCATGGTGCTTTGGAATGGCGTTAGCCGGCGTTAAATGTTTTGACGCACAACTGCGGTGGCGCAGTTGTGCGCCAAAAAGTATAAATACGGCCCTAAGTGTCTATTCCCTGCCCCCAAGGCCACAGCCACTCTTTTCACCAAGCTCATGAACATAAGTGAGTCTAAAGCCTTTGTCTTGTCTCTACACCACTATGTGTCATGTTTGCCAGGTTTGTATCCAGAAGAGGCAGTCTGCTCCTACACTCAAATCAAGGATGAACCACAAAGGAAACAGCGACTTGGAATAATTTTAACCTGGCCAATGAGGCTGATGGCACTACCAGCCGGAAGAGTTAATGTCATGTACAACCTGGTAGCCCCTCAGCACTGACCATCCATGATTCTGTTGCGATGTTTCTTACACCTGTTTATGCTGTTATACTGACACCTTGGTGCTTCAGGGAACTTTAGACCATGAAGAAGAAACAAATTTTGTCTGTTAGATCTTATCAACAAACACTAATGACTTCCAGAGTACAACCGAGCAAACTAAATCATTCTCACTGCTTCTAGGCTGCATGGTGGATTAAATAGTCCTGTGCCCCTCTTCTTCACCCTGCACTGCATCCTGTGAGAAGGGATGTGATTCTGTGGTCTTTGTCCTTCTGCATGACTGGATTTCCAGGCCCCACACTTTCATTATGGGATTTTGGCCTTTCACTCTAGTCCAGCCCTGATGTCCCCTCATACTGTGATATGGGGTGCCTTCTCTGAAGGGTTCTAGACACTCATGAGTGTAGGGGGCTGACTGGTGCTGATGCATTATACACAAACTTACACATGGTGGGTATCACTAATTGAAGGTCCTTGTATCTGTCTGACCTGTCTTGGACATCACTGGCCTCTGTACCATAGCATGTTTGGGTCATGCGCCCTCCTGGTCATTATGCGTTAGTTTAAAACACCACCTATTGTATACTACATCAAGGGATAGGTGCCACCACTATCAAGCAAGGTCCAGTTTTGGACCATCGACTTTGTGCCACATGGTGGGCAATGAGTGGCACTTGACTCTCCATCCTGGTACTCTCTGCCCATGCAACCTGCCCCGGCAGTAATCTATTGGCAAGTTACATCTTCCTTTTCCCCTGATGACGCTTTCGTGAATTTTATTTAAAATGTGCATTATTAATAGAGTGTAAAGCAATTAATCTATACTTAAATTCACATGGAGCTAACGTAGTTGAAACAAATTTGTTAGGACTTGCTACAGTGTGGTTTCGTGGCTCATGCTAACTAGGCTTCAGGTACGCCTGAATGCTTTCTTGTCTAAAATGGATGTCACAGTATCAAGTTTCCTGTTTCTGTTTCTGCTACACAGAGTCAAGTAAGATATGGATTTGTTAATTTCTGAATTACACTGCTCTCAAGGAAGGGCCTCAAACTTTGTTACATCATTTCAAGGATCTTTCACTTGCGAGCGATATTGCATTCAATCATAATGGTTCACTGTTGTTAATGTTACTAGTTTGTTCTGTCAACCTCCAGATAATGTTAGGTCAGAGGGGCTGAATCAATATTCATGTAGTAGGTTAGTGCTAAGGTGGAAGGGTTATGGACGCTTTAAAATTTGTAATTTGATTTGTTGAAAATGTAATTCTTTGCTCATATGATAATGAGTTTGCAGTTCTAATGCTTTTCTATTGAGAAAATGGCCATGTGAATCATTGTATTTTGGGGTGATCCAGAACTCCTTTGAGATCTTTCCTATGCTTTTAGGGATGTTGCCTGATTTTGGTCATTACGAGTTTGCCAGTCTTTTAGTAAGACCGCCGCAGTGACGACCGCCGAAAGATTACCATGGCAGTGAAAACGAGACTTCCGTATTACGAGTCATAAACGCAAAACAGCCCAAAAACAGCCACAAATCCAACACTGCCAGGCTGAACAACGGTGGAAGAGAGGCAGTCCCACCACCCACACCACCACACTGACAACATTCTGCCCTCCAAATTACGACCCACAAATCAGCACAGCGGTCTTTGCACTGCAGAAAATCATTGGGGGTGCGAACCGCAGTGGTCAAAATAGCACCTCCACTATAACACTACCCCACATTGGATAGTGCGAATACCCCACACCTGATACACATACACACATCACACACACACACACCACTATAAAACACACATCCACACATCCCAAAATCCTTTGCAACCACAACCACGATCTCACAGACAGCAAGGACCCAAGAAGCCAACACTTAGCACCCACATACCATAGGCACATTTACACTTCACACTCAGCACACACAACACACGTCACCATCTACAACACACACACATCACCACTGCACACAATCACAACACATCACCACACACAACCACCCACCCCACACATCCCATTAACCAAAAAACACTCAACCCTTTGCACCACCCACTCACAGCAACCACTACACTATCACCATGTACCCACAAAAACACCCACACTTCACCGATGAAGAGTTGAGGGTCATAGTAGATAAAATCGTCAAGGTTGAGCCACAGCTGTTCACAGCACAGGTCCAGCAAGAATCCAGAGCCAGGAAAAATTGAGTTATGGTGGAGGATCGTTGGCAGGGTAAGCTCAGTGGGAAACTATCTCCGCACAATGGAGGACATCAGGAAGAGGTGGAACGACCTACGGGGTAAGGTGCGTTCCATGGCATGACAACACTGGATTGCCAACCCCCTACCACCACAATTCACATCTTGGGAGGACAAGGTCTTGGCTATCCTGCACCCAGAGGGCCTGGCTGGAATACCGGAGGACTGGACACTGGTAAGTCATGTAAACTCCACTGGCACATTGTAGACCCGTACCGCAAGTGACCCCATCCCCCTTTCTCTGCCCACATCAGCTCATCCTACACTGATCCTCAACCCCCTAATCAGCTAAAACACTTTCCCTGCATATCCACACCACCCCACTAACACCATCCCAACCAAATCAGGATGTCTGGATTTGGATGACATACCTGGCCCATTTGGGACATCTGATCAATCACCCACAACCAGCCTCACCCAGCCCACTGCAGAGGACCCCACCCCTGTGGCCACAACACCTTCCCAAACCTGTGTCCCAAGGGCAGCTCAATTAGCAGTGTGCCCAACAGCACATGGACCTGAGTCTTCCCCTAACATCCAAAACAATTAAGGTCTTGGTGTCACTGGGAGTGGGCACACTGTGCCAGGGACACAGCCACAGGGGGTGTTCTGCTTTCCCTCTTATCTCATAACCGAGCTTACAGAATCTCTCTGGAATGCACTTCTGAGTTTAAAGAAGACATTTATTGTTATTAATTCCCCACCCACAAGTTCCTGAGAGACGAAATTAGTAGATTGGAAGCACACGTTCAAAAGCAGTCGCAGCAATGAAAGCAAAATATATCAAAGTACTTCTCTGTTGCAATGTACACAGCAAATATAGGTGATTATATTATAGTATAACTTCAAAGCAAAGCATAAAAGTCAAAATTCATCACCGTATGGGCAAGGCGGTAGGGCCTATACTCAGCTTCATCTTTCTGGGGTCTGCAAGTTGATGACTCCGGTCAACTGCGAGAAAGAGATTCTCTACCCAAACGGGAGGCAGGCAACTGACGTCTAGTTCCTGTCTGAAGTCAAGCAGATTTAAATCTAACTCTCTGTAGCCCAGAGTCATCCTTAAAAGCAAACTCAGTGTGAGAGCCCAAGAACCTTCGAGAGTGGCCAATTCTTCCGAGCCCCCGCTCTCAGACTGGATTGCGAGGTAAACACAAAATCTACGTGCTCTTATCAGCTAAGGTCTGGTGTGAAGAAAACAGCTTGGTCCATCTTGTGGAAAAACACATCTTGGAAAAACACAGCTCATCTGCAATGTCTCAACTGCAATGTCTAACCCACGTCAAAGCCAATAGGTGGCTAAACTGAATACAAAATGTAATGGCTAACTCCATGTTAAAGCCAATAGGCAGCTAAACTGAACAAAACATATAATGTGCTACTGGTGAACATTGAGCAACTAATATGCGCAGTGGTGAAACACAAAGTCATTGGTCAAACACAATTAATAGCATCACAGGGGGTTAGGGCCAGTGGGAGGGCACCTGTGGGCCAAGGGATGGGGCCACCGAGGAAAACGACTGGCCAGGAGGCCATCGCCCAAGTCCTGGGAGCATACCAGCAATCCCAAGACAGGATGGGCCAGATACTTGCCACATTGCAGGAGAACCAGAGGCTGCAGAGGGAACATCATCAGGAGGCCATGCAGCAGTGGCAGGCACTCATTGCCACCATGGCCTCCATTGCAGGGGTGCTGAAGAAACTACCCACCATCCTGCGTGAGTTGTCCACCCACCAGCAGGCCTCTTCCACTAGCCAGAGTCCAACACAGCCCTCAACATCTGCTTTAGCTAGTGGAATGGAGGCCCTGCCAGAGGACTCACAGGCCCTGGCACCCCTCCCTCTGTAGCTGAGGGCCCCCCGCAAACGTGGTCGCTGAGCCATACATCCTACAAGAAATGAAGGCAAGACCAATCCCACTGCCAGGAAGTGACCCTCTCCTGAACTGTCTCCCTTGTGTTTCACTGAGACACCCTATTGACTCTCCACTGTCATTGCCACATTTTCCATTGGCCCTTGGATACTGGCCCTGTACTACCCCCAGCTGTGCCTTCTTCTCTGATGATTTCAAACACCATGACCCCACTCTTCTCCACTTACAACTATATTGTCAGAATAAACACCATTGAGCACATATACTGTATACATGTACTTATTGAGTGGTATACCAATGTTTGTACTCTGAAATAAAAATGTCAAAAAATTTCAGACGAATGTATGTCACGGAAGGGGATGGAAGGTGGAGGAAAGTGCTAAAAAAATAGGTCTTCCTTGCACAAGATCTGGTGTCTTCTCCAAAGGCAGCAGACAGATGAGACAGGAAACTGAGTTAACACAACAACATTACTTGTAAATAGTGCAAGACAGTGAGAATAGACACATTAGGATGTCAATTTAGGTGGCCACTAAACATGCTGTGCTCTTACAAACTTACAAAATGGGATATGAATTACTCAATGTGGATGAATGGAACATTGCTTACAGTACATGACATCTGCCGCACTATAACATATGTCAGTACCTCACAGCTGACACATCCAAACAGTATCCAAAGTTACAATTTCAATGACTGCTTCTTAACATCCTGGGCTAGGAGTTCTGTCAGTGAGAGCCTTACAACTGAGGATATGTGTGTGTCAATAAGCCCAAATGGTAAATCCATGTGAAAAGACTGTAAACTGTTTCCAATAAAAGTTGTCACATAAGGTAGTGCAACACATAGCATAAACATGTTAGTAAGACAATATGTACTGCAACACTTGTGCTGAATGTATACATCATATCCCTCGATTTCTCATTGTGTACAAATAAGTCAATCACCATCTGCACAGTAGCCATAATACCAGTTAAGTGATATTTCATCAGCCACACTGCAGATCAGAACTGTTTCATATAACAGTTTTTGCATTCATACCTGACTGTCATTGGAAGTATTGGAGGATCAGCTGAGTTCTTGAGTGCATATCATCCTCATCGTCACGATCTTCATCACTGTCATTTGTACCTTCATCTGCCACCATTACAGCTGCCACCTCCTCCTCCTCCAGTAAAGGAACATGTCTTTTGAGGGCCAATTGTGTAGCATGCAGCAGGCATCAACTATCTGGCAGACCTTTTGCGGACATTAGAGCAGGGAACCTCCAGAGATGTGCAGACATCGGAATCTTGCTTTCAGTAAGCCAAATGTGCATTCAATCACCCTTCTTGTTCTGCCATAGGCCTAATTATAGCGATTTTTGCCTTCTGACCTGGGATATCTCACTGGTGTCAGCAGCCAGGATAGGTTAGGATACCCAGAGTCACATGTGTAGAAGACATTTGCACACACTACAATCTAGACGTGACATAAGGTAATCTGTAAAGAATGAATAGCTAATTGTGGAACAACAGAAGAATGGACCCACCAATGATCCAAGTCCGCTCGCTCTGTACTTGTGCCATCATGTGTGGGACATTGCTGTTCCTCAGAATGTAGGAGTCATGCACAGATCCAGGGAATTTGGCTGTCACTTGGGATATGCACTGATCAGCGAGCACATTAATAGAATGATCATTTTTCTGGTCCCTAAATACTTGTTCATTGATCCTGGGAGGGATCAAGGCAATGTGGGTGCCATCTATTGCAACTATCACATGAGGGATATGTACTACATCATAGAAGTCAGCCTTCACAGTGGGTAAGTCAGCACGTTGTGGGAACCTTATGTAGCTGTCCATGTCTTTCAGCAAAGCAGACTGTACATCTTCCAACACAAAACTAAACATGCGTTGCAACATACCTGCTGCCAAGCCTACTGTCACCTGAAAAGAGCCAGAGGCTAAGAAGTGGAGGCCTGATAACAGCTGTACTGTTGGAGGGATGGCATAGGGATTACATATGGCTGGCAGGAGAACCGGCTCCAACTGGGTACAGTTCCCTGATGGTCTGACGGTTCAGATGATACGTCTGTATAATGTGACTTTCTTCCATAGTAGCAAGGTCGACTAGGGGCCGGTAGACCGGTGCATTTCTCATTCTCCCGGTATCTAGGCATAGGATAGAACAAAATTCATGACAGCTCTTACACTGTCTTTACAAAAAGTACACCATAGAAGCAGCAAACAGAACAAGTCATGTAAGGTATTTGATAGCTGACACAAGGAAACAGTTATTCGAACACTACACAACTGTGACATCCTGGCTGTAAATACCATTGCTATACTTGTCACAGGGGTCTGTACAGAGATGGAAGTCAGAAATAGTAATATTGTCCATAAGTTGGATACAGTTATCAAACTTCCACACATTGAAAAGATGATACATTATACATATTAGCAGGTGATACTCACTTCACTAGTGAGTTCACATGAGTTGACCTTGTATATCAAGCAACTAGTGATTAACATCAAGCTATGATGCACTAGGATGACATAGAAATCATAAAAATATGTAAAATAGCAGCCGCCTGACCTGCATGCAAAGGACAGATGGAAGTGACCTCATTCCGCTGGCGTTAGTCGTCATGGCGGTAGGTGGTCGGAACCGCTGTGCAACTCCTCATTGGTTAATATTGGGGCCAATGATGATCACCGCCGGCGGTGACAGTCATGACCACAGCAGCAGTGACCGCCATTTTCTATAGCCCAGCTCACTTGACTCCTGACACTCGAGCAAGCATGACCTCCACTGCGAGAGTTGCTATGTTCTGTGTTTGGAAGCTACAATGGCACATACAGCAGGAGATAGGGCCCAAGCCTTCACCCAGGAGGAACTGGAGAAACTGGTGGAAGGGGTCCTACCCCTGTATGGACAGTTGTTTGGGGCTCCAGATAAACAGGTCAGTAGAATTTAGAATACTTATCAGCTAGGGTGGTGTTTGATGGCGAAAGTGTGTGAATACTGACATGGCAAGATTGACTGCTGGGGTTGTGTTGTACGATTAACAATGGCATAATATGGACTCGGAATGAGCATGTGCTGTGCATGCTCTTTGTAGGCCACCTCTGAAGGTGTACTGTAACTCTACATAATTATCTCCTTTTGTCTGTGTCTCCCATGCAGGTCAGCACCGATCAGAAAAAGGGGATATGGAGAGCCATCGCCAAACAAGGGCAGACACTGGGGGTCCATAGCCGGCAGAGCATCCACTACAGAAAGCGGTGGGAGGACCTGAGACGCTGGTCCCGGAAGACCGCGGAGGCCCAGCAGGGGACGTCCTCCTAACGAGGGAGGTGTGCCCGTATTAATGAGGTGTGTATACATAAGATAAGATTATAGTCTCTGGCTATTACTTCCACTGTTTAGAAGTGGTGTAAATTAGCTTTTCAACACTATGCAGGCAGTAATATGTTGGTGCTATACCTCCTTGTCCAGTTACTTTTAGACACACTCCTATGTTGAGTGATTCTCAAACCTCTATTCTCTATCCCTGAGTCTGCTTTAGATAGCCAATGCCATCTTGTCAGGGCTGATATTGGGTAATAAGTACTGTGAGTAGGTAACTTCCAATGTGAAATAATTGCATTGTTGTGAGAAAGTAGCCTCTTTCTAGCCTTGTTAACTCTATATGTCTAATGCCTAATGTCTATATGTCTATATGTCTAACCTTTACCTGGTAAAGGTTAGGTGCAAAGTTACTTAGTGTGAGGGCACCCTGGCACTAGCCAAGGTGCCCCCACATTGTTCAGGGCCAATTCCCCGGACTTTGTGAGTGCGGGGACACCATTACACGCGTGCACTACATATAGGTCACTACCTATATGTAGCTTCACAATGGTAACTCCGAATATGGCCATGTAACATGTCTATGATCATGGAATTGCCCCCTCTATGCCATCCTGGCATAGTTGGCACAATCCCATGATCCCAGTGGTCTGTAGCACAGACCCTGGTACTGCCAAACTGCCTTTCCTGGGGTTTCACTGCAGCTGCTGCTGCTGCTGCTGCCAACCCCTCAGACAGGCATTTGCCCTCCTGGGGTCCAGCCAGGCCTGGCCCAGGATGGCAGAACAAAGAACTTTCTCTGAGAGAGGGTGTTACACCCTCTCCCTTTGGAAAATGGTGTGAAGGCAGGGGAGGAGTAGCCTCCCCCAGCCTCTGGAAATGCTTTCTTGGGCACACAAGTGCCCAATTCTGCATAAGCCAGTCTACACCGGTTCAGGGGACCCCTTAGCCCTGCTCTGGCGCGAAACTGGACAAAGGAAAGGGGAGTGACCACTCCCCTGACCTGCACCTCCCCTGGGAGGTGTCCAGAGCTCCTCCAGTGTGCTCCAGACATCTGCCATCTTGGAAACAGAGGTGCTGCTGGCACACTGGACTGCTCTGAGTGGCCAGTGCCACCAGGTGACGTCAGAGACTCCTTCTGATAGGCTCCTTCAGGTGTTGCTAGCCTATCCTCTCTCCTAGGTAGCCAAACCCTCTTTTCTGGCTATTTAGGGTCTCTGTCTCTGGGGAAACTAACGAATGCAAGAGCTCATCCGAGTTCCTCTGCATCTCTCTCTTCACCTTCTGCCAAGGAATCGACTGCTGACCGCGCTGGAAGCCTGCAAAACTGCAACATAGTAGCAAAGACGACTACTGCAACTCTGTAACGCTGATCCTGCCGCCTTCTCGACTGTTTTCCTGGTGGTGCATGCTGTGGGGGTAGTCTGCCTCCTCTCTGCACTAGAAGCTCCGAAGAAATCTCCCGTGGGTCGACGGAATCTTCCCCCTGCAACCGCAGGCACCAAAAAGCTGCATTACCGGTCCCTTGGGTCTCCTCTCAGCACGACGAGCGAGGTCCCTCGAATCCAGCAACTCTGTCCAAGTGACTCCCACAGTCCACTGACTCTTCAGTCCAAGTTTGGTGGAGGTAAGTCCTTGCCTCCCCACGCCAGACTGCATTGCTGGTAACCGCGACTTTTGCAGCTACTCCGGCCTCCGTGCACTTCTGGTGGAAATCCTTTGTGCACAGTCCAGCCTGGGTCCACGGCACTCTAACCTGCATTGCACAACCTCCTAAGTTGTTCTCCGGTGACGTGGGACTCCTTTGTGCGACTTCGGGTGAGCACCGTTTCACGCATCCTTGTAGTGCCTGTTTCTGGCACTTCTCCGGGTGCTACCTGCTGCTAACAGGGCTCCTTGTCTTGCTCGACGTCCCCTCTACCTCCTGGTCCAATTTGCGACCTCCTGGTCCCTCCTGGGCTACAGCAGCATCCAAAAACGCTAACCGCACGATTTGCAGCTAGCAAGGCTTGTTGGCGTTCTTTCGGCGGGAAAACACTTCTGCACGACTCTCCACGGCGAGAGGGATCCGTCCACCAAAGGGGAAGTTTCTAGCCCTTTTCGTTTCTGCAGAAACCTCAGCTTCTTCTGTCCAGTAGAAGCTTCTTTGCACCCACAGCTGGCATTTCCTGGGCATCTGCCCATCTCCGACTTGCTTGTGACTTTTGGACTTGGTCCCCTTGTTCCACAGGTACCCTAGATTGGAAATCCATCGTTGTTGCATTGTTGGTTTGTGTCTTTCCTGCATTATTCCTCTATCACGACTTCTTTGTCTTCTGGGGAACTTTAGTGCACTTTGCACTCACTTTTCAGTGTCTTGGGGTGGGCTATTTTTCTAACCCTCACTATTCTCTAATAGTCCCAGCGACCCTCTACAAGGTCACATAGGTTTGGGGTCCATTCGTGGTTCACATTCCACTTTTGGAGTATATGGTTTGTGTTGCCCCTATCCCTATGTGTCCCCATTGCATCCTATTGTAACTATACATTGTTTGCACTGTTTTCTAAGACTATACTGCATATTTTTGGTATTGTGTACATATATCTTGTGTATATTTCCTATCCTCTCACTGAGGGTACACTCTAAGATACTTTGGCATATTGTCATAAAAATAAAGTACCTTTATTTTTAGTATAACTGTGTATTGTGTTTTCTTATGATATTGTGCATATGACACTAAGGGCCTGATTCTAACTTTGGAGGACGGTGTTAAACCGTCCCAAAAGTGGCGGATATACCACCTACCGTATTACGAGTCCATTATATCCTATGGAACTCGTAATACGGTAGGTGGTATATCCGCCACTTTTGGGACGGTTTAACACCGTCCTCCAAAGTTAGAATCAGGCCCTAAGTGGTACTGTAGTAGCTTCACACGTCTCCTAGTTCAGCCTAAGCTGCTCTGCTAAGCTACCATTATCTATCAGCCTAAATTGCTAGACACCCTATACACTAATAAGGGATAACTGGGCCTGGTGCAAGGTGCAAGTACCCCTTGGTACTCACTACAAGCCAGTCCAGCCTCCTACATTGGTTGTGCAGCGGTGGGATAAGTGCTTTGAGACTACTTACCACTCTTGTCATTGTACTTTTCATAAGAGAAAAATATACAAAACAAGTTCAGTGTGGGTACACATAGCTAAAAAGTTTTGCATTTCCTCTTTTCACTCTTTTCTAAGTGCTGAAAAGTACTTCTAACTTTCTAAAAAGTTTTAAAAGTTTTTTTTCTCTGTCTTTCTAAAAGCTCTGACAAACTTTTTTCACTTTTTCTATCACTTTAACTCTCTCTAAAAATGTCTGGCACAGGCCAAAATGTTGATCTGTCCAAACTTGCATATGATCACCTTAGCTGGAAAGGAGCAAGGAGTCTCTGCATAGAGAGAGGTTTGAGTGTAGGGAAGAATCCTTCCTTGGAACTGTTACTTAACATGCTTAGAGAACAAGATAAAGCCAGAAAGGCCCCATCTGTAGAAAAAGCAGATAATGGTTCCCAATCTGATCCAGGGACACCCCTAGGAAAAGATTTAGGAAAGAAAAATCAGAGCCTGCCCATTACTAGACAGTCTAGCATGGTTGGTACAGATGTAGAGTCACACCATACAGATAGTGTTGTCTCACATCATAGCAAGAGCATTCATTCTCACCACAGTAGAAGTGATGTTTCTGTTAACCAAGCTGTTAGGGTGCCTTCTGTAAGGGATAGCTCTCCTTCTGTCCATTCTCACCATACTTCTGTTTCAAGACATGTCCCTCCCACCCACCCTGATGACAGATTGTTAGAAAGGGAGCTCAATAGATTGAGAGTGGAACAAACCAGACTGAAGCTCAAGAAGCAACAGCTGGATTTGGATAGACAGACCTTAGAAGTAGAGAAGGAGAGACAGAAACTGGGTTTAGAAACCCATGGTGGCAGCAGCAGTATTCCCCATAGTCATCCTGCAAAAGAGCATGATTCCAGGAATCTGCACAAGATAGTTCCCCCTTATAAGGAGGGGGATGACATTAACAAGTGGTTTGCTGCACTTGAGAGGGCCTGTGCTGTACAGGATGTCCCTCAAAGGCAGTGGGCTGCTATCCTATGGCTATCATTTAGGGGAAAAGGTAGGGATAGGCTCCTTACTGTAAAAGAAAATGAAGCTAATGATTACAAAGTTCTTAAGAATGCACTCCTGGATGGTTATGGCTTAACCACTGAACAATACAGGATAAAGTTCAGAGAGACCAAAAAGGAGTCTTCACAAGACTGGGTTGATTTCATTGACCATTCAGTGAAGGCCTTGGAGGGGTGGTTACATGGCAGTAAAGTTACTGAGTATGACAGCCTGTATAACTTGATCCTGAGAGAGCATATTCTTAATAATTGTGTGTCTGATTTGTTGCACCAGTACTTGGTGGACTCTGATCTGACCTCTCCCCAAGAATTGGGAAAGAAGGCAGACAAATGGGTCAGAACAAGGGTGAACAGAAAAGTTCATACAGGGGGTGACAAAGAGAACAACAAGAAGAAAGATGGTGATAAATCTCAAGATAAGCATGGGGATAAGGGTAAAACCAAAGATCCCACTTCAAATCTTAAACACTCTTCAGGGGGTGGGGATAAAACAAATTCTTCCTCTTCTTCTCAACCTACACAATTTAAAAAGCCTTGGTGCTTTGTGTGTAAAAACAGAGGCCATAGGCCAGGGGATAAGTCTTGTCCAGGTAAACCCCCTGAGCCTACCACCACTAATACATCAAGCTCTAGTGCCCCTAGCAGTAGTGGTGCTAGTGGTGGGACTGCTGGCAACAGTCAAGTTAAGGGTGTAGTTGGGTTCACTTATGGGTCCATAGTAGAAACTGGGGTAGTCAGTCCCAAGACAGTTTCTGTCACACCTAGTGGCATTGGCCTTGCCACACTGGCTGCTTGTCCCCTTACAATGGATAAGTACAGGCAGACAGTTTCAATAAATGGTGTTGAGGCCTTGGCCTACAGGGACACAGGTGCCAGTATCACTTTGGTGACTGAAAACCTAGTGCACCCTGATCAACACATCATTGGACAACAGTATAAGATTATTGATGTCCATAACTCCACTAAGTTTCTTCCCTTAGCTATAATTCAGTCTAGTTGGGGTGGAGTTACTGGCCCTAAGCAGGTGGTGGTATCACCTAGCTTACCTGTAGACTGTCTCTTAGGTAATGACCTAGAGGCCTCAGGTTGGGCTGATGTAGAGTTTTATGCCCATGCAGCCATGCTGGGCATCCCAGAGGAATTGTTCCCTCTCATTTCTACTGAAATGAAAAAGCAAAGGAGAGAAGGCCTGAAAACTCAGGATCCCTCTCCATCAACAGATAAAAAAGGTATCACAGTATCCCCTAACCACCCTACCATTCAGGATACCATTCCTGTGGTGGGAGAAACCTCTCCTGGGGTGGCACCTGTTCCAAGGGAATCATCAGTTGGCAAAACTGTACTCCCTGAGGTGGAAGTACCTCTCTGTGGGATAACTAACATTGGTGAGAAAAAGAGCACCATTTTAGTTAACATGGAGCATCCCTCCAACCCTCCCAGAGAAACTTTAGTGCAGAAACTCTGCACTGCCTCACAACACTTAGGACAGCATCCCTGCCCTAGTGTGGAGCTCATAGGACAGCATCCCTGCCCTGCTCCAACCCAAGAGAAACAGCATCCCTGTTCTCTCTTCCAGCCATATGGACAAAGTTTTTGCCCAGCTATGGCTTTTCTGAGACAGCATCCCTGTCTGGAATTTCCATCACTACAAATAGGTTCAGTGGACAATTCCCACTGCTCTAAACTAAAACTTACTGATAGAAACTCTGAAAATACATCTTCACATTGTTGCTTAGCTAAAAAACTTCAAACAGGGTGGTTTACATCCCCACAGGGAAGTAACCATATAGTGGATGATAAAGGGAGTAACCAGTCTATTGCAGAGCTACTCTCTACTTATCACCACTTAGACAATAAAGTCTCAACTGGCCAAGGTTAGCCTTATTGTCCTTCGTTTGGGGGGGGGGTTGTGTGAGAAAGTAGCCTCTTTCTAGCCTTGTTACCCCCACTTTTGGCCTGTTTGTGAGTGTATGTCAGGGTGTTTTCACTGTCTCACTGGGATCCTGCTAGCCAGGGCCCAGTGCTCATAGTGAAAACCCTATGTTTTCAGTATGTTTGTTATGTGTCACTGGGACCCTGCTAGTCAGGACCCCAGTGCTCATAAGTTTGTGGCCTATATGTATGTGTTCCCTGTGTGGTGCCTAACTGTCTCACTGAGGCTCTCCTAACCAGAACCTCAGTGGTTATGCTCTCTCATTTCTTTCAAATTGTCACTAACAGGCTAGTGACCAATTTTACCAATTTATATTGGCTTACTGGAACACCCTTATAATTCCCTAGTATATGGTACTGAGGTACCCAGGGTATTGGGGTTCCAGGAGATCCCTATGGGCTGCAGCATTTCTTTTGCCACCAATAGGGAGCTCTGACAATTCTTACACAGGCCTGCCACTGCAGCCTGAGTGAAATAACGTCCACGTTATTTCACAGCCATTTTACACTGCACTTAATTAACTTATAAGTCACCTATATGTCTAACATTTACCTGGTAAAGGTTAGGTGCAAAGTTACTTAGTGTGAGGGCACCCTGGCACTAGCCAAGGTGCCCCCACATTGTTCAGGGCCAATTCCCCGGACTTTGTGAGTGCGGGGACACCATTACACGCGTGCACTACATATAGGTCACTACCTATATGTAGCTTCACAGTGGTAACTCCGAATATGGCCATGTAACATGTCTATGATCATGGAATTGCCCCCTCTATGCCATCCTGGAATAGTTGGCACAATCCCATGATCCCAGTGGTCTGTAGCACAGACCCTGGTACTGCCAAACTGCCTTTCCTGGGGTTTCACTGCAGCTGCTGCTGCTGCCAACCCCTCAGACAGGCATCTGCCCTCCTGGGGTCCAGCCAGGCCTGGCCCAGGATGGCAGAACAAAGAACTTCCTCTGAGAGAGGGTGTTACACCCTCTCCCTTTGGAAAATGGTGTGAAGGCAGGGGAGGAGTAGTCTCCCCCAGCCTCTGGAAATGCTTTCTTGGGCACAGATGTGCCCAATTCTGCATAAGCCAGTCTACACCGGTTCAGGGGACCCCTTAGCCCTGCTCTGGCGCGAAACTGGACAAAGGAACCTCCTGACCTGCACCTCCCCTGGGTGGTGTCCAGAGCTCCTCCAGTGTGCTCCAGACCTCTGCCATCTTGGAAACAGAGGTGCTGCTGGCACACTGGACTGCTCTGAGTGGCCTGTGCCACCAGGTGACGTCAGAGACTCCTTCTGATAGGCTCCTTCAGGTGTTGCTAGCCTATCCTCTCTCCTAGGTAGCCAAACCCTCTTTTCTGGCTATTTAGGGTCTCTGTCTCTGGGGAAACTTTAGATAACGAATGCAAGAGCTCATCCGAGTTCCTCTGCATCTCTCTCTTCACCTTCTGCCAAGGAATCGACTGCTGACCACGCTGGAAGCCTGCAAAACTGCAACATAGTAGCAAAGACGACTACTGCAACTCTGTAACGCTGATCCTGCCGCCTTCTCGACTGTTTTCCTGGTGGTGCATGCTGTGGGGGTAGTCTGCCTCCTCTCTGCACTAGAAACTCCGAAGAAATCTCCCGTGGGTCGATGGAATCTTCCCCCTGCAACCGCAGGCACCAAAAAGCTGCATTACCGGTCCCTTGGGTCTCCTCTCAGCACGACGAGCGAGGTCCCTCGAATCCAACAACTCTGTCCAAGTGACTCCCACAGTCCAGTGACTCTTCAGTCCAAGTTTGGTGGAGGAAAGTCCTTGCCTCCCCACGCCAGACTGCATTGCTGGGAACCGCGACTTTTGCAGCTACTCCGGCCTCCGTGCACTTCTGGCGGAAATCCTTTGTGCACAGTCCAGCCTGGGTCCACGGCACTCTAACCTGCATTGCACGACGTCCTAAGTTGTTCTCCGGCGACGTGGGACTCCTTTGTGCGACTTTGGGTGAGCACTGTTTCACGCATCCTCGTAGTGCCTGTTTCTGGCACTTCTCCGGGTGCTACCTGCTGCTAAGAGGGCTCCTTGTCTTGCTCGACGTTCCCTCTACCTCCTGGTCCAATTTGCGACCTCCTGGTCCCTACTGGGCCACAGCAGCATCCAAAAACGCTAACCGCACGATTTGCAGCTAGCAAGGCTTGTTGGCATTCTTTCGGCGGGAAAACACTTCTGCACAACTCTGCACGGCGAGAGGGACCCATCCACCAAAGGGGAAGTCTCTAGCCCTTTTCGTTCCTGCAGAAACCTCAGCTTCTTCTGTCCAGTAGAAGCTTCTTTGCACCCACAGCTGGCATTTCCTGGGCATCTGCCCATCTCCGACTTGCTTGTGACTTTTGGACTTGGTCCCCTTGTTCCACAGGTACCCTAGATTGGAAATCCATCGTTGTTGCATTGTTGGTTTGTGTCTTTCCTGCATTATTCCTCTATCACAACTTCTTTGTCTTCTGGGGAACTTTAGTGCACTTTGCACTCACTTTTCAGGGTCTTGGGGTGGGCTATTTTTCTAACCCTCACTATTCTCTAATAGTCCCATCGACCCTCTACAAGGTCACATAGGTTTGGGGTCCATTCGTGGTTCACATTCCACTTTTGGAGTATATGGTTTGTGTTTCTCCTATCCCTATGTGTCCCCATTGCATCCTATTGTAACTATACATTGTTTGCACTGTTTTCTAAGACTATACTGCATATTTTTGGTATTGTGTACATATATCTTGTGTATATTTCCTATCCTCTCACTGAGGGTACACTCTAAGATACTTTGGCATATTGTCATAAAAATAAAGTACCTTTATTTTTAGTATAACTGTGTATTGTGTTTTCTTATGATATTGTGCATATGACACTAAGTGGTACTGTAGTAGCTTCACACGTCTCCTAGTTCAGCCTAAGCTGCTCTGCTAAGCTACCATTATCTATCAGCCTAAACTGCTAGACACCCTATACACTAATAAGGGATAACTGGGCCTGGTGCAAGGTGCAAGTACCCCTTGGTACTCACTACAAGCCAGTCCAGCCTCCTACAATTGTCAATGGACTTATGTACATCATGAGTCCTTTACCTGCCTGTCCTATATTTTGTGTGCAATGTACTTATCTAGGACATTTTTTAAAAGTGTTAAAAGAGTCAGATTGGTACGTATATGTGGGTAGTTGGTAGTTATTACCATTGTAGAACGAATGATGACAGACTGCAGCATGTCCAAACTAGTTGTTTTGTGAAAATTAGGAGGGAGCAGCTTGAATATTAGGTTATGTCTACATGACCAATATGTGGGAAGAATGTATCATGGCCATTCCTTGCCATGCCAGAGGCCTCTTCTATCCTTGTGTGCATCAGCATCATCAGGTGAAGGAGAAGGGGCACCAGCGAGTGGGGAAGCTGAAGCCCACGGGACACAGGATGGAGAGTCCACCAACGCCGAAGGGGCCAGTGGGACAGAGGGCAAGGGGAGGACCATGGGGGAGACAGGTACAGCTACATAATCTTCAGATTCCTCCTCCAATGGAAGGTTCCCTGACAGTGGCAGACCCATCTGGGTCCATCCCAGCATCATCCTTGTCCACCACCCCCCTCACCAGCACCGCCCTCTCTGTGGCTTACCACCCAGCTGCCCGTGCCCACTCACCCAGGAGGGTAGGCATCTCCTTCGCCGCAGGCACCAGTGCCCCTGCCCCAGTCAACCCTACTGCCCTCAATGAGGAGGCTATTGACCTTCTGAGGTCCATCTCTGTTGGGCAGTCAACCAGTGGGAATGTCATCCGGGGACTGGCATCCCAGATGCAACAAAGTAATGCCTACCTGGAAGGCATTAACGGTGCCTTGGCTGGCCTGCAGAGATCGTTTCAGGCTCTGGCCTCCTCTTTGACGGCAGCCAGTGTCCTTTCATCTTCAGTCCCCTCTCCAGCTACCTGTGCCCAATCCTACACCCTCCCCCATTCAGAGCACACATTCAGACCAGCATTCACCCACTACAGCAGACAAGGTGTGCAAAGACAAACATAAGCATGCACACAGTCAACACACACCTGCAGACACAACAACAGACACTCCCTACACTGTCTCCCCCACCACCTCCTCCCTCACAGTCACATCATCGCTCACACCTGCTATCACTACACCAACCCACCCTGATCCTGCCACCAGTCATATCATACCCACAGACACCACAAGAGCAGACCTGCAGACATCCATCCCACACACCACATCCGCACTTACCACAACAACCTTAACAACCACATGCAGCACATCCACCTTACTTGCAGACACCACCCCAACATACACTCACACATCTTGCATCCCATCTCCCTTTATCTCTTCCCCCTCCTCCTAAAAAACATATACACCCACCAGACACAAGCACACATTGCATACACCTGCATCCACATCCAGCACACCAACACCTTCTACAACCAATCCCTCTACCTCCACTCCTAAACCTTTTATACATGACTGCCCTGTGTACCTAAAAAACGTTTTGACATGTTCCATGCTCCTGCCCACCCTGTGATGCCCCTAAGTGCCATGGCTCCCTGCCTCAACCCAGTGCTTCCACCTCCCTGCTCTCCCATGCCTTCCCCTCCCCCCAGTAGTGCCCATGCCTCTCCCCCTGCAAAGAAACCAAGCCCTTCAAAGACTAAGGTCTCTACTCTGATCCCAAGATCCACTCCACCACAATCAAAATCAAAGGCAACCCCCTCACAAACCTAAACCCAATTCCAAGCCCCCACCACCAACAACTCCTCCCACCCCTGAGGTGCCTGCCTGCCCCATTGATGCCCCTGCCATGTGGAGGCCAATTTGCAGTCAGGAATCATGTTGGGGCATGTGACTGTGTCCAATGCCCCTGGGACACTTGTGAGAATTGGACTGGCATGTAGGCCTAAGTTGTATATAGTTTTTAAAATTTATTAATTATTTCAATACATCTGCAACACTGAAATGTTGGTGACAAGGTTAAGAAATTGCCCTGGATTTCCTTCAACATGGTTGTGCTATATCTGTACAAAAACAAAGAGGGAGAAGGAGGTTGTGGGGCTGGGTCTGTCCTCCTCATAGCTTATATAACATTACAAAAGAGGCCCAGCTAAAAGAACTACTTCAGGATGGATAGGAAAAGGGATTTTCCTAATAGAAAAATCCTCACCCACAAGGGTTACCCCTTGGTGGCATGCTTCATCATTGGGTTTCTTCCCGGTCTGCTACAGAGCGGGGTGTGCTATGACCTACAGGACACGGGGAGCACTGATGTAGTCTTGTAAATGTGAATCACAAGAGGGATAGGTGTGGTGGGGTCTTGGTTGAGTTAAAAATACCTGTCTCCTAGTAATTCCTATGATTTAATAGATCTCTTGGAGGGGGTATGGTTAAAAAGGGGCTGCAGAAGTGGGGGATGTAATACACCTGACTTCCTAGTCTACATGTTTCGGAGCCTTACCCCTAGACTCCGCTTCAGTGCCAAGATTGACTCCTTGGTGCCACTCCTTGTTTGACTACCTCTAATAAAAGCATAAATAATACATGCTCTGTGATATCGTGCAATTCACCCAACTAATGTGGTATCATAAGATGATACCTATCGTTTATGGTGTCCGTCATTGATACCGTAGTAACCTGAGATGTGGATGGGCTATGACTAAAATGTCCACTCATTCACTTCAAAGAGAAAGCACTCACAGTGGAGGATTACTAGTGGGTTATTCCAGAACACCATAAAGAGATTAATTGTGAGTCCACGCTGTTTGAAAAAGAACGATGATGGGTCTATAAATTATGCACACACCAAATTGGCCTCAATGAGAACATACCTTGGAGCCTGCTAATGAAGTATTAACATCAAATTAATCATTAGTCGGATACACATCTCTTAAAATGAATGGTACACCTAGGCAGCGCAAAAGGTCCTATGTTCATCTCATTCCTTTACATTGCATAGTGTCACAAAGAGCAAAGACTCATCAATAAGTATTAGCCACTCACATATACATCACCATCGCTGGAAGAAGGGAACGAGTAACCCTTCATTAAACACAAAAAAGAAACTCCCAAATAATTATCAAAACGATATGGGAATCCCCAGTTTTGCCTCAGTAAGCCCATGAAGCCCCAATGACCTCCGTGCAATTACAGGCACCCACAAGGGATACCTACTTTTAGGGTCCTTCTGTAACCCCCTTCGTGTCATGAGAGGCCGCCATCTTGGGGAAGTTAGCGGTCTAGTGCTGCACGCCTCAGCATGCCGAGATGCAAGGGCTGCTGCTCATTTAAACTTGGCTCCCATGTGAGCTTTCAAGATTCAGACATCTTAGGTGAGCATTAGGTGAGCATTAGATAGAGAGCGGGGAGGTGAGCATTAGGTACAGAGCGGGAGTGTCACTTTGAGGAAGTAAGTGCCTTTGAACATTGATTACACCGCGCCACAGACACGATAAGAGGATTTGATCCTAAAACTTTGCCAAATCTTTAGAGTGTGACTACAAGCACACACCCCTCCCAAAGGAGCTATGATATGAGAGTCCAAATACTATCGAGTAGGTTACGCATGCACCAAGTGTGTGCTGTTGGTGTGTTTCACTTGTTTACATGTTTAAAAGTTTCAAATGTAGTATGTCTTGTATTGTTTATTGTGAGAGTACTTTGGTCTCTCATTCCTGATATTCATGAGTGCTGTTTCCCACGAGTGGGGTGCAGTTTGCAAATAGGTGGCACCACACCAACAAACAAAATATATAGCGACCCATTACAAATGATGGCTATGATAACTATGCCTCTCTTATATTTCCACAGGTATCAATGATGGACACCATAAACGATAGGTATCATCTTATGACATCACATTAGTTAGGTGAATTGCACAATATCACAGAGCATGTATTATTTATGCCTTCATTAGAGGTAGTCAAACAAGGAGTGGCACCAAGGTCCTGAAGAGGATCCTAGGGGTAAGGTTTGAAACATGTAGACTAGGAAGTCAGGTACATTACATTCTCTACTTCTGCAGACCCTTTTTAATCATATCGCTTCCAAGATATGTATTAAATCATTTTAATTACAAGGAGACAGGTATTTTTAACTCACCCAAGACCCCACCACTCCTATCCCTCCTGTGATTCACATTGACAAGACTACATCAGTGCTCCCATGTATCCCGTAGGTCGTAGCACGCCCGCTCTGTAGCAGAACGGGAAGAAACCCAATGATGAAGCATGCCACCAAGGGGTAACCCTGGTAGGTGAGGCTTTTTCTAACAGGAAAATTCTTTTTCCTATCCATCCTGTGGTAGTTCTTTTAGCTGGGACTCTTTTAAATGTGATATATCTGTATACATTAGTGTGTGTGTCGTATATGTATGGGATGTATCTATGTTGCTGCATGCGCTGGGTTGATGAATTGTGCCATGTGCTTGTTGCGATGTTTTGTTATGGTGGTGTGTGGCATTGTTTGGTAGTGGTGTGTACATCCGTGTATTAAGTGATGACTCTGTGATGTCCTTTGTATGTTAGTTGGTGGACATGGCATGTCACCTGAGGCCTTGTTTGGATGTCTGTACTATTTATTTGATTGTGTGTTGTTGCTACATATTGCCGCCAGTATGTGTTGTCAGGTGGAGTTGTTCAATGTGCCTTTCTGACAATGCATTTGTGTGTTTGTGATGTTGTTGTTGTGTGATTGTGGGGTGTTGTGTATGGATGTGTTTGACAGTGAAGGTGGTGTGGGTGTGCAGTGTGCATTGCACATGTCTCTTGGCTGTGCTGTGTGTATTTAGCAAATGTGTTTGTGTAGTTTGTGAGTGCGTGTGTGTCTGTAGATGTGTGTATTGATACAGGTGTTTGTTTGCGTGTGTGTGTGTGTGGCCGTCACTGCCCGTGCCCGGTGTTTGTGTTGTGTGTGGGTATGTAATACTGCCCTTCCCTCTGGTGTGTGCTAGGCGGGGGTACTTACGGTTTTCGTCTTTGTCGCTGGTCCTGGAGGTGTATGGCGAGATGCAGCAGTGGAAAGACTTACAGTTCCGGTCCCATGGCGGCCGCGGACGCGTCTGTGTACCTGGAGGTCAGTGTCTCCTTTTATACTGACCGTTTCCACCAGGCTTTTCGTGGAGGTCGGACTGCCCCAGAAATCCTGGTGGTCTGCTGACTCATAATATGGTGGGCGGTGAATTGGTCCCCTCCGGCCTGGAGGTGGCTACCGCTGTTGGCGGCACAGGCGGTACTGGCGGAAACTTGGCCGTGTTGCGGTGGGATCACCGCTGAGGTCGTAATCAGTGCTTTAAATGGGCCGATAGGGTCCGGTACTCAGTACCAGCACTTTTTTTATTTTGAGAACAAGAGTACCTGCCCTTCTCAAGGAAAACATAATACTTTAATTGGAGAGTACCAGCACTTCTCAGAAACAAGCAGGTACTCTGGTGCAGAGTACCTGCACTTAAATTTTTCCATTTCAAGCACTGGTCATAATATGGTAGTCTGCACCGCTGGCCTGGCAGCGGTGTGACCGCCACCACAGCCGTGACGGTCTGTGGCTGCCAAGCTCGTAATGAGGGCCTTTGCCTGTCATTGATTTTTCCTAATATTCTGCATTGTTCTGTTACTGAGAGCTTTCATGAAAATGATTTTGAGCATTTAAATGAAGCTTGCTGCATCTGCAGTTTACTATTTCTGCATAATACCCTTTTAAATTCTGTAATAAACCTTCATGTTTTTTCTACAAGTTCACCCTAGAACTCACTCATTGAGTCAGTCCTTTCTTTAATTGACTGTATTTAAAAATACTATTTTGCATCTTCTCTCTGGGACACATTGACTTGTGATTCGAGATTCTCACCATCCCCAGTCCACCCAACTCCTGGGCACACCATTGAACGGTACAATTTTGGGTACAGTGCTTTCACGGTGCATCCACACCTCCAATCCCTTGCTCACACTTCTCAGGTCCTCATGTGTTTCTTCTGTGCAGGCCACTGCAGGCCACCTTTTCACATATGTATCTTTTGTCTTCTCTTCCATACTCTTTTCACTGTGCTCTGCCTTACCTCCAATTCTAGTTCTTGTAAACTCATTCTTCTCCATTTGTCTCCCTAGTAACCTTTTGCTGCCCTTGAATCTCTGGTGAACTGCATCTTCTCTGTGGAACATATCTGGTACGCCAAAATCTGCGTCTACAACGCCTTGTTCTCATAGTTATCTCAAGGAGTTGTTAAACCCTACAGTTACAATCTTTAGTTAAAGAGCCATAATTCCTGGTGTTTTTTTCCCTTTGAGTAATTTTCCTAGAGTGTAATACTACTACGTCAAAATATCAACCTACAAAGATACTGCATACACTATATCAACCTTACACTACATCAATCTTGGACTGCTTTGATATTCTGCCTAATCTGCCCAATAAGCCTGTTTTATGCTTGTGTGCATTGCTCATTAGCAGCTGGTGCTGTTAGAAGGAAGATCAGCGGTTCTTCACCTGTGGTGCACAGACCCCTCTGGGGTCCTGACACCTACTCAGGGAGTTTGAACTGCTTAGGAAATTAAATATTATTAGCAGGTTAATATAGAACATATACATAAAAAAGCAAAATTGAAAGTTTAACAACGCTTTGAATTTGAACTGGGAAGCTGAATATTAAGTTGCTATTTTTACCTTAATTGGTGGGAGCAGCAGAAGTAGGGCAAACAGACTCAAGTGTGGATGATTAGTGGCCTCAATTGAAGCAGCATTGGTATGCGCCAATAAAAAAAAGAGCATGCGTTAGAAGCAAAAAAGCCAAAGTGATATGCAAGAGTATATCATATCGCATTGTCTTTTAGGATTAAAATTATATTTTGAAAATCCTCAACCTCGATGTTTGTTGAAATTCACATTTAGACTTTTGCATATTTTGTGTTTGTGATTTAAATACAATATTTCACAATTTATGTATGTGTTTAACATATACTTGTTTATAAAGCTTGTGTATTGTTTTTGAGGAAGTTCAAATTACAGAAATTACATTAGTTGGGGATTCATGGCTTTCAGCAGTGATCCAGGAATCACTTTGTGGGTAACTAGGGTTAAGGGGTGAAGGTTAGAGATGCAAAGGAAGGATAGGACAGCGGTCACTAGGAAATAATTGTATGTGACTAAATTGTGGTTGAATATAAACCTGCAAAAATATCACATCCGCTAAATCGTCTACCACTATATTATCAAGATACATATATATTTACTTTTTTCACTTTCACATCCACTTATCTAGACTTATCTTGCAATGTAGTACAGGGTTGGACTGGGACAGAATAAGGCCCAGGCACCAACATAAAAGTGACCCCTAGTAGAAATAAGTGTCCTACATTTACAAACTGGAACAGTTTTGGACTGTTACACACATGCTGTATACGTATGTGGGACCCCACATGCATTTATGCTTGCTGAAGGAAATGTTTGTGGTAATATCAGGGAAAGGACCATTAAACAAACCTACCACCAGACCACTAACTAGGACGACAAGCAGCCAAAAAACAAGCCACACATTGACTTGTCAGACCAGCCATTCTGGCACAGTCAGATTGCCCTATAAGCCAGCCAGGGGCATAGCTTCCACTGTGCACATGGTACAGGGGCATCAGGAGACCCAGGGCCCCAAGGGACCCACTGAACTATGATTAGTGCTGTATTTTGTAATTCAAACAACAGCCGGAGTCAATTTCCTTCCTTGCACTACACTGCACTACACTGTCTGCATTACTGGGCCAGTCCGACCTTGGCTAGTATCCGGAACACATGATTAAGCCTCAGTACCAGTTAGGTATCACCACAAACCGAATGAGAGTACGGTCTGCCATGTAAACATCAGAAGAATGCTGGAAAGTCGCGCAGAGAACTCAGGGGCGTAGATCGGTCAGTAAATTTGGGGGGAGGGAGAGAGGGTTTCAGATTTTCCGACAATCAGGCTGGCATACAATGTAAAAATACATTATATGACAAGAAGGGTGCATGGGAGGGGCACAAGGGGCAGTGGAAATAGAGAGGAAGGTGGATTGGTAGGGGTACTGAGAAAGGGAAAACACAATATTATGTAAAACAACCAGTTTTTTGATAACTTTAAAAACTGAGTGGGAGAGAGTGTGTGCGCTTTTGTCTGAATGAATGTACAAATTCCTGGTGGAATCCGAGAGACATCTCCCCATACTCCGCTGAAAGCATCTGTACCTAACTATTTATCAGACAATTCATTTATTAGCTGGGGAGGGGTACCCCTCTACAGCTAGCCCCTGAGAGAGCTCTGACCACAACAGGTTACACCAGTTGCAGAATACGTGTCCATTCCATAACGTGCAGAAATTAATATAAATGGTTCTGGCTGACGTTCAACTTTTTCGAAGAAACCCAGGAACATGGATACGAAAATGCTTTTCGAATGAACACCCAGTGTTAGTGAAAGGCGAAGAGAGGATTATCAAATTTAGGTCACGGTAATGCAGTACTCAGAAACCCAAGCTGCTCGACCGATGTTGATAAAGAGAGGGGCATAATTACGGTACATCTGACTTTCGTGGACCAGCTCCCCAATTGCCATGGCGCCATCTAGTGGCATTTACTAGGTACTACAGCGGACTAGTGCTCATGAATAAACCATCCCCACCCAAGCCCAGTTTTACAAAAATATGGCTTAGCAATAATTAGAATCGTTCATGTTGCAACCTGTAGCACTTTAATTCTCACATGAACACTGAACCTAGATGTGGGTTCAATTGTTAGCTAGACAGAATTGCAGTACGCCAGTTAAACACACAAGTAACTAATGTCTAATTTTGGAATTCATGGCATAATGGTCATTGTGCTAGCCTCAACATGAGGCCTTTTGCAGCGGATCGTGTTTACAATCTGAAGTAGGAGCTGTCTAGCCCTACCTAGATTTACCTGTGCCTGGGCCTCCGATCAGGCCTGGACCTTGCAGGTCCTGTGTGGTCTGACGCTTCCTTCGGGACACAGTCAGTGACGCAGTCTACTTACTGTAAAAGGCTATTTATTTAGGACAGGATTGCATCTTATACATAACATTTAACGTTGTCAAATAAATTCCAAATTTAGAAACCCCCACCCTTTTAGCTTCTCCTTGATCATCCTTTTCACTCATTTCTTCACTTTTCACTTCCATTCCCCCACACATCTCCCTTTTCCTTTCATGCCCTACCTGCTTTGGGCATCCCCCACACTCTCATCCTTCACCTGTTTCTTTTTCCCCCCTGGAAGGGTGGCCAGGCCCGCATCTGACTCTCCACCCTCCACCATCTACTGCCACCCAGCACAAACCCTTTTGGTGTTTTGCTGCCCCACCAGCGAAACCCACTGCAACATAACACCATTTAGACCTTCTCTCTTAGCCACATCCTTTCTCCCCACAAGTCGACCACAATTAACCTGAGCTCTATAAGATAATAAGTATTGCCCAACTCCGACAGATGCACACCATCAGCCCTGAACAGCCCCTCCTCACGTCTCAGAACCTTGATATTGTGTGCCCAACAGAAACCTCACGTCTCAGAACCTTGATATTGTGTGCCCAACAGAAAACCCACATCGCCCAATTGAGCTTTCTCCAAGCCCTTTCCATAGCTCCATGCTTCGTTGCCCCTCTCCATATCCGTCTAGGCACAAACTCCGTCCAGACCAAGCAAGTGCCGTGCAATTTTTGCCAGAGCAATTCCAAGTCCTGTTGCCTATGTTGCAATAAGGTGAGCCCTGACCGCCACACCAGATCATTCTCCCTAAGATGTATTAACAGAAGATCAGAACACCCCGATTTGGCATGATAGACGTTAGAAAAGGAAGCAAATTTCTCCACCTCATGCCACTCTTTCCCCACCAAAAAACTTCATGTTGGCTACTAGGCAGTCCTAAGGCGCGTCCATAAATCTGCCTCTCCGCAAATTTCGCAGCCCAATGGATAAACAAATGCCCAACCAGCCATGTGACAATTTTCTCGCTCCTGGGACCAGGCATGCAATCTTCAAAGAAAACAAACTGTAATATCACCTTTGACAAATCCCTAACTCTTGCATGCAAGATCCTGCTAACAACCCTACCCCTGGTCCCTGCTGACCGGCCGTCCAAGTCCTCACCTAGCACTCACAGCATCTAGAGCTCCACCTCCCAATCCTCTTAATCTGTGCCCAGTCCCATCCTAAATGTGCCGCAGCTGTAGCCGCCCCTATTCTGAAAGAATGCGTGCCATAACCTTGGCCTGCCTGCCTGTCCATCTCAAAGCCATCCGTAATACCTGTAACAACTGGAAGGCTGTGAGCTTTTTACAGTTGGAGTTGCTAAATACCCCTCCCTCAACTGTCGTCCTCTGTGCTTGAAAACCCAACCACTCCAGAACCGGGCAAGCTACTGCGTTCCCCCCCTTTTCCAACCATACCCACTTTCCTTTCCCTAGCTGACCACCTAGCCATATGCCCAAACGCTCCCCAGGCATACAAACTTCTTCCAATTTCACGCCCACTGATTTAACTATGCCTAAAAGTCAGACACCCGAAATGCCCCAAAAAACATCCACACCATGAATAAACAAAACAAGGCCAGCTCATATGCATCTGCACAACATACCGGTAAAACATGCAATAACTCCAATACTAACTCAAACGAAATCAGTTCCCTCACCACCTTAACTTGCCCTGCTCTGGCCCTTCCCCAACCTTTCAGCATTTTTCCCAACAGGTCATTCCTAGCCGAATCGCAATCAAAAAATAACTTTCAATAAAAAGACACACCTGCCAGCTTTCCCCCAATCGTGGCGGGTGACAAACCCCTCCGTATCAACAAAAGTACAATATGTAATGCGCGTAACTCAAGTGCCATGTTGTTCTGTAACCAGAATTCCCCCACAAAACGTTCAAATCTCTGAAATTCCAACCATGCCAGTCGGTAGCTCCTCCGAGTGGATTCCGCTAATGACATCTCCACCAGCCCAGTGATCATCATGCCCCCCACTCCCAAATGTCTGCCGGGACTGCTGTCTTGTTCTGTTCTGCTCCTGGTGCCAAACTGCGAAACCGTTGCCACTGTGAACGAGACAGGGAATCTGCAATTGCGTTGTACACCCCAGGTATGTGTGCAGCTTTGAAAATTTAATTCAAGGATAGACATCTATGCATAGAATGCCGCAACAAACGCAGCACTCTCAGATCTTTTGCCCTCTGTCTGTTCACCAGTTATACCACTATCATGTTGTAAACATAGAAAACTACGGTCCTGTTTGCCAGCTCATCCCCCACACTGTCAGCGCCATTAGCAGCAGAAAAAATAACAAAAGGCAATACTCCTGCCCTGCTGGAGCCATTTTCCCAGCCATGTCTCTGCAAACCACATTCCATCCCGAAAGAGCCCAAAACCAGCAGCCCCAGCTGCCACTAAAAATATCTGAACTTGACATATTGTGTCCTTCTCCCGGAAAAACATGGAAACCCTATTGAACTGTGTCAGAAAGGTCTCCCACACCCGGATGTTCTCTCTCATCAACCCCCGACACAAATCCTGTGGTGTGGGAGGGCAACTCCAGACATGGCTAAACCTAGACGCCTGCAAAATGTCCTGCCCCCTCCCCCCCGGAAATCCCTGCCTGCAAAGTTGAGGTAACCAAAAAGCTTCTTGCGTATGCGTCCCAGAAACTCCAAGATCTCATCCACCTTACCAGATGGTAATCTCGCCACTAAGGCTTCCGCGTCCAGTTCAATACCCAAGAATGTCAGCACGAAATTTGTGCCCTCCGTCTTTTCTGGGGCAAAAGAGGACCCCAACATCCTGTGCCAGCCTTTGGAAAAAATTCAGAGCCTGCCAGCAAGACCCAGATCCTGCCTTACCCACAAAAATGAAATCATCCAAGTAATGAGCCACCTCCCGATGCCCATTTGCTTTTACGCAAACCCATTGTAAGAAAGTATTAAAGGCTTCGAACAACGCACATGAAATGGTGCATCCCATCGGGAGTACTCTGTCAACATAGATTGCCCCATCCAGCTGCATCGCAAGTAATGCAAAGTTCTCTGGGTGTATGGGCACCAACCTAAAGGCCGATTGTATGTTACATTTTGCCATCTCTGATCCCCTGCCGCACCCACAAACGAGCCTAATGACGTCATCCACTGATGCGTATACCACCCGTGTGTCCTCCTGCGTGATGAAATCCTTCACCGACATCCCTTCCGGCCAGGACAAATGATGTATGAGGTGAAACTCACCACTTGTCTCTTTTGGTACCACACCTAGCTGGGAAATCATTAAGGCCCTCATTACAACCCTGGCGGTCGGTGATAAAGCGGCGGTAAAACCGCCAACAGGCCGGCGGTAAAACAAATTGAATTATGACCACGGCGGAAACCTCCAACACAGACGGCCACTTTAACACACCGACCGCCACAGTGGTAGCAACAAGCACCTCGGCGGTAACCACCAACAGCCAGGCGGAAGACAATGTACCTCCCACACTATTACAACAAGCCAATCCACCAGCTTTTCCGGGGCAGTACCAATGCCATCAAAAGCACGGCAGAAACAGGACACAAAAGGGAAACGACTCACCTCTGGACACTCAAGGAAGAACCACGACGCCATGGAGCCCGAACTACAGGTGTTTCCCATGCTGGTATACCTCCTCCTACACCAGGAACACGATCGGCAGCGAAGACGACCATGGTGAGTACCGCACCTAGCACACCAGGGAGGGGTGGAGGAAAAAGAGAGTGACACACACACGCAACACGCAACACCCCTACCCCAACAACATACACACAAACAGATGCAACAACATTAAATATCCACCCTGTTTCCCTTAGAAATAATGCAAGGACGAAAGGAAGTGAGTAAAGCCAGTGTAATAATATAAAGTTCAAGAAATACATCCTCAAAGCACAAAACAGTATCTACAATATATAAAAATGGGGAAACAATGCCCAGTCCAAAATGTCCATGGCCCACAGGGCCATAGCACATAGGCAAAGGCCACACTTGACTCCTGCCTCAATACGGAGAGAACACTGCTGGGGCATCAGGTCGTAAATACACAGGCACCTCAGGGGGAAGGGGAAAGGGAAGGGTGGGCACCACAGCTGGAAGATGGTACAACGCCACTGCTCCTGGAGAGGGCTACATGCCCTCTGCGATGTCCTGTGGAGTGCAAGGCCACAGTCTCTCTAGTGGGTGTTTTGCCCACTGCTTGGTCCAGGGGAGTGGAAGGCTACAGTCTCTCAACTTGGTGGTTTGCACACTGCTCGGTCCTGGGGAGTGCAAGGCCACAGTCTCTCAAGTGGGTGGTTTGCCCACTGCTCGGTCCTGGGGAGTGCAAGGCCACAGTCTCTCAAGTGGGTGGTTTGCCCACTGCTTGGTCCTGGGGAGTGCAAAGCCACAGTCTCTCACGTGGATGGCTTCTCCACTGGTTCTGGAGGGGGCCTTGTGCCCAGTGTGCTTCATCCTGCCAAGGAGGGGGTGAAGGTGGCCTTGGGCCCAGTGATGCAGATCTTGGAGGGTGCAAGGTCACAGTCTCTCACCTGGGTGTCACACCTACTGTTGTTGAAGAGTCCAGGACGCACTACAGGTCATGGAGGCACAACTACACACTGCCAGCCGGTGGTGACGCCTGTTCAGTGGTGGCAGTGGCGGGGCTGGCGGTGGTGCTGCCAGTGGTGGGTGAAGGCGCCAGCCCTTCTCCCGCAGCCTCGGACGGCTGCCTACTGGGGCTGCTGCTGCTGGCAGTGGTGCTGGTGGCAGTGCAGGTGGAGGTGCTGGCGGCAGTGCTGGTGGCGGTGCTGCTAGTGGTGGATGGAGACTCCAGCCCTTCCCCCGCAGCTTCGGACGGCCGCCCACTGGGGCTGCTGCTGCTGGCAGTGGTGCTGGTGGCTGTGCTGGCAACAGTGCTGGCGGCGGTGCTGCCAGTGGTGGGTGGAGGCTCCAGCCCTTTCCCTGCAGCCTCGGACGGCTGAAGTGCCATGGGTGGTGTTGTTTGCCCAGATGCTGCTTCAGCACCAGGCACCAGATCCATCCTGCCTGCGGCGTCTGTGCCTTTTTCATTGCCCTTGGCTGCTGGTGTTCCCTTCCTGCCCTTGGCAGTAGGTTTTGCCTCCTTGCTTCTGCCAGCTGGTGGTGCCTCCTTGCTTCTGCCAGCTGGTGCTCCCTTTTTGCCCTTGGCAGCGGGTGCAGGCACACTGGCTGTGTGGACGGGTCTCTTCACGGTGCCTCTCACAACTGCAGTAGCTGCAGAAACTGCAGCTGTAGACTGGGTGGCTGAGGTGCTAGCCTGGGTCCTGACCACCCTGGCCCAAAGTGAAAGACGGGGGGAGGGGCAGGGAATAGGTCAACAGTGGGAAAGAAAAGCTTTTTAGGGACACTGGGGCTGGAAGAGGGTGAATGTTTGGAGTGGAGGAAGAGGGAGTGGTGGTAAGAGGTGTCTGTCTGCTGTTTTTGGGTGCAGGTGCATGGGCTGGATGCTGTTGTGAGGTGGATGGCTGTTGGGTGTCTGAGTGCTTGCGTTTGTGTACTTTGGGAGGAGGGGGCACAGACACAGTGGGAGAGGACACATGGGACGTGTACATGGATGTGGGGGTGGTGACTGCCAGTGAGGGGCGTGTAGTGATAGGGGTGATTGTGATGGAGGTAGTGGATGAGGATTTAGTGCATGCAGGTGTGAGTGGAGACGCAACTGGGAGGGAGGTGGACGACGAGGAGGAGGGGGACACAGTAGAGGCAGTGGATGTTGGTGTGTCTGCATCTGGATGGTGCTTGTGTGAGTGCCTGTGGGATGAAGTGTGGTGCTTGTGTTTGCCTGAGCCACACTGTGTGTGTGTGTTGATTTGGGTGCATGCTGGTCTGAGGGGAATGGGACTGGGTAGAGGAAGTTGGAGGGGGGAGGCTAGAGACAGGGGCAATGGCTGCCATCAGGCAGTTGGCCAGAGCCTGGAACGATCTCTGTTGGGCCGCCATGCCAGAGTGAATGCCCTCCAGGAATGCATTTGTTTGTTGCAAATGCCCTGCCAGACCCTGGATGGCATTCACAATGGTTGACTGCTCAACAGAGATGGATCGCAGGAGGTTAACAGACTCCTCACTGAGGGCAGCAGGGCTGACTGGGGCAGGGCCTGAGGTGCCTGGGGCAAAGGAGATGCCCACCCTCTTGGGTGAGCGGGCACGGGAAACACGCTGAGGGGCTGCTGGGAGGGCGGTGCTGGTACGGGGTGGTGGCAGTACCTGTAGTTGGGGTGGCCACAGAGGTGTCCGCCACCACCAGAGAGCTTCCATCAGAGGAGGCGTCACTGTCCGAACTATCCCCTCTAGTCTCCGCTGTGGTGCTCCCCTTGCCTTCCTTCCCACTGGTGCCCTTCCCGTCGGTGGATTCGGCCTCATGGGCCATGTGGGATGCAGCTCCCTCCGTCGCCGGTGCCTCTGCTCCTCTGCCAGATGATGCTAATGCACACAAGGACAGGGTGACAAAACAAAAGGGGGGGGAAGAGACAGAGGATACACTTGGTCAATGCCAGCAACAACACCACAGTTGGCGTACACAACACACAGGGAACACCCCTATGCACTAAGCCATGCACTACCAGTTACAATGCTAGTCACCAGGCCATGGGGAACAATGCCTAACTCCAATAGCAGGACACCTGAAACCCACAGGACCCTGCCCAGTAGTAGATGCCCACTAGCATATTTGGGTTTGGAGTGCATCTGAGCCTGCCCATCATGGTACCTACCCTGCCATGTTCATCCTGGCCTAGGGGCACCCATAGACCCACATCCCCCACCCAGATAAGACCTCAACAGGTGCAATTTTCTGATTCTGAAACTGTACTCACCCCCTTGTGGCTTCTATGATGCCTTCAAGCACCCATCCAACTCCGGATAGGCCACCGCCAGGATGTGGAACATCAGGGGGGTCAGGGTACGACGTGCACCCCTTCCTCGTTGGGAGGCCATCCCCAGCTGGGCCTTCCTTGCCCAGCGGTGCAGGTCCTCCCACCGTTTGCGACAGTGGGTGCTCCTCCTGTCAAAGACCCCCAGGGTCTGTACGTCTTTGGCGACGGCACGCCAAATACCATTTTTGTGATGTGCACTGACCTGCAGAAAAAGATGCATAGAAAAAGGTATTAGTCATGCCTTCTGGCCTGTTACACTCATGGTCCACCATATCCCTCCCATCCCCTTACGCACAGACATTGCCCACCATACATGCAGCACTCTGCCCAGGACCCCTCAGCCACCCCCCCCACACGAGGCTTACACACATAGCACTCCATGCATTCATGCCCCGTGCATCGTGCTCACAGTGTACTCACCTGTTGGTCTGGAGGACCATAAAGTAAACGGTACTGGGGTAGGACCCCCATCCACTAGTTTCTCCAACTCCTCCGAAGTGCAGGCAAGGGCCCTTTCCCCAGACACTCGAGCCATGGTCAATTCCAGACACAAGTCACAGCAGCACTTGCAGTGTAGGTCCTCTCCTGTTGAAGGTCAGGTAGCAAGTGAGTGAACAGATAGAAAATGGCAGTCACGTCTGCGGCAGTGCGTATCGTCACCGCCGGCATTCATCACCATTGGCTACTGGAACCTATAGGCCCCAATGATAACCAATAAGGTGTTGCACGATGGTCATCGACCGGCTCCGGCAACAGTGCACAACGTCAGCGGAATTACCTCATTTCCACTTGTCCCTCCTCACAGGTCAGGCGGCCGCCATTTCAGGGGGGAACAGGCCATGGCACCTAACGTCTGCGTCACAGCAGACATAGGCACCATAACACACCTACACGTTCACATACTGTTTTTGTCACAAAATGCAAGGCATTTTACTCAGAGGATATCTTTGAATATGACCATCTGCTCACCGATTTTCACCCTAGAGTTCAACCGATGAGGATGAGTAGGAGTTGGAGACATATCCCCATGTACAGACCCCTGGTGGACCTGGCAACAATGGAGGACAGGCACATTATCCTAACCTACAGACTTGATAGGGCCACAATCCAAGAGCTGTGTGCCCAATTGAAGCCTGACCTGATCTCAGCTATCCGTCACCCCACTGGGATCCCCCCTCTTGTGCAAGTCCTATCAGTGCTCCATTTCTTGGCAAGTGGCTCCTTCCAAGCGACAGTGGCCATGGCAGCAGGGATGTCACAGCCTATGTTCTCAAACGTGCTGAGTGTTGTCTACCCTGATGAAACACATGCGCAGCTACATCGTATTCCCCTAGGTGGAGGATTTGGCCACAGTGAAGGCTGACTTCTATGCAATGGGACATATCCCCAACATCATTGGTGCTATTGATGGTACACATATTGACTTTGTTCCCCCCCCCCGGAGAAATGAACAGGTGTTCAGAAATCGAAAGAGCTTTCACTCTCTGAATGTGCAGATAGTGTGCCTGGCGGAACAGTACATCTCCCATGTCAATGTAAAGTATCCTGGGTCTGTGCATGAAGCCATTATCCTGAGGAATATCAGCATCCCATACGTGATGGCTCAACTCCAGAGGCACAGGGTGTGGCTGATAAGTGAGCCCATGGTCCCCACCCAGTGTCTGTTGGTATATGGGTGTGTGGGTTTGGTCCTAAGGGTGAGTGTCTGGCTAACAGGTTCCCTCGATATTTACAGGTGACTCTGGTTACCCCAACCTCTCATGGCTACTGACCCCAGTGAGGAATGCCAGGACAAGGGCAGAGGAACGTTACAATGAGGCACATGGGCGAACAAGGAGGATCATTGAGCGCACCTTTGGCCTCCTGAAGGCCAGATTCAGGTGCCTCCATCTGACAGGTGGATCCCTGTGCTACTCACCCAAAATGGTCTGCCAGATTATCGTTGCATGTTGAATGTTGCACAACATGGCCTTGAGACGCCAGGTGCCTTTTCTGCAGAAGGATGAGGCTGGAGATGGTCGTGTGGCAGCGGTGGAGCTTGTGGACAGTGACGAAGCGGAGGAAGAGGATGTGGACCACAGAACTATAATTCAACAGTGCTTCCAGTGACACAGAGGTAAAACACTGTAACTTCACCTTCCATTGCAGTTTTGTGTTGTATATTTTCACTGGCTGGCTGCTGTTCCCACTACTATGGCCACTTATTGTACCCTTTAACATGTCTATTTGCAGATATTTGTGTCCTCCTGTGGCTCCTGGTGTATTGACTGCAGCACATTACAGGTCATAACTATGTATACATCACTGTACAGTCTATTTGCAATGTCTACTGATTGTTAAACGACTCTTTTCCAACCCAACAAGCCAGTTTCAGCATAACTGACCTGTCAATAAATCTCCCAGCCCAGTGAAGGGCTTGAATGTGCCCTTGTATAATGTAACAGGTGTTCATGTAAAGCGTTCCAATACCTTCGAGTCAAGTTTGTGCTATATAAAACTGCAAAAAAACAAGCATTTGCAATGCAATAGATCTCACATTTGCTTGAGTTAGAGCTATTACACCTTAAATTCAGAACTGGACTTTTCTTGCCACATAAAATGGTCAACCCTGCCTCATAATTTCATCTTTTCCTGACATAGAATTCAAGTGGCCCTGCACATAACTAAACACTTTCATTTACCTTCTTCCTCTATCTGCAGCAAAAAATGAAAATGTTGCCATTTAGCGTCTGTGACGGGCCGCTTCAACAACAGGTGGGCCTGTCAGGGTGCGATGACCCGGCTTTTGCTGCCACTTCTGACTTGGAAGTGCAGCGTCCTTCCACCAATCCCCATCTGGGTCATGGGGAACAGAGAAAGAACTTTCGCGCCATGCCCCGGCTCCATAAAAAAAGACGTTTTGGAAGGCAAGGCGGCGGACGTGTGGCATCGGGGAAGCTGGAGACTTGCGGTGGAGAAAGAAGAAGACCAGGAAGACGGCGCTACAAGTCAGACCGAAGACCCGACCAGAAACCTCCTGGCAGCGTGGATCCACGAAACAGCGGCGCGGGAGGAACCCCAGCTCAGGCAGAGACTCAGTAAAAAGAAAAGGAGAGAACAGAGACAATACCATTATACCTGCAGAAAAGAACCATTCCATCCTCCTGATGATACACCCACTGCGGTATTGACAGCAGCCGGTAGCTTTCGACAGGCCCAAAGGGAAGATCCAATCCTGAAGCACGCCTGGCAACATGCCTTAGTTTTTCTCACGGGTAGAATTTCCCAAAGAAATCTTTACTGATCAAGGGACCCCTTTCATGTCTAGACTCATGCCTGAGATATGTCACACCATAGGAGTAAAACAGATCCGTACGTTGGTATACCATCCACAGACGGACGGTTTAGTCGAACGATACAATAAAACCATCAAGACATTGTAACGAAAAGTCATTAGTGAGTCGGGAAGGGACTGGGAAAATAAGTTACCCTTAGTCCTATATGCCTTGCGTACCCATATACAGTCCTCTACCGGTCACAGCCCCTTTGAGTTATTGTTCGGTAGACAACCTTGTACCCTACTCGAGATGTTAGCAGAACAGTGGGAGGAGTCTGAAGATGAGGAAAAGGATCTTTTATCCTATACTAAGGATCTTAGAGATAACCTATATTCTTTATGGGAAGAAGCCCACAGTACCTTAAGGGAAGCACAGGCCAAACAGAAAGCACACCACGACATACAAAGTACGTCTCAAAGACTAGAAGTAGGAGATAAAGTACTGGTATTATTACCTACCAGTGAGAATAAACTGTTGGCAGATTGGCAAGGTCCATATACGGTATTAGAACAGGTGAACCCAACCACCCATAAAATCAAGATACCAAGAGGAACAGGGAGAGAACAAATCTATCATATTAATTGTTAAAGAAATGTTAAAATCAGAGAGAATCACACACATCCATGTATATCACGACAGAAGGCGATCAGGAAATACCCTTGTATCATCTCCAGTATAGTGGTAGGGGGGACCAACCCATGCCCCAGATAAATACCACCTTAAAACCTGAGCAGCAGAAGCAGCTTGAAAACCTAGTTCAGTCCAACCTGGACGTATTCTCTAAAATACCCAGCCGAACTTCATTAATTCAACACCCCATTCGTACGATAGGTGATAAAGTAGTTCAACAATGGCCATATAGGATTCCTGAAGCCAAACGACAGGTGGTGAAAACCATGTTAGAGGCAGGTATAATTGAGCCATCATCCAGTCCCTGGTGTTCTCCTGTCGTCTTAGTGCCAAAACCGAATGGGAGCACCAGATAGATTCTGCATTGACTTTAGGCAAGTCAACACAGTGTCCCACTTCGACTTCTATCCTATACCCTGCATAGATGAACTCTTGGAAAGGCTAGGCCAGGCCACATATATGTCCACCCTTGATCTGACAAACGGGTATTGGCAAATTCCACTCAGAATGGAAGACCGGGAGAAGACAGCATTTTCCTCACCCTGCGGTCTTTATCAGTTTACCGTATTGCCTTTTGGACTTCATGCGGCGCCTGCCACCTTTCAGCGTCTCATTGATATGATCCTTAGACCATTCCAAAAGTATGCTGCTGCATATCTAGACGATATCGTAGTTTACAGCGCCACTTGGGAGGAACATCTTGCGCACTTACATCACGTGATACACGCATTACGGCACGCCAATCTCACTGCAAGCCCCGAAAAATTTAAATTGGGTCATACTACCATCAAATATCTAGGTTATATTATAGGGGAAGGGCGAGTTCATCCCCAAGTGGAGAAGGTTCAAGCTATTACCCACCTACCTCTTCCCCGTCATAAGAAAGACGTCCGAGCCTTCTTAGGCATGGTAGGGTATTACTGCAGATTTATTCCCCGGTTTTCCACTCTCGCTGGACCCCTCACTGACCTCTTAGGAAAAGCCAAACCGTTTGTCTAACCTCTCTCCCCAAGAAAAACAGAGTTTTGAAGTGATCAATTCCTTCCTAATCTCAGAACCGGTGCTCTGTTGTCCAGACTTCACTAAACCTTTTTGGGTTCAAACTGATGCCTCTGATGTTGGCCTGGGGATGTGCTGAGGCAGGCAGATGAGGAGGGGTCCCTGCATCCCGTTGTGTACATCAGTCGTAAGCTATTACCCAGGGAACGCCACTATCCTACACTTGAGAAGGAGTGTTTGGCAATCAAGTGGGCTGTGGAGACCCATTGCTATTACTTGGCCGGACTGGCTTTTACGTTAATCACAGACCATGCTCCTTTGACCTGGATGGGCCATCATAAAGACACTAATGCAAGGGTTCTCCGGTGGTTCCTCTCACTGCAGTCTTTCTCCTTCCAGGTTCTTCATTCTCCGGGATCGCTCCTCCTCAATGCAGATTACCTGTCCAGGTATCCTGGTGACGCATGGCTCTATCAGCCACTTCCTAGGGGGAGTGACTGTGACGGGCCGCTTCAACAACAGGCGGGCTCGTCAGGGTGCGATGACCCGGCTTCTGCTGCCACTTCTGACTCGGAAGTGCAGCGTCCTTCCACCAATACCCATCGGGTCATGGGGAACAGAGGAAGAACTTTCGTGCCATGCCCCAGCTCCATAAAAAATAAGTTTTGGAAGGCAAGGCGGCGGACGTGTGGCATCGGGAAAGCTGGAGACTCGCAGTGGAGAAAGAAGAAGACCAGGAAGACGGCACTACAAGTCGGACCGAAGACCCGACCGGAAACCTCCCGGCAGCGTTGATCCACGAACCAGCGGCACGGGAGGCGCCCAGCGCTGACTCCGGCCACGCTTGAGGAAAGCGTGGCCTCTGCACGTGCGTGCCTTTAAAAAGGGAAAACACGGGGAGGCGGGAAAAGGGGTGATTAGTGAGGAAAAAGGGGGGAAGAAGAAAGTATTGCTTAATGGATACTGGCATTATTTGATCATATAACCTTCAAGGTACATTTCTATATTTGCCATAATCCTGGGTAGCCACATCAAGAGAGAGACAACCAGGACAATACATACCCAATACTATATGAACTCCGGTGGGAGTTAAAGAGACAGAGGAGTACAGTAAGGTCATCCCATCCCGAAGAAAGGGCAGGAGACAGACAGAAGCAAAAAGGATAGAAAGATAGAGAGAAAGAGAATAAAAGAGGAAAAGATCAAAAGAAACCGGAAAAAAAAGAAGAAAAGAGACAGTGAAGACAAGAATCAGGAAATAAAGAAAAGAAGACAGGACCAGGGACAGGAGAAATAAAGGGGGGGGGGCAGAAAGGGACTAAAGGAAACTAAAGAGAGAGCAAATCACTTACCTGTGCCTTTTCACTCTTTCCCCGCATGTGCCTCCCGGGAGCCCTAAAAGAGAAGACGAAGGAGAAAGCCTCAGAAGGAACGTCAACCAACCCCAGAAGACCAACAAACTTTTTGTTGCTTAGTATTGTTTCATACCAAAATAAAGGAACTTACCAACGTATGCGACCACTGGCTATCTGTCCTCATTGTGCCACCCTGTCACAGCGTCCTAATTTAAATGTGCCTTGCTAATTACAATAGAATACCACTGTCACCACCCCACCATTAGAGTTGCTGGCTGGCTAACACAATTCCCCAAACAAAGACACAAGACAGCCACAGAGGAGAAATAAACTAGAAGGGTCACCCAAACATATCAAGAATGTTCAAACAGCCATAGTGTAATAAGGATGTTAAGTTGGCCTGAATTGTGTCCATAACTGTAATAAGGAGAGATTATGAAAACAAACACAATTATCATTTAACCCTTTATCAGAAATGAGATTGTATTGCTCAAAGCAGTCCCTAGAGGGAACCAAATCAAAAATATAATTTGTAAGAAACATGGTCATGAAACCATATTGTGAGCCCCCAGATAGCATAACCCCATGAAAAAGAACGGAGAAAGTAATGGAGTGTAACCCTAACCTACGCCCCTAGAGGATGCTTTTAGGGCTAGCAGACCTACTGCAATAATATTACAAAAAAGGCATTTAAAACAAAACTTTTCCTTACTGTTAAACAAAAGTTAACACCATGAGAAAGCTTAAAAGACATGGAATGGTGGGAGGGGTTATTATTTTGGAGTCCCCACTAACCTAGTGTTGGGATGCAAAAATGATGTAGACAGAAAGAGCATATTGTGGTCAATATTTTGATGGTGCTCCCATTGTCCTAGGACCACCAAAGGCTGAGTTAGTTATGAGCAAAAATGTTTTGTACAAGTACTGCCCTGCAAAGTATTATAGGTCAAGTTTTTGTCGCAAATAATGTAATATGTTGATATGACTGTAATGCTTTGAACAGCCCATAGAGGCCACCACAATGAAAATAGCATTTGTAAGAAACGTGGTCATGTAACTATATAGTTAGCCCCTAGGGGGCATAATCACACAAAAAATAGCAATACATAATTTAGAGTTATCATATATGTATCCCTTAGAGAGCATAGTGCATTACATAGTTTCAGGGGTAGAAAGACATAGCAATTATGTTACAAACAAGGCCCTTAAAACACAAGCTATTCCCAGCTGGAAAAGAAAAGCTCCAGCCATGAGAATACTTAAAAAGACACTGAAAGGTGGGAGGGGTTATTAATTTGGGGTCCCCTCTAACCTAGTTGGGGGACCCAGAGATGACCTAAACAGAAAGTTTGGGTGGTGGTCCCATTGTCCTAGGGCCACCACAGACTGAGTTATGGGCAAAAATGTTGTGAAAAACCATGCCTGCAAAACATTATGGGTCAGGTTTTCCCAGAGTGCAGTGAATATTGAAGTATTGGCTCTCCCACTGTACCAGGAGAGCTGCTTTCCCTTTGAGGATTTTTGCTTTATGTAAATCATTTACCAATTTCAAGTGTTTTAAGGGGAGAGACACAAGAAATTTCTCTGATAAGGTAACTGTGAACAATATGACTAGTGCTTCAATACCGCTGCCAGTCGAGTTCACGCTGTTGTGACTGTTCAGGCTCTCAGTGCCATGGCCGTCATGCAGCACGAAGGGGACAGACAAAAAAAATGGTTTGCCCACGCTGAAGTATATCAACAAATGTGCATTAACCCATGTAACAGGGGCAGTCTGCAAGGCGTGACAAAAGCAGTCTCAAGGCAGGACAAATGTAAAATAATTACCAATGACATCAAGTGATTTTTGAAAGCCAAGCCCAAGAAGGAGTGAAAGTGATGGGTGTGACATGGGTATGGTTAAAAGCCCACAATACTAACAACAGGTCAAAGTGTTTGTGCGCTCGACCTAAAAATTTCAATCCACTTGGAAAACATTACATTTTGTTACATTGTATACTTAGGAATGACCACAGGAGGGCGTGGCACCACCCAGGGAACGATGGCATAATTATTTAATACTCAAGGATAAAAACCTAGGGTAGGTGGCGGGGGGCACCAGGGATTCTGAGTTTACTTTCTTATTACTGCTCTACTAGCAGAGACAATATTCACTTCCCCGCTCCTAATGGATGTGACTGGGCATCCCGGCTGCAATTAGCTGGCCGGTTGCCTAGCAACTCACATCCGTGACAAGTAGCCCCGAGCGAAAATTGCTGAGACGCTCAACTGGGAACTCCGCCGTTTCCTGCAAGGAATGCTTGGGCAGCAGCTCAATCTATACTTCCGGTAATAGCTTTCCGCCAGGGGAGCCATACCAGTTGTGCTGGTGCTTTTAAAGCCTTTACTCAGAATACATTGCAGGAAACAATGGGGACGAGCTTCTAGTGGAAATGCGCCTTTAAAACAAGGGGGTCACGTATTGTGATAGGTGAAATCACAATGGTTGTCTGTATTTCCAATGTGCATCTGCCGCTGCAGGCTCATAGCGCTTGAAGTTCATTTTCCTAGTGTACAGGACAGCGTCAGAATGCCTTTCTGTTGCTATTGCAGCGGGTCAGCATGGCACAGCGGTGCAATCAGCGCTCTCTATGGAGTAACAATGTTGGAAGTGGAGAGGGCGTCTGTTAAGGAAGCGGAGCAGGGCGAAAGGTTGGCGAAATGATAGTAATTTATCTTTTTCGTTAGGCTCTATCACAAGCAGCAGCCTCATCGCCTACAGAGTATTCAATAGGACACATGGAACTCTGCTGTACATGAAATATAAATAGTGACACTGGAATTATGCGGCAGCGGGGTGCCAAATTATGCGGCACGGTAGCCACATTATGTGGCATAATGAGGCACAATTAGTAGACGTTTTATTTCGCCATTTTGCATTTTCAACTCACATCATTGCATGTGTGGGGAATGGTTTCACCTCTTTGGTAGCGGTTTAACGCCTGACTACAGAAATCAGCAACGAAAAGGCGATGAATTAACGTTTGCAAAGGGTCTGCCATTGAGGGGGACCACCTGTGGCGTTTCTCGCCAGTAACACGTTATCCATTTCTGCCAGAAACATACTTTTTTGTTCAAATCTACAAATTAAGCAGAAGGTGGTGGATGTGTTAAGTGAAAGTAAGTGCAGAATTATGTAAAAACGCCGCAAAATTCCGTAACTGAAGTGGTCCTGTGTGTAATACCTCGGGCCACACCCGATACTGCTGAGTGAAATAATATGCGTGCATACACGGATGTGGTCTCATGGGGAACTGCGTAAGCGCAGCCCCAGCTATATTATGTAACATCGGTTCCACGTTTTGTCTGGACACGCAGAACCGGTTACAACGTAAAGGAGAGTCCGGGTTGCTCTCTACACTGTGCACAATCCACATTGTTAGATAAACGACCACATGGTAGCTAGACTAGTGCTTTAAATGGGCCAGTACTGTCCGGTACTGAGTACCAGCACTTTTTTATTTTAGTAAGAAGAGTACCTGCACTTCTCAAGCAAAACGTAATACTTTTAATTGGAGGGTACCGGCACTTCTCAGAAACACAGTGTACCTGCACTTCTATTTTTCCATTTCAAGCACTGAACTAGACGTTAGCCCCCACGAAAGGTGGCAGTCTGCAGGGCCTAGAGCCTAAAGTGCCCTCTAGCGTTCTCCCATTGTCCATGCGCACATGCGCCTTACGCATCCTGTTCAGACACCCCCAAATTCTAAACCCCCGGGCCTGATTTAGAACTCGCCTGACGGGTTAGTCCATCACAACAGCGACAGATATCCCGTCCGCAGAAGGATATCTCGTCCACGGAAATCTAAATGCCATAATGTGCAATGGGATTTAGATTTCAGTGAACGAGATATCCGTCACTGTTGTGACAGAGTAACTCGACCCGAGCTCTAAATTAGGCCTTAAGAGTCCTACATTTCTTAGATATCAATCCACCCCAAAACCTTTTAACACTCAATCCATGTGCCCGTCTACACACAGTGTCTCAACATTCTCAACATCGCTGCTGGGCTGTGACCACCTTCTGCTCACACTGTTAATCCACCTGACTCAATCCGCAAACACTGCCTTGTGAGCTAAGTTCCCCAAGCTATGTGTTGCCGCTCCTCACTGTTCGCCCGTCACCACAAGCTCCCCGCTCTGCTGATATGAGCTCCCATTGGCCGTGTGGAGTTCTGCCTCCCTTCACTCTGTGCCCCAAAGTACTCACATCGGTTGTGCACATGTCCGCTGTACTTGTGCGTAAGCGCCTCTAGAACTCCAGTACACTGCTTATGTGAGTCTTGAACTTGCGCTTACGTGCTTACGTGGGGAGTGCCACCAGCCATCCGCTCCTAGTCATGAGAGTGAATACGTTGCAAAGTACAATACTTTACCCCGGTGCAAAGTTTCGTAGGTCCAGCACTTGCACTATTGACTCCTCCAGGCTTTTAATTCGTAAATAACTAAATAAGCTGAAGTGTGGATAGTAGTGTTGGCACGTTTTCTTTTTTTAATTTCAACTGCATTTTTAGTTTTCTTGCCAAAATGAATATTTATGTATTTACATTTTGTCAACGTTGTACATAAGCATTAACGTCTACTATCTCATGGGAGAGGTGGTGGGGTGGAAACCTGATCTCAGGGTCAGGGGCTCGGGAGTTCTACCCAAGTGTCAATCTGAACTCTGACCTGGGCTCCGGTCAGAGCTCCTTAACCCGGGACTGCAGGGCATCATCCTGGGCTCTGGGTAACACAGTGCCAGGACTCCCTTTCGCGGGAGTGACATGAACACGACAATGGTACCCAGCTTCCCTATGGACCAAGCAGACTCAAGAGGTTACGCCAGATCCACTGGGATTAAGGGTCGAACCTTGATCAGGACTAGATCTTCCCCGTGCGCTATTGGGTGTTCTCACGTGTCTGTCAAAAATGTAAGCACAGCCTTAGTGTGAAATACCTAGATAAACACTGTTCCCAATTTAGGTATGCAGAGCTATACTGGCTCCTGTATACTAAATAGTTATGCAATACTTCTTAAATAAATGCAAGAGAATTACTTCCGCAGGTAATATTCATGTATACATAGAATATAGAATGGTTCGCACTAACACCTACCTAAGTGCATAAGTATGAGTCTAGAAAATCAAGTATCGGGTCTTCGCTAAACACGTTTTCTAGGTTAATCAGTTCTCTTCTTCCTGTAATCATAATATGAAATACACTATCAATCTAGCTAAGAATCGTTCTGTGCTAATTGAATTTGTGCATGTAATGCAATACCTTACAATGAGTCCTTGATTACTTCTACACAACACTGCTGAAAACAACAACTAAATGTATTTTCTTATAAATGATTTGCGCAAACACAAAAATAAATGGTTAACTTCACCAACCCTTATCAGATAATTATACCTCTTATCTGTAGGTACATCTTGCCGGGGTGCAGACTGCTGCCTAAAATAATGTCTTTAGTGTTTTCTCTTTTGCAAGAATCTATGGAAGCGGAGAACAGATGCTGATCAAACAACAGAAGCCTCAATAAGGCAAGTAACTTTTAACTTGTAGTACTTTCAGAGATGTTACCTAATCCGCAGGTTGCCATTTTGAATAATGCCTTTGTTTTGTTTATCTCTGTCTCCAGGTTTTGCTTGCAAAAATGCAGAGGACAGGAGCAGGGGAACCCGGCGAGGACGACGAAAAAGAAAAAACTGCAGAGAAATGCTGAGGTGAGTGCTGGGAAAGGAACTGATGACGAGCAGTCGTCTGGATGCAGGGCGTAGTCTAAAAAGGCTACGTGCTTCATCTTAAAGAGCCCACAGCATTATGTGTGTGGCGTCAAACACATGGAGTGTTGGAGAACGAAGCCTAGATCAAGGGGCTTTAACCCATGGACCAGCTGGAGGTAGGATCCAGGGCCTGGTCAGAACTTCTTAAACTGACCAAGGAGAGGAGCCCTTGCGGTGCCTGTGGGACTCCATGAAAGACATTTTGCAACATGGCAGGATGGGTAATAGAGCCCCGGAGGGGGCTTCTATCCCAAGGCCAACCGGAGCTCTGACTCTAGGGTCCTCACCCAGGGCGTTCCTGAGCACTACTCATTCTTGTTATCTTTGCACACCGATTGACAGAGAAGGACATTCAAGAGATTGTGTCAAGTCTCCTGGAGCCCTGACTGGTTCAAATAGCCCTCATTGGGACTTCCATGGCTGATCTCAGGGTCACATTAAAGAAATGACATGTTTTGTTAATTTTAAGTACCAAACGCCAGAAGAGACATTGGCATGGAACATTTTGCACCACCCATGTAGGCATGGCTAATGTCTTATAGCTGTAATTACACACACCCCTAATTATAATTTTGCACACTTCTAATTATTATTCTGCAAAGTTAAGAGCAAATAAACAAACACATTCACAGACAGAATGAAGGTAAAAACAGTTGTTTACTGTGGAATTAATTTCTTATGTGGTCAGCCTGGATGTGACTGTTTGGTGTTGAAATGTTTTTCAACTGTAGATCCCTGGTGGATTTCAGGACAATTGCTCTTTGTAGTATTAGGTGTGTTCCAAATGTTGTAAGCCTTGTTATAAAATTCAATAATATTACCTTTGAGGAAAAAATATTGAATGCTTACAAAACTGTGTTATAACATTATACAGGATATACTTAAAAGTTTACAAACTTTGTGACTCCTAAAAAAAGAAAAAAACAATTATTTTGCAATAAAGTTCAGTAGTTATTTGTTGGCTCCATTATTTTCTATCGAAGTGTGTTGCATTACCAGTGGTTGGTTAATGTGTGGTGCTGGACCTATTCCATGTCTGAGCTAGAGAACATTACTACTGGTTTGGGTTATTTTTGGCTGTAGTAACTTTAGAAGTGCAGTTTCTGAATAGTCATGGGCTCATTATTTTGAGGGTGTGTGTTTGCCCATTCACTAAACCCCTACCACCCCTCCCGTAAAGTCTTACCCCTTCCTAAGCCCCTCCCATTGTAGTTAGTATTCCTAATTTTCTAGGCACTCCCCTCTCCCTCCCACATTCACTACAAAAACATATGGGTATGTGTTCGGAGAGCTCCACAGTTGAGGAGAAGCAGATAGGAGCACCCGAGGAACAGTCCCCAACACGTAGGTTTTAAAACAGTATTTTTAGTAAGTGAGTAGTACTTTTGTTGTGTTAGCATATGCACTATAAAGTGCATTTTGTGAATAGGGCCCTTAGACTAACCAAGCCAGGGTTGTAAATCTGTACAGGTATTTCACATCCTACCAATACACATTTTTCCTGGTAAAAATAAAGAACTGGCTTGGATGTTCACAACCATAAGAAAATGTTACGGCATAGGAAAAGGCAACTATTGTTTGGGTCAACCACAGGTCAAACACCCCAACATATGTTATGTTATGTATTGCATAGTTTAGAAAATGCTGCATGCACCCTTGTGAATGTCTAAGAGCGCAAAACCAAGCACACAATCACCTGCAAGTGTATCCTGGCACTGAGCAAATGAGTGTGTCTAGCCCCTCCTGTGGTAGGTGAGTTGACTGAAAAGGCAGGTCTTGAGCTTCTTGCATAATTCAAGAAGAGTGGAGTCTCTGATGTGGAGTGGGTATTTCGTTCAACGGTTTAGGAGCAATGTAAGAGAACGCCCATCCTCCCGAACTGGGTCTGTGTAGGAGTGGGATGTGTGTGAGTAGAGTCCTGCAGAGCACAGGTGTCTGGGTGGTTGATGGAAGGAGCTGCAACTGTTCAGGTAGCTGCAGCTGAGGTTGTGTGGTGTTCTGAATGTCTGTGAGGAGTTTGAAATGAGCATGCCTGTCAGGAGCCAGTGGAGCTCCCTCATGTGGTTTTTGTGTGGAAGATTGAGTATGCGTCTGGCTGCAGAGGTCTGGATGGTTTGTGTTCTTCTGGTGAGTTGCTTGGTGATGTTGAAGCAGTAGATAATTCTGATAGGACATAATAAGGTTCCTTAACAAAGTGTCATCTATGAGAGCTGCACAAACTTTCTGTCTTGAGAAACAGGCTGAAATGCTCATGATGTTTTGTTTTGTTGAGGACCAGATTGCAGATCCTTATAGAAGCATGAATCCACCTCAGAAAGTAATGAATCCTGTTACTACCCACCAAACTGATCATGAACTCGGAGGCATCTGAGGACCTGGGAAAATCCACCGGATAGACTTAAATGGCCACATTACCCCATTTCAGAGAGAGGAAGGGAGTCTAAAGCTGCTAAATGTAGACTTCCATGTACCACACAAACCATTCCTCCTCCCTTTCATGTGATCCCAGACATCTTCTTTATTTACTCCAAAAGAAGACGGTGGTCCACAATAAAAAGAGTGGCTCTCAAGTTCAAGAGAACCAGGAATGGCAACCAACAGAAAACACTAATAGGTTTTTCTTATATCCGGTGCCACAGATGTGGCACCACATGCCTGCCAGAAAGATTGGTAAATGTCTAGCAATGCTGGATCCTCTAGGTGATTCTTCACTTTGGATAGATAATGTTCTCTATCAGCCACCCCACAAATAAGTGATTCAGGATGGGATGAGCACTTACTGACCTTGTTAACCTTTGAAAAGATATCAGTGGTTACTATGGATGCTTCCTAGATAAATCCCCTAACTTCCTAGGACTATCAATCTTTGATCTGATGTCAGAAATTGTTATGGCTAAAAAAAAAGGCAAACTAGTGACTAAATACCCCCTGGACTAACTTTGAAATTCAGTGTTCAGTGGGATTGTTAAATTCTAAAGATTTTAAAATCTACTCTGGTACTGGTACTGATCAGCAACAGATATCTTTGTGACAAGTGGTTGACATTCTAAGAAACGTTGCTATTTTCTTTAAGCAGTAATTTCTCAATGTTTGCTTGTCTGTCAGTAATTCTGATTAAGGGCGAACAATTTATTCCATATGTATCATATTTCTGATTTTTATCTTTATTTTGTATGTACTGGAGAAACAGTATTAAAGACATTATTCCGAGAGAGGGCGGTGCTCCAATGGTTTGAAGGATGAATAATGTGGATTTAGTTAATTAACTTGCAAGGTGTACACCTTTTTTATCCCAACACATTGGTAACCACGCTATACAATTTCCTTGTGAATGTGGCGGGCTGCATACAAATGGTTGACTTTTATGTTCAGATGAGTTTGTAACACCTATGAAATCATTGTCTAACCAGGCAGAGTGAAAGAGAGCAATACTGAAGTTTAGTAGTATCCAGTGTAGATGACCTCGATGTTGGAAATGGAGACAACAGACTGATTTACAGTTTTGTGGGTGTGGGGCATCTGACAAAAACAGCAGATAGCCGTCCATAATATTTAAGATTTATACATGTCCAGGCACTGTAAAGAGGGTGGAATCGACATACGCTACTTTGTGGCAGATTTCCTGCACACATCAATTCAAAATCACCCCCAAAGTCTTCATACCCTTTCATGACTCCGCCAAGCATGTAGCTAGGTGGAACGACTCCTATACAGTGAAATCCCTCCTATAGGACTGATGAGGCAGATCCCCTTGAAAGTGGCACAGTGTACAGGTGGACTACAGATGGCACATACTGACAACTGGTTATTAAGATGCTGCTAAGAACTGAATGCTCCAATGACCTGTGTCAGTGTTTTTTTTACATCAAAAGGGCTAATTGATGGATCAGGCTAATTGTTTGTCTTTAAAGATGAGAGTCCTAAACACAAAATTGTAAACCCAGAGAAATTCCATAGGAAAATCCACACAGGAAAATCCACATGAGAGAAGGTTCAAAATGCAAGCCACAAAAGTTTATTCAAAACGAAAAATCAATACATAAAGGTGTGGTCAGTAAATCACTTCAAAAGGCCCATAATGCAAATAAATATACAATATAATTTGGCAGCAGAAACCGCCCCCTAATCTAATCAATAGCCAGAACCATTTATGGTCCAGCACAAGGCAAACGAGAATAAAGGAGCATTTGTCATATAGACTGGTCAGTTAGCAGGAGAGAAGAAGACACCTGTAAAAAATCTAAGTTCTGTTCAGATGAAAGCTGCGTCTGCCTCTAATGAGAGCAGGGGAAATCTCTGGCTCGTCTCCCTAACGGTGAGCCTTTATACACTTCTATACATTGAAACAGTACAGTCATTGTGGTCTGGCATAGAAAGTTACATATTACTATCAATAGTAAAACAGAAAACACACCACGTGACAGTAAGACTACTCTACTTCTTCTGAATATTCCTGTGTTATGCCGTACAAAAGAAACAGCACACTGAAGATATAAACATCATCTCTGTTCAGCTAAAGGAAGTGGCCTTTAATTGTGTATACACCTGTAAATGCGCTCTCTCCAGGAACATCAGGAAAAAATGAGCAGAAATTAAAACATTTTAAAAGTGTTACACTGCTATGAAAATCATAGAACTCATTACATCGCTTATATTTACCTGAATGGTCGAAGATCACAATGGATGCTCCTCGGTACACAAACAGAGTGAGAGAAAATAGACAGTGTCAGGCTGCACCTCCCACACACTCCCAATGTGCAATATGAAAACACGAGTAGGCCTAGTTTGGCCGATTTAATACTCTCATCATATTAAACACAGTTTAAGCATTGCATTTATCACTTTGTAGTATTGATTAGAACTCAAAATATTAATTGTGGAATCTACGTCCACACTTGTAACCAGGAATAGTCATCATGGCATGGCAACAAGACGAGACGATGGTGCAGTGTGGATGTTGTTGGGCATTGATTTGGGCAGAGACACAGAGCCAAGGTACCCATTCATTGGTTACTGCAGGAGGCCACTGCCTATTTGGGCAGAATGTAAGGCTTTGTGGCCTGGAAGCTGATCAGCCTTAACATGGGTATGCGAAAATACATTTCGTTGCTAATGATATGTCTGAAATGCACTGAAAAAACAAGCCCCAGATAGTTAATCATATATAATTAAATAATGAGTCTTCAGGCTAGTCTGGTTCCACGTTTCAGTAAGTGTGGGGTCCAACCAGCCATCATCCTCTACAATACCGGTTGCATAGCCTACCACTGTGTCTAGCTCATGGAGGGGGAAGGTGGAAATCACAGCTGTGCAGTGCTTAGTTTGTAAAAGAATGAGTGCCAGTGCCTAAAGCTCTGCTCAGTAGCCCACAGGCGGTAAATTAAATCAATGTGCCGAATACCAAGGCTGCATAGTCCGGAATACACTTCAGGTCTCTCTAATCCCCCACCAGACACTCATTGCCTCCTTATCTCACTCGTGCAGGTTCGAGCTTTCTGCATTTGTGACCTTCTTTCTGTCTTTCTCTTCCCATTTTGTAGCTTTGTTTGATTTCCCTCCCTTGCTCTTGGTAAATCTGTGATGACCCAAAAGAAGTGCTGGTACTCCACAGGCAACCACCGGCTCAAATTAAGCACTGCAGCTGTGTGGTCCCCAAATTTTATACACAAAGCCTATAGACCCAGTTTCAAGCCCCTTCGTGTTAAGAAAGGTGACACTTAGCCCAGCAATGTTGGGGGTCAGTATAACAGCTAAGGTCTATTTAAGGGAAATATGATTGATTTACGAAGTATGCCCAGAGCCTTTAAAAGGAATCCCAATAGCATAAAGGGTAGTTGTCAAATAGGAAGATCACTTTGTGGAAATCTGGAGAAAATTTCAAATAATTTAGAAATATTTTTTAAAATCTGTTTCGTCAGAGCTTTGAGCCACTTGATCTAACAGCAAGTTGAAACCTCCAGCGATGAGAAGTCTATATCAATAGAATAACCACAGGCAGGAAAGACAGCACATCCGCTTGGCAAGGATGGAAGCACTTTAAAGGCGCTGAAGGTAAGTGGGTCACAGCTTGACATTTTACAGATTATTTTATCTCTTGACTGGTGGGCAGTTTAACGGCGAGCCTTTCCAAATAAGTATGTACTCAGCTAGGTACAGTACTGCACATTCAGCAAAACACGTTGGCAAGTGGCATCCTGTGACTTATGTCCCCCGTGTGACACCCAGGAAAGAGGCAGCTTTTACCCTTAGGAAGTTGGCAGCATCATAGAACGTGACATCAAAGAAGTTTAAAAAACACTACAATAAATCCAAGGATACAAAGGGAGGTAGAGCATCCAGGGATACAAGGATCAGCAGTGCACCCAAGGACATAAGTGGCAGAAGTAGACACACATATATAAGCAATAACACTGCATACAAGAACGCAAAGGACAGCAGGACATCCAAATGAGGAAGGGAGAAAGTGTGTTCAAGGAAGCAAATGGCAGCAGAACATTCAAAATACAAAACGCAAAGGCATGTACAACATACAAGGAACAGTTCTGCATCCTCGGATACCAAGGGGAGCACATTACAAAGAGCCATAGCACATTAAAAAATGAAAGGGCAATAACTCGCCCAAGGATGTAAGATGCAGTAGCTAATCTGATTATTCAGAGAGTAACACCAGATTCAATGGCTAGAGGGGGTAGCAACCGATACAACAATGGCTACAGCTTATCTGAAGAATATCCAAGTCAGCTTGACATCCAGTGAATAAAAAGGGAGAAGTGCACCAAGTAGATACAAGGAGGAGGAGCACATCCAAGCAATAACAGGAGACAGGACAAACAGGTGGACAGGGGACATCAGATCTCCCGAGGATGCAAGTGATGCCAACCCATCCAAGGAGACAAGGAACAATAGTACATACTAGTATAGAGGGTACATTGCACCTTCAAGACTAGAAAGTGAAGAAACACAGATCCGGATCCCAGTAAAAGCATCACGTTCAAGGAAACAAGGATACAAAGGTCAGCAAAGCTTCCATGAATACAAAGAGCTGCAATCTATACAAGTGACAACGCACATCCTAGGATACGAAGGGCAGCCGCACATACATTTTACAGGGTGGAGCAGTGCATCAAAAGAGGTTTCATGTAATAAAAGTGCCTTTTAAAATGTTGACTACACTTCTTGAAATTGTTGAGGTAATAACGTAATGTCCCTCATTATTACCTACTACAATTGTAAAAATTTCAAACCTCAATGTCATTTATATTACATGGATTTTTTTTGTTTCACTATTTCTTTATTGGAACAAATCACAAATGCAATACATAGTACCACTAACGCCAAGAGAGTGAGATTCGTTACAGCTGTAGGAGGAACATTAGCTACATAGTGCATCCATGGTCCTCCGGTGTGCAGAGGAACACCCACACCTCTGTACCATGAAAAGGCTTGCTGCTCATCCCTGCTGTGGGGGCCTGGGGAAGACGGGCTGGCGAGAGGGGGAACAGACAGAAAAGGGGCGATGATACACCACCTATATAAGTCAAAGAGTCCCCATGCATGGAGGATGTGCACCCCACCAGCACAAAACTTTTCAGTTGGAATATGGGTTACAGGGCACTGAGTTCCAACAGTAAACAAATAAGACATCACGGCTAACGTGCCCGGGTACTGGCTTATGGAGCTGTGGAAGGAGCAAGGGGATAGGTCATGGTATTGCAAGCAGGGACCCGTAGGGGGGTAGTCGCCTCTTGAGGGTCTACCGGAGTGCTTGATATCTCTAGCAAATAATTTGTCGAGTACATGACATTGTTTTTACACTTGCCGAAACGCAGTGATTGCAGAGGAGGTAAGGGGATAGTGTGGAGGCTACAGATAGCTTGATCCTGTCGCAAGAAATACGAAGCTCCGGCTTCATAGACATGTCGAGATTGTGACTGGGGAAAAGAAAAGAATGAGAGTGCCATGAGGACAAAGATGAGGTAAATGAAAAGGGGCAGGATTAGACCAGGACAGGGATAGCGTTAAAGAGGGGTGGAGATGCTTAAGGAAGGGTGGGTAGCCACCTAAGCCACGGGGAGGGGGATATCGTCCAAGAACTCAGATAGAAGGGGTTGGATCCTTGGAGCATGACTTAGGGTGGGTGGGAGAGAAGAAAGGTGATTAGGGCCGGGAGGAGGTAACAAGGTAGGGGGGGGAAGGGGCCACATGTAGGGTCAAGGAAGAAGCAGTTATTGATGCAACAACTGGTGTTTCACTGGATGTCCACCTCAGCATGGAGAAAGGAAGCTCAAGTGTGGGAAAATACGTCCGCCTGATCCTGCATATTGTAAATGACCTGTTCATACGACAATGTTTGATAAATTGCCAACAGCCATTTCCCATGCGTGGGGAGTGCCGTAGCTCTCCAATGTCGGAGGATGCAGAGTTTGGCCGTGGCAAGTGCAGTGTGAAGAAGACGCATTTGGGGATGCGTCAGGTCCGGAGAACATGTAAAGTCAAGGAGCAGTAGTACCCCGTGCTGTAGTGGGATCGGTAGTGGCAGTGTTTCTCGCAGTGTGCGCCCCGCCGCATCCCAGTAGGTGGTAACCGACGGGCTGTCACAGAGGATATGGAGGAGATCGCAGAGGACATGGGGACAGCACCAGCAATGTGCATGAGGTAGGAGGCCTGCCGACCTTAATTTAACAGGCGTCCAGTACCAGTTGTGGAGAGTTTTAAAGAGGCAGAACTTCATCCGGGCTTCCCTCGTTCCACAATCGTGGGCTTCTAACATGTCTGCCCAATCTTCCTGGTCAATTCTATTTGGAGCTTCAACTGCCAGGAGGTACGGAGGTTGTGAACAAGGGGTATGGAGTAGAGGTGGCGGATCAAGTGTGCATGTATGCCGGACATCACGCAGCTGTAGCATCCCCATGCATGAAGATAAGAAGCAAACGGGGAGGGTGGCAAGAACCAGGGGTGCAGGCCCTGGCTGCCAGAAAGGCAGTGTTGTAATTGAGTATAGCGTCAGTCTTGCCGGGCGGGGAGACAGAATTCCTCTTACAGCGTAGTAAAGGATTTCAGGTCTCGATCTGGCAGGACATGTCCTATGTGTGTGATGCCAGCCGTTCGCCATACATTCCAGTCCAGCATCTTTCTTCCAATCCTCAGCTTTGTGTTACCCCATAACAGGGCTTGTTCATGGAGATGAGCATCCACCCCAAGGAGTTTGTGGGCGCGTTTCCTAGAACATATCTTGGCTTCCACCATGCGGTAGCAGGAAAGCATTCTAGCTGTCCCATCTTCATATATAGGGCTCGTACCCCTCGGACAATGCAGGAGGACTTGTTCAATTTGCGCCCACAGTGGTGGATCTACCTTCTCGGGAAGCATATACGCCATTTGGGAGAGGTGCAGCGACAGCACGTACATCTCTACTGATGGTAAGCCTAATCCCCCGCAAGAATGATGGGCTAGTAACTTGGCTTTGGTTAGACGGGGCGGGTAGATCCCCAAACGAAAGAGCGTATGATCTTGTCTGCTGAGAGCAGTAGAGGTAGGGGTGTCAGCAGGGGCAGCATACCCAGAACATAGGTAAAGCAGGGTAGTGTTACCATGCATACCACCTGGGCCCTCCTCCACAGTGAGAGGCTGAGCCTGGGCCACTTGTCAAAGTCTAATCGTGTTCGTGCAGTGAAGGGATCCATATTGTCCTAGACCATATGTTCCAGGCCTCTGCCGATAAGGATCCCCAAATATTTAAGATGGGGGAGGGGTGTCCAGCGGACTGGCAGGCCTGCAATGATCAACCTGTAGTGGATGGGAGATTGGTAATGCTTCGCTTTTGTCCCAGTTTACTTCATAGCCCGAGAGGGCTGCAAATTCCGTGAGGATGCCTTTTAGGCATGAAAGGGAGTGCGGAAGATCCGTAAGTATAAGGAGGATGACGTCTGTGTATAGATATAGCGTGGAAGTACTGCCTGGAACCAGGATTTCCAATATCTCCGGGGTTTGACGAATCTTGGCGTCTAAGGGTTCCATGGCCAAGAGGAACAATAGGGGGGATAGCAGGCAGCCCTGATGGGTCCCACGGTTGATGGGGAACAACTTCGATAGGAAGCCCCCGCAGTTCACCTGCGCAGTAGGCAAGTCATGGAGCCATCTGACCTCGACAATAAAATCATACCCTGAACCAAAGCGTATAAGGACTTCGAACAGATACCACCATTCAATCCTATCGAACGCTTCTTCAGCGTCCAAAGATAGGGAAGGGCCTCTTTCTGTAACTCTCTGGCTGACCATAAGTTATGTGCCATTGTGCGGAGGTGAATACGGGATCAGCAACCAAGTACAAATCCCAACTGGGTATGTGGATAAGAGAGGGGATGACTTTGCGTAATCAAGCCACCAGCACTCCCGCTAGGTTCTTGATGTCACCATTCAGAAGGGAGATGGGACGACAGCTTCTGCAGAGCAGGGGGTCCTTCCATTGGTTCGGAAGGACATTTATGAATGCCTTGTTAGAAATCAGACCCAAGGTACCAGTATGCGTTGTTTCCTTGAAGGCTTCATGCAAGGATGTAATTACATCCTCTCCCGCCCACTTATAAAATTCTGCAGGAAATCCATCTTCGCCTGGGGCTTTATGGTAGAATAGTCTAGAGATCGCCTGGGCAATCTTGTTCTTGCTTATTTCACCCTCCAGGAGGCTCCTGCCATCGCTGTTAAGACAGGGTAGGGGGACATCCATTAAAAAAGGCGGTTAGGGATTGGGTTCACTGTAGTTTCTGGCATATACAGAGAGCAAAAGGCTGCAGATTTGTTAACAATATCCTTGGGGTGCATGAGGGTAACACCAGTCGTAGAGCGTATGGCTGGTATGGCTAAGGCAGCTTTCTGCTGCCACAGCTGAGCCACCAACAAGCGGCCCACTTTCTCCCCCTACTCATATTGATGGCCCTTCATCATGCTGAGAGCATATTCCGCCTTGGTGGTAAAGAGAGTGTTGAGTTCCCTTTTGGCCTTTTCGAGTCAACAGCATAAAACAGAGGAGGGGATTGTAGCATATTGCTGCATGAGGGCCAGTATCGCCATCTCTAACTCTGTTTGTTGGATGCGTCTTTTAGCATTTGCTACAGCCACATCTTTCATCAGCTGGCCTCAAACAGTCCCCTTGGCTGCAGTCCACAGAACCCTCCTTGAGGTGACTAAGCCCCTATTGTGTTCCAGATAGGTGGCAACATGAGTTTTAGGTTGTTCATTGCCCTGTAGTGTGTGGTAGCACGAGATATTAAGATGCCATGGCTTTCGTCCTGGGCCCGGCTAGCCCCAGGTTGTGGGTGAGGAGGACGGGAAATTGGTCAGAAAGGGCAGCTGCCAAAATATGGGAGTCTGTAACGTGGGCCACCGTCCCTTGAGTTATCAGTAAAAAGTAAATTCGAGAATATATATCATGCACCGAAGACCGAAAAGTGTATTCCAGCTCCGCAGGATGTGCACGGCGCCAGTGATCCGTCAAGCCATGATCCAGAATGATATAATTCATCAGGGCTCTATCAGTTGCATTACAACGGTCTAAAGGACCCGTTCAATCCAGGATTGGGTCACGCACCACATTCCAGTCGCCTCCCAGCAGGAGGTGCACTTCCCCAATTTCTGTAAGGAGATGATCGAACTGTAGGAAGATGGCCCCAACCAGGGCATAGACAGATCCTACACATAGCTCATAGTTGCTGATCTTTAGTTTAACTAGTATGTAACGACCCTACAGATCCGTCCAAGTTTTAAAGATGGTGAAGGGTAAGGATCTGTGCATCAGGATCACCACACTACATTTCCGGGATACGCCTGAGGTCGGGGTCAGAAGGCTTGGGCAGCTGCTATGGACTACTCGTCCCACCTAGTTATGCCGCAACTTTACTTATTCAGAAGAGGAAAGGTGGGTTTCCTGTATAGGAGCTATGTTTACCTTCTGGGACTGTAAATAGTTAAGTACCTTTTTCCTTTTAATGTAATGAGTGTGGTCATTAACATTCCAAGACATCTGAGATAGTGTGGACATGATCATAAGCCCTCATGAGTATGTCCTTGGAGGTAAGTGCACGTGGGTCGATACCAACAATGGGAGATGCCCAAGCAAAAAGGTGGTGGGAGAGGGTCACAGGGGAGGGTAGGCTAAGTGGGAGACCCCCGGTCACAGGGGGGAGGGTACAGACGTCAACTGAGGTTGTGTGTGGGAAATGGGAGATGATGCTGTTAGCAGCTGAGAAGGGAAGGAGAAGAAGAGAAAAAGAATTGAAGGAGAAAGGGAGGTAAAGGGGAGGGGAAGAAGGGTCAAAAGGAGCCAAAAAACAAAACAACTCAGAGGCAGGACAGGGAGAGCCCTGACCAGAGTCCAAAAACGTTAAACTGCCGGTCTAAACTCGCTCTGCTCGTGCACCGGAGGTCCCCACCCACAACTTGGAATGGGCAGAGGGGACAGCAGGCGGCTTTTAACAGTACAACCAGCTATGACGGATTTGGAGGAGAGGAGGGGTGGTATATACTTGCAACCTGTATGTGAGGAGCTATATGGGTTGTGAAACATGGCAGGGGTGGACGGTAGCCATAGTGATCAGATAGACACACCCTCTTACATAGACATGGCCTGGGCCCGGCGGGTACGTATGGGATGTAACGTCACATTCCTAGCATCTGGACTTGAGGGAAGGATGGACTTTGCATAAGTAGAACTACTGTTAAGGGCACAGAGATTATAAGAAGCATCCTAGGGTCCTTGCAGAGGGACATTTGTGTAGCCCAGAGAAGGAGAGACCATATGGGAGGGCTGCTCGGTAAGTGGGATCACATGATGTAAACCTCAACAGAGGGGCAGGGGGAACCCCAACATTCTTACAAAATGAATAAACCATCCCAACAGTGTTATACCCCAACCATGAGGCATGCCCCTATAAGCAGGGCTTCCATGATTCGTAACAGAGCTTAAGGCTAGAAGGGGTGGTCCGGCCCGACTGCCAGCATTCTGCGGGGGCCTTGCGGCCATACCAAAGTTAGAGCGAGGCCCAATCGTCTCTCTCTGGTCACCCAAAATCAGGAAGGTAAGTGGAACAGGCCCACATAAAATGAACAAATACGCAGTAACATTAAACAGTAAGTAACAGAGTACTCAGCCAGCTGATGGGCAGCAGCCGCTGAATGACCCATCGCCGATGGACCCAACGGTGCAGACATGTGCAGGCTGAAACAAAGAGGGGGGTTAAAGTCAAGTTTCCGTAGTCAAGGGTTTTAGCGGTGATATGGATTTGTCTCTGCTCTGGTCTTGAGTAAGATATGCTAACGTCTGTATGGCAGTTGCTCTGTCCTACTGTGATCTATGTTGTCTGTCCATATGCCTTCACCTTTTCTGGCGCCCACCTGCGGTCCATTGGTCCTCAGCTGTAGATGTGGAGGAAGCACTCTCCAACGGATGCAGGCTGCCCTGAGGCCTCAATGTTGAATAGTCCATTGGTTGTGAATGGATATTGTCCAGGAAACTACACAGTGCAGTAGGATCCAAGAAGTCTCTGGATTGGCCCCCTTGGGTGATCCACACATGTCGAGTTGTCAGAGTTATGGCCGCAGGGCTAAAAAGGCTTTCAATCAAACAATCAATCAGTGCATTTATAGAGCGTGCTACTCACCCGAGAGGGTCTCAAGGCGCTGAGGGGGGGGAGTTACTGCTGCTCGAAAAGCCATGTCTTGAGGAGTTTCCTGAAGGCGAGATGGTCCTGGGTAGTTCTTAGGTGTGCAGGGAGGGAGTTCCATGCTTTGGCTGCCAGGTAGGTGAATGATCTTCCTCCGGCGGTGGTTCTGCGGATGCGTGGGACGGTGGCGAGAGCGAGACAGGCTGAGCGGAGCTGACGGGTGGGCATGTAAAACGAGAGGCGGCTGTTGAGGTATTCGGGGCCCATGTTGTGGAGTGCTTTGTGAGCGTGGGTGAGGAGCCTGAAGGTGATCCTCTTGTTGACGGGGAGCCAGTGCAGGTGTTTCAGGTGGGCAGATATGTGGCTGTGGCGAGGAATGTCGAGGATGAGGCGTGCGGAGGCGTTCTGTATGCGTTGTCGACGTTTCTGAAGCTTTGCGGTGGTGCCTGCGTATAGAGTATTTCCGTAGTCTAGTCGGCTTGTGACGAGGGCATGGGTAACTGTCTTTCTGGTTTCGGCGGGGATCCATTGGAAGATTTTTCGGAGCATGCGTAGGGTGTTGAAGCACGATGACGAGACGGCGTTGACTTGCTTGGTCATTGTGAGGAGGGGGTCCAGGATGAATCCGAGGTTGCGTGCTTGATCCGAGGGGGTTGGTGCTGTGCCCAGCGCCGTGGGCCACCAGGAGTCGTCCCAGGCGGAAGGGGATTGTCCGAGGATGAGTACCTCCGTCTTGTCTGAGTTCAGTTTTAGGCAGCTAAGCTTCATCCATTCCGCGACGTCTTTCATTCCTTCCTGTAGGTTGGTTTTGGCGGTAGTAGGGTCTTTGGTGAGGGAGAGTATCAGCTGGGTGTCGTCGGCGTAGGAGATGATGTTGATGTTGTGTTTGCGTGTGATGGCTGCGAGGGGGCTCATGTAGATATTGAAGAGGGTTGGGCTGAGCGAGGATCCTTGGGGTACGCCGCAGATGATCCCGGTGGGTTTCCGTTTCTTGTTTGTGTCCTGAGAAAAGTCAGGGGAGAGGCGCACTTCGTGACCCTCTTAGGTGTAGGGGCCATGTGTTCGGGCTGCAGTGAGAAGCTGCTGCGCCTGCTCATGCCTTTGGAAACAGGCTATCATCTGACGGGGTTTCCCGTGGGCTATCATCTGACGGGGTTTCCCACGGGCATCCATGTGCAGGGGCCCTATCCTGTACGCTCTCTGGAATTCCAGTAGAGGTGAAAATGAAAGGCCCGTGATGGTGGGAATAATATCCTGAAGGAAAGCTCTGGCATCTGTGCCTTCTGCTCGTTCTGGGACCCCGAAGAAGCAGACATTGTCCCTACAACTTCTATCTTCTAGGTCCATGAGTTTGTCTCTTAGGAACTGGGACGTAGCCGTCGGTTGGTTAAGCTTGTCATCGACTAGGGTAAGGCGTTGGTCGAGCCCTGTCACTCTGTCCTGGAATCCAGCTATATTAGTGCGGAGGGACCAGAATTCCAAGGTCAACTCTGATATCCTGGTGTCCATACCTTTGAAGCGTCTACCCACCACTGCTATTTCCTGCAGGATGCGTTCTATCATGGAATCTGGTTGCGCACCCAGGTGGGCGTCAAGTGCCTCTGCAATGGGGTCCTGAACGTTGGTGGGCAATGACCTCCGAGAAAAGCAACTGGCGGGCTGGTTTACCGGTGGGTTTGTCCGAGGGCATATGAGCTCGAGGGGAGTCACTTCCATTGTAGGAGGCTTTGCTGCTCTTGGGTCATCACAGCACTTAGGATTCCAAGCCTGTCCAGGCTGCAGGATATAATGTCTCTGCCCCAGTCGTGTCTTCATGCCCACTCTGATAGGCGATACGGACAGGGGAACCCAGAGGGTGTCTCACGTCATACCATGCAGTCAGCGGTATTCACTGCAGGTAGTGTGCAGGAAAATCCCCACACTACAGGCCTTCAGGTTGAAGAATGGCTAGGGACACAATGTCTTGTGATAAGGGCCAGGGATCCCACAGGAAAGGCACACACATCCCTACCCAGAGCGTCTGTTAAGATGTCCTTAGCATGTGTCGGATGGGCAGTGAGTGACAGCACACTGAGAAGGGGAAGCCAGGACAAATGCACATTGACAGTACTTCAGTCTCTCCTGTATGGGCTCACATAAAGAACGGCTGAATGGTGACCAAGCGGCAGGTAATGATCCCAGGGTTGGTAGGTTGCCTTGTTTCACTGTCCTGGACCACCTGAAAAATCGACTGGCGCCAAAGAGTGCCCCCCCCCAAGGGCCGTCCCTGCGCTCTCAGTCTCCAGTAGATTGTTACCCTTAGGGAGGTTTGTGTTATCTGTGTACTGGCCTGAATATGTAGGGCTCCTGGTCCCCCACTCTCTGTCTGGGGGGCATGCAGCGTGGGGTTGGTAGTGGTTCCGTAGCTGGCCAGCACCTCTTCAGCTTTCAGGGCCGGTCCATCTCCACGGGACCCGGGAGCCTTGATTTCCTTAAAGGGGGGGGCAGGGGGTGCAGTGTTCCCTTTACACCCCCATCCCCTCATATTACATATGAGGAGGGGGGAGGCTGTTATTTTCCAGCGTGCTGTTTGCCCCACCAGTGATGGCCGCTGGACGCTCCCGCCGTCACAGGCTGCCTAGGGCACATGGAAATCGAGCCCGAGGCTTCATCAGGCCAGCAGGCTGTGCTCTGGGGCCTCTGATTCTCGGACCTCAGCTCCACACCGATCCGCCACCCCCCGCGCCTGCGGGTTTTCAGGGTGCCACCACTGCCCTGGGGACGCAGTGGGAGGGGGTTACAGCGCCATCCCTGCTCCCTTAGCACCGGCTCCGGTCCCTCTTGGTCCTCCGGCACGCAGAGCTTCCTCAACGAGCGGCCACCTTGTTCGTGGCCAGACCTCGCCCCTGATCCTACATGCATTTTTTAACCTATCTAACTGCACCCTATTAAACCTGTTAGTTTCCATCAATGCTTCACATCCCAGAACTCTTAAAGCCACAAATTAACTACTCCCTAATGCTACTCTTCTGTGAACCCTAAAAAAGCTGTATTACCACTTAACCCTACACTTTACTGAACCTAAATACCCCGTATTTCCCTTTATTGTTACCCTTCCCTGCAGCTTTGAACACAGCTGTAGCTAGAAGTGTACGGGCCACCTTGCACAGTGAATCTGCAAGTACTACAAAAGTTCCCCTTCGTGCACTGAGACTGCAAGGTTGAGAAAATCTATTCCCAGTGTAAATGCATCATTTATTTAATTATACACTAGGGGCCAGATGTAGCAAAAAAGCAATTTGCAAGTCGCAAATTGCTATGCAGTACGGTGTCTCAGACACCGACTGCAACTCGCAATGGGGTCGCAATGACCCACCTCATGAATATTCATGAGGTGGGTCGCAAATTGCGGCAACCATTGCGAGTATAGGCATTCGCTAACATGGAGGCCTGCTGACGTCAGCAGACCTCCATGTTAGCGACCTGCTTTTAAATAAAGCAGTTTTCTTTTCTGAAATGTAGCCCGTTTTCCTTAAGCGAAAACGAGCTGCACTTAAAAAAAAAACGAAACCTGAAAAAATATTTTGGGGTCCAGTCACAAACTGGAAGGAGTCCCATGGGGACCCCTTCCAATTTGCGATTGGGTTACCATCCACTTGAAGTGGATGGTAACTGCGATGCCATTTGCGACCGCACGCAATGGTCCTTCCTTTATTAAAGAAAAATAACTCTGATCCGGAAATTTTCTCCAATTTTCGTCCAATTTCTCTCCTTCCTCTTTTTTCCAAAATTCTGGAAAAACATGTTAATTTTCAATTGACCCAGTTTGTAGAAACCAGTAATATCCTCCATCCTTCTCAATCTGGTTTTCGTGCCGGCTATTCAACGGAGGCAACTTTACTGGGTGTGACTGAAAATATCCGTCAACAAATTGATAAAGGAGAAACAGTAGCTCTCATCCTATTGGATTTAAGCGCAGCTTTTGATACTGTATCTCACTCTTCTCTTTTAAAAACTCTTAATATCAAGGGTATTGGCGGCAAAGCCCTCTTGTGGCTGTCCAGCTTTTTATCCAATAGGACTTTTCAGGTTTTTTCTCACACAGCTTCCTCTCTGATTCATGCATCTCCTTACGGAGTCCCTCATGGCTCCATTCTTAGTCCACTACTTTTTAATATATATGTCAGTCCTTTGGCAAGCATAGCAGAACAAGCTGGTCTAACTATCTATTCTTATGCTGATGATACTCAACTTATTTTTTCACTTTCTCCCAAAGAAACCTCTAACTCTTCCTCTTTGCAAATAGGACTATCTAAGATAGCCAATTGGATGCATTTTAATAAACTCAAACTTAATGGAGGAAAGACAGAACTCCTCATTTTTGGAAACAAAAAATCACTCTGGGGCCCCCAACATTGGCCCTCTGAGATGGGTGCCCCCCCAATCCCTTCTCTTTCTGCATGTAACCTGGGCATCATTATTGATGACCAGTTGACTATGAAACAGCAGGTGACCAAAGTAGCTTCTACCTGCTTTGCTATCCTGAAGTGGCTTCGTAAAATTCTCTGGATGCTTCCTGTGGCTGCTCAAAGAACCGTGGTCCAAGCGCTGGTTATTTCTAGACTGGACTACGGTAACGTGCTCTATTTGGGTGCAAATAAAGAAGTATTACACAAACTTCAAGTTGTTCAGAATTCTGCGGCCAGGCTTCTTTGTCAACTTCCCAGAATTGCTCCCACTTCTGGTGCACTTCGTGAACTACATTGGCTGAAAATTGAGAATCGCATCAAATTCAAAGCTCTATGCTATTTGCATAGAATTACTATGGGCCTAGCTCCCAACTATCTTAAAACTTTGGTCCAACTCTATCGGCCCTCTCGTTCTCTTCGATCCTCTAATCAACATAAATTCCAGGTGCCCAGATTCAGATGTACCAAAATGGGGGGACGTTCTTTTGCCTTCTTAGCTCCCTCTCTTTGGAACTCTCTTCCTCTTCATTTACGGCATGAAAGGGTGTTCATTAGATTCCGTAAGGAGCTTAAGACATGGCTTTTTAACCAGTAATCGCCCAAGTTGATCTCCTGACTCTGCCTTTTGTCTTGCATTGTCTTGGCGCCGGGAAACCTCCGGGTAGCTGTGCGCTATACAAATCCAATAAATAAATGGTATTGCATCCCAATGCGACTCGCAAATAGGAAGGGAACACCCCTTCCTATTTGCGAGTCGGAAATGCATATTGCGAGTCGGTAACGACTCGCAATATGCATTTCTGAATTGCAAACCCACGTTTGCGAGTCGCAAACGGCGATTTTCGCCGTTTGCGACTCGCAAACGGGTTGCTACATCTGGCCCTAGGTATCTTGAAAGATCCTGGCTGCCTTATTCCCATTCCCAGCGCTGCTAAGGGGTACAGCTAGCACTCAGGTATATATTATTTTTATTTTCTTCATGCCAGACTGGCAGTGACAAAAGAGAAGAAAACAGAGAGGGCATGAGCCCCCATGCCCTTGAATAAGAGCATCCCCTGTACTCCTAATCATCACCCTTCCCCAAACAGTAAAATCACTGTACTACCTTTAATGTTAACTATCAATGAACTTTAAAAATTCTGAACTGCCCCCGAATACTAACCCTCCCTGGGCCCTACAAAAATTATCTCTTAACGATACCGTTACCTGACCCAAAATAAAAACATACTTTCTCTCATTGCTAACATTTCCTGAGCCTTTACTACTCTTTAACACTACCCTTCTCACAATTCTTCGAATTCCTAACTACCCTTCAATGCTATCCATCCCTGAAACCTAATAATGTAGAGCCACCCTTTAATGCTACTCTTTCCCTAAAAGTACACAACTATCCTTGAACACTAGCAATCCCTGAATCCTACCAACCCTTTACTACTCCTTAATCCAAACCCTTCCCTAAATTCTAAAAAATCCTTACTAGTTCCCCACCCGCTTACCCACCTCACTGTAAATGTTCCTATTTTAGCAGGAGGAGAAACGATTCTCACTGCTCCGAGTACACTTACCTTCGCCCTATAAGGCCAAACATTGCTTGATTTATTTTGTAGCCATAACTTTTTTCATTCTATTTTTTAAGTAGACAAAATTTTTTATACTACTTTACAAAAGTCTACTTGTTTCACATGATATTTTAACTGCAAACATCAAAGGATAACAAGCATTATCACAGTCAACAGGACTGGCTTTTTTAACAGTGTAAATGTTTTTTTTTGTTGATTGGTGAGCTCATGTGTGTGATTGCATTGATGGGTAGATGTGTGAATTATTCACTAAATAGATTAATATTTGACTCAGTGAGAGCATGGATTCTTGAGTGAGTCGGATGTGTTTCAGCACCAGAAGACACATATTCCACAGTGATAATCTCTTTGTTTTCAGGCACATGCTTGTTCAAATCAATACGCACACCTCTCAAACACACAGTATGCCAATATATAACCCTCTTACCCGCTGCAGCCAGATAGACCATTCTGCCACTCTGCTAATTTCATGTTTGGTTGTAAAATAGGGGGCAGCTTTGACAGGAGGACAGGTTGCCATTCCCCCGTCATGTTCCAATAGCCCCATTCTAGTCGTAGCCTCCTGCAGTGTGGATAGAGTTTTACCAAGTCATATTCTGGATAGTTACTAAAAAAATTGTGGGCAAAGGGATATTTCTAAAGACTAAAATATGGACACAGCCCCAATTATACAGAAGGCAACACAATGTATGAAAATATCAAAATAAACAGATGATACAATGACACAGTTTACAGCACACCTATTCAAATATACCAAGGAAAAGACAATAAATCTTATAGGCAGTTTCGAAAGGGGAATATCACAGTTTATGTCAGGGTTTTCCGCAACACACCGAAGCATTATGCAGCCATATGCAATTTTTATGCCCACTTGAAAACTATGTGCCAGATACGCACATTGCAGCACTAACATTTGTCTACTGTACTCACTAAATTTCTAATACTAAGAATAAATAGGTTTGCAAGCAGTGGCGTCTGGTGAGGTTTGTGGTGGGGCTGGCCTTGGGGGTGGAGGGTGGGCAGAGGGGGGGTGGCGAGGGGGTATGCATTTTTTCAGGAGGTTAATCCCCATTTCGCCATTTATTCTTCAAATTCTATTGAACAAAATTGGGATACGTGTTTTTTAAAATAAAACAAAAAGGAATAGCTTTCATAGGCCTGACTTGGTAGGTAATTCTGACTTCCTTCTTTAGCGATGTGTGCAGCATCAAGACATTTTGGGGTTAGTATCTCCCTCACAACATGTTTGTAAAATTAGTTCTCTTATCTCCATGTGAAAACATCAGGCTGATGTACTGAGGATAAAAGGATAGGTAGGGGCTAATAATCACAATTTTAATGATTTTGCTGTTGCATAAATAAGTTGCAGCTGTCTATTGAGCCAGTGCATGCCAGAGATAAAAAGGCATTCAGGATGGTCCAACAGAGTCAATGCCTACTTAGTCCATAGACTAATATATAGTTAGTTTTCCTATAGTGAAATTCAAGATCATGCAAAAGGCAACTCACATAAACTAAAAAAAAAAAGAAACATTCAGAGGTACAGTATATACATGCAACACATTATTTCAAATTAGTGTCAAACAGCAGTGAAAACATTAGAACGTGCAGAGTTGTCGTCATGCCAACACCAAAATGATGAAAGGCTGAGCCTGCAATGCCAAGCTTAAAACCTATGACCTGTAGGCACATTTCACCATGAGCATTAACCCACCAAGCTATCCCTCCCCTACATCTCCAATGTCTTGTTGGTCATTTCTTCATAATTAAGTAATTGCACTGGGTGCGATTAGTATATATACCTTTCATGTGAGGAGGTAACCTGAACTGGACACAGTATTGCCCATGTGGTGTACTGGGACAGGACATGATAGCCCAGACACACTAGGCATGCCAACCTGGCAAAGTTACACCAGAAGAGCTTTCACGGTAGAGGATTCACACATCCAGGTGCAGTATATTAGATAGGCCACAATACTTTAGATGTCGCCTCCTGGACAGGCTACAATACCTCACAGCCTCCTGAGAGGCTACATTACTTCAGCCGGAGCCCACTGGAAAGGATACAATAATTAAGATGTGGCCTCCTGGACAGGCCACAATACTTCAGACCTGGCCTCCTGGACAGACTACAATACTTCAGACAGCCTTCTGGACATGCTACAACACTTACGATACAGCCTCCTAATCAGAGCGATGATCAATAAAATAATAAAGAACACCATGTCAGGTGCTTGTGCACCTTCACTGGGAGGGACACAATATAATGTCATTTACTTAATTTGCTACCAAAGACGAATGGCAGAAGCCCACAAAATGCTTTTAGGCCATGTGGCGATGGGGCCCCCTGGATCTCGCCTCCCCCTGCACAGCAGGGGCTGCAGGGCTCTTTGTTACGCCACTGGCCTTGACATCGATTTATCAAAGAGGAGTGATCTGCATGAGAGGGTTGGGGGTGGCACTGGGAGAAAGTAGAATAAAAACATGAAACAACCAGAGTAAGTTGTTCATGTTGGTTCTTATCTCATGCGCCACTGTATGTTTGATGGACATTTTTTTTTTTTTTTGCAGTTTAATATAGTGCAAACTCGACCGAAATGTATTGGAGCACTTGACATGAGCACAGTTACATTACACAAGGACACATTCATTTTTGTTAGGCACGGGTAGATTTGCCCAGAATCACAGATTTATGAGCCAACGCCGAGACTCAAACTTGTTTCCGCATCTCTTAAATGGGCAACTCTGGCTGTTAAGCCACATCACCTCTGGGAGAACGATGTTAATTTTAGATTTTTTACAATAAAAGATAGCTCGGTGGTTTAATGTGCCTACAGCAGAGGTCTGCAGTAAATGGTATGGCGGATTTGAACTTAGGCCTGTATTGACTCATCGTGTCATCCTTTTTAAGTCAATAAGAGAGACACTATCACATTCCATAATAAAATACGCATTACTTTAGGGGACAGTTGTTTACTACGAATCGATAAACATGTTCACAGATGTTGATACAATGAAAACAGCAGCTTGTGCACATGGCCCTATGGTCCTTTGGGGATTGTGTCCAATAAGTTTTTAAGGAACACGTTTAAGGAAAGAGCATTCCACTCAAGAAGTCCTGCTAGCGCCCTACTGCAGTGACTGCACATTCGAGGAACTAGTCCATGAAGAGCAGATGTGGCTGGTATAGACACAATCAGAACTACCCAGGTTTGGGCTCTTTAGAGGAAAACCGACCCACTATGCCCACCCCGCTCCTCCCCACAACCTCACCGGCATCACCCCAAAACCACCCAACTGAGTCCAGACCAGTGAAAATAAAATCACCATAGTTCACATTTAATTGGAACCTTACTCAGTCAATACTAATTGGGCGCATGTCATTAATTGGATCGCCAACTGGCAGGTGTTTTTATGGGAGTTTTATTCAGCCCTAGCTTGTTAGGCAAAACATTCTGAACGCTGGGACTTGCAGTTTTGATTTTCCATTGGGTTACAACTTTACACATTCCGATAAACAAACTGCTGTAGGCATAACAATCCCAAAATGGATAGTGTGCTTCTGCCACACGGGGCCAGGGAAAACACTAATATTACAGAGGCTAGAAGCACTGGCGTTTGACTTGTCTGTGGCAAAACATGGTTCTGTGACATGTAACATACTGAGCCCGGCAGCAGGTGCCTTGAAGTTGATATCTGGACTGGAACCAGTGGATAACAAGTCTGTGCAGCAGATGCATGACCTTTGAACCATTAGACAGGCACTGTAGCTTGGCATCTGCGCACATGAGTCTCAGGGATATCTGAGTGAGCTGTAAGCATGCAGGTTACACACATCTCTTTGAGGACAGTTCATTATTAATTAAGGAGACTCGTCAATCCGCAGTAGGCACACCGACCCGCAGAACTATCTGTCTAAGACTGACAACCACTGCAAGCAGGGAGCACGTGTTCCTGCAGCAGGTGCCAGGACTAACTGAGCCATCTCCCCTCAATCGGAACCAGAGGCCTGGCTCTCTTCAGTAGGCACACTGACCTGCAGAGCAGTGGTGTAACAAGAGGCCCCTCTGCAAAGAACACATAGGGGGGCCCCCTTCCGGTATCCTTCAGGCCAGGTGCTGTGCTGAGGGGGCCCCCTGGAGCTCAGGGGCCTTTGTTACGCCACTGAGTAGACCCTGAAACAGGCCCAACAGTTCTAACAAACCTAATGGGCCTGGGCCTGGGCCTGGCAGCTATGTTCTTTTACCTTACAAGTCTGCCCATCAACTCCTTCACACATGACGTCGAGTCACAACACTGTGCCCACACGAACCTGCAGTGTGCTATGCACAGGGGAACACACTAGCTGAGCTCTCTCAGCTCACTAGATAGCTGACGGCATGTCATGATGCCTCCAAACAGAGTCCGGACAGGAGCGAAAATGGCATCCAGCTCCAAATCACACGTGGGAAGCAGCCGATGAAGACTCAATTTGGCTTCCCGCCCAAGGTCCGTCTACCACACCCTTTCTCTGTGACGAGTTGGGAAAGGGTGGGGTGACAATGCTCTCCACTCCATGATTGACATGGAGCCTTAGCGATACAGGCCTTTCATCTGAAACGCCCAGGGTTAACTCTACTTCCACATCATCAAGGGGTGCAGACTGTGCCTTTGTGCTCAGTCTTTGCCAAGCTGATGACATCACAACACTCAGGGATGTGAGATTGTCAGCCCACCAGCAAAAGCCCAGGGGAGCAACACAAGAGCATGGTAAAAAAGCGCAGTGAGTCACATGACATGATATGTCTGCACTAGTCAGAGTCTGTTATCCATCAGCAACAACGATGCAGTGATGGTAAATGGGACAGACGTGCCCCAGTTCTAGCAACAACCCAAGTGTGTATTATTTTAATTAACCAGATTTAGCATTGCTGTAAATGTAAAGGGGGCTGAGTCCTGATGTCCTTTCACAGAAACCGCCGCTCTTTGCCAGTAGAATTTGTATGATATCCTCAAATTTTGTGCACACAGTTCTTACTAGTCTTTCAAGCTGACAGGAAACAAAATTCTAACAGAAATCCATAACTTAAGGTCTAATGCTGCCATTAAGAGACAAATAACTATTGTGTACAATTGGACTTTGGGGAAGGGGTGAAGAGTTGACGTGTCCTAGCCAGGAGGAGGTAGACTGGGCAGAAGGCACACATATACGGGCACCTAGTTTCAAATGTGAGGTGCGCACAGCGGAGGCCAGTCATAATAAAGAAATCGGAAGCCAGCTATCCTGTGCTGTGTCTTCATTCAGGGGCACACCCCTTCATGAAACGACAGCTTGCGATAAGGCAGCTGAACCTGCAGCTCTCTGATCAGCCAATGAAACCCTGCAGTGCAACTGACCCAGTGGCTCCCTGCAAGCCCGCACATGAAGCAAAGCCAGTATTGAGATCCACGAGACAGACTGGTGCTGTCCATTCGGTCTGCGCGCTGTACAGTGAGTCAGGTCCCAGAGACCACTCTAGCTCCATGAACATTACCTGGAGGGGGCCATCTTGAACTGGGCCGAGTCCACCAGTCCTCCTCACTCCAGTGTCGGCTAGCTTGGATTGGGCCAAGTCGGATTAATTATCTGAATGGCATAAGATATTTTAGATTGGGTTGTCACCTCCTGAGCAACAACCAATTGCAGCCAGGCCCAACACTTCCTGTCAGCGGCAGCCATCTTAGATTGGACAGATGGCCCAAAGCAGCACTTTTAGGCCTAAAGCAAACTGCACTGCAATCTGCACACCCCGGATCCCTGACTGGCCCACGATCAATATGTCTCAAGACAGCCAAGCCACATACAACACAGCTGTTTTCGTGAAGGTGTAACCACCTTTTGACATTACAAAAAATCACAATGTAGGTGCAAGATGAGCCGAATGGACTTAAAAATTCAACAACTTCATTGACGCCCTGGAGGAATCTGATGATGCAAAAGTCATTGATACCTTAAGAACCTTCCTGGTGATGGAGTCAAAGAAGTCATCAAGAAGATCCCGAAGGAAGAAGCCAACACAAAACACAAAGTAAAAGACGCACTTGCCAAGAAATTCGACACTGCCACAAACATTGATTATGAAAGATACACATTCAATAAGGCCCGACAACCTAGAGCAGTGATACTCAAAGTATGGCCCGGGGGCCGCATGCGGCCCTCCTGACATTGACATGCAGCCCACAGGTCAACAGCAGCACTGTGCTGCTGTTTATTCGACTTGGCACCAGCACTAAAAAATGTTAAATAAACGGGCAAGTATTTAATTGAAGGCTTATTGAAAAGACAGTAACTAGGGTGTCCTGGAACTCAACTTTAGTTCTGACATCAATGCGGCCCTCGGTCACCTCACAGACCAAACAGTGTGGCCCCTGGGAAAATGTTTGTGAGTACCCATGACCTAGAGAGACCATGGACGAATTTGTAGAGCACCTGGAAGCCCTCCTCAAGCACTGACATTTTAACGCATTCAATAATGAGGAAGCCATGTGGTTCAGGATCACTGATGAGTGTTAGTCAAACATTTCACAGACGCATGCTGAGAGAAATACAAAATGCTAGTAGCAGTATACACCAAAGAATGAGCTGAGAAACAGGCAGCCGCCATGGAAACTGAGATGTCCCAGAGCTAGACATGCAAAGTGGACACCAGTCCCGCACAGACAAGCACAGACCAGCACCTAGCGGGTCCCAGAAGACGTGCTACAGATTAAGTCATTCCTACTGAAATGCCTGGCCATAGGGCAGGTGTCTTAAGGGTTGCAGCAAAGAACAACACTTCATATCCGTGTATCAGGCTCAAGACAAGAAGGAGACATCTGACCATCACTGACCCCAGGATAAGAAAGAAGGGGGAGAAAATGCTGCCATAGATCGAGGGACACAGCAAAACACCACTACCGAGCATTGCATCCACATCCAGACAAAAGCCCTCCACATCATCCTCAGCACTGTCTTCTGCACCAACAGACAGCAACAGCAAGGAAGATGGATATCTCCTGATGCTGTCCACACACAGCCAAGGAGGTCAACAACCCTCTGTCACCCTCACAATAAGAGATTGCGAGGTGGATTTCATAGTGGACAGTGGTGCCACAGTCAACGTAATAAGCAAGATTTAGCGCCCCTCCCAAATCCTCCCCAGCCAGCTGAAACATGGAAAAAGAACTACTTGTGGGCCGAGAAGATGCCCCTGCACTGTACGGGAAAATTCACCATGACACAAGGAACAAGCCACAACTGCCAAAATCTACATACTCAGAAGACAGACATCCACACCAATACTGCTGTTCGCCTACTACTCAAAGACGTGCATGCAGAAGGAGAAACAGTCCAGCATGTGAAACTAAAAGGGCCAACAGCCAAATGGCCTGCTGTCCACCTGCAAGTAAACAAGCACACTAGAGACTTCATCACTGATAGTGGTGCGTCCATCAATGTGATGCCCTATGACCATTTCACGAGCTCACACCCACTCCAGACCTTACATGCTCAGACATTCAAGTCTACGTGTGGGCTGCATTCAAACCTCAATGCAGTCAAGGAGCTTTCATGGATACAGTAGCACACAGAGAGAGACTCACCAAAACTGCCATACATGTCCTACAGGACAAGACATCAGGAGCATACCTCCTTAGCTTCGCAACAGCCACAGAGATGGGCCTCATCTAATCAATTACTATGTACAGGCCAGCCACAGAGTTACCCAGAAATTCCACTCCATTTTCAGAGGCCTAGGAAAGCTAAAAGGGATACATGAACAGCTTCACATCAATGTTGCTGGTCTTCCAGTGTCGCAAAGACACCAGCAGGTGGCCTTCCACCTGCAGTAGGAGCACAGAAAGAGATTATCAATATCCTCCACTTCAACATAAAGGAGATGACCAAAGGCCACACCCCACGGATGTTCCCAACAGTGGTGGCACTGAAAAAGGACAAGAAGGGAGATGTGCGGGTCTGGGTTAATATGCGCCAGCTGAACAAAGCCATCGAGCGGTAGCACCACCCAGGTCCCCACATTGCAGACATGATCACCGAACTGAATGGTGCAAAACTGTTTTCCAAGCTCGATCTAAACAATGTGTACCACTAGATAGAGCTAGAGGAACAAAGTTGATACATCACTACCTTCGCCACGCATATGGGATTCTTCTGTTACAATCAACTGAATTTTGGAATCTCATCAGCTGCAGAGATTTTCCAAGATGTTATTCCCCCAAGTCATCCAACCGGTGCCCAACGCGTTTAATTACAGTGATGATATCCTGCTATTTGGAACCATGTATGCCAAACACAATGCAAAAGTGGACAAAACCTGTCACCTGCTCCAAGATGCAGGGTTCACACTCAATGCAGACCAATGCGAGGTCCACAAGATCAAAGTGAACTTTTTGGGCACATATTTTTGGAGCGAGGAATGATGGCTGGTTCAGACAAAATAGTGGCCCTCACCCCTGCCAGCCCACCACGAGATGTTACATGCACTTCAATCCTTCCTGGGGATGGTGAACTACTGTTCTAGATATCTACCGGACTATGCCATCATCAGCACTCCCCTGTGCCACTTCACAAGACAAAATGTGGTCTTCTGGTGGTCACCCGAGTGTGGCCAAAGTTTCCACCAAATAAAAGCGGCAATTAACAAGGCAACCATCATAGCCTACTTTAATCCAAAACTGGACATCGAAGTAACTGTTGATGCCAGTCCAGCTGGGCTTAAGGGCCATCCTGGCAGTGGACACCGGAGTACCTGCGACCCAGAGAATAGTGGTAGCCTATGCCAGCAGAAGCCTCCCTGACACTAAAAGCGCTTATTCCCAACCAGAGAAAGAGAGTCTGGAGGTACTCTGGGCTTGCAAATATTTCCACATATTCCTATATGGCAAGCGGTTCACCATTGTGACTGATCACCAGGCCCTCCACACAATTTTCTGAAACCCTACAGCAAAAATGCCACAAAGGATTGAAAGGTGGGGAATACGCATCCAGGAATATGACTATGTCATAGTCCACAAGCCTGGCAAGGACAACAATCACTCTGATTACTTTTCAAGGCACCCGGTGCAGCAGACAAACAACATAAGTCCATAGCTGAAGAACACCTCCACTTTCTTATTGACACAAACATACTCCCTGTTCTCTCACTTCCACAAATAGCTATTGCCACCATGGAAGACAGGGATCTTATGCCAGTCACTCATGTCATACAGACACGTACGTGGAAGCATAGCAAAGACTGGAGTGGTATCTCAGAAAAGATCAAGGCTTTTCACAATATCAAGAAAGATCTATCAGTAACTCAAGAGGGACTCATACAAAAGAGGGGGTGGGGGGGCGAATGAAAACAAGTCACTGACATTTCCCACAAAGGCCATCGGGGAATAGTCACCACCAAGAGGGCTGTGCGTGAGAGACTGTGGTTCCTGAAGCTAGATGCCATGGTAGAGGACGAACTGCAGGCCAACCAGCTTTGTAAGTGCCTGTCATCGAGGTCATAACAGCTGCCACTAGAGATGTCAGATCTTCGAGATGGTGCATGGGATCAGTTGGCGGTTGACTACTTCGGCCCATTCTCCACTGGCAAATACTTACTTGTGGTGATAGATGAATATTCCTGATTCCCGCTGTTCAAAATTATTTCATCCACTGTGGCTGCCAAGGAAATTTGAACCTTGAGCAACATCTTTGCAACTTGGGGAACTTCCAAAAATACTCAAGCCTGACAACGGACCCCATTCACCAGTAGAGACTTTAAGGACTTGGTAACTCTCATGGCAACTAAGCATCCCCAAATAACCCCATTGTGGCTTCAAGCCAATGGTGTGGTGGAAAGATTAATGGACAACCTCAAGAGGACAGTCCAGAGCCCTACCAAGGAAGGTCTGGTGCTTGAGAAGGCACTATTTCAGGTCCATTACACATACCACACCACCCCTCACTTGACAATGGGCAACAGCCCTGCCAATCTCATGTTTGGGCGAGCCATGTGAACCATGCAATGGACATCAACATGCTCTGTCGATCCTGACAAAGTCAAGACCATGGTCGGTAAGAAGAAATAGAAGATGAAAGTGAATGCTGACATCAAGGTGTGAGCACACACCATGATCCCTGAAATGGGTAACTGGGTGGTAATCAAGCAACAACAGAGGAGTAAGTCAGACACTTTATACAACATCGAATTGCTCCAGGGGACAGAGCAAACAGGAAACATGATCACCGTGACACGCAGGGGAAATCAATCACATGGAATGCCTCACATTTTGAGGTGACCTTCCTACATGCTAGGAAAGCACATGCAGTGGGAATGCCATGAAGTTCGAAGCACTGACAGAATCCTCTAGTGGGCTGAGGGTGAATGAGGTATCTCCATTTAAGAAGACCACTTGCTCTGCCCGCCACATGACCAAGCCATGAAGACTCATTGAGGAGATATAATCTAGGAAGCAGAGGACTGGGTTCATGTTTAAAACGGGGAGCAGTGTAGAGTTGGACTTAAAGCAGAGGGAAGAGGAAGTGACATGTCCCGGTTGTAGTGAGCCACCCAACCACTACCATACATTCTATATGGCATACACCTCAAGAGCCGGGCACGGCCCAAGGGCATAAATAAAGGGGCCCCTGCCCCTCGAAGGCAGAGCACATATCCACCAGTGATCCTCTGTATTGTGTCCCATTATTATAAAGCTACTAGGCCGTGACAGGTCCCAACACACCCAGTACCTCACCGTTCCAACACTGGAGAGGAGGAAGGCCCTCACCATGTGCCATCGATGTGTGAGTTTGCTCCAGGTGGAAAGAGTTGCGTGGATGAACAGAGCCGTGGAGTACTGTGAGTAGCATCGCGCAGAAAGGGAAAGTGAGGCCCAGAGGGACTGAGAAGCACTGTTGGGTGCATAGGAGCAGCCGATGCCTGCGTGAGAGCCACAGAGAGTGTGGCCACGCCCGAAGAGGCAGGTCGGCATAGTGCCCATGGTGCCTAAGAGGGCACACGTGTAGATTCCAGGCAGGAGGCCTTCGGCAGAAGGAATCCTGGCACAGGAACACGTGGTGTGACGTTAGCAGTCCAGGGAGGAGTGAGATCGAGGAATCAGTGAGGACTGGCCCCCGGCAACATCTGTTGTTTCAGGAAAAGTATACACATCTGCACCCCACACTGAACTGAGACAGACAACAGGAAAACATGATACAACATTAAAGGAGGTGCTGAGTGGTCAATACAGGCTGTAGTAAGAAGGATAGTAAAAGTCAAGTGTAACAAGTGTAGATCCAGAGAAGGGAGAAAGGTTAATGTGAGGCTGTGGCTAGCCTTCAATGAAATGGGAAGGCGACAAGACAGTTTAAGAGTGCAGTGGCGCAGAGTGAAGCAGCAAGCACAAAAGACAGTCAGAAGTTGTAGAAGAAGCAAAGCTGTTACCAGGAGAGATGTCAACATCTCGTCAAGAAGCAACAGCCCTGGTGACACCACAGTGTGCACATTCCTCAGTCATGGCGTTACCACCATTCAGTCAGTTGGCAGATCCCGCAACAGATGCACCACAGTGACGGAAGTGGATTGGAAAGTTGCAGCATTATTTTTGTGCCACCTGCGAGCGGACGGCGCTGTGAAGAGATCAATGATGCTACACATCGGGGGTAATGAGCAGTATGAACTATTTGAAGACTTGCCCAACAGAGGGGCTGATGATGACTTGGATGCTGCTGTAGCATCTCTGAGCAGGCATTTTGACCCCCAGCTCAAGCCGGACTATGGAAGATTAAAGTTAAGACAGGCAAGGCAAGCTGAACAGGAGTTGGTAGACACTTTCTTTGTGTGCCTATGCAAGTGGGCAGGCACGTGTACTGGCATTGATAAGCAAGGCAAGATCAGGGCACAGTTGACACAAGGGTGTCGCTTATCCAACCTGCATAAACTCATCCTAGGATAACCTGACATCTCGCTAGATAATATCTTAATACTGGCCCGCTCTCATGAGTTAGCTGACAGCTTGGCTGGGGAAATGGAATCAGCTCTGGCGCGCAGCACATTGGTGCAATCCTTGGCACAAGGGGTGAAGGTGAAAAAGGAGCAGGTTGTTGCAATACAGCGACAGCCGGTGGCAGAGAGAGCAACCCCCAATGTGAGGACTGGCGAAAAAGGGTATGGGAGCTGTGGAATCGTATACCATCTGCTGAGAGGGTGTCCAGGGCATGGAAAGCAATGCCCTAAATGCGGATTTCTAAATCACTTTGCTAAAGTGTGCCACACCCCTATTGCCGCCTTGGGGGCGAGTAAGAAGGGATGGAGGATTTCGAACATCTAACATTTACCGCTGGAGGGAGGAAATGGACACTAAGGCCCTCATTACAACCCTGGCGGTTGGTGATAACGTGGCGGTAATACCGCCAACAGGTTGGCGGTAATAAATATGAAATTATGACCACGGCGGAAACCGCTCAGACAGACACTTTAACACTTCGACCGCCAGGGCGAAATCAACAGGCACCACAGCGGTAACCGCCTAAAGCCAGGCGGAAGACAATGTTCTGCCCACTGTATAATGAGACACCAATCCGCCACCTTTTCCGGGCAGTACCAGTGACATCAAAAGCCTGGTGGAAACACTGCACAGAAAGGAAATGACTCACCACTGGACACTCAAGGAAGAACCACGCCGCAATGGAGCCCGAGTTGCATGTGTTCCCCATGATCTTCTACCTTCTGCTCCACTACGAACACCAATGCCGGCGAAGACGACCATGGTGAATACTGCCGTCTAGCACACATGGGAGGGGGGGGGAAGAGTGACACACACACACATGCAATACGCAACAGCCCCACCAACATACACACAAGCTGATGCACAAACATTACATATTCACTCCGTGCCCTCAGGAATAATGCAAGGACAAAATGAATTGATTGAAGTGAGTGTAACAAGATAAATATAGTAGTAATACATGCATCCAAATCAACAAGTAAATACATATTTACAAATGTAGGGACACTGTCCAGTCCTCAATGTCCGTGGGCCAAAGGGCCACATCACATAGTCCAAGGCCCCACCTCACTCCTGCAACAACATGGAGAGAATACTGCAGGAGCATCAGGTCAAAAATAGCCAGGCACCTCAGGGGGACAGGGAATGGGGGACACTTCAGCCGAAGATGGTACAACACAACTGGTCCTGGAGGGGGCAACATGCCCATCACTCTGTCCTGGGGTGTGCAAGACCACAGTCTCTCAAGTGGGTGACTTGCCCACTGGCTCTGGAGTGGGCAACATGCCCTGTGCTTGGTCCTGGGGAGTCCAAGGCCAGTCTCTCAAGTGGGTGACTTGCCCACTGGCTCTGGAGGGGGCAACATGCCCCATGCTTGGTCCTGGGGAGTGCAAGGCTACAGTCTCTCAAATGGGTGACTTGCCCACTGGTTCTGGAGGGGGCATTGTGCCCAGTGAGCTTCATCCTGGGGAGGATGGGGTGAGTGGATGGCTTCTTCCACTGGTTCTGGAGAGGGCATTGTGCCCAGTGAGCTTCATCCTGGGGAGGATGGGATAAGTGGATGGCTTCTTCCACTGGTTCTGGAGGGGGCATTGTGCCCAGTGAGCTTCATCCTGTGGAGGATGGGGTGAGTTGATGGCTTCTTCCACTGGTTCTGGAGGGGGCATTGTGCCCAGTGATGCAGATCTTGGGGCATGCAAGGCCACAGTCTCTCAGCTGGGTGTCAGACCCACAGGATTTGCTGGGGCCAGGCCGCACAACAGCCCATGGACACAGGACTAGACAATGCCCACCAGCGATGACGGCTGCCCAGTGGTGGTAGTGGTGGTGCTGCTGGAGCTGGCAGTGGTGGGTGGAGGCTCCAGCCCTTCCCCTGCAGCCTCGGACGGCTGCCCGCTGGGGCTGCTGCTGCTGGCAGTGGTGCTGGTGGCGGTGCAGGTGGCGGTGCTGGCAGTGGTGGGGGGAGCCTCCAGCCCTTCCCTTGCAGCCTCAGACAGCTGGCCACTGGGGCTGCTGCTGCTGGTGACGGTGTTGGTGGTGGTGCTGGTGGCGGTGCTGGCAGTGGTGGGGGAGGCTCCAGCCCTTCCCCTGCAGCCTCGGACGGCTGCACCACCATGGTTGGTGATGGGGGCTCCGACTGAGTCCCTGCACCAGGCCCCTTGTCCTTCCTGACTGCTGTTGCATGCCCCTTGCCCCTCCTTCCTGCAGTTGGGGCTGCCTCCTTGCCCTTCCTTCCTGCAGCTGGGGCTTCCTCCTTGCCCCTCTGTACTGCAGCTGGGGCTGACTCCTTGCCCTTCCGTCCTGCAGCTGGTGCTGCCTCCTTGCCCTTCCGTCCTGGAGCTGGGGCTGACTCCTTGCTCATCCTTGACGCACTTGGGGCTGGCACCCTGTCCATCTGCCTGGCTGGTGGCCGGGATCCTTTCCCACCTGGAGTAGTTGGGGACACTACTGTGCCCGTAGGCTGGGTGGCTGAGGTGCTTGCCTTGGTTTTGACTTGAGGGACAGGGGGAGGGGAAGAGGTCAACAGTGGAGAGGAGAAGCTTCTTAGGGACATTGGGGCGGGAAGAGGGAGATGGTTTGGGAGTGGAGGAAGAGAGAGTGGTGGTAGGAGGTGTCTGTCTGCTGTGCTTGGGTGCAGGTGCATGGGCTGGATGTTGTTGTGAGGTGGATGGCTGTTAGGTGTCTGAGCGCTTGCGTTTGTGTACTTTGGGAGGAGGGGGCACAGACACAGTGGGAGAGGACACAGGGGATGTGTGCATGGAAGTGGGAGTGGTGACTGTCAGTGAGGGGCGTGTGCTGTTAGGTGTGCTGGTGATGGGGGTAGTGGATGAGGATGTAGTGCATGCAGGTGTGAGTGGAAAGGAAACTGGGAGGGTGGTGGACGACGAGGAGGAGGGGGCCACAGTGGAGGCAGTGGATGTTGGTATGTCTGATTCTGGATGGTGTTTGTGTGAGTGCCTGTGGGATGAAGTGTGGTTCTTGTGTTTGCCATGTCTACTCTTGTGTGTTGACCTGGATGCATGCTGGTCTGATTGTGTGCTTGAGATAGGTTGGGGTTGAGGGGAATGGGATTGGGTAGAGGAAGTTGGAGGGGGGAGGCTGGAAACAGGGACAATGGCTGACATAAGAGAGGAGGCCAGAACATGGATTGATCTATGTTGGGCCGCCATGCCAGTGTGAATGCCCCCCAGGAATGCATTTGTCTGTTGCATTTGGGCTGCCAGCCCCCTGATGGGATTCACAATGGTTGACTGCCCAACAGAGACGGATCGCAGGAGGTCAATAGCCTCCTCACTCAGGGCAGCAGGGCTAACTGGGGCAGGGCCTGAAGTGCCTGGGGCGAAGGAGATGCCCACCCTCCTGGGTGAGTGGGCACAGGAAACTCACTGAGGGCCTGCTGGGAGGGCAGTGCTGGTACAGGGGGTGGCAGCTGTACCTGTAGCTGGGGTGGTCACAGAAGTGTCTGCCACCAACAGGGATCTCCCATCGGAGGAGGTATCCGTGTCCGAATTGTCCCCTCCTGGTTCTGCCGTGGTGCTCCCCTCGCCCTCCGTCCCACTGGTACCCTCACCGTCGGTGATGCAGCTCCCTCCGTCACTGGGGCCTCTGCTCCTCCGCCAGATGATGCTAATGCACATAAGGGCAGGGTGACAAAACAAAAAGGGGGGGGAGACACAAAGGATACACTTGGTCAATGGCGCCAACAACACCACCGTTGGCGTACACGACACACTCACACACAGGGAACAGTCCTATGCACTAGGTAATGCACTACCAGTGACAGTGCTAGTCACCAGGCCATGGATAGGGACACCTAACGCCAATTGCAGCACACCTGAGACCCACAGAACCCTGCCCAGTAGTGGATGCCTACTAGCTTGGTTGGAGTACTTTCACATCAGAACCTTGCCCAACATGGGACCAACCCTGCAATACCAGGCCTGGCCTAGGGGCACCCACAGGGCCCACACACCCCACCCGGATCCCACCCCACTAGGCACAAGTTGTATATTGGGGCACTGTAGTCACCCCCTTGTGGCTGCTGTGATGCCCCCAAGCGCCCATCCAGCTGCGGATAGGCCACCCTAAGTATGCGAGCCATCAGGGGGGTCAGGGTTCGACAGGGACCCCTTTCTCGTTGGGAGGCCATCCACAGCTGGGCCTACGCGGTCTTCCATGCCCAGAGTCTTAGGTCGTTCCACCGTTTCCGACAGTGGGTGCTCCGCCTGCCCCAGACCCCCAGGGTCCGCACGTCCTTGGCGATGGCACGCCATATACCCATCTTTTGATGGGTGCTGACCTGCAGGGAAATGGGCACAGGGAAAGGTATTAGTCCGACCGTCCTGCCTGTTACACTCATGGCCCACCATGACCCTTCCGATCCCCGTTAGCACAGACATGGCCCACCATACATGCTGAACGCTGCCCAAGGCCCATCCACCACCCACCCCCTATATGAGGCCTTCACACACAGTACTCCATCCATTCACGCACCATGCATCGTACTCACGGTGTACTCACCTGTTGGTCTGGAGGCCCATACAGCATTTGGTACTGGGGTAGGACCCCATCCACCAGTCTCTCCAACTCCGCCGAGGTGAAGGCAGGGGCCCTTTCCCCAGTTATACGAGCTATGGTCAGTTCCAGACACAGGTCACAGCAGCACATCCAGTGTAGGTCCTCTCCTGTTGAAGGTTGGGTAGCAAGTGAGTGAACAGATAGAAAATGGCGGTGACGTCCGCGGCGGTGCATACCGTCACCGCCTGGGTACATCACCATGGGCCACTGTACCCCATAGGGCCCAATGTTAACAAATGAAGACTTGCATGGCGGTTTTTGACCGCTTCCCGCACCAGCGCACAACGTCATATGAATTACCTCATTTCCACCTGTCCCTCCATACAGGACAGGCGGATGCCATTTCAGGGGGTGGGGCAGGCCATGGATCATAACTGCGTCACAGTACACATATGCACCATTTGGACATTTCCAACAAAATACTGTTACAATCACAACATGCATTAAACTGTAGTGGTTGAAATTAAAAGATAATGACCAGCTGCTCACTATTTTACCCCATAGTTTGTAACCGCTGCCGATGAATAGGAGATGGAGACATCCCTCTATGTACAGACCCCTGGTGGACTTGGCAACAATGGAGGACAGGCATAATATCCTCACCAATAGACGTCCCAGGGCCGCAATAACGGAGCTGTGTGCCCAATTGGAGCCTGACCTAATCTCTGCTATCCGTCACCCCACCAGTATCCCCCTCTTGTGCAAGTGCTATCAGTGCTCCATTTCCTGGCAACTGGCTCCTTCCAAGTGAGAGTGGGCTTGGCAGCAGGAATGTCTCAGACAATGTTCTCAATAGTGCTGACCAGAGTGTTGTCTGCCCTGATTAAACACATGTGCAGCTACATCGTATTTCCCCCGGTGGAAGATTTGTCCACAGTGAAAGCTGATTTCTATGCCATGGGACACATCCACAACATTATTGGGGCTACTGATGGAACATATATTGCATTTGTCCCCCCGGCAAAATGAACAGGTGTTCAGAAATGGAAAGAGCTTTCACTCCATGAATGTGCAGATGGTGTGCCTGGCGGACCAGTACATCTCCCACGTCAATGCAAAGTATCCTGGGTCTGTGCATGATGCCTTTATCCTGAGGAATAGCAGCATCCCAAAAGTGATGGCTCAACTCCAGAGGCACAGGGTGTGGCTAGTAGGTGAGCCCTGGTTCACACCCAGTGGGTGTTGGTGTATGGGTATGTTGTGGGCCATAAGGGTTAGTGTGTGGCTAACAGTTGTCCCTTGATATTTGCAGGTGACTCTGGTTATCCCAACCTATCATGGCTACTGACCCCTGTGAGGAATCCCAGGACAAGGGCAGAGGAACGTTACAATAAGGCACATGGGCGAACAAGAAGAATTATAGAGAGGACCTTTGGCCTCCTGAAGGCCAGGTTTCATTGCCTCCATCTAACAGGTGGATCCCTGTGCTACTTACCCAAGAAGGTCTGCCAGGTAAGCGTGGCATGCTGTATGTTGCACAACTTTGCCTTGCGTCGCCAGGTGCCTTTTCTGCAGGAGGAGGATGCTGAAGACGGACGTGTGGCAGCAGTGGACCCTGTGGACAGGGAAGATGAGGAGGCAGAGGATGAGGACAACAGAAGTGCAATAATTCGTCAGTACTTCCAATGACACACAGGTAAGACAGTGTAACTTCACATTTAATTGACAGTTTTGTGTTTAACATTGTCACTGGCAGGCTGTTTTCCCCACTTCTATGGCCACTCACTGTACCCTTTGGCATCTCTATTTGCAGATATTTGTGCCCCACTATCGCTCCTGGTGTGTTGACTGCAGCCAACTACAAGTCTTTCCTATTTATACATTACTGTACATTTGAATTGCAATGTTTAAACCTGGATAAACAAATACATACTTAAATCATTTGACATACTCCATACTTGTATTTTTTTCAAAGGGTGTTTATTTAAGTGCTAAGAAGTAGAAGGGTTAGTGGAATGGGCAGGGTTGATGATGGAGAAAAGTCCAGGATAGAGTCCAGTCTATTTGTATCACAGGTGCATTGTCCAAGGGAGCATAGGAAGGGGAGCAATGGCAGTTCAAGGTGGACAGGGTGACAAGAGTGGGACACAAGGGTGACAATCAGGAGAGTCTTATTTCCTGGCAGGGGTCTTGGCAATAGTCTCTGGCTTCTGCCTGGATCGCAGGGAACGTTTGCGGGGTGGTTCTCCTTCTGCAGGGGGAGGGGTGCTGGTGGTCTGTTGGTCCTGTGGCAGGACCTCCTGTCCACTAGTGGCAGCAGAGGTGGAAGGCCGTTCATTGGTTTGGCCAGTGTCAGGGGCCCTGTGGTGTGCCACTGCCTCCCTCATAGTGTTGGCTATGTCTGCCAGCACCCCAGCAATGGAGACCAGGGTGGTGTTGATGTCCTTCAAGTCCTCCCCGATCCCCAGGTACTGTCCTTCCTGCAACTGCATGTTCTCCTGCAACTTGTCCAGTATGTGGCCCAGCGTATCCTGGGAATGTTGGTATGCTCCCAGGATCGCAGTGAGTGCCTCCTGGAGAGTCGGATCCCTGGGTCTGTCATCCCCCTGTCGCACAGCAGTGCTCCCAGCTTCCCTGATGTCCTGTGCCTCTGTCCCCTGAACCGTGTGCCCAGTGCCACTGACCCCAGGTCCCTGATCGTCCTGTGTTTGTGGGGTGGCCTAGGGTCCCTGTAGTGGTGGACACACTGCTGATTGACATGTCCTTAGGACAGAGGTATGGGAACGCTGGGTGGGTGCTGTGGTGGTGTTTCCTGAGGGGGAGGCTCTGTGGTGGTGTGTGACTGTGCCTGGGTAACCGACTGTCCGGAGATCCCTGATGGGCCAGGTTGGTCATCCAGATCAAGGCGACCAGAGCTTCTATCATCACCGTGGGCCTCTTCTGTGGGGGACTGGATGTTGCTGGCACCTCTTCTCCGGTGACATTGGCTGGGGTACCTGTGGGGATGTGAATGCAGTGTTATTGTTTCTGCGTGCGACATATTGTGCATGGGTGTGTTGCCCTCTATGGTTGTTGTTGCCCTGGCAGATTTGCCTTTGTGTGAGTTGCTATTTGGTGGGCTAGGTGATTCTCTCCAGTGTGCATGCAGTGGTGATCGGGGTCCATGCAGGTCTGTGAGGAGTGTCCATGCATTGGTGTTGCATGCAGGGCTTGGTATTGGGATGAGTGTGTTGTGATGGTGGGGTATGTGGGAGGTGGTGAAGTGATGGAGTGAGGGTAAGAGTGGGGGTTTGTGATGGCATGCAGGTGGGGGAGGTGATAGTAATAGAGATTTGACTTACCAGAGTCCAGTCCTCCTCCTACTCCTGCCAGGCCCTCAGGATGCATGATTACCAATACTTGTTCCTCCCATATTGTTAGTTGTGGGGGAGGAAGTGGGGGTCCACCACCAGTCCTCTGTACAGCTAGTTGGTATCTTGCTGCCATGGAACACACCTTCCCCCGTAAGTCGTTCCACCTCTTCCTGATGTCATCCCTTGTTCTGGGGTGCTGTCCCACGGCATTGACCCTGTCTACGATTCTCCACCATAGCTCCATCTTCCTAGAAATGGATGTCGGCTGCACCTGTGATCCAAATAGCTGTGGCTCTACCCGGATGATTTCCTCCACCATGACACTTAGCTCCATCTCAGAGAACCTTGGGTGTCGTTGTGGTGCCATGGGTGTAGTGTGAGGGGTGAGGGTGTGTGGGTGATGTGTTGGGGTGTGCGATGTAAGGTGCATGAGTGGTGTATAGGTGATGGTGTTATGTAACTCTGGTTGTATGGGTGCTCTTGCTGTAACTCTCTCTTGTGGCAATTATTTCTAGTTGTAAAGGGATGTGGGTAGTGTGGGTGTGTGTTTTATAGTGGTGTGGGTATGTGGGTGTGGTGTGTGTATGGGTGTCAGGTGTGTGTCCAATGTGGTGTAGTTTTGTTTGAGTGTGTGTATTTTTAGAGCGGCGGTATATACCGCCAATGGTTTACCGCCATTGAATGTCTGCCGCGGTGATTCGTGGGTCATAATGTGATGGGCGTTGTTCTGTTAGCTTAACAGTGTGGGTTTGGATACCGCCAGTTTATCACTGACCTTTGGGCTGGCGGACTTGTGTGTGTGGCTGTATAGTGATGGATTGGTATGTGTGTGTCATAATATGGTTGGCGGTTATCCGCGGCGGCATTATGTTGGTGGCAGTCGGCATGGCGGTAAGTGGGATTTACCGCTAATGTCATAATGAGGGCCTAAATGCCGGTGAACAATGCCAACACTCAGGCTCAAGATGAAGAGGAGGAAGAAGACATGTTTACCACCTCCTTCACCGGAAGAGAAAAAGACCTCCTCCCATGTGTCAGGTGGACATTGGTGGAAACTTGATCACAGCGTTTAATAACACAGGGGCATCGGTGAATGTTATTGACGCTGGTCAGTTCAAGGGGCAGGACCCAAATCAGATATACTTCTAATACAAGCCAAAATATATACCTACAGGGGCACAGATCCCATCCAGCTGCAAGGGGTTATCGAAGTGGAGGTGGTACATGGAGATACTAAGACACATGCCAAGTTGCATGTGACCCGGGGTGACACAGGCACCCTGTTGGGTTGTCCCACAGCTGAGGACCTTGGCTTGGTATTCTTTGTGAAGCAGGTACACCACTCTCATGCGGATGACATTCTTGATGACTTCCCTGGACTACTCAAGGGCTTTGGGAATTTGAAAGATGTACAAATAAAGCTCCACATCGATAAAACAGTAAGGCGAAGGGTCCTGCGTCATTGGAGGGTGCAGTTTCATCTACGACCGTTGGTAGAAAGGGAACAAACTCAACCAACTTGAGCAAGCCAGAGTAATAGATAAGGTAACGTGGCCCACTCCGTGGGTGTCGCCATTGGTCATTCTCCCGAAAACCAAACAGCCAGGGGCCATAAGCCTGTGTTTCAACATGATATTACCCCTTTAGGCCAATAGAAGGGAGAGACATATTACTCCAGCAATCAACGAGATATTAGCTGACCTCAATGGGGCTTGATGGTTTTCTAAAATTGATCTCAACTGTGGATATCACCAGCTGATGCTAGAAGAGTCCAGTCAGTAAAAAACAACCTTTTCCACTGTAGGTCTGAGGACGTTCAAGCGTCTCAGTTCTGGCATCTCATCAGTGGTAGAGGTGTTTCAGGATGCCATAATGGAGGATCTGTCTGGATTGATGGGAGTCATCAACGTGAGTGAAGATATATAAACATTTTCAATACCCTTGAGGAACATCAAGTGTGACTGAGAGCAAGGTTGCTGAGACTGGAAGAAAGAGGGCTAACCTTGCATTGTCAGAAGTGTGCCTTTTACACTAATGAGGTGGAGTTCTTTGGGTACCAGTTTTCCAAAGAGGGGCTTCAAGTTGATCCACAGAAGACTGAAGCTTTCAGGTCGGCAGCCATAAATACTTTCATCTCTATCTGTGCCATCGGAAGTTTCAGGTTATTACAGATCACAAACCACTTGTACCGCTGTTTGCAGAAACTGCCATAAGAGGTCCTTCCAGGATCGAAAAATGTCCAGTTCAGCTCCAGCAATACTCCTTTGAAATTGCCTACAGGCTGGGTGTGAACAATTCGGCTGACCACCTATTGTGCCATCCTATGGTGATGGACCTCAGTGCACATAGAGAGGAAGACCACGGGGTCAAGGGGTTTGCGAAGATGGGAGTTGACGTGTCTAAGGGCACTGTCGTTGGAGGAAATTGTGAAGGAAACCGAAACCGATAGATGTCTTCTGAGGGTTAAGGAGGCCCTACAAGAACATCACTGGAGAAACTTTCTGGATGGCATTCAGTGTTTAACAGATGAAGAGCGTGAGGCCCGCACACAGCTGTGGAGATGTTGGTGTAAGTTGAGCGAAAGAAGAGAAGTATTCATACTAGGAGGTCATCAAATATTTATCCCTCGCAGTTTGTGGATGCAAAAAGTAGAATTGGCCCACCAAGGGCATCGCCAGCACGAAAGCTTGTATCAGGAAAAAAGTTTGGCCCCGGGGTGGACCGGATGGTGGAGGAAAAGGGGAAAAGTTGTCGATCCTGAATTCTATTGAGTGTGGAACTTCTATTAGCCTGTGATTTTGGAAGTTTTCTGGGTCAATGATTCACTTGAGTGATCATGGACAGTCACACTAAGGGGGTCATTATAACGGCAGTGGTGGCCAGACCGCCGACAGCGTGGCAGTGCAGGACCACCAAATTATGACAAGGGAAGTGAACTGGCTGCACTGCAGCCAGTTCACCACCTGTACCGCCAGGGGTGTAGGACCGCCTGGCCAAAGGTTGACCACCTTCAGCCTGGCAGTCCACTTAACATCGCCCGCGGTATTTTGAGTATTCTTACCGCCAGGGATTCCGTGGCATCAGCCCCGCTACGAAATCCTTGGCGGTAAGGATACTGGCGACAGGAATACTAATTCCTGTTGCCACTACAGGACTCCCCAACCCCTCCCTCCCTGTAGGAGCCTCCCTCACCTCTGACCCCATCAGGAGCACCCATCCCTCCAAGCAGCGACGCACCCTTTCCCCCTCTACTGACCCCCTCCCCACCGAGCCCCATACCGACCCCCCAATCCACACATGCACTCACTGCACATACATACACGCACACATCCCCCCTCTACATACATACACGCACACCTCCTCGCTCACTCATTCACACACACATGCACACACGGCCACAACACACCCGCCGCATACACGCATTCACACAAGCACAGAGACACTTGCACACACACAACAACCCCCTACACCTCTCCATTCACACACACACCTCCATGCACACACACAACACTCAACACCTCCCCTTGCCCCTGTCGGTCGATCACCTTACCTGGTGGTCGTCCGGGATGGAGCGGGGTCCATGGGTCTGCTTCGCCGGCACCGCCCTGTCACCACAACACCGCCATGCCAATTACAAAGTTGTAATACAGCGGGTGGTGTTGTGATGACGTCGCTATGCCAGTGGAGCAACCTCCACTAGACCGCCGACCGCCAGAATGGCTGCTGGCGGCTCTCCACCCAATTTATGGCAGAGAGCTGCGAGGAGTCCTAATATGGTGGTCTCAAGAGCGCCATCACTTGCGGTCTCCTGACGGGCGTGACTTCGGCAGTCAACTGTTTTGACTGCCGAAGTCATAATGAGGGCCTAAGTTTCTCATCGTGGAAATTGTAAGATCGGCATCCTCTGAGTATGCAAAGCGGGTTCTCGACCGAGTCTTCGCAATGCTGGGGCTACCAGAGGAAATCAAAAAGGTACAATAGTCTCCCTTTTCAACACCAAGAATTCCAGGATTACCTTAGGGTCTCCATATCCGGCATAGGAGGATAACCCCATAATGGCCCCAGGCAAATGGTGAAGTGGAGAGGTTTATGAGAACACTTAATAGGGCTCTCAGAATTAAGGTTGAAAAAGGTGAAAATCTGGAGTATTTACAATAGTTCTTAAGAGCATATCGGCAAACCCCACACAGCACGACTGGGTACCTGCCACCTGACCTCTTGATGAGGCGATCAGCGAGAGACATTCTGCCAGCGAGTTTCCAATGGGAACCAGCAGTGATTGATGTATTGGTCGCCCAAGAAAAATGAAGAGATAATAATGAGAGGGCGAGCCCCGACAGAGCGCAGTAGAACCCAACATCCAAGTAGGAGACAGAGTCATAATTCAAGATCGCCACCCCGGATGTAAATAACGCACCTCTTTTGAGAAGGAAGCCTGGGAGGTGGTAAGAGTGAACAGGACAATGATAACTGCCACGAGAGGAACAATGCAACTGTCCAGAATGAGTCATGGTTTAAACAAAGTATGGAAGTAGGAGCTGGCTTTGCGGAAGAGGGTGAGTAACAATGATCTGGATGTTAGAGCTGTACCAATGATTGTGGCAGAAGGAGTCCAGAGGGAATCTGCCAGAAATGAGTCCAGAGGAACACAACAATCACCATCGCAGGGGAGTGAGAAGATGGCAGGGCTCCAAAAAGTCAGCTGGGGTCATTCATATCAATTGAGAACCAATCCACGGCTCAGTCAGAGACTGAATGACTATTGGGGTCATTATGACCCTGGCGGTCCTACACCGCCAGGTTGGCGGTGGCAGCCAGTCCGCGGACAGCTGCGCAGTGCAGCCCAACACGAAATCCCTAGCGGTAAGGATATTGGCAACAGGAATTCTAATTCCTGTCGCCATTACTGGGCTCCCCAACCCACCCCCGACCCTATCAGGAGCCCCCCACACCCCTAAGCAGATGCCCCCTACCTCTGTACTAATCCCACTCCCCTCCCCCTGATCCCGTATCAACCCCCGATCCACATGACATACAGACATACATGCACACAGACATACACGCACACATACACAGTCTCCCCACCCCCCGCATAAACGCATTCACAGACACTTGCACACACACGCACACAAACAACACCCCCCACACCCTCTCCATTCACATACACCCCCATTAACGCACACAACCCTCAACACCTCCCCCTCCTCTGGTAGTCAATCACCTTACCTGGTGGTCTTCCAGGAGGAAATGGGGTCCATGGGGCCTGCTCCGCCGGCACCGCCCTGTCACCACAACATCGCCACGACGATCACAAAGTTGTAATACGGCAGGCAGTGTTGTGATGATGTGGCAGTGCCAGCGGAGCAACCTCCACTAGACCGTCAATATAGCTGCTGGCGGCTCTCCGTCCAATTTGTGGCGGAGAGTTGCCAGGAGTCATAATATGGCACTCTTAAGAGCGCCATCAAAGGTGGTCTCCTGGGGGGCGTGACTTCGGCGGTCAACTGCTTTGACCTCCAAAGTCATAATGAGGGGCTTTGTTTGCTAAGCACCAAGTCAAGAGCAAATGCATTTATTTTATTTTTTTAAGATTGTAAAGAATATAGTATAAGGGATGTAGTGAGCCATCCGGCCACTAGCATACATTGTATATGGCATAAAACCTTAGTGCTGGGCGCGGCCCGAGGGCATAAATGAAGGTGCAGAGCACGTAGCCACCAGTGACCCTGAGTACTGTGTCCCATTATTGTACAGCTGCTAGGCCCTGCCAGGCCCCAACACACCCATTACCTCACCGTTCCAACACTGGCCAGGGGATGGAGGTAGGTGGGGAGAGACACACACATGCGTACAGGCACCCAGGTTCAGATGTGAGGTGCGCATCGATCGCTCCCGACACGACACAGCAGGGGACAGTCATAATAAAGGTAGAGAAAACCTGCTATCCTGTGACATATTGTAAGGACAGAACCCCTAAATATTGACTGTCTCTGAAAAAGACCAACAAGAGCTCACTGTAAGAGTGGGGCCGATCTGACATTCTTCCCATTCTTGCTCCTGTTTAGGGTCGAGCTTGTGTTGCATGCGCTTGCGCATGTGTTTCGCTTGCAAGACACTTTACGAGTCAGAAAAGGGCTCGGAGCCACGTTCACGTCACGTCAGTTGTCTTTCATTGCTTTATGGGCTTGCCTATTAAAATCTGCTTGCTTTCATTAGCAGAAGGCCCGGATACGTCATGCCTTTTCCGGTGGTTAGCCCTCCTCGAGCACAGTGACCAAGAACAGAAAACATGCGAGGCTCGCCGCTTCCCGTCCAGTTTGTGGACTACTTTTTCTTTTATGTTTGCAGAGCAATCTCGCTTGGCAGAAGTCAAGCGCTTTGCATAACATCAACAATGTTACATAGTTAAATGCACTTTTGCCGGTTAAGTGGATAATTGCACTTTTGCACATAGGTTTCATTACAGAGAACTGTAGCAGCGCGATCGCGCTGTTTTTTCCTTTCATCGGGACATACAGGCGTGACACTCTTGTTGGTGTAAAAGGTCATTTATTAGAACAGGTTTTACACATCATTACTCAAAACTTTAACTATATTTCCTTTAAACAGCCTTTAACTTAAACCATTCCTTTTCCTTTATTTCCTCCTTAAAATATCTCCCTTCAATTTCCCTACCGTATCTACTCCCCTATTCTTCCCATGCCTTCCCTGCCTGTAGCCTACCCCTCCCCGTTCTGATCCTTCAAATCCTTGTTTTTCCCCCTGGAAGGGTGGACAAGCCCGCACCTGGCTCTCCACCCTCCCCCATCTCCTGCCATCCCTTCGAAATCACCTGTCCTAAATGACTATTAACCGCCCCCTACTTACCATTTACTACCTACCTACGATCTCCTCCTTCTGTCTTCCTAAGCTGGGCGGGTGGGTGGTCCTAACTAAATCTCCCTCGTACGCTAGCGTCGGCGGTAAAGAGGCCGACCCCACCCTCCACCCCCCTTATATTCCCTACCTAAAACCCACCCCCACCTACCTCTCGGCCAATGAGGCGCCTTGCGCGCCACTTCCCATCCCGAAAATGCCCGCGGAGAGACTAGACTGCGTCTCTTCCTCTCCGCGGGCCCCTCCATCGGGACATACAGGCGTGACACTCTTGTTGGTGTAAAAGGTCATTTATTAGAACAGGTTTTACACATCATTACTCAAAACTTTAACTATATTTCCTTTAAACAGCCTTTAACTTAAACCATTCCTTTTCCTTTATTTCCTCCTTAAAATATCTCCCTTCAATTTCCCTACCGTATCTACTCCCCTATTCTTCCCATGCCTTCCCTGCCTGTAGCCTACCCCTCCCCGCTCTGATCCTTCAAATCCTTGTTTTTCCCCCTGGAAGGGTGGACAAGCCCGCACCTGGCTCTCCACCCTCCCCCATCTCCTGCCAACCAGGGAAACCCGTGAGGCGTTTCGCTGCCCCACCCTCTCTTATTCCTTGGTACACAAATTTGTACCCCATGCGCTTTCTAACATCAGCCTCAATTCTGTAATATAATACACATTGCCCAGTTGTGATAAATGTACCCCATCATCGCGAAACAACTCTTTTTCTTGTTCTTTTATGTCCCCGTGTCTCAGCACTTTGATCCCCTGGGCCCAGCAGAAAACTCTCATAGCTCTGTTCAATTTTTTCCGAGCCCGCTCTATGGCTCCATGATTGATAGCCCCTCTCCAAGCCCTTCTTGGCACAAATTCCGTCCAAATCAAGCATGTTCCACATAGTTTGTGTTTTAAAAGTTCCAAATCCCTCTGCATCATTTGAATCAGTGTGAGCCCCGATAGTTTCACCAGATCATTCTCCCTCTAATGTATCAATAACAAATCGGGACACCCCCAATGCGGCAAGTTACTCGTGATAAAGGGAAGCAGGCTCCCCCACCTCATACCACTCTTGCCCCACCAGCGCACTTCATGGTTTCTGCTGGGCAGTCCCAATGATCTGCCGTACACTTGCTTCTCTGCAAATTTCGCCGCCCAATGTACAAACGAATGGCCGACCAACCATGTCGTCATCTTTCCCTTCTCTGGCCCAGCCACGCAACCTATAAAGAAAAAACATTGTAACTGCCTGGATATTCAAACCCCCCCCCCCTATTTTCCTCTCCAGTCTGTACCGTATTCCTCACGGCCTAACATATCTTTCACAGCACCTCGACTTCCATCTCCCTATGGCCTTGATTTTAGCCCAATCCCATCCCAGATGTGCTGCTTCTGTCGCCGCGCCAATCCTAAAAGAGTGCGTTCCATAATCTCCTGCGCGCCGCCCTACCCTTCCAAGTGTCATTCTCATAACTTGTAAAAGTTGGTAACTCGTTAGTTTCTTTCCTGTGGCATGCACGAAAACACCTGTTTCACCTGCCCTTGGCCATCTGTCTTTAAAACTAACCCATTCTTCGAACGGGCAAGCTAAAACCACACCCCCCTTTCTCAACCATATCTATTTGCCTTTCCCCAGTTGGTCAGTTTTTGACCGTCTTAACCATATCCCCAACCTATCTCTATGCACATGTACTTCTTTCCTCCTTACCCCGATTTCTTTCCCCACCCCCAACAACTCTGAAACTCTAAAAGCGCCAAAAAACATCCACAACATGCATAACCTAAACAAACCCACTTCGTATTCATCCCTACAACAAACTGGTAACACCTGTAACATCTCTAACAAAATTTCAAACGTAATGGGCTCCCTAGCTGGCTTGTCTCCACTCACTCTAACTTTGCTCCATCCCTTCAGCATTTTGCCCAATAGGTCATTACGCGCTGGATCATAGCCGAAAAACAATTTACCATAAAACGACACACCAGCCAGTTTCCCCCCGATAGTAACTGGAGATAAACCCTCCCCGATCAAAAACAGAACGAAACGTCTAGTCCTGGCTTCCAGCATTGGCAGGCTTTGTGCCCAGAAATTGCCCCAAAACCGTTCAAAAGATTGAAACTCCAACCATGCCATTCTGTAATTATGCCGCGTGGATACTGCTAATGACATCTCCACCAGCCCCGTGATCATCATGCCCCCCATTCCCAGATGACTGCCGGGACCACAGTCTTGTTCCGATCCGCTCCAGGTGCCAATTCGCGGAAACACCGCCACTGTGAACGAGATAGTGAGTCTGCAATCTCGTTGTAAATCCCCGGGATATGTGCAGCTTTAAAAATAACATTCAATGACAGGCATAACAACATGAACTGACGCAACAAGCGCAAAACTCTGAGGTCCCTTGCTCTCTGTCTATTGACCAATTCTACCACTACCATATTGTCTATCTGAAAAATCACTGTCCTGTTCGCTAATTCTTGGCCCCAAACTGCCAGTGCAACTAGAAGGGGAAAAAACTCCAAAAACGCAATGCTTCTCCATTGCTGCATCCACATTGCCGGCCATTTCTCCGCACACCACCTCCCGTCCCAATACAAACCAAAGCCTGACGCTCCTGCCGCATCTGAAAAAATGTGTATTTGCCATACGGTGTCCGACTCGCCAAAAGACATCGGCACTCCATTGAAATGTCTCAGAAAAATCTCCCACACCCTAATGTCCTCTAGTAACGACAATGATACTCGTATCCTGTGGTGCGGAAGCACCGCACCTGACATGGCAAGTCCCAAACGTCTACAAAAGGTTCTACCTCCCCTAACTACCCTGCACGCAAAATTAAGGTACCCTAACAGCCGCTGAGCCGTTCTCAGGTCCATCTTGCGTAGGGCGCGCACTTCCTCTAGGCAATCTAGCATTTCCTTCACCTTTGCCGCTGGCAACCTAGCGACCAAATTTTGTGTATCCAGTTCAATGCCCAAAAAGGTTAGAATCGACACTGGGCCTTCTGTTTTTTCTGGGGCCAAAGGCACACCTGCCTGTTGTGTCAGCTTTTGGAAAGCGTCCAGCGCCCGCCCACATGCCCCTGATGCCGCTGGCCCTATGAATAGGAAATCGTCTAGGTAATGCGTCACCCCCTTATGACCGCTCACCCTTATGAAAACCCATTGTAAAAAGGTGCTGAAAGTCTCAAAAAGGGCACATGATATCGAGCAGCCCATGGGCAGCACCCTGTCCACGTATATGTTGCCATCCAGCTGCATGCCCAAAAGGTCAAAATCTGCCGGGTGAATAGGGAGCAGTCTAAAGGCTGATTGAATGTCACATTTTGCCAATTCCGCCATCCTGCCACATTTTAAAACTAACTTTATCGCATCGTCAACTGATGCGTAGATTACTTTAGAGTCCTCTTGGGCAATAAAGTCGTTGACCGACGTCCCTTCCGGCCAAGATAAATGATGAATCAGCCGGAATTCGCCCTGTGCTTTCTTGGGTACCACACCCAAGGGGGATATCATAAGAGTGTCACTTGGCCACCCAGAGAATGGGCCTACTATTCTGCCCAAGGCTACCTCTTTTGCCAATTTATCATGCACTATCTGCGGGCGTTCTTTGGCTGACCGCAAATTGTCAGCCCATCTGCGTTGCCGAGGGCCTTGGTAACCTATTCTAAAACCTTCTCTAAAACCCCATTCGAGTAAACGCGCCTTATCCCTGTCTGGGTATCTATGCAACCACGGTAACAGAAAATCCAGTCTAACTGGTGTAGGCCCCTTTTGGCGTAGGAGTGCCATGCCCCCCTCTCCCTCTAGCAGCCCTCCACTGTTCGGCTGGGCTGGACAACGAGAAACATTGGGTGACTGGATGACGGCCCCCGCACTTGGAGCAGTCATGCTTGAATCTGCATTGTGCCCTGGAACAAAAACCTTTGTTAAAATTCCAACAGGCCCCTGCCGTTGTCCCTGTTGTCTTAATAGTATTGCCCGCCCCTCCCTGGGCGGGGCGAGCCTGAAAGGGCTTATAAGTCACTGGCAGGCCGCTCGCCGTGTGAGTGGACGCCGCTGTCTGCGCCAATGCCATCCATTGCATCCACAATTCGGGGTCCACGTCACCCCATGGTTTCTCCGGATTAACACTCACCCGGGCCCTGAATTCCTCATCATAACTGAGCCATGCAAAACCTCCAAAATGCATCTGTGCCTTTCTAATTATATCCATGTATTTGAAAAGAGCAATGGCCCTATCCGGGTATTTCTCGCAGTAGATACTGGCGAATATCAAAAAGGCCGATGTCCAGTTGTCCATTGTTATCGGCACCCGAGGTCTACGCGCTAGCTCCCATTCCTCCTCCTTGGACCCTTCCTTTGCCTGTATGTCCCTATGCAACAGTTTAAAAACGTCCACATATTCGTGTTTCCATATTTTGTTTTTTGTTTTCTCTGCTACATGCGAACCTAAAGGCATGGCTAAACCCATGTACGGCAGTCTCTTTCTGAGGCCTCCCCCTTCTTTTTCCTCTACCGTCTTTTCCCCCGTATCCTCCTTCCCCGTTGTATCCGTACCACCCTTGGCTGTGCCTTCTGTGTCCTTGTTCTCGCCCGTCTTCTGAATGTCGCTATCACTTGCCTTCGCTAAGACTGACCCGTCCCCTACCCCAATGGACCTTCTTGTGTTAGCCTCTTTTAGCATCCCACTCCCTTCGCCCCACACTGACCACCAGTTCTTACCTCCAGTGGTGTCTGCCAGACTCCTTGGTATTCTTTTTAGGTCTCTGCCTCGCGGCGTAGCTTGTCTACCGCCCACTGAGCCTTCCAGCGGAGCTGCCACCTGCAAAACAGACAACGAAGAGGTTGCGCCGCTCTTGCGCCCTCGCCCGCCCCCTTTGGTAATCGTATTCACCTCCCAATCTCGTATTTCGCCTTCCTCCCATTCATCCCCCTCCTCCTCATAGTCCAGTTCAAGTTCGTCGTCGCCTTCCCACTGGCCTTTGCGCTGGCCGAGATCCCTAGTATTGGTCGGTGTACTCGTACTTGCTTCCCCACCCGCATGGCGCGTGCCATCGGGACGGTATCCTTGGTCCCTCGTTGTGGAGAAGGCCGCTGCAGACCCCTCCAGAGCTTCGTGCCAACGCGTTTGGGCCGTATTGCGCCCAGTTGGCGTATTCCGTCTCCTGCCAACCTCTGCCGTTGGCGTTGATGCCCTTCTGCCCCCGTGACCGTCTGCGTCACTGGGTTTCACCGCGCCTACTGACCCTTCGGCCGCTCGAGCCTCTTGTCTCTGTTCCCCCCTTGTCTGAGGCACCCATACCCATGTTCCCCCTCCCTGCCCCGGTTGTTGTGGTCCCGCCTGTCCCTTGGCCTCTCTAAACTTTGGTGTTGTCTCATTGCGGGCCTGTGCCTCGTCCCTGTCCTTACAGAGCTGCGCCCATCTGGCCTCCGTTTCTGCCACTGCCTTACGCTGTTCCCTTATCCTCGCCTCTAAGTCCACTGTCTCTGCCTGGTCCCAGGCCACCTGCCTGTGCGGGCTCATATCCCCCACTGTCCCTGTTCCCTGTGCTGCCTTGGCTTTCCCCCCCCTGGCCTGGCGGGGCGCTGCCTTGGCCCTGCCCGGCCCGCCCCTGTGCCTTCCGGCATATTTTCCTCTTTTCTTGACGGGCGCCCCAAGAAAAACCGAGCTGTGGGCCTCCCCCCTGCGGTATGACAAATCTAGCGGGGCAAAATCCCCGCTGGGCCCCGCTGTGGGTTGCTCTGTCTCCTTATTCCGATTGTCGTCTCCTGCCTCCCCCGCATTGGGTCCCCCGGTGCCTGTTGGGTCCGCGCCTACTTGCGCGCTGGCTGGCGCTGCGTCCTGCGGCGCCTGGGTCTCCCCTCCAAACATCAGCGGGCTCTGCGTCCCGTGGAGAACTTGCCGCGCAGTCCCAGCCTGCCCAGGGGTTATCGCCTCGTCTCCATCCCCCTCCGAGTCCTGTGACTCGCATGCCGCTATTGCGGCCGCCACTCGCCCTGATGCCGCCCTGCTGGGGCGTGTCATCCCCACCCAGGCCTGATCTAAAACCCCTGGTCTAAGCAAGTCCGCCCTCCCTGCCTCACCTAGCACGCGTAGTGCGGCCCTTACCGCCTCGTGGCCGGTGGCCATGTTGTGGCCTGGACTTCGTTGGTTGCAACTCCCCCCAGGCGTATTGGTTGTGTATGTATATATATATATATATTTTTTTTTGCAGATTATTATTATTTTTTTTTTTGGCCCCACAAATGCCCGGCCCCGCTCTAAAGCGCCCCGCGTTGCCCCTTGCCCTTGAGGGGGGGTGTCAGCTGCTTATCTTAACTGCTGATAGAAATTGTGAGAGGCGAAAGAAATGTTTTTTTTTAAAAAAAATTTTTGGGCCCTTCCACGTGGCCTAGCGCTCGTTAATGTCCCCGGGGGCCCCGCGCGTCGATGCCGGCAAAGCCTGCCACTGCCGGTCTATCTCCCCGCTCCTCCGCTGTATTGCTGCCAAAAAAAACCCGGGGCCACCTCACGCGAGCGCGCGGCTCCGCGCTGTCTAAATAGTACAGAGGGGGTGGGGCCGCCCTTCTCCCGATCTCCGCTGGTTGCTGCCCAACGGAGCCGCTCCCCCCGTCACAACTAGCCGCCTGCACCTTACCGCCGGTGCCTGGATGCTGAAAACGAGGTAAAATTGCAAACAACGGCCCCGCGATGCGGGGCGCCTATATATTAACAAAATTCCCCGGCCTATGCCCTGTGGCCTAATTGGCCTACACAAAAACTCCTTACCTAGTCCTAACTAAATCTCCCTCCTACGCTAGCGTCGGCGGTAAAGAGGCCGACCCCACCCTCCACCCCCCGTATATTCCCTACCTAAAACCCACCCCCACCTACCTCTCGGCCAATGAGGCGCCTTGCGCGCCACTTCCCATCCCGAAAATGCCTGCGGAGAGACTAGGCTGCGTCTCTTCCTCTCCGCGGGCCCCTCCATTGTGGAAAGAAAAATCCGGTTGGGAGTTTACAACTGCTAATAGCTGTAACTCGGAGAAATGCGAGACCCTAGTGCATTGCAAATGCTTGTTTAGTTTGGATTCTGCCCCTGCTGCCCACTGCCCCCCAACGCTCTCAGAGTTCTGAGTAGGCGGTGGGCACCAGAGAGACCCAGTCATACCGTGGGCAGCAAATAGGGGACAGACCATGCGACTCAATTTCCATTAGAGATCTCTGAAAATGCCAGTGGCCATTTTACACATGTAGGAAGCAAAGAGCTGCTCTCCAGCTGTTTCTAAGAAATCAGAAGTACAAGCGAACATCTGATGTCAAGTGTTTTTGCGGAGCCGTCAGCGCGGTCTCCAGCCTGAGACAGAGGCGGCGTGCAGGCTGCATTCGGAATGAGAGTCGCGCTTTGTGCAGAGCCCCACAGCGTGTCCTCTGGCACGGGCGGTATTACAAAGCCTGGGCCCGGAGCCGTCTACCGCCACGCAGGCTCGTCTCTACCAGACACTGACGTAAGCCGGTGAGACGGGAGCGACGTGCTCTTACGTGCCTCCGTTGACTGCGGGCGTTCAGCGCGTCCCAGGACACTGTGCGTTGTCACGCTGCTCTGTCACCCAGCCAGAGACCACAGGCTCTCGACTGTCCCTGTTTTTTCAGGTGACGAATAGGGCTCAAATAATGAAATGAAAGTATCCTGAGACAATTTAAGCTTACAGAATTAAAAACAATATATAATAAAGTTCTGCCACTAGCATAACACGATGACCGTGCATTTGAGGGTGCTTGCATGTCAACATTTGGAAACAAGTGAATATGGATTTCTAAAAATCTAATCGGTGAGACTTATTTTCCCTAGCGAGTTGCTTTTAAGAGAGGACAGTTTTCGGCGTGAGACTGGAAAATTAAAACCATTTTTAGCTTTAAAAAGCAGGAGTCTACTGCCTGAAAGGGGGCTCTTGGCATATATGCAGACATGCAAATCCCAGTATATACAGATTCGGTCATATATTCACCGAGATGTGTGTTGTGTTCCACCCTATACCTGCTTGTATGTTGCCATGCATCCATCCACTCTACACCAGCCAGGTGTATGGGGTTAAGCAAAGAATACAGAGCGCACTGGATCAGGTACTGCCTATCACAAGGGTGCCTGTGTAGTTCTCTGTGCTGTGCCGGATTGGCCCCAAATAATCATTGTACTAGTGACTGCAGTAGTTCTTAAGACTGTGTGGCTACTTTGTTCCATTAGGCAGATGTCAACGAAGTTTAGGCCGCCACCAAGGCATTTGGTGTCAAGCACACCCCTGCACTCACGCCGCCAAGTCAGTGCAAAGCCATATTGCATTTGTCAACCACAGAAAGAAAAAAAATGAGCGCATCAGAATAAATGTGATACTGCAGATGTAGTGACTGCATAACTGCTAATCCCGAACTATTACACCCCCTTTAATACAAAGCAATGGAAATATGAGTAAAGAGAAACATGGAACAAGATAGAAACGTCAAGAAAAGAACAGATGGCTAGACATATATAATAGGGATCCAGCAACTGAATAACGATCAAATGAGGCCACAGGACGTCTGCTCGCTTCGAAGACCCATCAGCAACAACCCAAACACCCACCAACCAAGAGAAGCAAAAGACGTTTCTGACCACAGCAGTCCCAAACAATGATTATTCCACATGCAAGTGGCCAAACAAACTAGACAAAGACACATCTACCAATTAAACAATGCACCAAAATGAGCAGATCCACCCTCACAAGTTAACTGTAGGAGACAGCAACCAAGATAGCGTTATGTCCCTGCAGCAGTCTCAGTTCCTGAAGCACTGTAGGCAGATGGCAGTGGGAACCTGGGGCACGAGGCCCACTTTGCAAGAGCCATAGAAAACCACACTGAAGAGCCTTCAGTGAGCTAACTGCATCAGCCAGCAACTAAATGGCACATTTTGAGAGGAAAGTCAATATTTATTTAAAACTGACAAAAGACACAGATAACCTAGGAGAGCAATCCCTACTCCTGCAATATGCCGGGGATATTGTAAAAAGTTTTCAGAACCTCCTGAACCCCAGTGGTGAAAATGACCACAGTAGGACTGTGGCTACACAGGATGAACACTTCAGTCCACTGCTGAACCCAGATTTTCAGAGGCTTAAACTGAGTCAAGCACAGCAACAGGGAGGTGAGTTCAACAACTACCTTTAAACCAGATTCAGAGAACTCACAAGCAATTACATTGAAGATGACCCCAACAAAGAAATACGAATTATATAAGGGTGCCACTCCACAATGCTGCAATGACTAGTAGTTTCAAACTCTGGCACCACCCTGAATGTCATACTAACCTTGGATTGATCCCATAAACTGTTCAACACCTTGATTGCTCAGATGGAATGAGCCTTTGCCAAATGCTCAGTAAAGGCAGAACAAGAGTTGCCCTACATATCAAGATAGAGACGTGACATCATACAAGGATGCCAAACCCAATGAGGTGGCTCGAAGACACAGCAGATATTCACCAGAGAGAGAAAACTGTGGATACTAGTGTATGGAACCGCACACCACCTCTAATTACCTCGCACAGGGCAAAACTACAGCCAGGCATATCATTTTGCCAGAGTAGGCCAAGGTGGACGCTGCAGAACATGCCCCCAAATGCCAAACCTGACGTCCTGAAGCATGCAGATGGTATCAAGCACCTAAGAAGTTGATCTTAATTAGCCAGCTGGGACTTTTCCCAGGCATTGAGAATGAGGAGAAAGTGGTATTTCCCACCTCACTCTTAGACAACGCGTCTAGAAATAATAGACACCAGTTGAAATGTCCGGTCCAGATACAGGGACTGACAGTCATGGCTCCCATAGACACAGGTGCATTAGTGATTGTCGTGAACCAGGACCAATGCAGGAATTTGAAGCCTCAGCAGAGATTGACAAGTATGAAGATGAGAAAGTTTGCATACAGGAGGCTCACACTGCTGTCACGGATGCATTTGCGATCTCTATCAACCATGGCAACCTCACTAGATCAGCTGCGATCTACATGCCAGGAATATTGATCAGCTGTGCCACTGCAGGGTCTGTAACTTATCCCCTTCACCAAAATTCTTAATACAAATAGCGTGTATGAACTACTGCATGAATTTGACCTTGTCGTTCATGAACTTGGGTGTCTCAAAGCTGAACCAGTGAAACGCCAGATTGACAAAAGCATTAACCCCTCGTCAACAGGCTACCAGAGAGTGCCAACTGACAAAGTTTGAAGACATTTGGAGTACCTATGTTACTTAAAACAATGCACCCAGTAAGGGGACAATGTGCCACCTACGGATCCTGAAGAATGGCACAGAACATGAGGACAGTCATATTACAGACTTGGAACACCTAGACCATGAGCTACAGAGATACTCTTTGTAAAGGGTTTACCTATTTTTTATGGGGAACAATAGAAGCCTTGTATGTTTTTTCCACTGCTGCCTGTATTTTTTCTGTTTATAATTTGTATAATGCTGACAACATGCTTTGTATGTGCATATTATATGTACATTTTTTGTTTGATAATCTTCATTTAACATTTCATAAATATGTTCAAACAGAAGTATTTCGACCTGAGCAAGAAAACTGAAATGACTGTTGCCTGTTGGGTTAGGAGAAAGCCTGGTATCTTCTTTGGAACAGCTTTACATCCACCTCCCATCCCTTCACACCCACCGCCGCTTCAGGAATAAAAAGTGGTCTCTTCCCCTTAAAAAATACAGATTATCATTAGCTATCAGCCAGGTGTGTGTGTGCTGTCTAGCATATGATTTGTACTGAAAGATTATCCTCCCTTTACAAAATACTATGCATAGACAAAGTTAAACATTTTTCACACATGCAATGTTTAAAAAGTTAGGAGAAATTAAAAGATTTGTCCAATTTAACCTCAAGGAGATGTTATTTTTTGTTGAAAAGCAGTCTACCAATCTCAGAAGATAGGGCTGTGTGTCAAAAACCATCAGTGGTAGTGTGGTAACACGTGTGTACCACCCATGTGATGCCCTCTTGATGCAAAATAACACAAAGCAGTGCATAGTGCTATTTGTGTTATTGTATACCATCTTTCTAGCTCAAAAAAGTGGAAGGAGGGTGAAAGGTAGAAAGTAGTGGAACACAGGAGTAAAGCAGGAGGGAAGACTGCAGATACACAACGAAGAATGTAGAGATATGTGAAAAATTGTAAATGTGAAACACAACACTTTCAACCACTTTGCATCACTGTTAGTGACTTTGCTGAGGCACACAGAGTTGATATAGCATCCCCTCTTAGTGGTAACATGGATTTTAAGGTCCATGAAAGGTATAAAATGGACAATAAGATACAGGTCAGAACGATAAAAATTTGGGACCGGTGAATAGATGGGATAAAAAGGGGATAAAAAAGACTAGACTGATGCAGGAGAAAAAAGAGAGATATAAGAGGCTAGATATAGGGGGTTATTACAACTTTGGAGGAGGTGTTAATCCGTCCCAAAAGTGACGGTAAAGTGACGGATATACCACCAGCCGTATTACGAGTTCCATAGGATATAATGGACTCGTAATACGGCTGGTGGTATATCCGTCACTTCACCGTCACTTTTGGGACGGATTAACACCTCCTCCAAAGTTGTAATAACCCCCATAGTGTGCATTGGAAACATCACTGAGCAAGCCCTCCAGTATCAGGCCATCTCCAGCTCCCCCGCGCCGCAGTCAGTGCCTCCCTCTGCCACACTGCTGCTAGGCTGTCCCTGCCCTGTGCAAGTAAGTCCTGGCAGCCTACACTGTCAGCCAGCTTCCCCGTTAGCCAATGCTAAATTATTTTTTATTCCTTTTCCCCATACCATTTCTTGTTTGGCACTTGCTAGCCCTTGGCCGCTTGCGCCATTCTCTCCCGTTTTTCCTGCCACCCACTCCCACCACCCGCCTCCCAAGACCTATTTAATGGAGGCCACAGCAAGGCCGCAATGCCGGCGTGCCAAAGACAAGCCTGTCTGCGCCTGTCCGCACCTGGACCACGCCCAGCACCAGGAACCCTGGCCCTCCGGACACCCACAGGTACTCCGTCACAGAAGCCCTTGACCCCAGATGCCGCAACAACTGCTGCATTGCATCTCCTCGCCACACAGCAGGACCTTTCACATGCCACCAATGTTAGTTCACCTGCAGCCTCGGAGTGCCCACCCTCGCAGAAACTCACACCACTCCCACTCCGCCGGCCGATGCCAGCCGACGCACCATTAAACCACTCCAATGTCTCCTGATCAATACCAGATTGCTCTGCAAACATGCCACCAAAGTCTGGGACACCATCTCCACTGGTGTCCCGGATGTGACCTTCATCACAGAGACATGGCTCAACCCCTCTTCGGCCCCAGACATTGCCACTGCAACACCTAGTGGATACAAGATGAAACACTGGGACCGCACCAACAAACACAGAGGGGGCATTGCCATCATCCACAAAGAATCAATCTGCTACACCACCACCAAAGACGAAACTACACCTATCATGGAACACCTGAATTTCCAACTCTACGCCAATGACAATACAACCAAAAAAGGCACCCTCGCATGCAGACCCCCCAAGGACCACAAAACAGCCTCTGCAACACCATCATATACTTCATCGCCCCACTCTCCAACAAATCCAAGCAATTCATCTTCCTCGGGGACCTCAACTTCCACCTGGATTACCCCACAGAAACAAACTCTGCCAACCTCTTGGAACGAATGGACAATATTCGCTTCACCCAGTTAGTCCCAGACTCCACACACAGAGCAGGACACACATTGGACCCTATCTTCACGTCCAGCAACAAAGTCAAATACAGCCACACCACGGAACTCACCTGGACCGACCACTCCATCGTCCACTTCACCATCACAGCAACACTCTGCACCTCATCCAACCCTCCCAGCACCTCCTTCTGCAGCTGTAGCAAAGTATCACAACTCCACTTGCCGGACAACACCATCCAGCCTGATGCCACAACCAACCTGAATCAGGCAGTCAAGAACTTCAACACCTAGATCAGCAACGTCGCCGACTGAGTCACCTCCATCAAACCAGCCGCAGATCCACCAAACAAGCAAGCTGGTACGCTCCAGAACTCAGTTCAGTGAAATGCAGCACAAACAACTAGAAAGAAGATAGAGCACCAGTAGAGACGATACTGACAGAGCCACCTTCAAGTCAGTCCTCAGCAAATACCACCAACAACACAAAAATGTGAAAAAGGATGCCCTTGCTCACCGCATCAAGGCTACCACCAACCACTCCAAGGAACTCTTCACCATCATCAGAGAGTTCTCCTGCCCTACAGCCACCGAGAACACTCTCCTTCCCTCACGGGAACTCTGTGATGTTCTAGGAAATCACTTCCATGACAAGATATCCACCGCCTACAGGAACTTCGAACCCCAGCCCACCGATCTCCTCAGCCTCCCTTCCCCCATGGAAGCATTCCCCAACCAACATCTCACCGCATGAGAACAGCTCACCACACCGGACACCACACCCTTAATGAACTACATCCACCGAGGAGCACCCACTGATCCAGGCCCCCACCACCTCTTCAACCTAGGAAGCAACACGATCAGCCACCAGTTCACCACCATCCTGAACTCTTCCATCGCCACAGCCACCTTTCTCAATGCATGGAAACATGTAGCGGCTAGACCTCTCCTCAAGAAACCCTCAGCAGATCCCAGCGATCTCCAGAACTACTGCCCCATCTCACTGCTCCCGTTCCCCACCAAAGTCCTGTAGAAGGCCATCAGCTCATGGAACACCTGGAGAGAAACAACTTGCTAGACCCCTCTCAATCAGGATTCAGACCCAACCACAGTACCAAAACCACCCTGATTGCCGCCACAGATGACGTTTGCACCCTACTCGATAGGGGAGAATCATCTGCCTTGATCCTCCTCGACCTCTCCGCAGCCTTCAACACCATCTCCCACAGAACGCTTGTCAAGACACTGCACCAAGTAGGAATCAAAGAAGATGCACTCAGATGGACTGCATCATTCCTCATGGGATGTGTAGGAAAGTACCATCTTGCCCGGCATGTTACCCCCACATTTCACTGTATATATGTTGTTATAGTCTATGTGTCACTGGGACCCTACCAGGCAGGGCCCCAGTGCTCATAATTATGTGCCCTGTATGTGGTCCCTGTGTGATGCCTAACTGTCTCACTGAGGCTCTGCTAACCAGAACCTCAGTGGTTATGCTCTCTCTGCTTTCCAAATTTGTCACTAACAGGCTAGTGACTAAATTTACCAATTCACATTGGCATACTGGTACACCCATATAATTTCCTAGTATATGGTACTGAGGTACCCAGGGTATTGGGGTTCCAGGAGATCCCTATGAGCTGCAGCATTTCTTTTGCCACCCATAGGGAACTCTGACAATTCTTACACAGGCCTGCCAGTGCAGCCTTCGTGAAATAACGTCCACGTTATTTCACAGCCATTTACCACTGCACTTAAGTAACTTATAAGTCACCTATATGTCTAACCTTCACCTGGGTGCAAAGTTACTTAGTGTGTGGGCACCCTGGCACTAGCCAAGGTGCCCCCACATTGTTCAGGGCAAATTGCCCGGACTTTGTGAGTGTGGGGACACCATTACACGCGTGCACTATACATAGGTCACTACCTATGTATAGCGTCACAATGGTAACTCCGAACATGGCCATGTAATATGTCTAAGATCATGGAATTGTCACCCCAATACCATTCTGTTATTGGGGAACAATTCCATGATCCCCCGGGTCTCTAGCACAGTACCCGGGTACTGCCAAACTGCCTTTCCGAGGTCTCCACTGCAGCTGCTGCCAGCCCCTCAGACAGGTTTCTGCCCTCCTGGGGTCCAGGCAGCCCTGGCCCAGGAAGGCAGAACAAAGGACTTCCTCTGAGAGAGGGTGTAACACCCTCTCCCTTTGGAAATAGGTGTGAGGGCTGGGGAGGAGTAGCCTCCCCCAGCTCCTGGAAATGCTTTGATGGGCACAGATGGTGCCCATCTCTGCATAAGCCAGTCTACACCGGTTCAGGGATCCCCCAGCCCTGCCCTGGCACGAAACTGATTTCGAAGCGAAACCCCTAGGCACACAAAATCACATATACATACACACCATTACCCTTCAAATTCTTTCCCAAAATTAATTTGTAATCATAATTTAGCACATAAATATATTCATTTAATACAATTCATAACCCCCCACTCTATCATAGAAAAAGGAAAGACCGGTGTAAAAGACATAAAGTGCTCATGTGCAATAGTAAGAAAAGAAGAGGAAATGAAACCCTCAAACCATTCCAAGAATCAACTTTAAAAAAAAAAACACTTAAAAGACAAAAAGCCAGTTGGTTGAATTTTTCACCATACTGAATCAGCATATTACTTCTTCCAAAAACCAATTTTTTTTTACAAACATGGAGTCCCATCCCCCATTCTCAATTCTCTCCACAAAAATTATATATAAACCAATCCAGGCAAGAGCAATATCGTCGACGTTTCGACCCCTTAACGCTCCTGGGCCAATTCAATGCTCCATCAGGGTCTTCATCAGGACTGATACACAGGGGAGTCAAAAACCACCATAAATATTCATCTCCTTCTTGACTGAACAATCCTTCCAAAATTCAATATCCTCCATTCAAAAATGGAGACACATTTCCATATTTGTGGTGTCCATAATCCTTCTGTCAATCATTTTCCACTTTTTTAAAGGCTATCACTGCTCTTCCAAACTAGTCATCCTTATTGTTAAATAGCCAATTCCTTCACACGTCCAATTTTACAAATGAGGAAACTGGACAAAGGAAAGGGGAGTGACCACTCCCCTGACCTGCACCTCCCAGGGGAGGTGCCCAGAGCTCCTCCAGTATGTCCCAGACCTCTGCCATCTTGGAAACAGAGGAGTTGGGGGCACACTGGACTGCTCTGAGTGGCCAGTGCCATCAGGTGATGTCAGAGGCTCCTTCTGATAGGCTCTTACCTCTCTTGGTAGCCAATCCTCCTTCTTAGGTAGCCAAACCTCCTTTTCTGGCTATTTAGGGTCTCTGCTTTGGGGAATTCTTTAGATAACGAATGCAAGAGCTCCCCAGAGTTCCTCTGCATCTCCCTCTTCACCTTCTACCAAAGGATCAACCGCTGACTGCTCAGGACGCCTGCAAAACCGCAACAAAGTAGCAAGACGACTACTAGCAACCTTGTATCGCCTCATCCTGCCGGCTTTCTCGATTGTTTCCAGGTGGTGCATGCTCTGGGGGTAGCCTGCCTTCACCCTGCACCAGAAGCTCTGAAGAAATCTCCCATGGGTCGACGGAATTTTCCCCCTGCTAACGCAGGCACCAAAAGACTGCAACACTGGTCCTCTGGTTCCCCTCTCATCCTGACAAGCGTGGTCCCTGGAACTCAGCAACTCTGTCCAAGTGACTCCCACAGTCCAGTGACTCTAAAGTCCAAGTTTGGTGGAGGTAAGTCCTTGCCTCCCCACGCTAGACTGCATTGCTGGGTACTGCGTGATTTGCAGCTGCTCCGGCTCCTGTGCACTCTTCCAGGATTTCCTTTGTGCACAGCCAAGCCTGGGTCCCCGACACTCTTTCCTGCAGTGCACAACCTTCTGAGTTGTCCTCCGGCGTCGTGGGACTCCCTTTTGTGACTTCGCGTGGACTCCGGTTCACTTTCCTTCCAAGTGCCTGTTCAGGTACTTTTGCGTGTGCTGCCTGATTTTGTGAGGGCTCCCTGAGTTGCTGGGTGCCCCCTCTGTCTCCTCCTCCAAGTGGCGACATCCTGGTCCCTCCTGGGTCACAGCAACACCCAAAAACCTCTACAGCGACCCTTGCAGCTAGCAAGGCTTGTTTGCGGTCTTTCTGCGTGGGAACACCTCTGCAAGCTTCTTCGCGATGTGGGACATCCGTCTTCCAAAGGAGAAGTCCCTAGCTCTCTTCTTTCTTGCAGAACTCCAAGCTTCTTCCATCCGGTGGCAGCTTCCTTGCACACTCAGCTGGCATTTCCTAGGCTCCTGCCCACTCTCGACACTGTTGCGACTATTGGACTTGGTCCCCTTGTCTTAAAGGTGCTCAGGTCCGGAAATCCACTGTTGTTGCATTGCTGGTGTTTGTTCTTCCTGCAGAAACCCCCTATCACGACTTCTGTGCTCTCTGGGGGTAGTAGGTGCACTTTACACCTACTTTCCAGGGTCTTGGGGTGGGCTATTTTTCTAACCCTCACTGTTTTCTTACAGTTCCAGCGACCCTCTACAAGCTCACATAGGTTTGGGGTCCATTCGAGGTTCGCATTCCACTTTTGGAGTATATGGTTTGTGTTGCCCCTATACCTATGTGCTCCTATTGCAATCTACTGTAATTCTACACTGCTTGCATTACTTTTCTTGCTATTACTTACCTAATTTTGGTTTGTGTACATATATCTTGTGTATATATAACTTATCCTCATACTGAGGGTACTCACTGAGATAGTTTTGGCATATTGTCATAAAAATAAAGTACCTTTATTTTTAGTAATTCTGTGTATTGTGTTTTCTTATGATATTGTGCATATGACACCAGTGGTATAGTAGGAGCTTTACATGTCTCCTAGTTCAGCCTAAGCTGCTTTGCCATAGCTATCTTCTATCAGCCTAAGCTGCTAGAAACACCTCTTCTACACCAATAAGGGATAACTGGACCTGGCACAAGGTGTAAGTACCTCTGGTACCCACTACAAGCCAGACAAGCCTCCTACAGGATGCACACAGAGAATCTGTCTCCTACCCTTCACCTCACAACCCAAGGCTTATCCCTCAAATCCTCTTCAACATCTACTTGACACCTGTATCAGACATTGTCAGAACCCATGATATCAACATCATATCCTGAGCCAACAACACCCAGCTCATCCTCTCGCTCTCAGCAGACCCCCCCAGGACAACGAAAACCAATTTCCACAACTGCATGAAGAATGTCTCAGTCTGGATGAAAGACAACTGTCTGAAGCTCAACATGGACAAGACCGAACTGCTGATCTTTGGCAGCGATACCTCCCTTTTGAATGACACCTGGTGGCCCGCTACATTCGGGCCCACAGCCCACACCAAAAGAGCACGTTCACAACCTCTGCATCATCCTGGAAAGCAAACTCACCATGAAGCAACAGATCAACACAGTTACCTCGGCCTGCTTCCACACACTCTGCATGCTCCAAAGCATCGACAAATAGCTCCCCACAAGCACCAGGAAAATAGTCAAGTAAGCCCTAATCACTAGCAGTCTGTACTATGGCAACACACTGGGACCAATCATCAAATTCAAGAGAAGGCTGCAGACAATACACAATACAGCAGCCATACTGATCCTCAACCTGTGTAACAGACCCACAACACTCAACACCTGAGGAACCTCCACTGGCTCCCCTTCGAGAAAAGATGCCAATTCAAACTACTGACGCACCTAAAAAGCTCTCCATGGCCACGGACCAGTATATATGAATCACCGCTTGGACTTCTACCAGCCATCCAGAAAACTTTGCTCTGCCTGCCTCGCCCTGGCACAAACTCCGCGCATCTGCCATAACCACAGCGGAGGGTGCTCCTTCTCCCACCTCGCTGCCAAGTCCTGGAACGCCCTCCCCCTCCACCTTTGAACATCAACCTCGCTTATGGAGTTCAGGAAGAGACTCAAGATCTGGTTCTTTGACTAATCCCAGCACCCAGCACCTGGATACCCTTATAGGTGATAAGCCACCCTCTATAAGTAATGATTGATTGACTGACTGGAGAATGGAGAGAGGAAAGTGGTGAAATACAGGTGAAGACAGGGGAGAGTGAAAGGACAAAAGTAGTGAGAATGGAGGCAATCAGAGGAGGGTAGAGTGGATGCACAAGGACATATGTGGAAACACAAGAAGGATAAGATTGATTAGAGGAAAATGAAGGGAAACGGGACAGAGTGACAGCAGAGGCGTAAGACAAGGCCAGCAGCCCCTGTAGCGTAGGGGCCCCCCAAACTTTCAGAGGCTCCGTAGACCTTCAGGGGACCCCCATTCAGCCCGAAGCCAATTCACATCTCTGAGATATGGAAGGCTGAAAGGCCCCTCGTCTCATTATGCAGAGGAGGGCATCACTTTATGTTATGCCTTTGAGTGAAAGGGGCAAGAATGATGCAGCAGAAAATGGAGGTGGGTACTGTGGGTTTTATACCCATTAGTGAAGAATGGAATAGGAAAGTAGAAAGATACAAGGGGAGCAGAGAAGAGTGGAAGGCAAAATGTAATGAGGAACAGAGAAAAGGAAAAGTGGGCAAGGCTGGAAATATTCAGCGAATGTTTGTGTATGGCGGAATAAAAAAATACAGAAGCGCAGGAGATTAGCCATAATTAGTGCAGCAGGTGAAGTGGTGGCGGTGTTCAGTGCTGTGGCGGGCCCACTGCACCATAATGTATAGGAGCCCATTTTCTCTACTAACATTACGGTGCACGGCTGTCTTGCTATGGAACTCAGTGTACATTCATTTGCAGAGCATCAGTGACAGTGCCCTTAGTCGACGGCTTCACTTGGTGAGTACTTGGGCTTATTTTTCTCATTTAAAGCCCTGAAGAAGTCGCTAAGAAAGGAAAATGAAGTGGCATCACTGTCGCCCCCGTCTGACCCTCCCGTTCAAACCTGTCCTTTTAATTTCAGGTCTGAGCAGAAAACAAAGAACTATTCTTTTGGACGCGAAAGCATTGAGTGTTTGCCTGAGGACAAGGGGAGCTTCAAAGGGTGCCTGCTCAGCACAGAAGTGGCAGAGAAAGCAGGAGTTTATTTTACAAGGCAAATTCATTTTTAGGCTTGAAATCACACATTTGTAAAAGAAAGTTATTCCCCGTCTACCTCTCATATCTTTTACTCTCTGTCTCGAGTGCTAGAGACGAGAGAGAGAGAGAGACAACGGAAGGGAGGAAGAGAGACTGGCCCAGTGCTAGGTTTAAGACACTATACAGGTCTGTCAACGTCTGAATACGTTTCATCATGTGAGGAAAGCATGGGGCGTTGAGCAGACCACTGTCTCCCACCTCGCACACCAAAAACAGCTTCTGACGCCGCCCCGAATATCTTGGGAGAGTTATGTTATGGGATGCTCCATTGATAGGGGGGGAACCCCACACACTGAAGTTGATTCACCTTGTAACGAGGGGATAGTGGTATGCCCCTGACGTAAGGGGCAAGTTCATAAATCGGCAGCTTGGAGGCTAAGGCCACTACACAACAATAAACCCCGAGTCCGTGTCATTATTGCCACTACCTGAGGCCTTCCCAGCGACGCAACAGGGAGGTTTCACAGCCCAAAATGGATATGAAGGGGCCCGCGGGAAGCAAGAGCAAAGCTCTAGTCTTCCCGCGGGCCGGTTCGGGGAAGGAAGTGACGGCGGGACAGGGGATTGGAAGAAAGGTAAGTGGGGGTGGGTTTAAGGGTGGGAATAAAAGGGGTTGGGGGTGGAGGGACCGGCCTCTTTCCGCGCTGACCCATCGCGCGGTTAGTTTGGCCTCCCACCCACCCGGCAATTGGAAGAGGAGTTTGAAGGACGGAAGTTAGAGGTGTAGGGCAAAAGGGGGGGAGGTTTAGTTGTCAGTTAGGGCAGGTTGCAGCAGAGAGCGAGCAGTAGATGGGGGAGGGTGGTGAGTCAGATGCGGGCTTGGCCACCCTTCCAGGGAATAAACAAGCAGGTGAAGGCTCTGAGTGGGGGTACGCACGAACCAAATGGGGCATGAAAGGAAAAGGGGAGTGCGTAGGGGAATGGAAACGAAATAAGGGTTTGAAGGGGAAGGATGAGTGAGGAGATGTTAAAGGGAGGGCGTTAATAAAGTTACGGTTTACGTTAAAAAAGTTAAGGTTATTTTGCTTATGCAACCCTGTCCTAATAAATGACCTTTTACACTAAAAATACAGCTGTCACTGAGTTATTTCCCGATCGGCTGTGCAGAGCTTCCAAACACCAGCTGGAAACCCACTCTGTGCATGGGTTTAGAGCTCACTGTGATTTACCATGCAATATCGGCTCTTCCAGGCCTGCCAAGTACCATGCATCAGGTGTTACAGTAAAGCACTTCAGGGTGGTGGTTCGTATCACCGCACTAAAATGCAAAGGCATGCATTTATAGCACCTCCTCGGCTATCAGGCGGAAGCAGCAGCACAATAATTAGCATTGTGATTGAGCAAGAAAACTGGCAGCGCGTGGCTTGGGGGCTGGCTGAGCTCGCGCTGTGGCTACAATGTAACCCATTCACCCGACACCGAGGCATTCAGATTCACCCACTTCACAAGAGTCTGTCTGATTTTGCCCAATGACTCCTCCCAAGACAGTCAGAACAAACACTCATGTATCACACCCACACACCTGTAGGCGGGCCGCCCACGGCGTGAGCGGGCAGGCCCTGCACTGGCAGCGCAACTGTCCGTGGCACCACGATTGGTACTTCCGGAACCCCGACCTGGGCCACCGCTGGAGTGGGGGCTGGTGCACAGCTGAGCCTGTAATGCATCACGCAGTGCAGCCATGAATGCCAAGTGAGTCAGATGTATCCTGGACCGTAGTCGCTACTGGCCCACGTGGTGCTCGCTACAAGACACAGACTAGTAACTGTTACTGGCATCTTCTCCATCCTACTTTAATTCACTTTTGTGTGTGCAGTCTCACCCTCTCACTCTCCCGAGGCTTGCCAGGTGCTGCTGCAGGCTAGGCAGCCAGCTCTGAGTCTGCTGCCGTGACTGAGTAATTATCATAATTCATTAGCAAGCACCTGAGATTATCCGTGCTGGGACTTTTCACATCCTTTTAGGGAAGGTCGGGTTCCCACAATGCCTTTCCATTTCTGGTGCTTTGTAGTTTTAAGATCTTCTTGGAGTTTCTTGTTGCTCAACTTGGTGTAATTAATGATATTTATATGTTGCTTGATTTTCCTCACAAAAAAGTGTCACTCATAGTTGTTGCATGTCACTCATAATTACATGTAAATTAGGAAAATGTCACGCATAAGCAATCTGAAACCTTGGCAGCTATGCTCTTCACTGGGAGACTGTGTGAATGGTGTCGATATTATGTGGCACCGGGTGATTTGAAAACTGAGACTATTAGCAGGTGTCTTACAGCATGACTACAAAGACACAAGAAGGCACCAAATTGCTACACTATGTCTAAACAAGCTTTGGCAGTGCCAGTCAGTCTGGCTTGTAAGTGACTACAGTCATTGATGTGTTAAAGCACTCAATGATTCATCGTACAAGAACTCTGCAACTTTTACAAACCATGCATTGTGATTCCAAGAGGTCCATGCTTCTGGCCACTACAGCCTTTGTAGGCAAAATGTTAGTAGTAATGCAGCACCTATAGTTTTGCTTTCTCTTTTATAAGCATAGGCCTACAAGTTCCAGCATGGAAAGTGCTACTGGCTAGAAATGCAGAAATGTGAATAGACACCTCCATTTCCTTTTAAGTTACCAACAATCCTTAGTGACAATGACTTTTTAGCACTGTAATTGATTACAAAGCATGCTTGTCCCTTTAACTGCAGACATTTCCCATAGCTATATTAAAGGAAGCGATAATGGTTGGCAAGTGTATGCCAAAAAGAGATGAACATCTTCTCCACCCGTCTCTCTTCCAGTGTCTTCAGTGCTTGTAAAGCAGAAAACCGTCGTGAATTAGAAATGGATTATACAACAGTAAATGTGCAAGTATGCAAACTAGTGAGCCAGAGAGACAAATGCACAGGCTTGTCTCAATAGATTATATACCTAATATGTGACCAGTTCTGCGGTTGCCAGAGAGTGTTTCTGTGCTGTGGCAGAACAACAATTTTCTATATGCACTGTTTGAATCTCCCTTATTCAATAAAAATTAATGAGATGTGCAAAGCATAGCGGGGTGCGAAACATACCGGATGGGCACTATTTTAATGTCATATGCCCTCATCACATGGCTTGCTCAAGTTCTATTTAACATTAAAATCGTGGTTTATAATCAAAACTGTCAGAGTTTCTGTGGAAAATGTATGAAAGTAAACATGTGTGTAATGTTTTTTGGTATTTTTATGTTCCCTAAAGCAGCCAGACTGTTTGGCCGCCCAAACACACACTTTTTGACATATTTTCTGAGATTTCCAACATATAAATTAACTTGCTCTCACCTGCTAATTACCAGGGGACCTGGCTGCGGAAGAGCATCAGGCATTACAGGTCCTATTTAGATTTCATCTGCCCAGCGCTTGTGCTGTGGTTGAGAAGTCTTACGTTACTAAAAAAAATTCTTTAAAGGGATTAAGAGCCCGCCCATAATTCACCCGTTACTTACCTGAACTTCCAGTTTGTTCCTTCAAACATCACTCCAACGTCGCTTGAATTTACTTGCTTTTTATTGGCTAGCAAGTCACTTCATGCTCTTTTGCTCTGTTTCTGTTCTGCTTTTGCCACCGCTTGGAGTGTGGCCGAAGTGCACCTTCCAGTTTTTGGTGATTGGTTACTTGTTAGTCTTTATAACCAAAATGATGAACTGATCACAAGTCAGTTCATGTTGAAATGTGTGTAAACATGTCGGCCATCTTGCAATGGAGGATCGAGTGCAGATGTAAAGCAAGCAGTGAGTGGGCTCATTATGTTATATTTTTCACTAATTAGAAATTACATTTCTGATGAATAACAGTTGTAAATATTAAACTTATTTGTGTGTTTGTTTCTTAAATTACCTCTCAGTCAATTGTATAGAATTCATTTGTATAATTGGGAAATGTTTTATTTTGAATTGTTATTCTCTCAGTGACTTATTAACTGGCAGTCACAAGTGCAGTTATCTTGCAGGCACTAGGGTCATGATTTGAATGGTGCAGCAGGTGTAGTGGCACTGGGGCCACAGGGTTTCAGAACCCTCTTAAACACAGATTATTGCAAAATTTTACTACTAAACAGGCTGTCACAAGTGCAGTTGTCTAGTAGGCACTAAGGCAGTAATTTCAATGGTGCAGCAGGTGAGTGACACTGGTAACAAAAGCTCTAGGCACCCCACAAAACACTTATTGTTGCTATAATTTAGAACAAACCGGGTGTCACAAGTGCAGTTATCTTGTAGGCAATAGGGTCAAGATTTGAATGGTGGAGCAGATGTAGTGGCACCAGGGCTAAAAGTTGTCAGAATTCCTCTAATCAGCAATTATTGTTATATTTTAGTATTAAACAGGCAGTTACATGTGCAGCTACCTTGCAAGCTCGAGATGCAGTGACACTGGAGCCAAAAGCTCTTGGAATCCCGCTAAACACCAATTATTGCTATACTTTACTACTAAACAGGCAGACACAAGTGCAGTTACCTTGATGGAAATATAAATATGATTTGAATGGTGCAGTGGTACCAGAGCCAAAAGTTGTCCAAACTCCTCTAAACATCAATTAGTGCTATATTTTACTAGTAAGCAAGCAGTCACAAGGAAATAAAAATATGATTTGAAAGGTGCAGCAGGTGCAGTGGCACCAGAGTTAAAAGTTGCCAGAACTCCACTAAACACAAATTATTACTACATTTTACTTCTAAACAGACAGTTACAAGTGCAGTTATCTTGCAGGCATTAAGGTCATGATTTGAATGGTGCAGCAGGTTCAGTGGCACCAGGGCCAACATTTGTCATAGCTCCTCTAAACACCAAATATTGCTATATTTTACTACTAATCAGGGAGTCACAATTGCAGTTACCTTGAAGGCAATAGGAATATGATTTGAATGGTGCAGCAGGTGCAGTGGCACTGGAGGCAAAAGTTGTTAGAACTCCTGTAAACTCCAAGTATTGCTGCATTTTACTAATAAACAGGCAGTCACGAGTGCAGTTAGCATGCAGCTATTAGGGTCATTATTTGAATGGTGCAGCAGGTGCAGTGGCACCGTGCCCAAAAGCTCTGGGAACCCTTATAAACACAAAATATTACTAAATTGTACTTCTCAACAAGCAGTCACAAGTGCAGGTTTATTGCTGGCACTAGGGTTATAATTTTAATGATGCAGCAGGTGATGTGGTACAGGTAGCACAAGGTGTCAGAACACCTCTAAACACAGAATATTGCTAAATTTTACTACTAAACAGGCAGTCACAAGCACAGTTACCTTGCAGACAATAGGGTCATTATTTGAATGGTGCATCAGGTGCAGTGGCACTGGGGCCAAAACTTGTCAGAACTCCTCTAAGCACCAAACAGTACAATATTTTACTACTAAACAGGCAGTTACAAGTCCAGTTATCTTGCAGGCACTAGGGTCATTATTTCAACGGTACAGCAGGTGCAGTGGCACCAGGCCCAAAAGTTGTCAGAACTCCTCTAAATACCAAATATTGCTATATTTTACTACTAAACAGGCAGCAACACGTCAGTTGCCTTGCAGGTGCAAGGGTTAAGATTTTAGTGGTGCAGCAGATGCAGTGACACCGCATGCCAAAAGCTCTAGGAACCCCTCTAAGCACTAAATATTGCTATATTTTACTACCAAACAGGCAGTCACAAGTGCAGTTACCTTGAAGACAATAGGAATATGATTTGAATGGTGTGGGCGGTGCAGTGGCACAGAAGCCAAAAATTGTCAAAACTCCTCTAAACACCAAATATTGCTATACAGGCAGTCACACGTGCAGTTACCTTGCAGGCCTTAGGGTCATGATTTGAATGGTGCAGCAGGTGAAACGGCACCATTCCCAAAAGCTCTTGGACCCCCACTATTCACAAATTATTACTAAATTTGACTTATAAACAGAGTCACAAGTACAGTTACCTTGCAGGGACTAAGGTCGTGATTTTAATGGTGCAGCAGGTCCTGTGGCACCAATGCCACAAGGTGTCAGAACCCCTCTAAACACAGCAAATTGATATATTGAACTACTAAACAGACAGTCACAAGTACAGTTACCTTGCAGGGACTAAGGTCATGATTTTAATGGTGAAGCAGGTCCTGTGGCACCAATGCAACAAGGTGTCAGAACCCCTCTAAATACAGCAAATTGATATATTGAACTACTAAACAGGCAGTCACAAGCGCAGTTACCTTGCAGGCATCAAGGTCATGATTTGAATGATGCAGCAGGTGCAGTAGCAGCGTGTCCAAAAGGTCTAGGAGCCCCACTAAACACAAATCATTACTAAATGTAACATCTAATTCAGAGTCACAATTGCAGTTATGTTGCAGACACTAGGGTCATGATTTTAATGGTACAGCAGGTGCAGTGCCACAGGTGCCACAAGGTATCAACACCATCCTAAATAAAGATTGGAGGCCTTTGGAGCTTGCAACACCCATTGCCCCTACCAGCACTGCCAAGGACCGCACCACTATAACCATTAACCATCACACCTATACAGTAGTGATAATTCAGGTGATTCCAGGTCCCCAAAGCTATAAGAATGGCTTGGGTGGCAGGTATTAGTAATTTTTAATATATATTGGAATAATAAACAACTGTTGTTGTGCTCATCTCTCATTAAATAAACAGTATCACCATGTGGCAGACTGTCATGAGTGCCAGTGTTTACAATTAAGTGCTGTGCAGAGGACCGGAAACCACTGGCTCAAATTAAATACAGTGTCTCCCACAGAAGTACTAAGGAGCTCTGGCTTTGCTAAGTCTTGTTTTGAACCGTGTCAGGGACAGGGGTAGTGTCACTACTTCACCTGGAGGATTGAAACTTTGTTTTGACAAAATGTAAGGTCATGGGAAAGAAACAAGGTGGTTTCCTGATCAAAGCGAATTATCAGCATTGCCAGTAAAATGATAGTTTACATTTTTAGGCAACTTAAGTAAGAAGCAGCTTTCCCGCTGCATAGTCAATGACATTCCATTGTGAATGCCAACGCCACAAATAATCATCAGATCACAGTGACGATGGCACCATGGGGGTCATTACAACATTGGCGGGCAAGCTGTAACCGCCATGCGGCCACCAATGCGGCCGCACTCCCGCGGTGCCCATTACAACATCCTTGCTTGCAGCTCTGCCCTGGCGGATTATCACCGCCGGGTCTAAAAGGCGGGAAACCGCCGGCCCCGGCGGTGCGACCGCGGCGCTACCGCCGCGGTCGAAATATGGGTCTCCGTACCGCCAGCCTGTTGGCGGTACGGACGCCACTTTAGCCCTGGCGGTCTCAGACCGCCAGGGTCGTAATGACCACCCATGTTTTTTGCCATGGGCACTTTCATCCTGTGATTCTTGAGCCAATAATGTTTCTGATTCCCAGCCTGGTCCCTGTAGACAGCGTTTCCTGTTTAGTATAGGAAATGAGAGGGATCCAGCCAGATCCAGCAGCTACTATTGAGCCGGATTCAAGAGCCGACCGGTCCTCTGGAAATATGCAAAATGTGCCCCAGTCTAATTTGCCAGCACTGGGACACATCCAGCAGTGCCTGCATATTGTCTGCTTTCGTTGCGAGCAGCAACCTACAGGCGATGAGGGGGCTTTCTTATTTTCACTTCCTGCTGATTTAAGGGGCCCTCAGTCCTCCTTTTGTTCGAATATAATCCTGGCTGGGAGCTATCTGGAGCATAGCTACCAATGCAACGGAGAGAGACAAAGGCACACAGGTAGTTATCAATTCACAAATACTTCCGTGAAGCTATGACTTGGAGGCACAGTTTTGACTTTGTTCAACCTCTGTAGGGACGAGATGTGTGTGCACTATAAGAATGTGAGCTGTATCTGTATGAGTAATTATGAGTAATATACAAATAATTATTTAAATAGCACAAAGTATTTTTTTTAATGTAATTCTTTTATGGTGCTTCTTACCCTAATGTAGCATGTTAGGGCACTTTACATCACATACATATTTCACAAAGATAACAAATCATAAATGTGTGTAAATCAAAGTATGGGTAAAGTTACATATGAAAATGAGGGTTGCAAGGTGCTGGAGTCGTATACCATACTTATATGCATTATAGGTTATAAGTGCATACCTGGGAGAAAGACAAATTCGTGATTTAAGACATGAAGCAGTGAAGCAATGGTTGAAGTTGTCAGCACTAACAAGAATGTATTATCACCCAAAGGAACTGTTTTTAACAACCTTAGAATAATGACAGATTGGGGAAAAAACAAAAAGGTTCTAAAACTATGCCTTGCAGTGTGCATGACACTCCATGTTGCTAGTTCATAGTTCACCATGCTACTTTAAAAGGATTGCAATTTATGAACTGCAATTAACAAAAGGATCTCTGTGCCAAGGGCAGTAAGCTGCTTACCTATAGTCAAAAAATACACATCTGTAATCCCCATCTTACTCTATGTGCTTTGCAGCAGGAACGTTAACCTTTTATGCTACTGTATGAGTCAAAATTGTGATAAGACAAAACAAAAATCTTTCTAACAAGTGCATTAACCACCAGAGTTATCCGACCATTATTATCCCATGAACATTGATGGGCAGATGAACATCTCTGCATCAGGTACCTTAACCCTGTAAGACTTTCTATAATGCGGTCTCTTTGTGACCAATTAAGTAATCCAGAATAAATTTACTGTCATGTTTGTCCTTGTTTGTCATTGACACCAATTTGTTTACGGCAACGTTTACAAAAAAAAATAATGTATATGTTGACTGTCAGACTCTGTTTTTCATGACTCCACCCCTCTCTCCACTGCCATAAATTGACCCCAATGTATGGGTTCCCGGAGTATTTGTTTCCAAATGCAACACTAGCTAAAATATTCTTCCCAAGCCTCTCGTTCAGTAAAGAGCCTAACTGCTGTCCAGTGGGAGCACAACTGTTAGTGGAGTTTATGCATATTGAAACTATGACAAGCAAGAACAGATCCTACAGAGAAAGAAGGAATTGCCTCACCCCCAGCCTCCTGTCCCCCATCAAGTGCTCACTGCTGCTAGGTGGAGGCCAATTACCAGCCCCTCCTTCAGCAAGACAGGTACCTCGCCTTAGCCCGGTGCAGAACAAGTGCCTCGGCCTGAAGACCACAGTCCCATGAGCTGGATTTATTTGTGCTACTGAATGCCAAGGGCAGCATTTATGGCAAGCTGAGCAGCACACATTTTCAGTGGGAACAGCTGGGTGCAAAGGGCTCCTGAGCTCATTATTTAGTGCCTTGCACACACTGATTTTAAGACCTGTGAACGCTATACTGTGAAGGAGACGCACTTGGTACATAGCGATCTGACTGGAAAACTTGCAAAAAACCCAGAATGTGGCATGCCCAGGCCTTGCCTGCAGCTTCACTGGGATTCCAGACATGCTCTGTTCTGCCCACAAGGGGCAAGGGTGCTCCCCTCCTGCTTGTGTACAGTTGTGCACAGGGATCAAGGGAAGAGCCCCGCTAGCTCTGCCCAACATTTCAGTAAGGCGTGGAAGAGAAGTACAGGCTTCTATAGTCATGGCACCTTGATATGCCTCCGTAAAAAGAAAATGTGTCCAGAAATTTTCATTTTTGATTTGTTCTTTTGTATCATTAGAGAAGTAATTTAGCTTGGGTAGACGTTGCTAATCTGGGCCGATTTTTTCTGGGCGACATTTTTTTAAATGGCGGATGTGTTGCAATGATGATGTAATATTTCAGTAACCATGAGACATATATACTTCATTTTGGTGTCAAAACATAGGTTTTGGGGTTAAGTAGTCTTAAAGAGACAGAAAATCATTCCTCAGACCAAGCCTTCTGCCATTTTCCAAAATGGCGGCTCTATAATGACATGTTTTAACCATCATATTGATAATTTATTATAATATTGTTTTTCTTACAAGTTTTATGTTGATTCAAATTTTTAAACATGAGCAAAGCAGGTGGTAGCGCAGCATCTTTACCTCCTGACAGTGTTGATAACTGCAAAATCGGAGGACTCCTTCAACAAAGAAAAATGTGTCATGTGCCAAACTAATCAGAAAGAAAAGCTAACATCAACGGGAGCTGGACAGGAGAGTTTGAGATGCTGCGGAAATACGGCCGGACGAAGTTCACAAAAGATTGAAACTGATGGGTGAAGAGGATCAAATATTTTATCATTGTAACAAGTGCTACAAGTCTATACAATTGAAAAAGCATGGAAAAAAATATCAAAAAATAGCAGAAACCAGTGAATCACAACAAGAATCTGAGACTTCTCAGAAAGCGACAACAACCAAACCCAATGCATGTCCACTTAGAAGATTGATGGCTAACCCTCGTCCACCTCCAACAACTGATCAGAAAGCAGCGGATCTTCAATGTGTTATCTGTGGTTTATCCAGAACATGGGCCAAAGGGATTGATGAAAGAACAAAGTACAGAGTATGTGAGTCTCAGAGGGCAAACATGTTTTTGTCTGCAGCTAGTTTCTTCCAAGATGTAGTTTTCAGCCGAGTGGCTTTATGTAAACAGCGAGCTAAATTTATTTGCAGCTGATTTGTATGCCCACCCGAACTGCATGCATGTATTCATTCGAAAATATGAATGTACAATGAGCTCCCAACTGCAATGTAATCAGTTTAGTTTGCACTCTTTGAAAAAGTGAATAAAGTTTTAAAGCCACTCGAGTGCTGGCTATGGGTTCATACTCAGTGAGATCAGAAAAAATAAAGATCAACATTGATGAAACTGTATAGATCCATAATAATGAAATTAAGATTTTTCTGGTGAGAATGTACAATGATAGAATTTGTTTTTGTCAATCTAACAAAAAGAATGAGTCACTTATGGTGTTCTCAGCTGATTTAACTCTTGAAGTTCTTGCTGCCAAAAAAAGATCACAGGATACAGTAAAATCAGCAGGAGCTATTTTAAGAAACGTCCTGAAAGATTAAGATTTTGGACTTAATGACAAATTTTGTGCTGTCCATGAGCTGCGCAAATCATGGGAGTCAACAAGAATGACTGAAGTTGTCTTAGCATTTTTTATATCATTGTTTAATATCAGCAAAGCAAAACTGTTACAAACTAAAGTTCTTGAGTTTGGAACAGAAGCCAACAACATTGATGGTGGCTTTGAAGATATAAGAGAAGTGGAAGACAATTCCATCAACCGACAGGTTTATGCTGTGCAAATGTACTGTCTTTTCCAAATCATGTTTTATGAATTACATCACTGCAAAACGAAAACTCCACTACACACGATGATTGCCCACACAATCTATGACAAATGCAAAAGTAGAGAGTTAATCACTCCAATGAATAGGATTGGTGTATCAACAAGTTATAATGACATAGTATGGAGCAGGAACTTGTTAGCAGCTCAAGCTGTAAAATCTTATGAATTCAACAGCACACCACTTCCAAGTCACTTTAAGGGGAAAGGATTTTCAATTGCTGCTCTTGATAATTTTGATTTTCAAAACTGCTTTTCTTTGTCTGGAACATCCAACACACATGATACTGCCATAGTGCTATTTCAAAACGGTACCAATGAAGTAGCTGTCGGAAAACAAGCTGTGTCAGCTGTAGGCACAAACAAACACAGCTGCAAACTTATAACCTAACTGCCTTGCCATGTGCAAAATCACTACAAGCCGTCAATGCATCCAAGTCTACCAGAAGGTTTCCAAGTGGCTGAGTACACAGATCTTCTTCTACTTGATGCTACGGTCCGCAAGGCTGACTTAACTGAATTTATCAAATCGCTTATTCGGTGCAGACTGAAGGATGAAGAATGCCAGTTCCTCTGTGGGCTGTAATTCATGATCTGATCTCCCAGAATACCGTCCCACTGAAGAAGGTTGAGTTTTACCAGTAATACCATCTCCAGTCGCAAACTACGCAACAGGATATACAGCTCTAAAACATTTCTAAAATGAGCATGCTCAGCTTAAAGACCAGCTTACTCTGACAATTTTCTGCAATGAAGGTATTTTCCGTATTGTAGCTGACAGTTTTATGAGCAATCCAGTAGAATTTGATGATCTTTATCCGATGATGGGCATTTACCACATGATAAAAGTTGTGTTGTGATGTGCAGGTAGTCATCTAAGTGGAAGAGGCATAGACAATACACTTATTGAGACTGAAATCTTTAGAAGCAAAATTGTCCAGTCAGTATTGAGTGGAACTCATCATGTTACAATGTATGCTCATCATATCTGAGGCTAAAAAAACATTGCGTTGGAAAGCTTTCTGGAACAAGAATGACAAATTAGGTTTTGCATATCTTATCTCAGAAGTGAACAAGGCATACAGTGCACTTCATCCAAAAGACATAATGCAAAGCCAGGCAATGTTCAATACACTCAGTTCAAAATCGGAAAACCTGAAAACCAAGTTCATATAGTTTGTCAAAGAATGTGAAGAAAAATCTGAACTTTGCAAGGACTGGGGAAATGTTTTACAGATGATAGCTCTAGTGAAAAACTTGGTACGTGGAAGGTGATTGGGAGCTGCATGTGAAGACTGTGGAATCACTGATTACAGTGTTTCGTGAATTCGGCATAAAATACCTGAGATATAGGTGCTTGCATTTGGAAAGAGTGAAGAAGCTAGAGGTGGAAAAACCATACCTCTACAGAAAATGCATCCAAAGACATTTTGTGACGAAAACCAGAAATCACAGAGAACCTCCAAGGGAATTGTTGGTCATACACGTAAAAGTGAATATGTTGCTTAATGGCAGCTAGTTTTTCATGAAGCTCTTTCCATTTGCAATGTTTTCAGAGAGATGACAAATTTTAAATTAATGGACCACTGGGAAACTGGTCCTCACCACAAACTTGTGGGAAAGAAAGGGGAATGGTTTAATAAACATGTTGACAGCCTGCTTCATTTCATGCAGCAGCAGGGAAACCTCTTCGAAATTACTGAGCCTGTGTGACTACACAACTTTGTGACCAAAAAATATGTGGATAGTGATATAAAGACATATCTACTAGATGTCCTTGAACATGGATCGAAACTATACGCAGAAATGAAGCAGGAGAGATTTGTATTGAAAAAGAAAAAGGTGTTTGACATAATCACTAAAACTAAACTTCCACAGCCACAGTAAGAATTTTGTCCAACCAGCCACTACAAAACAGGTTACAAAAAACAACTTTCTTAATCACATAGAGAGATGGATGTAGCAAAAGAAAAGGGTGAATTTATCAACAACATTCTGTCGCAACAAAAGCACTATTTGATGGAGATGTTGCAACCAAACCAGTGAAGCATAAGCTCGTACATGAGCTCGAAAAAAAAACTTTCACCTGAAGAATTTCAATTCGAAAAGGTGTTGTCATTGAAAACCGCTGTTGCTGTGGACTATATGTCACTATTGCCAATGGTCAAGATTTCATCCATGTAAAATTTCGGCGAGGTCATTCAGACTGATCTTCAGATATCAAAGTCAGTGTGCAGCTTGGAAGAACTGCACATTGCCTTTGACAGTTATATTGAACTATCTGTCAAAGAATGTGAGAGAAGCAGACAAATGTCCACAAGTGGAACAATTGGCCTTGCCTGCATCAAAACGTCAACACCTATACCTGTACCACTTGATAAATTCTGGTCATCAACATCGAACACAATGAACTTGGAGATTTTAACTCACCAAAACATTGCTGATTCTTCAATAAACACTGAATTGCCAATTATTACAAGTGGAATGATTGTCAATAAGGAATTGGTGCCTTCAGAGATATATTCAAAAGGTACAGGCCATATTGTTCGAGAACCTAACAGCGAATTGTAGGAAGCTTACCTTCGTGTTTTGCCACATGTTGAGTGGGCTGTTCGAAATGGTTCCAATCGAGTCATTGCCACGTGGGTCCCTTGCTTGCTGTGCCACTGGATTCAAGCTAGTCCGGCTGATGAAGGGTGATACCCTGAAACCGGTCCCAGGATGCTTGAATCCTGTCCAGGGAGGATCTGGCTTGGCAGTTCGGGCTGGACAGCTCACATAGGAAGCAGGGTCAAGACTGATTTGCATATAGCTTGGTCTGAACTGGTGTGACGTGGCAAGCAAAATAACGATGGATTAAACCCAGATTTCAACACTCCGTCCATCATTTTATTTTGTGATATTGCAGGTGAGTGTCTCCATTTATGCTGTTTGTTTCCGCCACCTGCTATGTGGTGGGTGGACCGCTGCGGTCACATTGGCATTGTGCAACCTCTTCATAGGTCTGGCGGAAACATGGTCTCTCCTGGCTTGTTTGTGGCTCAGACAGACCGCAGCACTCTGTGCTGCGTGGTGATGGTGGCGGACCAATGGTGGTCTTCTTTTGCCTCCACCACTAAACTCATAATATGGCGGTCCGCTCCGACAGCCTGTTGTCAGTCAGACTGCCAACATGGCGATCCTCAGACTGCCAAACTCTTAATCAGCCCCTTAAACCTGCTTCATATTCTGTACAAGAAACTTGACCCAGAGATGCCTAGTGTTCTTATCAAGGCACATATTCGTACGGGTGATGACAGTATGAGCAAAATTGAAACAAAGCTTGGAGCTTTAACTGTTGGACCTGTGAAGTTTCTAAAACAATTTGTTGAGACAGAAGAAGAATGTGACTTTAAAGACATAGAAAAATACCTTGTGCGTGTGTGGAAAATGAGTTCTGACTGTCACACATTTGACAATCTTCGGTACAGTGAGTTCAAGAGATCAGTCCCGCTAAGTGACCTACCACCAACTTCATATTCTCTGCATGGACACATTAACCCCTTCGCTGCCAGGCCTTTTCCCTCTCAGGTGCCAGGCCTTTTTTGGGCTATTTGGGGCAGTTCGCACTCAGGCCCTCATAACCTTTGGTCTACATAAGCTACCCTCCCCAAATTTGCATCCTTTTCTCCCAACATCCTAGGGATTCTAGAGGTACCCAGAGTTTTTGGGTTTCTCTGAAGGAGACCAAGAAATTAGCCAAAATGGAGCAAACATTTCGATTTTTTAAAAGAATTGGAAAAAGGGCTGCAGAAGAAGGCTTGTGTTTTTTCCCCTAAAAATGGCATTAACAAAGGGTTTGCGGTGCTAAAATCACCATCTTCCCAGCTTTCAGGAACAGGCGGACTTGAATAAGAAAACCACATTTTTCAACACACTTTTGCCATTTTACTGGGACGTATCCCTTTTTCTCTATTATTTGTGCTTTTAGCCTCCTTCCAGATAGTGACAGAAATAGGTGTGAAACCAATGATAGATCCTAGAAACTAAACATTTCTAAAAAGTAGACAAAATTCTGAATTCACCAAGGGGTCATTTGTGTAGATCCTACAAGGGTTTCCACAGAGAAAAACAGCTAAAATAAAAAAATATTGAAATTGAGGTGAAAAAAACAGCCATTTTCTCCACGTTTTACTCTGTAACTTTTTCCTGTGAGGTCAGATTTTTGAAAGCAATATACTGTTACGTCTGCTGGACTCTTCTGGTTGCGGGAATATATAGGGCTTGTAGGTTCATCAAGAATCCTAGGTACCCAGAGCCAGTAAATGAGCTGCACCTGTCAATGGGTTTTCATTGTGTACCGGGTATACAGCAATTCATTTGGTGAAATATAAAGACTGAAAAATAGATATCAAGGAAACCTTTGTATTTCCAAAATGGGCACAAGATAAGGTGTTGAGAAGCAGTGCTTATTTGCACATCTCTGAATTCTGGGGTCCCCATACTAGCATGTGAATTACAGGTCATTTCTCAAATAGACGTCTTTTTTACATACCATCTTACATGTGGAAGGAAAAAATGCAGAAAAAGACAAAGGCCAATAACACTTTTTTTCCTATTCTGTGTTCCTCCAAGTCTCCAGATAAAAATGGTACCCCACTTGCATGGTTAGGCCTAATGCCTACGACAGGAAACGCAACATGGACACATCACATTTTTACATTGAAAACTGACGTGTTTTTTGGAACGTGCCTAGCTGTGGATTTTGATCTCTAGCTCAGCCGACACCTAGGAAAACCTACCAAACCTGTCCATTTTTTAAAACTAGACACCTAGGGTAATGCCAGATGGGGTGACTTGTGGGGCTCTCACCAGGTTCTGTTACCCAGAATTCTGTACAAACCTCACAATTTGGCAAAAAAAAACTTTTTCCACACATTTCGGTGACAGAAAGTTCTGAAATCTGAGTGGAGCCACATATTTCCTTCCTCCCAGTGTTCCCCCAAGTCTTCAGATAAAAATGGTACCTCACTTGTGTGGGTAGGCCTAGTGCCCGCGACAGGAAATGCCCTAAAACACAATGTGGACGCATCACATTTTCCCAGAGAAAACAGAGCTGTTTTTCGCAAAGTGCCTAGCTGTGGATTTTGGTCTCTAGCTCAGCCGATACCTAGGTAAACCTACCAAACCTGTGCATTTTTGAAAAATAGACACCTAGAGGAATCCAAGATGGGGTGACTTGTGGGTCTCTAACCAGGTTCTGTTACCCAAAATCCTTTGCAAACCTCAATATTTGGCTAATAAAACACTTTTTCCTCACATTTTGGTGACAGAAAGTTCTAGAATCTGAGAGGAGCCTCAAAGTTCCTTCCACCCAGCGTTCCGCCAAGTCTTCCGATAAAAATGGTGCCTCACTTGTGTGGGTAGGCCCAGTGCTCGCAACAGGAAATGCCCCAAAGACAACGTGTACACATCACATTTTCCCAAAGAAAACAGAGCAAAGTGCCAAATGTGGATTTTTTGTCCTCTAGCTCAGCCGGCATCTAGGGAAACCTACCAAACCTGTGTATTTTTAAAACTAGACACCTAGGGGAATGCAAGATGGGGTGACTTGTGGGGCTCTCACCAGGTGCCGTTACCCAGACTCCTTGGCAAACCTCAACATTTGGCTAAAAAAACACTTTTTCCTCACATTTTGGTGACAGAAAGTTCTGAAATCTGAGAGGAGCCACAAATTTCCTTCCACCCAGCGTTCCCCCAAGTCTCCTGATACAAATGGTACCTCCCTTGTGTGGGTAGGCCTAGTGCCTGAGAAAGGAAATGCCCCAAAACACTATGTGGACACATCAAAATTATCAAATACAAAACTACCTGTTTTTGCAGGGGGCACCTGCATTTTTGGTCCTAGGCTCAACAACCATATAGGGAAACCTATCAAACCCAAACATTTCTGAAAACTAGACACCTGAGGGAGTCCAGGGAGGTGTGACTTGCGTGGATCCCCCAGTGCTTTCTTACCCAGAATCCTCAGCAAACCTCAAAATTTGGCCAAAAAAACTGTTTTTTCTCACATTTCAGTGACAGAAAGTTCTGGAACCTGAGAGGAGCCACAAATGATTTCCTTCCACCCAGCATTCCCTAAAGTCTCCCGATAAAAATGATACCTCACTTGTGTGGGTGGCCCAGGTGCCTACACCAGAAAAATGCCAAAAATATGTAAAGATTGAGGGGATAGCACAGCGGAATATGACACTAAACCACTACTACCTAAACAACGACTACCTAAACAACGACTGCCCAACACCGAAAAAACCTACAATTTTTGTTTTTTTACAACGAAGTCTAAACAACGAAAAATAAGCATAAACTAAATTATTCTTAAACAACGACCACCTATTTAACGACTACGGGAACCACTAAAGCACGAATATTCCACTGAACCACTACTGACTAAACAACGACTAACTAAACAACGACTCCTCAAATAACTACTACCCAAACAACTACTATCCAAATAACGACTACCTAAATAACGACTCCCCAAACAACTACTACCCAAACAAACTACTACCCAAACAACGAATACCTAAACAACGACTCCTCAAATAACTACTAACCAAACAAACGAGTACCCAAACAACGAATACCCAAACAAATACTACCCAACACCGAAAACGCCTAAACAACTAATCTTTTTACAACGAACTCTAAACAACGAAAAATACGATTAATGTGCATCACACCTAAACAACAACGACTAATATACAAAATATTGGAACCACTACAGTACTACGTGAAAAAACCAGCGAAATCGAAAACAACAATATTTTTCCTAGATAAAACAAAGAAAACATCAGCAAAAAATCAAAAACATATAAACACTGTTTTAATTTAAAATAAATCATTTTAAAATAAATATAAAAAGGACACAACACAAAAAAAAAACCTATATAAAACGATAGTCCTACAACAGTTTCTACATCACCCAGGAAGTACTTCCTCTACTAAACAAACGATAACTAACATAGAAAAAAAATACAAACTACAAGATAAATATACTTCAAAATTATATATCCAACATCACAAACGAATTCAAATTAAAAAAACACGTCCAAAACAGATTCCATTTACAATTATAACAATACTTATAAAAACACATATAAATACCAATGACCTCCATCTTGTACTCATTACTACACCGAACAGCTTACAGAGAAGACGTGCATATCACTACGGAAAGAAATTAATCTATATTTATCCAACACCGCCATCTACTGAGATCACAAGGTAAAATATCCTTAAAATAAATATTAAGAAATATAGGAACCTATAACACAGCAAAAAAAATAAAAAATTAATCTTGCTTTTCGCTGTTCTATTACAGGCATAAATTTCAAGAAAGTGACCAAAAAATAAACACAACACCTTCACCATCAAAGGTAAACCATTATCATATTTCAAAAACCATTTCACTAAACCATTACCAATTAAATTCAAAAACTGTTAAATAATGAATATCATAATACTACTAAAATTAATTATAATATAAATAAAATATATATATAAAATATTCCAACTACAAATTAATAAAACAAAATGAATTCAGCTAGTAAATTTAAACAAAATCCAAAAATTACTAAACTCAAATTTCAAGGCTACTAAAAAAATTATTGCTAAATTAAGTAAAGTAAATCATTAATAAAACAAAATAATAAACTAAATAATACACTCTTTATTATTTTTTTCAGACTCCAAGGAACCAAAAAAACACCAGGAGACGTAATTTTTTTAAAATAAATCAATTTAAAAAAAAATAAGCTCAGAAAAAAAAAAAACTCAAAGTAAGTATAACATTTTTATTATAACATACAAGCAATTTTTCTAATTAAATAAAACTAAACAAACATTCATGATCAAATACCCCTTAGCCTCACACCAAACATACATAAAGTCAGTAAAATAAAAACACTTAAAAAACACAGTACATATACTGACAATATGCCCAAAACTTTTAAATAAACTTATCTTTACCACTAATTCTTCCAACACTAGCTCACATATACCATGCTTACTGACCACTATTCAACAAAGTACTAAAAAACTTGCTTTATTTCTCCTTAAATAACACAAACTACATATATACTCTACATAAAACCTAAAATATACTATTAAACCTCTACCCAAAAACTCACCTTAAAACAGAAACTGCACAAAACATACACTCAAAATTAATAATACAACTACTATAGATGCTTATATAATAAAATTACTATTACAAGTACACCAACTACTTACCTCAGACCAAATAGAAATATTAATTCAGCACATTGCAAATTAACCATTGCAAATACCCCACATCATCACATGATAGTATGTGCAGGATAATTACTGTAAGAAAATGTACTATTACTACTCCACCAAATACTAAACTCAAAGCAGGTGCTGGACACTATATAGAACTAAAATTATTATTCCAGCTCCACAAACTACTTACCTCAAAAGAGATTACACACATTAACTACACTACAAATTAATCATTGCAAATTCCCCACATACTTACATTACAGTATGTGCTGGACAGTGACTACAAAAGAAATTTACTATTACAACTTCACCAAATACTTACCTCACAGCAGGTGCTGCACGGTAAATAGCACTAAAATTACTATTCCAACTCCACCAATTACTTACCTCAGAGCACATTACAAATACTCAGGACATTCCAAAATAACCATACCAACTTAACTACATATTTACATGAACATAGGTGCTGGACAGTGACTATCAAATAATATACTATTACAACTCCACTAAGTACTTACCTCAGAACAAACACTAGTCACACAATAGACCCACGTTTACAAATCTAAAAGCAAAAATGACTTACCTCAACAGATAACACACAATCACCAAATGTAAAACTTAACAAGCCACCTACACCAAATACTTACAAAGAGCACACAGTATACATTAACTAACTTACTATTTTGTAAAGTAAATCCACCACGGATTTAAAAATAAAAACTGAAAGCTTCTTATAACCTATTTTTTTAATATTATTTACAGATATTTCACAAATGGCATCGCAAGGAGAAGCAAGTTACGTAACCTCAAGAACCGGACACCAGCTACTAAAGTATGAAGATTATCTTTATTGCAGAGACAAGGTTGTGAACCTCAGGAGTCATTGGAGATGTGTACAATTCTACTCTTCACATTGCAGAGGCAGAGCTGTTACTCTAGAAGACACCGTTGTTAAGATAACAGATCACAACCACTCTGCCTCTGCAATGGAAATTGAGATTAGAGAAAACATACAAAAAAATCAAAAATATTGCACACTCCTCCAATGACTCCTGCAGACAGGCTATAAGGGAGGTAGTACAAAATATTCCGGTACAGATTGCAGGTAGCATGCCTTCTATACCAAACCTTAGGCGAATATTTCAACGAGAAAAACTGGCAAGTAATCCCCAAGATATAACACCACAATCCTATGAAGATATTAACATCCCCCCAGAACTAACAATTACCTTCTCCAAAGAAACTTTCCTCATTCACGACAACGAAAACCCTCAAAACAGAATTTTAATATTTAGCACAACACACGACTTACTAATCCTACAAAATAGTGAAATTTGGATGAGAGATGGAACATTTAAATCTACACCCCATCCATTCACTCAAATTTACACTATACATGCCACAAAAAATAACACTACAGTCCCCCTAGTGTATGCATTATTGCCTGATAAACATTCCTCTACTTACACTAAATTTTCATCAACAGTCAAAAACAAAACATTAAATAAAACACCTAGAAAAGTAATACTAGATTTCAAATTATCAATGATAAACACAATACTGAAAATATATCCACAAACCCAAATTCAAGGATGCTTTTTCCACTTTTCACAAGCATATTGGCGTAGAATACAAAAATCATCCCTAACTAGAGAATATTTCTCAGACTGCATACTACAATTTGAATTTAAAAAATCTCACAGCATTATGCTTTGTACCACCTACAAAAGTAGATGAGTATTACACCACAATAACAGACTCTAACTATTATACAGTAAATGAAGACAAATTAGCACCCTTACTAAATTACTTTGAAGAAACCTGGATTGGACACCTAAACAGATCTGGTCGCAGACGAAAGCCAAGATTTCCAATAGAATGGTGGAACTGCTACCAAAACTGCTTAGAAGGTGGTGCAAAAACTAATAATGCCATAGAGGGATGGCACAACTCTTTCAATAAAGCAATAGGTAATCCCCACCCAAACCTGTATCATTTCATGGAAATTTTGAAAAAAGAGCAAAGTTTCCAAGAAATTAGACTTGCTCAATCACTCTCAGGTAGCCTGAACCCACGCACAAGTAAAAAAAGCAAAGAAATGAAAAAATACAACAATTTGATACAATAACTGCATCAGACTACCTCGACAGTCTAGCATATATTCTACATTATTAACAACCACTAACCTGCTAAAAAATTACTTGCCAGTTTAAAAAACACATAGACCACCAATTAAATTGGCATTTTTTAAATTATTTCACACTAAATTTATACAACCAAAATTGTTCCTACCTTTGAAGTTTTCATGTCTTTATCCAAACACATGTTGCTGAAGAAATCTTCTTCATTAATATAGAAGAAGCATCTCATACTTCAAAAAAGAAATAAATAAATATTAATCATCCAAAAAAAGAAAAAGGTAATACTAAATGGATGATAAAAAAACCAACTCTATATACGATAAAAACTATTAAAAAAATAAAATATAAAACTTTACCAAACCAGAAATTCGAAAAAAAACAAATATTAAATACACCACATAAACATTATTTAACAAAAAAAAAAAAATTAATCAGATACTTACCAAAGCAACATCATTAATAAAAATATTAACAATCAACAAAAAGACATGAAAACGAAATAAAGGACACTACTAATACAAAAGAAAAAAATATTTACGTAGGCTGTTACAATGAACCAATTATTTTTTTCATAAACCGAACAATTGCCTTCCTTATAAATCCCTAAAACAAAATTATCACAAGGAAAAGACAATTGTTTGCAACTATTACAAAAGCAGTACAATCATTGTAAACATAAAACCCCGCTAAACAAATTTGTTTCTTTTACGATACCACTATCGTAAACAAAACTGTACGAGAACAAAAAATTAAATATAAAAAACATTCCAAACATCGAAAATCTCCTACCTACCTTATAACTACCTCCGACAACTATTTCTGTAATAAAAATACCCTACAACATACTGTAAAAAAAAGTATAATCCCATTTACCTTAACGATGTCTCTGCTTCCGTCCTATCTTGACCGCGACGCTACTCCGACTGAAAACAGAAGACGTCAAACAATATAAACATGGAAGAGCACTAAAAATAGAAAACGGACTATTTCACTCATAGACTATAATAGGGAAAAGAATAAAATACCAGAAAAAATAGATAATTAAATGTAAAAAAAAAATTACAAAAATTCTACAAATCTGTAAATATTAAATAATAAATAAAAAAAATGTTTTTCATTTTTTAAACTTTATTATGTTGAAAATAAAAATTATTTAAAAAAAATAAATGGTGTTTTTATTATTTAAAAATTAAATTTGCATGAAAAAATGTATTATTACAAATGAAAAAATTCTAACACCTAAAAAATCAAAATATAAAAATATCTATGTATTTTCTAAAAAATATTAATTAAATAATACATTTAATAAAATAATATTAATACAATTTAATATATATATAAAATTATACATCCAAAAAAAGTAGTTAAAAAAAATAATATTAATTTTATCACATCAGAAAAAAATATTCCAAATAAATTTAAAAATATTTTATCAAATTTTAAAAATGACAAAAACAAATTACAATCAATCAAAAGAATATATATTTTAAGAAATAAACTTTAACATTATTACAATCCAAATTCTACTCTACCAAATACTATTATATTAAACATTCAAAAAGAAACTTTTTAAACATAACTATTTTAAAACAAAAAAATATATACACCTTTAACCAAAAAAATTAAAAAAACAATACAAAACCTAAAAAAAAATTTTTTTTTTTAAAATCACCTGTAATAAAAAATTATAAAATATCAATAAATTCCCAAATCATTATCCAGCAATAAACAAAATTCCAACCCTAAAAAAAAAATTAACACCAATATAAAAAATACCCAAAGGTATAAAAAAATACCTCATTATAAAAACACTTCCCCACCCATAAACCCTACATCCCCTATATCCCACCCCTAATTATGCTCATACTTTTAATAAAAAAAATTAAAAATTTACCCAAATACAATAAATAATACCTGAGTAGAAATATACTTCCCACCCATAACCCCTAGATCCCACATATCCCATCCATTACACCACAACACTTTTTTTTAATTACAAATTAATACCCAAAAACTAAAAAACTTCACCACCCATTACCCCTCCATTCAATATATCCCATGCCTTATACCACAAATGTTTTATTTTTTATTTTTTTTAAATTACCCAAATGTATAAAAAATACCCAAGTATTAATATACTTACCACCCATAACACCTACATCCCATATATCCCATCTATTATTCCACAACTTATTTTTGAAAACATAAATAAAAAAAGCAACTATACCAAATAATACCCAAATTACTAATACACTTCTCCACCCATAAAAACTACATCCCATATATCCCACCCATAATCCTGCAGCATATAATAAAAAATATATAAAAAATTACTCATCTATATCAATTAATACTTCAGTATTAATACACTTAACCACCCATAACCCCTGTATCCCATATATCCCACACCTAAATCCACAGCAAGTTTTCCACCAAAGAAATCCCAATACTACAAATGTATAACTCAGTATTACTAAACCTTCCAAGCCAGAACCCTTAAAACCAATTTATTCCATACCATACCTTACCCCATACAATATTTTTAAATATTTAATAAAAATCTACCAAATTATTTAAAATAATACCTAACTATTGATAAACGAGCCCACCCATAACCCCCCCATTTCATCTATCCCAATCCTAATCCCACAATCTCTTTTCCAAATAACAAACTAAAAATTAACCAACAGCATAAATTAATACCTAAATACTAATACAATTCACCACCCATAAAAAAGTACATACCATATATCCCACCCCTTACCAACATAAACTATAAAAATTTGAAAGAAAAAATTATCCCACATTATAAATTAATACCTGGGTATTAATACACTCCCCACCCATAACCCCTAAATACCAAATATCCAACCCCTAAATCCACAACATAAATTCCAAAATTTTCAAAAAACAACTGCAGAAATCAATACCTAAGTATTAACACACTTCCCCACCCATAACAAACACAAACCATACATTCCATACCTTAATCCACAACATATCCTTAAAAAAATACATAAAAATATACTCAAAGTCCTAACAAATTACCCAAGTATTAATACACAGTCCCACCCAGATCTCACCAAAAAAAATACCCAAGAATAAAAATTAATACCAAATTACTAATACACTTCCCCAACCATAACCCCTATATCCCACCCCTAAACCCACAACACAAATTACAACATTTTAAAAAATACAAGTACTTAAATTAATACCTGAGTATTAATATACTTCCCCACCCATAACACCCACAACCCATACATTCATTACTTAATCCACAGCATATCCTTAAAAAAAATTACAAAAATATACTCAAACTCCTAATAAAACACCCAAGTATTAATACACTGCCCAACTCAGATTTCAAAAAAGAAATTACCCAAGTATATAAATTAATACCCAATTACTAATACACTTCCCCACCCATAACCCCTACATCCCGTATATACCACCCCTAAACCCACAACATAAATTACAACATTTAAAAAAATATAAGTACTTAAATTAACACCTGAGTATTAATACACTTCCCCACCCATAACACCCACAACCCATACATTCCATTACTTAATCCACAGCATATCCTTAAAAAAATATAAAAAAATATACTCAAAGTCCTAATAAAATACCCAACTATTAATAAACTGCCCCACCCAGATTTCACATAATAAATAAAAAAAACATATATATAAACTAAAACCCAAATACTAATACACTTCCCCACCCATAACCCCTACATCCCATATATCCCGCCCCTAAACCCACAACACAAATTACAAAATTTTAAAAAATCCAAGTACTTAAATTAATACCTGAGTATTAATACACTTCCCCACCCATAACACCCGCAACCCATACATTCCATCCCTTAATCCACATCATAACATTAAAAACATACAAGAAAATATACTCAAAGTCCTAACAAAATACCCAAGTATTAATAAACTGCCCCACCCAAACTTCACACAAAAAAAATACCCAAATATATAAATAATACCCAATTACTAATACACTTCCCCACCCATAATCCCTACATCCCACATATCCCGTCCCTTAACCCACAGCATGCCACACCATAACAAAAATACTCAAATACAAATTGTAATACCTTAGTAATAATACCCAACCCTACTCATAACCCCTCCATCCCACATATATCACCCCTAAATCCACATAATAATTTAAATACATTTTAAAAAATGCACATATACAAATTAATATATACAAACACAAACAATAATACAAATAAGAAATATACATATATATAAAATTAAACATATAATAATTAAACCCTAAACAAATAAATAACAAAACACAAAACTTACCTTAAAATTTGTTTAAAAAAAATTCACTTACCTTAAAATTTGTTGTTCTGGCATTAGTTGTTAATGCAAAATCGTTGTTAAGGCAGTAGTTGTTCAAAACTTCGTTGTTAAGACATAGTAGTTCTTCAGGATTCGTTGTTAAGGCAAGTAGTAGTTCCAACGTAGTTGTTCAGGTTGTTTCCCAGCACAGCGAGTTGATAAGCACATATTTTTCTTATATACATTTTTAGGCTGACTCTGCTTTGGGGACCCACACAAGTAGGGTATCATTTTACTTGAGAGACTGAGGGGAATGCTGGGTGGTAGGAAATTTGAGCCGGAGCGGTGATCCTACAAAGAAAAGTGAGAAAAATATGTTTTTTTTTAGGTTTGCAGAGGAGTCTAGGTAATAAAATGTTGGGGGATCAACGCAAGCCACACCTCTCTGGACTCCATGAGGTGTCTAGTTTTAAAACATTTCTGGGTTTGGTAGGTTCCCCTAGATGAAGGCCGCACCCGGGACCAAAAACATAGGTGCCCCCCCAAAACACAGGTAGTTTTGTAATAGATCATTTTGATCTGTCCACGTACTTCTGTGATGTACCAAACACTAAAATTGTGATAAGAAACTCACTTAGGTTATGTTAAAAAGACCGCTCACCCACCAACCAATTTGGTGGCATGCTTCATTATCAGGGTCCCATCCGAGACACCTAGCGTGTCACAGGTGTGCTGCGACGCCTGATTACAGTGGAGCAGGTTTTGTCATTTGTACTGTTGGATTGGCACGAGGGTGAACGATGGTTCTGTAGATCGAATTTTATTAACAAGAGATTTCACAAAAATGAAATGCACTGTTAATAACTGAAAGGCAAAAAAACGGAACCAATGACTCACAACTCATGAGCTGTAAAGCCACGGCAAGGCACCAACCGCTTTACAGTCTATTCACACCTTTCATATATGACCTGCACAAGACCATTCATGCCGCCGGCCACGGGCCCAGCACATTACAACACTTGCATCGACAGACAGCAACACTCAAGAGCCCATCACTTACATACGCCCACATGCCTGATACAGCAATCACACCAGCTGATGGGAGTGTGTGGACTGACGTTTGGCTGGCACTGCCAACCAAGTGGCACTCCACGCACACCACCAGCCAAGCACCACCCCATGCACACCGCCAGCCAAGCACCACTCACTACACACTGCCAGCCAAGCACCACCCCACGCACACCGCCAGCCAAACACCACTCCATGCACACCGCCAGCCAAGCGCCACTCCACGCACACTGCCAGCCAAGCGCCACTCCAGGCACACCGTTAGCCAAGCGCCCCCCCATGCACACTGCCAGCCAAGTGACACCCCATGCACACTGCCAGCCAAGTGCCACCCCATGCACACTCCCAGCCAAGCGCCACTCCACACACACCTCCAGCCAAGCACCACTCCATGCACACCGCCATCACTTTTTTGTTGTTTTTAAACAACAAAGAAACTGCTAACTAATTATAAATAAGTACAAAACTACAAACACAAAAGCTGTAACTGAATACATGATAGAAATGCCAACCGTAAAACTGAACATATGAAAATATAAAACAGGCAGTTTACGCTCACAGTATTTCCCAGAAATTATTTTTGTTGTTGTAACTCCTGAAACAGCTGGCCACACACGGCAGTACATTCGGCTCTCCCTCCAGATACCTCTTCGGGCACAGACTCCACATTTCTTATTGGGCAAGTCTTTTTTGGGAGTGGGAGGAATGTGGTCAGGAAAGTGGCGATCTTTAAAAAAAAAATCATCCTTGACTCAGGGGAACAACCCTTGAATACAATTTAAGCATTAAAAGTTGCCAAATGAAATGAATGCATGGGCAACTTTTTATACCACATGTAAGACTTACGAAGAGTAAGCGATTCCCCTTCCATCCCTGACTGGGGGGAGTGGGAGGGAGGTCCACAGAGGGAGCTACCCCCCGTGGGCCCGGTGCAGGACGAGCTGGTCTCCTTCCCGGCACACAGGAACTGTGTAAGAGGACGAGACTGGCTCGCCCCAGGCTCTGTGGGGATTAAAAGACCGTTCTACTTGATCAGAAGATGTGTAAATGTTTTGGATCATGCATAAGTTGAGAAAGATCCGTGTGAATTTGTTTGGGACGATATTGATGGGGTGCTAAAACCTATGAAATTTCTTCAGCCTCTACCCACAGAACTTACACGTACATGTACTCGCAAAATCTGTGCTACAAAAAGATGTCCCTGTCAATATGCTCTTCTCAAATGTTCAACATTCTGCAAATATACCATGAGCGATTGCCAAAACAAATAAAGTGAACTATGAAATGAAAATTTGTCTAAATTTGTCTAAATAGGAGTGATAAACATTTCAGATCATAAACATTGTTTGGTGTATACATAAAAGGCTTAAAAAACATTATTATTTGTTTCATTTCTATATATGTCTCTTCTACCGCAGCTATTTTGGAAAATGGTGGAAGAGTTACGCTGAGGAGTTATTTTCTGTCTCTGTAGGACTACTTGACCCCCAAAACCTATGTTTTGATACCAAAATGAAGTATACAGTTCTCATGGTCCCTGAAATATTACATCATCACTGCAACACATCCGCCATTGCAGATCGGCAATGTCTACCCAAGCTCAATTACTTTTCTAATGATCCAAAAACACAAATCAAAAATGAAAATCTCTGGACAACAATTTGTTCATGGAGGTACTATGGCTGACTCCCAGGTCTTTCCTTGCGGTAACTGGGACACCGCTTTTCGCTATAGTGCTGTACTCCGGTTTGCCCAGCAAGGGCATGGCCCGCTGTTCCAGCTCTGTGCATGTCTGCACTGCAGATGACGATGGGGAGCAGGCGAGCTGACTGCCAAAAACCCATACGTTCAGGAATGACTGCCAGTCAGCCTGATACAATCCTATTAAAAGACTGCTGAACCTCATTATGGAAGGTTTTCCTTTTCGTGCCATAACGTCATTATGTTTAAACTGCCAGCCATATTTGGTGAAACACTTCAAAACCAAAAGGAGTGTGGTACAAGCACTCTTTTATGGAGGCGCTGAACTCTGCCCAATCAAATCCTGTACTCATGTCCATCAACATGTGGCAAGCCCAATTCCCTGTCTGTAGATCTTCTTAAAGCTCTTTATTGGTTGATCACATAAGGTCTAACAATAGCTGCGCTGCCAAGCTAGGCCTAAAAATGGTCTTGTTTCTGTGGGAAGAGTAGCGTCCATAGGCATACATGCCAACAGGCCCGATTCAGATAAGAGACTATTGATTTTTTAAGCCAACACATGGCTTTACTTAGCGGTCTCCCGTTTAAAATTGTCTCTGCTTTAATACATGCAAATAGAGAAAAGACATTCCCCAGAGTTTTTTCAAAATCTCCCACTTTCCAGTTCTAAAAGGATAGCATAGATGCAAATGGCACAATCTAACTACTAAAAAATCTTTACAATAGAGATCTACATCCCCCCATCCCTACAGGAATAGTTAAACCGGGGGCAACCAGTTGGAGTTTTCAGACGCAGTGTGCCTTTCACTGCCAAACGACAAGGACATTTTCAGACTTCCTTTTGCAAAATATGTTAATAATCCTGGAGCTAGTCACACACTGCCCTTGAGAGTGTATGGCTTGCTGCTAATGCAATTTGCGGGAACATTTATCTAATTGCATCAGTAGGAATAAGCTGCAGGCAAATGGCATGTTTGTGTTTTCCCTGAAGACTAAGACTGTATTAGGTTTTGACCAATTTTTCTGGCTTCATGCTTCTATAGAGGCACTATTAGACACTTTACAGAGGCAATCCCCGAGCGGGTTCCATTCCATTGCTAAATCTGAGCCAGTGGTTTCCAGTGCGAGACACCACCAGCACTTATTTTTGAGGGCCGGCACTTATTTTATTGCCTCAAGCATTTACTGTGAGCAAAAGACACATATGGGAAAGAAGTAGAAAGAGCAAAACCAGTGGCGGCCCGTAATTTAAGGAGGGAGGGGGGGCGGGCATGAAGCACACTTCACAAGACTCATCAACATTCAAACATACACGCACGCACCAAACATTCATTTAAAAAACACACACACAAACACTTACTGCAGCTCGGAGGTCCCAGGAGGGTTGGGACTGCTGCCTTCCCTCTCTGGCTGACCTTCGTCACAGAGTGGGATGGGGTCAGTGAGACTTCTGACCTTATCCCACTCTGTGACGAGGTGTCACTGATTGACACTCGCCCTGGGTGCTTCAGGGCTTAAACCTGAAGCGCCCAGGTCGAAGTCAATGGGTGACGCTTCCCCTTGTCACCGAGAGGGAGGACCTCGAGGCACCTTTGCTGAGCCGAGGAGGTCACGCCCATAGGAGCTGTGACCTCTTAAGCCCAGCAAAGTTCAGCTCAGGCAGCCAGGAGTCTGCGCAAATCACACACGTCTAGCTCCTGGCTACCTGAGCTGAACATGAAGAGACGGGCCGCGGCTGAGCAAAACAAAAAACGTCACAATGGGAGAAAGCAGAAAGCAGAAAGCTGCACGAGTGAGCTGAAGGGATCAGGTAATGGCTGTAAATGGATTAAAGAGGCCCGAGATGGTTTTAGGATTACGCTGCCTCAACGTTCAGTGCTCACACATTTAATTGCAGCAGCCTCATGTTTCAAAGGAGAGTTTTGGGCACTGGCACATTTTTTATTTACAAATTAAGCACTGCTCCACTCCTCTTTCAACCCAATTATTATAGTAATCCTTATTCCTACCTAGTGGCCAGATGTACTGAAAAATACACTAGAATTTTTTACATAGTTGCACTCCCTGCTTCAGTAGTGGCTCCCCTCATTCCTCCCCTCCCCCAATTGTGCATACCTGTTTCTTCACACAGGATGCTTTTTTCTCCTTTATACTATAATGATTTTCGTCTAGGTTCACAGCTTTCTCAGAGAAAAAAATCAACTATTTATATGTGTTTTGACGTTCTTGGAGGGCCAGAGGATTGTATTTTATTATTTTTTTGACGCCGCAGTTCTGCCTCTATTTCATTAATAAATCATTTAGGATTGGGGGCATGGCCAAGCGAGCCACCATGGCAGCCGCAACTTGGAAGGAGCTCCAGCTTCTCTATTTCGACAAGTTATTCTGCTTGACAGCAGACTGTACCCCGCCGCGCCAAACTGATGGGGATGGACCTGGAAGCAGGGGGAATCTGCATTGGCTCTGGGTGAGGTGTGGATCGCCCGCAGGGGAGCTGCGGGCAAGACGTGCACTGCTCTGGCCTGAGAGGGCCGCAGCCTGCCCAGACATCAGCGGCTGGGGTCCGGTGGGGAGCAGGCCTCTAGGGCAGATGTGCCTGCCATTGTTGTGGGGACAGCATCAGCGGTGGGGCCCGGCCTGAAGGTGGGATTGGCCCCTCGGTGTGGTGGAGAGGCCACAGCCGGACTGTGGAGTGCACTGTGTGGCCGCATGTGAACGAGGGCGCCCGCCGGGCTAGATCGGTAATTCGAGGCGGCTGGGGCCACGGCCTGCAACTGGGAGGCAAATTGGAGCCTGATGATCGTGGTGGGGTGAGGCCCCCAGCCCTGGACTGCAGGTTAGTGCTGGCCCTAGGGGAAGTGTGGAGAAGGAGGAGACAGGGTGTTGACACGCACCGGACGGTGGACAGCCTCGCACTCTGGGCCCCGGGGGACTCCCTTGGGCCTGGGAGTTCCATGGCTCCCTGATCCTCCCCGCCAAAGGTGACTGGAATATATGTGCTGCGATCGGTGGACCAGCGCTGGTGTATTGGGTGGGCTCCACACACTAGGGGCCACTTGCTTGGACTAAGGAGCCACTGCTATAGCCAGAGGGGCAACGGAAGGCGCCGAGCCAGCGGGCTCGCACCTGGATGGCTGGACTCCTGTCTTTTTGCCCTCACCAGTCTCTGTATTCATGCGGGCGGAGGACGGTGCATCCAGTAAGAGGCCATGAAGGAAGTGTGGTGGGCCTCCCTGCTCTGGAGGTTCGTGCTTCTGCTCTGGTGATTGGTAACCAGTGGACGAACAGTCGGTGGACCCGGGGTCGTCAAACCTTTAGAGGGCCTGCCTGAGTAGCTCTGACAGTGCAGTGGACTGGGATGCTCTCCCCCCGGGATACATCTGCCTGGCTGACATTCTCCGGGGACATGGGATGCAACAGGTCCCCTCATACTAAGATGGCGCAGATAAGAATGAACCAGTATACTGCGCCCAGGACGACGGGTGGAGGCACAGCGGGCAAACTGATGCAGGAAGCGACAGGGTCGTAACCCCCACCAGATATGGCAATGCTTCTTAAGGCAACCCAGGACTCAAGGGAGGTGGTGGAGTCCAAGGTCGACGGAGTCTGTATTAATCTTTCCCTGGTGCGTCAGGACCTTAGAGGAGTGGCTGAGAGAAAGACGGAGGTCGAGACTGGAATATCTACAACCAAAGATGAAGTGACCACCCTCCAGACACGAGTCTCCCAGCTTACCTCAAAGGTGCCCAGCCTGGAAGAAAGGGCCAAGGACGTCAAGAACCGTCCTTGCAGAAATAATGACTGTCTGGTGGGCTTGCTGGAAGCAATAGCAGGGGTTGGCATGGAGGAACTAATGGAGACCTGGGTCCACTCTTGGGTACCTGAAGACAGGTTGTCTTGTTGCTTCGTGGTGGAGCAGGCGCATCGAGTATTGGTGACAAGGCCACCGCCAGGGTCTCCCCGCAGCCTGTGGTGATCCTGCTCCTCACCTACAGAGACCGGAACACTATTCTACCTGAGGCCCGCTCCCAGGCAGAGGTATGGCACTCAAATGCAAAAATCCTGATCTTCCCAAACTATACTTGAGCTGTCCAACAATATTGTCACTCTTATGAAGAAGTTAAACAGAAGCTGCGTGCACTGAATGTACATTACATGCTCTTTTTCCCTGCCAAGCTAAAGATCATCCACTGTGCCTCCATGTTCTTTTTTGAAAGGCTGTAGCAGGCATGGGAGTGGGCGACAGAACAGCGGCAATTGTATCCTCGGAGTGGACTGGCAGTGGACCCCATGGACGGACCTGGGGCTCGGCTGCCATGGCCTTCCATAGAGCCCCGTGAGCGCCGCTGAGGTCCAGGGGAAGGGGCCCCTCGCATGTAAGTGGAGGGGGAGCCTCAGCGAGTGCAGCTCCAGGGGTTGAGCAGTCGAGTGTAGAGACCCAGGAATCCTCCTTATCTGATATACCGGCCATATTTCACTCCGATGGGGGTCCCCCCCTGATTGTGGCCCTGAATGATCTGGAAACAAGAAACTAGCTCTGCAACTGTAATATACACTGATATATGCCTAGCTTTGATTGTTTTTTGCCATGGGTCATTCCAATCCCGGGAGGATCTGGAGAGATGAAGTACTGGAACTCTGGGGTGGGATTGGAGGTACTGAGCAGTCACCCCCCCCCCCCATCTTTCTTCTTTTAAAATCAAATCCAGCTGTCAGGCGAAGCATCCGTGCATGGGTGGGAGTTATAATAACTATAAGGGCGACAGATGCTTCTGGGGAGGAAGTGTGGGGTGGGGGTTTGGGGAGTAGGGGTACTATTTTTTCAATTAAGGTTGTTTCTACAGATTGTTCTCTTCCAGTTCACATAATGAATACTTGTACCACTGATGCTCACTTCAAACATGTTCAGGTGCACCTAGGCATACACTGTGCTGTTCCAAAGGGCCCAGCCCTCATAGTCAAATGTCCCCAGAGGTTGACCTCTGTCCATTGGTAATCCCCACAGGCTGCACACACTAATCCCTGTACTTATAATGATTTACGTAATCTCGTGGAATGTTAACAGGCTGCTAGACTGCATTAAACGGAATGCAGTCCTCCAATACATAAAGAGGCACTCCATGGGGGTGGTCCTACTACAGGAGACACATCTAATGGGGACCCAATGCTCCTTGCTAGGGTGCTTTGGATATGACAGGGTTTATTATCCAGGCTTTGTGCGGGACTCCAGGGGAGTAGCCCTACTACTGCACAAATCGCTTCTGCTGACAGTAACAAAGGTTCATGAAGACTCCTTGGGGAGGTATATTGGTGTAGAGGACCAAATAGTGGCCAAGCAATACACACAACTTCTGCAGCCCACGAGTGAGGCACTTGGATTGCTCCTGGCATCACTCCCTGCTGGATTCACTCTGGTGGGGGGAGACTTCAATGTGGTTCCGGACCCAATCTGGGATGTCTCGGCAGGGCCCAGCTCCAGCTGACGAATCCGGTCTCCGTGCCTAAAAACCTGGGTAGGCTCCCGAAGGAACGTGCCTACACCCACCGGTCTGCTGCTCATCATACTGAAGCCCCAACAGACCACATATGGGTACCAGGAATGGATGTGATAAATCTGAGATCCGTTTGGATCCTTCTGAGGGGCATATCGGACCATGCGTCACTTTTAGCGGATTGAGGTATGGTGCAGCAGGTGCAGTGGCCGATTTGGAGACTCAATGCATGGTATTTGAAGTCCCCTGAATGTGCCAGTTTTGTAGAGGAGGAACTTAAGGCTTTCTTCCGCTGTAACCAGGCCTCAGTAAACTCTAGGGCGATGGTATGGGCAAACCTACAATGCGGGGAATACTCAAAGGCTACATCCGTAGACGAGAGCGGCCGCAGAGGGAGAAATGCATAGACCTTGAGAATAAAATACTTGGGTTAGAGAGACAGGCCTGATAATTAGAGACACAGGTGATACAATGTCAGCTGGTGTGGGCGCGGACTGAACTTCGCCAAATACATCTTTTTTTTTTTTTTTTAAATATATTTTTATTGTTTTATCAGCCAGGTGGCAACTTACAAATAAAATAAGCGAGATTACAGTATATTCGAGACGCGTTGTTCATGACTGTCGTTATTCGCACATACTACATTTTTCAGTTCAGCCGCAGCCCAATTTGGGCATTACAGATTATGGGGGTGATTCTGATTCTGGCGGGCGGCGGAGGCCACCCGCCAGAATTCCGCCCCCATTATACCGCTCCGCGGTCAGAAGACCGCGGAGGGTATTATGAGTTTTTCCCTGGGCTGGCGGGCGGTCTCCAAAAGACCGCCCGCCAGCCCAGGGAAAAACTCCCTTCCCACGAGGATGCCGGCTCGTAATCGAGCCGACGGAGTGGGAAGGTGCGACGGGTGCAGTGGCACCCGTCGCGTATTTCAGTGTCTGCAAGGCAGACACTGAAATACTTTGCGGGGCCCTCTTACGGGGGCCCCTGCCGTGCCCATGCCATTGGCATGGGCACGGCAGGGGCCCCCAGGGGCCCCGCGACCCCCCCCTACCGCCATCCTGTTCATGGCGGCTTTCCCGCCATGAACAGGATGGCGGTAGAGGGGGTCAGAATCCTCATGGCGGCGGAGCGCGCTCCGCCGCCATGAAGGATTCCCCCGAGCAGCGGTAAGTCGGCGGGAGCCCGCCGACTTGCCGCTTCTGACCGCGGCTGAACCGCCGCGGTCAGAATGCTCGTGGGAGCACCGCCAGCCTGTTGGCGGTGCTCCCGTGGTCGGTGGCCCTGGCGGCCACCGGCCGCCAGGGTCAGAATGACCCCCTATATTTTTAAGACATACAGTAGTTTAGTATGTGTATCATTAGTAGATAAACAGAGAAATATAGCAAAGGGGATTAAACAGAGAGACAGAATGGGCACGGTAGGTACAGTCAGAGAGGGGGGAAAGGGAGCAGACGGGGGAGGGAGGCAGCAGCGGCGTGAGCTAGATGTCGGGAGGGGGAGAGGTAGTACTGCTCATTTTCCGCATCTCCAGCGAACTGACTGGGGGTTTCTTAGCAGATTATTACGGATTCTGTGTTGGTGTATCTCTTTCACCGAGCGTTACGGTCAGTCTTTGTAGTAATGATTCCATTTGCTGCAGAAGTAACGGGGGTTGTGTTATTGTGTTGTTTTAGGGAGGACGAACGTCATCTTTGTTTTCTGCAGCTATCACGAATGTGTTCCATACCTCTAGGCCTTTTACCGGAATACCCTTCTCCAGCATATTTTGTAGAGTCTGTATTTCTGCTTTGGCCCAGCGTATTACCTCTTCTCGCCATTGGGCGATCGTAGGGGTGCCCGGGGCCTTCCAATGCATGGCAATAAGGCGTCTATATAACACCAGGGCCAGGGAGATGCATTTATATGATCGTTTGTATTTCTTGGAGAGGGGTGTTATACCCAGTAAGCATAGTTCAGGAGTGGGGGATAGTGTGATATTCGTCCATTCAGTCAATAACGATGTTATGGCTATCCAAGTGTTCCTAACCGGGAGACATTCCCAGGTCATGTGATAAAAGGTGGCTTCTTCTGTATTGCATCTGGGGCATGTCTGAGGTGAAAGGGGGAACATGCGTGTAATACGGTGTGGTGCTAAATAAGTCTGATGTACATAGTTAAACTGAGTATATCGAAAGCGGGGATTACGCGATACCTCACGGGTCATTCTCATCGCTTGTTCAAATAAGTTAAGTGTTAAGGGCTCCGGTAGCACACTATCCCATCTGTTCTTTGCTTGTTCCTGTTTGTGTTCGGTTTGGGTGGTGAGGATGCAATATATATTTGAAATGCTCGATGAGACGTTGATGTTCCCCAGTAGCTCATGGAGCAAGGGGGAGACCTCTGGTTCCGAGTTGCCTTTTCTCCAGGACTCTCGCATTACCTGTCTGATTGCGCCGTAGGCTATAAAACCCCCCTGACCCAATTCGTGTTTATCGGCTAATGATCCATATGATTGAAGTTGCCCTTCTTGGTAAATGTCTCCAAGTGTGTGTATACCTCTCCTGACCCAGGTGTTCAGACCCAGCGTGACCGCAATATTTGCCAGCGTCGGATGCGCCAATAGTGGTATCCTGGGGGAGTACTGCGGGTCTTTACTGTTTCGCAGTGCATAGCGTCCCCAGGCCCAGTGTGCAGTGGTCAGTAGCAAATTACTCGTGTGTCTAGGGTTTGTCCGATTCATGAGGTATTGCAGTACTTCCGTTCCGTCAAGATCAGCCAGCGCCTTCTGTGCTTCCGCGCCGGTGGGATTTCCAATCCAGGTGGTTATCCATTGTATCTGGGAGGCTGCATAGTACGCTTCAAACTTGGGGGCGCCCAGCCCCCCTAGTTTAAGTGGCTGGGTTATTTTTGCTAATGTGACGCGTCTGCGTCCCTTGCCCCATATTAGGTCTGTTAATAGGCTATTCAGTTGTTTAAAAAAGGAGCTCGGCAGTGTTAGGGGCAATGCCCTGAAATAATAGAGGAGGCGTGGGAGCACTATCATCTTTGCGATGGCAATTCTGCCCATGGGAGACAATGGGAGTGAGCACCAGAAGGGCAAGGAGCCCCTCGTTGATCTGATCACTTGACCAAGGTTGCCATCTCTTAGGTCTTGATTGTCGTGAAATATATTTACACCTAGGTATTTGAATGTGATATAACACCATTTCAAGCCACCCAGGCTTGATTGCGTTCTGAGAGTCTCGGGAACCGGGCGCAAGGGGAATATACAGGATTTTGCCCAGTTAACTGTTAGCCCGGCTACCGCGCTGTATTCTTTAAGGAGTTCCAGCAGGCCCGGGATGGCCATAGCATGGTCACGTAGAAAAATCAGCGCATCATCTGCATATAAGGAAACTATCTGGTGCGACTGTCCATCAAGGATGCCCCATATGGGAGCCATTACACGGAGATGGGCGGCCAGGGGCTCGATGGCTAGTGCGAATAAAAGTGGGGATAGTGGACATCCTTGTCTGGTGCCTCTTCCGATGTTGAATTTTTCGGAAATCGTGTCTCCAGTCTTGACCCTGGCCACTGGGCCAGCGTATAGTGTTTCCACCCAGCCGATGTATGCTCGCCCAAAGCCCATTCGCTTGAGTGTTTCTATTAGGAAAGGCCATCCCAGTGTATCGAATGCCTTTTCGATGTCCAGTGAGACTGCAACTTGCAGCTCATCATTTGCTGGGGAGCTTCCCATCAGGCGTAACAAATTCCTGATGTTGCTGAAGGTGCTGCGCCCGGGTATGAAGCCTGCCTGATCCTGATGGACCAGTTCAGCTATGCGTGGTAACAGGCGGTTGGCTAAAATCTTGCCGAGTAATTTACAATCAGTATTTAGCAGTGATAATGGCCTATATGAGCGAACATCTAGTGGATCGCGGCCCGCCTTCGGCAGTACCGCTATCAGTGCTTCCCGGCATGTGTCGGGGAGCTGGTTTCGCTCTAGAGCCTCCCTTAACATTATTAGGTATGGTGCCAAAATCTGGGGTTGAAACGTGGTGTAGTATTCGATGGGAATACCATCACTGCCAGGTGCTTTGCCATGCGTTAGCTGTTGTAGTGCACGCTGAATTTCAGCTATCTCTATTGGGCTGTCTAACTCTGTCGCATGGGCGGCAGACAAACGAGTCAGGGTGATACCACTGAAGAAGTCTTTTAGTTGCGTGTTAGTGGGAGGTGGACGTGGTTGATACAGTGAGCTATAGTACTCTCGGAAAGCATTATTTATCTCTGCCTGCGTGTTCACTATCAACCTAGATTTCAGGCGAATAGCCCCAATGGGGAGATTCCGGCGTTCATTGTTTATAAGCCATGCTAATAATTTGCCGGATCTGTCGCCTTCAGCGTGTGTACGAGCTAAATAGTGACGATAGTCGTAATGCCTGAGGCGGCTATCTGCGTCAGTCCATTTAGAGCGCATATCAGTGATTTTCGCTAGAGTTGTGGTGCCTTTAGCAAGTTCGCAATCAGAGGTTTGGATCTCTTGTTCCAATGCTCGGAGATCGCGCACTAAGGTCTGACGTACTCCGACTGTGGTTGAGATACATACCCCCTTATGACTGTCTTATGTGCGTCCCATTCAACAGCTCTAGAGCTAGTTGTCCCCGCGTTCGACCTAAAATATGCTGATATATGTGTGGCTATTTCCTTCCTGAATAGCGGGCCTTGTAATAATTGCGTTTGCAGCCGCCAAGTTGGAATACATGAGCGGGGCTTGCCCCATCGGATTTGTGCTTTGAGTGGACAGTGATCCGAGAGTACCCTGGCAGAGTACTCTGCATTCATTATTTTATGTGTTATGTTCTGTGAGGTAAGGATGAGGTCTATCCGGGTATACAATAGGTGTACTGGGGAATAATAAGAATATTCTCTTTTATGTGGATGCAAGTGCCTCCATATATCAGACAGCCGTCGCTCTTCTATCCAAGTACCTAATGCTTGGGAATTTTTAATTGGGAGGGTGGCCACTAATGGGGGATGAGATCTATCTTTATCAATGTGTGGAACGCAGTTCATGTCCCCTCCCCAGATGCATGATGTAGTTAAGTCGTTGGTTAGTTGTGATATTGTTGTTTGTAAGAATTCACCTTGCTTGATATATAGTCCATTGATCGCGAGCTCCTCCCCGTCCAGTAGCCCTTTTAATTGTATAAACCTACTGTCCTTGTCTTTTATGCTGTTTTGTACTGTGAAGGGGACCCCCGGGGCTATCCGCGCCAAATACATCTTAAAGAGGCAAAACAATGCAGGCAGGCTTCTACCAGTAGAATCTATGGGGCGGCGACAAACTCAGCAAATTGCTCTATTGGCTGGCGACACGTGAGGCAGCTGCCAAAGTTGTGCCAACCATATGTGATCGGGAGGGGAACAGCCGAGTGGAGTTGTGTGTGATAGCTCAAACCTTTGCAACCTTTTACCAAGATCTCTATACTAGGTGTCCCCTACCGCATTTAACAGAGGAGGACGCCATAGTCTGGGACATCCCAGTACCGAGTATTGAACCCTCTCTTACCCAAGACTTAGATCAACCACTGATGAAAGAAGAAGTAGAGGCTGCTATAACTGAGCTTAAGGGGGTTGAACCGCGGGACCAGACGGGTACCCTATAGATTACTATGAAAGGTTCTGCTAATTATTGATGCTTCATCTTCTAAACCACTATGAGGAGGTGTTGTCGAAGGAGGCATTTCCTCCTGAACTAGATTGTGCCACAATTTTGGTCCTGCCGAAAGATGGACTGCCCTGTGACCAATGTGCATCGTATCAGCCAATCCGTCTTATTAATGCTGATATAAAGATATATGCCAAAATACTGGCATCATGTCTTACCTGCACACTATCTCACCTCATCCACCCAAATCAATGTGGCTTCATACCAGGTAGAATTATGAGGCACTGCATCCGTTGAGTCCAGGTGGCCCTCTCCTGAGGCCCACAACCAGGTGGTAAACTGGCCCTGCTCCTCATTGATTTCTGTACAGCATTTGACACAATCTCATGGGAATATATGGAGGTGGCCCTATTGTGTATGGGGTTGGGAAAGAGATTTCACCAAAATGATCTGCATCCTCTATCAACAACCCACAGCCCAGGTCTGGGTGAACGGAGTGTTGTCCCCTCCATTTCCCATTCGGCGGGGAACGCGTCAGGGATATCCTTTATTCCCGTTACTCTTTGCCCTAGCTATAGAGCCCCTGGCATGCCTACTGCATGGCAACCTGTTAATGTGGGGCTGGAGATGAGGGAATGGACTGGAACACAGGGTGGCACTATACGCAGATGATGTCCTGGTGTTTCTGGGTGATCTGTCTGTGTCGGGCCCCAGGTGCTTGGAACTATTAGAGATGTTTGGGGAGGTATCCGGGCTTCTGGTTAATGCCAGTAAATCAACACTTGTGGAAGTGAAGGGCAATGCAGAGGGACGACTGTGGTGCCCAAAATTCCCGGTGTGGAGGAATGCTTTCAAATACCTGGGGGTTCATATCTCCCTTCTCCCCGAGTTGGCTTGGCTACTAAATTTTCAGGGCTTGTCCTCGAACTTGGATAAGACCTACAACGCTGGAAAGGTTTGACTTAAACCCATTGGGCATACTGCTCTCCTTAAAATGATGTGGCTTCCCGCTACCTTTATGCCTTGATGAACTATCCCTATCAGATACCAAGGGTGTGGCTCCAATCACTCACGTCCAAACTCACAAATTTTAAATGGAACGGGCGGCATAAAGTAGCTTTTGATACTGCGTGGAAGTCTCCTTTTGAGGGGGGATTGGGGATCCTAGACTTATACATTTATTATTTAGCTGCACAGCTGGTGCCTGTAAATTAATGGTTTGAAGGAGGATGGGACGACAGCGCTTACCGGCTTGAAATCCATTCACTGGGTTTTATTGCTCTTCTGAGTATGCCCCTTGGGGGTAAAATCTCCAAACAGATGCCTTCATGTACTTGGGTCACTATAAGTTGCTGGAGGGCGGCCCTGCGTTTAATAAAATGGGATCTGCACTTAACTCAAATGACTCCACTGTGGTGCGGGGAATGGCTACACCAACTTACAGCACTTACAGGGTTCGACTGTTCGGACTTTGTAAGGATCACCTACTTGGGGGACATTTATAGAGGGGCAGCCTTATGTCGATTCAAGATCTAAAAGAACAATATGGACTGAACACGACACCATTTTTCCGCTACTTGCAAATGCAACATGCCCTTGGGGCTCATATTCCATCAGAAACTCACCTCCCTGAATACAATCTGCTAGAAGCCAAACTACTAACATGGAAACTGGGTAAAAAAGCAGGGCCATATTTATACTTTTTGACGCAAAACTGCGGTAACGCAGTTTTGCGTCAAAAAAATTAGCGCCGGCTAACGCCATTCTGAAGCACCATGCGGGCGCCGTATTTAATCAATGACATTAGCCGGCGTTAGCCGCCGGCGCTGCCTGGTGTGCGTGGAAAAAAGGGGGATATGGGGCTTGGGCGTCAAGAAATGGGGCAAGTCAGGTTGAGGCAATTTTTTCGCCTCAACCCGATTTGCGCCATTTATTTTCACTCCCAAACCCCATAGAAATGACTCCTGTCTTAGCAAAGACAGGAGTCATGCCCCCTTGCCCAATGGCCTGCCCAGGGGACTTCTTTCTCCTGGGCATGGTCATTGGGCATAGTGGCATGTAGGGGGGTACAAATCAGGCCCCCCTATGCCACAAAAAAAAAAAAAAAAAACACTTACCTGAACTTACCTTAATGTCCCTGGGATGGGTCCCTCCAGCCTTGGGTGTCCTCCTGGGGTGGGCAAGGGTGACAGGGGGTGTCCCTGGGGGCCTGGGAGGGCACCTCAGGGCTCCTTCAGAGCCCACAGGTCCCTTAACGCCTGCCTTTTGCAGGCGCTAAAAAACGGCGCAAAAGCGGCCGTACGTAATTTTTTTTGACCCGCCCACTCCCGGGCGTGAATTTTGCCCGGGAGTATAAATCCGACGCACATGCCTCGGAGTCGATTTTTTAGACGGGAACGCCTACCTTGCATATAATTAACGCAAAGTAGGTGTCCGCGCTAAAAAATGACGCTAACTCCATGGACTTTGGCGCTAGACGCATCTAACGCCAAAGTATAAATATGGAGTTAGTTTTGCGTCGAAATTGCGTTAAAAAAAACGACGCAATTCCGGCGCAAACAGAGTATAAATATGGCCCGCAGTATCCCAGATTTACAGTTCACTACTTACGAATGCCCTGGATGCCTTTGACCATGAGACAGAAAATGACAAAGTGAGTTGGGGAACTAGGTGACGACAACTGGCGGGAAGCATCCCTGGCTCCAAGGGAGCTAAATATCTCAGCAAGATTGTGCATGATGCAATTCAATTGCTTCCACGCAACTTACATAGCCCCAGCAAGACTACTGAGAATATTCCCCATAACGCATCCAACCTGTCCTAGGTGCAGCCTCCCTGGGGGAGACTTCTTCCATGTGATCTGGAGCTGTCCCCAGCTAAAGCCCTTCTGGGAGGGGGTTGGTAAAGAAATATCAGAGGTGTTGGGGCGTCCTGTGGACTTGAGTCCCAAGTCAGCGGTGTTGTGACTGTTGGAGGAACTGGACAGCCCTCATGCAGAACAGATATTTATAGGGGTAGCATGCCTTGTAGCTAAAAGGGATATAGCCTGACTGTGGAAGCAACCCAAAAGTCCATCCATGGCGGGATGGAGGCCCGCAGTACTCCCCCAGGATACCACTATTGGCGCATCCGACGCTGGCAAATATTGCGGTCACGCTGGGTCTGAACACCTGGGTCAGGAGAGGTATACACACACTTGGAGACATTTACCAAGAAGGGCAACTTCAATCATATGGATCATTAGCCGATAAACACAAATTGGGTCAGGGGGGTTTTATAGCCTACGGCGCAATCAGACAGGTAATGCGAGAGTCCTGGAGAAAAGGCAACTCGGAACCAGAGGTCTCCCCCTTGCTCCATGAGCTACTGGGGAACATCAACATCTCATCGAGCATTTCAAATATCTATTGCATCCTCACCACCCAAACCGAACACAAACAGGAACAAGCGAAGAACAGATGGGATAGTGTGCTACCGGAGCCCTTAACACTTAACTTATGGGAACAGGCGATGAGAATGACCCGTGAGGTCTCGCGTAATCCCCGCTTTCGATATACTCAGTTTAACTATGTACATCAGACTTATTTAGCACCATACCGTATTACACGCATGTTCCCCCTTTCACCTCAGACATGCCCCAGATGCAATACAGAAGAAGCCACCTTTTATCACATGACCTGGGAATGTCTCCCGGTTAGGAACACTTGGATAGCCATAACATCGTGGGGTGGATTGGTGCGCATCAAGAAAAGCCAATTCATGCCGCCTGAGGGTGCCCACAGAAGCATGATAGAATATGGGGTAAATGGTGGAACTATCATGGTGTATTATTGTAATGCTACTGTCAATGCAAGTGGACATGTAATGTACTGTGAGAATTGATATGTAGACTTAATGTTGCCAATGTTGGAACATCCTGTGTGTATACTACTTTCAACAACAAATAATAAAATTTGGTTATTAAAATAAAAAAATCATTTAGGATTAACTTGGTCAACTCCAGGATACTTTTGATGTTGCATACTGGATTTCCATGGGTTTTTAAAAATTTGTTTTACCTGTGCTGGTATAAAAATACAGGCCTAGCCAGTAAGACACTGGTCACGTGCTATTTCAACCCCTCCTGCCACTTATTTGTCAAGCCTATTCTGAATGCTTGGGCTGCTGGACATGAATCTAGAAATAACAACAGATGTGCTGTTGGCAGAAGAACCCAGTCACCCCAAAAACTGACTTGAAAGCATGTTCTGGAAGGTGCCCGTTCCATGTAGCTAAGTACCAAAACACGTAGGTCAGACACAGAGAAGGGGCGTGTAAACTGCCTGATTTCATGCAGCCGCAGCTTGCTGCACGGTAAAGGGTTGGGGCGGCGCGACAGCGGGGGGGACAAAAACATTTAATTAAAACAAAATAAATAAATACAAACTGACCTGCTCTGCCGCCGTGACGCTCATCTTTCCTGGTCACTGCAGGCAGCCACAGGTTTCCAGCCTGACCTGTGGCCAATCCTGACGCTGCTCGGAGCAGCGTTAGGATCGGCTGGAGCGCCCAGCCATGGTGCTCCCAGGCAGACTGGGAGCCTGTGTCTGCTCTCTGCAGCCCAGCAACACAGTGCAGCTGCTGCTGTTCAAAGAGGGGGTGGGTGATCCTTCACCATACCGGAGGAGCCACCATTGATTTCGTGTATCATATTTTTGGAAATGGCAGCCATTTTTTGGGGGACGCAACTGCTTACAAAAAACACATCTGCCCATGTCACAGTGCCTCTTATCTTATGTACTCGCTCGCTGCTCTGATACAATTCCAAGCCTGCTGCTCCTCACCTGATCCTGCTTAGTCTGGTTTGCTAAAGACATTTTGGAAACTTTCAGAAAGTTGACCTAGGAATGCTTTCTGACCGTTGATTACCTTTGACTTTGTTGTTTGTAACTCACATTTTCTGGTTTTCTATTAGCTGGCTTTATTAGCTTTAGGTGCTCCAAGTTCAGTCCGGTCCTCCCATTGCTTAAGTTGTGTTTACTTTATTCTTCCACAAACTCGCTTTCTGTAAACAGGCCTTTAAACCTTGTTCTTATCTTGTCACATTTGCTGTGTATTCAAAGACAGAGGTCAGGTGTTAAGCTGTGTCACCAGAGGGAGCTTGGTTTTTACTTTGCTTTCAGCTGACTTCAAAGTGAGGACATTTATAGGAAAGAGGAATGCAGATTACATTTGTGTAGCAGGTGCAGTGGCACCATGCCCAACACAAACACAATTAACAAAAATCACAACTTCATTTCCCCCATTTACATATTCCTCTTCTGTCCCTAGTCTCACCTCACTTCTCCCTACGTCCCCCAATGCTTTTACAAAGTTCTAACCTCCTTTCAGGCAGCAAGTCTACTGGCTTCATGAGGGTAATTTCACTCCTTTTTGCTTTTCAGCACAAATGTGCAAGTTGTAATATTAACCTCCTTTATACTTGAAAACAAACAGACACCACAATCTTAGAGCCACTCTGAGAATCCCTCCTCAACCCACCCACAGATTTAAGCAACCCTAAGCTTTTCTGCCTTTCCAACTTCAAAGCTTCACAATCTGCTTTAGGTTATTTTAGCGCTTTGCAAAACACTGTGTCAACTTACACCTCATCACACGTTCTAACAACAATTAAACTGCATCCTTCATGCCCTTTCACCATGGTCAACAATTACAAATATATGCTCTTTCAGGCTCCGCATTTCATTTATTAAATCACTTTACCAACACAAACAGGCATCTTGCTTTTTATTACTTTTCCAGCCCTAGCTTATACAACATACCTTAGTGTGTCTTAATTACTTGACATGTACTACATGCAGTAACACCTTATGCCGAAACTTAGATCAATATAAAATAATAATTTGTTGTTCTGCAACAAAATACAGCTGCATATTTAATTAATACCACTACAACTCAGGATACACTACCTCTGCTGTGGAGCACGTTTTCATTAAAATAGATCTGACCTACTTGCTTTATCACCTTTAACCTACGCCAATGTGTTCTTTCGAAACAACAACAAATCCTCATCTGTAATATTTAAGTACACTTTTGCACGTTATCTTGTAATCCAGAAGTCCATGTTCTTTTCTTTCCTCCAGCTCTTTTGTGAATATTGAATGGGGCACTCTTTCTATTTGTGAAACTGTTCAGTCACACAGTTTGAATTTGTTTTACAGGACACAACCATATCATTTTCTCTATCTCTATGCCATTGTACACTATGTCACAGCTCTCTGTCCCACTGTACTCTAAGCCACTGCACTCTATGCCGTGCTACTCTTCTGCCCTCTACTCTGTTCTACTGCACTCTATGCCACTGGTCCACTCTACTCTACTTTTAGACGAAACGAGGTTTGGTGTCCACGCGGCTCGATTTAAAAAAAGGAAAGATTATAAACCTTCAGATTTGCATGAGGCCTAGTGGTGGTCGTGATTATAAAGGAACAGAGTGAGTATTACATTGCCCAATGAAATTGGAATACTGGTCCTACTTTGTACTGTAATTTATTCTAGGAATGATAACGGCCCTTTGGAAGAAGTAGGGGGGACTAATAGTCTGGATAGAAGTATTCTTGGGACAAGAACATGGAAGTGTAGGCCCCTTGAAGGAACTGTATTGTTTTTTATGGGTTTTTATGTTTTTTTGTAAGTGGGAAAATATATGTTTGTATCCCGGGGAAGGTGGTGACAACCTGTGATATCCACTGAAACGCGTCAACACTTGTGATGGAGTGAATCTGTATGAACTTTGATATAAACGATGATCATCTTTGTGTTACATGGTATATCATTGGGTATCATGTGCAATCAATAAACAGATCAGTTTTTACTGAATTAGACATATATGTGATGTATTTTCTGTCTCTCTTTTTATTTTATTTTTATTTTTTTAATATTTTATGTTTATGTTGTAATAAAGTCCTTATTGCACCACATTTTGAGGCCTTTTTTAATCCTGTTTTGGTGAATAGAAGTGTTTTTAAGTGGGTAAGGTTTATATGCTTACTGTATTTTGTACTTTTCATTGTAACCAATATTATTATAAAATTGTAACATATAGTGGTGCTATGACCACACCATTAAAGCTTGGTGCTTTTTCTTTAAATTGTAGTGGTACTAATATTGCTCTCTTTGCAGCAGCACTGTAATTGCTTGAGACACCTTTTGTGACGTGGTGTGTGCTTGAATGGGTTTGAATCTTGGATGGTTTGTTGATTTCCCAAGGGTAGATTATACTTTTAGTGCCACTCTACTGTATGCTACTCTACACCACTGCACTCTACTGCACGCCAGTCTAAGCCACTCCACCCTACGCTACTCTGCACCACTCCACGCCAATGCACTTTATGCCACTACTCTATGCCTCTCCACTCCACTCTACCCTGCAGCACTTCACTCTACGCCACTTCACTCTACTCTGAAACAATCTTTTTCTACACCACTACACTCTATGCAACTCTACTCTGTGCTGCTCCACTGTACACCATTCTACTCTATGCTACTATGCTCTCATGCCAGTCTACTCTAAACCACTGTACTCTACCCAATGTACTCTACACTACTTTTCTGAAAAGCAATGCACTCTACGCAACAACCTACACCTCTATACTCTACACTTTACACCACTGCACTCTATGCCATTACATACTATGCCGCTCTAGACCAATCTGCTCTATGTCACTGCACTCTACACCACTCTATTCTACTTCACTCCACTGGACTGTATGCCACTGCTTTCTACAGCACTCTACTCTGCAACACTCTACGCCACTGCAATCTACACCAATGCACTCTACTCCAATGCACTCTACACCACTGCGCTCTAAGACACTCTACTCTGCAAGACTGCACTCTCCACCACTGAACTCTACCCTACTCTGCACCACAGCACTTTATGCCATTGCACTCTCCTCCGCACCCCTCATCTCTGTGCATATGCACTCCACACCACTGGACTCTACGCCACTGTAATTTACTCTGCACCACTGCACTTCACGCCACTGCACTCTATGTGACTCCACAACATCTCTTCACTCTATCCTACACTATTCCATTTTACCCTCCACAACTTCATTCTACTCTGAAACAATCTACTCTATGCCACTGCACTCTACGCCAGTCCACTCCCCTGCACCACTCCACACTGTGCCACTCCACTCTACGCCATTGCACTCTATGCCACTCTACTCTGCTCTATTCTGCACCAGTAAACTATGCCACTCTAATTACTCTATGTCACTACAGTCTACGCCAATGTACTCTACACCACTTTACTCAAACCAATGCACTCTAAGCCACTGCACTCTATGCCAATCTATTCTGCACCACTGTACTTTATGCCACTTCACTTTAGGCCACTGTACTCCACTCTACAACACTCTACTCAATACCATTCCACTCCACTCGATGCCACTCTACAACACTACTCCACTATATTCTATAACACACTACTCCACTCTAATCCACTCCGCTCTATGCCACTCCAGTACTTCACTCTATGCCACTCCACTCTGGTACTCTATGCCTCTCCACTCTGACACTCTATACCACCCTACTCTACAACAGTGTCACTTCACTCTACGTCACTCAATGCCATTCCACTCTACTACACTACTCCACTCTGTGCCACTCCACTCTACGACAGTCTACTCTGCTGTACACCACTCCACTCTACAGACTCAGGTCTCACAAAATCTTCTTAATGGCCTAACGTAGACTTTGTATGAGCCAGGAAGGGATATGAATTCAATTCAATTCAATACTTTATTGTTTAGTTACTTAAAACCATAACAATGTAAAAAATCATCAATAAGCAATTATCTAAAATAAATTCTTAATGAGCACCTATACCTTGAAAAACAAAGATATGAATCGGTGGTACACCAATACATCATTAAAAAATATAAAGTATGTTATAACTTAACTACCCAACTAAAACCTATTGAAACAAGAACCTAAGCTTGTGCAAAACAAGTCCTCAGTTAATTGAAACCTTTACACAGGCCATAATATTCATTAATACAGTTTAAAATACACGGTCTATTAATTTATACAAATTTTAAGACCTTGAATAAAATTCCATTACATTTTTAATGATACATATAAAGCTTAATTAGTCAGTACTTATTCTCCTTAAAACAGTCCACTGTTAATTGCATTAAAAAGGAAATAAAAATAAAAGTCCTACCATACCATTATCTCCTTGGCTAAGACCTTATTAACTAACAAACTCTGTATGTAGGCTGACATCTTGTCACTTATAAATCTAATGGCCAGAACTCAAACTTGTTCCGCACCCACTACTGATTTTAGCGTGCTCCGAACTTTCCGTTTTTTCGAGGCCTGACTTAGAATCTTTACTAAGCTAGCATTCAATGAAGGATCCGAGGAATTAAAACAGGCAATCACAGCCTGCCTACAAGTACCTATAAATCTCTGATTGAACAAGACCTTTAGGTACCTTCTTCGTTCTTGCCCTAAGCTCTGGCACATACAAATCAGGTGTAGCAGACCCCCTACTCAACTCCCACATTGGGAGCATGATGACGTTAATCCTAAACTTGCCCTTTGTGCAAAATCTTGACCTACTGGAAGCTGACCAAATCTATATTTAATAAATAGATCTTTTACTTGTTTTGACCAACCCGGTCCAAATACACCGGGCATTTTAGCATTTTATATTCCCTGATTATAAACCACGAATGAGATCTACCTGCAAGGAGACTCTTATCCATAACCAGGGACTTTTTATTCACCATACGATTAATAATTTGCTGGCAAACTCTGATCCCATAAAGAAAGGGCACCCAGATAATCCAAGGACTGGTCAAAATATAACCGTGAGGAGGATCTTGGTTCCATATTTAGCTCTTTCCAAAGAGCTTTACTTAACCCATTTTCGTTTGTAAATTCCACGCTTTTCCAAAGTTTAATATAGGCCCCATGTCTTGCAATCACTTGATTCACATACCCAAACTCTAGCCTAATTTGGGCCTGAGATGCTTTCTTGGGAAGATGGAAAAGCGACCTAAAAACTTTCCCAATAATCCTATTCAGGGTGATTGCATCCCTACCCCTCAGGGCTTCACTACCGTAAGTAACACTTGAAATTAATTTGGCGGCTATCACTTGTAACAGAGGTTTGTAACTGGGGCCATCTAATATTCTTAGTAAGGATCGAAAAGCAAGCAACAAGGTATTTCCTTTTCGTACTAAATCCATTATCTGGGTGGAAAATGACCCTCTCTCACCTAATAGTACCCCCAAATATCTATATAATTTGACTTGTTTAAGTTTTGAGCCTTGAAGATACCACTTATATTTTTTCTGTCTTTTGCTGCTTATTTCCATAGTTTTTGTTTTCTTCTCATTTATAACTAAGCCATTTTGAGCTGCAAAGTCTGCCAATTTCGTTACCAAACGCTGTAATCCAATTTTCGTGTAACTTAAAAGGACAACATCGTTAGGGTAAAGCAGTTTTAAGATTAAGAGATCCCCAGTCTTTGGGGGTGCGCATTTACTCCATTTAATATATAGGACAGATCTGATAAAGGTTAAAAGGATAGGGAACTAGGACGCATCCTTGTTTACGACCGCGTTCAGTCCCCACCTTCTCTGATAGAGAGGTACCATCCCCAATTTCCACTCTAATCCATGTGTCAGAATACAGCATCTGCACTGCTTTTAATAGTTTTGGTGGGATACCCCAGGAGTTTAATTTTGCTCACAGCAGGCTACGCTGTACTGAGTCAAAGGCGGATTTAAAATCCACAAAACATACATACAGAGGTTGTTTTCTTTGTTTACATTTATCTATAATTGTGGTGAGGGATAGGATGTTTACAGCTGTTCCAGGCCCCATTATAAATCCTGACTTTTTGATCATAATAATACGTTTTTGAGCAGCCCACGTCTGTAGATCTTCCAAGAGGGCGCCCGCATAGTATTTAGCCTCGGTGTCAGTTAGAGTGATTAGCCGATAATTCTCAGGATTTGAACGATCACCTCCTTTAAATATCGGGTGAATAATGACACCTTCCCAGGAGCATGAGTCACTAATAGACTTCCTGTGCAAACCGCCTCTTCTTTGGTTTGTTGATCATGATTAAAATACTGAGTAAGAAAATCATTCCAAGATAACTCTGAGATATCTGAACTTGTTGGAATTGTAGGTGCCCTGTTAAGGTTATTAATAATTTTCCAAAAGGCCTGAGAGTTCTTTTGTTTGCTTAGAAAATAGGCCTTTGCCCAAACATCTTGTCTTTTCTTTATTTTTTCTTCCCATATCTGTTTACGATATTGACTATTTATGACTTTTAAATCTTTTTGTATACCGGGATCATTAAAGTGCTTTTTGGCTAATCTTGATAACCGATTCCTCTTTTTCCTCAACAATGCAGTGACCGCTGTTATTTTTATTTTATCTCTATTCTTTTCCTTCTTTAACTCATAATGCAAATGAGATTTACGGGGGGGTCAGAGAGAAATATAGCTATGAATGTCTCCAGGAATAATGATCATAGAGTTATTGGTTCATCAGTTGAATTGCACCTAATTTGGTTAAAAAGCTCCTCTAAAGTTTTCCCAATAGTTTTGATTGAATCCCCATGCCACCAAAGCTTCTTGTAATTGGTTGAGATAAGGTTCCTAGGAGAGGTAATAGCTGGTTTATACGTAGGAACACTATAATTTATCTCTAAACTTTGCAAGCCATGGTCACTTGAATCTGTCTTTTTAATACAATAGGATGCGATTAACGCCGAAAGTGGCAGAGTAACCATTACATAATCAATTACTGACTGAAATCCCAAAGCATAGCAGGTAGGAGCAGGAGGAGTATCCTGTTGATGTCTCCCGTTCAAGATTCTGAGGCCAGACGCCTCCAGATCTTTAACGAAAGCAACCACTTTAGCCTCTCCCCCGCCCCTAACTTGATTCCCCAATGTTTGTTGTGGAACAGACCATATAAAATCCTGATTTACTATCTGTTCCTCCCTATCATATGGTTGCAATAACTTCATGGTAAAATCTCCTGCTATTAGTAGCTCCGGGGCATCAGATTCTTGCATCCCCATTAATACTAATTCCACAAGTTTGGGGGGCAGTATCTTCTTGGAGCGGGCATCTGGTGTATATAAATATTTATTACCCACAGAGGTCTACCTAACATCTTATGCCAATCTAGCAGTTTTATTACCAAAATATCAGCATGGCCTTCTTTTAGTTGAATACAGGTTACCCTCAGCCCAGCTGCTATAAAGGTTGCCAGACCCCCCTTCGGCTTCCCAACTTTCTTCACTTTATAGGCTGGGGAGAAAAAACCCAAATAGCCATCAATTGTGAAAGGATTTATTGCCCAGGTCTCCTAAAGAAGCACAATTTGAAAATCTTTTAGCAGGGATATATTTTTTCGCTGGTTATTGGCACTTATCCCATTTATATTCCAGGAGCAGATTTTTTATAAGTTATGCTGACAGTTAACTTTAGGAGCTCTAAATAAGAGGAATTTTGACAGGGATTCACATCATGGTGGAGAGCCGCTGAGAGCCATCCTATATTTAATTGCCCTAGATCATGTCCATTATCTAGCGTGTAATTTATTGGATGATAGATAGCCGGTGTAAGGTTTCCAGTGCAGCCCTCAAAATTAAATAAGGTTTTAAGGGTTTACTTTTCCCTGTAAGATCTACCTTGTGGCTAAACGAAACCAAGGGTTCAAGATAGCCTATCAGCTCGGGAGTTTTAAGCTCAATTCCCCATTTATAAAAAATATTTTTCTCCCTAAGGCGACAGTTGCCGAAGACCATGTCACCAGGGTGGATTCTTGGTAGGGGTTGTTTAGCGTCCGTTCCCCAGTAAAAAATTCTATGGATTCTATGTCTACGTATTGTATTTTCTCCAGCGGGGGTAAGGCTTGCAGGAGTTTAGGAATATTCCCACAATTTAATATGTCTTGTGAACCCCTAGTCCGATATCTTGGAAGAAAAATCAGCTTATTTCCACCCTCAGCTGGTTCCTGTTGGTAGCTCTCTACTACTGGGTCCTGTTCCAATTCATGGGCCAGTTCGAGCTGAACACTTATAGAGGTATGTGAGGGGCACTCTCTAGCATTCAATGGTAGTTTGCCATGATCAAGATCAATTCTTATGCTAACATTCGTAATCGGCTCTGTAGAGGGTTTGATAAGCCCGCCCCCCTGACCAGCAACATTTTTTGAAGCTTTTTCTTCTGCCTTCCTTCTGCAATTTCCTCTTTGATCTTCTTTTTTCTTGATTTCCGATTCAGGACCTGGTTTTTGATAATTCCACCTGGCCTCTTGTTGCGCTTGGGTTTCTACTTCCCCACAACATAGATTACTCATATTTGATACAGCATCAACCTCAACCACTTTTAAACAAGGGGTGGACACACTTGAGCCTAAATTGGAAGACCTCCCTTTTTGAATGTTGAATAAAGGGTACACCTTGGTCGTTAAAAGACTGCTCCCAATTTTTGGGTTGTTCTTAATACTTTCCCCTTTTGTTGAATTAATACTTTCAGGGATTGGCATATTTTACATATCTTCGCCATTAGTCGTAAGGGGCCTTTCAGCCCTTTCCTAGCCTTTCTTTGTTTTTTCCTTTGTCTTTTAGTTGCTGGTGGTTTAGATAGCTGTTGAATTCGGGTTTTTATAGGCAGGGTGAAAGAAGAAGAATCGGGCAGAAGAAGTTGGTTGGATAGCGCATCCTGCGGTCCTATTAAATCATTTACTGGTGGCACTTTAATACATTCATTAGCAGCACTATGATAAACCTTATTTTCACTGTCTTCTGTTATACTAAAAAACTCTATAAAACCTTTATGATCAGGGCAATGACAAACCTTTTGTTCACCAACCCTTATTTCACCCCCTTCTTCCCCTTCACTGTTTCCAACACTGACCTGTTCACCCTATTTAACTTTAAGTCCATATCATACCGTTTTGAGGTGGCCAGATTAGCTTTAAAATCGGTCATCAGGGATTTTATAACCTCAGGGATTGAGGCTAATTTATTGATTATTGGGGCACAGATGAAATTATGCTCTGTTGTTTCGGCATAGGTCTGGGCTCATTGGATCAAAGCATTTAAACCTGCCAATTTTTGGTAAATCCCAGCAACCGACTCTGCCATTATGTTCAATAGGTCCACCTGCACATCCATCTTTGAGAATTGATAGGATAAAGCGTCCAAAGTTAGTTGTGAAGTTTTAAAGAAAATGTCACAAACTTTGTTTTGGTCTAGAGGACCCTCCTGGATCTCTTCAAGAACGGGGCAATCATATTGTTGTACTAGCAATGGGTTCTTCTCCTTTAGGCTCAGTTTGCCTTGTGATGATGAAATGGGCTGATAATTGGTTGCAGTAATCTGCGCTATAAGCGGCACCTCCACAGTTTCTAATTTAGAATAATTTATTGAGTCGCTGGATATGCAGTTACCTTGGCCCTTTTGGGAGCATATCTGCCATTCATTACATAGGCTCCTTCTGCCCGCGCTGCAACTTATGGCTACTGTTTCTGTAGAGTGTGGGACAGTTTGCTGCTGACTGCAGGAATTACTTTGAGGACCCCCCATTGACTCTTTACCAAACAACATTTTGGGATATTCAGTTGCTATTGACTTCTTAATGATGACATTCACTTCTAGAGAGGTAGAACCTTTAGTCTGCAAAATGTTATTGACTCTATTAAGAGATGGTGATGATGGAGGAGAGGGAGATCTCATCGCCAGTAGATCCAAATCAGTAATCGAGCCCCAGTTGTTTCCTTTATTTGCCAATGAGTTGCTAATATTTTCTGGGGAGTTCTTTATCCCTTCCCCATCTGATTCCATTTCACCTTGATTCCTGTAAGAATTTATCAAATTCCTCTCCGTAGATTCACTCAGTGTCAGTGAGGCCAAAATATGTGTTGATAATTGAGTTGCAGGAGCTTGAAGAGAATGAAAATCAACCTGGGCATATGTTGGAACCATTTGACCAGCATCTGGTCCACTATTATCCCCCTTTCCAATTACGATGCTGCTTCGCTTTTTGTTGGTGAAATGGGAGACAGGAGAGTTGTTTGGTCTTCGGTAGAGGGAAATATAGCTTCCAAGGGGTCAGCCAAAAAGTCAAATTTATGCAGCGGTTTTGCTCTCTTCTGAAACATATGCGCAATGGGGGAGATCAGGGTCAAACTTTCTTTTTTAGTCGCTTTGACTTCACAAACTGAATGATAGGTGATTTTTGTCTCCTCTTGTTTCTTTTTTCTTGTGAGGGAGATGCCCTCTCTTTCCCTGAACGCATTCTCCCTTGCGAAGAATAAATACTTCCTTTGGAGTGGGGTATCAGCCTATGTTGGCTTTGCTGCTTTACAGACTTGGAGCAATACTCAATTGGTAAGGAGTACTAGAAGGTACTAGAAAGGACTGGAACGTGCCACCACACCTTGACAAGCAAGGGGCACGAGCATGCAGGAGACCATTAATTGGGGGGGGCGGAGGGAGTAGAGAAGGGGATTATAGTGCATTGTGGTTTGGTGTGGCTTATCACCACTTCCTGGTTGCAGGCTGCCCCCCCTAATCTGGATCTAGTCTCACAATCCACTGCCACAAAAATTCCCCCAATTTCCACCTGAGGTTCCTCAAAGGAAGTCCCACCACGTCCCCACTCAACACACAGGGACAGGTGTTGCCTCTGTGGGCCTCTGATAATCCTAAACTGCTGGTGCAAGTGGGGCTCATAGGCCTCTCAGCAAGCCGCACCCGAATCTGGAGGGGCCGCTTCCGCAATGAGCCTGGGCTCTCTCTCAGCAGTGGGCCACTATGTCTACTACACTTCCTGTAGACTGGCCATCCAGGCAGTATCCTAGCGCCTTTTTGGTCATATGGCCCTTAAATTCTCATGGCCCTGTATTTCCTGGAAAAGGCTTATTCTTGGTGATGCTAGATCTCGAAACGGCAGCCAAGCAGCTAGGCGGATGTTGATATATTTGATGTTATTAGTGCTGATTATCCAGCTGACCACGTAGTTGAGATGACTGGTAGCCACTTGCCGCCAACCTCCAGACAGATACAAAGGCGGAAAATGGCAGTAGCGGCAAAGCAGCAGAGTCTGTAGTCTGTAATGCGGGTAGGTGATTAGGTGGTGGTAGGTGGTGAGGTGAAGGCAGCAGATGGAAAGTGAGAGCAGCACAGGCAGCAAAGGCAGCAAGACAATCTAGAATTGGATGTCAAGGAGCGGTAGAGTAAAGAGACCAGCAGGGCAGTATGGCAGATACAGCTAGTAGCGGAGCGGGAGAAAGCTGAGGGCAGAGACTGCCACTGCTACTGCGGCAGCATCAACTCACTGCTCGCTGCCTGCAGCCTCAACACTCTGGATGCAGCTCAGCGGGACTTCCGAGCTTATGAACTCCGGGATATTCACTCCCCGCTCTCCCATACAGCTGCTCTGCTGGACCGCCTGCCTCCCTCCTACTGTGCTTGGAGGAGCGGAACCTCGTTGGATGGCTGGGGCCAGGTGAGGGCCGGGAGAGGGCCACGGAGGGCCGCTGTGATTTTGGCAGGCAAGCGGACAGAGATGCAGGTGCGGGGGTCCAGAGGATCGCGGCGGATCGTAGCACCTCTCTCCTACTGTGCACGGAGGAGCTGAGGCTCATTTGATGGCTGGGGCCAGGGGAGGACCGTGGGAGGGCCACAGAGGTCCACAGTGGTTTCGGCAGGCAAGCGGACGGAGGTCCGGGTGCGGGCATCCGGAGGATCGCAGTGCTTCCACGTCCAGCGTAGCCCATAGGGATATAAAGGTCCTGCAGTTTGTAGACGCAAGAAGTAGCTTGGATATTTGAGTTTATCACCACTGTGGGCTACCATAGCTAGACAGCCTAACTACTTGGACTTTCTAATCCTTTTACCCAGATCAGGCCATAAACGTGTCTTTCCATTACCCTATGCAAAATAATGGGTGTCTAGAAAGTCTCTCTCTTTCAATCTCTTTCTCTCTCTCTCTCTTTTCATCTCCGTCTTTCCTTCTTTCTCTCCTTCTCTATCTCTTTTCTCTAATGAATGAGAAGTGCTTTTCAGGGCCTTAGAAGCCACTGACAGCAGGTTTCTTCAAGGTAGATTCTGTTTTCGCACCGATTGGCTCAAATAGGTCATCCAGGTTTACCTAATGGGCCTCTATTTACTGGTCTTGGTCAGGTTTAACAATGTGTCTGTTGTACAAAACAGTCATCAGGGGTAGTAAGTAATTCTACAGTGCAATTCTATGTTTATTATTATCTGTAGCCTACATTGTCCCATTGCAAAGCACTCTAATATCTTTTAGTGGCATTTGCATTATAGGAATCCTGCACAAATAAAATATAACAAAATAAAATACACTTTTAAAAAATCCAAGAAGTAGAAGGACTAGTCATTCGCCTGCATGAATTATCACACATGGGATGCAGACTGGTGTCTTTCCATACTTACCCAGTATATGTGGGAAATCCTGGCTGTCAGAGCGTGTTAATATTAGAATATAGTGATGGGGAGACTATAGTGATGAAGGTGGTAGAACATTGTGTGTCTGGGCCAGCAGCCTGGGATAGCTGATGCTGCCTTTTCATAGGATGTCCTCTAGCAGTGCATACTGCTGGACCTAGAAGCCAACAAAAATGCATGTTCATTAAGAGCAGCACTTTCTGAGTTGTACAGTGTCTGTGTTGATGCCACACATCAAGGCTTTTCTGAGTTAATCATCGGGGAATATTCCACTAGTAATATATCAGAAAATTATTTGCAAATATATTATCGGAAAAAATGTACTGTCCTAAACATGGTTTACAGAAATATCATTCCTTTGGGGTGTAGCTTTTGAATTATTAACACCAATGGGGCTATATTTTTGTATATTTATTTATCCTAAATAATATTTTGGGTTGTGATATTCTCTTACAGCACCCTTCTTTGAACCAGAGTTAATTGTCAAACTATGTTGATAATCTCACCTAGTGCAATGTGGTCGCTCAAAACCAAGACAAGCATTGGAATCGCCAATCATTCTAACTTTTGTTTTCTAAGAGGATTTTAGAAAGCTTCACTCCTACAAAACATGGAAAAAGCTTGGGAAGAACCAGTGTGACCATCCCTAAGACATATAGGGGGTTATTCTAACTTTGGAGGAGTGTTAATCCGTCCCAAAAGTGACGGTAAAGTGACGGATATACCACCAGCCGTATTACGAGTTCCATAGGATATAATGGACTCGTAATACGGCTGGTGGTAAATCCGTCACTTTTGGGACGGATTAACACCTCCTCCAAAGTTAGAATAACCCCCATAATTGGTACTGCCTTGGTGCAGTAGAAGCGGTGCAAGGTTCCCTCTCTCACATACAAGAGGTAAGGCACAGGTAGCAGCTATTCATTCTTCCTCAGAAGCATAGAACAAGAACAGTCTGTGCTGATACAATGCAAGCTTCCCTTACATGCACAGAAGGTTTACAGCAGCAGGGCATGCTTCCTCACACATACAGTGGGTAGAGAATGTGGAGCAGCAATGCAAGCGTCAGTCGTATACATGCGTGTGTGACATGTGATGTGAGAGTTTCATGGTGTGTGTTGAATTAAAGGGAGAAAGCCAGAGAAAGGAGGGTGGATGTAGAAAGAAGAGGCGAAGAGAAGACAGTGGACAGCGGGGGTAGGCGGTTGGAGATGTGACTGAAAGGAGGTCTTGACTATTCGGGCAGACTGAATGACCCAGAGACATCAAAGGTAAACACATGCAATCTCACACTTGAGCCCCCATTCCGAGTATGGCAGTACCCTGACTGCCATGCCAGCGGTGGTGTTTTAACCGCCGTTAGGGTGGCGGTGAAGACTGCCAGAACACGAGTGTGGCGATTTTGCCTGTGCCAAACCAAAACTTACCCATTCCTACCACCAGGGCGGTTGGACCTGCCGGGCCAGAGATGAGCATCTCCGACCCGGCAGTCCACCCAATACCACTGGCGGTATCACGAGTCCCCTTTCCGCCAGGGATTTCGTGGCAGTAGCACCGCCACATAATCCCTGGTGGATAGGCTACCGGCGACAGGAATTTGCATTCCTGTTGCCGGTAGACGACTCCCCCACCCCCCATCTACGCAAGAGCCCCCCCACCCCCTTCCCTTACAACATTCCCACCCCCACCTCCCCAAATCCCCAGTAACGCTCACCCCCCTGCTCCCAGTAGTGGAACCCTCACCCCCAAACCCTGTACTTACCCCCCACCCCTCCCCGCATATACGCACACACCCACACATACCCACAGACACGCACACCCTGCACTCACTCACTCGCACTCTCAACACCCTTACACTCACATGCACACACACACACACACACGCACGCAACACGCCCCAAATCCATACACACTGACGCTCACACGCACAACACCCACACTCACACATGGACTCAGTACATTCACCCCCATTGACATACATACACACTCCATCCCCTACCCCCTCCTTTTCCCAACATTCATACACACACAACCGCCACCCCTGTCTACATGCATGCACACACGCACCCCAACCAAGCATTCACATTCACCCACACATGCATCACCAACACCACATTTACACACGCACGCGTGCACAAACACTCCCCTGCCACCCCCCCATTCATTACACGCATACACATACTCACATACATCCATTCACACACCCTGCCCCCCTCCCCTTTCTGAGGACTCTTACCTCGTCCGATGAGGTGATCCTCCCTGAGGGGACGTGACCCGGTGCTCCCACCACTGGCAGCGCCCTGCCATCAGGACACTGCCAGGCCATATTACAGTTTGTAATACTGTGGGCGGTGTCCTACTGGTGGGGCGGGCTGGTGGAGGAACCGCCCCTAGGCCTCCACCGCCAGCACGACTACTGGAGGATTTCCACCCAAATTGTGGCAGAAATCCTTCAGTACTCGTAATATGTCGGTCTTCTGGTGCCCGCGACTTCGGACGTCTAAGGAAAAGTCCGCCAAAGTCGGAATGACCACCTTGATATTGCTTGGCTGTCCGTGCAACCAGAAATAGAAGAGAAAAGTCTGATCCTTCTGTACCACCCAGCCTGTGATTTAAGATTTTCATAAATAATAACGAGAAAATTGCTTAATTTACTATTCCCACAGAAGAATAACCCTTGGTGTGGGGGCTTAGGACCGTTTTTTCTTGCTAAATCAATTGTCTTGTCTTGTAAGTGAAAGTGGTAAGCCTTACACAAATTGTATTTGCACCAATTTGAGGGCTGGCATTAAACTAGAGTTGGACACAAGTGTGCTTGTACATACTACAAGCTTCTAGTACATAAAAAGAAAAAAAAGATGCACAAAAAGGGGAGCACACACCATATGTGTTCATTCTGCCCTTTTTTAGTGCCAATGACCAAATGGACCACAAAACTAAGGAAAACAGTGCACAAATGTTATTTACACCAGGGAGTGACCTGGAGTTTTAGCTTTGGCTCAATGAGGGCATTTCTTTTCTATGCTACCTAATTACATCAAAAGGGATCCTTTGATTCAGAAATATACTCTAACCCGAAAACTGAAGCCGGTGTACTTTATGCAGAGGTATCGTGGTAGTTGCACAACATGACCTCAATGTACCTAACACATTTCGGTGACCTGCGTTCTGGCAGAAACATCTGTCAGTACCTCCTCTTAGTACCCAACAACCTGTGTAATCCTAAATATGATGTATACCATGAGTATGATCAACACAGCATTACCAAAATCATCCTTCTGTCTCATAACAGGTTACCTCACAGAGGAGCAGACCATTATGAATTATTTTACTTTGTTTTTCTGCCCAATTTTGTTTTATTGTGAAAAAGATCAACAGAAGTAAAATGTCAATTGCACTTCAGCAAATATGACTTTTAACTGTGCTGGTCAAACTGACCTTTTATTGCTAAGTGCCAAAGTGTGAAGCAACAAATCAGCACCAATGCCAACTGAAACCTAGTGGGGAGTGAAGTTCTGCTAATGCGAAGTTTGGAAAGTTTTGCCGTTCGCCTTTGCCTTCGCACATGTAAAGATAACTTCAACATAGAAAGATCAGTTTCGCTCTAATGCATTTTGCACGGCAAAATGACCTTTTGCGGAGCTTTAAAATATAAAACATGTCACTGCTCAGGAGAAGAACAGTAAGTAGTGGGCTCTGCAGCGAAGCGAAACTTTGCAAAGTTGCAAAAGTTCTCAAAGGTCGTAGAGAATGTAGCAAAAAATTAACTTTGCACACCCTAAACAAAACCCATCCTATTATCGATATGTTATCATAAGACAGAAAACATAATATAACACACACAGTGCCGGCATATGCTAATAACTGCATTGCTGATGCCACTGTAATTCATGTTATGGCAGCTGTAATGCTATTGCATTCCATTAGGTCAGTCATGTTACTACTACCAATGTGTTCAATTATGAGCAAGGATACAAATTGAAATCTGTTCAGCATTAATGTGCTGGTTCCACATAAAGCGGAATTCCTTCCTGCAGCACTCACTCAGACAGTCACATAGCTGGGATACTAAAAATAACTCGACTGCTCAGTTCTATGGAGTAACCCGAGTGCTATGTTGTTTTGGCGTCTAAAAATAACCCAGGGCAACTCCATTACCTTTAAAAAAAAATCGTTCAGCAGCTCTGCTGATCAGTCAAAAATATCCCAGGAAAAAACAACCCGTTTTACATTCTATTCACCTAAAATAAGAGCGATAACTACTGTGCGGAATACAAACGGTGGGTAATTAAAGTGAGCTCTAAATCCTAATTTCTACAAAGATTATTACACTGAACAAAGGTTATTTTAGCTTGTGGTTGGCGCTGCGTGGGTGAGCTTGGGTTCAAAGTGTGAGGGGAGCAAAGTTATTGATTTTGCTTGCAAAGTTTGCGAAATAAGGTGTCTTGCAAAGGATCGAGATGATTTCCTCCTTCACCCAATGTCCGAAGTGTGGCCTCATTTGGCTGCTGAGTCCCTTCAGCTGGATGTCCTGGCCACAGAGGGTTGTTCATCCAGCAGCACAGAGCTGGGACACTGACAGTCGCTCAGGTCTATTCTTGGCCTCGTGGCAGCAGGAAGACGAGCAGTTGTTCCAGAGCCAAGCACTTGATTCCACGGTGGTGGGATTTCTGGCCGTAGGCAAGCACAAGCGTGCAGCTGATCCAGAACAGCAAAAGGAACAGGTTCCTCCTTGCATACAGTACCCCCTGTTCGTACTCCATTCACCTCCTTCTAAATAAAACAAAGGGCCTGATTCACAAAGGCACCTTATACTTTTGAGCAGTGGCGGCCGGCAGCTTTAGGAGGGAGGGGGGCGGGCGGGGCACACACACACTCTCATTCTTTCACACACAGACACGCACGCACATCCATTAACAACATTCATACAATTCAAACATGCGCACGCACGCACCAGACATTCATTTTAAAACATCACACACACTCATTCCTTCACACACGCACACACATCCATTAACAACATTCATACCATTCAAATATGCACGCACGCACCAAACATTGATTTTAAAACATCACACACACTCATTCTTTCACACACAGACAGGCACGCACGCACATCCATTAACAACATTCATACAATTCAAACATGCACGCACGCACCAGACATTCATTTTAAAACATCACACACACTCATTTTTTCACACACGCATGCACGCACATCCATTAACAACATTCATACCATTCAAACATGCACGCATGCACCAAACATTCAATTTGAAACATCACACACAAGCACACACACTTACCTTCAGCCTCCAGGTCCCAGGAGGGTTGGGACTGCTGCCTTCCCTCATTAGGTCAGCCAATGAGGGAAGGCAGCAGTCCCAGCCTCGTCACAGAGTGGGATGGGGTCAGTGAGACTGCTGACCCCACCCCACTCTGTGACGAAGTGTCACTGATTGACACTCGCCCTGGGCACTTCAGGGCTTAAACTGAAGCACCCCGGGAGAGTGTCAATTGGTGACGCTTTCCTCGTCACCCAGGGGAGGGCCTCGAGGCACCTTTGCTGGGCCGAGGAGGTCACGCCCCTAGGAGCTGTGATCTCCTCAGCCCAGCAAAGTTCCGCTCAGGCAGCCAGGAGTCTGCGCAAATCGCGCATGTCTGCACCTGGCTGCCTGACCTGAACATGAAGAGTGTCTGTCAGGCTGACCTTTGTTCAGCCTGACAGACACTTTTCATGGGGGGCAAAAGGTGGGGGGGCGTGGCCCCTCCACCCTAAAGGACGGGCCGCCACTGCTTTTGAGCAGTTTACACTTTTGTATAAGCGTATTGCTTTTTGGCCATTCACAAAATCCAAGTGTAATATACAAAGTGTAACTTACATGTCTCAATCATTTAGAAGGGCCTGCAGGCTATACATTTTTTAGTAAGTTTAGTACTTTTTTGGCTATTCACAAAATATGAATGTAAATTTACACCAAAAGTGTACTTTACAGTCATATTTTGTGACTAGCCAAAGAAGTAGTAAATGTACTCCAAAGTGTAAATTACACAAAAGTGTATACCCCCAGGCCCTTTAATTTGGAGAAGACATGTAAGTCACACTTTTGGAATAAAGTTACGTTCGGATTTTGTGAATAGCCAAAAACTAGTAAACTTACTCAAAAGTATAAGTTACTCAAATGTGAAAGTTACCTTTGGGAATCAGGCCCAATGTTTTAAAAAAACAATTATGCAAAGATGCAAACGTCACTCTTCACAATGTCACACTCCCCGCTGCAAAAAGGAGTTTCACTCTTGTGTACTGTCTCAGGGAAACTAACCCTGGCAACCTGAGATCAGATGGTGTGTGATATAGAATTGTGTGTGTACATGGTGCAACACCCTAATGTTTTGTTGAATATAGATGATTGTGTCTCACTCTCATTTCACTGTGTGACATCAGCACTGATCATCTCACAATAAGAAAAAAATAATAATTCAGGATGTGAGAAAAGCTCTTTCCTTGAATCCATATGGATTTTTTTGAGTCTCTACTGGTCAGATCTGTTTTTTGTTTAGCTGAAGTTCCTTTCTTAAATGGCAGCTTTTCTGGTCACTATTGCATCGGTCTGCTGAGCGGGAAAACTGTCATCATTATTATGTCACCCTCTTTTTCTGAGAGACTTGAAAGATGACTTCATTCTGAAGCCTGATTCTTCATTGTTTTACCAAATTTAACTTTTACTTTCATCCCTTCCAAAGGATAATTCTTCTTTCTTTCTCTCATTCCTCCTCTTCTGATAAGGTGTTTTACTGTTATACTGTCTCAAAAATATCATGGCTCTTCTATATTGCTGTACAAATATCATTGTTAATAATGTTATTATTTACTGTTGTTGTAACATCTATTTTTGTCTTATGTGTATTTTTTTTTGTTTTTGTTTATAAACGTGCCATTTCTTAGTATATTTTATATTGTGAAATATAGTTTTAGGAGTAGGGTGGGAAGTGTGTGTTTTAATATATTGTTACGTTTTAATGTTTTGAATATTCTTTGTGATTTTCACCAACATTTCATGTGAAATATATATAGTATATTATTTTAAAAGACTAAAATATTACTGATCTCTTATTTTATTTTTAAATACATTTTTAGTTTTTGTGTTTACATTGAAATTTACATAGAAAAATTAATGTTTTATTATAATGATTTTCTGAATATATTTTCTGTTGTTTTTATTACTGTTTTAGGGGAACTGTGTGAAATCTGATTTATTTGGTGAATTATTTTTTTTATTTTTTCATTTGGATTATTGTTTTAAGTATAATGTTACACATATTTACATTTACATAATAAAATTTATCTGTGGAAAAAATGTCATTAGTTTTAAATGGTTATATTTAATTTTTTTTTTTTTAATAATCTTGAATTGTAATAATTATTTTTTTTAAAGAAAATTTAATTTATGAGCAATTATCAACATTTGCATGGTTAAATTGTAAAAGTTTTTACATTCATGTTTTTAAATATGCGTAGACCTTTAAATCAATTTTTAAAATATTCTTTAAGCAATCTTTGATTTTAAATTTTAATTTCTTTTATATTTTTAGACTTTGTTCATGTTTCAGTTTGCTTATATGTGTGTGTATATATCAATACATTAAGAATCCTAAATTAATTTATAGGTTTTGATGTGCAATATTGAGTTTTTGTAACAGTAGGTATAATTGTAGGGACGCTAGTTAATATTAGAGTTGGTGTTGTAAATGTTAGTTTCTCGGATTCTATTATTTTCTCAATGTATCTTAGTTTGGAGTAGGGATAGTAAACCTCACCTTTCCAAAGACCAACACTTTCTCCAATGTGGCTATGGTTGCGAATAGTAAATTTGTCTTCTCCAAAGTCCAACACTTTCCCCAATGTTGCTACTTTTGGGGTGGGAACAGTAAGGTTGACCTCCTAAAAGTCCAACTTTTTCCCCAGTGTAACTTAGGGCCTAATTGCTATTGTGGCGGTCCTTGGACTACCACGCTCATGGTGGCTGTCGGATCACTGCAGTTGTGGCGGTCCTACCACCACATTATGAGCCCGCCAACCTACCGTGTCTCCACTGGGATCAGAGATCCCGATGGGCTGACGGCAGTGCAGGTTGGAATTAGCTAGGGTGGCACTGAAGTCAGCACTGCCCTGCTGATTACAACCTGGTTCTCCACCAGCCTTTTCCTGACGGTTTCACCGCCATGAAAAGGCTGGTTGAGAACAGGTGCAGGGGGCCACAGGAGGACCCCTGCACCACCCATGCCCATAGAATGCGCAGTGCAAGTGTCCCCCTCCCAGCACACTCGTAATGCGCACTGTCTGTAGACAGTGCGCATTATGAGGATGCTGGTGCCCCCTTCGGGCGGCAGCATCGTCGCCAGCTCGATTATGAGCCGGCGACAGTGTTGCCTCCACTTTCCAGCCAGGCTGACTGGCGGAAACCTTGGTTTGCGCTGGTCAGCCCAGTGGAAAGTCTTAATGGGGCTGGCGGGCAGGTAGCCAGCATGGTGGCAACCACACCATTGAGAGTTTGGCAGATGGGTGTACCCATCCGCCAAACTCATAATTGAGCCCTTGGTTTGAGTGAAACCTGACTTCACCATAGTCCAACACTTTCACCAATGTGACTATGTTTGGAGCAGAAATAGTAAATCTGGCCCGCAGAATCCCACACTATCTCCAATGTGGCTACGTTTGGAGTGGAAATAGTAAATCTTGCCCCGCGGAGTCCAACACTTTTCCCAGTGCAGATAGTTTTGGAGTGAGAAGAATAAATCTGAGCTCCCCACAGAGTTAAACTTTCCTAGTACCTTTAAGTTTGGAGTTGGAAGAGCAATAACCATTTTTTGAGTACGACTGTTGTTTTTTCTTACTCTTCATATTTTTTATCTACATTACTATTTTTTATTATTTAGTTATACACATTGTTGTGTACATACATTTTTTAACTAAAGATTTTGTGATTATAGATAATACATAAACCACAATAACCTTTTTTTAAATAATTTTTATTCACACAAATTAATCTTTTGCTTTTAACATGAGAATATCAACATTCTACATATAATACAGAAAAAGAGGACATGCATTTTACATATTATTATACAGCTCATTTTTCCGTGCTTTACTAACCTTTTAAAAATGAAAATACTTTTTACATTTATTCCTATTTTTTATTTAATTAATACATATGAGTAAGTACTCTAAATTATAAGCATTTAATTTGAGTATTTTTAAATATATATTTCTATTTAATATTTCACAAGTTTTTTAAAGAACAAAGGAAATTACAACTTTTTGGCATGTTTTATATTATTAATGAAAAATTTATTTCGAAAGTATGCATTTATTTGTTCCAATATTTTCTATGAGTTGTTAGTGTTTTTTCCTGCCCATTTTTCCACCACTTTCTTTCGCAGCTTGCTTTATTTTTTCATCTGTCTTCATGGTGTTGGGTTGTTTGAGTCTCTGTGTGTTTTTCCGTTCCTGGTCTGGGGTTGAGATAAGACTAATTTCTAATGACATTTTAAGGAGTTAGCATTTGGTGGGTGGTTATAGGAGTTAGGTCACTATATGTTGGTCAATGTAATTTTTCTTGGTAGTTATTACGAGATTTGTATTAGTGAGTGTGTTTGGCCTAACTATAATTTATATTAAGTTTATGTATTTTGTATGTGTTTATGTAAAAGTGGGGTATTTTGTAAAGGATACATTTTTGGAATCTTTTTGTTTAGGTCATTATGTTTCTTATAAGGACTTCAGCTACAAAGTTTTAAATGTAATTATGATGTTATTATGGTGTTACATATTAATTTATTATTGAATTATATGTGATGTTATTGTGTATTTGTACGCTGGTCTTTCATGTTTGAATATGTATATAGATAATTGAAAATGTTTGGTGATTTTTAAAAATATGTTGTTGTGTTTCATATTTATTTATTTCTAAATATTTATTATTGCAATTTCAGTTACTGGTCTGCATAGTAAATACATATTATACTGTTTTATGTTATTTGGGAATGTTGAAAATATGCTGTTTAGCATGGTGTTTTTAAAGTAGGGTTCTTGCTGTTGTATGTAGGTATGGTAGACTTTCATGGTTCCCAAACAAAAATACTTGGCTATATTGCAGTGCATGCATTGTTTGATTTTTGAAGTTGTGGCTTGATTTGTAGCAGGAATTGTTCTATTCTTACCTTTTGGTGGCTTTGTTGCTTTTTAGTCTTTAGAGTATTTAAAAAAAATATTACAGTACAGGGTGTCTTATTTCAAGTGCCACCCTTCCACAGGATTATTTGTCTTTGCTTGTTGACTATAGTGCTGTCATAGGGACTGATTGGGATAGGCGACCAACCCAAGTATAATCAAAGTAAGCCATTAGCAAAACGAGTTCTGTTTAATGTCTACTGATAGTAGGGGATTCAATTAATAGTTTATATTGTGATGTCACAGAGACATATGCGAAAGCCAACCATTGTTTAACTTCATGTGAAAACTCTGGGTAGTTGCAGACTGGTGCCTTCATATGTTTGGGCCCCCATATGCTCTTGTTAAAACCGCAATAGCACCTCTAAACTGCAGGGTGAGTAAGTTTCGAATATAGTGGAAATCACTGAGAGTTTAAAATCTATTACTGTTTTTTTTAGAGTTATAGTTGTAAGTTGTTGTATAATAGGTGTCAGCATTTCATTGTAAATTGCACTTTGTTTAACTGCTAGTAGGGCATACACCAATGGGACGTTTGTATTATGGTATTTGCTATGCATTGTGTATATTTAACTAAATGGTGGAGAGTAAGATTTAAATGTGCAATCCATTATTCATGTGTTGGAGTGTGTCAAGGTTAGTAACCTGCTGTTAATAGCATAGGTTATAATTCTTCTGTCGTTTTTTTTATTTTCATGTAGTAAGAAGATGTCATTTGTATGTGTAGTTTGTACATTTTGGAATGTCTATACCTTTATATCTTCTAGGAGAAGATGGTATTTCACTAACTGCACTATGGCCCTCATTCTGACTTTGGCGGGCAGCGGTCGCCGCCCGCCAAAATCAGGCCGCCGAAAGACCGCTCCGCGGTCAAAAGACCGCGGCGGCCATTTTGGCTTTCCCGCTGGGCCGGCGGGCGCCCGCCAAAGGTGCGCCCGCCGGCCCAGCGGGAAAGGTCCTGCAACAATGAAGCTGGCTCCGAATGGAGCCGGCGGAGTTGCAGGGGTGCGACGGGTGCAGTTGCACCGGTCGCGATTTTCACTGTCTGCAATGCAGACAGTGAAAATCTTTATGGGGCCCCATGACACCCGTTCCCGCCATCCTGTTCCTGGCGGTAAAAACCGCCAGAAACAGGATGGCGGGAAGGGGGTCGGAATCTCCGCCATGGAGATTCAGCCCATGCAGGGGAAATCCGGCGGGAAACCGCCGGATTCCCTTTTCTGACCGCGGCTTTACCGCCGCGGTCAGAATGGGCTGGGAAGCACCGCCAGCCTGTTGGCGGTGCTTCCGTGGTCCACGGCCCTGGCGGTCTTGGACCGCCAGGGTCGGAATGACCCCCTATGTGTTCTGGCAATTAATCTATTTACGTTTTTTATTGGCAGAGAGTTGGCCTGTTGAATATTCAGGAACATTTGGGATAGTATTATTAAGTATAGTTCCAGTTATTGGTGAGGAGGGGGTGCAGCACGATTGAGAATCCAGGGCATGGGAGGCTCTTTTACAGTGCCTGAAGGAACCTGAAGACGATTCCCCTGAGGATTCCATATTGTCTGCCACAGACGCCGGGGAGGCATAACTGCTGCAACTTATATAGGTGGGGTAAAATGCCATGTAAACACAACTGTATTACAATGGGCAGTAGTCCATCGTAGTAGTGGAGCGATTAACAATAATAGGATTTGACAATGATCTGAGGCAGGGAATGGGGAAGTGGGAAGGGTGCGGGTGTGGATGTTGTACCTGTTTCTCCTTAGTGCCTGAGGGGACTGGTGGTAATACAATGTTTTGCGCCTTTTAAACTCCTATTTGAAAAATATGTCTGCATGTTTTGCTATATTGATACCTGTATGGAGCAATACTTGATACAAGAAATTATGGCTGCCCAACCGGGCACTATTTGTTTGTTAATGTACAAAACCAATAAAAATGTGTTAAAAAAGTATAGTTCCAGTTGTCTCTAGTGAGCATGTACTGGCCTCTCTTAGGTCCTGTAGAACACTCCTTATTTGTACTTCTGTAATATTGTGGGGGTGACTGTGTTCTCTAACAGATTCTACAAAGTAATGTTTAGTGTTTGGCTTTCCATAGCATGTCTTTGAGTAATATTTGGTGCATTTCCAGTGTGATTTTTCACTGATGGTTGCCCCTCGTTATATGTATATCCCCTATAATTTATTAAAATATTTCATTTAGAGGCATTGATGAACATGGCTGTTTCTGACATTATAAGTATGGGCCTTAGCATATAAAAACATATATTCATTGTTTAAAAATGTACATTTAATGGGAGTTTATACATTTGTATGTTATTGTTTAACATCGTTTACTTACATTTTAGATGTTCTTTATACTTCTGTTCTTTTACTGCTCTGTTTTTGAAGGGTTGTTTTGTTCTTATTTTCTTGATTGGTGGTGGTTCGTGGAGTCTGCTGAGAGGAAGAGATGTAAGATTTTAATGTTAATTTTATACTTTAGGTATATTACTTACTTTCAACTTTATCTTTCTTGGACTTGTAATATTCAAAATTATGTGACTTACATTTCTTTCTCCTTTTCTTGCTTGTGTCTTTTATTGCAAGTACCTGTACGTTAGAGATAAACATTTATGGCATTGTTTTAGTTACTTTCTTAAACTATTTTTACAGTAAAGTTGTTATTTCTATGACTTAATTTGTGATTAGAAATAAGTCAACTTTTGAAGTGTTGCACTCTTCTCACTGCAGTGGCAGAGTGACGCTTTCCTGCAGTGGCGGTTATTTGTGAAGTATTTTGGTGCATGTTTTCATGTCCTTTTTCTATTGCTTTTTTTAAATGGGGAATCATTTATATTTGTTTTTTCAAAGATATTCTTGTTGTTAATATATATGTGTTTTTCTTTTCTAAATACAGGGTCACAATTGTAAGATTACCATTTTGTTTGTAATATTTTAGTGTACAGATATTGTTTTTATCGATATTATGTCATAAACGCCTTTTGATGAAGAGAATGTTTGGATGTTAAAAAAGCTTTGTCGATTTCTTTAGACCAACTAAAGGAGTTTTTGCCTGTTGAGCTGAGGGTCATTGAATTTCTCTACAGGAGATATGTAGAACTGAAATTTGGTCATCGAAGCACAGACATTTATAAAGTATTATCAATTACAGAGTAAGCTAATCATTGAAGCAGAAATATAATTTCATTGAAATTAGATGATTTTATGAAAAGGATGTCTTTGTGGTTTCATATTTTATTTTTACACTTGTGTATTAAATGTTCACAGTTATGGCATCAATTTGATACTGGCCGCTCCTTTCTTACTGTGTGGTGAAAGGCTTTTTGGCTTTGGTAAGAAATGAATGAGACGAGGACAAAGAACGTAGATGTAATGACCTGATTACTTAGCAGCAATCTTCGTTCCTCTTAGTTCTACTGGTTCTCGTCCCATTCATTTAGAGCTTTCCACTCATTTGACACTGCTTGAGAATGCAGGAGGTTGTTAGGATCGCTAAGACTATTATAGCACCCAGCTGAGGGAGGCCTCACAGCACTCATGTTGGATTTCTGTCTTTGGACATGGCATTCATCTCACAAGTAATGACGTGGTTAGGAGAACCAAGAGTAATGAAGATTGTGGGTAAGAAATTAGGCCATTGCCAGGCGACTTTGTGATCTGCATCGGTTTCACTTTGCACACTCAGGGAGGGAGGGGAAGACCATTATCACCTTGAGGTACAGGCTAACATCTTGCTTTCTCCCAGGTGTTTTCTTTTAGAGGAGAGTGTTTTGGCAAATGAATTCAATATCTCTTTGTTCTTCTATTGAGTGCTTCCTGACACTAATGACTATGAACCATTTTCTGCAGGCCCTGCTATGTTCTTCCTCCCCAGCACTTATTCCTGTGCTTTTCTTACAGCTTGCTAAAGCTTTTTGTATTTTTGTATTTATTTATTTATGCAAATTATACAATACAATACCATAACCGCCCCGCAAATCATATAACAAACAAGGGAGATACAGCGGTGTACCAAATATAACGCATGTAATGATTGGAGGCAAATCACAGTGAGCAAACATCTCAACTAATGAAACATGACCGAAGTCAGCAGCCTCCCAGCCATCCAGCAGCATAACCATAAGGAGCAAACCACAAGAATAAATCCAATGAGTATTCACAGGGGCGCGAACATAGTCAACACAAACCAACCAACAAAGCAAAGGCGGCAGAGCCGGCACGTACAGCAAGGGTCCACTGTCAGACATTACATACTTGGCACACAGAACCTGTCAACCAATCCAATCAATGTCATAATGTAACTTGACCCAAAAAAAACATCCTCTTACTCATTTCAATCCTGAGAGTCCAGAAAAGCGCGGAAAGGCGCCCAAATATCTTTAGGGCGAGAATTTGCAGGGGCCAGCTCCCAGAAAATTGACATCTGTTCCTGACAGAACGCAGCATCCCGCAGCCAGTCAGCTCTACACGGCGCCCTACCCCGCCCCCAGCACATCGCCACCCTACGCTTTGCCAGAAGAAGCAGCATGCCCATCAGTCGCCTAGATGCAGGTGGCACCCCATCCAGCAGGCCCAGCAACGCCATCACAGGAGAGAGAGGCATAACCAGGCCCGTCATTCCAGCAATGTCATGCATCACTTCCTCCCAACAGGCACGCACCTCAGCACAATTAAACGCTAGATGCAAGAAGTCAGCGACCAGAGCATGTCAACGCTCGCAACGTGCATCAGCCCGCAGACCCATAGCACATAAGCTACGAGGGGTGTAATATAACCGATGCAGAAATTTAAAGTGGATGAGCCGCAGCCTATAATTAGGCAACAACATTCGAATATGCGCACAGCAGCTCAGCCACATTTCCTCGGTGAGCTCCTCCCCCACATTCTTCTCCCACTTAGTCTTAACAGCCACCACCGCCCTCCGCAGCTCCTGCATGCACCCATACAATCGAGTAATAAGCCTCCGAGAAGACTGCGCATGCCACAGCAACTCCAATGCTCGACAAGTCTCAGGTACAGCCGGGAGACCAGGATACCGCGCACAAAGCATTGCATAAACCCGCAGCAAATATAACCTATGCAACGGGTTGTCATCTCCCGCCCGCAGCGCCTCCTCCGGTTCCAACAAACCTTCATTCACAAACCAAGCTCCCAGCAAAGACAACTCAGATACTTCAAGGAACTCACGCAGGCGAGCGTCACAAGACATCCGCTCATCCGCCACGTCCAGCACCTGCATCGCAGGGGCAAAAAGCAGCCCCGTCCCAGATCTTCGTCCCAGAGCCGCCCAAGCCCTGGAAGTGCACGCCACAGTATCTATCCCTCTCGCACGAGTCCAAGACAGACATCCAAGAACTCTTGGCAGCCGATCCCGCCAGACCAGATCACTCTCAGGCGCAACGTGAGGTAAATACCGGATAGGATGAATCCGGAAATACGCAAAGTGGGCCTGCGCGCAATAATAATAAAGTTCCAAATCCGGGGCAGCAAGGCCCCCCATTTCGAACGGCAGCGTCAGCTTCTCCCAAGCAATCCTAGGCTGCGCGCCAGCCCGCACCAATTGCACCAAAGCGGATCGAAGCCTCTTAAGAAAGGCCACAGTAAGCACCAGCGGCAGGTTAACGAAGAGATACAAAAACTTGGGCAGAACAACCATTTTAGCGATGCCAATGCACCCACTGAGCGAAAGCGGCAACATGCGCCATACCTCCAGTCTATCATCCAGCCAGGCCATCAGTCTGCCATAATTGGCAAGCCACAAAGTCTCCACGTCGCAGCTGAGCCACACTCCTAAATACCGAACCGGGCCCTCCGCCCATACAACTGGATACCGCGACGAGCAGCGTGCCGTACCGCTAGTGAGGGGAAGCACCACCGACTGAGACCAATTCATTGTAATGCCCGAGAAGCTGCCAAAGCGAACAACCTCAGTCAACAGAACATCCATATTCACACCCGGCTCCCGCACATACAGCATGATATCATCACCATACAACGAGATTAAAATCGGTCGCTGCTGAAATTGCAGACCCCTATGACTGTGATGCTGCCGCAGATAAGCCGCCAGCGGTTCCATGGCGATAGCAAATAGGAGCGGGGACAAAGGGCAACCCTGACGGGTCCCCCGGGCCACAGGGAAGGGCTCCGAGATACAACCGTTCAACCTCAACCGCGCAACCGGGTCCGAATACAACAAGCGGATCAATTTAATGAATCTGGCACTCATGCCCACCCTGCCCAAGAGCGCAAACAGATACGGGCAGGCCAAAGAATCAAACGCCTTTGTCGTGTCCAAAAACACTTCAGCAAGCCTCGTCTCCTGCAGCAAGGCCACTCAGCACTGCGAAAAAGGTGCGAAGATTGTGCATCGTCGACCGCTCCGCCACAAAGCCAGACTGGTCCGGGAGCACCAAACGCGCCATCAAGGGCTGCAACCGCAGCGCCAGCAGCTTAGCAAGTATTTTGTTATCCACATTGATCATTGACAGTGGACGGTACGAGTCACAACTATACGGGTCCTTGCCCGGTTTGAGAATCGTAACAATCAACGCTTCCCTCAAGGACGCAGGAAGAGAACCTGTCTCCAGGGCCTCAGCATAAACCTCTAACAGATAAGGAGCTACAATATCAGCATACTCTTTATAAAAGGCAGGGGTTAGCCCATCCAAACCAGGGGCCTTCTCACCAGACAGCCCGCTAATAACTGCCTTGACCTCCTCCACTGAGAAAGGCTCATCAAAATAGGCCCTGTGAGCGTCCTCGAACCAAAGCAAACTGATCTCTGAAAAATAAGCCTGTGCCGCATCAAGATTACCCTCGGAGGGAGCAGAGTATAGATCCGCGAAATAGCGTGCAAAAACCTGGATTACACCTTCAGTGCTCAGCACCCGCTCCCCCCCTTGCCCATCGATGCCAGTTACATATCCACTCGCCCAAGGCTTGCGCAGCAGATTCGCCAGTGTCCGACCGGCCCTGTCCCCTTCCCCATAACGCCGGGCTCTGGCATATTTACCCAGAAAACAAACTTCCTGTTGTGTGGCCTCCTCATATCTAGAAACCGCATCACGCAGAGCCGCCACCGTTTCACTTGCCCAGTCTGTCTCCAATTTCATCTCTAACTCCGATATCCGCCCCTCCAACTCAGCCAATTCCCTCTGCAGCGTACGGAGCACCCCATGCTGCTTAGCAAGACACTCTCCCCGAATGACCACTTTAAATGCTTCCCAGAGCGTTCCCGCCAAATCAACCGACCCGCGATTCTCAGCAAAGAAATTCATAATGGCCTCACGAATCTCTCCTCGAAATGCCTAGTCCCGAAGCGCCCCACGTGGCAAGCGCCAGACAAACGCAGCACTCGGGGCTCCAACTATGGAAAGCCGCAGTAGGACCGGAGAGTGGTCCGACAGGGTCCGAACCAGATGATCCACCGACCACGTCCACATCTCAACATCTCGAATGCCCAGCCATCGATCTAAGCACGACCAGCTGCTATGAACATAGTTAACGCAGGTGCCCTCTCTCTCATCCCCATGTTTCACCCTCCATAAATAAACCAGGGCGCCATCACACATGACAGTCTTCAACGCCGCAGCCGCAGCCGCAGCTGAATGCCGAGGTCTAGCCGCACTCTCCCGATCCCGCTCAGGATCCAGAACAACATTGAAATCGCCCCCCCAGATCACAGATCCATGCCCCAGTGATTCAATCAGGCGCCACAGCTCACAGAAAAAACCAAGATCATCAACGTTCGGGCCATACACAGACACCAGCCGACAGGGTTGATCCAACAGGGTGCCATTCATCAACACATACCGCCCCTCTGGATCCACAATCACACGATGAGTACGCCACTGCAGCCCCTTACATATCAGAATCGCCACTCCTCTAGCATAGCGCGAAAACCCCGCACCATGACATTCACCAATCCACCCAGCCCGCAGCCGATGTATCGAGGAGCCATCCAAGTGCGTCTCCTGCAGCATACATATATCAATATGGTGACGCTGAAGATAAGCAGACATGAGTCGCACTTTACGCTGATCATTCAGGCCACGCACATTCCACGTAACTCAGTTTACTGTCGCCATCAATCCATACCATAAACCAGCAATCACACCCTATGCCCCACCAACGTGCCACTCATCGCCGTGTGCTAAACTCATTTACTCCAGGAGGGCACGAACAATATTTCCACTCAACAGTGAAACACCCAACCAAAAGCCTCACCACCCTCCACCCACGCCGACCCCCCAACCGGGTCAAAGCAAAGACACCCCGCACAACCCCCAATAAGAACAGAATGGGGCCCACAACATAGAGAAAGGACTCATCCAAGGGTCGAGAGCTAGCCATCCAGACCATCCGAAACCGGACAATCCAGAGAGGATGAAGGGCCTAACAAAACAAACAAGAAGCAGACTTAGCGGCTTCCCAAAAAGAGCTTAAGTCCAATGCAACAGACACTCCAGGCAGGAGCTCAGTTCCAACAGCGCCTTAACACAGGGGCAGCCAATCAGTGTCGCTGAGAGTCGCCCGCTCCGGTCCTGCACCTCCAGCCCCATCAGACACAGAGCGCCGTGGCAGCGTTTTAACAAACTTGGCCGCAAGTTTTGGGTCAGTAAAGAAATGCAGAGTGCCACCATGCTGAATCCGAAGTTTCGCCAGATAGATAAGCGAAAAACGAGCTGCTGTCAAGCTCAATGAGCGCTTCACTGGCAAAAAAGCCTTGCGTGCCGCCTGCACAGTCGGAGTATAATCCGGAAAAAAAGATAACTCTGTGTTACCATATAGCACTGGGCGGCGTTCCCGGGCAAGGCGCAGCACCGTATCACGGTCACGGTAGTTTAAGAGGCGAAAAATAACAGGACGCGGGGGGTCCCAGGGGGCGGCTGAGGGCCCAACGATCGATGAGCCCTCTCCACCACCAGCATGCGAGACAACTCGCCTGGGAACAAATCAGCAAGCAGCTTCTCCATTAAGTCCTCCATTCTACCCATGGCTGTAGTCTCGGGTAAACCAAGCATCCATCTGCAACAGACGCTCTCTCCCCCCATGTCCCTGGTCCTCCAGCTCCGATGTGCGCGATTCAAGTTGCTCAAAACAGGCATCATGCTCATCCACCCTGGCACGGATACCATCCATCTGCTCAATCAAATGGTCCAGCTTGGCGTCAATCCCCGCCAAGCTCCTCTTGAGATCCCAAAACATGGACCGAACCGAAGTATCCGAAGACCCTTCCTCCAACTGCACCTCTCCAGCCGGAGGCCCCGGGGTGCCCCCCTTCCGTCTGCCTCCATCAAAAGAAAGCTTTGCCTGCCGCTTCTCCGCCTTGCCCATACCGCACAGCACTGGGGAGCCAGCCGCCAGCAAACCCCCGAGAACCAGGGGCCCTACAGATCAAACAATAGCGCAAGGCTCAGCCAGGGCCTCCAGCAGAGAACTCCAACCACCTCCAGCCAAGCAGCGCCGGCCAAAATCAGGTAAATTCCAGAGAGCCTGAAGACACTTAATAGGCTCCACAAAGGCGACGAGGGTCAACCAGGGGCTCCGTCACGCAACCATCTCTATCATCAGGTCGCCGGTCACTGCTGTCTGCACCACCATCCAGGAACTCACATAGCACCGTGCCACAAGGCCTCAAAAAATTCCAAAAAAAGGCCAGTGCAGCACTGGATATTTCAAGAGGCCCCTCCCGGCCTCAGGTCTCCCCGCCAGCCATCTCCTCCAGCAGCGGGATGCGGCGGCACTTCAACTAGGCCCCACAGCCACGCGGCCGCCACCACCAGGCCGCGCACCCAGAGCCCGGGGCCGGCCAAAGCACACCCGGGGGGGGTCCGCGGCTCGAGGCGACTGCTGAGGGACCCCCCCCCGGGAATCACTCACCACGCACGCTGCACCCGCGGGACCCAAAGACTTTCTCCGGCCGCCCGTGTCGGTGAGTGGCAGCCCCACACAGCCGGGCAGGCCCCCTCAGCAGGCCCGCCCGCGGCTCAGCCCGCTCTGCATCTCCCCCCACGGGAGCAGTCGCAGCGGAACAAAAAAAAAGCAGTAGACGGGGAACCGCTGCAGACCGGAGGGCTCTCTTCCCAGGGGGCCCCTCCAACACCGCCAAGACATGAGAAATAAAAAATTACAGCCCTAAGTCCGGCAGAGCCTCACGATGTGACGGCCATCTTGCCGGCAGGCTAGCTCCGCCCCCACAGCTTGCTAAAGCTTCAAGCCTTCGGTAGGGCTTCTTCTCCTCCTGTTCGCAGTGACCCCGCTGCAGTCTCCAGTTTCAGTCCCCACTTTTCAGCTCCTTGTCCCCCACCCCCCTGCTGCAGTTTCCTCTTTTAGTGCTTTCAGTGCTGTTCCTTGTCTCCTGATGCGACTGTGATGCTGTGCTGCTGATCCATGCTCCCTTGTGATTGTGCCACAACTAAGGTTACAATATATCACCGTGTGCTTTCCTGTATAAATCAGTATGTTCAGCTATCTTTATTCAATTGAGTTATCCACGACTACAACTCCCAGAGTGCATTGTGTTGTTAATCTATTTCCACGAAATGCAGCACCACTTTTATAGTGAGGCATGGAGACATCAGGTGACCTTTGCTAGAATACTCAAAGCTCTCAGCTATCCAAGGTCCATGTGTTAGCTAATCACTTAGGGGGTCATTACAACCTTGGCGGTCTGCATGGCAGACCGCCGAGGTTGCGGGAGCCAGAATACCGCCATTGCTGGCGGTATGGCTGGCTCCCTATTTTGACTTTTCCGCTGGGCCAGCGGACGGTAACAGAGTTACCATCCACTGGCCCAGCGGAAAAGTCACATCAACATCGCCGCCGGCTCGTAATTGAGCCGGCGGCAATGCGGATGTGCAGCAGGTGCAGTAGCACCCGTCGCACATTTCACTGCCCGAAATTCGGGCAGTGAAATGCGCGACGGGGCTCTGCCTGGGGGCCCCTGCACTGCCCATGCTAAGTGCATGGGCAGTGCAGGAGCCCCCAGGGGCCCCCTGAGTCCCCTTACCGCCGCCAGAAACAGGCTGGCGGTAGGGGAGTCATAATCCCCAGGGCAGAGCTGCTTGCAGCGCTGCCCTGCCGGATTATCACCGCCGGGGCTAAAATGGAGGTATACCGCCGGCCCCGGCGGTGCGCCGCGGTCCAAATACGCCGGGAGGCACCGCCAGCCTGTTGGCGGTGCTCCCGTCGTTTTGGCCCTGACAGTCAAAGACCGCCAGGGTCATAATGAACACCTTAGTCCATTCTTTCTTTCATTCAGTACTTGTTGGCCTCTTCATCTCATTTTGAAAAACATGCTTCAAATCTCAGAGCAAAATGCAAAAACCTGGATTAAATTAGCCACTCAAGGATAGATCTTGACGAAATGCGGAGTCTAAATACTCCAGTTACAACTTTTTGTTGCCTTTTATGTGTCTCCTTTTTCCAACCTTCCTTGTCTCCCCTTTTGTAACTGGTATCTGGAGTATTTCAATCTGCAGTGTCTTGGGTATTCCAGTCCAAGTTCTCCTTAGCATTCCAATTTGATCTCCGTGGCACACTGGCTCGTGGCTTCCAGTAATTATGTTTCTGACATTTGTACTTTGTGTTTCCATTGCTGTCCCTTCTACTCGTGTTTCTTTTGTTTCCTTTAATGTGCTGCTGCTCCTATTCGTTAGCGCTCTCTATGCTCTGTTTTCAACCACCTTGAAACTGGAATTTCTGAGCTGCAGCCTTGCTAGTTCATTTCTTGTATCTGTTCGGTGCTGCTGCGGATCCAGTAGGCAACCTTGCTCTTTGCACATGGCCACTTGTCCTCCCGTGTTTTCTTAGCAGCGCACTGGCTGTTTTTTTCCAGGAAGGGCTCCCTGTTGTGTTTCTGCTGCTCTCACTCTTGTGCGTATTGTTACTGGTTTACGCCATTTTATTTAGACACAGAGGCCCTCAAGTTCTACTGGCATGGTACCCAGGGCAACTCCTTCACCCCTTTCCATTTCCTATGGTTCCGCCTGGAACCACCCCCACTTGCAGGCCAAGCTCGTTAAGGACGCAGGGAAGGGCCAGAACCATCTAACAGCAGTGGGAGACAACAGTACAGCAAGCGGGACCTTTATTTCAGGGGTGGTGTTGCTGCACCTCTCCGGTTTTTAGCAAAAACAGTGCCCAAAAAGCGCTTTAAGAACGGCGCTTATCTATTCTGCTGTGAAAAGACACGGGGACTGGGAGGAGGGCGCGCTGTTTGCAACTGTTTCTGCAAAGTGGATTCCATTGTGATAAATCGAACTGAATGTGCCTCAAAATGTACCACGTGATTCCTTTTCTGTTAGCATTTTACGTGGGACACCCTCAACTCCTGTCCCCATGGCGTTTGCTGTGCTATCTCATTGCATCAACAGAGGAGCCACATCCTCGCACCCCACATGCGTGACCCCCTTCATCAACCATGTGCTCTCTGCTCATCATGCCTACTCGCCTTTCCATCCCGTCGCTGCTCTCCTGCCCCAAACCCAATTAGGACAGGTTGGCATCGACGAGCCCCAAGCACTCACATTTAGTCGGAGTTTCAGGACAAACGCAACGAAGGTGTATGTTGAAAATGTATCTGTCGTGACCTTCAGTGGAAGTCATCTGCATATTTAACAGTGAGACTAAACACAACTAGGTTTTATTATACCTGGAGGCTCGACATACCCAGTCCTACTGCTTATGTACCTGTCGTGTTAGCCACCCCCCTCCCTCGTGGGCTTGTGTGCTTTGCATGAACGGTACAATCTGTTGAACTCCGGAAGAAGCACTGACGTATCATCTTGTCTGAAGAATGTTCCAGGAAAGGCTTCTTTAGCTAGTTACTGTCACTCACAGACGCTGTTTGCTACTTCGCCCAAAGCCCCCACTCCCTCACAAATACCAACTTCTCCTCTAACTGTCAATCCCATCTCTCTTTTTCCAAAGAGATTCATGTTCTGCATCAATCTCAGAGTTTCCCTGGCTTTGTCTTAACCTCACTCTTCAGAGACCACTTACAGCCTCTCCCCCCTCCATTCCCAAACCACTCTCCGAGCTTCCATCCCCATCACCAACCTCCATTTCCTGTACCTCACCCTCTTCCACCATCAATCCCACGCTCTCCATCCCAACCGGTCCATGTCAGCTTCTCCGGAAGCCAGACAATTAGTCTAACTTCTTTCCTCAACCCTCCACCATTGCAGCCTTTGCCCATGGAGCCTCCACATACGTGGGCCTCCTTTACGAGGCTCGTGGTGCTGGATGGCGCTGCAAGTTCCTTGCTGTGCCACCCTGCACCACCGGGAAAGGGCAGATGCGCCGTAGCCACAAGATCCGGCACATTTTGTCCTCTCTCCCTGTGCTGGCAAACAAATTGCTTCTTGGCACCAATGCAGGTACCCTCGCACCATGGTGCAATGATGCCTGCGTTGCGGGGATAATTGTTTTGCACAGGAAGGGACACCATCCTGCACAAAAACAATCACAAGAAATGTTTTCCTCTTTCTATGTGTGCTGCAGAATGCGGAATGCAGCACACATAGAAAGAGGAAAACATGCGGAGAAATAAATATATTTCTCCCCGTTGCATCATTCTTACGCCACCCCTGAGGTGGCTTAGGAATCTGACGTGTTCACAGACTTGTAAATCTGGGAATGAGTCAGATTCCTTCCAGTTCCGTGGGTGTTGTGTGGGAACGCCCCAAGCAACACCCATGGAAGGCCTCTTTCACGCAGTGTTATGCGTGAAAGGGGTCCATATTTACAAGGCCATGAAAAGCCACGCAAGGTGGCTTTGTGTGGCCTTGTAAATATGGGCTTGCACACTGTGCCACTGGAACATAAAAATAAAAGGCGCTTCAGTGGCTCAGTGTGCCGCTTTGGACCTCGTAAATGAGGCTTGTAGTTTTTAAAGCTAACCAATCTTAGTCACCCAAATACCTTTCAATTAGCCATTTTTTAACAGACTCTAAAAATGCTCTGAGGATTAACATAAAAATCACCTATTTTGTGGCCTTTGAAGTCTAATTAAATGCAGACTACGCATTTCATAGTTGAAAATCTTTGGTAGAGATAAGCTCTTGCTGTGAATTGTTCATGCTCATTTTCTATCGGTAAGGCAGCCCTGCCTGAAGGTTTTTGTACTGTCAATGAAATGTAGAGCAGGCATGTTGAGAAGTAGTAACGGTAAACAGTTTCTTAAATAATTTTTTTGGGTTGAGCCTACAAGACAACATAACCTGACTGTTTGCAAAAGACTATGGGCCTCATTATGAGTCTGGTTGTCATGACACCGCCAGACTCGCGGTGGTGTCGGACCGCCGCTGCTTTGACTGTCCGACCACCAAACTACGACTTTGGCGGTTGGAGCGCCAAAGAACCGGCATCTCCGCCAGGAACATGGTTCCCAACAGCATGACGGCGGTCGGGCTTGTTATCAGCCATGGCAGCGCTGAACTCAGCGCCGCTATGCGGATTACAACCTCCCTGTCCGCCAGCCTTTTCATGGCCTAGAAAAGGCTGGTGGAACGGTAGTGCAAACACCCTCCACCCCCCAACCCCCGCCCAGCAGAGTCAAAATGCCCTGTGTCTGCTATCCAGACATTGCGCATTCCAAGGGTGCTGGTCAGCGCCCTCGGTGCTACAAAATAGCACTCGGCTCTTTTCAGGGATCCAAGTGCTATCTCGCAGCACTATTCCCTCCGGACTGACCGGCGGGAATGCTCTACTTCAAGGTTTCTGCCAGTCAGCCAGGTGAGACCAGCGGAAACCTTGTAATAGGGTGGGTGCCACCGCCATGGCGGCAGCGTCCTCCCCGAGAGTTTGGTGGTCCCACGTTGGGAATGCCAAACTCGTAATGAGTCCCTCTGTGTGGGCTTAGAAAGATGTTATCTTTTTTACCTTTTCACCCTTCAGCCAGTTGTTTGATACCATTAGCAAACGGCTGGGGGAGTTATGCCCACCATGCCACAATAATGTTGGGGACATAGGGCACCAAACTAATCCAAAACACACCCTAGCTACACCAATTCTCAAAAGAGTTGAGGGACAACATCTGTACCTTGATATCAACATTGTTGTGTTCTTTCTTTTTTTTTCCTAACCATTGCTCACCATTGGTTTGCTATATTGTCACTCATTTGCTTGCTTCTTAACCTGTGGCTTTCCTTGTCCCAGCTTGTACATCTTTTGTTTTTCCACTGACCTGAGACTTTAGCAATCCCTCTGACTGGCTGGCTTCTATCATTCCATTACTCGCGTTTTAGGAATGTACTTTTTTCTCTTTGCTTAAGCAGTCCATGAGACTGCATTTGTTTTCCAGCTCGTCTTGTGCTTCTCCTCGCTGCCAAATTCCCTGCCTCCCCTGCGCTTCATGTTACTTTCTTGCTTGTGTGCTTTTCCCTGCCCCAGTGTTGCTGTCCCTTGTGTGCTGCTTTCCCCTCTACGCATACTCCATTTATTTCTTCTTCTTCTTATTATTATTATTAAGATTATTATTTCTGGACACCTGGGCCCTCTTCAGCCACAAAATAAAAAGTACCATGCAGGCAAAAGAGAGAGACAAGTAAGAGTGGCCACTGCGGTATTGTTGTTGTGCTGTGTGCACGTCAGAATACCCGTGTGTCGTAGTGGTGGTCACATGAGTGTGGAAGTCAAGTGTGGAGTGTTGCTTAGGATTGAAGAGAGATTGAGAGCTTCGAAAACATCTGATGAGCTGCTGTTCCCTGCCACTGTAACATCCTTCCGATAATAATTCCTACGTTATCTCCAACCTGTTCCCTTGTATACCTACAACAGGTTGCATAAACAGGACTCTGGATCCAATTTCTGAAGCTACAGCTAAATTGCAGAGGCTTGGGCAGTGGCAGAGCAATGGCGCCATGGGTTCTAATGCAAGCACATTACGTGGCCCCCATACCCTCGTTTGGTCGTAAACACATCAATAACCGGGGTGCATTAGACCCCGCTGACTCCTGGGCCCTGATGCTGCTACACTATTGACATCTACACCCTGGCTTTGGGGGCGGGGATAGGCTGAGGTCTGGTCAGGTGCAGGTGCAGGTGCATTAATATGGGTCGTGTATCCCAGGTCGGCCAGTGGACAATACTGGACTCTTCCTGGATCCTGCAATGACCTACTCACTACTATGCCTACCCTTCCAGCTCCTGTCTGTGCTAAGATGAGCTCATCTTGTGCAACCCCAGTAGCACTGCTTGCCTGTAAGTAGGATGGGGCGAGCAGGGGGTGGGGGGGGGGGGCCTGTGTAGCAGAACTGCCTTGAAGACATACCCAGCTTCGAGTGGTGCTTCTGATCAAATGTAGTTCAAATGTAGATGAAACATTGACCATTGGCCGCACCTCTACTCAAAGATTCATCAACGGACATACCCCAACTTACCCTTCTCTGCCCCACTGTAAAGTTGTTTTGACATTCTATCTAGGGTTCATTCATGTTCCAGGCAGTGCTTAATTTGTAAATAAAAACGTGCCGGTGCCCAAAGCTCTCCCTTGAAACAGGTGACGGCTGCAATTAAATGTGCAAGTACAGAATTCGAAGGCAGCGTAATCCTGAAGCCTCTCGGGCCTCTTCGATCCGTTTACAGCCACTCCCTGGACCTTTAGCTCACTTTTGCAGCTTTCTGCTTTCTCCCTTTGGGACGCCTTTTTATTGTTCACTTCCTCCGTCTTTTGCTCGCAGTAAATGTCTGATGCAGGAAAATAAGTGCTGCCCTCTAAAATAAGTGTTGGTGCCCTCCACCGGAAACCACCGGCTAAAATTAAGCACTGGTTCCAGGCTTAGTATACTCTAAAACACATCGTTTGCTGCACTCCTTCAAAAGCATTCTAGGGGTGAGAACCACACCCCCATGAAAAATGAATGTTAGTTAGTTTTCATCAATGTTACGCATCTAATGTTTTCAAAATACACATACTTCACCCCAGAAGTCACTGAAGGATGGCCTTTAATCCCTCTGCAAAGTTACCTTTACATTACATCATGCTGTGCACAATCTCGTTAATTCAGTGTTCTTTATCATCATATAAGGTGTATTTGAAAAGAACAAGCTAATCCATTGAGCATCCTTGTGCTGAACTACATATATTATTATTACCCAACAGCGCTCATTTTATCGACCCCAGAAGGATGAAAGACTGAGAGGACCCTGGAATTTTAACCTGTGATAGCACGTCTAGTCCTTGTAGATTACTTATACTTGGACACGCCGGAGGTCGGTGAACCTTTTGACCAGGTTGAGTTCTCATCATCCAAAGAAAACGTCAGATCCCTCAAATCAGTAATCAATAATCATTTATAACCAATAACCAATACTCAATTAGTAATCAAACAACAAATTAGATCAATAGAAAACAGTAATTTGACCCACCATGAACTTTCAGTCATGAATAACCACACCTGTTTATTAAAAGTTAATGAGTTTATTTCCCTATATTAACAAAGCTAATACGATGTAAGTAAGTCTCAAAATCAAATGATATACATATACGAACATTACTGGCTGTCCATAACAGCGGAAGAAACGCAATCTACGCAAAACTTGGATTATAATGCACTCAGATATAGCAGTGCAAATCACTAATAAAAGCAACTGAGATTGACTAATTGCATACATTGATCAGCATAACAAGATTTCAATTCAGCACGGTGCATTAAATGAATACCTCAACTAACCTCTGATTAGCATTGGCATGTGGGGCTTCATGCAAAACGAATTTAGTCAACATAAATTTAGAAAACTTCTAGCTTGGGCTCTGTCAAAATAAGCAGTTGGTACCTAAGAAGGAAAATACAATGAATAATACATTTATCCTTTCATAATGACCAAATACAATCAGCATTCAAGATAAATCTTAGTCCTTCAGGTACCAGTTCGATCAGCATGGGGCTTCTCCAACAGAGGGACAAAGTTAAAGTCAAGTTTTCCTTGCAGCGGCAAGGAATACAGGGGCAAAAGTTATCGTATGGGCAAAACGGGGTAAAGTTAAAGTTAAAGTCTCTAGGGTGAGAATTCTTTAGAGTCTCTCTCTCTGGGATAGAGAAAAAGCATCAAAGTGTCAACAAAGTAAAAATGGCAATGGCATCAAAATGGCGTCACAATGGTGTGTCTTCAAAAATGGCTTCAAAATGGCGTGTCTTCTCTTCGTCCGGTGGGATTAAGTAAGAAAAGTTCCAAATTCTTCAGGTTCTTCCATTGGAGGGTCCATGGGGTGATTTCTCTTTGACCAATGAATAGTGTATTTTCTCTTAATACTCATCTACGTGTAAGGTGTCCTTGGAGTTTTGGAACATAACTAGCAACAAAGTTGCCAATTAATTCTGCATCAGTGTCTTCATTGTCTGCACCTGCAGAAACCGACCTTGAGCTTCAAAGGGGATGAAAGTTGCCTAGCACGCAACTTTGAGATAAGTTTATTAGTCATTCTTACTGGAAAAATACAGCTTTTAAAGATTCAAACACGTCTTTGTTAATATAAATGGAAACTACGCAGTTAAAATTGAGACCAGGCAACTAGGCCAAAGCCTCTACTAAATTTAAGCTAAGCATGTAACAGTTTCAATGAGAAAATCATAAAGTTTAACTTCAAATATGACATATTAGTACTTTGTGTCGGTTTTCATGATTAATTAAGCTTGTTTAAACTAATGGTGACCTAATTTGTGGGCACATTTCTCTACACATTTTATTTTTCTTTGCTAAAACACATTGCATATACGGTTTTGTTGCATGATATATAAATGTTTGTTAGTCTTTCTTTTTCCGCTTCATCAATCCCTCCTCTGATGACTAATTATGTCATCATACTAAATCTTCCTTCACAAATTTTATTTTATTCAAAATTCTGTTTCAATATTCTTTCATTTCAATTAATTCTCTTTTTCGTTTTTCTCCCTTTGAATTTTCTCTGCATAGTTTCACCATTTCTTTTTGTTCTTTCTTTTCAGTTCTTCTTTTGTTTCTTAATCTCAATATTTTAATAATTTTCCATATTCCCCAAATACCTATTAAACAAATTAATATTATTAATATTCCTTTTACTATTTTCATTAATATTCTGTTCCAAATGTTGCTGAGCCAATTTCCCACAGAAGCAAAACCTTTTCCAACTTTTTCCCATACTCCTGGTTCTTTCAATTCTTTCAGATCTGTACTATCGTTAGTTAAATTTGTAAGCATATTTCTAATTTGTTTACTGTTGTCGGGTATATATGAGCAACAGTGACGTGCACTAAGCATTTTGCAAACGCCGCCATTCTTTGCTAAAAGAATGTCTAAAGCAAGCCGATTTTGAAGAGTCATAGCTCTTTCTGCAGCAAGTTCAGTATCCATCAGGATCATTGCTCCCAAAAAATTTGTCAGCATGTTATCCACAATAGTAGACAATTTTCGTATTTTAATTGAGTGTAGTATAACTCCTACTGAGGGAATTATTGCTCCAAATATGTCTCCTACCACACCAGAAGCTGTCTCCCTTTTCTGAATACGATGTAATGCTGACAGCTTCGGAAATTTCTTTAAGTCATCTAGTTGATAAATCTTTGGAAATACTATTCCCAAATAACATCTCCCATACCATCCTTTAGGAAGACGATAATAGGCATTAAGTCCACAAATATAATAGACCCCTGGAATAGCTGGGTCTTGTCCATTCAACATGAACGTCCATTTACTCTGGAATAAAAACATGTGTTTACATTCACTCGTTCCTACAAAGATTTTGTCATAATATGATTTAGGTCTATATATACAAAGGGGGTCATTCTGACCCTGGCGGTCACCGACCGCCAGGGCCAACGACCGCGGAAGCACCGCCAACAGGCTGGCGGTGCTTCCCGGTCAGAAATGGGAAACCGGCGGTGTCCCGCCGGTTTCCCGCTGCCCCAGGGAATCCTCCACGGCGGCGCTGCTTGCAGCGCCGCCATGGGGATTCTGACCCCCTTACCGCCATCCTGTTCCTGGCGGTTTTCACCGCCAGGAACAGGATGGCGGTAACGGGTGTCGTGGGGCCCCTGCAGTGCCCATGCCAATGGCATGGGCACTGCAGGGGCCCCTAACAGGGCCCCACATTGATTTTCAGTGTCTGCCAAGCAGACACTGAAAATCGCGACGGGTGCCACTGCACCCGTCGCACGCCTTCAACTCCGCCGGCTCCATTTGGAGCCGGCTTCCTCGTTGAAGGCGCTTTCCCGCTGGGCCGGCGGGCGGCCTTCTGGCGGTCGCCCGCCAGCCCAGCGGGAAAGCCAGTCATTTGGCGGCTCCCGCCGGGTGTGCGGTTACCGCTGCCGGCGGGAGTCGGAATGACCCCCAAGGTTTTCCTATATGTAATGCATCTAAAGCTAATTTCCCTTGAGTTTTTATTGCGGCAAAAGCATTGTTATCTACAGATGTCCTTTTTTGCAATTCTTTTTCTAATTTTTCTTTCAGCTGTTTTCTTCTACCTTCAGTGTGATCTAAAAAGCTTTTCTTTACGGGTGAAAGTAAGCATGTAAGGTTGTTTCTATGAGCGTAAACTGTAGCAAAAGGCGAGATTGGCTCAAAGAAACTTCTAACTAATTTTATATGATAGTCTCTTGCTATTTTACTCAAATACTCAATTATGGGGACAAAGGAAAATACAACGTCCTGATTGGAATAGAAGTATTGAATATACTCCTGGTTATAAAATCTGGTTAGTAACAAACTACATGTTATTCCATACGTAAGGGGCATGCTGTGATATGTAACTCCTTCTAATACTGATGTAGGGATTTGTGTACATACATAACAATCCTTTGCGTCCATTGTCTCAACATACTCATTCAGCAAGCAATAGAAAACATTAGATGAGAGTTCCTTTTTCGTGTTAGTATCGTCATGTAAATATTTTTCGTCTTGTTCGAGTCTTTGTAAAGGAGTTAATTCAGTAGTAGTTTTAAAGATAGTAGCATCATTCACGTCTCTTTCATTCCCTCCATGCATTCCAAGAATTATTGCCATAATTATTAGTACACATGCAATTATCAAACCTATACACATGTATTTACAACATTTCATCCTACGGCCTTGTGTAGTATTGTCAGTCATGATCTATAGAGAATCAGAAAGTTGAAGATAGTTTATCAAATCAAATTTGCAGAGATATATATATATATATATATATATATAGGATCAACGAGGTCAATGTTCACACGGTTTTCTTTAGCAGCTTAGTCTCTTATTGGTTTAGCAGCTTTGTCTCTAAATCGGTTTCAAAGTCAATCAGGTTATCAATGTCTTATCCGGTAATGTTCATGAAATTCAATTTCAAGTGCCAAAGTGTCGTTCTGCTTCTTCATTTTCAAGACTAAGAGATAGAAATTCGTCTGACCAATCGTTAGTGGCTGTGTATGCCCCTTCTGGACCGGAATATCTTCTGTTTGCTACTCTTTTTCTTTTACATTTTGCATCTCCTTTCGATTCTCCTTCGCTTATGTCTTGTTCTTTGGCTGTGTCTTTTTCTTCATTCAATGTGGTTATGATAGATACTTCTTTTCTTTTCTCTTTCGAGTCTGGTCTTTTGTCTTCATTTAATGTTTCTTTAGTCTTTGATTTCACTGGTGATATGCTTTGTCTTTGTTTCGCGTTGTTTTCACTTGACGGACCTGCAACCGGTTCCGGAAGAGTTGGAACAATTTGCCTTTGCTCCATCTCGTCTCCTTCACCTGGGAGATCTGTCAATTTTTCTCCTTGTTCTCCTGTATCGTCTGCTTCTGGGAAAGCCCTCCTCTGACTAGGCTCTCCTGCTTTTTCACCTGAGATAGGATCTTCGTCACCTCCTGGAGCTTCTTCTCTGTTGTCCTCGAAAGGAGTGACTATGTCTTCCTCAGTGAATATTTCTTCTGCTTCAGTTTCTCCTTGTTCGCTTTCAGGCTCTTTTCGTTCTGTCTCAGTGCCTGGTACTTTCCTGTTAGTTGTCGGTAATTTCAGTGCTTCAATTTCCTCTTCTGTGGGACACGTCACTTTTTTCGTGTGACTGGTGTGAATCCAATTGGGAATTCCCGCACACTTCACAGCGGTGGTAGTCATCAGAATCACTTGAAAAGGTCCTTTCCAACAGGGTTCCAAGCACGACTTCCTCATGTGCTTCTTTACCACAACCCAGTCACCTGCTTTCAGGGCGTGTCCTGGACCTTGGATCTGTGGCAAGGTAGTTGCCTCCACCTGGTGCGAAGAAGAGCGGACTACATCAGCCAGACCTTTGCAGTAGTCCAATATCATATCATCTGTAATATTTACAAGGGCATTAACAGGAACTGCTGGAAGTCTCATGGCTCTGGCCATGAAATTTCGTGCGGTGATAGTCCTGTCTTTCTATCAGGTGTGTTTCTCATTGACATTAACACCAAAGGCAACACGTCAGGCCATTTCAAGTTTGTGGATGCGCATATTTTCACCATTCTTGATTTCAGTGTGCCATTCATTTGCTCCACTAGTCCTGATGCTTCAGGGCGGTAGCTACAATGCAATTTCTGTTCAATGTTCAATGCTGAACATAATAATTTGATTACTTCGTTATTGAAGTGACTTCCCCTATCTGATTCTAAAGAGATCGGAAATCCGAAACGTGGAATTAGTTCTCTCAACAGTATTTTTGCAACTGTGAGACTGTCATTTCTACGTGTAGGGTAAGCTTCAATCCAGTGACTAAAAATACACACAATCACCAACACATATTTCAATCCTGCATGCATAGGCATCTCAATGAAATCAAGTTGCATTCTGCAGAACGGACCACCTGCTCTTCCAATGTGGCTCAAATTTACCATGGTTCCCTTCCCTGCGTTCATTTGTTGGCAAATGACGCAACAATGGCAAACTGCTTCAGCAACTTGGCGAAATTTAGGATTAAACCAGTCAATTTTGAATAATCTAATCATGGCATCTCTTCCAATGTGTGCTTGTCCGTGATATAGCCTTGCTATTTGCGTCAAAAGACTGTCTGGCAAAACTAATCTCCCTTCATTTGAAACCCACAAATCATCTTTTTTTTTTTTACGCATTGTAATTTATTCCATGAGAGTTTTTAGTCTCTACTAACATTATTTTGTAGAAATTTCAATTCTTCTAGTGTGTCTACAACTTTTAAAGCAAAGGCTTCATTTTGTTCAAGTTCAGGTTCATTTATCAAATTCCATTCGTCTCTGAGCAATATACAGTTCAATGCGCAAAACCTTGCGACTTGATCTGCATATCCATTTCCCAAAGAAACGAAGTCTTGTGATTTCAAATGTGCACTGCATTTTACCACTGATACTTCTCCTGGTAACTGGATAGCATGTAACAAATCTTTGATTCTTTCACCATTTTTCACTGGTGATCCAGAAGAGGTCATAAAGCCTCTTTGTGACCACAATTGTCCAAAGTCATGCACTATTCCGAATCCGTACTGACTGTCAGTGTAAATGGTGACTTTCATTAATGCGGAAAGTTGGCAAGCTCTAGTAAGAGCTACTAGTTCTGCTACTTGTGCAGAATAGATTCCCTGAAGCCAAGATGCTTCTAGAACACCAGTTATTGTACATACAGCATATACTGCTTTCAATATTCCTGCTGCATCTCTTAAACATGAACCATCAACAAAGATAATCTGATAATTTTCTTCCAATCGAGTATCTTTGATATCAGGTCTTGGTTTAGTACAAAATTCAGTCACCTGAAGACAATCGTGTTCGATGTCCTCTACATTTTCAATTTCAACATTTTCACTGGGAAACAAAGTTGCCGGATTTAATGTAATGCATCTTTTTAATTGCACGTTAGGTGATCCCAAAATTTCTGTCTCATATCTCGTAAGCCTAGCACCAGTCATGTGCTGTGTTCGGGAACGTGTCAAAAGTATTTCGACTGAGTGAGGGACCATAACTGTTACAGGATGTCCCATCACTATTCCTTCACTTTAATTAAGGCTTATACCAACTGCTGCTACAGCACGCAAGCATCCTGGTAAGGCTGCTGCAACTGGATCCAAAGTAGCTGAAAAATATGCTACTGGTCTGTTTACGCCACCATGGGCTTGAGCCAAGACAGACAAGGAACATGCATCACTTTCATGACAAAACAATGTAAAAGGCTTTGTGTAATCAGGCATACCTAAAGCTGGAGCTCTGCACATGCATTCCTTTAATTCAATAAAGGCATCCATTTCATCTCTCTTCAACATTATTTCATCTTGCACATCTTTCTGGGTCAGTTTCAGTAAAGGTTTAGCTAGAGTTGAGAAATTGGGAATCCATTGGCGACAGTAGCTCACCATTCCCAAAAACTTCCTCACCTCTTTTCTTGTTTTGGGTGGACTCATTTGAAGTAAAGACGTTATTCTTTCTTTCATAAATTTTCTCGACCCCTTTTCTATTTGGTGACCCAAATATTTCACTTTCTTTTGGCAGTATTGCAATTTCGAAGGAGACACTTTGTGTCCATTCCTTCCCAAATGATTCAGTAGGGCAATAGTGTCAACTGTACAGTCCTTTTCTGTTTTGGATGCAATCAGTAAATCGTCAATATACTGTACTAGGGTTGATTCGAAAGGTAATTCCAATGATTCCAAATTTTTCTTCAGAATCTGATTGAAAAAGCATGGTGACTCCGAAAACCCTTGAGGAATTCGACACCAACTGTAGACTCTGTCCAAAAATCTGAAACAAAAAAGAAATTGGCTGTCCTCATGAAGAGGCACAGAAAAGAATGCTTGTGACAAATCAATGACTGTGAACCACTCTGCATCACATGGGATTTGAAACATTATTACAGCTGGATTTGGTACTACGGGACAACATTTGGCTATTATGTCATTTATTTTTCTCAAATCTTGAACAATTCGGACCTTTCCACTTGGCTTTATCAGTCCCATGATTGGTGAATTACATGGGCTACTCAGTACTTCTTTCAGTACTCCCTGTTTCACAAATTCGTCAATGAGTTGGGCGACTTTCATAAGGGTATCTTGTGGCATATGGTATTGTGGAGTCTGAGGAAAGTCTACATTAGGTTTTACAGTCACTTTCACTGCTTCTGCTCCTTTTATCAATCCTACTTCTTTCCCTGTCATATCCCACACTTCTTTTCCAACAGTTTCTTGTAAATCAGCTGGAATATCTGCTTCAGTGAGCATAGGATAAAGAGTAATCAGGGGATACTCTTCATCAACAGTATCCATTTCTTCTTCTTCTTCTAAACTGTCCTCTTCTTCCTCATCACTATTTGTCTGAATTTTAATTCCATTATGTGAGCACATAATCGAGCATCCTAGTTTGCATAATAGATCTCTTCCTAATAAGGATATTGGACTTGAGTCACATACCACAAATTTATGTAACCCTTGAAAGTTACCAATTTCGACTTGTACTGGATCTGTAATTGGGTTTGTCAGATACTGATTTGCTACTCCCACTACTTGAACTGTTCTCCCTGAAAGTGGCAAATTTGGTACTTCAATACTTCTAAATGTCGAGAGTGTAGCTCCTGTGTCTACCAAAAATGAAACTCTGTGACCCATAACTCTTCCTTCCACATAGGGTCCCTTTTGATCAACTTCCAAAGATGCTGCAAGCATACAATTTCCCTCCACAGCTGAACTTTCACTTTCCCATTCATTGTTTATTCCATTCTCACTGTGTAACGGGAATTGGTGTACTGTGTTACTTTGATTCATTCCTTGACCTGTGACCTGTTGAGGAAGCATTACCTGTTGCTGATACATTGGTGCTAAGGGTACTTGCATTTGCTGATTAGGTACCATAGGAAACTGCTGTTGCATCGTCTGTGATTGTACCATTTGTACACGGGGCATTTGCACCTGCTGTTGTTGCATGGGTTGTAGACCCTGCATCTGATTTACATTATTTTGGAAATTTGGGTTTGGACCTCTCAATTTTGGTCCTCTCACATTCTGAAATGTATTGACATCATTGTTCTGCTGACCTACGCCTTCCTGCACCAACATTGGGCACTCCCGTTTCCAATGTCCGACGATTCCGCACGTGTGACATGGCATTACTTTCTTCATTGCCTATATACCATTTGGAATCACAACAGTATTTAAATCAGGACCATTATTTACAAAACCTCCTCGGCCTCTGCCTCTCATCTGTGGCTGAAACATAGCATTTCCCTGCTGTTGCTGCTGTGGCAATTGTTGTTGAAAACCTTGCAAACCTGTCTGAGCTGCTCTAATCTGCATCACCATCACTTTTTCCTTCGACTTTTTCTGCTTTGTCTCAATCTCATCACTGCAGTATTTTGCATAGTTCAACACTTCATCAATCGATTTTGACTGCCAACAAATCAAATGCATTTTAATCATCTGGCTAATTTTGGGTCTCAATCCTTCCACAAATCTGAATACAAAATGGAGCATGTCTTTTGCTTCAATCGTTTCCGTGCCACTATAATTTTTAAATGCTTTCAACAATCTCTCATAGTATGCATGTATCGACTCTTTAACTTCCTGTGCTGTTCTGTCAATTTTCTGCCAATCTACATTTTTCGACGCAACTTTTGCTTTCAAATACTCAATCACCTTATGGTATATTTTCATTACCTCAGGCGATGGTGCACCTGTGTCCTTATCTCTTTCTTGTTCTTTTGTCGGCCAATCTATAGCTCTTTTACATTCATCCCACAAATCTGCTGGAACTACAATGTCAAATAAAGTATTCAAGTCTTTCCAAAGACACTTTGCGAGTTTCACAAATCTATCTGTTTGTTGATACCATTCAATCGGTTTCTCTCTTAACCTGGGGTAATCATCCGTAAAAGATTGAATATCACACCTGTGCCATGGTACGTGAATACATTTTCCTCCTGCTGTTTCTCTCATTGGTAACATGGTTGTAAGGTCATCATTCTGTTGTGTTCTAACATTTTGATCTGGGGTACTTTCTTTCTTCTTATCCTTTTTAACCCATCTGCTTTCCCACTTGTCTAAGCATCTCCAAACCTGTGTGCTTTGCAGTATTTCTTTAAGGTGTGTTTTCATTCCTGTAGATCTCATGTGTTCAAAGTCTTTTGTTTCAAAGTCTAGCCTGTAACTTCTGCTCAAGTGCTTGGTTTTATTTATGTCTATTTTATATCTGTCTGCAATTTCTTGTAACCTTTTATGTACGCTGCTTACTTCTCTTGTAATTCTAGGGCAAATGTATCTCAGCTCTTCTTCTGTGTATGATTCTAACCTGTTCAGACCCATTGTTCCATCTACGAGTTCATCTGCTTCCATGCCCAATCTTATTTGGTTCAAATATTCTTCTCCTTTTCCCTTGGGTGTACTCTGTGGGGTATTCAGACTGTTCAACCATTGTGTTAACTGTTGTGCATTTAGTCCCAATAATGTAGCATCTACATCCACTGCTACTGATGGTTTCTGTAATGTTTCTGTTTTTGAAATTTGCGGTATTATTAGTGGTGGATTTGACCTTACCACAGTCACTGGAACACAAATTGGAATCGGACTAAATTCTAACAAAGACCCAGATCTGTTTGAGAGTGTTCCCATGGGAGTCATTTCTTGGGTATTTTCTACATATCCTCTTCCTGTCTCATTCTGTGTCATTACACCTTGATCGCATACACTTGGCTTTGCTTGTATATATAATGGTACTGGCGGACCTACAGTGATAGGCAAAGATATTGCATCTGGATTCTGTCTGTTACCCAAATTCTGTGGCATGTTAATTCCCATATTATGGTTCATCATTGCTGACATGTCTAATTGTGTTTCTGCTGTTTGAGTGTACCTTGGCATTGCTTGTGTCTGCCTTTGAGGCATCACTAATTTATAATTTATTTCCAAATTATGCTCATCATAATAGCGTCTTTGGACCTGCGGCTGATAATTATTAACAGGTTACAGTTTAGTCACGTCAGGATATATTCTCTGAACTTGTGGTATTTCCTGTGTAAAAGGCATATTAGGACTACTTTGCATCTGTATTTTTCTCAATTTCGGTGTTACAATACCCTGTATTGATTCTGGAGGGGCAGTACTAGTGCTTGGGCCAATTTTGTTTTCCACATATGGTGGTGGACGGTCATTTAGTAATTGCAGAATGAATTCCTCATCATCTGATTCGTCTGACCTTTTCGAGGTTCTCTTGTTCTCTCTATCTTTGAACTGACTCCTGTTTGTTTTATGGGTAGCTTTCTTTCCTTCCGTCTCTACTTCTTGAGTAATTGCTGGAAACAATTTAATTCCCTGCAATATATCTGATCTCCAAACCTTTTGAGCACTATTCCATCTAGCATCCGCTAGTGTCTTTTCTACTCTTCTCACTCTTGTCTCAAATTTCTTTTGTAGTTGCTTTCTAGCTCTTTGTTCCCAAATTGCTAATGCTTTAAATTGTGCTGGTCTTGGAGGTATTTTCATGTCATATAGCGCAAATCTTAAATTCTCCCAAACTCTCAAATTAAACGTTCCATGGATAGGAAACGCTACACTTCCGTGCTTTTCTGTTAATTTACACCATTGTTTTAACCAAAGACATGGTGCAACACCTTTTTCTTCAATTACGATGTACCCTCAGACGGTGTTTCTTCTCCTACATTTGCTTTAATATATACATCTCCCCTCAAGGCACTCTTAAATGCTTTGAAAAATTTAATCTTTCCGTCTTTTATTTTCTCAAAAATGTAATCAATAAGTGACTTTAATTCCCAGAATACTCTTCGATTGCCTTTCCCCACCAATTGCGCTTCACAGACTGCGTCCAATCCGTGCACGACCCTTCTCACCAACCAACCTATCTCAGCGCGGCTCCAGTGACGTCACACTCACACACTGCGGCTGACAAAGTCTTGCGGCTTGTCCTCCTTCATTCAGCTTCACTCAAAACTATTTTCTGCAATATATTGCGAGCACTAATTAAAAGAAGAAAACAAATCTGTTGGTTTACTACAGAAAAAAGGTAATACAATCGCTTCAAAAACCTTAGGAATTTTTCACTAGCCTCGGCAGTTATTCCATCTTTCTCGGTTTCCCACTTTCGCAAGCAAAATTTGACCTGCAAACTTTACTCTCAACTGATCAATGAACTATTCTAGTGCACCTTAGAATTCGTCAAATCTCAAAGTCGAAAATGTTATTTTATTCCGCAATATTCGTACGGACTCGTTGACCACGCCCGATCAACCTATTAAACTGAACAAATTACAACATCAATCAAGTGTCTCATACACTTTTCAACATACTCCGGAGTCTCTTGACCTCGCAGGGCCCGTTTCAACATCAACAACCACGTGGACAATTTTTCTGCACAAAGCGCTACATACATATGAAGTTCGATGACTTCCCTACTTTCACACTTTGGAGTACCACTCCTCTAAAATTTTAATTGGAGTTCGTAACCCCCTAAAAATCCTCACAAACTTCACATTTGTCTGCGGCGTAAGCTTTGCAAGCGCGAAACCCTAACCTCATTCATACTGTCACTAGAAGCGCCGCAAACATCCTCACACCTCCATTTCCTCCATTCGCAAGCTCCGAGATTCCAGGAAAGTAATTGGGGGTTTAGGGCATCATCATCTCTCCAACTTGTTTTATTATAAAAATTCTAACTTGGATCCGTCTATTTTTCGGATGGGGTCCCAAAGGGCCAAACCATCAAGCTCTGCTACCATCTACTGATAGTGCGTCTAGTCCTTGTAGATTACTTATACTTGGACATGCCGGAGGTCGGTGAACTTTTTGACCAGGTTGAGTTCTCCTCATCGAAAGAAATCGTCAGATCCCTCAAATCAGTAATCAATAATCATTTATAACCAATAACCAATACTCAATTAGTAATCAAACAACAAATTAGATCAATAGAAAACAGTAATTTGACACACCATGACCTTTCAGTCATGAATAACCACACCTGTTTATTAAAAGTTAGTGAGTTAATTTCCCTATATTAACAAAGCTAATACGATGTTAGTAAGTCTCAAAATCAAATCATATACATATACGAACATTACTGGCTGTCCATAACGGCGGAAGAAACGCAATCTACGCAAAACTTGGATTATAATGCACTCAGATATAGCTGTGCAAATCACTAATAAAAGCAACTGAGATTGACTAATTGCATACATTGATCAGCATAACAAGATTTCAATTCAGCAAGGTGCATTAAATGAATACCTCAACTAACCTCTGATTAGCATTGGCATGTGGGGCTTCATGCAAAACGAATTTAGTCAACATAAATTTAGAAAACTTCTAGCTTGGGCTCTGTCAACATAAGCAGTTGGTACCTAAGAAGGAAAATACAATGAATAATACATTTATCCTTTCATAATTACCAAATACAATCAGCATTCAAGATAAGTCTTCGTCCTTCAGGTACCAGTTCGATCAGCATGGGGCTTCTCCAAAGGAGGGGCAAAGTTAAAGTCAAGTTTCAAGTTTTCCTTGCAGCGGCAAGGAATACAGGGGCAAAAGTTATCGTATGGGCAAAATGGGGTAAAGTTAAAGTTAAAGTCTCTAGGGTGAGAATTCTTTAGAGTCTCTCTCTCTGGGATAGAGAAAAAGCATCAAAGTGTCATCAAAGTAAAAATGGCAATGGCATCAAAATGGCGTCAAAATGGTGTGTCTTCAAAAATGGCTTCAAAATGGCGTGTCTTCTCTTCGTCCGGTGGTATTAAGTAAGAAAAGTTCTAAATTCTTCAGGTTCTTCCATTGGAGGGTACATGGGGTGATTTCTCTTTGACCAATGAATAGTGTCTTTTCTCTTAATACTCATCTACGTGTAAGGTGTCCTTGGAGTTTTGGAACATAACTAGCAACAAAGTTGCCATTTAATTCTGCATCAGTGTCTTCATTGTCTGCACCTGCAGAAACTGACCTTGAGCATCAAAGGGGATGAAAGTTGCCTAGCACGCAACTTTGTCATAAGTGTATTAGTCATTCTTACTGGAAAAATACAGCTTTTAAAGATTCAAACACGTCTTTGTTAATATAAATGAAAACTACGCGGTTAAAATTGAGACCAGGCAACTAGGCCAAAGCCTCTACTAAATTTAAGCTAAGCATGTAACAGTTTCAATGAGAAAATCATAATGTATAACTTTAAATATGACATATTAGTACTTTGTGTCGGTTTTCATGATTAATTAAGCTTGTTTAAACTAATGGTGACCTACTTCGTGGGCACATTTCTCTACACATTTTATTTTTCTTTGCTAAAACACATTGCATATACGGTTTTGTTGCATGATATATAAATGTTTGTTAGTCTTTCTTTTTCCGCTTCATCACCTGTGACCATTAGGTCGAACACATACTCCTCGAGCTGATACATTAGTCCACTTCACCACGAGACCCACCACCATTTGTGACACCTTTCAGAATTAGCACATAGGGTGAAAGAACACCAACAACACGAAACACCACAACGTATTTTGTGCTTTAACCTCAAAATATTGTACACTTTTTCCCTATACGTTGAATCAGAAATGCCACCCCTTAGTAGTATTTTTTAAGGTTAAGGCAGAGAGTGAAAGTGAGTGTCCTAGCGTAAGCTCTTTGACTATTACAGACCGGTACATTTATTTCCTTTGAGTATTAGCCTAGGAAGGTGCTGATCGGTGGCAGGGGAGGTGAAACACATGAGTGTCTTTAAATTGTGTCTTTAAATTTGGTAAAAGTGCCAACTCTCGTCCTCAGTGCCATGAAACGGATTTAGAAATGTTTTTGCCTCGGTTGATGCGCCTTTAAGATAGCTCAGTGGGTTATGGAACATGTTTTGTGGTTTTGTAGCACGTGCTGGCATCCAAGGGGGCCTCATGGCTCTTCCCCAGATCTGTATGTGCCTGCTTATGTGATCTGCATGTTACCAGTATATCACCACTCTGAATCCCACCACCACTGCCTCGACATGTCATCCTTCTGAAGTTGATAAAATGAGTTCCCTTAAATTGGGCAGTAGCATTGCTGGCTTCGACAGTGAAATGAAACTGTGAATTCTGTGTAAGAAAGTGAACTACAAATTAACAGCTATTGTTTATTATAGTGTTAACCAACGAGTTTGAAGGAGGACTGAGGGAAATAGTGCAGCTGTGTGAACAAATGAACTGATACTAGCATCAGAAATCTGGCATTGCATTTCTACCAGAACAACGTGCTTTAAACTGTATCATTTGCCACTAATTTATCCTGAAAATAATATTTGGAGAACTTCGAGGTGTTCCTGTGTTTTTGGTGTTCCTGTGTTTTTTTGTCTTTGCATCCTAATCTATTTTAATTTATGGAATATGCCAATTTCTTTTGAAATGTGCCATTTGCTTGGCGAAGGCTGGAGCGGGCCCAGGCGTGGGGGGGAGGGGGCGGGGCAAGTCACCACCAGTTAATGTGTTGGGCAGCCAGTGCAGAAGGAGACATCCAAGGCTTCATTTGGGCGGGAAAATAAACCTAGGAATTCATCCTCGACCATTCTGCAAACGATTAACGACACCCTCACATCCCTGGAAACTAAAGCCATTCAGGTCAGCGTTGATCTTACCCTGCTCCGACAAGATCTCCACAATGTGGTCAACAGAGTGACAAGGAACAAGGGGTAGAATGTCTGGAACACAGGTCACCATACAGGCCCTCCAGAAACATGTGTCACTACCCCTTAGAGCCATCAGGGAAATGGATGACCACACTGAGGGTGCGGAGGGCTATTCCAGGTGGAACACCGTGTGCCTAGCCGGGAGTGGAGAGAACGGACACCGTTCAACTCATGATTTCATGGCTATCATCATGGGTGCCTAAGGAAGTGTTCATAACTGAAAGAGCCAACCTATCCTTCACAACCAAACCCCTTTGGGCGCACCACCAAGACCCTTTCTTTTAAGACGCCTAAATTATAGGGTCCAGGCCATAATCATGCAAACTGCCAGAACAAGGAGAGTTCTGTCCTTTGGACCAGTGCCTACCATGATCTTTCCAGATTATACTCTGACATTGTAGTAACAACTCCGATCATTCCTGTATGCTGTTATTCCTGATCCATCTAAAAGAAGTTATACACGGTGGCAAATCACATTATTCAACAGTCCCAAAAGTTGTTACGACTGGCTAGGGGTGCACTCTCCAACAGCCTCCCATCAGGGAATGCAGTAGGACGAAGACAGGCAGAATCTCAACGTGGCAGATTAAGGGCAAGTTTGAGGAGCCAACAATGGCGTAGATTAGAGGAAGACGTTTGGTCTGAATCTAATGAGGAAGTGATGGAGGATCAGGGAGACAGCCATCATCTGCAGTGGGCTCCCAATGTCCTGTGACACACTGGTGACATTTACACCTTGAACGGAAACAAGTCAGCGGGAGGCAGGCTGAGAACATTGTTAGATGGCCTTGTGAAGGCCATGGCTTACTCTTCCGCATGACCTTTTCACCCTTCAGCCATTTTTTTGATACCATTAGCAAACAGTCATGCCAGGCATGCCATAATAATGTCCTGGGACATGTGGCGCCAAAATAGTCTGCAAATCACCCTAGCTACGCCAACCTCAAAAGGCTTGAGGGACATCAGCTGTAGCTTGATATCAACATTGTTGTTTTCCTTTCTTTTTTCTGGGTTACAGGTAATGGGTGCCAGATGCTTCTGGTGTGGAAGTGTGAGGTAAGGAAAGTTGAAGGGAGGGGTTTGCAGTTGTTTTAATTGAATGTTACTATAATGCAACCCATGGAGGACAACTTTCTGATACTTTGTTAGCATTGCCTAGTGACTAGACGAGATTCGATACTGGTGCAAAATCATTTCATGGAACATGAATGGGCTTGACAACAGGATCAGGAGGGGAGCAGTCATGCAGTTTGTTAAAGAACATAGACCTGGCAATAACTGTAGATTCCTTGGCTGCTGGATTTGACAAGGTCAATCATTCGGGCCTTACCAACTGTTCACTGGCTAAGGCAAAACTACTACATAAATTGTTCCCCATCATTCTAGATGGTTTCCAATCCAGTTCCCTGTGGAGGTAAATCATGGTGGCGGGGATGGTACATGGGCAAAGAAGGTTCCTGATGAGTGTATAGGCCCCTCCAGCACTTCTGGATACCACTCTGCACTCCCTGACCAATTTATCCGTCGACCTCACCCATGTAAACTAGCTACAGGCAGGGACTTCAATGCAGTCACGGGCAAGACTCTAGACGTTAAACACACAAAAACAATGACATCAAGGCACTCCCCAAAACTATGTGATTCAATAGGTTCTGTGTATCTCACCAACATCTGGTGAGCTTGGGATGTAGATGAGAGAGCTTTCACGTTTCATTCTATAGCACACAACTACTTTTCCTACCTGGACTAAATATTTGCTCCACACCTAGACATACAGGATGTACCAGCCAAACAATTATCCCGCTGGGCATATCGGATCAATTTCCAACAATGTAATTATTCGATAAGGGCTCCAAAACAAAGGGAATTTGGTAGTCCAGCTCCTGGTGGTTCAAGAACAGTGACCTGGTGACATCATTACGAGCAAACATTCATTTTCCAAATCAAGCACAACTTGGTTTCTTCACCTGTTACTGTCTGGGAGGATTTCAAGGCTGTGATAAGAGAACAGGCTATGGACCACATCAGAAAGCACACCCAAAACCAGGAGGCCCAAATATTTGCCCTATAATTACATGTGCTCAAGCTTGAGCACTTTGCAGTAGGACTCTTATGCTCTCCATAGCCCAACTCAGAGATCTATCTATGGACAAGGCCCGCCAGATTTGGATGGATTCCCAGAGTAGAATATATGAAATTGGTGACACACCTGGGAAACTACTACACTGGTTGGGAACACACACAACACTCACTCATGAGTGAGTCTTTTATGTGTGGCCAATCATTGTAGCAGTTTTTGGGTTTACCACCAGTTTTGTATCTCACAAGTGGTCCTGTGTAAAGCAACAAGTTGGAGGTACAAAAAAGCACAATGACGCAATCAGTACTGACCGCACCTTGATGATTTATTTTTACTTTCAGCCATGCTGCAGAGAAGCTGCACTGTTATGCAAAATGGCTAAACAAAACATTGACAAAGCCAACAGAACTCAAATAGACGAGCCCTATAGGCTTTGCCAATGCTTGTTTCATTTGTTCTTGCTATTGTATGAAATATACATTTTTCATGAGGCCAGTGAATGTTCCTTTTCCAGCAAGAGCATCCATGGGTTTTGACGGAAAAATTGCCTGTTAGGCTATCCTGCGCTACAAAATAAGCAACATGGTTTACTGAAGGATGTTGCGCTTACCCCCTGATTAATCAAAAGTAGGTATTTTAGAGTGGCCTGGGAATGTTCATCAACCCTTCACGTCACAAAAAATAAGAGCATCCAAACACTGCATCATAGCTCCTTGGTAACGCTGTAAATTGGCTGCATGGGAGCTGGGTAGATTTGAGAAGAGGAAAGGGCAAATAATTAATGTGATCTAGAGGCAAAATTCCAGGTTTCCAGGTGGCCAGCTTTACAATCTTAGGTTCTCCCTGTTATCATATTGTGTGTTCAATGACAAATAACTTTACCTCACACTTCCTTGGTTACCTTACCTGTGAAAATTGGAAGCATGCAGGAAAAGCCCCAACCCTTGTATTATGTGAATATTTATTTAAAAAATGTGCATTCGTATTCTCAATTTAAGGCATTTTTGAGGTCAGCGCCAAAGCTTGGTTTCCACAATGTGCCCGAAAACACACAATAATGACTATTTCAAGGAAGAGGGTCCCCAAATCCATCATCTTCTATAGTTCTAAAACTAAAGAGAAACTATCTCAGATGGTGGACTGACTCACCTTTCATCATTCAGGGTAGTACGGTGATGTTAGCTAATAATATTATAGCTTTATAGCCTGTTGGTAAGAGCTATACCGGTTGTTAAAAGGCCGGAACCCGCAGCTTGGGGCTAAAACGAGGGAGAGGGCCTTTAACAACCGGTATAGCTTGAGGCAGAAGGGCTATAAGGCTATTAGAACATTCCACTCACTGAGGGTAGAATGTTCTTAGCTAAAAAGAGAAAAACAGACAAACATTACAATGTTGGATCAGAGGGCTCAGACAAGTCATTATGAACCCTGAGCCGCTATGTTGTCTTCAGTGGAGCTCTCAACATTCCAGTGTTCTAATACCTATTATTTAAGCACTTTAGGCTTCACGATGGGTATCGAAAGTGCAATCTTAATACTCATACAAGATAATGTATCGAGAGACAAAACTATTTGTGATGTGCAGTGAGAACAAATCTACATGTGAATTACAACAGCTGTTCACAGACAGCACAGCACTCAGTTATGAATCAGTCAATATATATAAAATAAAACACACGTGGCCTAACAGTTGCTGCTGCGTGGAAACAAACATAAACACTATACAGATGCATTAAATGAATGACAACAGACCTGTGCACAAGTAATGCTTAAATATCACACCAACAAGCACACTATTTGACATGAGGTTATGTAAAAGTGATACTGTCAAGCCAGTGCATAATCAGTCGTAAAAGTACGTATACCAATGGTGTAGTTCTTTACAGTGTGACTATGGATTTAGCCCTCCCTCTGCATTTCATTTCATTTCATATACAATGTCCTATGCATTTAGCTGCCTATGTAACATGCAGAAAGTCTGAATGCACAATCACCAGTGACAGTGCCCATGTATAAAGTATCAGTGCATAAACAGCTTTGAATGTGTACTGGGTGGGTCTTGCCAGGGGGTAGTAATCTGCCAATCACCATCAATTATTCACAGACACTTAGGTCTCAGTGTTTGATCACAATTAACGACCTCATGCCGTTCCGTCGCTTGCACACCCTGCGGTAACTGTCAGCATCCTGCAGACTCAGCCTCCACCCCCATACAGAGTCCATTACATTCCTCCGTGCAACACTGGACATGCCAGTAGTAAAAGAACTGTGCGTGTGCCATGTTCAGCAATTATCGGTCTGAAGATAACCTGGCAACCCTCAGCACCTTACAAAACTCTCCATAAATAAATACATGCATTGGCAAAGCCAATAGGTCTCACCTATATGAGATCTACTGATCTTTTCAATCTTTTTAGCCATGTTGCACAGCAGCGCAGCCGCTGTGCAACATTTATAAAGGATTATAAAGCGGCTAAGTTCCAGGGGAAGGATTAATACAAGAAGAGTAAGGCAAGTTAGCCAATAAGAAACAAGTAAAGGAGACTGACAATAAAGTAAAAAAATAGAACTTTTCTTTAAAGGAAAGGGGCTGCATTTAAAATAATAGTTTTCCCTTGGGTCACTGCCCAATCTACAAGAAAAGTTTTTTGTACATTCACAAAGAGGAAGTGATCCCCAGGGGACCCCCTTCCCTTTGCCAGCCTCTTTTGAGGTGTTGATAAATTTTCAGTGTTTTGCAGCGGATTTGGGTTGTAAAACATTGATGCATAAAACACCAATTAGGTGTTCCGAAGAGATGGCGTTAACAGGCCCCTTCCAGATAACAACCCAGTATCCATTTCGAATCCCATTTTAGGAGTCAGAGCAATTTTTATGACTCCTAAAATGGGATTATTATGTAAAAAAACGCATTTTAACAGGTGCAAAGGTCGATGGGAACATTTGCGGGCCGTTTTGTATAAATTTAACAAAAAATGAATGAATACAAGAAGTTGGAAACATGAGCTGCTTCAAACACATCTGCAATCTATTACTAACGGTCTGACCACAGAGTAGTACTTGGATTTATAAATAGCCGCCTTGCTCTTGCCAAGTGACTGTTGTGTTTGTATAATGCCGTCTCAGCTGTAGACAGGGAAGAGTAACAGCCGTCTGCGGCTTTAAATGTATTGTTTGGCAAGAGACTTTAGATTTAAAGTAAAACATGCTGTCCTACTGAACATGTGCGCCAAATTCTGATACCGTCATGAATAGACCTGTCTTTTTTTTCTAAACAAAATGCCGTGTGACTTTGCCTCTGCATAAAATTCCGATGCACCTATCATGATTAAATTCCAATCTATGCTTTGAACGTACCATTTACCCTGAAACCCAAGGAGAAATAGACCAGGGGCACATGCAGAGGGTCAGGGTCGGCTTTAACGCTGGTAGTGCCCAGTGTGACAATCTTTGTTGGTGACACCCCCCAGCCCCCCCCCCCCCAAAATACCTCCGCAACGAATTTCCTCATTACCACCCTCGAATAGTGCCCCTCATCGTTCCATAGCCCCTCCCTCATGTGCATTTCATTAGTTTTATAGCGCTATTCATACCAGTGTAGGGTGTCAGAGCACTTTACATCACGCACACACATTATACAGTGCCAATGAATCATACGTGTGTAAATAAGTCTATAGCAAATTATAGATAAGACTATGAGGATGACACGGTGTACGTGTCACTTGTCACCTATACTAGCAGGCAGCAGATTTTTAAGACTGTTTGGTCTGGAGCACAAACTCAGGATTTCAAATGTACCACATTGGTTGGCTTTACTAATAAGAATGTAGTCCTACCCAAATGAACCCTATTTAGCAACATTAGGATAATGAAAGACACGGAAAAAACATAAATTCTTACCTATACCATGCACCTTGCAAGCAGCTCCTTGATGCCAGTTCATTGATTACTGTGCTATTTTAAGGTTGTAATTTATGAACTGCACATAAAATAATCTGTGTGCCAAAAGCAGTAACCTTCTGACCGATCCCTATAAAATACAGTTGATGATTTGTTGGTACATGTTCTTTGCAGCAGGCATATAAACCCTCTGTGCTAAATAAGCACGAGTGTAAACTGCCAATAAACAAAAGATCTCTAGCCAGCGGGAACATTAATCACCTCATCCTGACATTTTTTTATTGTTGCCTGAAAAGGGCTAGATACACAAGGAACGTAGCAGCGGGTGCACCGGTGTATTTTCTAAACACAGCGCTCCAAACCTCCCACTAGGCCAGCGTCAGGGGAAGTTGCAGCAGTCGCACGGCCTTGGAGGTGGGATGGCACATTTCTACCAAATTATTCAGTGTGCTTTTTCATCCTTCGAAAACAAAGATTAATGTATTAATCTAGAATCTTTTTCAAAGGTACTGTGATGTCAGTTTCTGTGATGGCATCAGGCTAAGACGCCGCTTCCAGTGATGTCATCAGTGACAAGGGGCGGCGTGGTGAACAAAAAAACCGTGGTTTAAACCCAGATCTGTGACGGGGGTAAATGTTTGCATTGTTCAGCATTCGGTCCATTTGTTCTTTTTGCATCAGTGACAAGGGTCACTTTTTGTGATATTACTGGTATAAAGGGTTTTTGATGTCACTTCCAATACCCGTGTTTCTTTAGGAGAATCGGCAAACATAAAACGCTGAAAGTAGTTGTATAATACTTAAGGCCTAACGGTCCCGTTTTAGGACCCTTAGGTCTTTTAATTGTAGGAATTCTCACAAGAAATAGAACAAATCACATCCCACAGTACCCAAACAGTAAAACCCATAGGAAAATTCACCCATCAAAACGGTTTTTTTTCTGCAGAAAACATGGTCCACGGGAAACTTTCTGCAAAAGTCCCAGTGTTCATGAAGCATTAATGTTGTCAAATCTGCAGGCAGAATTTACACCCTTAATAGAGCTCACCATTTGATTCTCCAATATCCAGAATTAATTTTCCTCACACTTATCTCCAAAAGCATTACATGGGGGTTGCCTATGGGTAGATCTAAATTCATACTTACCAGATGCTGTTTAGTTGTATCCTTTTGTGTTTGGAAGAGTGCAACATCGTTTGCATAGATGAGATAATGTATCTTTTGCTCACAGTTAATGGTTACCAAATATCTCGATGTCATCATGGAAAGCATATCCCAGGTCATTGTTTTCAGTTAAAGTGAACCAAGACTACAGTTCGTAAAAAGCACCAGGTTGTTAAAATCCAGGACTGGATCTGGTGCCCCTGGTAACATGGAGTCAACTTACAATTTTCTTCTAGTGGCGGGAGGGGTGGGGGGGGGAACTCATCCTCTTTGCACTGCACAAGCAACAGAAAGGTAGACACCAGATGGTGATCTGCTGGGAAAGCAGCTGCAAGAAATGCCCCACAGACTCAGTGGTCAAACATCACTCCGTTTCTGCAGGACATTGATTTTCCAGTGCCTGGTTTTCATATTTTTTTTTTAAGTGCACTCTGGGAGCTGTAGTCTTTGTTACTTTAGTCGAACCTGTTTGGTTAACCTACAGCATCAAGTTCCTGATTTCATCATAGGAGAACCAGTACTACAACACGTCGAAAAATCCTGAACAGGGTGATCAGCTCATGTATGGACCTAGGAAACTGGAGAGAGCTGCCCACTCTACACCCTGCATCACAGAACCAACCAACAGCTGCTCAGCACCTCCTGGTTAAGCATGAAGCAGGGAATATCCTTACAGAACACATCCAGTTTCCAAATAACTTGGTGCTAGACTGCTACTGCAACTGCTGTTTGCCAAGGAGTGCAAAGTTTCACCGGTCAAAAGTACACATAACCTAATACCAGGTAAACAACCATTTACTGTCAGTGACTAACCCGAAAGGCACTAGTTTTGCTACTCAAATGCATTGCCACAAGTGTCGTTCTTATCCCAGTGGATGGCTTTCAGGTGCAGCTGTGGTTATCATCTTCTAAGAAATAAATACTTTTCTTCTGTAAGGTAAAGCACACAACAGCACCGGTGATGTGTCGCCAATCACTATCAGCTAATTTCAAGACCTCCTTTCTACCACTATGATTGCCCAGTCAATGGTAGCATGTTGCATGTTTGGGTTAATGGATGACTTCATCTCACCAGGGAACCACCTTTTACTCATAGACTTTTTCAGCTTATTTTGGGAATTCTTGCTTCATTACCTCCAAGTCGGTCTTCCTTGACCCAGTCCTGACATGTTGTAATCTATCTGTCGGCTTTTAACCACGTCCACCGCACGCCCATCACTATCACTCGTTCATGGGCTTGCCTTTCATAATCCTTTGTTATCACTGGTAAATGCTTTACGTTTGTACCTCCTTGGGGCAGTTTTGTTACCGCCTTGGCCATCGACCCTGTTACATGGATAATTGCACGTTTGCCAATACGTTTGACTGCGAGCAAACTTCTTTTTCCTTTTGTGTCTCTCCTTCTTGCTCACGCTCATAGCGGCCGTGGCGCTTTGAATTGACTTGCTTATGTCAACTGTTTTACTTTTCACTTCCAATTTATGTGGCAAGAAAAGTCCAGTGAGGAATTTTCAATGCTAATAGCTCTAACTTGAGCAAACGCGAGACCCATTACATTGCAAATGCTTGTTTAATACATGTTCACTCCCTCACTAGAGCAGGAGTCAGGCAACAAACATGTTTGGTTTCTGACAAGAGTAGGCTGGATGTTTACAATTCTGTGTATGCGGCTCTCCATGAAACATTTGTCCCTGCCTAAATTAATCTCGGTGTTTCAAAGGAGCCAGTGGGATGTATGGCCAGCGATTGGAATAGGACTAGAAAGCAGCTCAGATTTTAATAAACAGTTTTTTTTCAAGATGCTGTTAGTGGACATGAAAAGAATGCAACAAGATGTCTAATTTCGAATCTGTGATCCATTTCTGGTAGTTTCTTGCACAGTCGATTGTTCTTTCGTGACCTTCTTTTCTCCCCTTGCAAATCAATTCACTTCCTTGAAAAGAACTCCATTGTTCTGGTCCCTCCAAACAAAAGAAAGATAGGATTGTATTTAATTCCATTTCTGGTCCTTAGCCGAAGGGCTTTCAGATTTAAGAGATATAAACACGTTTATTCATCAGATACATTTCATGATGGTAATACTATAAACGATAATTCAGCTGAGTGCTCCAGGAGATTGCTTGGTGACCTGGATCTCAAAGATGAATATTTCTAAGTGCCAATATACATCTTGCTTATTAACAATATCACTGTTCAGTTACATTGGCTTTCTGCTATAGTTTTACTGTCGATACTAATATCATTGGCTCACAGATTGGGAGAATTGGGTTCTCTAATGATTTCGCCTCCATACCTAAAATTCTTTCTGAGCTCAATAGATTAGGGTAATAAAATGACAGTGGCTCTGCGCTCGCTGCCACCTGATAGGCTAGTTACCCAATATGGACAAGGAATTTAAAGAACAATTAGGTGCCAGGGACATATTCACTTGATATCACAGTCATTAAATAACCTTGAGATGAAATGTGAATAATTATTCATTTATTCTTAAATAGCATAAAAACAAAATTTACAGAACAAAAGTTAAAAATGTAATAATCCATCATCTAAAGCAAACTTCAGCTAATGTGTTTTACTGCGTTCTTAGATGCTTCTTCAGGGCAGAAATCAGAAAACATTATTGTACAAGACATTATTACCAGTTTCAATAAATACTCCATCAGAATTCCATCAGAATTCCTTAAACTATTCCTTCACATAATCATTGCAAATCACATACCATTCTCACTAATCTGTTTTAAAAGGAGAAAAATGACATATCTAATTACATATCCTAAGACTTTGAGGCCCATATTTATACTTTTTTGCGCCGCATTTGCGCCGCTTTTTGACGCAAAATCGGCGCAAACTTACAAAATACAATTGTATTTTGTAAGTTTGCGCCGATTTTGCATCAAAAAACGACACAAATGCGGCGCAAAAAAGTATAAATATGGGCCTGAATCTTTTGGACTGAAGAGTGGTTTACATAAATTCATGAGAGTATTGAAATTAAAAAAACGTTTTTTCTAATAAACCTAAACCTACAGTGGAAGTATCTCTAACTCCAAACATCTCACCATTTACTATCAAAGACTTACAAGATTCACAATTACTCATGAGTCTTAGTGGTAATAATATTCCAGACATTGAGGATTTAACTAAGGAAATGGATATAGAGGAAGGCACTATTAAAGAGAGCAGTCTGCTTAACAAATCCGGCTTTATTCCTGTATTGCCCAAAGACAATGTTATTGATGTATTTTTTGATTTGACAATGAAGAAAATGTGACAAAAAATTAAAGAAATGATAAATTAACAGTAAAAGAGAAACATGCACTTTACACATTGAAAACTAATCTAAATATTATTATCCAACAAGCGAAGAAGGGGGAAATAATATCATTTTCAACTTTTGTGATCACAATGTAGAGGCTATAAAACAGCTGTTGGTGAAAATTGATTATGAAGTATGTAAAAAAGTACAATATAAGATGATTCAAATGGAAACCTCTAAACAGCTTAAGAAATGGCTCGATTTGAGCTTGCTAGATCTGGAAGAAGTTAAATATATGGATTATAAAAAAAAAAAACTGTACCAATAACTTACTTCTTACTGAAGAAGCACAAAGGAGAGAATATCCCACCTTGTAGTCCTATAATTTCAGGAATGGGATCTGTTACTGAAAGGATATCAGAATATGTTGATCTATTCTTGGCAGCATTAGTGTTGAACCTAGCTACATACATTGAACATACTATCGATTTATTACAGAAGTTGTATGAGATTCCATGAAGTGAAGCGTTTTGGCTAGTAACAATGGACATTAAGATCTTCACACAAGTATTGGACATGGAGATGGTTTGGACGCATTGAAATATGTATTTGGTGTGAAATTTGCAAGGTATTATAGTCATGCTAAGATGATTTTGGAATGTGTAGAATTTGTTGTGACCAACAACTATTTCTTGCATCAGTATACTTTGTACCATCAGGCATGTGGCGCTGCGATGGGGTCAGGTTTGTTTCCTATTATGCCAACCTATTTATGGGTTGTTATGAGAGGGAGCACACCTAGAATAAAGAGAGACATTAAGGATACAACCATGTGACTATGGGGGTGCCTTATATAGGCGACATACTTATTCTGTGGGTTGTGACTGGAGGCTAACTGGGTTTTTATCATAGGTATTTGAATACAAACAAAGTGAATTTAGAACTATACCTTGAATATCACAAAACCTCAATCACATTTCTCGATCTTGAAGTCTGTGTGAAAAACCATAAGCTGTATACAAGATCATTCAGAAAAGCAACAGCCAGTAACAGCATTCTGCATTTTAAGTTAGGACATCCCAACAAACAGAAAAGGATTATTCCCTAACGGGAACTTATTAGACATAAGAGGAACTGCATGAACGAAGATGATTATAAAAAAGAACAGACACCTCTGGAAAAGCTTAGAGAAAAGGAATATCCACTTAAATTCTGTTGGGATCAGCTAAAAAAAAGCCCAGGGAAAACCACAAGAAGCCTTACTCAAGGTGGGAGGGAATAAGAAAAAGAAGAACAACAGATATCATGTCAGATTCATTATGAAATTCTGTGCTAAAAACAGTACAATATGTAGCATTTTGATAAAACACTGGGATATTCTAACAACTACATGATACTATTAAGGACAAACTTCTTGTTAACTTTAGGAAAGCAGAGACTTTGAAAAACATATTGAGTCCGAGCTATACCTAAAAATTTGCAAGCACCATAACAATAAATTGGTGTTTAGACAAACATTGGGGTGCTACAAGTGTAACACTTGTGTGTGGTGTAGATTCGTGTTAGAAAAAAACAAGGAATTTCAGAGTCATCATGGAAAAAAAGTATTCTAAATTAGATTATTCACCAATTGCAATCCCACATTTTATGTGTACCTGATTATATGTTCATGTAAGAAATGCTACATAAGTTCAACTATTCGCCCCTTTAAGGAGAGAATAAAAGAGTGATTAATGTGAACGAATGGTCTGACTGCAAGTCCCTCTTAGTAAACACTTTAATGAAAGTCACAAAAAGGGTGACATCTCAATAATCTCTGTACTAGGAATAGACCATATTAGGGTCCATCATAGAGAAGGAGACAGAACTAATAGACTGAGAGTGAAAGAAACATGGTGGATACAAATGCTCCATAGATTGGATTTAGGCTTAAATATAGACAGATCATTTTATACTGCTTTATAAGTCCTGGTGTTAGCATGGTCTTGCTGCTTTGTCTGCTGGTTATCTTTAAATACTTGAAAAATGTTGACCTGCAATATTATTAGTGTAATACATCTTTACACCAGTGCCTTGCCTTAACAAAAACATGAAAGAGGTGAAAACTGTAGGTTGAGATGTTGTGAGCCAGACAGGAGATTCTTACAAATGGATTTAGAAACCTAGAGAAGAAATATTTGGCTTGACTCATTGAGGGTTAGTAATATGTCAAACTCATAAGGGATAATTTCACACTATAAGTGGAGAGACCATTAATATGTGGGGGATTTGTAGAACTAGTATTATTTGCAGCTATTTTATCATAATTTGCCCCGGTTAATTTGGTTTGAGGTAATACATGAGTGAGGCCAGCCTTAGACATTCACCTGCATAGTGTAATGGAACTTGTATGAGGAAAGAGCGAGATGACAAGGATGCATCCAGGATCGTTTGGACCTTCTATAGAACAAATGGTACACTTTGGGGCAATAGCTGTGAATATGAATAGAGTTCTGTAATGTAAGGACTCGGTTTTTAGTTGTGTCTCTATTTCATATTTAGTTGAATGATCTTGGGACGAACGTCCCAACTTAAGGAAGGGGTCCAGGATATCACACACCTGGTTAGCATAATGGATATGTGAAATTAATTTGAGTGTGACATGTTGAATGAGGAAATAACATCTCTCTTAAGGGTTTGAGTCCCCATTTGGGACAGGTATATGTTTTTTAATATATTAGTTACATTGGAATGAATGTGTCATTTTATATTTTATGTTTTGCTCTCCACTGGTATGTTTTATATATCAATTTAAAAGCAGCAATACTGTGTTGCAGCATTTGTGTTAGGAGCTATTTGTTGGTACCTTTAGGAAAGCTGATTTGCTTGTGAGTGCTGTGCGTGAATCCCTATCGGGTTTTCATTCTGATTACCAAGATTAGAGTTTGAATTTCAGTTGAGACTAGTTGAAGATGCCCCTGTGAAGACGGTATTTAAACTGCATAGATGCTGCTGGGTCTTTCTCTGAAAGGACATTACTTCGACATTGAGAAGTGTGTTGGGATGGGAGCAGGTTAGTGAATAGAGGATACTGGTTCAATTTCTGAATGCCTACATTGGCACCTAAAAGGTAAACACAGGGAGTACAAAGCATTCATCTTAGTGTTTTTTTTTTTTTTTTGCATTATGTATGCCTCTGTAATGGGAATCATGTTCCCAGACAAGGGTTGTGTAAAGCTGGCTGCAAGATGTCATTTTAAAAAACCACATGGTCAACAGGTTAGTTTTTTAGGTTGAGTGCAAGCACTTTGATCTGTTGTAAGTATTGTGGGCTTTTAACCACGCCCACCTCACGCCCATCACTTTAAGTCATTAGTGGGTTTGCCTTTTAAAAATCCCTTGATGTCATTGGGTTTTGCTTTACGTTTGTCCCACCTTGAAGCGGTTTTGTTACTGCCTTGCAAACTGATCGTGTTACATGGATAATTGCACGATTGCTGATATACTGCAGAGTGGGTTAACTATTTTTCTGTCTCTCCTCTTTGTGCTTCATGGCAGCCATGCCGCTCACAGCACTCACAGCACCAACAGCGCCAACAGCGCAAGCTCCATCAGCGGTACTGAAGCACTGGTCACATTGTTCACACGGTGACCTAATCAGAGTCATTTCTTTTGACTATCTCAGTCACGCCCCATAGCTTTCCCAAAACACTTACAATAGATAAATACTTTACTAAAAAACACAGAAATCCCCAATGCAGCTCTCCCTGCAAAGCTGGAGAGCCGATCCTACAATATTCACTGCACTCAGGAAAAGTTACCCCATAATGCTTTGCAAGCATTCTTTTTCAAAACAGTTTTTATCCATAACTCAGCCTGTGGTGGTCCTAGGACAATGGGACCACCACCAAAACACTAAGCATGATCAACTCTTTCTGTTTAGGTCATCTATTGGTCCCCACTCTAGGTTAGTGGGGGATCCCAAAATAATAACCTGTTCCACCATTCAGTCCCTTTTGAAGCTTTCATATGCCTGGAACTTTTGTTTTACAGTTTGGAGTAGTTTGTGTTTTAAGGGCCTTAGTATTGTAGTGGACCTGCTAGGCCTAAAAATGTGTAAGGCACTATGCCCTTTAAGGGCTAAATCTATGGTTGTATTACATTACTTTGTGTAATTACATGGTTACATGACCATGTTTCTTACAAATGATATTTTTATTGTGGTGTCCTTTAGGGGCTGTTCTGAATATTGCAGTGAACATACTACAATATTTACTGCACTTGGTTGTCCCATAATGCTTTGCAGGGCAGTCTTTTACAAAATATTTTTGCTCAAAACTCAGCCTATGGTGGTCCTAGGACAATGGAGCCACCATCAAAACTTCAGCACAACCTGCTCTTTCTGTCTAGGTCATCTCGGGATCCCCACACTAGGTTACTCGGGACCCCAAAAAAGAACCCATCCCTCCATTCAGTGTCTTTTTAACCTTTCTCATGTCTGGAACTTTTGTTTTACAGCTAAGAATAGTTTGTGTTTTAAGGATCTTGTTTGTAATATCATTACAGTAGGCCTGTTAGCCCTGAAAATGTGTAATGAATTACATTTTCTAGGAGCTAAATATATGGTTACACTGCAATACTTTCAGTCATTTTTTTCATCTGGTTAGGTCCTCTAGGGGCTAACTATATGGTAATATGACCATGTTTCTTACAAATGCTATTTCCATTGTGGTATCCTATAGGGGCTGTTCTGAGCATTACAGTCTAATGTCAAGTGTTTATTTCTGATAAAGGTTTTTATTGGGTTTATATGATAATTGTATATGTTTTATTCATCTCTCCCTTTTGCAGTTATGACCATGATTGAGGCCACTTTAACATCCTTATTACACTATGACTGTGAACACTCTTGATATGTTTGGATGCCCCTTCTAGTTTATTTCTCTTGTTACTCCTCAGTGGCTGTCTTGTTTTGGGAATTGTGTTAGCCAGCGAACAACTCTGATGGTGGGGTGGCGAAAGTCGTATTCTATTGGAATTAGCTTCGCAAATTTAAATTAGGATGCTAAATAGCAACATTTTTATTTTTAGCTGCAGATAGACGAAGAAGGTAAATGGAAGTGCTTTACTTATATGCAGGGCCACGGAAATTATGTGGCTGGAAAAGACCAAATTATGAGGCAGGGTTGACCAATTTATGTGGTAAGAAAAGTCCAGTTATGAATTTACAAAACTAATAGCTTTAACTCAAGCAAATGTGAGACCCATTGTATTGCAAATTCTTGTCTTTTATTTATGCTGGCGATGTAGCTCTACAAGAATTACGAGGAAGCATTACTAATGAGTGGATTTCTGAATTTGTTTAGACATGGTGCGGGCTTCTTTTTCTCTTTTTCTTTTTCATTGTTTTTACTTTAGATGGAACACTATAGAAAAGTTCGGAAGTGTGCACTTGTTGCTACAAAAAACGAGAAGATGGAAAGCATTTATTTCAGAAAGAGATGTAGAAGCACTTTGTTATTGATGAGATTAATACAATGCATGGGGATGCGTACAGTAGTTATGATGAAAAAAGCAATTTTAGAGCACACATGAAGTTTTATCTTATGTTTATAGATGTCAACAGCAACTCAAGGAGGTCAGAGGTAACTCAGAAAGAATTCTGGCGATCTAGAATTTGATATTTGATTGAAATACATTCAAAATGGTACTCTTTGATTAACAGGAATCTGCCAAGGAAATGTGATGCAATGGGAGAAGGAAATATATATTTATCTGGGTAATTCACTATGTTATGGATTCAATTTATTTAATTATATTTTATGACCGTTGGACCTGGCTTTTTGACAGGGTCATCCCCAAACTTTTTGCCTCCTTCCTCCTATTTTTTCTGACCTGTTGTTGTTGGCTTTTGAACTCTGGGCACTTTACCACTGCTAACCAGTGCTAAAGTGCATATGCTCTCTGTGTAAATTGTACTGTTGATTGATTTATCCATGATTGGCTATTGAATTTACTTGTAAGACCCTAGTAGAGTGCATTATATGTGCCTAGGGCCTGTAGATTAAATGCTACTAGTGGGCCTGCAGCACTGGTTGTGCCACTCACTTCAGTAGCCCCTTAACCTTGTCTCAGGCCTGCCATTGCAAGGCCTGTGTGTGCAGTTTCACTGCCACTTCGACTTGCCATTTAAAAGTACTTGCCAAGCCTAAAACTCCCCTTTTTCTACATATAAGTCACCCCTAATGTGTGCCCTAGGTAATCCCTAGAGCAGGGTGCTGTGTGGGTAAAAGGCAGGACATGTACCTGTGTAGTTTATATGTCCTGGTAGTGTAAAACTCCTAAATTCGTTTTTACACTACTCTGAGGCCTGCTCCCTTCATAGGCTAACATTGGGGCTGCCCTCATACATTGTTGAAGTGGCAGCTGCTGATCTGAAAGGAGCAGGAAGGTCAAATTTAGTATGGCCAGAATGGTAATACAAAATCCTGCTGACTGGTGAAGTCGGATTTAATATTACTATTCTAGAAATGCCACTTTTAGAAAGTGAGCATTTCTTTGCACTTAAGTCTTTCTGTGCCTTACAATCCACGTCTGGCTAGGTTTAGTTGACAGCTCCTTGTGCATTCACTCAGACACACCCCAAAAACAGGGTACTCAGCCTCACTTGCATACATCTGCATTTTGAATGGGTCTTCCTGAGCTGGGAGGGTGGAGGGCCTGCCCTCACACAAAGGACTGCCACACCCCCTACTGGGACCCTGGCAGACAGGATTGAACTCAAAGGGGGCCTGGTGCATTTCTTAGCTACTCTTTGAAGTCACCCCCACTTCAAAGGCACAATTTAGTATAAAACAGAGCCTCTGCCCTACCTCATCAGACACTTGCTGGAGAAGAAACCTGAACCAGAACCTACATCCTGCCAAGAAGTACTGCCTGGCTGCTCAAATAACTCACCTGTCTGCTTTCTACAAAGGACTGCTGCCTTGCTGTTGGCCTGCTGCCTTGCTGAACTCTTGTCTGGCTGTAAAAGTGCTCTCCAAGGGCTTGGATAGAGCTTGCCTCCTGTTCCCTGAAGTCTCAGGACCAAAAAGACTTATCTTTTTCATTTGGACTCTTCGTGCGTCTAAATTTTCGACGCACAGCTTGTTCCGTGGTGAAAAATTCACCGCACGCCAATCCAGAAAGACACGACGCCTGCGGTGCGACCGGAACTTCGACGCACGGCCTCGCATGGACCACACCGCCCGACTTCCAGAGGGGAAATCGACGCAACGCCTGCCGTGAGAAAGAAAATTCCACGCACAGCCTCCCGGAACGACACGCAGCCGGGTAATAAGCCGAAGAATCCATGCACAGACCCTGGGACATCTGGTAATCCCACGATCCATAGAAGGAGATGGTCCGCATGCCGGAAAACGACGCACGTCTTCCCCGAGTCAAAAATAAAGACGCAAGTCTGTGTGTGAAGGGGCGCAACCGACGCACACACCATTTTTCCTCCCATAGAACGACGCGCGTCTCCCCACGTGAAAAATAACAACCCAAGTCCGTGTGTGAAGGGGCGTAACCGACGGACACACCATTTTTCCACGCATCTCCTTTTCTGCGGCCCTCTGCGGAGATTTTCCACTCCAAACCAGGTACTTTGTGCTTGAAAGAGACTTTGTTTACTTTTTAAAGACTTAAGACACTTCATATCACTTTTTAGTGATATCTTTACAAATTCATATTGCATCTTTGATCGTTTTGACCTGCAAATACCCAGATAAATATTATATATTTTTCTAAACACTGTGTGGTGTATTTTTGTGGTGCTATATTGTGTTATTGTATGATTTATTGCCTCAAATACTTTACACATTGCCTTGTAAGTTAAGCTGTGCCAAGCTACCAGAGGGTGGGCACAGGATAATTTGGATTGTGTGTGACTTACCCTGACTAGAGTGAGGGTTCTTGCTTGGACAGAGGGTAATCTGCCTGCCAACCAAAAACCCAATTTCTAACAATGACTATAAATCTATATGTTCCTTTGAGCAAGCAGGGAACTTTTGCTGGTATAATTTATGTACAGGTACCCGAATATACACTATTGCTGAGGATATGTAATTAGATATGTCATAATACTCCTTTTGAAACATATTAATAAGAATGGTATGTGATCTGTAATGATTATGTGAAGGACTGGCATAAGGAATTATAATGGAGTATTTATTGAAAGTGGTAATAATGTCTTGTAGAACACTTTTTATGATTGCAGCCCTGAAGGAGTGGCTAAGAACACCGCAAAACACGTGTTGGCTGAAATTTGCTTCAGATGATGGATTATTTAATTGTTAAATATTTTCTGTAACTTGTATTTTCATGCTATTTTAAGAATAAATAAATAATTATTCATATATCATTTCAATGGTATTTAATGAATGTGATATAAAGTGAATAGCTCCCTGGAACCTAATTGTGTATTAAAATTCTTTCTGGCCAGGGTTATTTTATGTCCTGGACCAGGGTTTGTTCTCAAGGTACCTTCCCAGTTCCATGCTTCCCAGGTGGTTACTTCACCTATTGTCAAACCCAACGGTGAGGATAAAGGTCTTCAATCTTTAGATGTCCATAGAGCTTTGCCCATAAACTTAGAAAGAACAAATATGTGTCGTTCTATTGATGATTCACTTGTTTCTTTTGGGGGCCCAACTAGGGCTAAGACGATTTCTTATGTGGCTATAGGTCATTCAGTGTGTCAATTAATTTCTCAAGCCTATGTTTCTTTGGGTCTTACTGCTTCAAAAAGAACTCGAGGACGTTCAACCATGTCTGAAAGAGGTGGAGTTGCCCTACAAAAAAAATTGTAGAGCTGCTGCTTGACCTAATTCCTATACATTTATGTTGTGCTTTTGGTTAGGTGATGTTGGTTCTAGTTGGAAGAATGTTGCTTCTGAATCACTGAGGAGAGCTTTTAAATAAGCATACCTAGAAGATGATATGTTTGGTTTAAATATGTTTCATTTGTAAAATAACTTTTATTTTTGCATTCATCCCAGTTGTTATTGTTCTTTGGGGTATTCTTTAGAATAAAGGTTGGATAGATCCACTGATATGTCATGACCGGGACAAAGAAGAACATGGTGGTAATGGCTTTGGATGCTTATCCACAGATGTGTTAGCCTGAGCACTTCTCCAGGTGTCTGCATGGAATTAACTATTATAATTTTATAATATATTATGTTGTGTCATGATATATGTTATGATGCTTGAGGTTCTACTTACAGAAAACAGCATCAGAGTTCACCAACATGCAGACAATACACAACTCTACTGCCTCAAACACTGCCTAAGCCTAATCCAGACCTGGGCGTCCAGCACCTACGTGAAACTCAACCTCTCCAATCCAAGACAGAATTCTTGTTATTTGCTAAGATCTAGCAAGACATTGTACAAACCTGCCTCAATGAAATAAACCTTGATGCCTTTGAACCCTAGTGCTTTCAAACAATGCCAAGTTGTTTGGATTTAAACTGGACACCAACCTCACCCCCAACCTCACCCTCAAGGAACACAAGGTACACATGGGCAAAAAAACAAAGTTGGCCTAGCGTCAGCTATCTCTTTTAAAGAAAGGAAAACCATTCCTCCTAGAAAACGACTTCAGAGCTGCTGTTCAAGCCGTTGTACACATGCATCTGGATGGTGGCAACACCTTGCTCCAATGCCACCCAAATTCCACAATGGCCCCCATTAAGGTCACCCTATATCCTATATGCTGTAGCGCCTCTTATTGAGGCCTGAAAGAATAGGATCATATATGTAACTCCACTGCCTCCCTTTGCCTGCCTTCTCCATATTCAAAAACAAGTGCATCAGTTATAAAGCCATCATGACCAGCACCTCCGCCTCTTTCGTTGACTGGAGCACCAAAGTGTTCAACCCACACCTCTTTAAAGAACACTACACCACAGCGTAGTAACATTCTGCTTCTGCGCCCAGAACACAGCTACCTCTTCAAACACTTGTTGACTGTATTCTTGCCTTTAAGCCTGTAGAGCGCTCTGCTGGCTTTTTGGCACGGTTTGCACAATAAAATAGCCATACATTACATATATATGCATACATGCATATATGCCTCGATTACTTACCAGTAATCTTCATTACTCTAAGTCCAAGACTTCCTCTTCTCAGTCCTGAACACCCACCCTTCCATTACTATACTACCCTCCTTCAGATTCCATAGTCAGGATGTTCTTGTCTTGCTGTCTTCAGGACGCACAGTAATAGTGGGGAAGGGTGGAATATTCAATGTAAAAGAAAGGGAAGAAAGTTGTTCTTAAACAAAATGTTTACTATGAGGTCCTTTCTAGTGATTAAACTGTCTCAAGGAGGCTGATCGCTTCTTGTTTGTCAGAACTGCAACGAGGAAGACTTAGACTTGAAGTAATGAAGATTACTTGTATGTAATCACATTTCTATGGACTCCATAAGACTCATACACCTGAAGATAATCGTTTAAAAAGGCTGGAAATATTGCGACAGGGATTCTTTGGGTAACCAACCCATTGTTTGTTGGATCTTTACACTGACAGTACCTTCTCTCTTCTTCTTACCCTCCTCTCCTTTGTTAGATTGCAGCCTACCAGACAGCACAGCAGAAAGTTGCCCCAGGAATGCATTCCGCTCATTGATTACCACTGGCTTTGTGGCTTTATTTGCTTTAAGCTCTCCAGGTTCAGTTAGTCCCTCCCATTGCCTGAACCATATTTTTTGTATTCTTCCACAAACTCGCTTTCTGTTAACAGGCCTTTAAATCTTGTTCCTATCTCATCACAATTGCTGTGCATTCAAAGATCAAGGTCGAATGTCAGGCGCTGTCTTCAAAGGGCGCTTGTTTATGTTTATATCTCTGACTTCAAAGTGAGAGGATTAATGTGACAATCTTGCTAGATTCTGAGGGTAGGAAAGAGTATTTTGTAGCACACTACAACATTTAAATGAACTGTTTACGTATTTCATAATATATCAGAATTATGAACACACATATGCCACGCAGTCTACACCACTTTACACTGTTACTCTCTACGCCTCTTTACGCAACTGCACTCTACCCTGCACCACTCCTCTCTTTGCCACTTCACTCTACTCCGAAACAACCTACTCTATGCCACTGCACTCTCCACCACTCTACTCTGCTCTGTGCCATTCCCCTCTATGCCACTGCTCTCTACACCACTCTACTCTTAACCACCGCACTCTACACAAATGCACTCCACACAATTGCACTCCGTCACTGCACTCTACGCAAATGCACTCTGAGCTGCATCACTGTACTCTATGTCACTGCTCTCTATTCCACTCTACACCACTGCACTCTGACACTTTACTCTGCAACACAGCACTCTCTGCCACTGAACTCTATTCCACTGTATATGGTAGAGCTCTACTGCACTGTCACTGTCCTCCATGGCACTATACTCTACTCTGTGCCACTCCAAGCTACTCTACTCTGCACCACTTTACGCCACTGCACTCTATGCCACTCAACTCTACTCTGCACTATGCCACTGCACTCTGCCACCATACTCTACTCTGTGCCACTGTTCTCTGCATCACTCAACTCTACATCACTCCACTCTGCACCACGCTACTCTACACCACTGCACTCTACCTCACCACACTCTATACCACGCCCCTCTATGCTGCACCCCTCTACTCTGTGCCCCTCTACGCCACTCCACTCAACTCTGCACCACTCCATTCTGCACCACTCTAATCTACACCCCTGCATTCAACGCTGCTGCACTGTACGCTGCTGAATTCAATACCACTGCACTCAACACCACTATACTCTGCATTGCTCTACGCCAAAGCACTCCATACCTGTCCACTCTATAGTATGCCACTCCAATACATGACACTCTCCTCCAATCCACTCTACAACACCCCACACCACTCTCCTCTATGCCACTAACTTTTTAGTCATGCTGAACAGCAGCCACGCTGGGGAACATCATGGCTAAAACACATTGGCAAAGCCAATAGCTACTGCAAAGGAGAGACCTATTGGCTTTGCTAATGCTTGACTCTATTGTGCCTCCCTCTGCACCTGTCCCTTCCTTTGCCCTCCCCAATCAATCCCCCCCCCGCCCCTCAGCAGACTATCGGTTTATGGACTGAATGCAAGGACGTGGTCCAGGTGACTCCCCCTCTTGGCTTCCTGCAACTGCAGTCATTGTAGATCCAAACCTCGTAGACACACTGATCAATACCGGATGCAGATCAATGCGCACGCGGGCATTAACCCCGCAGCCGGTGTATCACTTTACACACAGGGTTCCGCCAGCACCAACTTAGAAAGGAGGAGGTGGGTTCTGATCACGCCCTGACATCTCTTATCGCTACAAAAAGGTCAGAGAATGGATTCCACAGGCTCCTCCCCCCGCATGACTTCACTACCTCCGTCCATCCTGAGGATCAATAGAGCCCGCAGGGACGGTGTGCAGAGAAGGATCGGTGGAGGTCTAGGACGATGTGCTTCAGGATATGGGGTGCACGGCCTCTGCAGCTACTGCACTGCAGGCCTGCCTCTGTGGCATACAGCAGTAACCATCATACCATATACATGCACGCCGAGATTCTCACCTACATAAACACACAAAGGCAGAAGTACTCACACGTGCATAAACACGTAACACATACATATACAATCACATAACTAAATACATCGTCAGACAATGCATGCACATATAATTAAAAAGGTACACATACCTATATATAGAAACATATAATGCTTACATACAAAACCAAGTACCGAAAAATCGTGAACTCTACACATTCATACCGAGATACTCGCTTACCTATATACTTAAACATATAATAAACACATACGTTCTATAATACAAAGAAACTAATATACATAAACGTATAATACATCAATAAACACAGGTAAAAACGCAAAGAAAATCCCACACCTATGGACATAAACACATAAATCATGCAGGCAGAGAAATAGAGATATCCGCATATCTGCATAGATACACGTATAATGCATACATACACATGAATGGCGATATGCTTAAACACCCAGCTACATAAACACCTAATGCATACATTTACATACATGCAGTGATGCTTGTATGGCCACCTAGATAAATAAATAATGCATCCATACACATCTGCAGAGGTGCTTGCATGCCTACAGACATAAACATATAATGCACGCATACATGCAGAGAGGTATGCCTGCCCACTTACATAAACACATAATGCATAGACATAAATGCAGAGATACTTGCATGCCCACCTACATATATAAATAATGCCTACATACACGCAGATGCTTGCATGCCTACATACATAAACATATAATGCACACATAAATGTAGAGACGCATGTATGCCCACCTACATAAACACATAATGCATAGTCATAAATACAACCCATGGGTGAGGTCCTCCCTAGACAGCTTGTGCGCCCTGGATCTGACGTCACGGTGGTCCTCCGCGGTGTGTAGTACTCTCAGCCAGAACCATTGGCCATGTTCTTTTAAGAAGCCTAATCCTACACACCACTCTGAAGGGCGAAGTGCACCTGAGCTGCAAGGGAGCCGGCGCGCTGGGTCATGACATATGGCAACTAACCCTAGGATGGTTCAGGGCCCTACCCTAAAAAGTCCTGTGTGGGTGCTGCCCCCCAACCCTGGTTTATTGGCAAGTATGGCGCGAGGCTGGGACCCTGCAGTGAGAACCCCCTCCAGCACACTCCTGCTGGTTGTCAGAGGGAGGGGACCAGAGGGTCCCCACAGGGCTTTAGACCTATAGGCCCTGACTTGGCCTCCAATGATAATTTCGAAGAACTGGGACGGATTATGGGAGAGCGGAGTACGCCAGAGCCGAAGGGAAACAAGGACCCTCTGGGCAGGGTCGGACTGGCCTACAGGGTAATCTTGCAGTGTCCGATGCGCCGGTCTGCAGATTAGGGCGTGGGCCGTTTTTTTTAGCGTTTTTGGCTAGGTTTATGGCCACGTGGGTCAGTTTTAACTGTTAATTTCTCTAATAGTACCATTTGTTGTAACTAAACGCTTCGCAAACGTTTTTATTTCGGTGCCTGGGTCTATTTTTTGTTCCATCCGACTCCGCCTGTATGACACCCAGTGCTTAATTTGAGGAGGACTCTGCCTGTATGACCAATTGCTTAATTTGAGCCGGTGGTTTCCGGTGCAGGGCACCGGCACTTGTTTTTGAGGGCCGGCACTTATTGTTCTTCCTCAAGCATTTATTTCAAGCAAAAGACACATATGGGAAAGATGAAGGGAAAGAAAAACGAAAATTCGTCACATTATAGAAAGCTGCAAGATTCCGCTGGAGGGACAGGGAGTGGCTGTAAATGGATTAAAGAGGTCCGAGGGGCTTCAGGATTAGACTGTCTCAGTATTTCGTGCTCGCACATTTAATTGCAGCAGCCACGTGTATGGAAGGAGAGCTTTGGGCTCCGGCACTTAAAGTAAGCACTTCTGACACCTATTCCGTGTTTACTCTGTGTATGCTGTATGAGCACAGATAGGGATCCAGTGAAAGTGTACCCTGCACCCAGTTAATGTGACCCATTGTCATATATGCCAGCAGTTTAGAGGAGGAAAGTGAGAGATCCTAAAACAAAATTTGGGACACTGTATTTCCCCCATTGACTTCTATTAAAGGAGAGGCAATTTCAGGTGGATGATAGCCAAAATAAAGCCACTTTAGACATATAAAATAGGGAGTCTTCTGCTGGAATCGAGTCTATTGGCATATGTGCTCCGTGGTTCCGTGTATGTGAATGCTCAGTCGGTGATTATGCAGTTCATGTTGCTTACATATAGAGGGGAGTGGGGTACAAGGGGAACCCTGCGCTGATGCACCCCCTTCAGGGTAGGAGGCCCCCTCAGTTTAATCTGAGGGAGCACAGCGGCTGGTGGTGGGACAGAAAGTTTAGTATAAAATTCAAGCGTGGTGGGGGGGGTGAGCAAGGCAGATGGGAAGAGGATGTGGGCGGGGTCAAGCCTCAACACTGGCTCAACATCCCGTGATTCTGGGAAAATCACGTAGGGGCATATTTATACTCCGTTTGCGCCGAATTTGCGTCGTTTTTTTCGACGCAAATTCGGCGCAAAACTAACGCCATATTTATACTTTGGCGTTAGACGCGTCTAGCGCCAAAGTATGAGGAATGAGCGTCATTTTTTTGCGTGAACGCCTTCCTTGCGTTAATGAGATGCAAGGTAGGCATTCCGGTCTAAAAAAATGACTGCGACGCAAATGCGTCGTATTTATACTCCCGGGCAAAAATCACGCCCGGGAGTGGGCGGGGCAAAAAACCCTGCATTTGCGCCTCTTTTTAACGCCTGGGTCAGGGCAGGCGTTAAGGGACCTGTGGGCTCAAAATGAGCCCACAGCTGCCCTCCCATGCCCCCAGGGACCCCCCCTGCCACCCTTGCCCACCCCAGGAGGACACCCAAGGATGGAGGGACCCATCCCAGGGACATTCAGGTAAGTTCAGGTAAGTATAATTTTTTTTTTTTTTTTTTTTTTTTTTTGGCATAGGGGGGCCTGATTTGTGCCCCCCTACATGCCACAATGCCCAATGGCCATGCCCAGGGGACATAAGTCCCCTGGGCATGGCCACTGGGCAAGGGGGCATGACTCCTGTCTTTACTAAGACAGGAGTCATGTAAATGGCGTCTGGGCGTCGTTAAAAATGGTGCTAATCGGTGGAGGCGATTTTTTTGCCTCAACCTGACTTGCCCCATTTTAAGACGCCCTAACGCCATTTTCCCCAACGCCGGCGCTGCCTGGTGTACGTGGTTTTTTTCCACGCACACCAGGCAGCGCCGGTCTGCTTGCGCCGGTTAACGCCATTCAATAAATACGGAGCCCGCATGGCGCTTCAGAATGGCGTTAGCCGGCGCTAATCTTTTTGGCGCAAAACTGCGATAGCGCAGTTTTGCGTCAAAAAGTATAAATATGGCCCGTAATCACCCGTGACTACAAAAAATGCCTTTGTCTAAGGTAAAGCACTCCAATACCTTCGGGTCAATTTCGCCCTCTAGAAAACAAAAACGTTATGCAGATTGGACACGACGAATGCCTTCATTCTCAAACCTGTTTGCAGAAAGGCCTAAACCCGCCGCCCAGACAAGATGAATTTTGCGAAGGCCTCCTGCAAGCGGAGAGTGCATGGACTGGCCTGAACCGTGCCCCTGAAATTACACATCGTCTGCAGTCACTTCAAACGTGAGTCACCAGAACCCCTCCACGGCACTACAAGTCCATAATGCAGTTTTCCACTGTGTATCCTTTACCTGATATGTATACAATAAATGCGGAACTGCTTTTGGCCAATGAATACCAGGTATTTTTACTTACCTCACTAGCACATTTTTTCATCAAAGAAGGATAAAAAAAAGTCTGTGTCGGCACTGCCAATTTTCAAAACTGTTAGCTGCCCTCACACAACATTTTCTCGTTTAAGCACTGAATCTAAATACTGCCCTGTTCAGTAATCCCATCCGCATTTCCTTCTGAGAGTTCGTCGCCGTCACGTCACCGCAGCCTGCTCTCACTACTTTAAAAGCAACCAATCCGTGCCTTGCTCTCATGCTGTTTTTACTAGTAAACTGAATGAGAGCAAAGCAAGGATTAGTCTGAACAGGGGAACTCAGCGTTCCAAAAGAGACTGGGGCAGCTGTGCCGCGTTTCCACCTGGCTCCTCAGCAGCGTGGTGCGGAAGCCTGAAGTACGCATGTCCAGTTGTCCATGGGAACAGACGTCCTCAACCCGACATGCGCACCTGCTAACAACCAATCAGCACGATTGGCCACGCTCTGCCCTACCCAGACACCGGTAGACATTGAAACAGGCCGTGGCCGCAGTAAACAGACAATCTGTGGCAATTTGGCACTTTTGATTGGCAATGCGACAGTGGGGGCAATAGGGGTGGCGGGTCTACATCCCATGCCCCAATGAAAAAACGGCCGCTGGGCACTGGGAATTACACCTGTTTTATGGACATCATTCCAGTCTGGGTGCCTCGGTGGGTAATAAGCGGTTAGGGCCACGCACAAGCACACATACACACACATTCCCACATACATACTCGGACTTGTACATATAGAAACATACACATGAATACACGCCGAAGCAAACATTCGTACTCACTATCTCAGACATCTACGTGCATATAGATACATTCTAAAATACTGACATACCAACATGGATGTGCATAGGCACATTCTTTTTGATATACTCACATATACATTAACGCCCACATCCAAACATATATAATCAGTCACTTTCACCTGCCATATACACAGGCACATCCCTACACAGCTAAAGAAAGCCAAACGCATGTTCAAACACAAAAAGACACACATAAAGACATTCAGCTACACACATACACATGGACGCATGGCCACGTTCTCACATGCAAGTTATTCTATGTTAAAGAGTATTCTACTAAGGCACAGGCACTGAAGCCTCATGGTGCCCATGTTACAGATTTCACAGTGAACAGCAGGATTCTCGGTGGTTTCGTTTTAGAGGGGCTCCGCTCTCCTTGAGGTAAAGCCCACCAAGCTCTCTGGACTTCAGTGCGACGGGGGCTCCGCCTCTGGTACTGGTGCCCCACACCTGGGGGGCAGAACTGCATGCCTGAACTCGATCTCAGGTGCCCACGGGAGCACGCTGCAGCAACGTGATAGGTGGAAGGCTAGACGAGGCGTGCTAGAATATTTTATGGCACATTTTCCATACAAGTAACCAGAGTAGCCTCGGTGTATACTGACCTTTCAACTCTTATTAAAAAGTAATGTACGTGTTTGGCTAAAGATGACACTTCTAAGCCAGCCTGCTGAAGATGGCTGTAAGATGACCTGTGGAAGGGAAGGCACCAAAGGAGTTGATCATATAAAAAACAGACACCCACACTTCACAGGGACCAGTGCTTAATGTGTAAATAAAAACGTGCCAGTGCTCAAATCCTCCTTTTAAACCCGCGGCTGCTGGAATACTGAGGGGGCGTAATCCTGAAGCCATCGCGGGCCGCTTCAGTCCATATAAAGCCCCCCCACCCGTCCCTTCAGCTCACTCTTGCAGCTTTCTACTTTCTCCCTTTGTGACGTTTTTTCGTTTTTCTCTTCCTCCGCTCTTCCCATATGTGTCTTTTGCTCGCAGCAAATGCTTGAGGCAGAAGAATAAGGTCCGGCCCTCAAAAATAAGTGCCGGTGTTCAGCACCGGAAACAACAAGCACAAATTAAGCACAGACAGGGACCCGTGAAATATGGAAAATATTCCAGGGGTCTCTGTAAAATAAGGCAAATCTTTAAAAGGCTCCTGTTAAATATGCATTTCATCATCATAAACCACTCTGCACAGCGTTACAGTTGTCTGTTATTTAATCGACATTCTGTTCATGAAAGGTAAATACACCCGGACCTTCTAATTCCTATAAATGCCATTGCTACCTGCGCCTTGCACGGAACAGCTTCAACGATCTCCCCCTCCCACAGAGAATGTGTTTTAAGGAAGTCAGTGGTGCTTTCTCTAAAATTCTACGTTCTTAACTACATAATGAAATATTTGTACATCTGGCATGACAGCTTAGCTGTCCCCATATCTCATGTTATCAATTATAAAAGAGCTTTAAAAGGCAGCACTGCCAGAAGGGCACTGGCGCTGCTTACATATTGAAATTCTAGAACTCTGCGTTTGATTGGACAGAGGTTACGAACTTGCATTAAACAGTGCACGTCTATTGGGCCCAGAGCGGTCGTCCTCCATGTAATACTCCTCTGATACTTGCTCTCAGGCGTGATGACGTGGCTGTTAAATGGACGCGTTGGGATTTGCATATTTGTAAACAATTTTTAGGGTCGAGCCTGCGTTGTATTGCAGCGAGACGCTTTAGTGTTTAGAAAAGGGCTCGGAGCCCTGTCGACGTCATGTCAGTATTTTTCATTGGTTCGTGGGCCTGCCTAATAAAATCTGCTTGTTTTCATTAGTCGAAGGCATGCATACGTCATGCCTTTTCCGGTGGCTAGTCCTCCTCAAGCGCATCGACCAAGCACAGAAAACATGCGAGGCTCACTGGTTTCTGTCCGGGTCGTGGACTACTTTTTCTCTAATTTACTAGCGCGATTTCGCTTGGCAGAAGTCAAGCGCTTTACATAGTTAATTGCACTTTTTCGGGTTACGTACATAAATGCACTTTTGCCGATAGGTGAAAAGTCGGGTTAGGAGTTTACAACGCTACCAGCTCTTAACATGAGCAAACGCGAGACCCATTGCATTGCAAATGCTTGTTACTCTTGTGTGTGCAGAGTGTGGATGAGGGGAAGGGTTGCTGGTGAAATTGGTATCCCCACTCGCTCCTTCTCCATTCATGGCCCTTTTATTAGAGCACTGATGCATGTGCAGCAAGTGTCCTGTATTTTTACATAAGCTAGGAAGAGGTTAGACCCAAGCACCCTCCAGCACGCGTCCTCCTGCACCTTCCCAACTAAGGAGACAGGATACGTCTGGAGAAACAAGCTCTAGAAGGTACCTGGCGACCGGGACTATCGTTCACTCCATCTGTGGTTGGTATCCGTGCCTGGATATTTACCTCTGGTTTGGGCACTTAGCTCTGGAGCAGTGCAGATTAGCTGCAGACATTACAATGCACCGCAGGATTTTGAGAACTCAGCAGCTGCTGACTGGCCTGCTTTAGGCCTGTGCACCACGCCCCCATCCCATTTCAAGACATGCATTAATTGCAGTGCCCATTCCATGGCTGGCTGATGGGGGAGATTCACAGACTGGGCAGGTGGATGCATTTCTTACAAGGTCCCTCAAACCCAGTTAAAAAAAAATACAGCCTTTTGCTTGACCGAGGGGGGCTTTTTCACCCTTGGGCTGCCTCGCTCTCCCAGGAGCTAGGCCCTGACTGGCTGCCTGCAACAGGAGCAAAAATGTTGCTGGCAGCTATTACAGGGCTCGGGGACTTAGTCCCCTGTCCTGAGTTTAAACAAAATAATGTAAGGGGCAGGGCAGGGATACCCTGCCAGTCTAGGCTGTGTGGTGAGGTCCCAAAGGGCCTCTCAGGACAAAAATAAAACCTTTTAAAAAAAAAAAAAAACGAAAAGGTGTGATCCTGCAGGAGCTTTGAAAATGCTTCCTCTGGGTGGGAGCACATTTCAGTTTCCCAGCTCATGCTCTTGTGGGTAGGGAAACTCTGATTGTTGTCACACAAATAGCTGCTCCAGCTGGAAAGTTAGGGCTATGAGGGCCCTGGGGTTCCCACCTGCAGCCCCCAAGGTTATGCTTTGTGTGTGCCCCAACTTGGCAGCCACTTATGATGGATTAGGCCCCAGCAATGGGGTCCTCAGTGCTTCTTAAGACTCGGGGAGGGAGGCCATGTGCCCCCTGACCTCTATGATTAGTGTTTGGCCCCAGGGATGGGGTCCCTAGGGTCTATTTGGGCTTGGGGAGGGGAACATGCACCCTCTCCTCTAATAATATCTTTTTCGGCCCTGCGGGATGGGGTCCTCGGGTCTATAGAAGCTCAGGGAGGGGTGCGCACACCCTCCCCTTTTTAAAAATGAAAGGCCCCAGGGGATGGAGGCCTCGGGAACAATAGTGGCTTAGGGAGGGGGGTCTATGACCCCCCCTTCCATTTACTAAAAAAGATGGCACCGGGCGTGGGGTCCTTGGGGCCAATAGTAGCTTGGAGAGAGATATTGCATGCCCCTCCCCTTTTTAAAAGGAAAAGGCCTGGGGGGAGGAGGTCCCCGGGGCCAATACTGGCTTAGGTAGGGGAAGCTGTGTGCACTCTGCTCTTTATTACAAAAAAAAGGCCCCACTTAATGGGGTTCCCAAGAATGATAGAGATTCAGGGTGGAGGGCATGTGCCATCCTCCCTTAACATTAAGAATTTCAGCCCTGAGAAGGGGGGTCCCCAGGGCTCGTACAGGCTCAAGCAGGTGGGTTGTACGACCCCTCCCCTTGCCTAAATAAAAAAAGCCTAGAGGAATAGGGTTCATGGTGCCTTAAAGGCTTGGGGAGGAGGCTGTGTGTCCTGGTTGGGGGTTGTTTGCCTGGGGGGGGGAGGTGGGGTGGGTGTATGCAGAGCCTGGCTGCAGCCCTCGGGTTATTTGCCTTTGAGGAGTTGTCTGTAAGGCCCCTGCTGTACACGTCCAAAGGCCATGTGCAGCAGGGTTGGCTTTACATATGGTAATAAAATATTACTTTCCATTTAGAAAAACCTAGAATTTCACTGAAAACTAAAAATTTTAACATTTTGCAATGTTATGTTTTAAACAAAAAAGAGTTCTCTAGTAACTATAACACATGCCCTATGGTAACTATAACCTGAGCCCTGGCCATGCATTGCTAATTACCTCCGATATTACATCTCTCATGACATGTTCAATGACATCATTGACAACATCACTGCAACATCTGAAATGACATCTTTGAACCTTTGATGACAAGACTGTGCATGGCGGGTGTGCAACTTATAGTTACCTTACGGCACGAGCATGTTCAAGAAAAGCATGATGGAGATGTCAGAGGATTAAATATTTTGGATTTTAACATATGAAAGCAGAGGAGCCAGACTATTGTCTCTAAGGCGAATGGAATCCTGATTGATAATACTGCTAAGAACGGAGACTCCGCATGGGCATAATCTGGATGCGGAGTTACATGTACATTTGTGAGATATATGCTTGGCTATATGTACAGTGAGAACATGATCCCTTTTTAGACATAAAAAGGGAAATAAATAGATCAAAATGGGAATGTTTTTTACAGGAATAATCAATGACTAAAAGCTACTTAAGGTGGGATGACATTTTTCAGGCAATGAATTATTACAGTGGAGGACGTTTCATGAGGAAATTCTGTCTGCAGTTTCTGTGTACTGTATGAGATACGGATGATAAATCAGTGGATTTGGATATAAGGCAGAATTTATATCACACTATACATTTGTTTTGTGATTGGTACATAAAGTGGTTTGGAGTTCTGAAATATTCATTTTTGGACTGCAGCGGTCATCATATTTAGTACATCAAAGGTAGGTGTGACTATATGTCGTTATTCTAGAAAATGAATTTTGTTTTAAAATTCAGACCTCCCATTTTTGCACACTCATCTGTCCTTGTATAAATGCATAATTATTGATTAGCAGTGAGCAGTGAATGTCTTTTATATCAATCAGCAGCAGTAAGAGCTGCTGGAGGCATTGAAGAATATTAAAAATATATATAGTCATAGAATACTCATATTGGGGTATTTTAATACCTGAATTGAATGTTTACCTTAGGAATACATAAAATGTGGTTTAAGGTAAATATTATTAACTTTGCACTTTATTTTGAAAATCTGGACACTTTAATTGCTGGTTTGCACATACTGACTCTGGGGGGTGTATTGTAAGTCCAAAGAATTTCAACATTGATAATATTTGGAATATTTTCACCTTAGAGACTACGAAGAAATAGGGAATGAACATAGCAAACAAATGCAGGGTATTTCATGTATTATGACCTTATTTATATATAAGTGAATGTTAATGACTTGCCCTATCTCCTGATTATGAAATTGTAGAATGCACAACACACTTTATAGGATTTTGGAGTTGAGATTAATGAATATAGGTTGTTTCATGAGAAGGGCAACGGTTATGATCTTCCTTGTTTTTTGGGTTCACAGTATTGTGCGGAAATTTGCAGATGAATTGAATATTTCTACTATAAGATTATTAATATTTGATTTTTGGGAATATAATCTTTTCATGGTAGATATGTATAATGGATAAGGCATTACCAGGGGGATAACAGATAAATGTAGGTTGGTTCCACTATATATGTTTCCCTAAAGCTTGTGTTTTGAAAATGATCTGAATTAAGTAGATGCAAAAAGAAAATTTAAATGTGGCTACGAAGTGACATGTTCAGAATGAGCGTTTTTGCTTTCAATGTACTTTACAGGAATTGGGATGAATATGGCGCTGGAAAAATGACATGGTGAAAAGCAAATATGTAAGCTCTTGTCTTTTAATGGATATAGAAGAAAGACTGCACTGTGTGGACACTTTAACCCCTTCGCTGCCAGTCCTTTTCCCCCTCAGGTGCCAAGCCTTTTTTTGGCTATTTGGGGCAGTTCACGCTTAGGCCCTCATAACTTTTTGTTCACATAAGCTACCCATGCCAAATTTGCATCCTTTTTTTCCAACATCCTAGGGATTCTAGCGGTACCCAGACTTTGTGGGTTCCCCAGAAGGAGGCCAAGAAATTAGTCAAAATACAGTGAAAATTTCGTTTTTTTAAAAAAAATGGGAAAAAGGGGCTGCAGAAGAAGGCTCGTGGTTTTTCCCCTGAAAATGGCATCAACAAAGGGTTTGCGGTGCTAAAATCACCAGCTTCCTAGCTTTCAGGAACAGGCAGACTTGAATCAGAAAACCCAATTTTTCAACACAATTTTGGCATTTTACTGGGACATACCCCATTTTTACGATTTTTTGTGCTTTCAGCCTCCTTCCAGTCAGTGACTGAAATGGGCATGAAACCAATGATGGATCCCAGAAACCGCAACATTTCTGAAAAGTAGACAAAATTCTGAATTCAGCAAGGGGTAATTTGTATAGATCCTACAAGGGTTTCCTACAGAAAATAACAACTGAAAAAACAAAATATTGAAATTGAGGTGAAAAAATCTGCAATTTTTCTCTACGTTTTACTCTGTAACTTTTTCCTGCAATGTCAGATTTTTGAAAGCAATATACCGTTACGTCTGCTGGACTCTTCTGGTTGCGGGGATATATAGGGCTTGTAGGTTCATCAAGAACCCTAGGTACCCAGAGCCAATAAATGAGCTGCACCCTGCAGTGCGTTTTCATTCTACACTGGGTATACAGCAATTCATTTGCTGAAATATAAAGAGTGAAAAATAGCTATCAAGAAAACCTTTGTATTTCCAAAAAGGGCACACAATAAGGTGTTGAGGAGCAGTGGTTATTTGCACATCTCTGAATTCCGGGGTGACCATACTAGCATGTGAATTACAGGGCATTTTTCAAATAGATGTCTTTTTTTACACACTCTCTCATATTTGGAAGGAAAAAATGTAGAGAAAGACAAGGGGCAATAACACTTGTTTGGCTAATCTATGTTCCCACAAGTCTCCCGATAAAAATGATACCTCACTTGTGTGGGTAGGCCTAGCGCTGGCGACAGGAAACGCCCCAAAACGCAACGTGGACACATCACATTTTTTGAAAGAAAACAGAGGTGTTTTTTGCCAAGTGCCTACCTGTAGATTTTGGCCTCTAGCTCAGCCCGCACCTAGGGAAACCTACCACACCTGTGCATTTTTGAAAACTAGAGACCTAGGGGAATCCAAGATGGGGTGACTTGTGGGGCTCTGACCAGGTTCTGTCACCCAGAATCCTTTGCGAACCTCAAACTTTGGCTAAAAAAACAAACTTTCCTCAAATTTTGGTGACAGAAAGTTCTGGAATCAGAGAGGAGCCACAAATTTCCTTCCACCCAGCATTCCCCCAAGTCTCCCGATAAAAATGATACCTCACTTGTGTGGGTAGGCCTAGCGCCCGCAACAGGAAATGCCCCAAAACGCAACATGGACCCATCACATTTTTTGAAAGAAAACAGAGGTGTTTTTTGCAAAGTGCCTACCTGTAGATATTGGCCTCTAGCTCAGCCGGCACCTAGGGAAACCTACCAAACCTGTGCATTTTTGAAAACTAGAGACCTAGGGGAATCCAAGATGGGGTGACTTGTGGGGCTCTGACCAGGTTCTGTTACCCAGAATCCTTTACAAACCTCAAACTTTGGCTAAAAAAACACATTTTCCTCACATTTTGGTGACAGAAAGTTCTGAAAATCAGAGAGGAGCCACAAATTTCCTTCCACCCAGCATTCCCCCAAGTCTCCCGATAAAAATGATACCTCACTTTTGTGGGTAAGGCCTAGCGCCCGTGACAGGAAATGCCCCAAAACGCAACGTGGACCCATCACATTTTTTGAAAGAAAACAGAGGTGTTTTTTGCAAAGTGCCTACCTGTAGATTTTGGCCTCTAGCTCAGCCGGCACCTAGGGAAACCTACCAAACCTGTGCATTTTTTAAAACTAGAGACCTAGGGGAATCTAAGATGAGGTGACTTGTGGGGCTCTGACCAGGTTCTGTTACCCAGAATCCTTTGCAAACCTCAAAATTTGGCTAAAAAAACACGTTTTCCTCACATTTCGGTGACAGAAAGTTCTGGAATCTGAGAGGAGCCACAAATTTCGTTCCACCCAGCGTTCCCCCAAGTCTCCCAATAAAAATGATACCTCACTTGTGTGGGTAGGCCTAGCGCCCATGACAGGAAGTGCCCCAAAACACAACGTGGACACATCACATTTTTTGAAAGAAAACAGAGGTGTTTTTTGCAAAGTGCCTACCTGTAGATTTTGGCCTCTAGCTCAGCCGGCACCTAGGGAAACCTACCAAACCTGTGCATTTTTGAAAACTATAGACCTAGGGGAATCCAAGATGGGGTGACTTGTGGGGCTCTGACCAGGTTCTGTTACCCAGAATCCTTTGCAAACCTAAAAATTTGGCTAAAAAAACACGTTTTCCTCACATTTCGGTGACAGAAAGTTCTGGAATCTGAGAGGAGCCACAAATTTCCTTCCACCCAGCGTTCCCCCAAGTCTCCCGATAAAAATGATACCTCACTTGTGTGGGTAGGCCTAGCGCCCATGACAGGAAATGCCCCAAAACACAACGTGGACACATCACATTTTTTGAAAGAAAACAGAGGTGTTTTTTGCAAAGTGCCTACCTGTAGATTTTGGCCTCTAGCTCAGCCGGCACCTAGGGAATCCTACCAAACCTGTGCATTTTTTTTAAACTAGAGACCTAGGGGAATCCAAGATGTGGTGACTTGTGGGGCTCTGACCAGGTTCTGTTACCCAGAATCCTTTGCAAACCTCAAAATTTGGCTAAAAAAACACGTTTTCCTCACATTTCGGTGACAGAAAGTTCTGGAATCTGAGAGGAGCCACAAATTTCCTTCCACCCAGCGTTCCCCCAAGTCTCCCGATAAAAATGATACCTCACTTGTGTGGGTAGGCTTAGCGCCCGCGACAGGAAATGGCCCAAAACACAACGTGGACACATCACATTTTTTCATGGAAAACAGTGCCTACCTGTGGATTTTGCCCTCTAGCTCAGCCGCCCCAGGGGGGGCAGAAATGGCCTAAAATAAATTTCCCCCCCCCCACCCCCTCAACCCCCCCTGGGAGCGACCCTTGCCTACGGGGTCGCTCCCCCTGCGTGACATTGGCGGCAAAAAAAAAATCCCTGGTGCCTAGTGGTTTCTGCCCCCTTGGGGGCAGATTGACCTAAAATCGGCCAATCTGCCCCCAAGGGGGGCAGAAATAGTCTAAATACAATTTGCCCCCCAGGGGAGCGACCCTTGCCTAATGGGTCGCTCCCCATCTCTAAAAAAACAACAACAATAAAAAAAACACAAAAGTTTTTTTTGCCCTGGCGCCTAGAGGTTTCTGCCCCATCTGGGGGCAGATCGGCCTAATAACAATAGGCTGATCTGCCCCCAGGGGGGGGCAGAAATGGCCTAAAATAAATTTGCCCCTCCAAACCCCGCCCGGGAGCGACCCTTGCCTACGGGGGGCGCTCCCCCTGCGTGACATTGGCGCCAAAAAAAAAATCCCCGGTGCCAAGTGGTTTCTGCCCCCTTGGGGGCAGATTGACCTAAAATCGGCCAATCTGCCCCCAAGGGGAGCAGAAATGGTCTAAATACAATTTTCCCCTCAGGGGAGCGACCCTTGCCTAATGGGTTGCTCCCCATCTCTAAAAAAACAAACAAACAAAAAAAACGCAAAATAAAATGTGCCCTGGCGCCTAGAGGTTTCTGCCCCCCCGGGGGCAGATCGGCCTAATAACAATAGGCCGATCTGCCCCCGGGGGGGCAGAAATGGCCTAAAATAAATTTGCTCCCCCAACTCCCGCCCGGGAGCGACCCTTGCCTACGGGGTCGCTCCTCCTGCGTGACATTGGCGGCAAAAAAAAAATCCCCGTTGCCTAGTGGTTTCTGCCCCCTTGGGGGCGGATTGACCTAAAATCGGCCAATCTGCCCCCAAGGGGGGCAGAAATGGTCTAAATACAATTTGCCCCCCCATGGGAGCGACCCTTGCCTAATGGGTCGCTCCCCATCTCTAAAAAAACAAACAAACAAAAAAAAAACACAAAAAAAACATTTGCCCTGGCGCCTAGAGGTTTCTGCCCCCCCGGGGGCAGATCGGCCTAATAACAATAGGCCGATCTGCCCCCAGGGGGGGCAGAAATGGCCTAAAATAAATGTGTCCCCCCACCCCCTCCGGGGAGCGACCCTTGCCTACAAGGTCGCTCTCCTTGCGTGACAGCGCAAAAAAAGATCCCTGGTGCTTAGTGGTTTCTGCCCCCCTTGGGGGCAGATTGACCTATAATCGGCTGATCTGCCCCCAAAGCGGGCAGAAATGGCCTAAATACAATTTGCCCCTCCAGGGGAGCGGCCCTTGCCTAAGGGGACGCTCCCCATCTGTAAAACAACAACAGATGGGGAGGGCAGATGGGGGCAGATCGGCCTAATTACAATAGGCTGATCTACCCCCATGGGGGGCAGAAATGGCCTAAAATAAATTTGCCCCCCAGGGGAACGACCCTTGCCTAAGGGGTCGCTCCCCTTACGTGAAAAAAACCAACAAAAAAAACTCCCTGGTGTCTAGTGGTTTCTACCCCCCCTTGGGGGCAGATTGGCCTCATAAAAATAGGCCGATCTGCCCCCAAGGGGGGCAGAAATGGCCTAAATATAATGTGCCCCCTATGGGAGCGACCCTTGCCTAAGGGGTCGCTCCCCACACCTAAAACACAAAAGAAAACAAAAAAAAACACAAAAAAAACAAAAGTATCCCTGGTGTCTAGAGGCCTTAAAAAAATGCCCTCCTGGGAGCGACCCTTGCCCAAGGGGTCGCTCCCTTATGTCACTTTCACCCCAAAAAAAACCCATCCCTGGTGTCTAGTGGGGTTTCAAAAGCCGGATTGCAAGCAATCTGGCTTTTGAAACCCTGGGAGAGACTTCTAAGGGAAGGAAATACATTTCCTTCCCTTTGAAGCCTCTCCTTGCCTCCCCCACGTGATCGAAAGAGAAATGCTGAGCATTTCTCTTGCGATGGGGGAGGCTCTGTGATTGTCAGCGCGCGCTCGCGCGCTGACGTCACAGGGGGGGTGGAGGGGGTTGGGGGTTGAAGGGGAAGGGATTCCCCTTTCAGCCCTGTCCTGGGGGGGTGGGGGAGGCCCTCGGGGGGAGCACTAGCGCTTCTCCCGAGGGCAGCATGAAGGACGTAATGGTTACGTCCATGGCACCACACGGGCGCTGCCATGGACGTAACCATTACGTCCATGGCGGGGAAGGGGTTAAAAAGAGACTATTTACAGCATAGGACTCTGTGGTCCAGTTGAAGGCATAACGCCGAACATGTCGACCTTAATCTTCCCTTTTTTTTGCACTGCACTTTAAATGAGCACATGTAATATATGTAATAAATATATAATAATATATGACAGTGTCCGTGGTGCTGTGAATCTGGCCCCTGGAGTGGTGCTAAACTTGTGGCACGGATACAGATGAATATATATATATATATATATATATATATCACCAGTCGGTAGTTATAGGTAGGACCTAGTTTCCATAGGAAAAGCGTTTTGCCAATAACTTTGGTGCCATTTGAGGAATCTTCAAGATATTTTCAAAACTATTATGCCACTCACTTCAGCTTCTGTCTTGAAAGTTTCAGGGTGTTCCATCGAGCAGGAGCCGAGAAAAGGAGGGTCACAAAACATGTTTTCTCCATGCAATTTCCCATAGGAATTTTGACCATGCCTAGAGCCGAAACCTCTGGATGGAATTACACCAAATTTGGCAGAAAGGTAGGTCTTGGTCCAGAAAGAGCCCTTTTTTGTTATTTAGTGTAAATCCATTCAGCAGTGTTCGAGTTATTTGAGGGAAAAGAAATATAGATATCTAGGGACGTGGATCTTCTGTGGATCCAACAGATCTCGTGCTCAGATCTGATTGGCTGCCAACACTTCAACCAGGAAGTGTTGGCACCCAGTTTGTGACTCAGACTCAGCCAAGTCCCCAAAAAAAAGAAAAACAAAAAACACAGAAGCGACATGGTAGAAATGCTGTGACCCCACAGATCTGGTGGTGGGGTCCCACAGGGACCCTGCTGGGGATCAAACTTTAAAAACATTTTAGACACAAAATCACAGTAGATCCGCTATGTCTCTGCAAATAAAAAAAAAATGGCCCAGCTCTCCCTGTCCTACAGCATCGCTCTTGTTTCTGTTTTCTCTTTGCTTTCCCCCCTGTTTTTTCTGTGCCTTTTCCTTGCTGTTCCCTCATTCTCATTGCTTTCACCCTGCTTTTCCCCCATGTTTGAGTGCCTTCTCCTTGCTTTCACTCATTCTCACTGTTTTCTCTTTGCTTTTCCCCTGTTTTTTGCGTGCCTTTTCCTTGCTGTTCCCTCATTCTCACTGCTTTTACCTTGCTTTTTCTCCCATGTTTGAGTGCCTTCTCCTTGCTTTTTCCTTATTCTCACTGGTTTCTTCTTGCTTTTTCACCTGTTTTTTGCGCACCCACTGCTTGCTTTTCCCTTATTTTTACTACTTTCTCCTTGCTTTTTTCACTCTTTTATGTGTGCCCGCCACCTGTTTTTCTCTTGTTTTCACTACTCTCTCCTTGCTTTCCCCCTCATATTTGTTGTGCCTTCTCCTTGCTTTTCCCTAGTTTTTCACTGCTTTTCCATGCATTTTCCTCCATTTTGTGAGTGCTTTCTCCTTGTTTTGCCCTCGTTCTGTTTTCTCTTTGCTTTTTCCCCATATTTTACATACCTTCTTCTTGTTTTTTTCACTGCATTCTCCTTGGTTTTTTCCTGTTTGTTGAGTGCCTTCTCCTTGCTTTCCCCTTGTTCGCACTGCTTTCACCTTGCTTTTTCACCCATCCCATTTTTTGTGTGCCCACTCCTTGCTTTTCCCTCATTTTCACTGCTCTCGCCTTAGTTTGTTTCCCATTTTTTGAGTGCCTTCTCATTGCTTTTCCCTCGTTCTCACTGCTTTCACCTTGCTTTTTCCCTCGTATTTTGTGTGCCTTGTCCTTGCTTTTCTGTCATTCTCACTGCTTTCACCTTGCTTTCCCCCTCTCTTTTTTTGAGTGCCTTCTCTTTGCTTTTCCCTCATTTCTACAGCTTTCTCTTTGCTTTGTCCCTTGTTTTTTTGTTTGCCGGGCTCCTTGCTTTTCCCTCATTTTCACTGCTTTTTCCTTGCTTTTTCCTCTTTTTTAGTGCCTTCTCCTTGCTTTTCCCTCATTTTCACAGCTTTCTCCATGGATTTTCCCCAGTTGCTTGTATGCCTTCTCCTTGCTTTTCCTTTGTATTCACTGGTTTCTACTTGCTTTCCCTTGTTTTTTGTATGCCTTCTCCTTGCTTTTCCCTAGTTTTCGCTACTTTCAACTTGCTTTCTCCCCTGTTTTTCTGTGTGACTTCTCCTCGCTTTTCCCTTGAAGGCCATGCTCATTGTGGGGTTGGATGCACGCACTGGGGGTTGGATGCACGTAGGGGGTTGGCCACAGGAATAAAAACATAGAAATTCACTGCAAAAACAAAGGCTATAGGGATGTTATAGTTAGGAATTAGCATTTAAAAAACCTTAGCAATTCACAAAAAAACAAAGGTTACAAGGACGTTATAGCTAGGATCAGAATTTACATGCACAAAACTATAGAATTTCAGCTGTTATAGTTGGAGTTATTTCAAGTAACTATAATTTGTGCGCTAAGGTCACTATAACTTGTGCCCTCGCCATGCACAGCTAATCAGCCCCCATATTTACATCAGTAAATGCATCTTCTATGACATCATTGATAATATCATTGCAACATTTGCAGTAAAATTATTGACCTAAAAACTGTGTATGACGGGGGCGCGTGTTATAGATACTTGAAATAACTCTAACATGGGGCATGGCCAAGATGGCGGCGTGAGAAGACGCTCAACAGAGAGCTCTGCTCACAGCCCCCAAAGATCCTGAAAAATATCCGCTCCCAGGACACTTTAACTCAGGTCGCGGAGGGTCTGGAGCACCGTGGTCTGGTACGCACAAGCGGGCCGGCCGGCCGCTGTGCATGTCGCTGTCGGCACGGTCTGGTCCCAGCCTGAGCCGACTGCGGGGTGAAGGCTGCGACGGCGACCCGACGCGACCCAGCGCGTCCCGGCGACTGGAGCCGGTGACAGCGGCATCCGAGTGCAGGAGGTGCCCAAGGTGAGCGGACAGTGCGGACGACGAGCCAGTGGCGCAGCCCGGCGTCGCCGACTCTCGTCGAGGCGCAGAGGGGCCGGAGAGATCGCGGAGGCGCAGAGGGGCTGGAGAGATCACGGAGGCGCCTGGGGCTGGTGGACAGCGTGGGCGGCAGGCTGAGGACGCAGCCCGGCGACCCGATTCCTGTGGGGGCGCAGAAACGGGCCACCTGGCCCAACAAAGTCAAGGAGGCCTGAACTGCGGAGACGCTGCGGCGAGCGTCCCCACAACAAATAAATCAAAAAGGGTCGGGTGCGGAAAACAACAGTGTTGAGACCTGCATGCTGCGCGGGCCCGCCCGTGAGAGACAGGAGGCACAAAGGCGCCTTTCGGCAGCGCATGGGGCAAGAATGCACGCACTGTAACGCGCGGACACGATCAACAGTCGCCCGGCTTGGGAGCCCTAATACAGCCTCCCTAGGAGCCACACATCAGGGAACCCAGATAGAATACGCTGCCCCGGCCTGCCTCACCACATAGCACCAGTCGGGTTCTGCCTCTTCTCGAACCGCCCACCTCACAACTTTTAACTGGCAACCCCGAGCGGGCCTCCCCTGAAAGACTCCCCGCAGACACTCACGCAAAGGTCACCACCTGCATGAGCCAGCGCATTTAGTGCTGACACAAATTGGGACGCCCGTGTCGGCCCGAGCCGGTCGTTCGGCGCTTCGGGGCTGGGATCACAGGGCACACATGAAGCAGCATAAGCCGTCCAATTAGCCCTATAATTAATGCACAACGAGTCTAAAATGTGCGCAATCATGGTGAAGCCGAAAGCCCCGAGGGGCCAACTCGAAACTAGACCCATAGCTCCATCACTGGAAGCAGACACAGACTCTCACTCCTTGCGCAAAGTAACAGAGACATTGGCTGCCCACTCCATACAAATTGATAAAGTGCTGCAAGGGGTACTCGACACCAGGACATCATTAGAGGGCAAGATAGAGACAGTGGTGGCGGAAGTCAACATCCTCCATATGGAACATCGGAAATTAACAGATAGGGTCAATGCTGCTGAATCAACCCTCGAAACGGCCCAACCTGACATCGACGACATGAAACTCCGAATCCAGCACCAGGAATCTGAAATACTGCGGCTGCACAGGCGAGCGGATGAAGGAGAAGGCCGCTCGCGACAAAATAACGTGAGATTCCTGGGGTTCCCAGAGCGGATTGAACTACCAAACGCGGAATTATTCCTGGAACGCTGGCTAAAAGATACCATACTAACGCAAGGGACCTCACCTTTACTGTCGGTGGAACATGCCCATCGAATCCCGGGGGGTCCCCCTCGCCCAGGAGCCCTCCCTCGACCATTAATAGCAAGATTCCTAAACTACCGGGACAGAGACCAGGTCCTGAAGGGCTTCCGCACATCTGGTCCAATAGACATCGAGAATGCAAAAATCACGGCTTACCCGGACTACACAGCTGAGGTCCAGTGTAAACGTGCCACCTTCTTCACAGCTAAACAGGTACTGCAGGACAAAAACTATTCGTACTCCCTTATGTACCCGGCCAGGTTGCGCGTGGTGGATGGCGACATATCTCATATATTCCCGACCTCGGAAGACGCGTGAACCTGGATACACGCCAAGGGCCTGGTAGACCACACCGCAGAGACCCCGGAACACAAGGAATGGTTAACTAAGCCGCAAGTAGCGGTCGAACAAGCCCAAGCTATAAAGGAGGTAAACAGGTTTACGAGTATACGACCACAGCCTAATCAAGACACCAGCATCACGGACTCGAACTCAGCGAGTAGTCAGCATGGCCCCTCTACATCACCTCTAACCTCCGGTCCAATGTTCACACCACGCTTGGCAGATGACCTTTAAAACAGTATGCGGCGGCTGCAACCATACAATCTCACGCGTCCTCCCCAATGCAAAATCACACCCAGCAGCGCCCACGTTCTGCCTGTCCAGTCAATAGTGGTGATTGAATAGACTTTGCTGCTCACAAATAATCACAGACCCCCACAGAATGTAAGCAGGGGATACACCAATATACAACCCGCTACACTATGCACGTAAAGGCTCCGGACGGCGCAACCCAGGGGCCAGGAAGGGAGACAGCCATATCCGTATGGGCCGGAACCTAGGAGCTGTCTTGGACTATGCATCAAACACTCCCCCTAACCCAGATGGGTTACCGAATGGACCTAGATGGGACCAATGTTCCTAGTTGCACCAGTTGTGCCTGGCAGCTCACAGTTAGTTTAATCAATGTAAGTTGTAATATGTCTTTTCCTTTCTCTTTTCTTCTAACACGCTCTACATTCTTTCACGCTCGTGGGGTGGGGTGCTGGAGGGGCGGTGGTGGGCTCGGGGCGTGGCGGAGTTACTCCAAGGGTGGGTGCTACACTATATCACAACCCCCAAGTATAACGATGTCATATAATATAGTAACCTGGAATGTCAGGGGCTTGGCCAACACCACTAAAAGACACAGAATACACACCTACCTCAAACACCACAAGATACACATCGCTATACTCCAAGAGACTCATGCAACCGCACACGAACTGGGCAAAATCGGCAAAAACTGGTCAGGCATGATATATGGTACTAAAACCTCAACGTACGCGAAGGGGGTACTCATCTGGATTGCCTCGGGTGTTCCGTACGCAGTTCAAGGCGCTCACATAGATAGCAATGGCAGGTATGTCTGTCTGGTTGGAGAGTTGGATGGTAGACAACTAGCAATAGCCGGGATTTATGCGTCAAATACGGGACAGGGGGAGTTCTTTCGGGCCAAATCCGCACAGATCTCACATGATCCGTCTATACCTATCATTTGGGGGGGAGATTTTAACAGCGTCGCCGACGTGTCACTGGACAGATCCCATCCCCCAGTGAAGGGCGCCCAGAGTAGGAATCTGTCTCGAACGTTGGGAGCCTGGATACAAGAGTGGGTATTACATGATGTTTGGAGATGCTTACACCCCACTGATAAAGAATACTCCTTCTACTCACCGGTACACCAGCTCCACACACTCCACTTACTGTTATGCTCGGCCACGCTAGCACATTCAATACACAGCGCATCCTACATGGCTAAAATCCTATCGGACCATAGTCCCCTAATCGCCACACTGAAGTGGGGCAGACAGTTAACACGCATCCCCACATGGCGTTTACAACCCACCCTACTGCGAGATCCCCCCTTCCATGAAAAGCCAGCAGACACCATAGAGTCCTACTTCGCAACGAATACTAAGACGGCCACATCAAACGCGATAGAATGGGACGGACACAAGGTTGTCATGAGAGGCATGTCAATGGCGGGAGGGGTCCGACGTGCATTAACCCTAGAACTACATGATATCGAGGGGAAATTACGGAATATGGAGTGCGAAATGGTCTCGAGCAGAGACACCAGCAACGATGTAATCAATCTTAAAAAACAATGGAGCGAAACTGAAACCCGCCTGTGAAAATTCGATTACCGACACTATACAGCGCGTCTGCATGCTGAGGGAGACTGCTCCAGCAGAATGCTGGCTTGGTTAGTAAAAGGGACGCAATGGTATACCCCCATAAATGCCATTTACATGATACGGGCACAATAGAAAATACGCAATCAGAGATTAATGATGCCTTTAAGCAATATCACAGCACGCTAAATATAAGGCTGAGCCCCCCCCCACACCCGACACAATTAGCAGAGTTCCTCCGAGATGCCCCGCTGACACGTCTGCAAGCAGAACAGTTGGCGGGCCTAGACAAACCCATAGAAAGGGAGGAGATACTACAGGCATTGAAGCAGCTGGCCCACAATAAAGCCCCGGGGATAGACGGGCTACCAATTGAATATTACCAGACTTTCCCGTCACAGACACTCACACCATACCTAACAATGTTGCAGGAGGTGTACGAAATAGGACGCCTCACAGACTCACAGCGCGAAGCGACAATCGTAGTCCTTCACAAGAAGGGCCGTGACCCTTTGGACGTACGTTTCTACCGATTCTTATCACTATTAAACTCAGATTGCAAGCTACTAGGGAAGGTACTAGCGAATCGCCTCCTACCATTGATGCCCATCCTGATACACCCAGACCAATCCGGTTTTATACCCGGACGTAACACATTTGTCAACATTAGGAATTTATTGCTCTTAATGGCTGAGCCCCCCAAAGCGGACCACTCCCTTGTGGTGGTCTCACTGGATGTCGAGAAAGCTTTTGGCACGTTGGGATGGTCCTTCCTGATGGCAACTCTGCAGAAAATGGGATTCGGCGCAGTGTTTATGCGCTGGATATCCATACTATATACTAGCCCCAACGCATGTGTCAAGACCGGTGCTATCATCTCGGAGGAATTCGAGATAGGTAGAGGCACACGCTAGGGCTGCCCATTGTCACCACTATTGTTTGCATTAGCAATCGAACCCCTGGCAGCTAGACTGCGCAACAAAGCAACGAGATGGGGCATCCCGGACGGAGAGGAATTCCCCATCGTCTCCTTATATGCAGACGATGCATTAATATACCTACGCAATATCACCGAATCCCTACCATATCTACTACACCTGCTCAATCTCTATGGTGCCCTATCTGGCCTACGTGTCAATTGGGCCAAATCATGCATATTCCCCATGCAGCCGCTTCCAGATCCACGAGACAATACTCTTACTGGCAGCGACCTACAATGGGAACATGCAACTTTTAAATATCTAGGAGTACATATTTACCACAGCGCCTCAGACTTAAGGGAGGGGAACCTGGACAGGGCTATCAGATCAATAAAGGGCTCCATACCCTTCTGGTGTTCACTGCCTCTCGCCCATGGGTAGAGTGGCCTTGGCCAAAATGATTGTACTTCCTCGGCTACTGTACTACTTCGCTGCACTACCACTCATACTGCCAAAAGCCTTCCAGGCTGACCAGGCTGCTGACCGAACTGATATGGGCTAGCGGACGCAGGAGAGTGGCCATGGCCAAGATCAGACTCCCAGTGGAGAAGGGTGGGATGAGTGCCCCACAATTCGAACTCTACTACGCAGCAGCACAACTACATTGGATCCTGGACTGGCTACAGGATCCCCTCAGCCCGGAGAGTCGCAAAGTGAGAACACGCCTGGGTCGCTCAGACGTGCTGGGTTGGCTCATCGGACGCGAGGCTCCCTCACATCATAGCAATGTTCTGATAACAGTGGCTGACCGTATCTGGCGCCGCTACGTATTAACAGGTGCCCATACGCCACCATATTCACCCAAGATCCCATTACTAGCTGTACCAGGAATAGATAAACTACAGGGCAGACTGGGCCTCACTTCATGGACCACAAAAGGTATACAACTAGTTGGTGACCTGTTCGCCGAGGGCAGCTTTATCTCCTATGCATTGCTAGCGGAAACATACACCTTGGGGCTGGGCGGGTTTATTATGCACGGGGCACTAAAGTGTCTAATACGCAAAATATGGGGCTGCAGAAGCACAGAACCGCCAACATCACCCACCCTACACGAATTGCTGATGGGCGCTGGCACACATGCAAGCATCTCCTGGATATATAATACATTACAGGCCTGCCCAGAAGAAGCACAAACGCAAGCCAAGACCAGATGGGACAAGGCCCTACATACACCCCTCACAGCGCAAGCATGGACCATGGCCCTCACAACCACACGGGGGTATCACGCAACACCTGCTTCAGATATACTCAACTCAATTATCTACACCAGACATACTTAACTCCAATTCGCATAAAACGCATGTTCCCACAGGCTAACTCTGAATGCCCAAGGTGCGGTAGCACAGAAGCAGACTTCTATCATATGACCTGGAATTGCCCACCGCTACTCTGTGTGTGGCATGATGTCACAAAACAGATCGCTACATGGTCGGGACTGCCTCTGACCCCCACACCCGAATCCTGCATCTTAGGAATACGCCATAGGCGTAATAAAGATAAACAAAAACACAGGTGCACAGATTTAGCGTTTGTCATGCTTAAGCGGCTCATTGCAACACAATGGAAGTCACCTAGCGCCCCAGACATACACAGATGGACAAAAGACCTGACACATTGGACCAATGCAGAGGTACAAGTACTGCGTACGCTTTGCGACATCGGAGTTGAGGTCAAGGGCGCGGACATATGGGACACCTTCCTAGATCAGTGGAAGGAAAAAGATGACACACGTCCACCTTACACTGCCGGCACAACACTCACTCAAAAAATGCAGCACTAAATAAACACAGGAAGCGGCCGACCACACGGACCGACAAGCCACACAGATCACAGGCAACAATTGTGAAAATGCAAAGCCGGGATAGGTCAATGCAACGCCACGACTGAGACATTTCTTCCTCCTCTCTCGCCGCCCCCCCAAAAGGACGACGATGCCCTCTGGCCCGCCCGCCCGCCGTGCCCGCTGTGTCCCCACGTGCCTCCTCCCTCCCCTGCCCGCCCGTTGCACGTCTCTCGGCTATCCCACAGAGCGAACCTCTACCTTCTTCATTTCCTCTTCTGTTTCCTTCTTCATCTCCCTCTTTTCCTTTTTTCTTTTTCTTTTTTCTGTTTTTTTCTCTCGAGCGAGGTTTTGATAAGAGATGTTTATTATTGAAATATAGAATGTCGGTCAAGATAATGTATCGTAATATAAATGGAAACGCAACTCTCAGGTGATGTAACCTGTCTCAAAAGCCCGACAAAATATTGCGCTCATTGTAAAACAACTGAAAATCTCAATAAACAGATTAAAAAAAAAAAAAACTCTAACAGCTGAATGTCTATGGTTTTGTGCATGTAAATTCTGATCCTAACTATAACGTCCCTGTAACCTTTGTTTATTTTTAGTGAAACCATATATATATTTATATACATTATATATATATATATATATATATATATATATATATATATATATATATATATATATATATATATATATATATATATTCAGTTAACAGTGGTTCATTCTCTGCAGCAGCTCACTGTAAAATCCTGCTGGTGCCTCCTCTTAGGAGACACCACTCCTGTCACAGAAATCCAATCATACATGAGAGGCACCCTGGAAAAGGTTAGGGTTTTATTTATTTTACATTGCCACCAACATTAAAGCCAGTATGACACATTTTGACTATAAGTCTTGAACACATAAAGTGGCCACCATCTTTGGCCACTCACTATATCTCTCTCCTGTTGAATTAGGTCTCCCTCCTCTTTTTCTTATTGATTGGAACAGTGTACCTCTTTTTTCTTTGGCACTAAATATATTGTCCTTCCATAGTTTCTAATTACCCTGCAAAGGATTCTGGTAACTGTCAATCATGCTCAGAAAAAATAATCTTTACATTAAGGATAAATCAGATTTTAATATAAGACAAGTAATTATCATTCTCCACTGGATATACATCATTTCTTATCCATAACGCATGGAATTACATAGTGCACATGATATTACCAACTTTCAACTGAAATTCACCAGTTATGGTTATCTCTAGTAACTATAACTCATGCCCTAAGGGAACTACAGTTCGCCCCCTCGCAATGCACAGCTAATTAACCCACATATTACATCACTCATGAAGTCTTATAACATGATTGATAACATCACTGATGACACTTGTAAGTACATCATTTATGACAACATTGTGCATGGAGCGTGCCCGAGTTATAGTTACCCTACGGCACCTGTTATAGTTAAAAGAGATAACTATAACTGGTAAATTTCAGTGTTCTCTTTTTTTATTTTAAATCTTTACCTATAAAGTCACTTTGAACTTTGTTTTTTAAGTGAAAAAAAAAAAATATATATATATATATATATGTAAAATACCCCAAAAATGCATAGTGAAGGTCAATGATTGAAGGCAATATGTGCTATTAAATATGTGGTAATAGCATGCGTTAAAACATGTGACCAATTCATTGGGACCACTTCCTGGTGGGCGTAGCACCTGGTGTGCAGCTGAGGCTAACGCCTAGCAGTTACTGCTCCCTCTCAGGCTCAGCTCAAAGTCAGATATGTAGTGCTTTGGTGTACGCACGCCAAGAGTTGGTGCTCTAAAAAGCTGAAAGACAGTGACAGATTGTAATTTGCCCAAGATCATACAGTTTCCCAAGTAGTAAAGATGGAACTAAATGTGAGGTCTGCTGCTTTCATAGCTGTTAACTTCAACACTAGGCCACAAGCCAGCTCTCTCATGCAGTCCTCCTCACATCTACCACAATCAGTGATCGAAGTGGGCAGGATCGGAGGGGCACGACGTGCCCATACTTTTTGAATTTATGAAAAACCCTTCCCCTACTTTTTATGAAAAGACAACTGTCCCAGGACAGTAAATTTCGGTACTGCAAATGCCTCAGCTGAAGTTTCATTTAAGGAGCCTCCTGTGCTGTGAAACCGAGAGAGTGGCAAGCAGCTTGACAATAAATAGGCCTTCTTGCCAGGGTGCCTGCTCGACTGAAAGAAATGCAAATGCACCCAACTGGTTAATCTGCAAACATAAAGTCGTCTTGGGAGCTGGTGCTGGTTTAATTGATTGAGTTAGTAAACCTTTGTGATGACAAAGATTTATTAGTTTCCAGTGGTAATGCAAGGGAGTTAGCAGCTGAACTGTGAAGTGTGCTTTTCAGGGCAGTTATATAAAATTAAATCATTACGTAAAGTCTAGGTATTACTAAAATCTATACTTGGAAGCACTGTTTTATCTGAAACCTCTTTGCACATTTGGTAGCAGTATATCTCATTATGAGCAATGCAAGTTTTGCAAAATGACTTACATGCTCTCAGTGCTTTCTGTCACAGGCTGGGCTCTCGTAGCACTAACAATACACAAGTCACTTTTCTCCACTGCACCAACCAAGGTTTTATTATGTGGCTTTCTGGATATACACAAACCTATTCAGTGCATTAATTAATACAGGTTTCATAATGTGCAATAGTGTGCTTGCCACTGGTTAACCTTTTTATATTTATTTTTCATTTAAGGTGTGAGTTGTTTTATATGTAGCTACCTGAAGTTGAAATACCAAAAAAACTTACAGAATATTTTGTTTTTTTTTAGCTACACCTTTGACCCTGTCCCCACAGTCACTGACCCCCCCCCCACCCATTGCATGCACTATCACAGTTCCCATACTTTTCTTAATGCATCTCGACTGCTGCCCACAATAATCAGATCTCTGCCTTTCTCTCTGCAGATTCAAGCAGCTTCAATTCACTCCCTGTAGAGCCCCCAACTGGTCCCTGGCTCTCCAGTTCTCTCTTCTAAGGGTTGGAGGAGGAAGCTAGATGACACCAGGCACTTCTCGAAAGCATGAAGCAAGTAAGGTGGTAGGTAGGTGTATGAGGTGAGTCAGGGCACAAGCCCTAAAAAAAGAAGTGGGGAGACTAACCAAGTTAGGCAGTATGAAAGTGACTTCTTGGTGCATGACATCACAGCACGACATCACAGCATCACAGGAAGTGACATCACAACCCCTGCCCCATAGGAAGGAACATCAGATCTTGACTCTTCACACATGTTTCGCAGGCCTAGCATAAGTACATTTGAGTGCATTATGAGATTTAACAAATTAGATTTTGTGTCTGGGCTGTGCCAAAAACATGATGCAACCCTGACGCAATAAGTGGGCCTCAATTTATACATTTACTTTTTTTAAACACAGCCACAAAGAAGTTGGCAACAAGGAGAAACTTACCAGTAAATCGATTCTTCTTAATTGTTTGCAAAGTCTGCACTTGAAAATATTTTATGGAGTTAAGACACCTGTTGCAAAGATCTTTGTGGGCCCAGTAAATCCCATGGAACAATAATAATGGAACGATAACTGTGGAGGGTAAGGCTTTTTCTGGAGAGATCTGCATTTTCTCTAGTAACAGTTTTGCATCAAAGTGGTGTAGAAGGTTAATGTGTATGCTGCGAGGCATCTGCAGATGATAGATTTTTATGCTAGGTAGGTGAGTCACTGCTTTTGCATCCTTTTATTAAAGACATATTTGTGTTACTCACAGTTCGTAAACTGTAATCCTTCTAATATAGCACAGCAAGCTATGAAGAAAATGTAATTCCTACATCTTATAACCCTCACTGTCTTATGTAACATTTTGTACATTGATGTACACATTCATAGGATTTATTGTCAATGTATATTTTGTACGTCTGATGTAAAGCACTCTGACACCCTGCATTGGGATGAGTAGCACGATAAAAGATCAAAACAAAATAGTGGCATTTACATTGTTATTTGTGTAAATACTGGAAGAGACCAACACATCTAACATTCATAGAGTGCATGTATATCTCATATATAAAGATTGAACACTGTAAAAAGCATGTCTCTCTTAAATATTTGTGAAATGATAATAAACTCTGTGTCTTTGTTTCCCCTCCCTTGCATTTGCAACTAGGTGTGAGGATCAGATTGATCTCAGGCAGGATAGTGGAACAAAAGGAGGCCTGATGCCCCTTAAATTCGACCTGTTTTTAGCCCAGCAGGAGTCTGAAACATGAAAGCCCCCTCCGCCTGCACATTGCTGCTGGGAACCAGAGCAGACAAGGTGCGGGCGCTGCTGAATGTGCCCCGCTGTCTGAAAATGACACTGGGACATGTTCAGCATATTTCAGAGGGCCCACTTCGTGCAGGGTGGACAGCGCCCATCCTGTGAAAATAGGGGGTGGACCGTGTACCCGCGTGCACACCCCCCCCCCCCCCCCCAACTTGTGCCCTGCCGCGGAGTGCGGTAGGGTATTGTGTGAGTGACGTCAAGGACGTGAATGTGCTTTGAGCGATGCCGGCGATGGGATCTGAACTGAGGGGTGACGTCATGTGATGCGAGTGATATAATTTGATCTCATGTAAATTATGTGAGCGATGCAGTGTGCGTGTTGGAAGGGATGAGTTAAGTATCACCTACGATGCCCCTCGCAGCCGCGCCCCCACCTCTTCTGACATTTCTGCACAAAGGGACTGGCCAGGTTTTAAATGTCACTTTATTTTTGTCTTCATCCTCTCCTCCTCTGCTCTTACTCTGTTTGATGTTCACGTTTATGGGGAGAAGTATCTGACGAAACACCAGTTTCTTGCTACCAAAACGACACCTTTGTCAAGCAGTGACTGTGCGTTTTTGTGTGTTTGTGTTAAGTCATGGGCGCGTGCTGCAGGGTACAAACCTCTGTCCTTCGCCACACAGCCGAAGGGGGTTCCATCCGGGGAGAAGGGGTCCTAAGGCATCCCCCCGCCGTATATAAGACACTGGGCGCTTTACGTTTAGTGTCTTTGATCGCAGCACATTGTAGCATCATGTTCCTGAATTATGGGCATCGGACACTAGCGACGTGTTTAGCTAAATCTGGCTTGATAGAGCATCTAAATGACCTATTGTTATCAATTCTTTTAAAAATACTTGAAGTGGGCATTAGCTCCGCCAAGAGGAGTAGCTCACCAAATGCTGTTAGCTGCTGGTGTATCACTCCGACCCCTATTTAGTGCATGCTCTGCCATGCATAAGGGACTATTTCACATCCCCAAAGCATATTGAGTCATCACACATTAAAATTCATAGATGCACTGTATACAGAAAACAATTGTTCTTCGTTTTCTTTTTGTCATTGCCCTAGGTATATAAAAGTTTGAGTCTAGACTGAAAATGCAAGCCAGCCCTACTTGGTTAGCCAATGATTGCTCTTGTAGTTGTAATAAACACAACCAAATGTCAGGGGTGACTCCTCCATAAGAGCAGAGGAGTGTTGCCCCCCGCCAGCAGCGGCAGCAGCTAACCTTTTCCCCAAAACTATAATAAACTATGTTTATTATAGTTTTTGGGGAAAAGGGACGGGGCCAGAGGGGAGACGAGCAATGAGGGGGAGTGCTCAGCACTCCCCCTCACTGCGCATGCATGTTTGGCGGGCCGTCTCGGGTGGGCCAAACACACATGCGCAGAAGGGTCTCTCCAGACCCCTACACAGGCTCCCAGTCTGCCTGGGAGCACCGTGGCTGGGCGCACCCAGCCAATCCTGACGCTGCTCTGAGCAGCGTCAGGACTGGCTGCAGGGCAGGGTGGGAGCCTGTGCTGGAGCAAGACAACAGAGCAGAGGATCGGAGCGTCGCAGGAGCAGAGGTGTTTTTGTAATTAAAAAAAATATATTATGTGTCGTGACAATGCACCCCCCATACCCCTGTCGCGCACCGCCCCGCCCCCTTGGCGACCCGCGAGCTGCGACTGCCAAATGGTACAGGCCAGTATTTCATGCATTTTACAGCATGCAAATTGGAATTCAATGCTATTTGCCAGCATCATTTTCACTAAGTTTTACCAGCTATAAGATTGTGTGCAAATAGTGTGAGATGTGCAGTTTGCTCAATGACAAATAGCAGACTGACAAACATAGTGTGACTTGGAATCCCCTTTAATTGACCTGAAATTAAATTAGCCATGTAGCTGCAACATGTTCCTTAGTCTCCAGCTATTCCATAAATTCTTCACTGCCACTCTCTTCCACATTCAACCCATTTTTTTTATTTGGCCTGTGTTTGCTTTACCATCCCTACTGCTCGCACCACGCTTTCACAGAATATTATATTCCTCTTGAGCTTCTGTGCCACAGTCTCTCATCAGACCCTTGAAAATCTCTCAGCTCCTCTACAGTATTTAAGCCTGCGCAGCACCTCAATGTGTCAGTCATACGCCCCCTCTCCTCTCACAGCCCATACATATTTTAGTCCTGACGTTTCTCAAAGAACATCTGGGGCAGAAACTAGACAGTTCTGGCACATATTTGAAGATTGCCTCTAATCTGTCTCTATCCTTCTGCTGATGTGGTGTTCAGAACTGGAACTATCTCTCCAGATGTTGGTCCGGAAATCCATAACCAAAGTTCCTCTGCAAAGGGATCATAGGCCATGCTCAGCTCCAAAACAATGCTAAATAGCTGTTGAATGCCTACTATCATTGCTGTTATTTGTAACAGGGGGCGTAATCCTGTAGAGCATCAGTTCCCAACCTTTTGACTTGTGTGGACTCCCACTTTATCATTACTGGAACCCGGGGACCCCCACTGAATCATTATTGGAATACAGGGAGCTCCACTGAGTCATTACTGGAAGCCACGGACCCCAGCCTAAACTTGGTCGAAGACCTGAAATGCAATACAATACCCAAAAAATACTTAAACAAGCATTCATCAAACACATACACAAAATGATACGACATTTTAGTTAATTTGTAAACAAATATAAATAGAAAAATAACATTTTAATTGGAAGGTTGGAGCTTTTTCTAAATCCAATTGAAGCCACGCATTGTCCATACTATATTCTGTTTGCCGCATCTCCACTGCTCCCATGAACCAATCTGAGGATACTAATTTAATTTTGACCCTCCAATTTCAAATTCCTTGACATTTACAGTACGTTTTAAAATTTTAAGTTGTACACTTAGCCATTTTATTTATATACACTTTATTGATCTATTAATGGTATTTAATTTTCTAAGCAGTGGCGGACCCCCTGAGCAGGCTTCACAGACCCCAAGGGGTCACCAGACCAGAGGTTGGGAACCACTGTTGTAGAGATGCGGAGTCATTGGGGGATGGGGCTTTGCCTCTATCACCAGTTAACTGCAAGTACCCTGCTTCTATACAGATCACAATAAACCAACGATGGTGTTAACTCGAAAAGCCAGGATTCCAACGCTGTAACGTTCAGCTATTTTTAATACTGTTGGCAGGCTTCTTTCATCTATTTCAGGGGGTAGATTGGCAGTGAGCAATGGTGATGCAGCCAGCAATTGCCAAAGAGGTAACAACAAGCAGTGCTGGTGATCTTATATGGGGAGATGATTTTAGCAGTCTCTGTACTTCCATACGAGCCAGTAAGACCCAATAAGCATTTTCAATCAGGTTGCAGCACTATTTCAGAATCCTCATCATTATAGCAAATTTATAGGGATAGGAAAAATAACTCCCATGACATCACACAAAGAAACATAATATAATGCTTGTCCACAATGTCATTGTATTTTAATTTTACACGGCCTTCTGCTATCCCTGTATAAAGCCTGCCTCTAATTTGCAAATCACAGGTGAATTGTGAGGTTTCTAGTCACCAGTAATAATGAAAATACGTGGCTGCTCAAATGTAATAAGTTATTACAGTTGAGTTGTGAATTTGTAATGCCTGTTGCCAGAGCTAGCAGCCAAGGTGAATGGCAGGACATGGATAAATATTACCAATGGAATTTAAACAAAGCAGCAAAAACAAAAAACGGAATTTTCGTTTTTCCTTTTTGTCAAAGGCACAGTGATGAGAAGAAAGTAAATATTTATGGGAACCATTTTTATTTTTTGCATGCTAAAGGTCATTACATAGGAAATAGAATATCTTGGCATTTATCTAGACATTGTGAGCTCCATCATTTTTGTATCCTATTTACATTAAACTGATTCTAATACCTTTTTGGAATAAATTACTAAGTGATTTTTGATGTGTTTAATTTCACACTAGATTCTGGTTTTATTCTTCATGTCTACAATTATACTAACTCTTTATATGAAAGAGCAACAGACAATGGATTTAAGCGGTTTGATGGAAGGGTGATGGTATGACCATATATTATAAGGAGTAACATAATTCTCTGCCCTATATTTTAAGCGTATTGCAAGTCACCTCAGAGTTCCATGATCTTATAATTAAACTCTGCCTCGTTCCTCTATATGATCACTGAACTACTCTGTGACTTGAAATATCCTTATAATGTACAGCAGGGGGCACTTTATCCTATAGGTATTATAACTGTATTTATATGGAGCTTACTACCCCTACCAAGAGTGTAAAAGAGCTTTTCATGGATAGCACAGTTCTGTAGGAAACTTGCAGAGATTAGTCCATTGTTTAATTTGTTAGGATTTTTGTGGTAGAAGATTGCAGACTTAGGGCCTCATTATGACCCTGGCAGTCACCAGACCGCCAGGGTCACAGCCGCGGTCAGACTGCAGTCAAAGCGGCGGTCTGACCATGACATTACGACCGTGGTGAAAGCTCCATGGTCAGTCCGCCCGCACCGGCAGCACCGCCACTTTTCGGCCACCAGACGGCCTGGCGGTGCCAGAGCTCCCAAACCAACAGGGCAGCACTGCCCTGGGGATTACGACCCCTCTCTCAGCCAGCGGAGACAGGGTGCCGGGGGCCCCAGGGGGGACCCTGCACTGCCCATGCATCTGGCACCCCATGCACAGCAGCATTGCTGCCGGCCGTATTATGAGCCAGCGTCAATGTTGTTGTGTTTTTCCCACTGGGCCAGCGGGCAAACTCATAATAGGGCCAACGGGAAGGAGACCGCACTGGTGATCTCCTGACCTGTGGGCGTTTAGCTGGCGGCCTTTTCCGCCCACCATACTCCTAATGAGGGCCTTAGTCTTGTGTTATCGAAATACACTTGTCATGCATTATACCTATGTTTCTTTGTGATTGTAATTATATTAATAATTTGGATTGGTTTGGTTACGTTAAAGAATAAGCTGGAGTTCTAAATTAAGTGATTGATTAATTAATTGTATTAGGAAAATTGGAAAGTCACTGCTGGTAAGAGAGTTGTTTATTCATGTAAATTATTTGTGAGGTAGCAGAACGATTATAAAGGAAATGCAGAGATCATTATGTTCTAGTGGCAAGGTGCACATAGAGCATAAACACAGAAGGCATGAGGTGTAGAAAAAGGTTGTTAAGAGGAGTAGAGCAGTGAGGGGAGGTTGGTAAGGACCGGAGAACCCTTGAGGAGGTAATCAAATGTAATCAATCAAATGTTTGATTTAGATCTCTTTAGAGATCAACAATATACACATGCATATAGGAAAATTATTTAAAACATAAGACAACAGTTTCTGTATAAATGAGCTGCTAATATTGCAGAATACAAATGAACTTGGAGGTGATTTTGCTAAGGCAATCAAATTATCAGATTTAAAAACACTATATTTAAAACATACAGGTTTTAAAAAATGTTTCATTCTAATACTGTTCTATAGGGACAAACAGACAATATATGCTTAATATCTTGGGCCCCATCTTTACATAAATCACATATCCACGACTTATCTCTTTTGCCCGACCAGTGTTTCGTAAAATTATTTAACGGCAAGATACCCAGTCGTAACATAGATATAAAACGCCAGGTACTATGGTCCAACGTAAGCTTAAAATATTCCTGGATCATCTCAAAAGAAAGGCTATCTAAATAAGATTTGTAGGTTTCCAACTTGGCACAATATATGAGGTCCCATGTTTAGCTCAATCTGATTGTCGCATTTTTCAACAATAATTTTACCTGTGCTGGAGTTCACACTTGCAGGTAGTCAATAGGACATTGAAAGTATGTTAGACCAGTCTCCAGATTGATATTAAAGGTGTGCACACCTATTTCATCCTTGAAAGTTTTATTCTTCAAAAGGGCTCACAAAGTACCTTCAGGTGCATGAAGAAGATATGGTGGTCATTATGACCCTGGCGGTTTCCTGACTGACAGGGCAAAGGTGGCGGTTTCACCACATTATGAGTGTGGCGGGTTGGCCTCTGCCAACCCACCACATCCCCACTTATACCGTCATGGCGGTCGGACCCGGTGGGCCGGAGATGAGCATCTCTGACCCCACAGTCCACAGAAGACCGCCGGCGGTATTAGGAGCCGCCTTTCCACCAGGGTTTCCGCAGCAGTAGCACCGCCATGAAAACCCTGGCGGAAAGGCTACCGGTGACAGGGAATTTCTTCCCTGTCACCGGTAGACAGCTCCCCCACCTCCCCAGCAAGCACAAACTCCCCCCACCCACGCACTCCCGCTCCAGGTACAGCGCCCCCCTCCCTGCATACATGCTCACATACACAGACACCCACACACACCACACATACACTTATCTACCTACACTTCATACACACATCCATACTCACATTCACCTCAGCACTCATACACTCATTCAACCATGCATGCACACTAATGCAAACACGCATACACACACCCATACGTACATGCATACACACACCCATACATACACGCATACACACACACACAGGCAAACACTCATATACACATGCAGACAAACACCCACTCACACACGCACACACAACACCCCCTCCCCTGTCAGACGATCAACTTACCTGGTCCGGGGGAGGAGGTCATCCGGCAGGGAACGGGAAGGGGCGCTTCCACCTCCAGCAGCGGCCCACCATCAGAACACCGTCACGCCATATTATTGCACATAATACGCCGGGCATTTTCCTTCTGGCTGGGCGGGGCCAGTGGTGGAATCGCCCATGCGCCTCTGCCCGCCAGCATGACTACTGCTGGATTTCCGCCCAAAGTGTGGCAGAAATCCAGCAGTACCCGTGATATGGTGGGAGGAAGACTGCCAGCACTGGTGGTCTTCTGGCGCCCGTGGCTTTGGCGGTCTTCAAAGAAGACCGCCAAAGTCATAAGGACCACCTAAATGTCCATCTAATCACATTAGCAAGGGATCTAGAATAGACGATAGGAAGGTAAAATTCTAAGCATAATGCCTGGACTAGGATTTTTTGGCTCAGTGATACTATTTTCCGAAGGCACCTTGCTTCTAATACATTTAAGATGTCCCATCTACTTTTTGAAATGTATTCAAGTGCGTAAGAAAGAATAGGAGGTATCTTTGCCTGATAAATATCTAAAAGAATTTTAAAATGTCTCTTACCCAAAAAATTATATAATCTTTTTTAAGCTCCTAAAAGCGCAGATGCCTTGCCCCCTAAATAAGGAAAACACATGGTGCTTTCTAGAGTTTCGGAAAACACCCTTCCTAAATATGTATATGTTGTGGCCACTTCCACAGACCTACCACTCAGGTTCCAGTCAAAGGGATAGTAGCATTTCTTCCCTCTGAAAGGTACCCCTTGGTTTTGGTAATATTTATTTCAAAAATCTTTCCTCTGCATATTTAGAGAACATGTCCAGATTACGCTAGGGGCCAATTGGAGTAAGGCCAAAATGACTACATCTTCTGCATACATTAAACCATATATATTATAATACGGTGGAAAGGTGGAAAGTTGTTAGTGCTATTAAAGAAGGCAGGGAGATCACTTAAATATAAAGAAAACAAGAGTGGGGCTAAAATGCATCCCTGCTTCAGACCATTTTTTGTTAAAGTGTTTGGAGTCGACCCCTTGTCTCCCCCCCCAATACGACTTTGCACCAGTTGGATGTATGAAGTGTAACAATAAGTCTTAGTAGATCACTAGGGATCCCAAATCCAACTATTGTTTTCCAGAGGGCAGGTCTATCAACCCCATCAAAGGCTGTAGAAAAGTCAACAAAGATGCAGTAAACAACTTGAGATTTAGCCACCGCATATTTATCAGTAACAATTTGCACAATAGCAATGTTGTCAGTCAGAGTGCTTGGGTCAAAAACCTTCTTGAACTAGTGGTATGACGCCCTTCGTGTATGCCCAGTCCTTGAGATGGTCCAAGACACTTGATGCGAAGATCTTCCCTGTTGCATCAAGTAATGCAATTTGATGATAGTTACACAGTGTTAAACGGCAGTCTTTTTATGCAGAGGGACTACTACACTCCCTGTCCAAGAACTAGGAATAAATCCTGTTGCATAACAGTATGAAAACAAGGGAGTGAAAAGTCTACTTCAATCTTCTGGGTCACCCCGCAGAACAATTATGGGTATTTTATCAGGTCCCATCGCTGCTGTAGATCTTGATTTTCTTATGAGGAGGTGTAGGTAGCTGACTCTCTGTAGAGTGCACTAAAATGAAGTACATTACGCAGAGAATCAAGCGGATCTCCGATTAGTTTTGCAGTGGCAAAAGTAGAAAGGACTAAAGTATTATTTTGTGGTAGTGTGGGTGAGCAGTTAGGCTTATCAGAGGGTACTGCTAAGCATTTGTTGTACTCACAGAGGCAATAAATGAGACACACTCTCAAAGAATAAATCTGAGACAAATTAGAAAAATAACAATTATTTTTATATATGTTTCAAACCCAAGAAAAATAGACTTTTAAGCATAAATACTTTGCAGTTTCGGAAATAACACCTAGAGCAATTTTCAGAGTTCTCTCAATGTTATCCTATGGAGGAAAACAATCTTCAGCAAACATAGGGTTAACAACGTCTTATGAATCCAATCACAGGAAGCAAAGGAAAGTAATGGGCACTAATAAGAACCACACAACAGGATACACCAGGGGGCCCTGGGGCGGCCGGGTGCAGAGGTGCAGTAAGGCGTTGGGTGCCCAATGGTTCTCTATGGGAGTTAGACCTCGTGACAGACAGGCTGCAGGCTCCGGCAAGGAAGCCAGTCAGTGACAACAAGCAGGTAAGTGGTAGATTTGGGGTCTTTGGGGACACCTTTGGTCCTCTTCTCCTGTGCCCTGGGGTGACGGATGCAGGGGTGTCTTTAGGCATCGGGTTTTCTTGTCTGGGAGCGCGCGTGGTCAGGGGGTCTGGTGTGTTAAGGCTGCAGTCACCATCGGGGAGTCCTGCAGGGGTGGACTCAGGGTGAAACGAGTTCTTAGGAGCCGGGGGACATCGATGGCACTGATGACCCACCTCAGCTGGGGTCAGGAGTCACAGGTGCAGTGGTTGCTGGAGGTGTTGGATTTTCTCTCACCACAAGGCTGTGGGAGAGGGGGCCTGCATGCAGAGGCTGCAGGTGTCTCGGAGGAGTCCAAGATGGGTGTGACTACACTGGACTCGGTCTCTGGGCAGCTGGGGACCCATGTTGGCACCGCTGGTTGGCTTCACCTCAGTTCGTGGACATCTGGTTTCTGGGGTTCCAGCAGTTGCAGAGTCTTTCCCTTGGAGTTTCTTGATGTAGAGCAGGTTCACTGCCCAGGGAAGACTTTAGTCTTTGTTGAAGGCTGGACGAGTTGGGTACTTGTGCAGAGTCCTTTGAGGTCAGCAGGCAGTCCATCGTGGTCAGCTGCTTCTTCTTTTCCTCTTCTGCAGGTGCAACTCTAATTTGTCTGGGTCTTCTTAGGTTGTCGAAATCTGAGTTCTAGGGTTCCAGAGTGCCACAGAAATGCTCAATTTAGTGGTGTTACAGAGAGTACAGGCTGGTAGCCAATGGGCTGACCACCTTTAGGGTGACTACATCCTTCTTAAGACCACTTCCGCTGGGAAGTGGGCATAGCCCTAACCCTTGTGGTCTAATTCCTTCCAAGCAAGATGGAGGAATTTGAAAAATAGTGTCCACTTCAGTTCGTCCATCTTAGGAGTGGGACTTGCATGAAATGGGCCCACCTCCTAATTTAACTAATTTTCCCACCTATGCGTCTGCCAAAACTGGGGTCAAGACAGGGGGGATTGGTCATCTCCACCATTTGGAGAGACTTGGGTCACATTACAAAGGCGGCAAGGCCTTTGAAGCTTCTCGTTCTGGCATGTACATCTTGTCTGGGTGAGGTGGTAACACCTCTGCCCAGTGCAGGCATTTGTCTCAGGCCCTCGAGAGCGCTGACTCTCACCTTAGGGGTCCAGAAACGCGTCTCTGTTGGTTGAATTGGTCAGGGACAGTCAGTCAGCACATTAGTAGCTGGTAGGTTTTCAGGGGGCATCTCTAAGGTGCATTTATTAATAAATCCATCAGTGAGGGTTTATTCTAAGATGTTTGATACCAAACAAGGTACGTTTTCAATGCGAAAAAACAGTCTAAAACTCCAATCAATATGTGATAAAAAAACTAATGTGTAGGCAAAGCTTTGGTTTCAATGGGATCGTGTATTTAACGAAGTAATACATATCTTGGAAACAGCACAGGGATGCCCATTTGATAACACCAGGCAGTGCTTTCAACTATGGATATCAAATCTTTTTGCACATGAATGACCCAATCAAAGACTCTTCAAAAAACAGCCATAATGTGAGACATCATAATAGTAATTTAAATGTGTCTATTGAAAATATCTGTCGATGTGAAAAGATTGTATTGCCAAAAAGTATCTTCCTTTTAACCATGCTTTTTTGTCGATTTCATGATCTTCTGTTTCTTGTAGAATGAGGTAGGTTAGAGTAAATCAAAAGTTCACAGACCGCAATTTCCTGTTTCACTTTGAAATCTGTCATTACAGGCCTCTGTGCTGAAATCTTTCGTTGGGGCAATCTGTGCAGATAAGGAGGGTCTGACGAAAGGCATATCACTTTGCAGAACAACTACCTCATTTAAAAAAACAAATGAGCCAGTTGCCTGCAAACAAAGAGAAAAGATGGTGGGTGATAAAACAAACCATGCTATCATATGAGGAAACTCCAAATCAGGCCATGAGTTGGCATACCTAGAAAAATTTCATGTGAGAGCATTCTCAGACATTTGCATATCATAAATTGAGGTCATCATCTGGGTATACAAATGGATATAGTGTGGTATCAGAACAAACACGCTAATTGTATCTCTGGCAATGTAATGTTCCTAACAACAGTCCTTGGAAGAAGCAATATGTTGGAATGACAAGTAGAAAGCTAAAAATGCAGACTGGGCACACAGGAATGCAAGACGCATTGGCAAAAAATACTTTACATATGGTACCACATTTCATCAGGACCTGGCACCTTGTAACAACATAAAATGGATGACCCTGTAACAAACTGTAAAAGTTTGAGGTTCAATTACTGGATTTACATAGGACTATTCTTCAAGGGCTGAATGAATAAATCACTTGTCATTGCTACACTGCACAACATAGTGCTAAATAGCCACAGGAAAATTCGGTCTATTTTGACAGTCAACATGTTAGATAATACTGAAAATTGCCTTTGTTTTAAAATTCTGAATTGAGAGATCGTGTTCTTTAATTTTTCCACAACTCAATAGAAATAGAGACATCACTGCACCAGTATAGATGGAGAGCATCATCCACATATCAAAATATCAGAAAATTATAATGTATGCCTAGATTTAAAAATCTGTAATCTGAACCATGAATAATGTTTCTGAAAGGAATAAGTGACTCTACAAAACTCTGTGGCCCTCATTCCGACCCTGGCGGTCATAGACCGCCAGGGCCGCGGGTGACGGAAGCACCGCCAACAGGCTGGCGGTGCTTCCTGGGCCATTCTGACCGCGGCGGAAACCCCGGTTGCCCAAATCTGCCAAGGCGGCGCTGCAAGCAGCGCCGCCATGGGGATTCTGACCCCCTTCCCGCCACCCTGTTTCTGGCGTTTTTTACCGCCAGGAACAGGATGGCGGGAACGGGTGTCCTGGGGCCCCCTAACAGGGCCCCAGGATGCTTTTCACTGTCTGCCTAGCAGACAGTGAAAAGCGCGACGGGTGCTACTGCACCCGTCGCACACCTGCAACACCGCCGGCTCCATTCGGAGCCGGCTTCAGTGTTGCAGGCCCCTTTCCTGCTGGGCCGGCTGGCGCTACCTTAGGTAGCGCCCGCCGGCCCAGCGGGAAAGTTGGAATGGCCCCAGCGGTCTTTTGACCGCGGGGCGGCCAAATGGCGGTTCCCTCCAGGCGGGCGGCAACCGCCACCCGCCGGGGTCAGAATGACCCCCTGTGTGTTCAGGTAAACTTCAGCAGATTACCAGACCACAAAGTTGGATGTAGATTCAGGTAGGGCCACAGTAGTTTTGGATGCAGATAGTTCACTATACAATGATAGATATAGCTTAGATAATTCTGCTACAAAATAGATGGTGCATTGTCAGTTATCTATGATGGTACCATACCCTGCACTGTAAAAGAGACTGCTGCTTTACCAAAAGCCGCTGTAAACTCAGTATTTGCAATTTTGAGTGTTCACTGCCTGGTAGTATATTTGATTCTATTAGTAACTAGGCTCCCATTCCATCGAAAGTGGTTACATAAAATAACATCAGCTAGAAACAAGGTGAACACATTGGTGGGTTCCTGGTGAAGAAAGGCAGATGTATGTACTGAGCAAGCAAACCTAAAACACCTACAATAACCTTATTTGTATTCTTGGACATGCTGTGCACAGTGGGGGTTGGCTGCAGGACCTGACCTGCGGCCTACCCCTGGGGACCACCTCCTCCCTAGGGCCAAATGCATAATTAATACTGGGATTAATACTGGGAGGCAGGCCATGCTTCCCCCCTCCCCAAGCCCCATCCCTGGTCATTAGTGCCAGGGTGCCCTGGCCCCACCCAGTGTGCTCTAATGGGGACTGCAGAGGGAACCTGAAGGCCCCTGCAGTCCCAGCCAGCTCCCCGCCTCCTGCTAAATATGCAGTTCTTTGCATGCAGAAGCAATCTTTCATCTATTTACCTGCCCGCATGGCAGCGGGCAGGTAAACAGATGAAGGCTCTGCTTCCAGCAAGCAGGAGCAGTTTGACAGCTCCCACTTGCTGGAAGCAGAGTTAGTGTTTGCTCTCTCTTAGCAGAGCTGTCACAGCTCCCTTCAAGCGAAAGCAAACTGCTATCTCCCAAAGGTGGGCACATTGAGAGATAGCAGGAGCTGACCCTAGTGGGTGGCGGTCCCCAGGACCAATACTGGCTCCAGGTTGGGACCCCCTCCTTTCTTGTGCACAGGCCGGTCCAGGGGAGGTAGTGGTCCCCGGTGCTGTATATGGCCCGGTGGGGGGCTACGGGGTACCCTCCCAGTTTAAATTATGTATTTGGTCCCAAAGGATAGGTGGTCCCGGGGGATCCACGTGGCCCCCCTCCTTATTTCTTAATTTAGCTCTGGGGAGGTGGTGGTCGCTGGGCCATATTAAAGCCCCAGGTCGGAGGGGTCTGGGCAGCCCCTGCCTTTTTTTATCTTTTTCATAAATCCCCGGGGAGGTGGTGTTCCCCAGGGCTCAAAGGGCCACAGGAAGGGGGTCTCCATGGCCACTCTCCATAATAAGAATCAAGCCCCGGGAGGTGGTGGTCCCTGGGGCTCAAAGAGCCTTAGCAGGGGGGCCCCATCAGCCCGCTCCGTACTTTTTTAAATACCCAGATGCCCCTGGGAATTGGCCCTCCCAGAGGCTGAACTGTAAAACAAGCTTTTTTGCCCTGGTGAGCTCCCAGACGGACCCCAGCTCCAAGTCTAGGGGTCAGGGTATTCTTACCCTGCCCCATTTTCTGTATTTTTTCTTTTTGTTTGGGACTTTGCAGAGTCTGAGCCCCAAAATGGCTGCCATCATTTTCTGGTTTAAAGTGTTGGCAGCCAATACGATCTCTGCTGCACAAGATCGGGAGGATGTACGAAGTGTTTGCACCTCTAGATATTCAAATATGATTTTTTTTTTATATCTCAAAAAATACTAAACAGATCCACACCAAATAGCAAAAATGACATTTTCTGGACCAAGAGTTACCTTTCTGCCAAATGTGGTGTAATTCCGTCCCGCAGTTCAGGCTGTACTCATGGTCAAAATCCCTATGGGAATTAACAAGGGAAACACACTTTTTTTAACCCCCCCCCCCCCTTTTCTCTCCACCCCCACTTGACGAACCACCCCAAAACTTGCCGTCCATAATAAGACACAGCAAGGCACTTTATTAGTAGGTTTCGTGAATATTCGTAAAACGACACCAAAGCTATAGGCTAGTCAAAAAATTATTTTCCTATGGAAACTATGTCCTAACTATAACTTCTTACTGGCAACCACCAGTATGTGTGTGTGTGTGTATATATATATATATATATATATATATATATATATATATATATATATATATATATACATATATATATATAGAGAGAGAGACAGACAGACAGACAGACAGAGACAAAGTATGTAAGTGTGTCTTTTTAAGGCAGTAACAAAGTGAGTAATTAACGAGGACCCCCATTTACAGGGATTGAGACAGTTAGAAGTAAAGCTGTAATAATGTGTGCATAAAAAGCATTCTGTTTTTAATTTAACAGCCGTGCATGCACATTTCACAAAAGCTTAGTGTACATGGCCTGGCCTGCTCAGCCTTTCCTCTCTCACTCTAAGGCAGCTGGTGGAAATTAAATTAGAAAGAGTAGTATTTGCTCCATATTTCTCTCCCAACTTCACATCACCTCTTCTACCTCACGCCTCTCTCTTTACATATCTCTAACTCTGTATGCACATCCCTTTTCTCTCTCCGACTCAACTATCTCTTCCTTACCTATGACTACCTACCACCGTTCTGAACACGCCTCTTACCAGCTCCACCTCTCAGAACCGCTCCATCATGACCTCACTTCTCCCCCTGCTGCTGCCTGTGCCATCCTCTGCATCTCTACCTCCCTAGTCCTCCATCTCACTCCCTCTCGCTCTTTAGTCTGGTTTCATGTAATCTCCCTCTATCTCCCAACATTTTACGTCACCTCTCTCTCAACCTCACTTCTCTCTTTTCCTCCTCTATCTCTCTCCATTTCCCTCTACCTCACTCTCTGCCTTCTCGCAACCTCAGCCGCTCTTCCAAATTTCTCTAACATACCTCTTACTACCTCATCTCTCTCCATCCACCACTTTCCTAAACCTCGATTTACCTCACCGTCCTTTCACTACCTCACCTCTCTCTACCTCTCTTCCTTGTGCATTACCTCTCACTCTCACTCTTACTCCTCAACACCTCTCCTTCTCTGCCTTTTCTTTTATTTATCATTATCTCACTCTCACCTCTCGCTCTACCTTCAGTTCTATTTCAACTCACCCTTTCCACAACTCCTCTCCATACCTGCCACTACCTCTCTCCGCCACACATGCCCACTCTCTACCTCTGTACCAACCCACCGCTCTTTCTTGACCTCACCTCATTCTCTGCTTCAACTCTTTTCTCTCTTCACGTCATATCTCTTGTAACCATTTACCTCCCCGGTCGCTCAACCTTTCTTTCTACTTCACCTATCACACATCTTGTTTTACTTCTTTTCCTACCTCATCTCTCTACATACCTCTTCCTTCCTACACCTTTCTTTAGCCTCTTTTTATGCCTTACCTTTCCCTGCCTTACCCTTCTCTCTGTGTCACCCCAGTCTCTAGCTGTCTATGCATTGATAGATCTTACCTATCTCTCCCTCTCTTTGTCTAGCTAACTTTTACTCCTTCTACCGCTGTGTGTCTGTCTTTCTGGCTACCTCGTATTTCTCTCTTTACCTTATGTCTCTCCTTACCTCACCTATCTCTCTACCTCATCCCCATCTTCTTTCTTGCGCTTCTCCATCTTTCTTGTACTGGTCTCTTTACCCCCTGAACCAGTCTGTCACACACCCGTCCCATTTCTCTTTAAGCATCGTGGGTGCTATATTATGTAATTACTTGTCTTACTAAAAATAATAAACATTAAAAAGTAGGTGGTCACTGTCTAGCTAGAGAAGTATTAATACAAATAAGAAGAGAAAGGACGGGGAGAGAAGTAATGAGAGAATTATCAAATCTCTCCCTATGGAATGGTGAAAACCCTCAGAGCAATGGTGTGATTTCTCTGTAACAACAGTGTATAGTGGAGGGTTCTGTAATTGTGATCACAAACACCCAGCATTGCAAATTATGTTTACATGTTATTTTAATATCATGTACAAATCACCAAAAAGCCACAACATAACCATATTGTGTCTTTCCTAGAGTGGAAGAAACAGGCTGGTCGGACACTGAATTCATAAAAGATGGCTTTATCAAAATGTGTTCTTATTTTCCCTTCCTGATATTCAACTAAGCAGGCACCAGTCAGTATCACCTTTCTGCTGTTTCTGCATGCTGTCGTTTCTGAAACTTTACCATGCAGTTTAATATTTGCCATCAGGCAGCTTTGAAGTATCCTAAAACGTGGAAAGGTCATGGTTGATATAAATAGGTGACTTGAAATATGTGTTGCCAGAGACCCCAAAAATCCTTGAGGTGGCAGTGCATGAGCCATAAGGCACCTGGAGGTATTTCTACACCTACGCTGGTCCATGGGCAGAGAGAACCAGGGGCTGGTGTAAAATGCAGGCGGGACAGAGAGGCTCATTAAATGGGAAGTACTGGTGTTCGCTTCTGTTTTCTCTCCATGTACCAAGATTCATTCATGTGCCACCCTCTCCCCCCTCCCCCCAGAGGCAGGGCATGAGGGGACTTAAGGGGCAGTGGAAAGAGACAGGAGGGCAGATTTTTAGGGGTACTTAACATGCAGTATTTCTCAGACTAATCAACATGTTTAAGGCCTTCAAAGGATATATGACAGAAAGCGAGTGCACTTGTAAAAATCACAAGTGAACTCCGACACTTCACGTTACCCGACTGAAAGCACTTTTACCCAACTATTTACTAAATAAGCAGTTTTTTAAAGGGGGTGTAACACACCAAACAATACCCCATGGAGCTGCGCCCCTGTATCGCGCTCCCCGTCTTCCCTACCTGGAGAGAGCACGGTCTCTCCAAACACATTCCACCCTGCGCCTCTGGCTGTCACCCCATCCACGCCATCGCCCGTCCCTTCCTGCGCGTGCCCCGCACTGTCCTGGCGCACAGACTCTGCGCAGTCTCACTAGGCCCCGCCCTGCTGCAGGCAGTGGAGTCTCCGCAGCTCGCAGTCTGTCAGGTGGGATTTACAGCCTCAGGGGCGCGCGGTGTGCGCATCCGGATGCTGCAATGCAGGGGCAGGAGAAGGGCTGCAGCCTGCCCCCGCCCTCCTCCCTCTCTACAGGCTGCACACAGACTATGGCATGCTTCACACCAATCCCCCTCAGCTGAAAATAGCATACAGTGACAGTGCCTCGTGAAGGGAAACAGGGCGTTTGGTCTGCTGTGGCCTTTCCATTCACTGGGCTCTGCACGGCTGCCCGCGTGCATGCAAGCCAAGGGGGCGCTGTGCATAACTATATAACGCCTATTAACAAGACGTAAGATACCTTTAAACATGCGGCTTGTGAGTGGCAGAGAGATCTGCATCTGCCTGTCTCCCACAGCTCCTCAGACAGGCACTGGTGGTAACATTATCAATATTCTGAAGGGGCCATGACACACTCGCACCAGCAGTTTATGAGTCACCCCAAGAACTTCAACATCAGTAACCATGATGCCCACTAGATTGGGAGGCAGCAATAGTAGCAACATAATGGATTACATGGCTAGCCTTGGCACTTCCATTAGGCGAGGTAAAGCACCAGCGTTGTGGCACCATCTAGTGGCCCTACCAAATTACTCTAATATGCATTCAACTTGCCTCTAAGCGTAGGGCAGAGCTCCTGAAGTTATATTACTATTTTGCACGGATAAATGAAAATCCTCGCTCTGTTACTGCGTATGATATCATACGTGTCATAAGTAAGATAACCGAATTATAGCTGTCTGCCTCTTCCTGAAGCTCTTTCGGGCAACCCACGCAAACATCCTACGGTGGTGGAATGGGACTGTGTAAAATATAAACATGGCGGAGACCACTGGTGGCAGAGAGGGGCCTGAAACACAAGGATTGAATCTGTGCAACGGATCGAGTCCACTTAGTACCGTTTTCTTCAGCAGTAAAACCAGGTTCGACCAGGGGCGGCTCCTTCATCTCCATTAGGGCGGAGAAGCGTCGCACCCCCCCTGCCCCCCCGCCAGCAGCAGAAGCTGCAACGCTTTTACCACGAAGGAATAATAAACCATGTTAAAACCGTGGTAAAAGGGGCGGGCATTGGGGATGACAGCCTTGGAGGGGAGTGCACAGAGCACTCCCCTCAGAGCGCATGTGTGTTTGGCCGGCCGTCTCGGGTCAGCCAAACACACATGTGCTGTAGGCTCTCTCCAGCCCAGCAACCTTGAGCCTGCACAGGATCCCAGTCTGCCTGGGAGCGCCCAGCCAATCCTGACGCTGCTCAGAGCGGCGTCAGGATTGGCTCAGGGCAGGCTGGGAGCCTGTGCCTGCATTGCCAGCGAGACAGAGGAGAGGAGCGGCACAGTGAGGAGCGAGGAAAGTTGTTTTTAAATAATTTTTTTAAGCCCGCTCCCGCGCACTGCCCCCTGCTCCACGCCGCCCCCTCCTCATTAACGGTGCCAGCAGTGACTGGGTTCGACTGAATTCAGAACAAGCATTTGAAGAGCAATAGGTCTCGCATTTGCAAGTTAGAGGCATGGGCGTTGAAAAAAAAATAATTCTACTTTAGTTTTTTTTTTTATGCAGTGGAATGCTGATATTTGCATAGTGCTATTGTCATTCCTTGTGGCGTTGAGAACCAGATGATGGGAAATAGGTTATGAGGGAGAGGAGACAAGAGTAATATGCTGGCTGTGAAAAAAGTAAGTAACAACATCTTGGAAAACACTCACAGAGAATGCAATATTAAGTAATGCATGTGAAATGTAAGCAGGAGCAACATGTTTACCTTAACGTTTTTATACATGTAATATGGCTGTAAAAAGCCTGCAACATTTACTGTTGTGTTGTGCATAAGACAGAGAAAGGGTGCAGTTCCACAGGCTGTCCCTCGGTGTCCCTTGGGACCTCTTTTGGCCATATAAAGTACTGCACCCTGCAATCTTGAATGGAACTGTGGTCGGGCCGGGCCAAACTCACCTCTCGCATCGGCAACAGTCCCTGGAACGGATGAATCCGAGACGTCGCTTCCGCGTCTTCAGGTTGCCTTGGGAACGCCCTCGACATTGCTGACGCGTTTCCCTGTTGCCAGAGAAACGCCAGAACACATCCGGGACGCCGAGTACAGTAAAAGGGAACCCCGCGGACAGCCCAGGGAGGGAGAAGTAGGAGAGACAGAGGACGTGTGGAGCGAGGCGAAAGAGGTTGTACCGCGGACGGAGACGGAGGAGCAGAGTGTCGAGTTCCGGGAGGAAGGAGCCGAAGGAGGAGCCACAGAGAAGAAAAGACCGGAGCAGGAACACCCAGAAGCCAGCCACGGCCCCGGAGGGTCGTGGCTTACAAAGGTACGGTCCATTCTAGGAACGGGGGAATTTAAAGTAAAGAAGACAGGCGGGAAGGGAACCGGGGAGTTGGGGAAGGCAATAAAGGAGGGGCCACAAGGGGAAGAGGGTTAAGGAAAAGGAGACGGACTCTCACACGTAGACGTAAAACCCCGGTGTGCACGAGAAACCCCATCACCGCGATTCCTTGTCCTGTGCACGGTTACCCCACACCTTACCTTATTCCTCACAACCCTTCCCCCTCGTTATAAGAAAAAAAAAACAGAAAACAACCCATCACTTACCTTGGCATTGTTCTGTTTCCCTTTTGCCGGTAATCCACGGGAGCCAGCCGCAGTACTCCGCATTCGCCGACCTAGGAGGAAAAGAAGGAATACAGAGTAACAAGGATGGAAGAAGCCAGAACCCTAAAGAACCCCAGTGCGGATGATAATTTTGTTTGGTTTTGATTTGACTTAATGGGAAAAGAAAAGGAGAAAAACAAATAAACACTCGTGTTACTTACCGTACTACCCGATCTCAGTCTGGTTTATACCGTTCAGCCTGCCACAGGAACACATTGACTTTCGGGCGCCGTGATGAAAAATGAAGTGCAGTGCCCATTTTGAAAAAAGTTTTATGCTGTGCATTCAGGTTATGAGGGAGGGGAGCTAAGAACAATATGCTGTTTGAAAAAAAAATAAGTACAAGGTCGCACTATATGAAACTTCCCGTAGTGATGTAAAGCGCTCTTCTGATCAAGTTTCCACTGAATGAAACTTCATGTCCTCATGTAAAAAAATAAATAACAACAACTTAGAAAAAGCAAACACTGATAGAGAATGCAAGATTAAGTAAAGCATGTAAAATGTAAGCAGGATCAACATGGTTACATTAACGATTTATACTTGTAATATGCTGGCTGCAAAAAGCCTGCAACATTTACTGTTGTAATGTGTACGAAGAACGGAAAGAGTGCAATACCACAGGCTAACCCTAGGTGTCACTTGGGACCTCTTTTGGCCGCATAAGGTACTGCACCCTGCAATGTTCAATTCAACACATCCTCAGTGACTTTCAGGCGGAGTGCTAAAAAATGAAGCTCAGCGCCTGTTTTGTAAAAAGTTTTATGCTGTCCATTCAGGTTATGAAGGAGAGGAGCCAAGAGTAATATGTTGTTTGAAAAAAAATAAGTAGCATCATCCTGACATCTCCTCACTGCTTTTACTAAGAAGAAGTTGGAACTGGAGGGTCTGCTTTTAATCAATGTGACAACCACTAATCTGTGAAAAACACACTTTTTCATCCCACGCTTTCAGTGGCTGAAACATACTATTATATATGGTAAGCAGGGCGCATAAGAGGCGCTTAAGGGGCAGCAGAAAGAGGAATGCAGATTTGCGGATGTAGTAACTGGGATAAAGCACATTACTTTGTGAAATGACCAACATTTTTGAAAGCGGGATAGAGTGTGGACACATTTTGCCTGTGTGTAAAAATTCCTGGTGAAATCTGACAGACACCGCACCATACCTGACTGAAAGCACTTTTCCATGCCACAAAGGACAACAGGGTATATATTTTAAAGTGACTTCAAGCTCGGCATCTCTGTGAATTCTTGGTGATGGATGACTTATGGCTTAAAATCTTCTCCAAAATCACTGTGGTTATTTTGCAGTTTTATATAGCGCAAACTTGACTAGCAGGCATCGAAGCGCTTTACAGGAGCAACCATTATATTACACAAGTGCAGATTCATTTTAAGGGGAGCACAGGGAGATTAAGTGAATTGTCCAGAATCATGGGATGGTGAACCGTCACCGATACTCAAACCTTGTTCCCTAGTTACAAAGGGAGCAGCTTTGGCGCTATGCTACATTTGAGACATCTGTTGAGGGAAAGCGTTCATTGCAGTGGACTTATAATACTTATAATATGCTGGCTGAAAAAATCTGCAAAATGTACTTTTTCAATGTGCAAGAAGCCTGTAAACGGTGCAGTACCACAGACTGTCCCTAGGTGTTCATTGGGACCCCTTTTGGCCCCATAAGGTACTGCACCCTGCAATGTTCAATTCAACACATCCCCAATGAGTTTTGGTGCCGTGCTGAAAAATGAAGCGCAGCACCCGTTTTGATAAAAGTTTTACACTGTGCCTTCAGGTTATGAGGGAGGCGAGACAAACGTAATATGTTGTTTAAAAATAAAAACAAGTATGAGGTCGAGCTATCTTTAACTTCACGTAGTGATGTAAAGCGTTCTTCCAATCAAGTTTGCGCTAAAGGTGTAGTTATGTAAAGGGCTCTTACGATCGAGTTCTCGCTATATGAAACTTCACGTCCTCATGTAAAGCACTCAGACACCTCAAAGAAACAGCAGCATACCCAAAACAAAGAAGAGGAAGAAACAACATACGGCCACGCATCGGGAAGCAGCGAGGCAAAAGAAAAAAATAGTGAGCCACACTAAGCTAAGTAGCCGATCGTGCAATCATCGATGTAACATGGTCAGTCTGCAAAGTGGTAACAAGGAGCCTCGAGGCGGGACAAATGTGAAGCATTTTCCTATGAAATCAAGGGAATTTTGAAAGGCAGGCCAAGGAACAAATGAAAGTAATGGGCGTGGTTAAAGTCCACAGATGTAGATTACAACATGTCGAGAGACAGCGCTTGCACGCTGCCTAAGCTCAACCTAAAAATGAAGAAAAAAACAAGACAGCATTGCATTAACTACCATTCAGACCTCGCCATCCTACTGCATGAAAAGCAGCGGTGATGCACTGCCCAAATAAAAAAAAAACTGCTCAGAGCCATAGTTAGTAAGTGTCTGTTGTTTTTGCAATAAAAAAAAACATTTTAGCTTTACACTAAGCGTACAACAGTCAAAAGGCTACCCATTGCTGCCTTGCATGAGACTTCTAGACATTACACTTTATTTCCCATTCCAACAGAGGACAACAGTCCAAAGATACGCTGCGTAAAATGTGTAAATTCACAGAAATTACATATACGAATATCCAAAATGTTGTCCTGATGTTCTCGTGAAGGACCACTTGCGCTGTATGAACACACATTAAGCATGAACATACCAAACACACAAGAGTAAATGAAAGCAGCACTTTAGCGTTCTGTGGACGAGACCAACAAAGCACCTGTCTTCCAGTGGTGCTGCTGGCTTCACGTGGCTGATCCTGACTAACCCTCTCCGTAGCTCGGACTGAGTATGACTATGGATGACTAACTTCTCTATGATCACTTTAGCCTTGTACCAGCATTGGCCAGCCATTACTGAATCCATCTCAGCTCTGTCAGCTTTCCATATGCAGGAGCTGTGGCAGCTAATAAGCAATGCTTCTATTACTTAGCTTGAATATGAATTGAAGCGGTTGATAACATTAAGTGTTACAATATCACATTTTACTAGAACTTTAGGGCTTTGAAATCCTTCTTGTTGCAGGGAGCAGTCCGGTAATTGGCAGCCATTTTTACTGCTATTTGGCACATTTATACCCCCCATTTTTAGAAGGTCAGCGTTCTAGCAGATTGAGAGATGCTATTGGTTGTATCCTTTAAAGGAACGGCAGCAGGCACGCTGCTGGAACACCAAAGGCAAGCCCATCTTTGCCCATCCGCTTCCATTCCACACCCAGCGCAGCCATGCTGCTTGTTTGAGTCCAGAAAAGCATACAATAATCTACTCCCCCGAAGCCTTCGAGAAAATTGTAATGTCTGTAAAATGTAAAATACAGCTACAAGCACAGTCTATTTTGGGGGCCTTCTTCTGCAGTAACTGCCATGTCCAAATTATGACTAAATCAAAGAAGAGTGTGGATACTCAGGGGGATCTATTGGGTAGTAATTTAATTGTCCACGACAAACATAAGCTACGGGGATGTCTTTTGAATTCATGATCTATGGTAAAACATGCATACGTTATTCAAGATCTCATCATAGATACTAAGCCAGTTATCATGTTTGTAACCAAAACATTTCTAAATGGAACCTCTAACCCTGAGACTTTAAATAGAGTTCCCAATGGTTATACAATTACACTCTTGAATAGAGTGGGAACAAAGTGGATGTTTAGCTATTCTTTTTTGTGATGCTTTCAAATGATCCACCTTTGCATTGATAGGATTGGTAGGAACAGAAAGGTTAGGTTTTAACCTGACAACATCTACCAAATCTCCTTTGCAGACACCTTCATTTATAAAACCCCGGGACAAGCTTCTAGTTTTATTAACACACTAGGTGAGGTTATTGCTATGATTTTAGGTGATTTTAATATTAATTTCGATAACGTGAAAGACATAAATCATTTTCAGATATATTTCTAGCTCTTAATGTCAATCAACTAGTCCAGTCACCCCTGCATTTAGCCGGAACTATATTAAATTTGATTTTCACTAATCAACCTACTTTCAGAATAGAACATATATCTGAATTGGACAGACCACTGAGTAATACATTTCAGTTGTGAGAATGTTAAAGCAAATAAACAAGCAAATACTACTGCTGGCTATCCCCTCCAGTGGTGGAATCAAATCGAGGATCAGATCTTAATACATTGTTTACAGACTTCCTGACCAACTTTAACTGGCGACTTGGCTAGACAAAACCATGACTAAGTTATTCCCCTCCCCCTTTCGGAGCTCTCATAAACAAAAAAACACAGCATCATGGCTACCTACGGAGCTAGCATCAGAAAAGAAAAGATGTAATAAGTTGGAAAGAAAATAAAGGAGGAATTACAGGTCAGAAAATAAAATTAAATATAAACTTGCACTTAAATCTTACAGAAAAGCTATTAGAATTGCTCAATTACATTTTTTTACTTCGGAGATCAATAACTCCAAAATGATCCACATGAGATTTTTATAATTTTTAGAAGAGCGGAAATCTTTTTATAACCAGTAGCCTGTAATACTGAGGTCAAACCCTCATTAGAACTCTGTATCTGAAGTTTTTGAAGATAAAAAAGGAAATCTAAAGGCTGATTTTGCTATATAGACATTAAGAAAATCTGGATTAGAGTCTTCCAGCTAATGCGGTGTCTAAACGTAATAATACCGTGTCAAGTTTTAAGGAAATCAAATTGACACAATCAGAAAAAGCGATTAGAGACTGTAGAGCAGGATCTCCAGTGGACCTGTGTCCTCCAAGGGTGTTGGTCAGTGGTACTGAAGCGCTGAATCCAGTGCAGTGTTTTGTTTAACAACATCTACGCCTCACTGATGGTACCATCTCTCTGCAAACAGGTGAAGATTGAGCCTTTGTTAAAACCACATCTGCCAAGCCAGATATATTGACACATTTCCGTCCCATTTCCTTATTTCCAGTATTAGTCAAGATGTTGGAAAAGCTGGAGAGTGAATAGTTGCGTGAATACTTTGAAAACATGTGACTTTTACACTCCTCCCAATCGGGGATTAGGCCAAAATTCAGCACAGAATCAGCACTGCTGGAAGTCACAGAGCATTTAATGATAACATTAGACAGAGGGAGACATACCACTCTCAGGCCGATATTTATACTTTTTTTGTGCCACATTTGTGCCACTTTTTGACGCAAAACCGGCGCAAACGTACAAAATACAATTGTATATTGTAAGTTTGCGCCGCTTTTGCATCACAAAATGACGCAAATGCGGCGCTAAAAAACTATAATATGGGCCTCTTTCTTTTAGATTGGTCGGCAGCGTTCAACACAGTTTCTCATCCCCTTCTGCCACACAGATCGCAAGAGATGGGTATTCGTGAAAAAGAACTAAAATTACTCCAATATTCACTCAGTGATAGTCGGTGGCAATGTCAAATTTTTCATTGGAAAATAAAGAGTTTCAGTATGGTGTTACACACGACCCATCATTAAGCCCTACACCCTTTTAATGTTTCTCTGGCACTTTTAGTCACCTTGATTGAAACTGTTATAATCAAAGTAGTGTCATTTGCTGACAATATGCAGATGATTCTATCTATGGACAGAGCTTAGGATATTACAGAAGTAACTTTTCAAAAATTGTCTACCACAGGTTATTAGATGGATGCAACATAGTCATCTGATTTCTGACAAGACAAAGACTCTGGCCTTCAAAAAGGGAAACAATTTCAATATCCACGACTGGTGGCCAAAAAGGTCTGCCTATTCTCCCCTCCTCTGCATCAGTAGTTAAAAATCTTCGGGTGAAATTTGACAAGTTGTCCCCTCACCAGCAAATTCTCAGTACAACTGGACTGTGTTTCTCTATATAGCATACTTTGAAGATATTTATATATCTTATTCCTCTGGAAGCCTTGAAAAAAGTGGTACATGCCCTGACCACCTTGTGAATCGACTATACATATAGACTTTATTTCAGTCTACCTAAGACCCTGATTACCAGGCTCCAGATGGAATAGAATGCTGCTGCTTGACTTGTTCTGAAACTTCCTAGGAGAACGTCTCTATCGGATAATTTCAAACATATGCACAGACTTCTATGGCCCAAGTGCATTCAGCTTTACCCCATACATTTAGCTCATCGTATATATTATGAAGTTGGCCCAAAATATCTAAGAGATAGTTTTCAGCACTATAATCGAGCCAGGGATCTTAAATCAAGCAAAACTATGCTTTTTATGCTCCCGACGTTTAAGTTAAAGAGATGGGGAGGCAAATCTTTCTCTGTGTTAGTAGCTAAATCTTGGAATGACTGCCCCTTATGAAAGCGAAAGGTGAAGGAGGAAACCAAGGGGCATATTTAAGAGCCCCTAGCGCCTCCTTGTGCCATATTAGCGAAATATTTTTACGCGAATGTGGCCCAACGAGGCCAAAATCACCAAGCCATACTTACAAAGTGGCGCAATGCATGCATTGCGCTAGTTTGTAAACCCTTGTGCCACATTATGCCTCTGCCAGGCATAATGTATGCAAGGGGGATACCCCCCTTAGGGGTGCTCAAAAAATGACGCAAAAAAATTTAAGAGATTTCTTTGTGACATTTTTATTTGCATTTTTAACGCCTGCTTAGAGCTGGTGTTAAAATGAGGCTCCTATTGTTTTCAATGGGCCTCTGGGTGCTTTGAAGGATTCGCGTCTGAATTTTTGATGCTAATCCTGAAAAGCGTCAAACTAGAGTAAAAAATCTCTTGACACTAGCTCCCTAACTACCGCCATTGTGTGCTGTATGTTAACATGGTGGCGTTAGGAGGGCGCTAAGGGGCGCAAGGAAAGTGACGATGCACTATGTGCAGCAGCACTTTTCTTAAATCTGCCCCCAAATTCGGGAAATATTTAAAAACTTTTTTTCCTCACTGTAGTTGATGTAGGATGGAACTAATTGTGCCTTGCTCATTTGTGCTTAGTGCTGGGACGTCTTGTTTTTGGCAGCTCCTTGCCTTCTACAAAACGTTTTGATACATTTATTGGCCCTGGCCGACCATGACTGAACATGACAAAAGATGCATGATTTGTGACACAATACTGTGATGGTAGCAGGAAGAATAGCAGATTCATCGAATTCCTCTATATGTGTAGCTTAGTAACAGATTAAATGAAATATACTAAATCCAGTGCCAATTTCTACAAAAGATAAGTGAGACACACATGGAATATTTTTCATCTTAAAATGAAACAAAAATGGCTAACCTTATTGAGGCAATGTTCTTGATCATGAAATCACAGCAAATACAGCCGGGGCGTGTCACAGTTTTTCACTTTTTTCAAGGCTGTAAATCTGGTCAACTCATTAACCACAGAATATAATCTCACAGGACCAGTTCAATAAGTACCACAGGGAGAAAGCAACTGTAGCTTGATGGTAATATCACCCCTATCCGTTGAGCTTAAAGGTGAGTCTCACAGGCAGTAACAATTAAATCATCCCAAGAACAAAGTTGAATCAATAATGGGGAACACCCATGATAAGACAAACAGAAAGCAGAATATATTGTGCTGTGCTGTCCTATGTTAGTGTGATTACACAGTTTAGTGTGATCATACATTTAACTGAGATTCTTGGTAGCAATAATGCTATTTTGTGTTATACATATCTCACGACATAAGGATGGTCCCATCCTAGCTTGTTGGGATGTACCAGCATCTGCTGAGCCAAGTCCATAGTAATTTTGTATACTTCTGTGAGTGACTCCACCCCAGCCCCTAGTACAGCCTGGGCTTCCTCACTAGGCCCGGCCAGCTCCCCATAGCACAGGTCAAAGGGAATTCTTATTTTACATTTTTGTAGAATGGGTTTAATGCTTATATCATGTCCATAGACATTGCACCAGCACAACAGAGCAGATGCATGCATTTCAAGAGAAACATATCCTTGGAGCTGGGACAGGCCAGTGGTCACAATAAAGGAGTTTTGTACACTTTTAGGGCCACGAGGGACTGCACTTCAGGAATGACTCCATCTGTATGTGCGGGCTGCTGCGCACATGCATTAAGCCCCCGCACTTCTGTACACAACACCGGAGATAAGCGGAGGAGTGACCCACCTCAGTTTAATCAGAGCTGATGTGGCAGTGGGCTCCTTCGAACCATCAAGTGGCCCGTATCGTCCACTCCATACCTTGGATCCACAGGGAAGCTGTGAACAGCTCTGACCGGAGGTCATCTCTACCAGTAATTACCTGGTGGGGTGATGACTCTGGCATGGCTGTGGTGATGATGAGCACTTCAGGCATTAGGTAACAGTAAATATGGCAAAAAATGAGAAGGGCGATTGAGGGGACAGCTCAACCTGAAGATGTGAGCGCTGAGTTGCTCAGTGTTGGTTTACCGAGGGGGGTAGCCGGCGTTGCCAGGGTGAGGGGGAACAAGTTACGTACAATTCCTGGTGCTGGTCTGCAGGTGAGCTGTTCAGCTGCCTGGTGGGCATAATCATGAGGTGTGGCTTCATATATAGTGACAGACTGCAAATGTTTAAGCCCTGTACATTGGTAAAAGAAAACTGGTAGAGTATAACGGCTAATTTATAGAGGGGTCTGCATTTTTATTATAATTAAGTTAATAGATAAAAATACCACTGAACTTTGAGAGTCAAGTTTTCCTAAAGCATTTACTAGAATATGTCACCCATGGGACCACACTTCATTAAAAGTTCTTGTTCCCTTTCAAAAAACAGAGATCACTCAACTGCGCTGTTTTTAAAAGCGCTTTTAGGAATATTTCCAATCAATACTTTGTAAAAATGTTTAAAGTTTAAGTGCATTGTTTTTAAAAGCGTCTTGAGGAATATTTCTAATAAATATTTTGTAAACATGTGTGCATACAATCAGTAATTGCCTTGACACAGTAAACAGTAGGATTCTGTAGTGTAGTTTCTACTTCTTAAATTAGTGTGGATTGTGGTTCATGGTATATAGCAGTGGTTCTTAACAGTTTGACTTCTGCGGACCCCCACTTAATCATTACTGGAACTCAGGGAGCCCCACTGAATAATTATTGTAATCCAAGGACCCTCACTGAGTTACTATTGGATACTTGGAACCCCGGCCTAAGCATTTTCAATAATGTGAACCAGAAAGCAATACACAAAAATACAGAAACAAGCATTCATCAAATGATCACAATTCATAAAATATTTTATTTAATTCACAAACAAGTGGAAAACAAACACACTTTAAATTTTAATAGGAAGATTTCTAAATTCAGTTTAGGCCAATCAATGCCCATACTATAACCTGTTTGATTAAAATGTACTGCTTACACAAATCAATTTGAGGATATTAATTTAATTTTGAGCCTCCAATTTAAAAGGTCTTCACATTTACAGAAGGCTTAAAAAAATTCAACTTTACATTTTTCTTCTTTGCTTTTAAACACTTCACTAATCTGTTAATATTATTTAATTTTTCAAACAGTCACTGACCCCTGAGTAGGCTTCCCAGCCCCCTAAGGGTCCTCACACCACAGGTTAAGAACCGCTGTTCTACAGGAATTATCTGATGCTTGTTTGGCCTATCTAAATAAAATGTTTTTTTCTTTGCTGTGGTAATAACCTTAAAAATTGTTCTGTGTACATTTCAAATGCCTATCAGCCTACCCTTTTTGAGAAACACCCTGTTTTGCTGCACAAGTTCTAAATCCTTTTCATTGATATAGTCCACACTATTTCAACTTTCAAAACATCTTTCTCAATCAGACCAGGCCTGGATTGAATTAAGAATGTATATCTTTTCTTTAACTTTCTCTACAGTGTATTTGCTGTGTATGTGTGGCTCTGTTCTGGCTCTCGTGACAGTTTCATTACAATATGCAATCATAGATTGTTCCTTTAGCCAAGGGAGCTTCTTTCCAATTCCAGCCAAATATATATTACATACAGAACATAAACACTACAGAGTGCTAATAAAATACCAAGTCTGACTACAAAAGGCAAGCATAAAGAGTACCCTTAAGATATTCAAATGTATACTTTTATATATTAATTTATCTTAAAATAAATTAATGGCCACCTGCTTTCTAAAATAATCTGGATATTTGATTTCAAAGAGTATTCTGTATTTGAACACCTACCTGGGAGTCTATCTTTAATTCGCTGCCCACCGCAGTTGTGAAAAAGGAACTGAGAGCCGATGGACGTAGCCTTTCAGTACCACACCACCTGACATATCAACCAGCCTCGACCAGGCCGTCCACAACTTCTGTGTCTGGATCAGCACATGTGCCGACAAAGTCACCCTCTTTGAAACTGACAAAAACTAACAGAACCTCAAGACAAGCCAGCTGGTACACCCCAGAGCTCAGAACCACCAAGCGTAACTGTCTTCGACTCGAGAAACAATGGTGCAGCTCCAAGGAACCCTCCAACAGAGCAGCACAGAAACAGCACTCAACGACTGCCGCTGGTGCATCAAGGAGGCCAAAAAAAAGCCATCACCAACTACATTGATGCCGCAGCCAACCACACCAAAGAACTATTCAAGGTCATGAAGGAATTCTCCAGCCTGACTGCCACAAGAAACACAGTACACCCCTCCAAACAACTCTGCAACTTACTATCCAGCTACTTCCACAGTAAGATTGCCAATATCTACAACAACTTTAACCCTCAACCCACTTCGCCCAGACCTCACAATCTCCTCCAATCAGCAAACCACAGCCCAGCCATAACCATCTGGTCTCCACTCGATGTCCAGACCACTGCTACCATCATGTCCTCAATCCACTCCGGGGCACCCACCAACCCCTGCCCCCACCATCTCTTCAGCCTGGAACCAACATTATCAGCAGTGAACTAACCAACTGTAGGAAAGTACCATCTTGCTTGGCATGTTAACCCCATATTTCACTGTATATATGTTGTTTTAGTTGTATGTGTCACTGGGAACCTGCCAGCCAGGACCCCAGTGCTCATAAGTGTGCCCTGTATGTGTTCCCTGTGTGATGACTAACTGTCTCACTGAGGCTCTGCTAACCAGAACCTCAGTGGTTATGCTCTCTCTTTGCTTTCCAAATTGTCACTAACAGGCTAGTGACCAATTTCACCAATTCACATTGGCATACTGGAACACCCTTATAATTCCCTAGTATATGGTACTGAGGTACCCAAGGTATTGGGGTTCCAGGAGATCCCTATGGGCTGCAGCATTTATTTTGCCACCCATAGGGAGCTCTGACAATTCTTACACAGGCCTGCCACTGCAGCCTGAGTGAAATAACGTCCACGTTATTTCACAGCCATTTACCTCTGCACTTAAGTAACTTATAAGTCACCTATATGTCTAACCTTTACCTGGTAAAGGTTGGGTGCTAAGTTATTTAGTGTGTGGGCACCCTGGCACTAGCCAAGGTGCCCCCACATTGTTCAGGGCAAATTCCCCGGACTTTGTGAGTGCGGGGACACCATTACACGCGTGCACTATACATAGGTCACTACCTATGTATAGCGTCACAATGGTAACTCCGAACATGGCCATGTAGCATGTCTAAGATCATGGAATTGTCACCCCAATGCCATCCTGGCATTGGGGAGACAATTCCATGATCCCCGAGTCTCTAGCACAGACCTGGGTACTGCCAAACTACCTTTCCCGGGGTTTCACTGCAGCTGCTGCTGCTGCCAACCCCTCAGACAGGTTTCTGCCCTCCTGGGGTTCAGCCAGGCTTGGCCCAGGAAGGCAGAACAAAGGACTTCCTCAGAGAGAGGGTGTTACACCATCTCCCTTTGGAAAAAGGTGTCAGGGCTGGGGAGGAGTAGCCTCCCCCAGCCTCTGGAAATGCTTTGATGGGCACAGATGGTGCCCATCTCTGCATAAGCCAGTCTACACCGGTTCAGGGATCCCTAAGCCCTGCTCTGGCGCAAAACTGGACAAAGGGAAGGAGAGTGACCACTCCCCTGACCTGCACCTCCCCTGGGAGGTGCCCAGAGCTCCTCCAGTGTGCTCCAGACCTCTGCCATCTTGGAAATAGAGGTGCTGCTGGCACACTGGACTGCTCTGAGTAGCCAGGGCCAGCAGGTGACGTCAGAGACTCCTTCTGATAGGCTCTTACCTGTGTTGCCAGCCTATCCTCCTTCCTAAGTAGCCAAACCTCCTTTTCTGGCTATTTAGGGTCTCTGCTTTGGGGAATTCTTTAGATAACAAATGCAAGAGCTCATCAGAGTTCCTCTGCATCTCTCTCTTCACCTTCTGCCAAGGAATCGACCGCTGACTGCTCAGGACTCCTGCAAAACCGCAACAAAGTAGCAAAGACGACTACTGCAACCTTGTATCGCTGATCCTGCCGCCTTCTCAACTGTTTTCCTGGTGGTGCATGCTGTGGGGGTAGTCTGCCTCCTCTCTGCACTAGAAGCTCCGAAGAAATCTCCCGTGAGTCGACGGAATCTTCCCCCTGCAACCGCAGGCAACAAAAGACTGCATCACCGGTCCTCTGGGTCCCGTCTCAGCACGACGAGCGTGGTCCCTGGAACTCAGCAACTCTGTCCAAATGACTCCCACAGTCCCGTGACTCTTCAGTCCAAGTTTGGTGGAGGTAAGTCCTTGCCTCACCACGCTAGACTGCATTGCTGGGTACCGCGTGATTTACAGCTGCTCCGGCTCCTGTGCACTCTTCCAGGATTTCCTTTGTGCACAGCCAAGCCTGGGTCCCCGACACTCTAACCTGCGGTGCACAACCTTCTGAGTTGTCCTCCGGCGTCGTGGGATCTTCTTTTGTGACTTCGGGTGAGCTCCGGTTCAATCCTCTTCGTAGTGCCTGTTCCGGCACTTCTGCGGATGCTGCCTGCTTCTGAGTGGGCTCCTTGTCTTGCTGGGCGCCCCCTCTGTCTCCTCACACAATTGGCGACATCCTGGTCCCCCCTGGGCCACAGCAGCATCCAAAAACCCTAACCGCGACCCTTGCAGCTAGCAAGGCTTGTTTGCGGTCTTTCTGCGTGGGAACACCTCTGCAAGCTTCTTCACAACGTGGGACATCCATCCTCCAAAGGGGAAGTTCCTAGTCCTCTTCGTTCGTGCAGAATCCACAGCTTCTACCATCCGGTGGCAGCTTCTTTGCATCCTCAGCTGGCATTTCCTGGGCATCTGCCCAATCTCGACTTTGTCGTGACACTTGGAATTGGTCCCCTTGTTCCACAGGTACTCTCGCCTGGAAATCCACCTTTGTTGCATTGCTGGTGTTGTATTTTCTTGCAGAAATCTCCTATCACGACTTCTGTGCTCTCTGGGGAATATAGGTGTACTTTACACCTACTTTTCAGGGTCTTGGGGTGGGCTATTTTTCTAACCCTCACTGTTTTCTTACAGTACCAGCGACCCTCTACAAGCTCACATAGGTTTGGGGTCCATACGTTATTCGCATTCCACTTTTGGAGTATATGGTTTGTGTTGCCCCTATACCTATGTGCTCTTATTGCAATCTATTGTGACTGTACATTGCTTGCATTGCTTTCTATTGCTATTACTGCATATTTTTGGTATTGTGTACATATATCTTGTGTATATTTGCTATCTTCATACTGAGGGTACTCACTGAGATACTTTTGGCATATTGTCATAAAAATAAAGTACCTTTATTTTTAGTATATCTGTGTATTGTGTTTTCTTATTATATTGTGCATAGGACACCAGTGGTATAGTGGGAGCTTTGCATGTCTCCTAGTTCAGCCTAAGCTGCTCTGCTAAGCTACCCTTTTCTATCAGCCTAAGCTGCTAGACACCTCTTCTACACTAATAAGGGATAACTGGACCTGGTACAAAGTGTAAGTACCCCTTGGTACCCACTACAAGCCAGGCCAGCCTCCTACACCAACCTCCTAAACGTGCCCATCTCCACAGCATCCTTCCTAGATGGAAGTCATCCATCTTAGGGGACAACTAAGTCTACAACCACTTCGAAAAAAGATAAATGATAAAGTTCCACAGCGAAGCTGCTGTGCTAAGTATATTCCAAACAAGGGACAGGGAGATTAATGGTCCAGTGTACAGCCTCCCCATTTAAAGGGGGTGTAAAGTAGTGTCCTCCTCCCTTCTCTACTTTGATTGAGAGAATGAATGAGCATTATCTCTACTTTCACTCTCCTTTTGTTTTTAACTTTGGCCAAAACCCTTCCCTGATCAAATAAATTTATGATGATGTGCTAGGTTTTGAGGCAATTTTATTCTTTCTGTGCTCTCCTAACCTTATTGTGCCTGTAAGTCGGCATTGTCCGCTATACCTCCTATCACGCCCCAGAGTCATTGGGAAAAGATCTCCAGCAAAGAGCCCCCTTTACGGGGTGCCCGTCAGACATTGCAGAGCCGGTCTGACGAGGAGCATGCCCAATGATGAATATTGACATCCAATTGGATGTGTGAGGACTTTTACTTCTAGCAAAAGGGTTGCCCTGTGTCGTTCTTCATTTTCTTTTTCTCTTTGGAACAGTGTATCTTGTTTTTGTGAGGACAATTCTAATCTTGTCATGCTGTATCGTCCTGGTTATTGCAGTTCACGCTTTGCTATCTAAGATGCAGTCGCTTAATTAAAGCATTATTGAAATATATACTGCCTCTGTTCGTCATTGTGTATATGAGACTAATGTAACTGAGAGAAATGGATGAGACCTGAGTGACCACGGCTTCCCTGAGAAACCAGTTATGTCATGCGCTCGGCTGCCCAATTATCCCTGCCCTTGGGTAGAGATGAGGCACTGCTAGTTAGACAGAGCAAAACCCAGATTGGGGCGACAGGTGTCACCTGTAGTGAGTCAGACTCAGTCTCCCACACCACAGGTGATTCTGCCGCTCGAAATCCAGTAGTCTCATTAGAATAATGAGAGCCTACGTGACACTGTGTTGCAAAGCTCCCTGGATTGCTGTACTCAAGGACACCAGACCCACTTCAGCAGACACTCTTGAACTGAGCATCCCAAACCTCTCCAACTGGCTCTCCTCTGCAGCAGACAAAGTCACACCCCTGAAGAACACCACCAGTGACAGACCCTCCAAACAGACCATCTGGTTCACCCCAGAACTCCGGATCCTCAAACGCCACTGCAGAAAATGAGAAAGACACTGGTGTTCCAATAAAACGCCCACAAAACCTCAACTCCTTCAGGTCTGCCCTCAAAACATACCACCACCAACTCAAGAAAGAAGAACTCACCACCCACATTGAAGAAAGCACCAGCCACGCCAGAGAACTCTTCAGCATCATCAGAGAATTCTCCTGACCCTCAGCCACAGAGAACACAATGCACCCTTCCCACGCCCACTGTGACAAACTATCAGACTATCAGACTACTTACACCACAAAATCGCTGACATCTACAGAAACTTCGATCCCCAGCCCACGGCACACAACCTCCCTCCCACCCCACCAAATCACTGAATGGAAGCAGCTCTCCACTGAAGACACCCTCACCATCATGGCAACCATCCACTCCGGTTCCCCGAATGACCCCTGCCCGCATCACCGCTACAACCTAGGAAAGGAATTAATCGGAGCCCTCCTCACGGAATTCCTAAACATCTCCCTCACCACTGCCACCGTCCCAACGCCTGGAAACATGCCAAGATCAAACCACTTCTGATGAAGCCCTCAGCAGACCCCAGTGAGCTCAAGAACTACCACCCCATCTAGCTCCTCCCCTTTTCCACTAAAGTCCTGGAAAAGGCCATCAACCATCAGGTCACGGACTACTTAGAACGCAACAACCTACTCGACCCATCCCAGTCTGGCGTCCGACCAAACCACAGCACAGAGACCACCCTGATCGCAGCAACCTATGACATTATATGACTCCTAGACCTTGGTGGATCAGCGGCTCACATCCTGTTCGACCTATCTGCAGCATTCAACACCGTCTTCCACCACGCCCTCATCACAAGACAGCATCGGCATACAAGAAAACGCCCTCAACTGGATCTCCTCCTTCCTCTCTGGCTGAACTCAGAGATCCACCTCCCACCCTATGTCTCCAACCCCCAAAGACATCATCTGTGGCGTTCCCCAGGGCTCCTCCCTCATCCCCACTTGCTTTAACGCCTACATGACCCCCCTTGCTGAGGTCCACGGACTCAACATCATCCCCTACACTGCTGACACCCAGCTCGTCCTCTCCCTCACTGACGATACCACCTCCATATGCTCCAACTTCCTAAGCACCATGACCCACATTGCCGCTTGCCTTAAACTAAACTCAGACAAAGCAGAGAGCCTCATCTTCGGAAACAAGTCATCGCCCTAGAACAGCTCATGGTGGCCAAGCGCCCTCGGCCCTCCTTCCACACCCTTCAACCACGCATGCAACCAGGAAAACAGGCACCCATTCCCTCATCTTGAGCCGCCTAGACTACAGGAACGCACTCTATGTTGGAACCACTAAGCAGCTCACTAACTGCCTTCAAATCATCCACAACACCACGGCAAGACTCATACTCACCCTTCCCAGAAGAGCCACCATCACCCCATACCTCAGGGCCCACCACTGGCTCCCAGTTCAGCACAGATGTCTCTTCAAGAACCTCCTGATTGACTGATTGAGGACGCACCCACAGCGTCTGCCTACCTCCGTTCTCCTCCGCTCCCAAGAACATCATATGGGGCATGCCCCAAGGATCATCACTCAGCCCCAAGCTGTTCAACAGCCACATGACCCCCCTCGCAGACATCACCAGAGCCCACGGACTCACATCATCTCCTATGCTGACAACACCCAGCTCATCCTCTCGCTCACCAAAGACCCCTTTAACGCCAAAATCAACTTCCGCAACACCATGTTCAACGTAGCTGTCTGGATGAGACATCTGCCTCAAACTGACAAAACCGCAGTACTGATCTTTGGAAAGAATACCTTGAGACCACAGCTGGTGGCCGGAAGAACTTGGACCCACTCCCATACTGACTGACCACGCTCGCACCTCAGCACAATCTTGGACAGCCAACTAACTGTGAAACAAGTCAATGCAGTCGCCTCCCCCTGTTCCCACACCCTCGGCATGCTTCACAAGATCTTCAGATGGATCCCAGTAAACACCAGAAAGATCATCACACAAGCCCTCGTCACCAGCCGCCTCAACTACAGTAACGCGCTCTACACCAGTATCCCCTCCCAGCTACTCAGAAGACTCCAGACAATACAGAATGTGGCAGCTAGACTAATCCTGGACCCCCTCAGGTATACCCACAGCACAGGAAACTCCACTGGCTCCCTGCCCCGAAAAGATGCCAGTTTAAGACACTCACAAATGCTTACAAAGCCCTCCACAAACTGGGACCATCCCACATCAACCCCCAGCTGAACTCCCATCTAACCCTTGAGACAGGTGCACTTACTTGCCTTGGTCTGGTCAAGGTGACACTCTGTGTGCATGTTTCCTGACGTCCCCAGCATCCATTGCACCTGCAACGGGGGCTAACCTTTCTCCTTTAAGCCTGGAATTACCTCCCCCTCCACATCCGAATGGCACCCTCCCTGGCATTCTTCAGAAAGCACCTCAAGACCTGGATTTTCGACGCAGACACAGCACCCTCAGCACCCAGATACCCCTAGGGTTGATAGTGTTGAGCTTTACAAATGACTGATTGATTGATTGATTGATTGATTGAATGAGAGAGATTAGATTATGAGATATAGATCAGTTTACCTCACTAGGAGTGGTGCTATGGATTTCTGTGTTCCAGCCCAAAACAATATTTTGATGCTGGAGCACTCCCCTTACACTAACTAATCAACATCTTCTCAGTTCTTTTCTTACAATTTGGTACCTCTTAGTGTCCGCTATGAGACAATAGCCTGGCATCTTAACTAATATTACCTTGCATTACTTACAGCCAGATTTAGAGTTTGTTAGAGAGGATACTCTGTTGCAACTGTAATGGAGTGCCCTCCCTAGCAATCTGAAGGTCTGCCTACCTCATTTAGAGTCAGGCAGACCTTCACTTTGTCAGCAGAAGAGACTATTTTGTCTCCGCCGCTGACATACACCTCAGATGGAGCATGGGCCGTCCGAGGTTTGGCCACTTCACTGCTCACCTGATTTTGGGTGGGCAGCAGTGGCATAACAAAACTGGAGGGGGCCCACAGCAAAGAACATAGAGGAGGGCCCCACCTCAGCTCTGGACTCATTCAGGCCAGGTGCTGTGCTGAGGGGGCCCCCGAGCTGGAGGACCCCCAGCACCATGGGGGTTGCAGGGGCCTTTGTTATTGCACTGGTGGGCAGTCAAATATCCAGTTCTCACTGTCCATCACCATAGGTAAAACCTGGTAGTAAGGGAAAGTGAAAACTGTAAAAGATCCCTGCACCATGGGAAACATCTCCCATGGTGCAAGTGTCATTAGTTTTTTGTTTTTTTTCAAAAGCAAAATCCTGCTTTGGGATTTTGGGGGTCATTCTAACTCTGGCGGGCGGCGGAGGCCGCCCGCCAGAGTTCCCCCGACAGAACACCGCTCCGCGGTCTAAAGACCGCTGCGGTGATTCTGTGTTTCCCGCTGGGCTGGCGGGCGACCGCCAGAAGGCCGTCCGCCAGCCCAGCGGGAAACCCCTTCCCACGAGGAAGCCGGCTCCGAATGGAGCCGGCGGAGTGGGAAGGTGCGACGGGTGCAGTTGCACCCGTCGCGAATTTCAGTGTCTGCTAGGCAGACACTGAAATTCTTTGTGGGGCCCTCTTACGGGGGCCCCTGCAGTGCCCATGCCATTGGCATGGGCACTGCAGGGGCCCCCAGGGGCCCCACAACACCCCATACCGCCATCCTGTTCCTGGCGGGCGAACCGCCAGGAACAGGATGGCGGTATGGGGTGTCAGAATCCCCATGGCTTCCATAGGGCAGCGGAAAACCGGCGGCCAAACCGCCGCGGTCAGAATGCCCTGCGGGGCACCGCCAGCCTGTTGGCGGTGCTCCCGCCGACCCTGGCCCCGGCGGTCCTTGACCGCAGGGGGTCAGAATCACCCCCTTTGTTTTTGATCATAAAAACAGGTTCAAAGTTTCACGGGTGGTACCGTCACGTTGACAGAGCCATCCATCAAACTTTTAATACATTAACAGTATTCCCTGTGATGGTGGTTCTTGATATTGTAGGAGATGTCCCTGCACGAGGGACATTTTTAGATTGGGAGGACGAGTACTCGTCAGGGCAATGGACCATGTTACTCCGTTGCCCCAACAGAGTATAGACCATCCTCTGTGGTCTAAATCGTCCCCTTTAGTTTTATCCAGCTGGTAGCTAAACTTTAAGATACTACATTTGTTTAACATCTTGAATCTGATTATCAAGATTAAACTCATGCACTTTCAAATGAGGTGGAATTATGCAACCTTCTCACTGGGTCCAATGACAAGACATAATAAAATAGTGCTGAAACTAACAGGTGCAGAAAAACATTCCCAGAGAAAATGCAGTGCACAAGCCTGAATCTGGCTCTCTTGCTCTCACAAACACTGCTGTCCCGGCTACACAAATAAGTCCATTCTGAATCAATATACACCTTGTTTCTGACAAAGAGATTATGCCAGCATAGCACAGCACAGAACACAAAAACGAATTGATATATAAGTGTATAGGATGTCTGCAGGAAACAGCCTGCAAAAACACTCCAAGGGCCAAATGTACAACCATGTTTTTTGCAACTCGCAATTTGTGATTTTTTGTGAATCGCAAATTGTGAGTCACAAAACAAAATGTACAACAGTGTCTGAGACACTGTTAGTGATTCCCAAATGGGTCGCAAGGGACCTGCCTCATTAATATTCATGAGGTAGGTCGCAATTTGCGACCCATTTGGGCATGGCCGCACTCACATGGATGGTTGCTTGCTGTGGTTTTAAATAAAGCAGTTTTTAAAATGCAGACCATTTTCCTTAAAGAAAAACAGGATTTATTTCAAAAATAAAAATGAAACGTTTCAGTTTCATTTTTTCAGAGTAGGCAGTGTCTCGTTTGACCACTGCCTGCTCTGAAAAAATGTTGGTGCTCCCATTCACAAAGGAGTCCTTTGGAGGCCCCTTTCCATTTGCGAATGTGTTAGCACCAATTTGAAATTGGTGGTAACTGTGATTGTTTTGCGACAGCATTCACGGTCACAAAACAATCGTACATGGGCTGTGAGTCGCTATTAGGAAGGGATGCCCTGGGAGCACCCCTTCCTGATAGAATACTGACTCACAAAATAGGGATGGTGCATGCTTCAAAGCCATTTTGCGGTTGCAAAAGGCAAATTTCGCCATTTGCACCTGCAAAATCGCTTTGTACCTGTGGCCCCAAATACCATGGCAGTTAAGGACTCAATCCTGGCTTTTGATTCAACTGTATGTGCATATGGAACTTTTTTCCTATTTTTAATATTGTAAGAATAGCCTCAACATCATAGCATACAAACTTGTTATAGATCAGGAGTTTCTAAAGTCACACATGGAACATGGTCACTTGACAAGTAGGATTGGACCCCACCATGAACAGTTATTTTGTTTGAGCTTTGTTAAATAGATCACCAGATGCTAAACCTAATCAAAGAAGGTCATATCTTCCAGGAGCGGCTCCTCCACTATGGCGGAGGAGCGTTGCCCCTTCCAGCAGCAGCAGCTGCAAAACCTTTATAGTAGAAACATAATAAACTCTGTTTATTATGTTTCTACTTTAAAAGGGGTGGGGCCATGGGTGTGGCAGGGACAGCGGGGAAGTGCAGAGCACTCCCTCTAAGACATTATGGCCCTCATTCCAACCCGGTGGAGGGCAACGGAAGCACCGCCAACAGGCTGGCGGTGCTTCCAGGGCTATTCTGACCGCGGCGGTAAAGCTGCAGTCAGAAAAGGGGATCCGGCGGTTTCTCGCCGGATTACCCCTGGCCCAGAGAATCCTCCATGGCGGCGCTGCAAGCAGCGCCGCCATGGGGATTCCGACCCCCTTCCCGCCAGCCTGTTTCTGGCGGTTTACACCGCCAGAACCAGGATGGCGGGAACGGGTGTCGTGGGGCCCCTGGGGGCCCCATACAGATTTTCACTGTCTGCTTTGCAGACAGTGAAAATCGCGACGGGTGCCACTGCACCCGTCGCACCCCTGCAACACCGCCGGCTCAATTCGGAGCCGGCCTCTGTGTTGCAGGGCCTTTCCCGCTGGGCCGGCGGGTGCTCCTTTGGCGGGCGCCCGCTGGCCCAGCGGGAAAGCCAGAATGGCCGCCGCGGTCTTTTGACCGCAGAGCGGCCAAATGGCGGTAACCACATGGCGGGCGGCTACCGCCGCCCGCCGCAGTCAGAATGACCGCCTATGTGTGTTTGGCTGGCCGTCTCAGGCCGGCCAAACACACATGCGCAGTAGGGTCTCTTCAGCCCAGCAACACAGCTGCCAGGCAGGAGAGAGCATGCACAGGCTCCCAGTCTGCCTGGGAGTGTCCTGGCTGGGCGCTCCCAACCAATCCTAACGCTGCTCTGAGCAGCTTCAGGATTGGCCGCAGGGCAGGCTGGGAGCATGTGCCAGCAGCCTGCGATGGAGGAGCGGATGGAGCGATGTGGCGGCGCGGCAAAAGGTAAGTTTTATTTTTTTTCATTCATACTTTTTTTTTGGTTCCCCACGCCACGTGCTGCCCACCCCTTTTCCCTCCTGCAAGCCATGCCTGATATCTTCACCACACAAGTACAGCTATCATACACACGTTGCTATTTGGTAATACCTAGGGAGGAAATTTAGAGAACGTAGGCGAAGGATGATTTAATACCCCCATTAACTTGCTCTGTAGTCAAAGAAGTTGCAAGTGGGAGAAAGCTAAAATAACACAATTTTTAGTTTAGAAACGCAAGGGCTCCCACCTAGATTGAGAGTATTGGAATGCATGATATCAAATTGAGCACAGAATATCTAATAAATACAGTAGACTTATCAGATTATGAAAACCAGAAGTAACAGGGTTTACTGGACAATAAATTTAAGTACAGATGTACTTTAAATATGCATTGTGTAAGATGTGCTTGAAATGGTTCTATGCTAAAAATAAAATTATGTTATTATCAAACAAACTCAGAGATATGTGTATATGATGGAAACTCACAAACATACCTAAGAGGAGTAGCTGTGGTCCTTTTGAACAGCAGGGCTTCCACACAGCAGTGAGATGGAAAATTGAAACAGAAAGAGCCTAGGCCTCAGCAGAGCCCAACTCAGAGGTATATTTTAAGCCCCCATTTGTTATTTCATAGAACATTCTTTGTCAGCAATAAACAAGGCTGGGAAATGTTAATTGTTTAACCTCTTGCTGCCCTTCAGTATCTATGTGCTGACATGGAAAGGAATGATTTTTCTGACAGCTCTCCATCTCTACTGCAAAGACCCTCCCTTGTCTTTAAACACCTCCAGTTTCCCCTGAAATGCCGCTCAGCGGAGGACCCGGAGCCTGCACTGGTTCTTCACCCAGGATGTGCAACACAGTCCGGGTGGAGAGTTTCAAGTGTGCATGTCGGTTTGGCCAGCGTTGGACGGACGGCGATACCAACATGCGCACTTAGAGTGCGCACTACTCCTCCTCCCCCTGCTGATGACGAGGGTCGTCTTGCCCCACCTTGCCCTACGAGGAGGAAGCGAAAAATAAAATGATAACACAACAGTGTATAATCATTTTGTTTTTCTGCTGCCTTCCAGCAGTGGGGCTATGCCATCGAGGAGGAGCCGTGGCCAGAGACTCTGGAGCGCCCATTAACGTTACATTGGAAGAGCAGCTCAGCAGGTCAAAACCAAAGCTATTGCAAAAGTCCATTGTGAAAATATGTGTCATTTGAGCCAGCATGTGTGTGCTTCTAAAGAGCAGCATCGCTGAAGCATTTCAGGAAATACACTTCACACTGCAGCCTCCATCACGAGTTTCCTGTTGATTAGTCAGGGAGATACTGGGTCCGGAAATACCAATTCCAGCCGGTATCTCCCTGTGAATTAAAAGGAATCATTGGTTAAAATCCCTAGAAGGGCAATGAACCTGCTGAACCAGTGATAACAAGTTACTTTTACACGTTTCCCCAGATATTAACCACCTATTTCGAGCAGGTGGTAAATATCTTTGGGGGTGCTGATACTCAAAGTCATTTGGCATAATGCAACATATAGATTCATCATATATATTCCTACCATTGTTACTTCATAACAGAATCAAATATTTACACAATATATATTTTTGGTCATGTAAGTCATAAATATTAAATAACAAGAAAACCATAAATGAAAACAAAAGATCATGAGAAAAAAAGAAAGGAATGAAACAATAACTGTGCAATGCAAGATGCTGTTCTTTCCATATCCAAGCTTGAGATGACTGCTTGCATTTGTAATGATATAATAGAGATGGGGTGAATTTCACAGTCAACATGTATTTCACCCCCTCTAAGGGTGCAGGCCTGGGACTTTCCAAGGGCTGTTATTATTTGTAGGAAATTGGATGACTGGTTGAGGGGGCGAAATCCTACTCAAGCAGCAACCACAGTTTCTGTCAGAGTGAAGTCACAAGCAAGCCCAAAATTAACCTTTGCTTAACCCTCTGGTAGCTTGGCATAAATGTAGTTAGGTTTAACTTAGAAGCAATGTGTAACTTGTTTATGCAGCACTTCAATCAGTAATAAACTGAAAACACAACACAAGAAAACTCTCACATCAATTTAGAAAAATAGAGCAAAATGTAATAAATTATTTGAGACCAATACAATAAAAATTCAGTCAGTCAAACCAGTGTTAAAGATGTAAGTGAAAACAGTGCTCAGAAGCACAAAGTGCCATCTGTGGTATCTGGTCATGCCGAACACAAGTCACAAGTCACAAGTTCAGGCCAACCGCAATGGAGCGCAGATTGGATACAGGGACCAGATTAGGCATGCCGAACAAAGTACTTTAATTTAAATCTGAGTTGAGGAGCAGTGCGAGATCCCCTCTGGAGGATGCATTGTGCAGTAGCAATTTCAGGGAACTGAAGGGCTGTGATGTGGGATCTTGCATTGAGGATGCATCATGCAGAGGCTGTTCCAAGGAGCTGAGGGATCCTGTGTTGGGGATGCATTGTGCAGCAGCGGTTCCAATGCGGTGTTCTGAAGCGATGTGTTGCGCTGCGTCAGTTCTACTAGGACCACAGTTGGGCTGGCAGACCACCTTTAACATTAGTTACAAAGATCCAGAACTGGGGTGGAACCACTTTGGGGGATAGGACTCACAGCAGGCAGAGTCCAGGTGCAGGGTTCAAGGAGGTTGGAGCTTTTCTTTTTCTGTCCCTGATGGACTGATCAGGAGGCCAGCCAACTAGCCCCTGGAGTCACTCTGGTGGGCCTGGGCTCAAGTTGCAAGTTCGGTCTTCACTCAGGCAGCAGGACAGCAGGGCAGCAAAATAGTAGCCCTTCGTGCAGAGCAGCACAGCACTCCTTCTGAGTCTTCCACTGGTCCAGAGGTGTACTGAAGAGTTGGTTCTGAGGGTCCAATATTAATATCTGGTGCCAGTTTTGACATAAGAGAAGGTTCTGGAGGTTTCCACCCCCAGAGGTGCTTCGAGTTTTGTGTCTCCCTGCCTTGGCTGAAGGTTGTCTGGGGGCACAAAAGACTAGTTTCAAACCCTGTGTTAGTGTAGGAGGCTGGCCTGGCTTGTAGTGGGTACCCAGGGTACTTACACCTTGTGCCAGGTCCAGTTATCCCTTATTAGTGTACAAGAGGTGTTTCTAGCAGCTTAGGCTGATAGAAGGTAGCTATGGCAAAGCAGCTTATGCTGAACTAGGAGACATGTAAAGCTCCTACTATACCACTGTCATATGCACAATATCATAAGAAAACACAACACACAGATATACTAAAAATAAAGGTACTTTATTTTTATGACAATATGCCAAAAGTATCTCAGTGAGTACCCTCAGTATGAGGATGAGAAATATACACAAGATATATGTACACAAACCACAATTATGCAGGTTACAGCAAAAGGAAGTAATGCAAGCAATGTAAAGTTACAGTAGATTGCAATAGGAGCACATAGGTATAGGGGCAACACAAACCATATACTCCAAAAGTGGAATGCGAACCACGAAGGGACCCCAAACCTATGTGAGCTTGTAGAGGGTCGCTGGGACTGTAAGAAAACAGTGAGGATTAGAAAAATAGCCCACCCCAAGACCCTGTAAGGTAGGTGTAAAGTGCACCTACAACCCCCAGAGAGCACAGAAGTCGTGATAGGGGGATTCTGCAAGGAAAACCAACACCAGCAATGCAACAACAGTGGATTTCCGGACCTGAGTACCTGTAAGACAAGGGGACCAAGTCCAAGAGTCGCGACAGTGTCGAGAGTGGGCAGGAGCCCAGGAAATGCCAGCTGAGGGTGCAAGGAAGCTGCCACCGGATGGAAGAAGCTTGGTGTTTTGCAAGAACGAAGAGGAATAGGAACTTCCCCTTTGGGGGATGGATGTCCCACGTCGTGAAGAAGCTTGCAGAGACGTTCCCACGCAGAAAGACCGCAAACAAGCCTTGCTAGCTGCAAGGGTCGCAGTTAGGATTTTTGGATGCTGCTGTGGCCCAGGAAGGACCAGGATGTCGCCACTTGGATGAGGAGACAGAGGGGGCGCCCAGCAAGTCAGGGAGCCCTCACAGAAGCAGGCAGCACACGCAGAAGTACCGGAACAGGCACTTGAAAGATGAGTGAACCGGAGTCCACGCGAAGTCACAAAAGGGAGTCACACGACGCCGGAGGACAACTCAGAAGGTTGTGCACTGCAGGTTAGAGTGTCGGGGACACAGGCTTGGCTGTACACGAAGGAAATCCTGAAAGAGTGCACAGGAGCCGTAGCAGCTGCAAATCACGCGGTACCCAGCAATGCAGTCTAGCGTGAGGAGGCAAGGACTTACCTCCACCAAACTTGGACTGAAGAGTCACTGGACTGTGGGAGTCACTTGGACAGAGTTGCTGAGTTCCAGGGACCACGCTCGTCGTGCTGAGAGGGGACCCAGAGGACCGGTGATGCAGTCTTTTGTTGCCTGCGGTTGCAGGGGGAAGATTCTGTCGACCCACGGGAGATTTCTTCAGAGCTCCTGGTGCAAGAAGGAGGCAGGCTACCCCCAGAGCATGCACCACCTGGAAACAGTCGAGAAAGCCGGCAGGATGAAGTGATACAAGGTTGCTAGTAGTCATCTTGCTACTTTGTTGCGGTTTTGCAGGCGTCCTGAGCAGTCAGCAGTCGATCCTTTGGCAGAAGGTGAAGAGGGAGATGCAGAGGAACTCTGGTGAGCTCTTTCATTCGTTATCTGAAGAATTCCCCAAAGCAGAGACCCTAAATAGCCAGAAAAGGGGGTTTGGCTACCTAGGAAGGAGGATTGGCTACTAAGAGAGGTAAGAGCCTATCAGAAGGAGTCTCTGATGTCACCTGCTGGCATTGGCCACTCAGAGCAGTCCAGTGTGCCAGCAACACCTCTGAATCCAAGATGGCAGAGGTCTGGGGCACACTGGAGGAGCTCTGGGCACCTCCCCTGGGAGGTGCAGGTCAGGGGAGTGGTCACTCCCCTTTCCTTTGTCCAGTTTTGTGCCAGAGCAGGGCTGGGGGATCTCTGAACCGGTGTAGACTGGCTTATGCAGAGATGGGCAGCATCTGTGCCCATCAAAGCATTTGCAGAGGCTGGGGGAGGCTACTCCTCCCTAGCCTTCACACCTATTTCCAAAGGGAGAGGGTGTTACACCCTCTCTCAGAGGAAATCCTTTGTTCTGCCTTCCTGGGCCAGGGCTGCCTGGACCCCAGGAGGGCAGAAACCTGTCTGAGGGGTTGGCAGCAGCTGCAGTGGAGACCCCGGAAAGGCAGTTTGGCAGTAACCGGGTTCTGTGCTAGAGACCCGGGGGATCATGGAATTGTCTCCCCAATGCCAGAATGGCATTGGGGTGACAATTCCATGATCTTAGACATGTTACATGGCTATGTTCGGAGTTACCATTGTGACGCTATACATAGGTAGTGACCTATGTATAGTGCACAGGTGTAATGGTGTCCCCGCACTCACAAAGTCCGGGGAATTTGCCCTGAACGATGTGGGGGCACCTTGGCTAGTGCCAGGGTGCCCACGCACTAAATAACTTTGCACCCAACCTTCACCAGGTGAAGGTTAGACATATAGGTGACTTATAAGTTACTTAAGTGCAGTGGTAAATGGCTGTGAAATAATGTGGACGTTATTTCACTCAGGCTGCACTGGCAGGCCTGTGTAAGAATAGTCAGATCTCCCTATGGGTGGCAAAAGAAATGCTGCAGCCCATAGGGATCTCCTGGAACCCCAATACCCTGGGTACCTCAGTACCATATACTAGGGAATTATATGGGTGTACCAGTATGCCAATGTGAATTGGTGAAATTGGTCACAAGCCTGTTAGTGACAATTTGGAAAGCAGAGAGAGCATAGCCACTGAGGTTCTGGTTAGCAGAGCCTCAGTCAGACAGTTAGTCATCACACAGGGAACACATACAGGGCACATACTTATGAGCACTGGGGCCCTGCCTGGCAGGGTCCCAGTGACACATAGACTAAAACTACATATATACAGTGAAATATGGGGGTAACATGCCAGGCAAGATGGTACTTTCCTACACAATGTGCTCAGGCAGAGCTTTTTTGATATGCAAATGTGGTAGGTGACAACTCCTTCCCCTCATCATGTCAAAGATGGCCTATCACTGCACCCCGCCCTGTGGGCTGTTTAGGGCCTACTCTAGGAGTGGCATATGTATTAAAAAGGGGCTTGAGATCTGCCAAAAGGTTACTTTTGCTAGGTGATTTTAAAGCTGCACACACCACTGCAATGGCAGCACCTCAGACATGTTTAAAAGGCTACTTAAGTGGGTAGCAGGTACACTAGTAGCAGTTAATTTATACGTTGTGGGTACATGTAGTACCACTTTACTAGGAACCTACAAATAAATTAAATGTGCCAATTGGGTGTAAGCCAATGTTACCTTGTTTTAGGGAGACAGCACAAGCACTTTAGCACTGGTTAGCAGTGGTAAAGGCTGCAGAGTCCTAAAGCCAGCAAAAACAAAGTCAGCAAAAACAGAAGGCCTGCAGGCAAAAAACTGGGGAATACTACTCCGTGGATGTCTAGTCCAACGATATTAATTAACATAAAATAAAGATTACAATTACATAATTTCACACTACCGTTTTGGAACCAGGGGCGGGGATGTTAATGGCTGAGAGCACTTTCAATCCAGTAGACCTCATGCAGTTTTCAGGGGTAAGGAACGTCAATGACAAGCTCTTGGTATATGCAGCAAAACAAACTGAACACCATGAATGTCTACCAGTGAGCCAATTAATCTTTATGAGAATGAATTCACATTGCACACAGACAAGTACAAATTTCTGAAACGTATTCTGGTGTTTCTCAGAAACCTATGCATATTATACGACATCTCCAAAAACCCATAGAAGGGAACAATATAAAGGTGCATCTGCAAAGTTGAATGTGACTGAACTGCAAAGCTTCTGCAGCATGACTAACTAAAATGAAAGGTTCCTCAAAAGCCATTGCGAGAGCCATGGTGAGAGTGACTGGAAGTCAAACCAGAGCAGGATTGTATTGAAAGGTACTATAAGCCTTTCTAAGCAACCAAGGATGCACTCCTGGCTAACACCACCATAGCCTACTTCAACCCACATCTGAAAATAGATCTCATAGTTGATGCCAGTCCTTGTGGACTGGTAGCAATGGTACTTCACAAGGAACAGAACGCAAGTTGGTTTCTCCATGCAGAATCTAAGAGTTCACATATGCTTGTTTTAATAAAGGATGTTGAAGCTGAACCTTTTGACCTTTTATTAATACGAAGCTGTGAAAATCTGATTACCTATGCAAAATAGTTTTTGCAACAGTTAGATTAATTGTGATTTGGAATTGATACTGGCAAATTAAGCATGATCCTGCTTTGAAGACCCTTTTGGTTGTAGATATTCTTTGTGGCTAACCATACAATATTATTCACGTACAACAGCCATACAAGGCATCACTATTTATCTGTAGATCTTGTCAAATCTTCCTTACCTTTAAGTAAATTGGAGCTGTAGGGAGAAACATTATCTCACAGACATTTACTTTTATCTGGCAACGCTGTACTTCAGTGACAGACAGTGTAAGGTTTTGGCAAAGGCAGCCTATTTATCTCTCAGAATCACATATTTTATAGGTTCAGGTCTTAGAGACTAGAACTATCTCTTAGGGCATGTCTCAAACCACATACAGCTATCTACTAAGTTCCACGGATCAGACAGTTTTGGTCCTTAAACAGCATTGCTATCTTTTTGGATAAACTCAAGTAGAATGACCCGTTAAACACAACTTTGGTCAACAATGTGAGTTGTGAATTCTCACAATAAGAGTAATTAAGAAACAGGTAATCCCTCAGTTAAAGCACAGGCTCTGGTTTACCTGCCTACTTAATTTATTTGATACCTCAACACAAAGCTACAAAACAGAACCTAATTCCTCTTTTACAATACCACACCCTTCTACCTCCAAGTTAGAGGTGGCTGTGGCTGAGAGAAGGATTCACAATCATTAGCGAAGCAAAATGCCTGGCATTTTGAATCATGGCTAAAACATTAAAAAGGCAGCTGCACTGATAAACAAAAAACAATTTATTGTTTTCTGTACAGAATGTTACTATGAGACAAAGGATTTAACTTGTGATGATTCAGAGTACTTTTGCGATGGAAAGTACTGCCTCATGCAATGCAATGGAAGTACTCCATAGGAGGCACATATCTATATCTAGCTATTCACTACAAAACCAAAGGTTACGTGGACATTTAGTTAGGTTCAGAGTTTACACACACAAAACCATAGAAATTCAGCTTTTATAGTTAAAGTTATTTCAAGCAACTATAACCCGTGCCCTAAGGTAACTATTACTTGCGCCCTCGCCATGTACTGTTAATTACCCCAGATATTACATCACTCATGCAAACATTTAAGACATAATTGATTATATCACTGTAACATTTGCAGAAAAATGATTAATGAGAAAACTGTCCATGGCCAGGACCGACGACCAACCCTCCTGCATGCACCCAAACCCAAGCCTTTGCCCATGCGCAGCATGAGGTTGGATGCAGTAGGTGTTTTTTTTTTCAATTGTTCTCTGGATCCGCGGATCCACGGATGGGATGAAACAAAATATAACTGGGCAATTTTTTGCACATGAGGTCCCCCTAAGGGACACCTCTGTGAGTCCTTTAGGGGTCAGGATACCTGTTTCCTGACCCCTTATGTGTTTTTGCACTCTTCTTTTCCCACCCAAGTCAATGCGACAAAGAAAATGGCAGCTGCAACATTAATGTCAGGTTGCGGCCAGGGAATTAGGGCCTTGCCTTTCCCCCAGAACTGCGGAGCCGTATCTGCGGGGGATCCACGTCCCTATATATATCTATATTATTTACACTCTAATGTCTCAGAAACTATTGAACGGATTTACACAAAATCACAAATAGCATGCTTTCTGTACCAAGAGCTAGCTTCTTGCCACATTTCGTGTAATTCTGTTCAGTGGTTCGGGCTGCAGTCGTGTTCAAACATTTGAAAAATCCCATTGACGTAGAATGGGGAAAAAGTGTTTTGGGACCCCCCCCTTTTTCTCTGCCCCCGCTTGACAGATCACCCGGAAACTTTCAAGACAGCAGGGTCAGCTGATGCCGGGTTTACTGATCTATTTACACAGCAGTCAGGGCAAAATCCTTTAATGGACGCTAGTGTCTCTCTTGGGCAACCAATGTAAATTCTGACAACACTCGCAGATCTGGCTGACTCTGGTTCAATTTTTCACCTTACTGTGATAGAATGGGCACCCCTGGCACTGAAGACTTTAGTACTCACTGGATTTGGACCAAGAACGAGAAGAAGACCACTCTGCACCCACTGGAAGTGCACAAAGAGAGGCTGTGATGCTGGTGCACCTGCTGCACTTTGGGCTACTAGAGTTTCAACCCTGTTCTGCATGCGTGGCTCGGGGAAAAGTTGATCCCATGCCCCAATCCAAAGCAGAGACTCCAAGAGTCAGTTGGCTTGCCCCCCAGAATGGCACTGGGGATATTAAAGCTGGAAGAATCTAAACCACGTTCCTGGTAGCCACCACAGCTGTTTTGCCGCTACCAGATGCTGGGCACTTGGATGGAAAATGTGGGAATAGTCAGAAGTTGCACTCAAGTCTGTTGGATCCATGGGTGTTGGTTGTGACTGGATTTGTCCACCCCAAGGGACACTAGCCCCCACCAAAGGTTTGCACTGAAACTGCTGTGTTACAAGAACGAAAGGTCTGTGTTGGCAGCCCTTTGACCCCTGCATAGAAGAATTCATGGGACCCCGAGATCCTTGGCCGAATTTGCCCCCACTCACCTGTTAACCAAGGGCTCTACCGGACTTAACCTCCGTGATCCACACAGCATCTGGTGCATCCACTGAGCATCCTTAAGAGGGGATCCATCAGCATCAGGACCACTCCACCACTCCATAAAAGTAAATGGCGGTTGTCCTGTAAAGTTTGGAACTTACTTTAAAGAGTCTCTAGTGGCCAGGTAACTGTCAAAAGTTTCCTTTCTAGACTCCTAGACGTCGGCCCTGTCAGATTTAGCCACCCAACACGGGTCGGATTCGCTGAGCTCAGTGTATCAAACTTTTAAAAAGTTTTCACAAGTTTGCAAAGGTTTGACTTGCCAGTGCTTGTTTGCACTTGATGTTAACGTTTTTAAATGCTTTAAAAATTCATATCTCCCGAACTCTCTGGTGGATATTAGTCATCAAGGACTCCATATGCTCTATTTTTATAAACTGTTGTTGTGTCTTTTTCTTGTTTGGTGACTTTCTTATTTAGTTGTTTGGTATTGTTAAATGCTGTACACATTGTTCCTTTGCTAAGCTTTGGTGCTCTGTGCCATAGATACCAAAGGGTTGAGGCGAGGGTTGAGCAAATAACTCTGACTGGATCCAAGGAGATAAATGTGAGTGTACTGCACAACGAGCCCCTAACCTTGTCATATAGTACACTCATTTTCAGACAAGGTGTTTTTCTTGTCCACTGCTAGCCTGAAGGAAGACAACCAACTGACCCAGCGTAATGGAACATTCAAGATGGCTGCTGGTGGAAGTCTGTGGCTGTAAAACATAAAAGCCGCTAGTATGGCTCGTGTGGAAATTGTAAATTATCTGTTCATGAAATTCAATTTATGTTGATAATCTTCCTCCATGTTATTGTTTTCTGAAAAAATAAATGTTGAAAATGTATTAAATATAAAGTATTTAATTATTTTTCAAAAACAAAACTACATCACCGTTTTGAAATTATTCTTGGAAGGGACTTGTAAACCTACCCTCAGGTATGTGTCACCATTCATCAAATATGTCCCTCTAAATTACTTCTTGTGTACGTTTATGTATGCCTTTGCTTCCATGTTCTCTGGGGTCATGAAGGCAGTATCAAATGAAGAAAGTAAACAGGACCTTACAATACTTGTTTACGTTCCGTAATTTGCACCAGTTAGCATTGATCTGACCCCTCACTACTGAAAAACGGATTTGCTCTCAAATACCTTTTAGAGTACTTAAGGTAGTACTCCTGTTGCACTTAAGGAACTCTTACCTGCCTTTGTGAATTGGCCCCAAAATGTGGTCATAAATTGGGTATACTTAGGTAACATATACAATCAGAAACAATTACTAAAAACAGAAAGGACTAGGCCCTCTTTGCTAATAACGAGTAGGACATAGAGCCCCGATTCTCAAGCCATGTAAGAGTATGTAAAAAATTACTTATGTAGTACTACTTCCGTTACTCAAAAATCTTATGAATTAGCTCCTAAGTGTCTGTCCTTGGAATAAGTGAACAACCTTGAGATGTCAATGGTCAAGGGTGTGTGATGTCACTTCCCATACCCCTGGTATTTGGGTGATTTAAGCATGATATGTGATCAGTTTCATGTGCCCTGTCTTATTATTTCTTGGGGTGCTCACCACAGTTCCATGGTCCTCCATACTTGCCACTATCATGAGGCTGTGATGAAGCAGCAGATGCTCAGTAGAGAAATAATACGCAGGTGACAAGGTCATACAATGTGAAGACAGGTAACTCTTGGCGTGGACTCCTGGGCAGTGTGAGAAGTGATTTTGAGGCAGTCTCTCTAACCCTCTGAGGTTCAATGAACGTAACATGCCGAGCAAGAAGAAAGTGCGTCCCACGATCCGCAACTGCAAACTGTAACACGATTGTTTGCAGACGTCCATTTTGTCCCTATTGAGCTGCCAGTCATTGTACCAGGATTACCCAGAAATGATGTCCGACGGCGGACCCGCGGTGCATGCTTCCTGTGCTTGTCCCTGGAAGGGGCGGGGCCCGTGGCTTGCCTAGGCCGCATCGAAGGCGGTTTGCCGGAGACGAGTACCTTGAACCGACCTTGCACCCGCCTTGATCTGCTCTGCAAGGCCTCGAGTCCATGTCTGAGAATTATGATGAGATGTTGACATTTGAGGACATTTCGTAAGAGGCCATTAGAAGCGTAGGGAAACGGAGTCCCTTGTCAGAATGATAAATGATTGCTATGACCTTCCCAGCAACGCAAGCATGAGAAGCAATGTCAGAAAGGAAGAGACTGCACACAAATCAGGAGGCGCGTTGTGCTCCCCCTAAGGAGCGAGCGCCCTTAAAGGCCCCTTGTACTCAAACGCGAGGCAGCGGTGTAACGCAGGCCCCTGCGGTTTCAAGGTGAGGGCAGCAGTCCAGAAGGCCCTTAAACCTTCATGGGCGCGGATCCCATTCAGCGCAAGACCAATGGTCTGCGAGATATGGTCAGGGCCGCTGTTATTATGCGGTTTTGTGGCCACGGCGCTTTCAGCATCATTTTGGATCTGCCGCATTTGCCACACAGTCCATTTTCTGCTGCAAAATCTGCTGATTTTTCCAAAAAAATAACGGTTCTAGCTCAAAAAGATCAAGAGTTACAAAAACGCGGCAACGTGTTGCAGTGCAGTGGAAGATGGTCTGCAAAGGTTGACCGGTCGCCTTTCTGCTGTTTATTGCTGTATTCGGATGTGAAATTAGTTCTAATGATGTAAACCTTTGCCCAGGTTTTCATTAATAATAATGGGATACAATTCTGCAAATCCCACAAACGTTCAATTTTTGCTCTGTGATGAAGTCCTAATTTTATTGCAATGCAAAATTAAGGTTGTATCGCAAAGCAGTCGGTTTGCAAAAAATGCTTACTGCCTTTCGTCCCAACCTGGCACCTTGTTTACTCTTGCCAATGACTTCAATCACACCTGTTTGGATAGCGTGATAAGCAAACATTGGCAAAGTCAATAGGCCTGGCGTTGGCTGCCAGCATTATAGCTTTGTCAACGCATGTTTTGTTTCAACACGGTTTTTGTAAAACGTTATTGTCAGGAAGCTGCCAGGCCGTCACCAATATAAAAAAATAGCCAAAAGAAAAAAATATTTTCGTTCTCAAAAAGTACACATTGCCAATGTAGTCCCTGGCTTTCACTGGAACTTATTTGTGTGTGAATGTGCTACCTTGACAGAGCAGAATGCCTTCACTCCCAGTGAATGTAGGCAAGAGGTGAAGTGGGCCTCATGTTATGTGCTGTAGTGGGCAAAAGAAAAATGTGAATGGCACAATAGACCAATTGATGAAGACTGCTGGTTGAAGCACATATAAGTGTTTTTATGTGAGTATTTTAGTAAAATCAAAGGGTCTAGACTAACACCAGATCTAAAAGGCATTATGTTGATTTTATACCAAAAAAAACGAGCATAGTATGCTTAAATACAAGAGTGCACGTTCCCCCGAGCCACAGAAAGTTCTAACTACCACAAGGCACACTCAGGCTTTTGGTACTCCCAGACAAAGCAACTTATGGCTGAGTCCCGATGGTCAAAAACTCTGTTGCACTCATTAGAGGTACTGAAAAAAGAGATGTACAAATCTGGGCACACCCAATCACCAATGACAGAGAGTGGAAGCCGGCCACACACAGTCATGAGATTCAAACTGTTTTTAAGAGGGGCTTTCAATTAATTTGTATAAATGTTTTGATATCTCCTACAATTTCAACACCCTGTTATTCAGTTTGTGATTCGGGCTCAGGCACCTGTGCTTGTACAGCCCTAGAGATGACACAATTTGAGGCATTATCATCAACGACCATGATTTAAACCTGGAAAGGACAGAGTCAGTACTCATGGCCAAGGGTGATCTGTGACTACCAGTAATTGAAGGCAGCCACACGGATCCTTTTGAGTCTGTCAGCTATGTTCGATACAATTGACTATCCTCCCTGCTAGACTCCAAGAGGATGGTATTTGTAAAAATTCATGAGCCTACAGAGCTCATTCCTGTTAAATTGTGAGCAACAAGGTATCTTACCATCTTACGCTTTTTCCAGTGAAGCATTAGCATGCAGGGCATCACAGGGTCTCATGCTCTGCCATCTCCGACCTAATATTTACGTTCTTTCTCCTCTGGCTCCCTTTGCTCATTCAATCGCTTTTATGGTCTACGCATACGCAGAGAGCACCCAGATTGTTTATAACGTAGGAAGTGATCTCGCATTCACCACTGTCACCATTTTCTGGTGGCAGCAGAATCATGGACGTGCGGTAGTAGGTTAAAAGTGAATAGGACACTGAAAACGTACCCCTTTCAATGAGACCTCTATGGGAAAATCATTCTGGCTCATCTGATTCCACCTAACCCAAATTCCAATTAAGGAGAAACCTAGGGGGTTTAGTTTGAATCTGAACTCACTATAGCCCCCCCCCCCAAAAGAAAGCTGTAGCCCAAGCAAAACATTTTAATATGAAATCTTGAAAAAACTTGTAAAGCTTTTTTGTATTCCACACAATAGCCTTGGTGATTTCAATTGCTGCCTACAAGCTTGATGACTATATAAAGAACAACAGAACGGTTGGTCCAGGTCGACGACGTTATCATCTTGCCAAGACCGCCTCTCCCAGTTCTCGGCACTCTCTTGCCTCTTCCCAGTGGAGGCCTGGAGATTGGGGCCAAAGCCCACAGGACACAGGAGGGTGGCAGCAGCAGTCAGAGGTGGCAGTCGGGCTGCCAGAACCGTGGCATCAGAAGTGGTCATCGGGTTACCAACAGCCATCAACCGAGGTAGTGGAATCAGGACAACCAGGCAATGTGGAGACAATGTGCAACGTAGACAGAGGTGAGCTTTAGATTCTCAGGTCCCTATTGAGTGGCGCAGAAGAGGCCAGCGTCAGACTGGTGAGGTTTGCTCCCTCAAAGGGCCCATTTTTTGCTCCCTCTGTCTCCCCTCGGCAGGCTCTGTGCCCTCTTGTTGTAAACTCTGTCCACTGCTCCTTGCGGGAACAGGAACAACTCAGTTTCCATTCCTTTTTCATACTCTGCTGGATTCAGTTTATCTTGCATATTCTGCTGGGAAACTGACTCAACCATGTGATGTTACATTCATTGTTGAGAACCTGACTACCTGACTTGGATTTGTTGTCACTTACAGCGCTACTAATTTTGGGCTTGATTGTTGGACACAGAGCATTGACGTGCTGCACTGTATGTACTGTGCGGAACTATGTGTGCGTGCTCGTGCCCCCCCCCTTTTTCTTGAACACAGGAATAAGAGAGAAGAAATTAAATACAAGGAGCACACATAAAATTTGCCTTATGAACGGAGAAGGAAGATAGAGATTGGGTCTAGTTAAAGGAGGCAGCTTTCAATACGGATGTAAAAAATTCTGGGAAATTATTGCAGACGGTTGTGGTGCTAGAACTAGGTCTTTGCCAGTTCCCATACTTGAAAAGGTATTGTGTGTGTATCTTGAAGATTTGTATTCTGCTAGCATCGGTTCACACTGGGTGTCGCCCCGTCTTTGGTTGTCACTGACCCTCCAACAGTTGGTTATGCCCCCTTTAAAAGTGAGATTGTAGGGTTTATTAAGAGAATGAGATCCTCAGGGGCTATGGGCCCTGAAGAAATCCTGATGACGCTCCTTGAAAAGGAGCCTGTTTTATGGGCTACCTACTTGTCTCCTCTTTTGTCCTATTGTTATCAACATAGGGTTACTCCCTCTTCTTGTTCTGGTAGTATATTAATCCTTCTTTCTAAACAGGGTCCTAGACATTTTCCTAGTAACTACCAACAAATTGCATTACTAGATGCGATGGAGAAAGTCTTTGGTAGGAGTTTATAGGAGCATCTTACATATTGGGTAGAGGAAGGAAATATTCTCCCTATGGAGCAAGCCGGCTTTAGAGAAAAACATTGCACCTTGGATAATATCTGTATGTTGAAACTTATTGCGGAAAAGTATACAGTGATTTGGGGGATCAATGTCTAGGTGGCATTCATTGATTTCACTACCGCCTTCGATAAGGTGAACCAGCCATTGCTCTGGAATGAATTGCAGACATTGGGCATTCCTGACACACTTCTTTAATTATTAATTGCTCTGTATTCCGCTACTTGGTGCCAGGTGTTGTTAGGAAGTGACTGTGGTCTATCTGAGGTGATCTGAATGCAAAACGGGTTGAAGCAAGGGTGCCAACTGACCCCATTACTTTTTTCCCTGCATGTTTCAGATCTCCCTTGCTGTCTGGCAGCCGATAGTGGAGATGCTTCAAAAGTAGGAGTCCACCCTTTGCCTTGTTTGATGTATGCTGATGATGTTGTAAATATGGATTTAACACCTCAAGGGCTGAAGAAAAGATTTTTGTTCCTCTAACAGTATGCAACTTTACATTTTCTGAAAATTAATGCTTCAAAGAGTAAGATTTTAATAATGAAAAGTAGAACGTTTGGGAATCTCTGCAATTTTGCCTGGGGCATAGGCGCGGAAAAACTAGAAGTTGTAAAATGCTACCCATATTTAGGGAAAGTGGTTTAGTAGCCTACTGGATTGATAATTGTTCAAATAAAGCTTCCTCTCATGAAAATGGTCTATGTGCCTTTTATAAAATATTGGGATGAAGGCATTTTATGCATCTGCTCTCCATCTTTAAGGCAAAAGTCCCCCTGACCTTACTCTACACTATAGAATCCGTTAATCTGGATAGATGGGGCTTTCTAGAGCAAATAGAGGGGCAAATACTATGTAAGATTTGTAGCTTTAATTCAGTTGTTCTGACACCAGCAATTGGGCTGAAATTTGTACTGAGAAGCTCCTATGTACAAGGCCTGGCTAGGGTGATTCGCTGGGGCTACCAGTTGAAGAATAGTGAAAAGGAGTCCATGCTCTCTCAAGATTTTGCCGGGGTCTTATGTTATTTAAGCCTGCTCTTTAATTTTTAGAAATGAAATCTTTATTAAAAAGTATTACAAGGTCTGTCAGTCAGCTGAAAGATTTGATGTACTGCAAGAGTAACCAAAGGTTACAGGTGATAACCAGGGCCATCAACCACCTGAAGTGCATCCTGGTCAATGCTCGATCCGTCCACAAGCACGCCGTTGAACTCTGGGACATCCTGGACTCCACAGCACCGGACGTCGGCTTCATCACGGAGACCTGGATGAACGCCTCCTCTGCTCCAGACATCGCCACCGCCATCCCCGAAGGCTACAAGATCTCCAGAAAAGACCGCACCAACCAAGTAGGAGGAGGTATCGCCATCGTCTTCAAAGACTCCATCAGCGTCACCACCTCCACCGAAGACACCCCCCTCGCCGCTGAACACCTGCATTTTCAGATTCGCACCGACCTGAGGACCACCCTCAGAGGATCCCTCGTCTACCGTCCTCCCGGACCGCGCGCCCCCTTCAGCGACGCCACCGCCGACTTCATCTCCCCGCACGCCCTCGCCTCACCGGACTACATCCTCCTAGGCGACCTCAACTTCCATCTGGAACAAAACAACGACCCCAACACCGCCACCCTGCTCGACAACCTCGCCAACCTCGGCCTCAAACAACTGGTGAACACCGCCACCCACATCGCCGGACACACGCTTGACCCTATCTTCTCCGCCAGCAAACACGTCTTCTTCAGCCACACCTCCGCTCTACACTGGACCGACCACAGCTGTGTCCACTTCACACTCCGACGCGAGACCCGCCACCTCCGCACTCAACCCATCCCTCGTCGACAGTGGAACAAGATCCCCGAAGAGCAACTCTTCTCAGCACTCGCCGGCAACCAACCCACCCTCACCACCGACCCCAACGACGCAGCCCTCAGCCTCACAAACTGGATCTCCAACTGCGCAGACAACCTTGCTCCCCTCAAACGCACGCATCGACAGACCAACACCAAAAAACCTCTCTGGTTCTCTGACACCCTCAAAGAATCAAAGAAAACTTGTTGCGCCCTCGAGAAGGCCTGGCGCAAGGACCACACCGCTGACAACATGATCGCCCTAAAGAACGCTATCCGCGAACACCACCGCCTAATCCGCGCTGCTAAAAAGACCGTTTTCACCGACAGACTGGACAAATACAGCCACAACAGCAAAGAACTCTTCAGCATCGTCAAGGAGTTCTCCAACCCCAACGCCAACGCCAACGCCGTCACGCCCTCACAGGATTTGTGCGAATCCCTCGCCACTTTCTTCCATCGCAAGATCAGCGACCTCCACAACAGCTTCGGACACCAGACACAACATAACACCACCGAACCAGCACCCCCGGCCATTACCCTCAACAACTGGACCCACATCAACACTGAAGAAACAAAATCCATCATGAACTCTATCCACTCCGGCGCCCCTTCGGACCCCTGCCCTCACTTCATCTTTAACAAAGCCGACGACATCATCGCCCCGCACCTCCAGACCGTCATCAACTCTTCTTTTTCTTCTGCTACCTTCCCCGAATGCTGGAAACACGCCGAAGTCAACGCCCTACTAAAGAAACCTACGGCTGACCCGAGCGACCTGAACAACTTCCGCCCCATTTCTCTTCTGCCTTTCCCAGCCAAGGTAATAGAGAAGACCGTCAACAAACAGCTGACCACCTTCCTGGAAAAAAACAACCTGCTCGACCCTTCACAAACCGGATTCCGAACCAACCACAGCACGGAAACCGCCCTCATCTCAGTCACTGACGACATCAGAACCCTGATGGACAACGGTGAAACAGTCGCCCTCATTCTCCTCGACCTCTCGGCTGCCTTCGACACCGTCTGTCACCGCACCCTAATCACCCGCCTCCGCTCCACCGGGATCCAATGCCAGGCCCTGGACTGGGTCGCCTCCTTCCTCTCAAACCGTTCCCAAAGAGTTTACCTCCCTCCGTTTCGCTCAGAACCCACTGAGATCATCTGCGGCGTACCTCAAGGCTCATCGCTCAGCCCGACACTCTTCAATGTCTACATGAGCCCCCTCGCCAACATCGTTCGCAAGCACGACATCATCATCACCTCCTACGCCGACGACACCCAACTTATACTCTCCCTCACCAAGGACCCCGCCAGCGCCAAGACCAACCTACAAGAGGGTATGAAGGACGTCGCAGATTGGATGAGGCTCAGCCGCCTAAAGCTGAACTCTGAAAAAACGGAAGTCCTCCGCACCGACCCCCACAGACCACGCCCGCAACCTCGGCTTTATCTTGGACCCTCTTCTCACCATGACCAAGCAAGTCAACGCCGTGTCCTCCGCCTGCTTCCTCACCCTCCGCATGCTCCGCAAGATCTTCCGCTGGATCCCCGCCGACACTAGAAAAACCGTGACCCACGCCCTCGTCACGAGCCGCCTGGACTACGGCAACACCCTCTACGCCGGGACCACAGCCAAACTCCAAAATCGCCTGCAACGCATTCAAAACGCATTGGCACGCCTCATCCTCGACGTACCCCGCAACAGCCACATCTCCGCACACCTGAGACACCTGCATTGGCTCCCAGTCAGCAAAAGGATCACCTTTCGACTTCTCACCCACGCACACAAAGCCCTCCACAACAAGGGACCGGAATACCTCAACCGACGCCTCAGCTTCTACGTCCCCACCCGCCTCCTCCGTTCCTCTGGTCTCGCACTCGCTGCCGTCCCTCGCATCCGCCGCTCCACGGTGGGTGGGAGATCTTTCTCCTTCCTGGCGGCCAAGACCTGGAACTCCCTCCCCACCAGCCTCAGGACCACCCAGGACCACTCCGCTTTCCGGAGACTCCTAAAAACCTGGCTATTCGAGCAGCAGTAACCCCCCCTTTCCCCTAGCGCCTTGAGACCCGCACGGGTGAGTAGCGCGCTTTATAAATGTTAATGATTTGATTTGATTTGATTTGGTCCAAAGGTAGCCCAGAAGTATCTATGTTGGAATTTGGACCATGGCCTTTGCCGCTTTATGGCCTTATTTCGAATGAATTTGCTTCCATTAAATGATTCAATTGCAAACTGGTCTTCTATTGGAGGGACGGGGAAGGAATGCAATTTCTGTGATTTCGGATGTCAAGATCTTATTCATGTACTCTTTGTCTGTCCTGCTCCGTGGCCTCTACCACGCCGTTATTTACGTACAATGTTTTTACAGAATAGGGTAACATCTGTTGAGATGGCACAAGAGTTTCTCCTTTTTACCAAGAATGCTGTCATTTGCATGAGAACTTGTACATTTTTGAAGGGATTTATGCATTTATATTAATGGATTTTTGGTATTGCTGCTATGAGGGTTTTTTCCTATGGTTTTTCTATGTTTACATCTATGATGTGTTGCCAGATTAGGGGGAGTTTTTTAGGGGAAGTCAGAGAGCGTATAGTATATATTATCTACTGTGTTGTACTTTAATTGTTTTATGTCCTATGTTTCTATTTTATCTAGGATTTGGATTGATCGAATATGTAGTTATGAATTTAAAATGTTGGATAGTTATGGGATTTAGGATAATTGATGGGTGATTGATTTTCTGAATTTTTATTATGAATATTGGGGGCTGGTGAATATTTATGAATGTTTATTGTCTTTTAAGAGTATGGTTATGATATTTAGAATTAAATTGTTTGGATCATGTGTGGACCTCATTGAGTTCTAAATCATGAATAAAGATTGAATTGAATTGACTATATTGGAGTTTACCTAGGTCTCAACACAACTTTGCTGCAGGAACTGCAAATAAATTCGGATATGGCAGCATGGCTGTTACTGCAATTGAACAAAATGAACCACGACTGCCCTGATGTCTCGATAAGCTTGGTGAGCACTCAGAGAAACACTACAGGCTGAAGACTTTTCTTTCAAGTTGTTTACCTGTGAAATGGGATTTCTAAACCTCTGTGCAGCAACCTTTCTAAAATTCAGGGAAGCACTGAAAAACTGGCTCTACCCTCACAAAATAACATTGTGTCTCTTTATCTCTTTTATAGTGTCAAGAAACATCTGGGCTTCAAAATGACATAAATATAAATAGAAAGTTCTGTTTCAAAGGGTAGCTCAAACGCACAACAAACACCCAGCAATACACCTAATCATAGGGAAAGCAGATTCAATAACAGAGACAAAGGTCACAACATCATCATCATAAATTGAAACAACAGATTCTTATTTGATTATTGAGTTAATCTAAGAGAAGGATTCTGTTACAAAAGAACACAGGGTAGCCCCACTGTGTACCCCTAGAATTATGGATAAAATCAGAGCACAAATCTATAGCACAGATCCAAGCCAACCGAGACACATAGGACCCAATGCTTGACTGTATACTTAAGATGTTATTTATACCCCAGCAGATGAAGGGTGGCCCAACAGCCTGCCAGGGAAGTTGCCATGCCATGGCCCTGACAAGCAGAGAGATTTCTCGCTGTGCACCAGTGTCATTATTTTTCTTTTACTGAATGAATCCTACCATGACTCGCATGGACAACCTGGTCAGAAAAAATAATTCGGTGGGTCTTCTGACATTATAGATAGGAGGCTTTGGACAGGTGGGCCACCAGCTAAAGATTCCCAACCGCTGAGCCTGTTCAAGCTCTGACGTTGGAAACCTGGTGGTTCCCCCACTCACAAATGATTTTGGAGAGCCACAGGTGTGGCAGGGTGGGAGAACCACCAATCTATGGCACATCTCCGACAAACTCTAAATGAACCCCTTAGAGACAAAGACAAATCCTAGGTCTACAGATGCGGCCTAGCGATCTCATGAAAGTCTTTTCTAGGATCAGGTAGCTGGAGAAGATGTTATCAGGGGAAATCAAAATATACTAATGGCCTTATTAATAGTATGCTGCCCCTAGACAGACACATGCATGCAGAGGACAATAACTTTAGCAACAGCTTTTTTCATCAAAACATCCAATTTCTAGGCATATATCTTGGGATTTGCATTGAACAATGATATGGGTGGATTTCCTGGGAGGCTTATTTTGGTCACAGAAGATATCAACATTGATAAGGAGTGCAGCAACAAGCTTTAAAGTGTTGTTTCAAACTGCTGCAATGTGTTTTACTGCAAGTGCCCCACCAGCCTGGGGTGATATCAGGGATCTCCTCACAGGCACCCCCATGCAGAGAATCCTTCAGCTCCAATGCTGTGTCCAAAGAGGAGCCTAGTGGGTTGCACTATGCAGCATTTCTTCAGTGATGAGTCCTGAGGGCCTTTTGCCAGTACACCTGTATCTGTGATTGGGTGTGGTTGCACCAGCAGAATGTTTCCCTCGTTTTCAGGGGAGCAAGGTCCCACGCAAATGAAGGAGAGACCACTTCACATTCCATGGATGTGACATGTGGATTACAGAATAGGCTGTGATACAGGAGTGATGCGAGGCATGCAAAAGGTTGGAGCAAGTACTCACGTTCCTTTCAGGGCACTTCACTAATATAGCCCTGGTGGGTTCAACTCAACAGTGACTGTGACCTAATAAACAGATTTAGTTTAAGAAACTGGATTAGTATTTGGGGGTGGGGGTGAATAATCACAACTCTTGTCAGGCTGAACCCATAAAGTCCTAAAACCTACCCCGACCCTGCCCTAAACCCTAAAATTTATCCTGCCCTAAAATCTACCTCACCCTGTCCTAAAAACTACCCGACCTCCGCCCTAAACTCTAAAACCTACCCTGCCCTAAAAACTACCCCACCCTGTCCTAAAACCTACAAGACCCCCTGTACATGCCCTAAACCCGAAAACCTACCCAGTCCTAAAAACTACCCCACCCTGTCCTAAAAACTACCCCGACCTCCCGCCCTAAACTCTATAACCTACCCTGTCCTAAAAACAACCCCATCCAGTCCTAAAAACTACCCCACCCCGCCCTAAACCCTAAAACCTACAGTGCCCTGTCCTAAAAACTACGCTGGCCCCCACCCAAACCCTAAAAGCTACCCCACTGTGTCCTAAAAATTACCCCACCCTGTCCTACAAAATCTGTCACCCCCGCCCTAAACCCTAAAACCTACCCAGTCCTAAAAAGTACCCTGTCCTGTCCTAAAAACTACCCCACCCCCACCCTGAACCTTAAAGCCTATCCCGCCCTATTCTAAAAATGAACCCGCCCCTAAACTCTAAAACCTACCCTGTCCTAAAAACTACCCCACTCTATCCTAAAAATTACCTCGACCCCTGCCCTGAACCATGAAAACGACCCCGCCCTGTCCTAAAAACTACCCCCACCCTAGACCCTAAAAACTACCCAGTCCTGAAAAGTGCCCCACCCTGTCCTAAAAACTACTCCGACTTCCCACCCCCGGCCTGAACCCTAAAATCTACCCCGCCCGTCCTAACAGCTACTCAAACCACCGTCACCGCCCTAAACCCTAAAAACTACTCTGTCCTAAAAACTACCCCAACCTGTCCTAAAAACTATCCTGACTCCCCACCCTAAAACTCCCCTAACTCCCCACCCTGTCCTAAAAACTACCTTGACCCCCACCCTAAACCCTAAAACCTACCCCACCCTGTGCTAAAAACGATCCCGCTCTGTCCTAGATACTACCCCGACCCACTGCCCCTCCGAACCTGAAAACCTACCTCACCCTGTCCTAAAAAATACCACATCACCCCGCCCTGAACCCTAAAACGTACACCACCCTGTCCTAAAAACTAACCAGACCTCCCACCCTGAACTCTAAAACCACCCCGTCCTGTCCTTAAAAAGTCCCACTTACCCAACCACCGCATTCCTCTCCCAGCTGTTTCTGCTGTGTGCCTGAACCACACATATGCATGGTGCCTTAACCACGCATTTGCGTGGTTCAGGCAAGCATGAAAACGCTTGCGTGGCTATGCTACGCATTGCTCCAGCCGCATAGAAAAGGCTGTTTCCCATGTCGTAGAGTGCAGAGTAGATTAGAGTGGACTGGCATAGAGTGCAGGTGGTGCAAAGCAGAGCAATGCACACCACAGTGACGTAGAGTGTAGTGGCATACAATGCACTGTTGCAGAGTAGATGGCATAGGGAGGAGTGGTGCAGAGTGGGGTGGTGTAGAGTGCAGTGGCAAAGAGTGCAGTGGTGCATATTAGTGTGGGGTAAAGTGCATTTACATAGAGTAGAGTAGAGAGGTATAGACTGAAGTGGCGTAGAGTGGAGTGCTAAAGAATAGAGTACAGTGACGCAGTGTGGAGTGGTGTGGTGTGGACCGGTGCAGAGTAGAGTGAAGCAGGGTAAAGTAGCGTATGCATGGTGTGGTAGCACACTGCCATTACAGAACACATCTTCAATTGAAATTACCATTACATTTGCACAGACACAAGGTTTAACTGATAAAAGTATACAGCACACAAACGATAATGTGTGAAAATGTAATGAGCTAGTGTATTGATTTGTTTTCATCATATTGAAATATTTGTTTCCACCACACTTTGGAATTACCAAAAATTTGCTTAATTTGTGTTTTCCTAATTCTGACATATTCTAAAATATCTGCACAGTTCATTAGCAGGCATTTAAATGTTGTTGTGTGCTATGCTAGAAAAAAATATAATTGTACAGCCTTCCTCAGGCCAACAGCAGCAAGCATGATTGCCACATAAATCCTGTCACTATGAAGTCAGAGAAAGAAACGTAAACACCAAGCCCCCTGGAAGACAGAGCCTGCCATTTGACCTCTGTCTTTGAATGCACAACAAGTATGACAAGATAAGAACAACATTTAAAGGCCTGTTTACAGAAATCCAATACTGGTGGAAGGAAGAATACATAGGGGTTGGGCAAGAGAAGGGACAAGCTCAAGCTAGGCAGCCTAATACAAATAAAGCCAGAAAATAGAAAGAAAGCAAATGGGAGTTACAAAGCCAATGGTAGGTGATGGGCTGAAATGCATTCTCAGCTAAGCTTTTCCAATGTTCAAAAGATGTCGTTAGCAGATGTCGCTGCGCTGCCTGGTTGGCTTTGACCTAAAAACAGCAAATATAATTGCTGGCTGCAGATATAATTGAAAGATTTGACAACCTTTGTTATTTGCCTTTTTCAAAGTTCTACTAGAGTCAAAAGTTGACCCAGTCTTTCACTCATCATTTACATAAATGCAAATTTATTTTGAACTTTCACATTTTAAAGACAGATAGAAATGAGGCACAATACAAGGGAAGATCCACCATTGTATGAGCAATTATGTCTGACTTGGAATTGCTTGAGAACTCTTGGGAACTCTGAGAGAAGATAATGTCCTGACTGTACATGCAACTGATGCCCTAAGCCACTGGGGCTGGTGAGCACCAGGAATGTCAGTGTGAGGCTTTGTGTTTTTATGAAGGCACTGCAAGTATCGTGATGTCCTGGTCAATTGTTGGTGTGGAGGTTTGCCGCCCCTATTCCTCTTTATCCACATTCCACACCTCTGCGTGCAGCATGCAAAATATAGGCTAAACGTTACAGGGAAAGCAGAGAGTAAGGAGGAAGCTAGAACAGGGTCACTGCTCCCAATCTGGGGCAGAGAGCGGAGCTGTGTGTAATGACTATGTGGGGCAGGTTTGACAGTATGCGTAAGAATTGGGAATCTCCGTCAAAGAAAGATGCGTTTCATTATTGCTAGAAAAATGCACCCAATTAGCAATAGAAGAAAGTAGATCAGGATGTGAAATGAGAACATGGAACGTAAGATGGATAGTTCCACTCACTACGGAGACTGAAGATGAAGGGTCAGTCCTGGTGCAGGGAGGGCTGTGATGATTAGGGTACCCGAAGGGCTGAAGGTGGGTGAAAGCGTGCATGGCAGATGAAGATCAGTTTGAGTGAATGATGGTCATGGGGGGGGGGGGTGAAGGATTATTTAAATTGGATGAAGACAGTTTAGCGTGGATGAATGCTGTGGAGAGATAAAGTTCACTTGGGGAGATTGAAGGTTGCACAGGGTGAAGAAAGTTTGTTTTGGATGCTTGAAGGCCGTTTGCGCTGTAAACAAAGGGGGATTAACGATGGAAATTAACATTAAACCCCTTAGTAAATCAATCTTGGTAACTGGAATTTCTGCTCCAACAAGGATTCCAAGATGTAATACTAAACATTTTGGGTTTTCTGTGGCCACGTTTTGCCAGGTAAAACCAGTGGGAATATGTCAGCAAAAAATGGTGCAGTCTGTACATTAAGGGGCATATTTATACTTCGTTTGCGCCGAATTTGCGTCGTTTTTTTCGATGCAAATTCGACGCAAAACTAACTCCATATTTATACTTTGGCGTTAGACGCGTCTAGCGCCAAAGTTCATGGAGTTAGCGTCATTTTTTTGCGTGAACACCTTCCTTGCGTTAATGATATGCAAGGTAGGCGTTCCCGTCTTAAAAAATGACTGCGATGCATATGCGTCGTATTTATACTCCCGGGCAAAAATGACGCCCGGGAGTGGGCGGGTCTAAAAAACCCGCATTTGCGCCGGATTTTAGCGCCTGGGTCAGGGCAGGCGTTAAGGGTCCTGTGGGCTCAGAATGAGCCCAGAGGTGCCCTCCCCTGCCCCCAGGGACACCCCCTGCCACCCTTGTCCACCCCAGGATGACACCCAAGGATGGAGGGACCCACCCCAGGGACATTAAGGTAAGTCCAGGTAAGGAATTTTTTTTATTTTTTTTTGTGGCATAGGGGGGCCTGATTTGTGCCCCCCTACATGCCACTATGCCCAATGACCATGCCCAGGGGACAGAAGTCCCCTGGGCATGGCCATTGGGCAAGGGGGCATGACTCCTGTCTTTGCTAAGACAGGAGTCATTTCAATGGGGGATGGGCGTCGTAAAAAAATGGCGCAAATCGGGTTGTAGTGATTTTTTTGCCTCAGCCTGACTTGCACCATTTCTGGACGCCCATACGCCATTTTCCCCCTACGCCGGCGCTGCCTGGTGTACGTCGTTTTTTTTAACGCACACCAGACAGCGCCGGCGGCTAACGCCGGCTAACGTCATTTAATAAATACGGCGCCCGCATGGCGCTTCAGAATGGCGTTAGCCGGCGCTAATTTTTTTGACGCAAAACTGCGTTGGCGCAGTTTTGCATCAAAAGTATAAATATGGGCCCTAATTTCTTTTTCCTAGAGGGAAATCTCATAACAGTGTGGCAATTCTGCATCTCAGAAACAACAAACCATGTGATATTGATAACAGGGTATTGAAATCACTGCTACGCTTGAGCCCTATTACATTAATGTGTAGCAATGTACATTCGGGTGCCATTCTGCCACTTCCCATGCCCGTGGGGTACTGTCACTATTACAGATAGATCCTATACCAAATCTGTTACACAGCGACGTTACATACACAACGCATGTGACATAAAAATGATGGGGAAATATTTCTATTAAACCCAGCCACTTGTCATTACTGTGGAGCACATTCCAGTTAATACTTTTTTGCTCACTGTGTCATTGCAGCGAGAGACCAACCATAAACAAACTTACTGCATGGGACATAGTGCTGCCTGGTCACAATGCTGCCGGGCTGAATTTATAAGCTTCCGGTTGTCATCTTGGCTGCTCATGGCACACCACACTGTCGTTTGGCATGATTATGCTACTCCGCTTGCTCTGAGTTCAAAAGGCCACATTATTGGGGGCCAGCAGAGATCCTAACCCTTTGGCTGAGCCGTACACTCTTATTAACATTTACACTAACGCAACCTCACTCCACTACATATATCCCGCCCCCTTATGACCTCCATGAAACAACCACCCACAACATTTTAAACATTAACATGTGCCCACCCTTGGACTAGGAGCCTCCTCCCTGAATAAAGTTTTGCCTCCGTCCTCCTTTACGCCTCTTTGCACCCCCACATTTGCACTTAATCAGCTCTCCAGTTTTTTTTATTTCCTCCTCCATCAAAAAGTCCTATGCTTCTTTTTCATTCCACCAGCGTGTGCACCAACTCCTCCAGATAAAAGGTGTTTCACCCTCAGACGAGTGAACCCCATCGCGACGGAAAAAAAACTATGACCCAATAACTGTGTCCTTATGGGAAATCACCCTTACTTCCGTCGCCCTGCAGACCCACTCATTTATTTAGCTCTTTCCATGCCCTATTGAGCGGTGCTGGTTCCTGGGTAGCAGCTGAGTCTAATAAAACAATGTCTGCCCCCAATCTGCTCTCATCATCTCAAAGTCCGTCTTCATTGGTTTGATCAGCACAAGCCCTAGCAAATTTACCAAGTCCTTCTCCCCCAGGTGAAACACCACTGTCTCTGGCCTACCATCCTTTGCCTTGTACTCCCACAAAGCCAGCACAAATTGCCTTAACGCATGTTCCCTAGACTATGCCAGTGTACCACTTCAACGTTCTTGTCCTGCCCCACCTGACTACCTCGAAATTGTTTTTCAGTCTGTAACCTTGCCCATTTCACCAGAAAGTGCCCTCAAATCCAATTATCCTAGCAATTGAATGCTGCCCTCAGCACATCTGCCAAAGAATACACATCCCACCAATCTGATGCTTTCCAGACACACCACCACACAGTGCTGCTCATCCACCTACCCAAACGTTTTAGTTGGTCCTTTCCAAATCCTGCCCTCTGAGGCCGTCCCAATTAGGAAAGACTGAGTGCCAAACATCTGTGCTCATAGTCTTACTAGTGCAAAATGAGCAGCTGATGGACAGAATGCTGAACAATGTCAAACATTCACACCCACTCAGAGATCTGGGCCTGAATCCATTGTTCTTTTGCTCACCATGCCATTCCATGTTGGACCCAACCACATGCAAGTCAGTCTTGACTGTGCTTTCCATAGGAATAGTCCAGCCCGAACCTCCAAGCCAGGTCCTCCCTGGACCAGAAAGAAGCAGTCTGGGACTGGTTTCGGGGTACTACCCCTTTTCAGCCAGGATAGACTGACTCCAGTAGCATGGTGAGCCCCGGCCCCACATCAGGGAATACCCGTCCCACTTAGGGTGACAAATGCAAAAAAAGATCACATTGTGGACGGAATGCTGAACAATGCCAAACTTTCACCCACAGTCAGAGATATGAAACTGAATCCATCAGTTTTTTTTTCTTACCGCGCCATTACAGTTTGGACCCAGCCATATGCAAATCAGCCTTGACCCTGCTCCCAGTAGGAACAGTTCAGCCCGAACTGCCAGGCCAGGTCTTCCCTAGACTGGAAACAAGCATCCTGGGACCTATTTCGGGATATCACCCCTCATCAGCCAGGATAGTTTGACTCTGGTAGCATGCCAAGCACGTGACCCATGTCTGGCCTTACCCGTCCTATTTAGGGCAACAAACGCAAAAAGAACACATGATGGACGAAATGCTGACCAATGTCAAACATTCACCTCTAGTCAGAGATCTGGGCCTGAATCCATAGTTTTTTTGCTCACCGCGCCATTCCGGCTTCGGCCCAGCCATATGCAAATCAGTCTTAACCCTGCTCCCCATGGGAACAGTCCTGCCCGAACTGCTAGGCCAGGTCCTCCCTGGACCAGAAAGAAGCATCCTTGGACTAGTTTCAGGGTATCACCCCTCATCAGCCAGGCTAGCTTTACTCCAGTGGCACAATGAGTACGGGACCCACGTATGACCATACCTTGGGCTCTTAGGGCGGCAAATGCAAAACAAGCATTTGCAATGCAATAGGTCCCTCATTTTCTTGTGTTAGAACTATTGGCACTGTAAATTCATAATTGGACTTTTCTTGTCACACAAATTGGTCAACCCTGCCTCATTTTGTTAGTCTTTTCTTGCCATATAATTCTAGTGGCCCAACATTTGACTACAGCACTTCCATTGACTTTCTTCCTCTATCTTAAAACATATACAATTATCATATAAACCTTTATCAGAAATAAACTTTTGGCATTAGAGTGTAATGCTCAAAACACCATAACAAAAGTATAATTTGGGACTGATTGGAGGGTGAAAAGAAAGAGGGAGTCGGGAGTAAAGATAGAGATGACAAGTGGCGCAGTAACGGTGTCATGGGCCCTGGAGCAAGAAAGGACTATGGTTGACTGGAATTTCGATAGGAAAATGCAGCAGTAATTAGAGTTGAGTGTGGTCCGTAAGTCTGTGGGCCCTGGTGCCACTGCAGCTGTTGCTCCATTGATAACTAGGCCTCAGGAGAGAAAGAGGATGGGGCAGAAAAAAACAAAAAAAGGGCAGCAGAAACAAGCAAGAAAGAGAAGGGATCACAAAGAAATAAAAGAAAGAAGGAAAAGAAAGAATGAGAAACTAAGAAGAAATAGAGCAAACGTGTGAGACAAAACAAAAAAAGGGACGGAAGTTAGAGAAAGAAGTGTGAAAAGAAAGAGAAAAATGAATATTAGAGAAAAAAAGAGAGATGGTGAAAGAAACAAGCAGCAAAAGAGCCAGTGCATGTATGTACTGACACATTTCCCACAGACACAGAATGCGAAAACCACTGAGACTTCGGGTCCAGACAAGTAACTTGTGGCTTCCATATACAGACGGGAAAAAGAGGGATTTATAGTAAAAGAAATTGACAGATAAAGATAGGAAAAAACAAGAGAAATGAAGGAAGAAAGATCTAAAAAAACAAAAAAGGGAAAGGACGCATACTGAGTCAAAGGAAAGAGCAAATAAAAAAGAAAAAGAAAGAATGAAGGGAAGAGAAATAAATTGTGAAAGAATGAATGCCTGATGAAGAAAATAGAGAGGAACGAAACAAGGAAAGAAATAACTACGTTTTTGTGAGTTTGACAGAGGAGGTAGCAAGAGGAAGAGGGGAATAAAAAAGGAGAAGAGTAAAAAAAACAGTTCAAAGAAAGAGCAAATGTGGATTTTAATAGCTGGAAAGAGAAAAGTGGGGGAGAAAGAAAACATTGAGAGCAAACAGAGTAATGTAAAGAATGGAGTGAGATATGTGAAACGGACCCTCCCAAATAAAGATGGCAGCTAAGAATAGATTTAATTGGCTCCCCCACGTCCTTAAACAGAAGGCAGAGTGTGGAACAACAGGGGGCACTGCAGAACAGCAGGAGGTGCATTAGCAGAGTTATATGTGAACCCCCAATATTGCAATATTGGTCCAATATAGCAATATTGGGGTGCTTCAGATCAGAACTGGGGTTATAGACCGAGCTATGTCCCGGCCCAGTGCTGAAATAATAGAAAGGCAGCGGGTGAGGAATTAGAAACGGAGCACCACGTAATTCCTGGTATTGGAATAATGGGGCGCTGCAGGTTAGGGTTGAGGTGCACTGACAGAGGTGTATGTGGGCTGCAGTACTGGAATAGTAACGGGCACACAAGGTCAGAAGTGAGGTATGTTAATGGAGCTATGTGTGAAACCTAGTATTGGCACGCCAGTGTTGCAGAGTGTTAGCCTGGAGGTGCTCTTGTGAAGCTGCAAGTGGGGCCCAGCATGGGAGTGGCATTGCCTCTGAAGCACAGAAGCAAGGAGTCTTGAGAAGAAATGTGCACTGAATGTTAGAATTGATGGATTCTGGTGGAGCTGTGGTGGTTCCCATCAACAGAGGCATTAGATGTTAACTTCAAGTGCACTGGCTGAGATGAGTTTTGCTCTTTTGGGTCCAGTATTGGCTTGACAGTGGGACTGAATATTAGAACTGAGCTACTGTAATGGAACTGTATGTGAGCGAGGTCCCAGTATAGGAAAGGAAGTGACCTTGCTGAGGTCCCAGTACTGGAACAGTAGAGTGTACTGACTGTAAGAACTGAGGTGCTTTGGCAGACAGTGGTGTGGGGATCCTGGCACTGGCACGGCTGAGGGCTTGGAGTGTGTGAACTGAGGTGCACTGATGGGGCTGTGCCCGTGGTCCCGGTACTGGAGCAGCAGAGTGTACTGACTGCAAGAACTGAGGTACACTGGCAGACAGCATGTGTGTGGGGTTCCTGCCACTGCACGTCTGAGGGCTTGGATTTCGTGAACTGAGGTGCACTGCTAGAGCTGTGCCTGAGGTCCCAGTACTAGAGCAACAGAGTGTACTGACTGCAAGAACTGAGGTGCTCTAGCAGATGGTGCATGTGGGGTTCCTGGCACTAACACAGCTGAGGGCTTGGATTTCGTGAACTGAGGTGCACTGATGGAGCTGCGCCTGAGGTCCCAGTACTGGAGCAGCAGAGTGTACTGACTGCAAGAAATGAGGTTCTCTGTCATACTGCACATATGGGATTCCTGGCACTGGCAACTGAGGGCTTGGATTTCGTGAACTGAGGTGCACTGATGAAGCTGCGCCAAGGTCCCAGTACTGGAGCAGCAGAGTGTACTGACTGCAAGAACTGAGGTGCTCTGGTAAACAGTCCATGTGGGGTTCCTGGCACTGGCATGGCTGAGGGCTTGGAGTGTGTGAATTGAGGTGCACTGATGGGGCTGTGCCCGTGGTCCCGGTACTGGAGCAGCAGAGTGTACTGACTGCAAGAACTGAGGTACTCTGGTAGGCGGCGTGTGTGGGGGGTTCCTGGCGCTGGCATGGCTGGGGGCTTGGATTTTGTGAACTGAGAGGCACTGATGGAGCTGCGCCCAAGGTCCCAGTACTGGAGTAGCAGAGTGTACTGACTGGAAGAACCAAGGTGCTCTGGCAGAAAGTGCTTGTGGGTTCATGGCACTGGCACAGTTGAGGGCTTGTCGTGTATGAATTAAGGTGCACTGTGATTGGGATCCCAGTATGGAGCAGAAGTGGGCACTGTCCCTAAGGATTGCGGAGCCCTGGTAGAGCTGAGTGCCTAGGCTATAAGCAATTACAAGCAATCCTCTGCCCTTGCTCTCAGCACCCCACAGGCAGGCACACTTGGTAAAGAAAATCAAAGCCAAGGAAGGGCAGGAGCAAGGCAGTTGAGAGAAGGTGAAGAGAGCAAATGTGAACAAGATAACACCCTGATTTATAGCCTTGCTTACAGCTAAGGTCAGAGCAAGAATTCTCTGCAAATGAAAAGGGAAGCTTCCCTGGACAGGAGCAAGAAAGAAAGTAAAAAAGTCCCCTACAGACCAGATAAACAGGACAAAGCTTAATTACACAGTAGTTGGTCCCTGCTTGCACATAGAAGAAGGAGGGACAAAGAGGCATGACTGACGATTAGCAAGCAAGGATTTTTAAATGACACTGAAATTAACAAATGAAATAAATGTAAACAAGTTGCGATCTGCCCCACCACCTATTATTTTTTAAACTCTATATGTCATCTTATTGACACCCAGCTTCCATCTTCCACTTTCGTTCACCTTTCCATCTGTGCCTTCCTGTGTGAGTCCAGGTCATGTTTGCTATGACTAAAAAGATGCCTAGAGGAGCTAAGGTATGAAAATGAAAAGTTACACAGTCTCAGGCAGCAACCTGACAGTTAACTCCTGTTAAATAAATCTCAGAGGTTCAGACACTAGAGTTACTTTTGAGGGTACAGAGACCAAAAGGTTCATAAAACAGGCACATCTGTTAGGGTACATCCACGTCTCAGGCTCTGCCTTCGGACAGCAGTAGTGATGAAAATTTTAACATATCTATGTCAATATAGAAAACAAAGTACTTCCACATGAGTCATAAAATAACAGCCATAGCAGCATGTGGCACCAAGGACATTAGTTCAACAGTAAGTTTTGCAAACTCAGTATGAACTAAAACTCAAATAGCTTTAGATATGTTATAAAAACACAACAACTTTGTCACAAACATCCGACGGCCACATTACGACCCTGGCAGTCTGACTGCCATGCAAAGGCTTGCAGTAAGCCAGTGCAGGGGCCCCCCTTCCCAGCACCCCTGGAATATGCACTGTCTGCTTTGCAGACAGTGTGCATTCCGAGGGTGCTGGAGGACCCCCCTGTGTGACGGCATTGGCCTCGGCTCCAAGTTGAGCCAAGACTAATGCTGCCACACAGTTTCCACTGGGCTGACAAGAGGAAACCTTGGTTTCCACCAGGCAGCCCAGTGGAAACCTTGTAATGGGGCTGGTGCGGAGACTGCCAGCCCTGCAGCGGTCTCCTCACCATGAATCTGGCGGTCAGCTTGCCTGACCCCCAGACTCGTAACAAGGCCCTTTGTCACTGCTGTCACTTCCTCCCACAAAACAGCGATCATTGACAGACACTAAAATGTACACTTCAGTAACACTGAAGACCCAAACACAATACAGTCTCATTCACAGACTGTGGCCTCTTATAGATAATTAATTCATGTACACAAACCTGCAGACATACCTTAGGCGATGTTTGGATAATGTCCACTCTCTGGAAATGATACCACGCGTCTGGACATATACATTCACAACGTCTTAAAGTAGCCATATTTCAGTCCCCAAAGATGACATGTCCGAGCTCAAGTTAAGTTGCATATGGCGAGTGGGCTTCCAAAATTAAAGACAATAAATACAAAAACAGTGTGAGCTAATGACAATGTATATGCCCTGAAGCTCACAGCTTAGCAGGTGGAAAGAAAATGAACCAACTTATAAAAGCCCAAATTGAAAACTACGTACAAGAAAAACACCTTAGCTTACAAAAAAGACTATTAACAAAGCTCGAAAACATCATTATTCAGATTGTATCGTCAGTACAACCAACAAACAGAAATACATTTTTAAAGTGATGAATGAATTGTCCTGTAGACACACCTCTAATCATGGAAAACATGCCTCTCAAATCTTTTACAAATAAATTACATTTTTCTTCCATCATAAGATAAAGGCAATTCATTCATCCATTTGCCAATCTTTGTCACAAGAAGTTAACCAACCACCCATTCACAACAGTGTTTAACGTGTACCGTATCTGCCCATCCCCTTCTCTGTGTATTAATAGCCCTTCCATAGTTAAATTATCTCATCACTTCAAATCTTGCAAGTGAGGTTCACCCACTGATATCCCTATTAATATCTATCATTACAATCTGGCATTTTACCTAAAGATCTAACCAAGGGATCGTCAATCCTTTGCTAAAAAACTTAATTCTGAAAGTTCCATAAAGTACCATTCCATCACGCTACTCCTGACTATTGCAAAAGTTCTTGAAAAATAGTTGCTTGTGAGGTTTGCAACTGTTTAGAGCAGAGGTCTCAAACCTTTCCTATAGTGAGAGCTATTTCTGATCATTGAAATTTTCCTAAGCTACTGCCCAACATAAAGATTGCGAAAGGGTAAACAACTTAATCACCATGACTCGAGTGGCCTAAATTGTGTTCCAGTGAGCATACAGCATTGTTGCAATAGCCGTACCATAAAGGGGTTGCTTGTTGGGTCCCTAAGGATCCGTTTTGCCCATTTAGTCTTGTTTATGGATCACCTCTGTGAGATGAATGTCTCCTTTTTGTTGTTTCATTGTCATCCAATATATATGGTGACCTTGCTTTCATTTTGACTTTCAGTCAGAAGTGGCCTATCTGTACCGCCTGAGGGGCTCCACTCTTCACTTTATTCCAGGCAAAAGAGTGTCTGTCATGCTGAACAAAGGTCAACCTGACAGACACTCTTCTGGTTCAGGTCAGGCAGCCAGGAGCAAGATATGTGCTACATACGCAGGCTGCTGGCTGCCTGAGCTGAAATCTGCCGGACTGAAGAAGTCATAGCTCCTCTGGGCATGACCTCTTCAGCCTGGCAAAGGTGCCTCAAGGCCCTCCCCCACATAACGAGGGGTAGCATCATTGATTTCCTCAGACCTGGGTGCTTCAGTTTTAAGAACTGAAGTGCCCAGGCCCGAGTGGCAATCAGTGCCACTTTGTCGTGGGGTGGGGTCAGCAGTCTCACTGACCCCATCCCACTCTGTGACGAGATTGGGACTGTTGTGCCTACCCTCACCTTAAGGTCTTTAAGCCAGTCACAATGAGGGAAGGTAGCAGTCCCAACCCTCCTGGAACCTCTGACGTTTCCCTGAGCTGCAGCTTTTGGCGTAAGTTTTATGGTTTTTTTATGTTTGGTGCATCAGTGCTTGAATGAACGTTTGTGTATTTGTTAGTGAGTGTTGTGAATGGGTGTGTGTGTGTATGTGAATGAATAGGTGTGAGAGAGGTGTATGGTGTGCACCAGCCCCCACCCTCTCGTAAAATTACAGTCCGCCACTTATTTCAAAATCTGGTTATTTGTCCTGAGATCCATTGGTTGACGTCCACAAATAAGCAAATCAAAACATTATTTTTTAATATATAGATTACATCCTAGAATAAGACCACTAGTTAAAATCCATTTTGAAAGGCACATGCAGACTTCACACCTCTCTGCAAATAACATAACTCTGCAGTAGCCCTTCAACTTAAACCTGCCTGGCACGCATGTCACACAAAAAGCAAAATGGGGTGAATGAAAGGTGAGGAAGAAGAAAAGAAACCAAAGAATAACAAATAAAGAAAGAAGGGCTGAACCACAAAAAATAAAATAAAGAATGTGCAAAGAAACTGAACTAAGGAATAAAGAGAAATGAAAAATGTGGAGAAAGAAAGGAGGAGAAAGAAAAGAGTAGAGAAAGAACCACAACAGAATGGAAGAAAGAGAAAAGAGAAAGGGAAAGGGAAAGGGTAAGGAAAGAAGTAAAGAAAGAAAGACGTAGCAGTAAAGAAGAAATTCTGAGAAAGTATCGAAAGCGAGAAAGAGGGTAGAAAAAAAGAATCCATAGAGAAAAAGGCTAGAAAGTAATGAAAAGAAAGAGAAAGAACCAAGGGAAAGAAGTAGGGGAAAGAAAGGAGAAAAGAAAAGAAGTAGAAAAAGATAGAGATATAATGAACATTTTCCGAAGAGGGTACTCTGCCCTGTGAGCTTTTCAGGCCTCATAGATTGGGGTGCACTATGTTTCAAAGTGCTGCCTTAGTAAAAGGACACCTGCATATTTTCAAACCAGATGACAGGCAATTATGTGATTCTGAGAGGCATGTAGCAAGCTATAGGTAGCTCATAATCGACCTCTTAGAGATCCTTAATTCAGAGACCAATCCCCTTCCTTCTTGATGATTCACAAATATTATTTTGCCCTCAATTTAGTACAGAATCAGCATAAATAGAAGTTCTGGATGATCTCCTATTGGCTGGAGACAACAATTCCACTTGTGTTTTAGTTTTTTTTAGACTTGTCAGCATCCTTCGACACAGCAGACCACAAACTTATGATCACACAGCTATTAGGACCACTCACAAAAATTAACACTAGGAAATGTTGGCTCCTCTCCATAATTTGTACAACCTTGTGTGCCTCAAGGATCGATTCTGATCCCCTATCTCTTCAGTATTTACATGAAGTCACTTTTAAGCATCATCAGAAATTCTGGATATTTGTTATACTGTTACCCTGATAATACATAGCTTATCTTCCATGTGACTTGATCAGATCCATCTTTGACAACCTTTCCTGAATGCATTAATAAATCAGAAGGTGGATGTACTCTTTAATTGGTCCAAACTCACTACGGCTAAAACTGAGATTCTTGTGATAGGTAAAGATCATACACCTTAGCTTGCAGTTTCCTTGCCAACAGCTTTGGGCCTCTAACACAACCCAAACCCTGTGTAAAAAACCTTGTTTCAGATTTTAAATTGAATTGCCAAGTGACTTTAGTTGTTTCTTCTGGCACCTCTTACGCAAGCATAGACCAGTCTTACTGTTACTTTCATTTGAAGCCAGAACAACTGTAGTGGCTGCTACGAGAGGATCACAACTTGTCTATTGAAATTCACTTTACATTACCATTTCCAATTACCAATTGTGTTATGTTTTATATAACCTGAGTTTGTGGGGCACTTTTACCGCACTTAGCACCAGATTTGCACCACAATAGTTACACAAACCTGGTGCAAAGTATTGTTTTGGGATTTACTTCCAGATCAAATCCTGAATAGTGTGGAAAAGTATCCCTAAAAAGTACTGTGAAGTAGAACTATGGTCTACTTTGTGTCAAGGGAAAGTACAATGGGTGGTACATGGACGTTCCCATGAAACCTCCCTTGGATTTTGATGCTATTCCCAGTCTCCTATCACTGGTAGAAAATAATTTTCATCACAAGAGTACACCTTCTCAAAGCAGGGGTAACTGTTAAGCACACATACAAAGTGATAGAGTGTTAAACATTGTCACAGCATAGAATTCTGTACTGTAAAACACTAAAGGGTACCCTTCCATTACAAAACATACGCTTGACATCACAAACACATCCAAAAAACATTTAAATTTACCTGTGATTGTAACATGGATGAAACACAGCTGCCTCAAAATAAACTCTGACAAAACTTAAATCCTGATCTTTGGGAAAAACATCTCCGTATGGGACCATAGCTGCTGGCCAGCTGAACTCGGTCCTACTCCTGCCCTATCAGACCACGCTCCAAACCTTGGCATCATCCTTGGCAGTCAACTGGCCATGAACTGACAAGTTAACTCGGTCACCTCATCCTGTTTCTACATCATCAAAATGCTCTGCAGAATTTTTTTTATGGATCCATACCAGGAAAATCATCGCGCACGCATTGAACACAAGCCACCTATACTACGACAATGCTCTCCACACTGGAATCTCCTCCCAGCTACTCAAAAGACTCAAAACACTACAGAACACCTCAGCCAGACTAATACTAAACCTCCCCAAATGCTCAAGCATCACCACACACCTCATCATTCTTTCAGAATATCGATTCAAGGGCAGGGGAAGACCAGGCAGCTGCCTAGAGTACCACTAGCAGTAGGATGCTGTAAACATATCCTTGCACTGGACCTGTCTTGGACTCATATGCAGTCAGATCTAGATTCATCTTTGTGCAACCAGGGGTAGTTCAGAGGAATGAGCTCAGACCAGAACTCACGTCCAGCGGTCACCTTAGCAGTTGTTCTGCCAGACTGCGCTTGTTTGTCAAGAGCAGCCTGGTCTCCTTCTTTGCCTCAATTATGGGGAAGCTTCACATGAGGAGAGCATGACAGGCTATGTTGTTTTGGTGACAGCCCTTCCACTGTCAGACTTTCAAACACTTCTCTTTTTTACGCTTTTTAATCCTGCTAGTTAATGGGTATCCAGACCTGAGAGACGTGGTGGATAACAATCCATGCTGGGCTCACCGCTCAGAACTGACTAGCAAGATATGCCTTATGGTGTTGGGGCTGTTCCGCTCAAGGGTGCTTCCAGTGATAGAAAAACACACAACTGGTAAATTTATTAGCAGCGCCTCGCTCTGTACAACTCATGGTCAGTGGCCAAGGAATAGGAGAGCACATGTCTCTCAAGAAGATGCCTGCTACCTTTTCTACCTTAAAGAAAGGTCAATCAAGAATCCATACAGTTAATGATCAATACAGTTCAGGGCTGGCCTCAGTTCCATGACATATAATTTAGTTCCCTGGGGAACAATTTCTGCAAGGAATCAACACCAACATGAAGTTCACACACCAAAGCTCAGATATTCCTTCTTCTTTGGTGGATAACATAAAGCCATCAGAAAGAGTAAAGGGTGATTTCATGTTGCAAAGCAAGGTTAAATTAAAAGCCTTTCCTCCTGAATAGTTTAGAGCCTGGAAATATGCAGTAATCTCTTTCTGTCTCTTTCTAAAGGTATTGTACACAAGAGACTATGAAAAACTATTGTTCAACACGGGCTAATCACGGCAACAAATAAAAGACTGCCAGTTTGTGGTTTCCAGTTACAGAACCTATTAGGCCTCGAGCCAACCATGTTGTCGGTACCACTTGGGGGGATGGGTTCTAATATGATTTATTGGCATGGTATGGATGCCTAGAGATGGAAAATATGTTATAGGAAGTCATAGCTCTTAGCCTTTTGTGAGTTACTATGCCACTCACAAGATATCTTGAAGTAAATTGAATTTTTTTCATCATTTTTATTATTGTGAATTCTATTATTAAAAATTACAAAGACAGTAAATTTGATTATATATGTGATAATTATAATAGTAATTATGATTATATTAAGTACACCATGTCAAATTTATAATTTTTAAACTTTATTTTTCCAGAGCTGGTGGTGAATGAAAGTACAGCATCATGAAGAAGATTGAAACAAGCACATTTTGTCCCTCTGATCCCCAGTTTATAATTCATTTATGGTCAAATGTTCAACATGGAGTTACATTGATAAGCCTGCAGGACTACTCATCATGGAAAACTTTGTTAAAGACAGCTCAAGTAAAGAATCACATTCCACTGTTAGAAACTGCAAAAATTGTGGAAAGAAACACTGTTCCCCCAGTATTTTACCACAGGAATTGCAGGAGTCTGTTTACTATTAAGAGAGATTTACAGACTTAAGCAAAAAGCTGAAGCAAGTGTCAGTGAGGATGCTGGAACAAGTGAGTGCACAAGTAAATGCTTAAACAGAAGAACATCATTAAAGTCAAACATGTATGCTGAAGAATGCATATTTTGTGGAACGATAAAATGCTACAAGGGAACATCAACGTTTGAGAAATTAATCAAGGCCATGGAGCTTAAAGTTGACAAAAGGCTTCACAAGTGTGCAAACATTAGCAGTTTGTAGCAGGGACATAGTGGCTGCAGAAGCCCGTTATCATGCACCTTGTTATAGGATCTATACAAGGGTTAAAGCAAAGGAGGAAGATCATACATCTAGCATTCAAACCAATGATCACTACAAAAATATGAATAATGAAGCATATGATGAACTATTTCAATACATTATGTCAGGAATCCCGAAGGAGCCTCCTGCGTTATCTGTCAGCATCCCCAGGGATTAGGGTTAACTCATATCTCTGTTCTTGGTTAAATCTTCATATTTCTAAGTAAACATAATGTGCTGTGTTACACAATTGGTTTTATCAATGCTTGTTTTACCAATGCTTGTTTGCTAATGTGAGCAGGTGTAGACATGTGCTTCTAATTGGGTGTGGTGACTCATCCACATGCGGAAACTCAGCTGCTTTCCTGATTGGCTATAAATAGCAGAGTGAAGCATGCCTCCCTGCTTGGCTTTGTTTGGCTTCCTGATCTCAGCATCTGATTGGCAGTCCAGCCCCTGCTATCATCCTCGTACTCAGGACTTTTGAGGCAATTCTTTTCTTTGTTTCTGTACCAGCTGACTCCAGGCATTCCTCCAGCACCCCGGAAAAGACTGCAGCTAAGTGACTAGTATTCTCCATGGAGTTTGTTCTTTGAGCGCCGTGCTTTCCTAGAACAGCTTATCTTGAAGAGACAAATGCATTTCTGAACATTCTACATTATTATTGTAATTACTTGCCTAAATGTGTTCAGGAAATCTGCTTGAGCTCAAGTACTACAAAAAGTGACAGTGCAATTTTAAAAGAGCATTTACGTGACTTTTATTTCTCTAATAGCAAAACTCTTGGATTTAAATTGTGTCACTCATGCCTGTGTTTCAGGTTTGAGGAATTTGCTTTTGAAGGGTTTTTCACACACACAGTGAATCCAAACCAAACTGTACCACCCTAACTGTTTAAACTGAGAGTGGACATATGTATTTCTCGGATTGTTTTTGTTCCTTTAAGTTTAACCCTATGCATGTAGGAAAGTTATACGTGATATAATTAATGCCCTTGTTTGTCTTTCTTGTGCATGATAAGTGCAACCACAGTTCTAATTGTAGTGTGCAACAGTGAATCTCAATGAAGCCAGCCCTAGTGTTGCAGTACTTATGGTACTCAGTTTGGGTTTTTGGTAATGCAGTGTTAGTAATTGTGCCAACAGTTATTATTATCCAAGAAAAGTGCTGGAGCATCCCGGTGTTCTACGTTCCCGTGCCCATATCAGAAAGAGAGATTCAGTTTCAAGGAAGTTGTGTGCACTAACTCTACTATCACTCTGTCAACAACGACCTGCCCCCGAAGATACAGGGTGCCTGACTGGACTGGCAAGATGTGGCAGTGTTTTGTCTCTTTCTCTTCCACTCTGCCTTTCCTTTTGGCACACCTGCCGGGGTTTCTGTGTCCACCAGGAGGTGCCAAGAGGTGTTCCAGGAGGTCGGGGGCACACCATTGCCCCTGCAGACATCCTGCTTTTCAGATGAGTGGCCCCGTCTCGACACATTAGAACTGTGAGTATTCCTAACAAAGAGGTAATACGCATGACGACTCTCACTGAAAGGTTTGAGACCCTCATGACACACAGAGGACTACAGAGAATAGACAAATCAACAAAGAAGCATATTAGAAGAAAACTGAACTTGAAGTTCGGTGACAGCCTCCACATATTCCCAGACAACCAAGGAAAATTATTGGGCCAACCTGATAGTGTCATGCTGCAGGACGTTGTAAAAGTAAACAAGAGTTTGAAAAGGGAATTATCAGCTTTAAATGTTAATGTAACAGACATGAACAAGATTATAGATCAAACATTATCGCACATAAGAACAATGATTAAAACAAACTTGACATCTACACCATGGCCATATCATCCATCAGACGTTGATAAAGATTCATTTACAGTGCCGGATTACCATAAATGTCTCCTATTAGGACTTCTGACTGGAGATCGAGAAAACACAAACCTGTCCAAAATGGTTGCCTTACGTATGCAATCATTCAGTCAGGACATTATATATGCAGTCACAAATGGCCAGCAGAACCCCCCAAGGAATTCTTGCTTCCATACGCTGTTAAAATGCTGACAGGTAATATTGAAATCATTTCCACTCTAAACAGACTTGGTCATGGGATTTCATACTCACAACTGGAAGAAAATGATGCCACATTATGTCTTCAGAAACTTGCTGCTACCTTTAATGAGCAAATTGTTCTTCCAGCCAACATTCAGCCTTATGTCTTCATTGACTTAGCATGGGATAGCTCTGACAGGCTGGAAGAGACTCATAGTGGCAAGGGGACAACTAATCAAGTCAATGGTATAGCTGAGCAGCCCAAGTTGTTTGGACCACAACCTTTTAAAGCTCCTCTCCCAAGCATTGAGAAACAAAACCAAAGAAAATTGACCACCACATATACAGAAGAATTATTCAGGTATGTTTCCAGTGAACGAGTTGGGCCTCAGCCATTGATGACAAGCATCGAAGTCATGCCGGAGTGTGTTGCCCAATTGAAGCTTGCACAAAATAAGAACATAATCTGGATTATTACAAGACGAGAAGCGAGCTTTGCACAGATAATACCAAGTTAAACAGGATTTAACATCAGTATTAGAGACCTAGTTAGTGTATCACAGGATTCCATTGACTACTTGCCCACCATTAATGCCCCTGCAACTGAGTTGACAACTGTTTCTGAAATTTTGAAATAGATCTGATAAGGAAATCACTGCATTTGGCAAAAATTATAGTCATCGTGGATCAAGCTCTCTATGTAAAAGCAACTGAGATCGTGTGGAAGCATGAAGCAACGTACGCCAGAATCATTCTTAGAATAGGCATCTTTCACACCTTTTGTCCATTCTTGGAAAACACTTTCAAGACGCTGGCCTTCACAAACTTTGCACTGAAGCAGACATGATAGCAGAAGGGTCAATATCATCAGTACTGGAAGGTCATATGTATAATCATACAATTTGATCTCATTAGTCTCTCCACGGCAAAAAAGGCATCTCAAGACATAGGCCCTCATTATGAGTTTGGCGGTCAGCGGCCTGTCGCAGTGGAGTTGGCGGTCGTACCGCTGCGGGCCTGGCAGTGAAGACCGCCATATCACAAGTACTGGGAAGGCACCTGCCGAACACAGCCAAGTTACCATTCGGGCTGCCACTGGGGTTGGGCAGGCGCGGCTGGTGGCAGCCATCTCCAGGCAGGCGGTCCGGCAGTATCCCATGACCACATTACGAGGTTGCACACCGCCAGGATTTCTGGGGCGGATCCACTGCCACCAAAAGCGTGACAGAAACTAACAATATAAAAGGGAACACCCACCTTCAGGAACACAGGTATGTCTATAGGAGCCGTGGCACACAAATTGCAACTCCTCCCAATGCTCTACCGGGCCACAAACTCCCAGACCAGCGATGGCGACCAAGATACCAACCGTAAGTACACCAGCCTAGCACACACTGGAGGGAACGACATTAGCACACACACACAACACACACACGACACGGGAAGCCACACACACACACGCAAACAAACACACACCCACATACACACACACATACACGCTAATACCCACAACCGCCACACATACATGTGGAAGGAAAGCCAGGACAAGGTAGGTACAATGAACATCAACTGTGTTGTGGCGCAGATATATTATAATATCGTAAAATCAGCGATAAAACTATGTACACACAGGCCCAAGGGCCAGTCCATAAGTCCCACAGTGCCCCGAGCACACTGGGCACAAGGTGACGCCCCAACTTTACTCCTGACTGCAAAGTGCAGGCCTCCAGAGGGCAGGGACATCAATGGGGTATGTATGCACCTCAGGGGTGAGGGGTGGGAGGTGGGCTTTGGGCTTGGAGGGTGGGTCCTTTGGTCTGGGTCTGGGGGGGGTCTTGGGGGTGGATTTGGAGGGGGGGTCCTTGGGCTTGCCCTTGTATGGTGGGATTTATACAGGGGGGTTGGGCTTGGCCTTGGAAGTGGAGGGAGTGGGCTTGGCCTTGGAAGTGCAGGGAGCGGGCATGGGCTTGGGTTTGGCAGGAGGAGCAGTGGACATGACAGGGGCGGAAGTGGCAGGTGGTGGAAGGGCATGGCGAGGGGCAGTGGTGGACTGGGAAGCGGAAGGCAGGGGCCTTGGGAGGGTAGCAGGGCGCTTGGGGGGAACAGGGACTGGGCGAATAGGGAAAACTCTTGGAGGAAGCGTTTTTTGGGGACACAGGGAGGTCAAGATAAGAACGTTTGGGAGTGGAGGAAGTGGGTATGGTTGTGAGGTGTGTACGTGGAGGTGCCTTGGGTGCAGGTGAGTGGGTAGATGAAATGTGTGTGCTGGGGGACTGTTGGGTGGGTGAGTGCAGGCGTTTAGATGTATTGGGAGAAGGTGGGGAGGAGATGCATGGAGATGGCAGGGGGGACGTCTGAGTGTATGTTGGGGTAGAGTCTGCAGGGACAGTGGATGTGCTGCATGTGGGTGTGTTGACAGTCATGTCTGCGCCAGTGGTGTATGGGGTGCATGAATGGAGGACAGATAATGTGGTGATGGTGGCAGTGAAGGCACATGTGGCTGGATCAGTGACTGATGTGGTGCTGACCGCAGGTGTGAGTGGTGTACTGACTGTGAGGGGTGGTGGTGGGAGAGTGGGTGCAAGGTGTGGATGTTGTCATGTCTGCATGTGTCTGTTGTGTGTGTGCATGGCGGTGGTGGCATTTGTGGTGCTTATGTCTGTCCTTGCGTACCATGTCTGTTGGTGTGGATGCATGTGGGTCAGTATGTGTGCCTTGGATGGGTGAGGGCAGAGGGTTGTGGGTATGGAACATGTAGCTTGAGGGGGGGAGGAAGAAGAAGGGACACTGGCTACCGTCAAGGAGGAGACCAGAGCCTGAAACGATTTCTGTAGGCCAGAGAAGCCAATGTGAATGCCTTCCAGGAATGCATTGATCTGTTGCATCTGGGATGCCAGTCCCTGGATGGCATTCACAATAGTTGTCTGTCCCACAGAGATGGACCTCAGGAGGTCAATAGCCTCCTCATTGAGGGAAGCAGGGCTGACTGGGGCAGGGGCAGAGGTGTCTGCAGCGAAGGAGATGCCCACCCTCTTGGGTGAGCGGGAAAGGGCAACTGGGTGAGGAACTACAGGGAGGGCGGTGCTAATAAGGGGGGTGGCAGACAAGGATTGTGCTGGGATGGTCCCAGATGGGTCTGCCACTGCCAGGGAGCCGCCATCGGAGGAGGAATCAGAAGATGTAGTGTTCAATCTGGTCTCCCCCATGGCACTCCCCTCGCCCTCCATCTCACTGGTCCCCTCGGCTCTGCTGGTGTCAGCCTCCTGGGTCCCATGGGCTGCAGCTTCCCCACTCGCCGGTGCCCCTTCTCCTTCGCCAGATGATACTGATGCACACAAAGACAGAGGAGAACAGGGAGGGAGAGAGAGAAAGAGAGAGAGAGGGTGCAATCGGTCAGTGCCAACACAACAGTAACAGGGTAGAACATCAGCATTTGATACCATGCCATGATACTCTATGCCCTCCCCTGCACATCCCACAACTATGGAAAACCAGGGGGAAAACCACAACAATGCACATGTCAACCCCTGATTGTCTGACTGATGCAAACGTACATGAGGAGTGGCAGACCCGCCACACCTGTCCAGTACCTGTCCACTACCCATGGTCATTGAGACAGGTATGTAATGGACTGCACACCGAACAGAATCCTGCATGGCTAGTTGACAGGCCTACTAGGCTATTGTCAATTAGCACTGTGACCACTTGGCACAAGCTACCCCACTACACATGCAATGCCTGCCAGCTGATTGAGGTCCCGGGATTCACCCCTGGCACAGTGGTTGGCAAGGACTAATCACAATGGCCTGACACCCAAGGTCCAATCATCCTGTTGCCATGAGCTGGCAAGCACATCTAGCTAGTAGGTGGCCACACAGCTACAACATTGGAGGAAGCTGCCCCGCTACCACTGACTGCATGGCATTACCCACACCTGTGATGCCAATCCTGCCCAGATGGACACTACCCATAGTGGACATCATTGTACCAAGCACCCACGCCACAGCTAACCAACGGTACCCTCTCAGAGCCACTATGGTAACACATGTAGCAAGTGAGAGTGAGTAGTTACCCCCATGTGGCTGCTGTGCTGCCCTCAAGCCCCCATCCACCTCAGAGTAGGCCACTGCCAATATGCAGGCCATTAGGGGGTACAGGTTCCGACGGGCACCTCCCCCTCATTGGGAGTATGTCACCAGCTGGGCATCTGCAGTCTTCCGGGCCCAGCGTCTCAGGTCCTCCCACCGCTTTCTGCAGTGGGTGCTCCACTGGGTATGGACCCCCCAGGGTCCGCACTTGTTTGGCGATGTCATGCCAAATCCCCTTCTTTTTCTGGGCACTGACCTGCATGGGTGACACAGACAGAAGGACACAGTCATGTAGAGTGGCATCCCTGGGACAGCAGTGGACAGCACCATCACACTTCCACACTCAAACATCGTCACCCAACGTAGCCTTAGGCCCTTCACCCATATCCATGCTCCAAACACACTGCGCCCCTACCAAGGCCCCCATCCCCATGCACATCACTCACATTCAGGACAATGACATTGGGCTCACCTGCTGCTCTGGTGTCCCATACAACTGTCCATATAGGGGCAGGACCCCGTCCACAAGCTGCTCTAACTCATCCTGGGTGAAGGCTGGGGCCCTATCTCCTGCAGGACATGGCATCTTGGATACCAGAGTCAGAACACAGCAGCACACACTTTGGAGGTCTTCAGTGAATGAGGTTCAGTAGCCAGGTGAGCAGGAGCAAATGAAATGGCAGTCACAGCCGCCTTAGACATCACTGTCACCGCTGGCGGCGATCACCATTGGCTCCTGCTGCCCATAGGCAACAGTGTTAACCAATGGTGAGTTGCACAGCGGTCATGACCACCTACCGCCATGACGTGTTACGCCGGCGGGTTGACCTCACTTCCACCTGCCCAATGCATCCAGGACAGGCGGCTGCCATTTTACATGTCCAAATTGTGGGTGAAATGTTAGTGCGTCATGGGTGACATTTGGTGACCTGTGGCTACATCAACATCGTCTCTATGGTGCACGACATAATGCCAACCCTCTCCTGTTCCCAGGTTCCATGTAATGTTGAGGAGGAGGAATGCACCGGTGTACATGCCCCTAGTCGACCTTGCCACCCTGGAGGAGTGTCACGTCATCCAGACCTATCACCTGTACCGTGACACCGTCATGGAACTGGTGGCCCAGTTAGAGCCGGATCTGCCATTCGCCATCCCAGTGCCATCCCAGCAGGGATGTCGCAGCCCATGTTTAGCAACGTCATGAGGGATGTACTATGTGCCCTGCTCAAACATCTGGGCAGCTACATCCAGTTCCCCAACGTGCAGAATTGCCCACTGTCAAGGCTGCGTTCCCATTGGGGCCATTGATGGCACCCACATTGCCCTGGTACAGTGAACAGGTCTATAGGAACTGCAAAAAAATAAATTTGGTTAATGTGCAGGTGGTGTGTCTCGCGGACCGATACATCTCCCAGGTTTGGGCCAGGTTCCCAGGCTCTGTGCATGATTCCTTCATCCTGTGGAACAGCAGTGTCCCACACATGATGGCCCCACTGACGAGGACCGGGCCTGGCTCATTGGTTTGTACCACTGCATATGTGTGCCCCTCAGCTCTCTGCACTCTTGTATCCCTGCCCTATCGCCCTCCCGATCTTGACATGTCTCTTACCTCTGTGCACACAGGTGACTCTGACTATCCCAACCTGCTCTGTCTCCTGACACCCATGAGCCATCCAACTTCAGATGCAGAATACCGTTACAATGAGGTCCACGGTCGTACCAGAGGGTTCATTGAGAGGTGCTTCGGCCTGCTGAAGGGCAGATTCCGGTGTCTGCATATCCCTGGGAGTGCCCTGCTCTACAACCCACAGAAGGTGTGCAGATCATTGTGGCCTGCTGCATACTGTTACGACTCTGTCGTCCCATCTCTAGGGGGCGGTGTAAAGGGACTGTCTGTAGCCTGGGAATCACCTTGAACACTCATCTAGAGTCCCTTTCTGACTCCAGTTTGTTTCCCTTTTCACTATAGTATGCTTTTGTAGAACTACATTTGCCTCCTGGGACTACAAATCCCATAATGCACTGCCTGGTAGTCAGGAAAGCCTGGATTCTGCTATACATTGTTTTCTATGGGAGAAGTCCAGTTGCTCCTTTTTACTGGATTCTCTCCTCCAGGACTTGTGAGTGTCTGAAACTACACACACACCTGAGACCTCTCCTGTGCAGCCCAGTCATGTGATTCCACCTGGGGTTTGCTGCAGCCTATATCTGCTTATAAGCAGCTATTTCCTGAAGATCCTCGTTGTGGATTGGATTTCGATTCCTTTGTGTTCTAGACCCTTTATCGGATGGTGTTCCAGTCTTGTTCCTGTTCTGTTTCAGCTTGAACCTGCTTTCTGTTTCTCTGCCCTGTTCCTGCTTGTTCCAGCCAGAATTAGCTCCCTGTCTCTTAGCCTTGTTCCTGTTTGTTTCTTCCAGATTCTGCTCCCTGTTTCCCAGTCCTACTTCTGCCTTTGCTTCAGCCTGAGTCTGTTCCCAGTTCCTGCCTCTGCCTCCTAGTTTGTTCCTTCTGTTTCCTTTTGGATATTTGTGTCTGGTAAGTGTACTATCAGTCTTCACCTGTGTATAAGTGTATTCCTTTGGACTGGGGTTGGCTCCTGGTTTCCAGGAGGCTATTGCTGTTTTTACAGGAATTGCTACTGTGTTTCCAGCTGGACCCACGAGGGCTTGCCTCGTGTATGTAAGTGCAATCCTTGTTTGTGCTCTAAGGGTCCAGAGACAGAATCACTTCTGCTGCCTCCTTTCTATGGGGCTTGCGGGGTGACTATCTGTAAGAGCAATCTGCACAGAGGCATTGACATTCCCTGTTGCTGTGGGAAGTTCTGAGCCCTACCCTGTGTACAACCTTAGTGGTAACCCCAGTGTGTTTGTCCATTAGTAATCCGTTTCCTGTTTGTTCACACTAAGGTTGTTCTGCTTTTACTTTCCTGTTTCCTGTGCCTGTCCATAGCTGTGCTTTCCCGTGTATGCCTTTAGCTGCTCTTATGCCCCAGTACAGTACCTCTTTGGGATATTCTGTGACCTCAAGGGGTGTCCCTATCAGGGTCCTGATCAGACCCGCCGAAACCATGACACATGCTGCACAATCTGGCCCTGAGGCATCACATCCCATTGCTAGATGCAGAGGTGTGGGTAGCTGTACCAGTGGCTGATGAAGGGGACATGAGGAGTGATGAAGAGGAAGATTATGAGGATGCAGCTGACTCCAGGGCAGAGCTGATTTGACAGTACTTCGACTGAGATGCAGGTATGTGTCAACTGTCTGGTATGTGACCTCTACAACTGTTGGTCTTGTCCCTGCTACCACCTGTTGTCTGTGACCACTGACAGTATTGGTTGCAGCTCTGGGTGAGTTGGGGGGGGTCACATGTGCCCATAGCTTAGGTAGTCATAGTGTACAGGTCAGGCCTATATTCAGGCAGCTGCTGTGCTGGTGCGCTACTGCCATCAACATGTATGTACAATGTTCCCTGAGCTGCGAGTTCAATGCTATGTGTGTGCCACACAAAGTTGTTGCATTTGTGCAGCATCTATCCTAAGAGTCGACACTGGTGGCAGTGCTACATTGTTGTTGGTGGCAGTGGGTATGGGGTTAGGTCTGGCGCTGGGTGTTGTGAGGGTGGGACCATTGGGGTGGTATGTGTTGTTTTTGTGTGTTGGCACTGGACATATGGTTGTGGACTTGACTGCCATATTTGCCTGTTCCTACAGTGCATTTGTGTTGCGTTGGCATCTGTGACTTCTACAGTGATTGTTGTCTCTATCTTGCTCTACTTTCAGGACATTGTAATGGTGTTCTCTGGTCCCTGCCTGAACTGTTGCCTCAGCTTGACACATATCTCCAGCCACTGGCTGCTCCACAATCGACCTCCCTGCATTTTGTTCCCCCCTCTGCCACCTACCCATGCATGTGCTAGGCGATGGGTTGCCAGTTGCACATGTATTGGCAGTTCCATTCGTACTCATGACAAATAAAGATGTAGGCAGTAACTGTGCTCAATGGTGTTCATTTGGGAAGGTCAAGTGCAAGGGGTGACGAGTGGGGTCATGGCAGCTGAGATCATCAGTGGTGAGGCCAGCTGTGGGTAGTCCAGGTCCAGTATGCTGGCCATGGGAAAACAGAGATATGAAAGTGGACACTCTACAGGGTGTCTCAGTCACACACAATGGAGAATGTTCAGGAGAGGGTCACTTTCTGGCGGTGGTTGTTGTCTTGGCATCATGTCCGGTTCGAAGTCTAGTTGGATGTCCTCACTTGCATGGGGGTTTCTCAGCTACATGGGTAGGGGTGCTGGTGTCCTGCGGGGCCTCCATACCACTGGCAGCCGCTGTTGTGGAGGGCTCTGATGGGATGTGGCCAGTGGAAGGGGCCTGCTGGTGGGTAGTGGACTCACGCAGGATGGTGGTCAGGTCCTTGAGCACCCCTGCTATGGAGGACATGATGGCATTGTGAGCCTGCCACTGTTGCATGGCATCCTGATGGTATTCCCCCTGCAGCCTCTGTGTCTCCTGCACAGTAGCGAGGATCTGGGCCGCTGTCTCCTGGGTCTGCTGGTATACACCCAGGACTTGGTTGAGGGCCTCCTGGGCAGTCAGTTGGTGTGACTGCCCGAGCCTTGGACCACAGTTCCCCTGCCAGTACCCCTGACCCCCTGTGCCTGTGCCCCTGGTACAGTGTGCCCACTCCCAGTAGCAGCAGGGCCTTCATTGTCTGGGGTGTGTGCCCTTGACTCTGGCCCGTACTATGGGGCACACCTCTGATTATGACGTCCCTGGGGCACAGGCGTGAGGTTCAGGGGCTGGCTGTGGTGTTGTTGCCAAATGGGTGGGGACGTCTGGTGTGTCCAGGGTGGGTCTGCTGTTGGTGGACTGTCCAGTGGCCCCAGATTGCCCAGGCAAGTCGTCCCCATTCAGACATCCAGTGGGGCCTTCATCCTGGGATGGGTTGTCTCAGCCTGGCATCCTCTGCTGGGTGGCAGTAGCAGGGGTACATGTGGATGGAAACTGTAGATATTAGTTGTGTAACTGTAGTTGTTATGTCCCTGTTGTGATGCATGCAGTGTGTCGACTTGCTTCCCAGTGATGGCAATGACAGCTGCTGCACTGCAAACATTGATTTGGTGTAGGGGTTTGTGGCATGGTTTCCATGTGGCATTGGGGGTTGTGGATGGTGGTTGGCATTGCTGGCATTGCCATGTGTTGAGACAAAGTTGTGGCAGCCAGTAGGTGTCTCTGTGGTATGGTTGTCCATGCAGATATTCCACTGTGAAGTGGGTCTGTGGTGTGTTGCTGTGTGGGTTGTGCTGGATTATGGGAGCTGTGGTTCTTCACACTGGGGTTTTCATCCATGCATTTGGAGTGAGTGAGTAGAGATGGTGGGAGTGGGGTGGTGTGGCATGCAGAGTAGGAGCGTGGGGTGTTTGGGACGGGTGCAGTGGAGTGGGTTGTAGTAGGTTGGAGAGTGGTGGGGAGGCAAGTGGGCACGGGTGGTTGGTGCTTGTGGTGTATTGTTGACTTACCAGAGTCGAGCCCTCCGCTGATGCCAGTGAGGCCCTCGGGTTGCATAATGTCCAGGACCTTCTCTTCCTAGGATGTCAACTCAAGGGGAGGAGGTGGGGGCCCACCGCCAGTCTTGTTGATGGCTATCTGCTGCCTGGACGCCATGGAACAGACCTTCCCCTGAGGTTGTTCGACTTCTTCCTGATGTCCTTCCTTGTGCGTGGGTAGGTGCTGACCGCGTTGACCCTGTTGGCGATCCTCTGCCATAACTCTGTTTTCCTGCATATCGATGTTTGCTGTACTTGGACAACCATGAGCTGTGGCTGTACTCTGATGATCTCATCCACCATGACCCGTAACTCATTGTCAGTGAACCGTGGGTGGTTCTGGCGTGACATGTTGTGGGGTGGCTATGTGGTGTGCATTTTGTCGGGTGCAGTGCGGGTGTGTGGTAATGTGGGGGTGTTTAGCTGAGGGTGCTGTTGGGCTATGGTGGTAATTTCTATAATGTGTGCTGTGTGATTGTTATTGTTGTGTTTAGGGTGTGCTTCGTGTCGAGTGTGTCTGCTCGTAGTTGTCGCTAGGGATTGTGGGTGTGTGTGGGGGTGTTATATGGTGACAAGTGCAGGTGTGCGTGGTGTGTGTATGAGTTTCAGGTGTGGGATATATGGCCAAAGTGGTGTTGGCTACTTTCGGCGCCGCCTTTTTTGTACTGCCGTGGTGCAAACCGCCATTGGCTTACCGCCATGCATGTACCACTGTGCTGGAGGTTGCCTCTAAATATGACGGTCAGAATGGTGTCGGCGTGGCGAGGCCGGCGATAAAACAGTCACTCTTTCACCATGAATTGGCCTGGCAGTGTTAGTTTTGTGTCTGTTTTTGGGCGGTTTGTGTCCTGTGACTCATAATTCGGTGGTTGCTATACCTCCACCACTGGCGGTATGGTGGCGCCATTTCACACGGCGGTCTTGACCACCAAAGTTGTACTGAGGGCCAAAGTATCCAATATAATGAAGGCCCATGAACTAGGTGAACAATGCTATACAAACTTCAAACTTTAGGGACTTGAGAATAATCCACCGATTTAAGAAGTTTCATGACCCAATGAAAATGAACAAATTAAAAACCTTCACTAACATGTCCAAGAATAAGGCAGTGAACAGCAATGGCAGGGAAATCATCATGAAATCAGACAAAGCACTAATTGGGTGAATCATTGTGACAGGACAGAATTGGAACCGTCAAATGGTGGATGTACTCTCTCATCCCTTAGGACCTTTACCATGGGCTTTAGCAACTCCAGAAGGTGTCTTGTGAAAAACAAACAAAGCTGTTTTAGCAACATCCTTGCTGAAAAACATTACCTCAGCTGAGGAAATACCTTGAAATTCAGCCAGGCTGATTGATGGTATGCTTGTTCAGACAGTAAAAGGAGAGGAATCAAACTTTGGTGAAGTGGCTATGTCTGTCTTGCCCATACCTTTGGTGGAAGAAAATAGGAGTCAAAGAATCAATGTTGAGTTTGATACGTACAATTAGCTGTCCATTAAGAAAGCAAAAGGACAATCAGGGGGGAAAAACTAAGGTACCAGTTACAGAGCATCTCACCTTCCCAGATTGTCAGTCAGTGGAGGAAATTCCTAAGCCATGTAAGAAATAAAACAATTCTCATCACATTTCTTGTTAAAGAAAGGAGGAAACCAGAATATTTTGTAAAATTTGAGAATAAAACACTTCATAAACTGAAGATAAATGCTACAAAATCACATCTGAAGGGAGCCACGAAGTGCCTGATCTCAACAGTACACACAAAGAAGCAGATGGTTGTTTGTTGCTGCATGCTACACATGCTGTTAATGAGGGTTATGAGGCAACAACGATAAGCTCAGATGACACTGATGTGTTTATTATGCATTTGGGATTCCATGACAAAATCATGGCTAAATTGTTTCTGAAATGTGGTACTAATATATGAATGCGAGTCCTTGAGATTAAGAAAAAAGCTTCAACTCTAGGTGAAAATGTTTGTTGTTGAACTATGACAGGTCTCCATACGCTTACTGAGTGTGATACAGTAAGCGCATTTGCGGGAAAAGGAAAAGTAAGTGCATTCAGAATCCTGTCTGCCAAGACATACACAGGAAACATTTTTGCAGCTTGAAGGTGAATGGGATCTCTCTGAAGAACTAATGGACAAACTGGAGCAATTCTCGTGCTTGCTGTATGCACCAAAATCTTCAGTTCATCACATGAATGACTTGAGATATCACCTATTCTGTGCAAACAAGGGTGATATAGACAGTCATCAACTTCCACCTTGCAGAGACTGTCTGAAGAAACATGTTGTGTGTGCAAATTATCAAGCCGCTATAAGCAAGAGATGTCTTCTGAATGATCCACAGACACCTAGTCCAATTGGGAGAGGGTGGAAGTTGGAAAAACACGAGGGAGCACAGCAACTGGTAGTGGACTGGATGGAGGAGCAGCCAACACCTCAGGCTGTGTAAGATCTACAAGCTTGCAACTGCATTAGGAACTGCAAACTGCCAACATGTATCTGCTGTCTAAATGACCTCAAGTGCACTGACACGTGCAGCCTTCCCCCCCGTGAAAAACAAACAGATGCAGAAAATGATGACACCTATTCAGAAGAAGATGATGAAGACGAATGTGAATGATAAATTTGTGTTTATGTTCACTCATGACATACAATGCCTATGTAAGATGTGACAGCTATTATTATTTGAAATTGTAGGTGAAAATTATGCACATAGTCTATATCAATTAATGAGGAATACAATGAAGTTTTATTGTTATTATTTTAATGATTATATGGTTATTATTACAATTAATAAATCATAATTATTTTCATATTATATTTAATTTAACCAATCTGGTGGAATTAGATTTATTTTTCCACATATTATGATGAATTTGTATGCTATTTATTAAAAATATGAAAACCATTATTATTTTGGAAAATGGTTTCTAATCCAATAATACCGGGTAAAGGGCAAAGAGTGATGACTTGCTATCAGATATTTTCCATCCCTAGGCATCCATACCTTAACAAAATACCAATGGACTAATGGCCTACATGTGGTCTTTCATGCACGCCTGTCAGCCCTATGAACCTACACCACCTGCCAACACTGCGCACCATCTTGATGTATGTATGCATCCGTGTGATGTATTTCTGTTCCCTCTGCTATTAGTAGGTCTTTCACAGTTTTGGAAATGTGTATACAGCTAATCACAGTCGCCATCAGAACATGTCATATGTAGGTGCTGTGTATACATGCCAGCAGACCCGATTCAGGGAGGAGACATGGCTTTATTTTAGCTTCTCCCTCCTAAAATTGCCTGTGCTTCAATAAACATCAATGGGTAAAATTCAGTGCCCATTTTATTTTTTTAAATCCCCCTCTGGAGTTGCTCAAAATGTTTGGTATGATAGGTCCAATTACTACATGTGCTTTTTTTCAGTCTTTTCAGCCTGTAGAAAGGTGTAAAGCTACATAGATTTCTACCAGGCGATAAAATCCACATTCTTTGTACGGATATTTTAGTTATAATAGGATGTAATAAAAAAAAAATCTAGCTTACACGTCAAGAATTTTCAATTCTAATAAGGACACGGAGGCGAGGATTATGCTATCTCTTTCTTTACTGACCCAAACAGCAGCCAATCAAATAACAATAAACAAAAAACTACACATCCCATGATGCTATAAACCCAGCATCACATGCTCCAATCACAGAGTGTGACCTTAGTCCATATTAACCATAACCTTCAACGTCATATCCTCTTTCTTTGTCCAAACAGATAACCTTTCAACTTCTTCCACGAACTTCTTCTGCAGATGTTGGTTCATAACTCTTCTCATCCGAACCAGTCATCTTAGATAACTCAACAGGAGCTGGAAATCGAATCAAACTTCCTACGAGCTGAGGTAAAAGGCCGTCTTCCAACAAAGCCACCATGACATAAAATCAGGAATTATTCTGATCGGAACCTAGGATAGACAACAATAAATAGTAATATCTCATATTGCTAGGCTATCAAGCAAAACATCTTTTAAACACTCTCCAAAACATAACAAAGGGAGGGCATAAATGAATCAAATTCATAAACTTATACACATTTGAGTATCACATCATTATTCAATTAAGGGGGGATAATCCTCGCCTCCGTGTCCTTAATAGAATTGAAAACTCTTGACGCGTAAGCTAGCAATTTTTTTATTCTATGTCAGGACCGGAGGCTCAGATTATGCTAGTTCAAAGCTGATCAATAACAACAGAGGCAACATCTACCACAGGTTTATAATAAAACTTACGAAAAGTACATTCAGAAGACCAGTCTGCCGCTTTCATAAAATCTTCTAATTTAGACCCTAATGCATAGGATTTAGAAGCCGTAGCCCCTCTAACAGAATGGGCTCCAAATTGGCTGATATCTATAACTGCTTCACTCATTAACCATTTTATCCATCTCGAGAGCGTGGCTGAGGAAACTGGTTTAAAGGGTTTCTGCAAAGAAATTAATAATTGTCCTTCCGCGGCCTGTCTAAACTCTTCAGTGACCAATTCATAATCTTTCAAACATTGCACAACACATCATTTTGAGTTATCCTGATACAGAGGATAAGTTACTGACCTGCAATTAGTTTTAGTTCTTCTGGAAATATTGAAAGTAACTCCATTAGTAGAGTAAACTCTACCAGACAGATCCAAAGCCTTGACGTCCGAAACCCTCTTACAAGAAATCAGGCATACCAACTTAGTTAACTTCGCTGAAAGCTGTTTGCGGGATAAATACTTGTTACTAGGCCAAGAATCTATCAATTTTAAAACAATGTTCACATCCCATAACACAGAATATTTGGCCTGAGGGGGATTAGAGAGCCGAATACCTCTCAGTAACTTACAAACTAGGGGATGTTCACCCACCCGTTTAGCATCAAAATGTTTATGACCTGGCAGAAATGGCTGATCTAAAATTACTAATAGTCCTATAAGCCAGACCTGAGGATGCTAATTCAGCCAAAAAAATGAGAATTAGTTCAACACTTGACTCCAAGGGATTGCTACCCCTTCCATTGCACCAACTAACCCATCTGCGCCATGCAGATGCATATCTCTTGTGAGTGCCAGGGGCCCAAGCTTGTTTGATAAAGTTCTCAGCTTGTTGCGAAAGGCCTGGGGTTTTCTATCTTGCCCTGAAACCATCCTTGCCATCAACATCAGATTCCCTGGTAAGATCAGTGGATGTTGAAGGCCCTCCAGACTCAATAAAAGATTCTGACGAGGAGGAATGAGCAACGGGAGAGCACAAGCTAATTGAAGAGCAATAGGGAACCAGGGCTGAGACCTCCACAATGGTGTCACCAAAACCAGACCTGTTTTCTGTCTCCGAACTTGAGACAGGACCCTGGGAATTAGCAGAAAAGGAGGGAAAGCATAACCCAAAAAGGGGGACCAATTCTGCAGAAAGGCATCTGTCGCTAGGGCCAGAGGATCCGGGCGCCAGCTGAAGAATTTCCGAACCTGAGCATTGAGGCGCGACGCAAAAAGATCTACCTCGCAAGGGCCCCATTCTCGGACTATATGTTGGAAAATAATCGGATCCAGTTTCCAATCGCTGGGGTCCGTCAGGTATCTGGAGTTCCAGTCTGCAATAGTGTTCTGGGCTCCTGGTAAGTATTCCGCTAGTACCACCAACCGGTGACTCAAACAATAATGCCAAAACTCCTTGGCTATCTCCGCTAGAACCTTGGATTTCGTTCCCCCAAGCTTGTTGACATAACACACTGCCAAGATGTTGTCCATCCTCAGAAGAATACAGCAGTCTGTCTTGAGGGGGGACAGGCTCTTTATAGCAAAAGAACCCGCCAGGAGTTCCAAGCAATTGATGTGGAGATTTTGCTCCGTCATTGACCAGCGACCTCCGGTCACTAAAGACCCGCAGCGGGCTCCCCATCCCCACTGACTGGCGTCTGATTCTATCACCACTTCTGGGTGAGATCCGAATATGGCTCTGCCGTTCCATGCCTCCATGTGGTGAAGCCACCACTGAATCTCTTCCTTGACCTCCGTGGTTAAAGGAATCAAAGCCGAGTAGCTCAGACCCTGTCTTAAGAGTTTGATCTTCAATCTCTGTAGAGATTGATAAAGCAATGGAGCTGGGAAGATTGCTTAAATGGAAGAGGCCAAGAGACCCACCATTTGAGCAATGTTCCTTAGAGAAATAGTCGGACTGGCTAAAGCTGATCTTAATTCCCTCTTGATATTGCGAATCTTTAACGAGGGAAGAATCAGCTGTGACTGTATTGAGTCGATCTTGAAGCCCAAAAACTCGATCACTTGAGTTGGATTCAACAATGACTTCTGCGCATTGATAAGGAAACCCAAATCCTGTAAAAGACTGATTGTCCAGTTCAAATGCATCAGTAGAGACTGGGGTTTCTGTGCCATCACTAAGATGTCGTCCAAATAAATGATTAGTCGTACCCCCTTGGTTCTCAACCACTCCACAACTGGTCTCAACAGTTTCATGAAGCACTAAGGGGTCGAGGATAGGCCGAACGGCAAGGCTGTGAATTCCAGACAATGGCCGTTCTAATGAAATTGGAGAAATCTCCTGTGAGGGGGAAATACCGGAATAGAGAGTGTTAGAAATGGGGTCTTTGGTTGACAGTCAGGTTACCCCCTGTTGAAGCAAGGACCCTCACTCTAGTCAGGGTAAAAGAGAATCACCCTCAGCTAACCCCTGCTTACCCCCTTGGTAGCTTGGCAGAGCAGTAGGCTTAACTTCAGAGTGCTAGGTGTAAAGTATTTGTACCAACACACACAGTAACTTAATGAAAACACTACAAAATGACACAACACCAGTTTAGAAAAATAGGAAATATTTATCTAAACAAAACAAGACCAAAACGACAAACATCCAACATACACAAGTCAAGTTAAGAATTTGTAAAGATTAAACTAAAAAATAGCGCTTAGAAACAAAAATGCTTCGATGAGATGTAAACACGGCGTTGTGACGGAGTCGTTCCCAACAAGCCGACACCAGCGGCGCCGGACACGGAGTCGTGTGGACCCCCAAGTACAGTACCTTTGGTGAAGAGTGAAAACAAGGCCATGCGCAAAGTCGGGGATCGTGGCGTCTGTGCGAAATGTTGAATCCACGCACTTAGAGCGGCGTCGGTCACAACGTGGTGCGGCGACTACCACAGAGTCGCGGACTTCAGCGGGGCTGCAGCGGCATCAGGCCTGCGAAGAGCGTCGCGTTCCAGCGAAGGTCACGGCATCGGGTGCAGGCGGCGTCACCGGATTCAGCAGCGGCGTCACCGGATTCAGCAACAGCGTCGGTCCAGAGTCGTCCGAAGTCGATTTCCTTGGATTTCCATCAGCTTTCCTTTCAAGGGCCCAGGGACTGGATAGGGCACCACTTGTCAGAGCAGGAGTCTCTCCAGAGACTCCAGGTGCTGGCAGAGAGAAGTCTTTGCTGTCCCTGAGACTTCAAACAACAGGAGGCAAGCTCTAAATCAAGCCCTTGGAGATTTCTTCACAAGATGGAAGGCACACAAAGTCCAGTCTTTGCCCTCTTACTCTGGCAGAAGCAGCACTGCAGGAAAGCTCCACAAAGCACAGTCACAGGCAGGGCAGCACTTCTTCCTCAGCTATCAGCTCTTCTCCAGGCAGAGGTTCCTCTTGGTTCCAGAAGTGTTTCTAAAGTCTGTAGATTTGGGTGCCCTTCTTATACCCATTTTAGTCTTTGAAGTCACCTTTCTTCAAAGGGGACTCACACCTACTTGTGAAATCCTGCCTTGCCCAGGCAAGGCCTCAGACACACAGCAGGGGGTTGGAGCCGGCATTGTCAGAGGCAGGCACAGTCCTTTCAGATGAGAGTGACCACTCCACCCCTCCCTCCTAGCAGAGATGGCTAATCAGGAAATGCAGGTTACACCCCAGCCCCCTTTGTGTCACTGTCTAGTGCGAGGTGAAAAACAACCCAACTGTCAAACTTACCCAGACAGGGAATCCACAAACAAGACAGAGGGGGTCATTCTGACTCCCGCCGGGCGCGGTCACCGCGCGCCCGGCGGGAGCCGCCAAAATACCGTACCGCGGTCAGAAGACCGCGGCGGGTATTTTGAGTTTTCCCCTGGGCCTTCAAAAGGCCGCCCGCCAGCCCAGGGGAAAACGACCTTCCCACCATGAAGCCGGCTCGTAATCGAGCCGGCGGAGTGGGAAGGTGCGACGGGTGCTACTGCACCCGTCGCGTATTTCACTGTCTGCTATGCAGACAGTGAAATACTTTGCGGGGCCCTCTTACGGGGGCCCCTGCAGTGCCCATGCCATTGGCATGGGCACTGCAGGGGCCCCCAGGGGTCCCGCGACACCCCCTACCGCCATCCTGTTCCTGGCGGGCGAACCGCCAGGAACAGGATGGCGGTAGGGGGTGTCAGAATCCCCAAGGCGGCGCAGCATGCTGCGCTGCCTTGGAGGATTCTGACGGGCAGCGGAAAACCGGCGGGAGACCGCCGGTTTTCCTGCACTGACCGCGGCCAAATGCTCCCGCCGACCCTGGCCCCGGCGGTCTAAGACCGCCGGGGTCAGAATCACCCCCAGAGTCACAGAATGGTTTAAGCAAGAAAATGCTCACTTTCTAAAAGTGGCATTTTCAAACGCACAATCTTAAAATCAACTTTACTAAAAGATGTATTTTTAAATTGTGAGTTCAGGGACCCCAAACTCCAAATGTCCATCTACTCTCTAGGGGAATCTACACTTTAATCATATTTAAAGGTAGCCCCCATGTTATCCTATGAGAGAGACAGGCCTTGCAACAGTATTTCACTGTCAGGACATATAAACCACATTACTATATGTCCTACCTTATCCATACACTGCACCCTGCCCTTGGGGCTACCTAGGGCCTACCTTAGGGGTGCCTTACATGTAAGAAAAGGGAAGGTTTAGGCCTGGCAAGTGGGTACACTTGCCAAGTCGAATTTACAGTGTAAAACTGCACACACAGACACTGCAGTGGCAGGTCTGAGACATGATTACAGAGATACTTATGTGGGTGGCACAACCAGTGCTGCAGGCCCACTAGTAGCATTTGATTTACAGGCCCTGGCACCTCTGGTGCGCTTTACTTGGGACTTACTAGTAAATCAAATATGCCAATCACGGATAAACCAATCACATACACATTTTACAGAGAGAGCCTATGCACTTTAGCACTGGTTAGCAGTGGTAAAGTGCTCAGAGTTCAAAAGCCAACAGCAACAGGTCAGAAAAAATAGGAGGCAGGAGGCAAAAAGATTGGGGATGACCCTGCATAAGCAAAAAAGTCCAACACGACCCCCTACCAGCCTAAAGCCAGGGGAGAACAATCAATACCTTGATGTACTTCCCTGATTGGGACGATAGAACAAGGACCCAGGCCCACAACAGCAGGGGCATGTTCCAGTTCTACGCCTTCCTGACTCCAGTTGGATCACTCTGTCCATACTCTCAGGGCCCACTAAGCTAACCCATGGGGAACCCTTCTCCACATCTGCAGACACCATCTGTGCAGCACCTAACTTTACTTTGCTCACAGATGTATCCCAATGGGCAGATAGCACCACCAGGGCCAACACAGTGGTGTTGCCCACTCCACCCCCGGGGTGTGACTCTCGTCCCACCCCCAGGGGCAACTCTGTCCACCAGGACAGCAAGCCACAGTGACCTCTGACAACTGTCAGGGATGAGAGCCCGACCTCAGGCCTCTCTAACCACTGTGACTGTGGAGAGTGGAAGGCGGTAGCCCCAGGTGCCTGGCACCCTTTGACCACTCTCTCTTCCACCAGTTCAGGGATGACAACCTGACCCTGGTCCTCCCCTCTGGGGCTCTGTACCCTCCCTGCAGAAGCGGCACCCCCAGAGTCAAAAACTGTCAGGTTACTTGTAGAAGCAGTCCTGCACAATTCTTCCACCAGTGCAGGGCTGTAAACCTGCAACTGGTCCGCCAACCTGGGGTCTGTACCTTCAGGTTGGACCAGGGCCAGGGGTGAGGATTCCCTCCCCCTGCCCTCCCTTCTGGGGTCCTGCACCCCCCAACTAGGAGTGGCCCCCTCAGAAGACAACATGGGATGGGCACTGTTAGCAGTAGCCCCTTCCTCCAAGTCAGGGGGGACATCCTGAACCTGGCCTTCCAATCCAGGGTCTGTATCCTTAGATTGCACTGGGGCCAGGGGTGAGGCTCTTTCTCCCCTGCCCCTACTCTCAGGGTTCTGCACCCCCCCCCTCAGGGAGAGTATCCCTTGAAATCACACCAGGGGGGGTGATCGGGCAAACCGCCCACCCCTTCAGGTCAGGGTTTACCCCCTGCACCTGATCCTCCAGTCCAGGGTCTGTACCCACAGACTGGACCACTGCCTGGCAACCCAGGACTACCCTCTGAACCTGGTCATCCGACCCAGAGTCACCACCCTGCGGTTGAACCATTGCCTGGCACACCAGGACTTCCAGGGGGGCACACTTACCCCCCACAAGGGACACACTGTCCCGAAGGGCCACACAAGAGTCTGGCTGGCGCAGGTCTCCTGACCTCTGCCCATCTGATGAGTCTGTATTCCCCCCAACCCAGAAATGGTCTCACCAAGGTCATTCATGGGGGGCTCTGCTCTCAGAGCTGACCCCTGACCCTCCAGGTTCTCCCCTGGGGTCCGCAACCCCCCTCTCAACCCTCTGTCTGGACTTCTGCACCCCCTCACTAGGAGTGGTACTGCCAGACACCTGAACTGGTGGGACGCTGGCTACAGTCACCCCCCCAAGTTCTCCTGACACTGTGGGGTCTCCCTCAACAGATGGCCCTATGGTACAGGCTAGGCTCCCCTCCTGGTGTTCCCTCATGGAACCCTCCAGGACCTGGGACCGGATCTTGGGCACCTTGGGCCTCAACCCATCCCCATTCCCTCTCCTCTGAGACTGGACATGCGGTCCCTCACCCATCCCACTACACTGGGACCTACCTGGGACACTACAATCCTTCCCTACCTCACCTGGTTGGAAACTACCTAGACCACTCCTCTCAGGAGCACCCCCAAATGCCTCTTCAGACTCTCTGATACTCACCCAGAAGTCTGCCTCCATTGTAAGCTCCCTGGGGTCAGAGAACTCACACTCCACCTGGTGTTGGCGTAGCTCTGGAAAATAAGGACTAGACATATGCTCTCCAGCAATTACATCACTCAGCCCCTCACATGAATTAACCAAAGTACCCTTCACCCAACCATCCAGTGACTCTGCTTTGAAAAAGCACCCCACATCACCCTCCTGAGACTGGTGAGACAGTACCTGACTGTCCCTGACACTCAACCCATACTCTTCTGGGATGTCTTCACACTCCATAACCAGGGCTTCTACCTGGGGGGAACCCCTCTCCCTGTCACTCTCACCTAGAGTCAGTAGAGTGTCCCTCCCACCAGTAGGAATATGACTCCCCATGCCAGTTCCCCAATCCACCTCAGGGACCCTGTGCATCACTGGAGCTACCTCATACCCCTGAACCTCCTGGTGTGTGTTAACTCCCTCCTTCAAGTAGGGCACCACATCTCTGGGCATGTGCACTTCTTCAGCAGCACTAGATATAAAATTGTTGCTGCCACCATTCCAGCTGGACTCAGCCCTTATGACTTCCAGCTCCTTCATTTTGAGCTCATAAGCCCAAATCCTCTTTTTGATCTCTAAGTCCCTCCTCCTTTCTTCCAACTCCTTCTCCCTTTGCATCCTCAACTCCTTGAACTTCAACCGGCAAGCCCTCTCTGCCTGTCTGTCCTGTAACTCTTCAGGAGTCAGACCCTTGGATGACACCCTGCTACCCTTCCTGGGGACCCTCCCCCCAGGCGTAACAGGTACCTCCACTACACCACTGTGTATCCTCTGCACTTCCCCACCCACATTCTCCTCCTCTGTGTGCCCTCCAGCCTCCTTGACTGTCTCCCAGGCCCTCTTGCCTTTTGCAGCTCCTCCTCCCTGGTGGAGCTCTCAGTGGGACCGTCAAGATCTTTAAGGAACTGTTTCAATTGAGCAACTTAGTACTCCCTCAGTTTCTCTATTTCAAACACAGCTCCAGCTGTTGCATCTCCAGATTGAGACATGATGGTCACAAGTGCAAAGTTCCAAAGGCAGAAAATAAGTTCCCAATGAAATAAAAAGAATCAGTCAAGGGATCAGCAAAATCATGGAAGTAGAATAAAAAGAGTCCCAAAGAGGAAAAATTAAAGATCACCAAACAAGTAGTATGTGGTCACGTAGTGGTCTGAACTCAAACAGTAGTGTACACTTAATTACTGTATGTCAATGTAGGAGGCTGGACTGGCTTGTAGTGAGTACCAAGGGGTACTTGCACCTTGCACCAGGCCCAGTTATCCCTTATTAGTGTATAGGGTGTCTAGCAGCTTAGGCTGATAGATAATGGTAGCTTAGCAGAGCAGCTTAGGCTGAACTAGGAGACGTGTGAAGCTACTACAGTACCACTTAGTGTCATATGCACAATATCATAAGAAAACACAATACACAGTTATACTAAAAATAAAGGTACTTTATTTTTATGACAATATGCCAACGTATCTTAGAGTGTACCCTCAGTAAGAGGATAGGAAATATACACAAGATATATATACACAATAGCAAAAATATGCAGTATAGTCTTAGAAAACAGTGCAAACAATGTATAGTTACAATAGGATGCAATGGGGAAACATAGGGATAGGGGCAACACAAACCATATACTCCAAAAGTGGAATGCGAACCACGAATGGACCCCAAACCTATGTGCCTTGTAGAGGGTCGCTGGGACTATTAGAAAATAGTGAGAGTTAGAAAAATAACCCTCCCCAAGACCCTGAAAAGTGAGTGCAAAGTGCACTAAAGTTCCCCTAAGGACAAAGTAGTTGTGTTAGAGGAATAATGCAGGAAAGACACAAACCAGCAATGCAACAACTGTGGATTTCCAATCTAGGGTACCTGTGGAACAAGGGGACCAAGTCCAAAAGTCACAAGCAAGTCGGAGATGGGCAGATGCCCAGGAAATGCCAGCTGCGGGTGCAAAGAAGCTTCTACAGGACAGAAGAAGCTGAGGTTTCTGCAGGAACAAAAAGGGCTAGAGACTTCCCCTTTGGTGGACGGATCCCTCTCGCCTTGGAGAGTCGTGCAGAAGTGTTTTCCCGCCGGAAGGACGCCAACAAGCCTTGCTAGTCGCAAATCGTGCGTTTGGCGTTTTTGGACGCTGCTGGGGCCCAGGAGGGACCAGGAGGTCGCAAATTGGACCTGAAGAGAGAGGGGACGTCGAGCAAGACAAAGAGCCCTCACTGAAGCAGGTAGCACCCGGAGAAGTGCCAGAAACAGGCACTACGAGGATGCGTGAAACGGTGCTCGCCGAAGTTGCACAAAGGAGTCCCACGTCGCCGGAGACCAACTTAGAAAGTCGTGCAATGCATGTTAGAGTGCCGTGGACCCAGGCTTGGCTGTGCACAAAGGATTTCCGCCGGAAGTGCACAGGGGCCGGACTAGCTGCAAAGTCGCGGTTCCCAGCAATGCAGCCCAGCGAGGTGAGGCAAGGACTTACCTCCACCAAACTTGGACTGAAGAGTCACTGGACTGTGGGGGTCACTTGGACAGAGTCGCTGGATTCGAGGGACCTCGCTCGTCATGCTGAGAGGAGACCCAAGGGACCGGTAATGCAGCTTTTTGGTGCCTGCGGTTGCAGGGGGAAGATTCCGTCGACCCACGGGAGATTTCTTCGGAGCTTCTGGTGCAGAGAGGAGGCAGACTACCCCCACAGCATGCACAAGCAGGAAAACAGTCGAGAAGGCGGCAGGATCAGCGTTACAGAGTTGCAGTAGTCGTCTTTGCTACTATGTTGCAGGTTTGCAGGCTTCCAGCGCGGTCAGCAGTCGATTCCTTATCAGAAGGTGAAGAGAGAGATGCAGAGGAACTCGGATGAGCTCTTGCATTCGTTATCTACAGTTTCCCCAGAGGCAGAGACCCTAAATAGCCAGAAAAGAGGGTTTGGCTACCTAGGAGAGAGGATAGGCTAGCAACACCTGAAGGAGCCTATCACAAGGAGTCTCTGACGTCACCTGGTGGCACTGGCCACTCAGAGCAGTCCAGTGTGCCAGCAGCACCTCTGTTTCCAAGATGGCAGAGGTCTGGAGCACACTGGAGGAGCTCTGGACACCTCCCAGGGGAGGTGCAGGTCAGGGGAGTGGTCACTCCCCTTTCCTTTGTCCAGTTTCGCGCCAGAGCAGGGGCTAAGGGGTCCCTGAACCGGTGTAGACTGGCTTATGCAGAATTGGGCACATCTGTGCCCAACAAAGCATTTCCAGAGGCTGGGGGAGGCTACTCCTCCCCTGCCTTCACACCATTTTCCAAAGGGAGAGGGTGTCACACCCTCTCTCAGAGGAAGTTCTTTGTTCTGCCATCCTGGGCCAGGCCTGGCTGGACCCCAGGAGGGCAGCTGCCTGTCTGAGGGGTTGGCAGCAGCAGCAGCTGCAGTGAAACCCCAGGAAGGGCAGTTTGGCAGTACCAGGGTCTGTGCTACAGACCACTGGGATCATGGAATTGTACCAACAATGCCAGGATGGCATAGAGGGGGCAATTCCATGATCATAGACATGTTACATGGCCATATTCGGAGTTACCATGGTGAAGCTACATATAGGTAGTGACCTATATGTAGTGCACGCGTGTAATGGTGTCCCCGCACTCACAAAGTTCAGGGAATTGGCTCTGAACAATGTGGGGGCACCTTGGCTAGTGCCAGGGTGCCCTCACACTAAGTAACTTTGCACCTAACCTTTACCAGGTAAAGGTTAGACATATAGGTGACTTATAAGTTACTTAAGTGCAGTGTAAAATGGCTGTGAAATAACGTGGACGTTATTTCACTCAGGCTGCAGTGGCAGGCCTGTGTAAGAATTGTCAGAGCTCCCTATGGGTGGCAAAAGAAATGCTGCAGCCCATAGGGATCTCCTGGAACCCCAATACCCTGGGTACCTCAGTACCATATACTAGGGAATTATAAGGGTGTTCCAGTAAGCCAATGTAAATTGGTAAAAATGGTCACTAGCCTGTCAGTGACAATTTGGAAAGAAATGAGAGAGCATAACCACTGAGGTTCTGGTTAGCAGAGCCTCAGTGAGACAGTTAGTCACTACACAGGTAACACATTCAGGCACACTTATGAGCACTGGGGCCCTGGGTTACCAGGGTCCCAGTGACACATACAACTAAAACAACATATATACAGTGAAAAATGGGGGTAACATGCCAGGCAAGATGGTACTTTCCTACAGTCAAGTACAAATACAAGTCCAAATCCCAACCGCTGATCACCAATGTTAGAAATGGGGTATTTGGTTGACAGTCAGGTTACCCCCTGTTCAAGCAAGGACCCTCACTCTAGTCAGGGTAAAAGAGAATCACCCTCAGCTAACCCCTGCTTACCCCCTTGGTAGCTTGGCAGAGCAGTAGGCTTAACTTCAGAGTGCTAGGTGTAAAGTATTTGTACCAACACACACAGTAACTTAATGAAAACACTACAAAATGACACAACACCAGTTTAGAAAAATAGGAAATATTTATCTAAACAAAACAAGATCAAAACGACAAACATCCAACATACACAAGTCAAGTTATGAATTTTTAAAGATTAAACTAAAAAATAGCGCTTAGAAACAAAAATGCTTTGATGAGATGTAAACACGGCGTCGTGACAGAGTCGTTCCCATCAAGCCGACACCAGCGGCGCCGGACACGGAGTCGTGTGGACCCCCAAGTACAGTACCTTTGGTGAAGAGTGAAAACAAGCCGATGTGCGAAGTCGGGGATCGCGGCGTCAGTGCGAAACGTTGAATCCACGCACTTCAAGCGGCGTCGGTCACAACGTGGTGCGGCGACTACCACGGAGTCGCGGACTTCAGCGGGGCTGCAGCGGCGTCAGGCCTGCGAAGAGCGTCGCATTCCAGCGAAGGTCACGCGTCGGGTGCAGGCGGCGTCACCGGATTCAGCAGCGGCGTCACAGGATTCAGCAAAGGCGTCGGTCCGGAGTCGTCCGAAGTCGATTTCCTTGGATTTCCATCAGCTTTCCTTTCAAGGGCCCAGGGACTGGATAGGGCACCACTTGTCAGAGCAGGAGTCTCTCCAGAGACTCCAGGTGCTGGCAGAGAGAAGTCTTTGCTGTCCCTGAGACTTCAAACAACAGGAGGCAAGCTCTAAATCAAGCCCTTGGAGATTTCTTCACAAGATGGAAGGAACACAAAGTCCAGTCTTTGCCCTCTTACTCTGGCAGAAGCAGCACTGCAGGAAAGCTCCACAAAGCACAGTCACAGGCAGGGCAGCACTTCTTCCTCAGCTATCAGCTCTTCTCCAGGCAGAGGTTCCTCTTGGTTCCAGAAGTGTTTCTAAAGTCTGTAGATTTGGGTGCCCTTCTTATACCCATTTTAGTCTTTGAAGTCACCTTTCTTCAAAGGGGACTCACACCTACTTGTGAAATCCTGCCTTGCCCAGGCAAGGCCTCAGACACACAGCAGGGGGTTGGAGCCGGCATTGTCAGAGGCAGGCACAGTCCTTTCAGATGAGAGTGACCACTCCACCCCTCCCTCCTAGCAGAGATGGCTAATCAGGAAATGCAGGTTACACCCCAGCCCCCTTTGTGTCACTGTCTAGTGCGAGGTGAAAAACAACACAACTGTCAAACTTACCCAGACAGGGAATCCACAAACAAGGCAGAGTCACAGAATGGTTTAAGCAAGAAAATGCTCACTTTCTAAAAGTGGCATTTTCAAACGCACAATCTTAAAATCAACTTTACTAAAAGATGTATTTTTAAATTGTGAGTTCAGGGACCCCAAACTCCACATGTCCATCTACTCTCTAGGGGAATCTACACTTTAATCATATTTAAAGGTAGCCCCCATGTTATCCTATGAGAGAGACAGGCCTTGCAACAGTGAAAAACGAAGTTGGCAGTATTTCACTGTCAGGACATATAAACCACATTACTATGGGCCTGATTCTAACTTTGGAGGACGGTGTTAAACCGTCCCAAAAGTGGCGGATATACCACCTACCGTATTACGAGTCCATTATATCCTATGGAACTCGTAATACGGTAGGTGGTATATCCGCCACTTTTGGGACGGTTTAACACCGTCCTCCAAAGTTAGAATCAGGCCCTATATGTCCTACCTTATCCATACACTGCACCCTGCCCTTGGGGCTACCTAGGGCCTACCTTAGGGGTGCCTTACATGTAAGAAAAGGGAAGGTTTAGGCCTGGCAAGTGGGTACACTTGCCAAGTCTAATTTACAGTGTAAAACTGCACACACAGACACTGCAGTGGCAGGTCTGAGGCATGATTACAGAGCTACTTATGTGGGTGGCACAACCAGTGCTGCAGGCCCACTAGTAGCATTTGATTTACAGGCCCTGGCACCTCTAGTGCGCTTTACTTGGGACTTACTAGTAAATCAAATATGCCAATCACGGATAAACCAATCACATACACATTTTACAGAGAGAGCATATACACTTTAGCACTGGTTAGCAGTGGTAAAGTGCTCAGAGTTCAAAAGCCAACAGCAACAGGTCAGAATAAATAGGAGGCAGGAGGCAAAAAGATTGGGGATGACCCTGCATAAGCAAAAAAGTCCAACAGAGAGGTATGCATCTTTTAGATCCAGACGGACCATCCAGTCCCCTTCTAACAGTATATCCCTCAACATGTGGATCCCCTCCATTTTGAAGTGTCTGTACACAATCCAAGAATTGAAATCTTTTAGATTTAGGACTAGACGATGACCCCCTCCTTTCTTGTCTACCATGAAAATGAGATTGCAAAATCCAGAGGGGTGAGGAGCTGAGAAAACTACTGCTCCTGTGTCCAATAATGCTTGTACCTCTGCATCTATAAACATCTGATTTGCACGGTAAAAACTAGTTTGAACAGAGGGAGACAGTTGAATCGGAGTGCTGATAAACTCCAGATGGAAACATGACACCGTCTGAAGAATCCAAGGATCCCTAGAGATTTTTCTCCAGTTCTCTAAAAACAAACCCACTCTTCCCCCGAGAATAACCTGAGAATGGTGAATAATTCTTACCAGTGTAGGTTGAGTCTTGTATTGCTCCTTGCTGACCTCTGCGATGTCCCCTGCGGAATCAGGGTCTACCTGCCCTGGAGCGAGTGGGATAGAAAGTGGCTTTGGATTGGTCTCCGTACCAGTTACCTCTTCCTCTAGGGTAATAGTTTTGGGGACTACCAAAAGTGCACCGGCCGGGCATTCTTCCGCCATAGCGCCCGGCCCTGACAAAAAGGCCTTGCTTAAATACTTTTTTAAGGGACATTTGCGCCTTGTCCAAGGTGGAAAAAGTGGAACAGAATTTCGCCAACTCCTTAAAGAAAGAAGAGCCAAAAAGAAGGCCTTCTGCTGCTTGTCCCGCTTCCGAGGAAGCTAAATCCACTAGTTTAGGATCCATTCGCATTAGTATGGACTTCCTGCGCTCAGCTGAAAGTGCACAGTTGGCATTACCTAACTGGCACATGGCTCTCTGAGCCCAGCCCATCAAGATATCCGTGTCAACAGGGATGCCTGATTCCTTAGAAACAACGGCCAAATCTAAAATTTTTGTTAATGCACCTGACAAATCGAACAGTTTGTCCTGACCAAGGCGCCATGATCTATCCAGACCTTTTTTAGGATCCTTCGCAAATTTCTTCAGGAAGGTAACCATTGTAGGGTCAATTTCCGGAGTGTCTGCAACATTATTATCCAAATCTGGTCTAGGGCATTCCGCCCTGAGGCGAGAGCGAACCTCTTTATCAAAACCTCTTCTTAAGTTAGCGTGGACAACTGAGGGGGGTTGGATTGTTTTTTCGCTCTCTTGCTGGGAGCTGGAGAATTTAATTTGTCTGAATCCTGATCTGTAGAGTCCCTATCTGAAGAGGAGGAATTGTCATAGTGCTATAATTATGTTCAGCTATTTGTTTGTTGCGTGGTTTTTCAAACACATCCGCATGCAACTCCCCAGAGGTATCATGATTTTCAAGATTCTTTGTTTTAGCCTTAGATTTAGTTGATACTTTAGGATTATTCCCAGCAGGGACAGATGATGTTTTATCAGACATCCAGCCTTGAGAGTGAGATATTCTAATAATTGTCCCGAAAAAGGTCCTAGTGCTCTCACCAAGGCATCATTTACCGACAGCTGAACTCTAGTGCCTAGCGCTTCCACTAGATTAACCTCTAACTGGTTATCTGTATGTTCAGGATAATATCCTGCATCTTGGTCACTCCATTGAGCCATAATATTCAATTATATAATCTAAATATGTAATCAGACCAAGAAAATGAGGAGTGAACGAACCCCTTACAGGCACAAAATAAATTAGAGAAGAAAGCCCTTAGTAGTATGTGGAGGAAGCCGCCTGTTAAACACTCTAGGTACTGCCTGATTTAGATTTTACAACCCAGATATCAAGAAATCTGGGCGTCAGGGAGACACTTTTAAAGACTGCCACTCAGGCACCAGTAATTGACAGAGCACGCTTGAATCCATGAGCCGATCTCCACAAAGAACTTAGGGAAAGAGATTGGCTCGTAAAAAGCGCGCACGTCCGACAAAACGTGCTGCCACAGAAGACAGACTACGCGCACGGCGCGTACATTGTCCCTGCTCCTGCTCCACGGCAAAGATTAAAGAAAGGCACAAGAGGTCGGCAAGGCGCCGATAAAGATTAAAAGAAGCAAACGAAGCGAGCGGAATCGCGTCGCTATCATATAAACATTAAAACTATACCAAAAAACACAATAGTATAAGAGTAAATATAAATGGCACTTATCTGCTGTGAAGCAGCAAAGAAAGAGGATATGACTTTGAAGGTTATGGTTAATATGGACTAATGTCACGCTCGGTGATTGGACCACGTGATGCTGGGTTTAGAGCATCATGAGATGTGTAGTTTTTTGGTTATTGTTATTTGATTGGCTGCTGTTTGGGTCAGTAAAGAAAGAGATAGCATAATCTGAGCCTCCGGTCCTGACATAGAATCTACCTTTGCCCTTAACTAGACCCCCAAACCTCCAAGACTCTTAAAACAAACTTTTATTAGAGACCCCGCACAGAGGTTTCTGAACGTCTATTAAGTTCTATATGTCTGTACTTATAATCCAACGGCAGCTGGTGACCTTTGAAAGTGGTGGGCGTAATATCTGTTAGAAGTTTGCCACACAGGGGCAGCTTTTCCGCTTTGGCTGAGGAGCATCCCACTTCCACCCGCCAGCAGCAGCTGCTGCAAAACGTTTACAAGAAAATGATAATAAACTATGTTCATTCTATGTTTTCTTCTAAAAGGGGTGGACCCACAGGCTGTGGCGAGTACGGAGGGGGAGTGCACAGCACTCCCCCTCAGTGCCATTGTATGTTTGGCCGGCTGTCTCGGGCCGGCCAAACATACATGCGCAGTAGGCTCTCTCCAACCCATTTACTAGGCATTCCCAACACATCAGCTGCAAAAAAGCATTTTGCTTTTTACTGACGTTGCACAGCGTTGTCAAAAAACATTGGCAAAACCACTAGGTCATAAGGCACTACCTATTGGCTTTGCCAGTGCTTGTTTACCTTTCAAGCAGATAATTCTTTCACCATTCCTGTTGCTCAGCTTTCTCCAAAGTCCGTGAAAGAAAGGACTGGGACAATTAGAGCACTTATAGGAACCCTACATACAGGGCCATAGCTTCAAGGGGTGTTTGGGATGTTACACCCCCTTAATAAATATATAATTTAGCAAATATTTGGGTACAGGAACTTTCAGTCGGGATGGTGCAGCAGTGATCAACCTGCAAGAGCTAAACCTAGCCTGTTACAGAATCTTCTCCCTGCCCTGACCACCCTACAGGCAAAATTGAGGTGACTCAACTGGATCTGCACTTTCCTCACCGTCACTTTCTCTCTGGCCAGGAATGTTCACCAGCATTGTCTGCATAGCTTCCTTTTTGTCCTGTGGCGGCCTCGCCTCCATTTTTTCTGCATCTAGTTCAATCCCCAAAAACGACAAATCCATACTTGGGCTCACTGTTTTTTCAGGGGCCAGAAGAATGCCCAGGTCACCCATGAGCTCCTAGAATCTTACCAGTGAGTGTTGGCAATCCACCAAGCCTGGTGCACCCATGGAAAAAAAGTCATCACGGTAATGTGTCACCAACTTATGGCTCGTATACCATGTAAAAAGCCACAACAGGAAGGAACTGAAACACTCAAAAAGTACACATGAGAAAGAGCATCTCATGAGTAAAGCCTTGTCTACATACCATTTCCCTTCGAAGCGCATGCCCAGCAGTTGAAAGTCATCCGGGTGAACCTCATTTAGCCATATATGCCCCCCGCCGTGCAGACACCACTAAGGACATGGCCATATCCACTGAAGAATAGGGTGGGGCGCCCCTGAAAGGGCTTTTCAAATATCGGCAAGCCACTAGCAGTGAAAAGCATTTCTCCCAACCTTAGCAGGCCCATGGTATGCTACCACAGATACGTATCCAGTTCCCCCCATTTTGCCTCAGGATCCCAGGCCAACTGCACCCTGAAGTCCTCATCATATTGGACCCAGGCATACCCCCCGAAAGTCAGTTGGGCCTTGCGTATGACATCCACATATTTGAACAGGGCAACACAACGTTTGGAAATCTTCTTGCAGGAGACAATGTCATAAATTTAAAATGCTGCAGTCCAATTCTCTATTGTCAAGGGAACCCTCTATTTCTAGGCCAGCTCTTACTCCTCCTCCTTCGACCGACAGGGAAACAACAGAAGGACAAGACAAGGAAAAAAAACAATCTATGATTAGTGAGCAAGCCTGCACCTTAAGGCTGAGAGTTAGATCTGAGCATGTGACTTCTAGGTTTTTCCCTCTTTGGAGCACAGCTTGCTATGAAGGAGCTTAAACATCTCCACATATTCCCTCTTCCAAATTTTCTCCTTCATTAAGTGTGCCCCTAAAGACTTCATTATCCCCTTGTATGGTAGCCACTTAACCTTCAGCCCCTAGTTGTCCGGCCCGTCTTTCTTGCCCCCTGTATCCCCCATGCCCTTTGCACTTGCATCCCTTCCACCTCAAGGCAATGCTTCTTGTAATTCACCATTGACATCCAATGGAATCCTCCGTCCTGGCCCAACTCAGGCCTAACCCGCAGACTGTCTTGTTACCATTGTTCTCACTTGAGCCATGGGCTGGCACCCAGCGGCCAAGGGGGCCATATGAACCCCACCATTTTGGTGTGCTGACAGCAACTGTCCCTCATCTACGCCAAAGGAGCCGAAGGTCACCCAAGACTTACCCACTGTTGGGGCCAACAAGGTCGTCTTGGACCTACTTCTACTGGCTATGACAGAATCCTCCGCAAACTTCTGGTGAACCACTTTGGGTCTAGCCATCTCTTCACCTCTGTGAGCAGCACCAAGCTCTCCAGAGTCTGGAAATATGTGATGCTCTTCAACCTGCAAAAAGAGGACAGGCTGGTGTGCTGGCGCCCCTTATCCTCCTATCCCCACCAACGTCTACCTCCAGGACCCAATCCACTGGCCCTGTACGGATCTGCCATCACCGCAACCCAAAGAGTACCCACGATGGCCCACACCTCTGTGCCCAGCACCCCCAATGGAAACCAGGCCCCCTTTCCTCCTGGTCATTAGACTCGGCCCCCTCCTCTGCCCCACTGCATTCTAGCATGGCAGCCACAAATTCAGTGGCCGGGACCCCCCCCCACCTCTTCCATGACCCAGCCCACTATGCCCCGTACCAGGCCACTCTACATCTCTCAATCCCTCATTTCCAACCCCCAAGGGCCTCCCTCTGTTCACCGCTCTTGAGGGACCTGCAGGGCTTTCTGAAGCCAGCCCCAATGCCCCAGCCAGTGGTCGTCCCCCAGCCCTGGGACCCCCTCCCCGTCTCAGCCTGCGCATTCTTGAAGATACCCCCATCCTCATTGGAGCCCCAGAAAACTGCTCTGAAACTCATACCCTGCCATCGCCTCCCTCGCTCCTGCTGCACTGAGGTTGCCCAGCGAGAGCTGCTGCAGCAGCCTCCCACTCTTCTCCACATATTTGTGCAGCAGGAGGCTAATCAATTGCTTCTGCTCCATTGGTGCACCTTGGGTGGCAGGAGGCACTGTAGCGGCCTCCCGCCCACCTGACTTATTTGATTTGATGGTCCTGCACATGCACCTAAGACGCAGTCGGGCCACCACCATCTTTTCGGAGGGAGGTGGTGCTTCATTCAGTGCAGATGCTTCCTGAATGTCTGACACCTTGTCCTGGCCACTCCTAGCCTTTTGAGGCTCAGATGCAGGCCGCTGGCGCGCTAAGGTGCTCTCAACATTCCCTTCCTTCACTCCTCTGCAATGAAGCCCCACCTCCCTACGCACCTAGCAAGGCCACTCACAGTGGCTCAGAGCGGCATCGGGACCTCACCTGAGGCACCGTCGCCTACAACTTGTGGGGGAGCGGACAAGCAAATACAGTGGCAGCCAGGAGGTTGGAGGCCTGCTGCGCTGGTCTTGCTGTGCCAGCCTTGGTTCCCCCATCCATCACTAGGTCCAAGAGCCCTGCTTCACATAGTAGGCACATGGCTCCTGCAATCTTGTCATCGCTAGACGCCATCCTTGGCCCAAAATTTTCCAAAATCGCAGCGCCCACAAAAAGACGAACAGGGCCCCCTGCCACCAGCCACCAGGTCACTTGAAATCCAAAATGGTAACAAGGAGCCCAAACAGAGCCCCCTTTAAAACACTCTTGGGCTCCATTGGGCTCCATTAGAGCCAAAACAAAAAGGGTGTGGAGAGCAGTCACTCTGAATGAACCCTCTTCCAAAAACATCGGGGGCAGACCTCCCTGCGGTCAGCTGCCCCCCAAATTCCCATTGTATGCAGAGCGCTGTCGCATCATTTTAGGAGAGAGACTGACAAGGGAAAAAAAAACAATCCATGATTAGTGAGCAAGACTGCACCTTACTCCTGAATGTAAGATCCGAGCATGCGACTTCTGTGTTTTTAATGGATAGACTGGCGGTCTAAATCCAGACCTTATAGGTCTGTAAGTGACAAAATGAGATGGCCATGTGGTGGGAGACATACTGAACCTAATTCACAAGCCCCACCTCCCTCACGGTTTATTAAGTCCAGGGGCGGCTATTTCGCAATGGCGAAGGAGTGTCACCCCGCCCCCCCACCCCGGGCTAAGAGCCAGCAGCTAAAAAATAAAATGATAGTTTACTATTGTTTTATTTTTCAGCTGCTGGCTCAGCCAGCAGTGAAGGGAGGGGCAGGGCTGGGCCATTGGAAGGGGTAGGAGGAGTGCAGTGCACATGTCTGTTTGGCCGGCCGTCCTCAGCCGGCCAAACAGACATGCGCACTTAGGTTTCTCCAACCCGACTATGTTGCACATCCAGGTTGGAGAAACTGCACAGACTCCCATGCAGTGTCTGAGCTGCAGACGAAGATCCTCAGACCAATCCTTGTGCTGCTCTCATGCTATTTATAGCATGAGAGCAGCAGCAGGATTGCTGGGGAGCCTGTGCTGGTGTCCCAGGGAGTGCTGGGACACCAACACCATCTGGCAGGAAGAAGAGGAGCAATGCGGCCGGTAGCAGACAGGTAAGTTGTTTTTTAAATAATTTTTTATCTTATTGTTTTCCCTTCTTCGTCCCCGTGACCCACTCCCTTGAGATTTGTGGTGGCCGCCACCGATTAAGTTAGTTCCCTACAACTACCTGAAGATGCAAATGCATATATACGTGTGAGGAAGTAGTGGAGATGGTCAGTCACGAGTGTGTGTGTGTTGGTCTATGTACTGTGTGTGTATTGTGTTGCTTATGCATGTATATGTGATTACATGTTTGCTGCATGCTTCTAGTGCTAGTATAAACCATGTGTCTCTTGTGATGTATTTGTGTAGGTTATGTGTGCACCACCTTTCCTCCCTGCCTTGTTACCTATGTCTCCGGGGACTGGAGCTGAATAAAGGCCACTCCGGGGAGCTGACTTATGGTGCCTCCACTAAAGGGTGCCAGAACAAAACAAGTGACCTAAAAAATGACTTTGTCGCGCAGAGAGAGGAAGCCCCCAATGGCAAATTGTTATTTTTCCTTGGTCTCTGGAAAATTATTGCACCTGGGTTCTACATTTATCTAACCAGTGGCACAGCTAGAAGAAGGCAACAGGGGAGGAAGCTTGGGCCCTGATTTATGCCAAAGTGGCGCAGCGCGGTGCTGAGCCAAAAATAGCAGCGCCGTGCTGCGCCACTTTTGACACATAGGGATGTGCCGTATTTACAGGAATATGGCGCACCCCTGCATTTTCCCCAGAGCCGGCACTAAATTAGGCTGTCTGCACCAACACAGGCATCCTTGCACCATAGTGCAAGGGTGTCTGCGTTGAGAGGATATATGCCCTCATTACAACCCTGGCGATAAATCCTGATTACCGCCGTGCTGAAGACCGCCAACATACCATGGCCGTGGCGGAAATCCGCTACAGGTATTACGACCCACATCTTGTAATCCGCCACAATACAGACACCCACACAAGTCCGCCACACCAAAGGTCAGCGATAAACTGACGATAGGAAAACCCACACCGTCGTACCAACAAGAATACGCCCACACTATCACGACCCACGAATCAACGCGGTGGTCTTTCAACCTCGGTAATCCATTGGCGGTACACACCGCCGCGCTCAAAATACACACACATTTACAAATTACAACCACATTGGACAAATCGAAATACACACACCTGATACACATACACACACCACACCCACACACCCACAACACTACAAAACACACACCCACATTACCCACAAACCCTTACAATTACATTTTTGTGAAGAAGCAGAGAGAGAGAATAGCAAACACTACACCAGCATCCACAAGCACACCACACCATCACTCATACAACATCCACCCACCTCAAAGAACACACCCCAACACAACATCTCACACAGCACAACAAACATCACCTCACACATCACCCACACCACATCATGGCACCTCAAAGACACCCCAGGTTTTCTGAGGAGGAGCTCAGGGTCATGGTGGAGGAAATCATCCAGGTAGACCCACAGCTTTTCGGATCACAGATGCAGCACATCTCCATAGCTAGGAAGATGGAGCTATGGCGGAGAATCGTCGACAGGGTCAACGCAGTGGGACAGCATCTAAGAACACAGGATGACATCAGGAAGAGGTGGAACGACCTAGGGGTGAAGGTGCGTTCCGTGGTATCCAGACACCAGATTGCTGTACAGGTGGACCCCTACCTGCTCCCCCAGAACTAACAACATGGGAGGAGCAAGTCTTGGCAATACTGTATCCTGAGGGCCTCGCAGGAGTAGCAGGAGGACTGGACTCTGGTAAGTCATATCTTAATTACCATATCCCCCCACCCCACCTGCATGCCATCACATACCTCCACCCTCTCCCTCACCGTCATCACTACACCTCACATATGCCCCACTATCACAACCCAGCTATCCCAATACCAAGCCCTGCATGCAAAACCAAAGCATGGACACCCATTACCAAAGCATGTCCAGTAAAGATACCCACACACACCCCAAAACACTATTCACACAATGGCAAACACAACTATGCAAGCACAGGAGTAGAGGGTTACTCACCCAATGCAAAATATGGCACACACAGATACAATAACTATGCATTTACACCCCAACAGGACCCATACCCAACATCACCGGACAAGAGGTGCCAGACATATCCAGTCCCCCCCCCCCAGAAGAGGCCCACAGTGACGACAGCAGCTCTGCACGCCTGGATTTGGATGACCAGCCCGGCCCATCAGGGACCTCTGGACAGTCGGTTCCCTGCCACTGTCACAAACCACCACAGAGCCTCCCCCCTCAGGCGACACCACCACATCACCCACCCAGCGGGCCCATCCCTCTGTTCCCAGGACACGTCAATCAGCAGTGTGTCCACTACTACAGGTACCCAAGGCAAACCCACCAACCCAAGACAATCAGGGACCTGGGGTCAGTGGCAGTGGGCACACGGTGCACGGGACAGAGGCACAGGATAACAGGGAAGCTGGGAGGACTGCTGTGCAACAGGGGGAGGTCAGGCCCAGGGAACCCACTCTCCACGAGGCACTCTCCAACATCATGGGAACATACCATCATTCCCAGGAGGCCATGGGCACTGTACTGGCCAAGTTTCAGGAGACCCAGCGGCTGCAGGAGGAACACTACCTGGGGATCAGGGAGGACTTGAAGTCCATCAACACCACCTTGGTCACGACTGCAGACCTGGCCAACACCATGAGGGACACAGTGGCACACAAACGGGCCCCTAGCACTAGCCTGAACGATGAACAGCCCTCCACCTCCGCCGGCGCTAGTGGACAGGAGGCCCTGCCAGAGGACCAACAGGCCACCAGCACCCCACCCCCTGCAGAAGGAGAACCACCCCGCAAACAGTCCCTGCGATCCAGGTCACAAGACAGAGAACATTGCCAAGACCCTCGCCAGGAAATAAGACTCTCCTGATTGTCACCCTTTTGTCCCAATTTGTCACCCTGACAACTTTGACCTGCCATCACTCCACTTCCTATGCCCCTTGGACAATGCACCTGTGAGACCAAAAGACTGAACTCTACCATGGACATTCCCCCACCATCACCCCAGCCCATTACACACCCCCTCCACTTATTAGCACAGAAATAAACACCCTTGAATCACATATCAATCTGGAGTCAGTCTGTACTTTCACAAATGTGTTATTGCGACCTCTCAGAAATATAGCAATGTCAATGTCCATGTTCACATACCAATGTTACACAGTTGTTGGGCAGCAGTAAACATAGCGGAGGGCACAAAGTGAAACCCAGATCTGGGAAATGGAAATGCAAAGTGACATGTCAGGGTCCATACACAGAGGTAAAAAGACAGATTAATGCTATATCCGTCGGTAGTATGAAATGTGAAAAGCAGTGCCATCCTCTTACCTGTGTCTCACTGGAAGTATTGCATGATGATGTTGTTTCGGTTGTCTATAGCTTCTTCTTCTGCCTCCTCTTCTTCACTGTCCACAGGCTCCACAGCTGCCACAAGACCATCCTCCTGCAGAAAAGGCACCTGGCGTCGCAAAGCCAGGTTGTGCAACATACAGCATGCCACGATGATCTGTCACACCTTCTTCGGTGAGTAGTATAGGGAGCCACCTGTCAGATGGAGGCACCGGAATCTAGCCTCGAGGAGGCCAAAGGTGCGCTCTATTATCCTCCTAGTCCGCCCATGTGCCTCATTGTAGCGTTCCTCTGCCCTTGTCCTGGGATTCCTCACTGGGGTCAGTAGCCATGACAGGATGGGTAACCATAGTCACCTGCAAATATCGAGGGACAACTGTTAGACATCCTCCAACCCTTAGGGACTCTCCCATACCCAGACACCTATGACAACTGTGTTGGGACCTTGGGCTCACCTATTAGCCACACACGGTGCCTCTGGAGTTGGCCCATCACATAAGGGATGCTGCTATTCCTCAAAATGTAAGCGTCATGCACAGAGCCAGGATACTTAGCATTCACATGGGAGATGTACTGGTCTGCCAAACACACCATCTGCACATTCATAGAATGGTAGCTTTTGCGGTTTCTGTACACCTGTTCATTCCTGCGGGGGGACAAATGCAACATGGGTACCATCAATGGCACCAATAATGTTGGGGATATGTCCCAGGGCATAGAAGTCCCCTTTCACTGTGGGCAAATCCTCCACCTGAGGGAACACGATGTAGTTGCGCATGTGTTTCAGCACGGCAGACAACAATCTGGACAACACGTTAGAGAACATTGGCTGTGACATCCCTGATGCCATGGCCACTGTTTGAAAGGAACCACTGGCCAGGAAATGGAGCACTGACAGGACCTGCACTAGAGGGGGGATTCCTGTGGGATGGTTGGATAGCTGAAATCAGGTCTGACTCCAACTGGGCACACAGTTCCTGGATTGTGGCACGATCAAGTCTGTAGGTGATAATGATGTGTCTGTCTTCCATTGTCGGCAGGTCCACCAGGGGTCTGTACACCGGAGGGTGCCGCCATCTCATCACCTGCCCCAGCGGACGTGCCCTATGGAGGAGAAGGGTGAGCAGAGGGTCATACACCACATAGGTTTCACAAGGCTGTTTAGCACAATCGTGATGTAATCGTTGTGTGCCTTTGTCTGTCCGTATTCCTGGCCAAAAGTGCTGTGACGCAGTTAGTTGGCCTGCCATGTGGCCACCTGAAATGGCGGCTGCCTGACCTGTAAGGAGGGACAAGGGGAAATGAGGTAACTGCGCTAGCGTTCTGCAGTGTTGCGGTAGGCGGTCGAAGACCGATGCGCAATTCAGCATTGGTTATCATTGGGCCCTATGGGTACCAGGAGCCAATGACGATGTACGCCGGCGGTGACGGTACGCACCGCCGCAGACGTGACTGCCATTTTCTATCTCTTCACTCACTTGATACCTGACCTTCAACAGGAGAGGACCTACACTGCAAGTGCTGCTGTGACCTGTGTCTGGAAGCGACAATGGCTACAGTGTCTGGGGAAAGGGCACCTGCCTTCACTGTGGAGGAGTTGAATAAACTGGTGGATGGGGTCCTCCCCCAGTACACGCTACTCTACGGTCCTCCAGACAAACAGGTGAGTAAACTGTGTGCATGGTGGATGGCACATGATTGTATGGAGTGTCGTGGATGGAAGAGACGGGGGGCACAAGCCAGCATGTGAGGATGGTGAGTGTATGTTTTTCTGCGCCAGGGTAGGAGGTTTGTGGGCAATGAATGAGAAGAACCGGACAGGGGAGTAACATCCATTTTTACTTCACTATTCCTCTAGGTCAGCGCCCACCAGAAGAAGGGTATTTGGCGTGCCATCGCCAAGGAAGTGCGAACTCTGGGGGTCTACCATAGACGGAGCACTCACTGCCAGAAAAGATGGGAGGACCTGCGCCACTGGAGCAAGAAGACGGCGGAGGCCCAGCTGGGGATGGCCTCCCAACGTGGAAGGGGTGCCGTCGCACCATGACCTCTCTGATGTACCGGATCCTGGCGGTGGCATATCCTGAGTTGGATGGGCGCTTGAGGGCATCACAGCAGCCACAAGGGGTGAGTACAGTCTCATTCAGCTGACTCCTCGTGCTGTACGAGGTGTCTGGGTGAGGGAAATGGCCTGTGGGTTCCCCTAGGCCAGGGCAGACGCACCAAGGTACATCCATTGTTTTGCAGGCTCAGTGCCACTCCAACCCCAAAGGTGGTAGTTGCCCTATACACCTAGTCAGGCTCCTGTGAATTCCAGCTGTGCATCAAATGGGTCAAATGGGACCTCCTGAGATGCCTCACTGTTGGGGAATCAACCATTTTGAATGCCATCCAGGGTGTCGAGAGGCATTTGCAGCAAACAAATGCATACCTGGGGGGCATTCATTCTGGCGTGGCAGCCCAACAGAGAGCATTTCAGGCACTGATGGCAGGCATTGTCCCTGTGTCCAGCCTCCCCCCACCAACCTCCACTACCCAGACCCAATCCCCTGTACCTTAGCCTATCCCAAGCACACCATCAGACCAGCATGCACACTCATCAACACACAAGAGTGGACATGGCAAACATAAGCACCACACATCCCACAAGCACTCACACAAGCACCATCCCCATGCAGAAACACCAACATCCACTGCGTCCACTGTGTCCCCCTCCTCCACGTCCTCCTCCTCCCTCCCTTTCTCATCTCCACTCACACCTGCATGCACTACATCCTCAGCCACTACCTCCATCACCAGCACGCCCATCATCACACACCGCTCACGGGCACTCACCACCCCCACTACCATGCACACGTCCCATGTCCTCTCCCAGTGTGTCTGTGAGCCCTCCCCCCAAAGTACACAAACGCAGGCACACACCCACCCAACAGCCATCCACCTCACAACAGCCTCCCGCCCATGCACCTTCACCCAAATTCAGCAGACGTACACCTCCTACAACCGCTACCTCTTCCTCCACTCCCAAAACCCCTCCATCTTCCGGCCGAGTGTGTCTAAAAAACTTTTTGTGGCTAACATTGACCTCTTCCCTACACCTCCCCCCCTGTCCTTCCCCTAGGGCCAGGATGTCCAGGTCCCAGCCCAGCACCTCAGCCACCAAATTCTCCAGCACTGGGGTCTCAGCAAGTACTGTCACATCGCGGGCGGCACCCATCAGGACTGCCAGTGTGCCACCTAGCGAGGCCAAGGATCAGCCCATTCCGACACCTGCCAAGGAGAAGAAGGTGCCCACATGCCGTAGGGAAAAGCTGCACCAACCACCCAGCAAGGCCTCCTCCAAGGTAAAAGGGGACGGTGCCAAAGGACCAGCAGCGACATCCAAGGTGGGGAAGGGACACAAGGCTAAGGGGAAGTCAGCACAGGGCACAGACCCTCCGGCTGAGGGACTAGAGTCACCCCTTCTGGCAACCAGAACAGCAACCTGTACGGCGGTGGACACCGCCACCTGCACTGACACTGCACGTCTGCTGCCTTAGCAACAGTCCCCAGCATCATCCCCAGTGGGCAGCCGTCCGAGGCTGCAGGAGACGTCCTGCTGTCTCCCTCCACAGGTGCAGACACATTCACCACCGGCAGCATCTCCGCCACAGACACCGCCACAACTACTGCCACCAGCCCCCCGACGTGCTTAGACAGTGCCACCACAGCCGACATGGCACACATTCCCAGTGGACAGCCGTCCGAGGCTGCAGGAGACGGCCTGGACCCTGCACAGCGTACATAAGGCACGACACCCAGCACTGTTACTACCAGCAGGTGGCAGGCAAAGTCGCAGCAGGGTGGAGTGTGTCTCTGACTCCATGGAGTATCATGCTACCTGTTCCCAGGCAATCTCGTGGCACACACACCCAGGTGAGGGAATGGGACCTGCCACACTGCATGTGCAGCATCACTGGAACCAGTGGAGAGAAGCATCCACTCCCCCAGTCCTTGGCAGGATGAAGCACTCTGGGCACAAAGCCCCCTCCAGAACCAGTGGAGAAAAGCATCCACTAACACTATCCTTGGCAGTATGAAGCACTCTGGGAACAAAGCCCCCTCCAGAACCAGTGGAGAACAGCATCCATTTGAGAGACTATGGCTTTGCACTCCCCAGGACCAATCATTGGGCAACCCACCCACTTGAGAGACTTGAGAGACTGTGGCTTTGCACTCCCCAGGACCAATGAGTGGGCAAACCACCCACTTGAGAGACTTGAGAAACTGTGGCTTTGCACTCCCCAGGACCAATCAGTGGGCATGGAGCCCCCTCGTGGAGCAGTGGCGTTGTCCATTCATCTGGCTGAGGTGCCCCCCCTCCCCCTGAGGTGCCTGTTTATTTTCAATCTGATGCCCCAGCAGTGTTCTCTCCATTTCGAGTGAGGTATCATGTGTGGGCTTCGCCCATGCATTTTGGGACCACTGGTCCACGGACAATGATTGCAACACTATCCAGACTTGTGTAGTTGCTGTACATATTTGTATACACTGATGATGTAAAGTTATCTTGGCCTATCTGATTTTTTGATGATTACACTTGTTACAATCATTTCATTTTGTCCTTGCGTTCTTCCAGGGTGTGACGGGGTGTAAATGTCATGTTACTGCATGTATTTGTGTGTATGTTGTTGTGGGTGAGGGTGGGGGTGTTGCGTGTTGCGTGTGTGTGTGTCACTCTCTCTTTCCTCCCCCCCTCCCCTGTGTGCTAGGTGCAGTATTCACTGTGGTCGTCGCCAGCATCTTTGCTGCTCCTGGTAGAAGAGGAGGTAAACCAACATGGGCAGGACCTGTAACTCGGCCCATGGCGTCCTGGTTCCTCGTTGGGTGTCGAGAGGTGAGTGGTTTCCGTTCCAAGTCCTGTTTCCGCTGTGCTTTTGATGGCGTTGGTACCACCCCAGAAAAGGTGGCGGATAGGCCTGTTGTAATACAGTGGGCGGTACATTGTCTTCCGCCTGTCTGTTGCCGGTTACCACTGCGGTGTTGGTTTCTACCGCCCTGGCGGTCGGAGTGTTAAAGTGGCTGTCTATGTTGGCGGTTTCCGCCATGGTCGTGATTCCATTTTTTTAACCGCCGACCTGTTGGCGGTATTACCGCCACTTTAACACCGACCGCCAGGGTTGTAATGAGGGCCATAGTCTTTATATGCAGGAAGGTGTCCTTTTCTGCACATAAACATCTATAATGGCGATTTGGCGCTTCTATGTGTGCTTCAAAATGCAGCACACACGGAAATACCAAAGCGTCTTTTTGGAATGATTGTTTATGTGCAGGAAGGAACACCTTCCTGCACAATCAGCAATCATCCATGGCATTTGGCATCTTCTATGTCTGCTGCAGAATGCAGCACACATAGAAAAAGCACAAAAACGAGGAGGAATAAAAGCATTCCTCCTCGTTTTGCCATGCTAATGCCACCCCTGGGGCGGCGTTAGTTTTTAACACTGCCACGGATTTACGATTTCTCATAAATCTGGGGCAGCCTCAAAAGCAATGGGTGTTGCGGTGGAACGCCCACTACAACACCCATTGCACGCCCCTGTGACTCAGAAAGAAAACTGCATCGGAGGGGCCCATAGTTACAAAGACGTAACGCCACCAAAATACCTCCTTGTAAATATGGAGAAGTGGTTAGCGCCACCGGAGCATCACAAAAAGTGACGCTCGGGTGGCGTTTGGGGCTCTTAAATCTGCCCCTTGTTGATTCTAAGCAACAAGAACCGGTATTATTTCATATCTATGTAAATGTAGAATTAAAGAACTGAACACTCTGTAAAGCTTTCATAAATTAGATAAAACGATAAGTGTGTATGTGTGCTTGTTTCTGCATGTGCTGGTTGTGCCAGAGCCTGGTGTCTCTTGGCCGGTGTACCACATTACGCGCGTAGTGATTGCGGGGGAGGGGCGGCCTGCTGGAACAAGGTCTATTTCTCATCGAGGACTGGTCCTGTTTTTGCAGCAGCACATCCTCTCCTGCAGGCTTCCTATAAATATCCCAAGATGCGTAGTCTATTTTAGCTCTCAGACTGCGGGGGCGAGATCCTCTTCTGCACTGCGCTCTCTGCACGGAGCTCAGAGGGGAGGGGACGGGTTTGGGGGAGGTAGGGAAGAAGGGATAGTGTGGGAAAGGAAACGGAGCAGTGGGCTGACAGGAAGCGGGAGGGTAGCATGGGACGCACGTGCCTTTCGTAGTAGCCTGGACATGAGCATTAGGGTCCTAGTCACAAAGATATTTTGGTCTGAATCTAAGTTTAAGACGGAAAATACCTCATTTTAAGCTGATAGGAATTCACAAAAGGATTCCTGTAAACGTGTTTACTACTGCACATTTGTCTGCCAAGAGTGTGAAGAAATCTGCAATAGTACATTCCAGTCAAGGGGTGGGAAGTGGGCTCTCCCAGTCTTGATTTGTCTTGGAGGTCTGGGAACGTCCTCAAGCCTGTACTTTTAGGGGCATTCCCAAACTCCGTGCTAACCTTTTCCCACCTTTGAAAGGGTTGAGGATTTACTTCTGTCAAGGGCTGGAGTAACTCCCCTTCCCGGATGGAAACAGAAGTCACCAGATTATGAGTGTGCAAAGGAAGAGCTTTTTCCACAGGGAACAATTTTTGCCAGGCTCTACCCAGCTGAGGCCTTTGACCCATCCAGAACTCATTCACAGTTAGCTTCCATTTGCTTTTAGCAGCAGTGGCCCATATATAAGGGAGTAGGGGCCACGCCCAGCAGTGGTTTCTCCATGATGGCAGGGGAGAGTCACCTCCCTGCCCATTGTGAACCAATGATGAAAAACATAAAATGGCACTGAAATGATTTCAATGCAAAAAGATTTTTTTCCGAATGTTCGCACTGCAGTGCCCCCAAGGCAAAAGGCATGTGGGGCATGTCCTTTGCTGCCGATTGGCAGCATGCAGGATAGGAGCAGTGGCTGGCTGGGTGCTCCAAAGTGTGCATGTCAGTTTGGCCAGCTGTCTGCAACGGCCAACCTAACATACGCACTATGAAGCTCTCTAGCCCAAGTTGTCGTAGACAGCTGGGTGGAGAGAAAGCAGATGCCACCAGGGCCTGAAGGAACGTCCAGCCAGCCCGCACCATCCAGTCTAGGTGCTTCTCTCATGCTGGTTAATAGCATCAGAGCAGCATCTGGATTGGTCGGGGAGCTCCACAGCAGACTGCAGTTTGCAGATCACCGAGGAGGACGTGCTGCAGTTGGTAAGTACCTTTCATTTTAATTTTATTTAACACAGTAGTTTTATTTTGGGGTTTCGGAAGGAGGTATTGTTTTATTATGGGCTTTTGGAAGGAGGGGGTATTTCATTTTGGGCTTTTGAGGGAGGGGGTGTTTTATTAAGGGATTTTGGCGGGAGTGGGTGTTTTATTTGTTTTTTTTTGCCACACAGTGGGGCACTTCAATCGCCCCACTACTTTTTAAAGTTACCAGCGCCCTTCCCCATGCCTACACCTTCTGGACTTAAATAGTGTCTGTCAGGCTGAACAAAGGTCAGCCTGACAGACATTCTTTATTTTCAGGTCAGGTAAGCAGTAGCTAGACATGCACTAAATGTGCAGGCTCCTGGCTGCCTGAACTGAACTTTGCTGGGCTGAGGATGTCACAGCTCCTTTGGACGTGACCTCCTTATCTTGGCCAAGACCCTTGAGGCCCTCCCCTTTGTGACGAAGGGGAGCGTCACTGATTGCCTTGGACCTGGGCGCTTCAGTTCTAAGCCCTAAAGTGCCACGGCCGAGTGCCAATCACTGACACTTCGTTACAGAGTGGTGTGGGGTCAGCAACTCTCACTGACCCCCATCCTACCCTGTGACGAGGTAGGGGTTGCCGTCTCCCCTAAGGTCAGCCAATGAGAGGAGGCAGCAGTCCCAACCCTCCTGCCACCTCCAAAGCTTCCCTCTCCCGACAGCTGCAGTAGGTGAGTGCTGTGTTTTACTTGACTGGTGCATTGCCAGTAGTGAGCGTTGTGAATGGGTATGTGTACGCATATCTGCATGTTGAATGCATGGGTGTAAGTGAGAGTGCATGTTTGTGAATGAGACCTCTCCCGCCCCCTCTAAGCTTGTGAAGCTGTATTTTCCGACCGCCACTAGTTTTCAGTCTAATGTTTTATGTTGATGTGCATTTCCCGCTCTCTCTCCTAATGACTTCAATTGCATAATAACAGTAATGACTTAAGCTGTTTAAATTGTCTGTGTGGACAGGTGTGGAGGCAGCAGCGATGGAAGTTGATGACATCACGTCCCTTCCCGTCCTGCAACACACACCCTGAAAAAAATACCTGAAGTGCATTATTCCTTCAGGATGTAATTAAATAGGCATTGAAATGAAGGCCACAATCTGAAAATGATGTTTGCCTTTCCTAAAAAAAAAAACAGTCAATACATTCACTTGTTCTACCTTACTCCTGCTATGTGCTATATAAAAATATAAATTAAACCAAAAACAGAACAAAATAAATTTTACATCCTGAATGGTGAAACAAAGATCATTTTATAGATCGTTCTACTTAATTGACATAACATTTATGTGTACAGATGGGTATGAGTGGTAGTATAGTGCCTTCCGCAGGAATCCATGCACAACCAGTAGAATACTATCAGGGGCATAGCTTGGTCACTAAGATTGGGGGTGTTAGAAATGGGGTCTCTAGGCAGTCGGTTTGTACGCTGTCCAAGTAGGGACCCTCACTCTAGTCAGGATAAGGGAGATACCCGCTCAGATAACCCCTGCTCACTCCCTTGGTAGCCTGCCACGAGCAGTCAGGCTTATCTCAGAAGCAATGTGTAAAGCATTTGCACATAACACATAGTAATAAGTGAAAACACTACAAACGGACACCAAACCAGTTTTTAGAAAAATAGCCAATATTTATCTATATAAAACAAGACCAAATACAATAAAAATCCAACATATAGTAATAAAAATATGAATTCTGCACGATTTACTAAAAAATAGAGTTCCTTGAAGTCGATAGCTCCACCTGGGGCTATCATGGCATCATGATCAACAAAACCAACAGTTCAGGCCGGCAGCAGCGTTGCAGGCCAACTACGGTGTCGGGAAGACCCACAAACAGTACCTCGGATTTGCAGGGAGTCGTGATCCTCGCGGTGAGCTCTGGAGAGCGGCGTCGCTGATGTCGCGGTGTCGGTTCCGGAGTCAGTGCAGGAGTCATCGGGCCCTTGAGGTCACACACGTTGCGGATTGAACTCCAGGCTGATGAAGTCAGGTGCGCCGGGGTGGATGGCGTCAGGGCTGCGGTACGAAGTGGGACGATGTGGTGCCCACAGGCCACGGTGCAAGCAGCGGCTCAGTGACGGCATCCAGCGGCGTCAGTGAGACCAGGGCTGCGGTGTGAAGCAGGGCAGTGCGACGTGCGGTGTCCACAGGTCACGGTGCAGGCAGCGGCGGTGTCGTTGCTGAAGCGCTGTCGTCGGTAGGCCCAAGCCAGAGGTGCAGGACGGGCCATTGCTTCGTGACCACGAGGAGTGTCCACAGGCCACGGTGCAGGCAGGATGCCTGGTGACGACACAGGAGTCAATGGTGCTGGTGTCGGTAGACCGGGACTGTGGTGCTGTGGTGCGGGACGGTGCTTTGTATAACTCACGAGCAGTGTCCACAGGCCACGGTGCAGGCAGCAGCGCCAGTGTCAGCAGGAGTGTCGTCGTTAGGGATGCCCAGCCTGCGATGTGAGAAGGCAATGCCGGAGTGCGGGGCCCACAGGTTGCGGTGCGAGCAGCGGCTCGGTGAAGTCGTCCAATGACAGCATCGGGGAGACCAGGGTCGCGGTGCGAAGTGGGGCAATGCGACTCCGTGTGGCATCGGCAGGTCACGGTGCAGGCCAGCGGCGTCGTTGGCGACGGTGCAGGCCAGCGGCATCGTTGGCGACGTCGCAGTGGTTTCTCCTCTTGAACAGCACAAAACACAGTTCCCAGTGCTGCAGGTCGAGGAAACCGAAGTCTTTGGTGTCCCTGAGACTTCCAACAGGAGGCAAGCTCTACTCCAAGCCCTTGCACAATTTTCTCAAGCAGGACACACAGTAAAGTTCACCCTTTGCACTCTTTTCAGGCAGAAGCAGCAACTGCAGGCCAGTACAGCAAAGCTACACAGCAAAGGGACAGTACTCCTCCTCCAGCTCTTCAGCTCTTCTCCTTGCAGAGGTTCTTCTTGATTCCAGAGTCTGGAGTTTTGGGTCTTCTTCTTATACCCAGTTCTGCCTTTGAAGTTGGAAAACTTCAAAGCAAAGTCTCAAGTGTTTGCACGATCCTTCCTTGTTCCGGCCATGCCCCAGACGCACACCAGGGGATCGGAGACTTCATTGAGTGAGGGCAGGCAGAGTCCTTTCAGGTGTGAATGACCACTCCTCCCTCCTCTCTAGCTCAGATGGCTCATCAGGATATGCAGGCTACACCCCTGCCCCCTTTTGTGTCACTGTCTAGAGGAGAGGTGTGAACAGCCCAACTGTCAAACGGACCCAGACGGGGAATCCACAAACAGGCAGAGTCACAGAATGGATTAAGCAAGAAAATGCCTACTTTCTAAAAGTTGCATTTTCAAACTAACATTCTAAAAACCAACTTCACTAAAAGATGTATTTTTAAATTGTGAACTCAGAGACCCTAAACTCCACATTTTTATCTGCTCTCAAAGAGAATCTGCGCTTTAAGGATATTTAAAGGCAGCCCCATGTTATCCTATGAGAGGAATAGGCCTTGCACAGTGAAAACCGAATTTGGCAGCATTTCAGTGTTAGGACATATAAAACACACTAGTATATGTCCTACCTTAAATATACACTGCACCCTGCCCATGGGGCTACCTAGGGCCTACCTTAGGGGTGCCTTACATGTAGTAAAAGGGAAGGTTTAGGCCTGGCAAGTGGGTACACTTGCCAAGTCGAATTGGCAGTGTAAAACTGCACACACATACACTGCAATGGCATATCTGAGCCATGTTTACAGGGCTACTAATGTGGGTGGCACAACCTTTGCTGCAGGCCCACTAGTAGCATTTGATTTACAGGCCCTGGGCACCTCTAGTGACTTACCAGTAAATCAAATATGCCAATCATGGATAAACCAATCAACAGTACACGTTATACAGATAGCATATGCACTTTAGCACTGGTTAGCAGTGGTGAATTGCCCAGAGTCCTAAAGCCAACAAAAATAGGTCAGAAAAAATAGGAGGAAGGAGGCAAAAAGACTGGGGATGACCCTGCAAAAAGGGCCATTTCCAACAGGGGGGGTGTGACCTTCAGATTTCCCGACAATCACGCTGGCATATAATGTTAAAATACATTAGTTAGCATCACATAAAACATGTGATATATGTTTAATGAAAAGCAAGGGTTTCAAAGGGTGTTAAATGCATAAAAACAGAAGTACATCATAATTATACACAAAAAAACATTTTAAAATATGAATTCCTTAATCAGTGCACGTTAAGCATCATCAATGTAACTAAATCTGTATCCCTATAGTCTCTTCGGAATCTGGTGATCTTTACTCAAAGATCTGTACAGATTACCTCACCTGTTGAATGGACATTGTAATGTATTGTAGTTGCATTTATGTAGCGCTCAATACCCATGATGAGGCACTAATGTGAAATATGAGATGGGTAGCATGCTACGCGTTGGGGTATGCTAGTTTGGAAGGATGTTAAATTAAAGTGTCACCTACATGAGAAGTAGTTTGGTGTTGTGCATGATGACCACGTGATCCGGCCATCTGATGTTGTCCTTAAACATGTAGTACAGGCCCGCTAGGCCTGTGTCCAGAGTAACTAGCTAAGTGTATGCTCCAAGAGGTATTGATAGCAGTGTACTGAGAGGTAATGAGACGATATTGCAACTAAGACAACTCCCATATGGATCCTTCGATCAACAGGATAAAATTATAAAGCACTCAGGTCACTTACAATTTTGTGAGAAGTGTTATAAGGTGAGCTTGTTTCAGTGGCCGGTGAGTAGGCCTCTCTCGACAAACCTAAGTGAACTGAGCTGACAAACTGTGCATAAAGTTCTCCTCAGGCTCCAGATGGAGTGGACGTAGGTGCACCAGACTCCCAATGCAGAAAACAATGTCCACTCTGCAGAAGCCCGGACACATGGTTAGGTACATGTGCCTATATCCATGAGTGTGTTTACGGCCCAAACTATGTTTTGGTTGCATACAATAAAATCCTTTGGCAAGCCACACACCATATCACGTTCAGGCTCAAAATGATACAATTAATGTCCAACCAAAACAGTAGGTAAATGTTTCAACTCCTAACAACAATTCTCTACAGGGACTTCATCACGACAAATGGTGCCACCCTCTTTCTAAGATAGCAGGTGACTTTTAAACAAAATAACACAAATTAGGGAGGAGTAGAGTATAATTTTGTTATTATGGTGACTCACTGAAAGGAACGATTCCAAAGTGGCATGCATCACAAGTATCTGTATATAGTGTGGGTCTCTAATAGACTTGTTGATAGAAAGATATACAGCAGAGGTCTCCATACTTGGAGACATCAGTAATTAATTATTGTGGTGTCTAACCCATTTGCCTTAAAGGGATCAGCTGCGTGCTGTGTCTTACTTCAAAAGCATGTCTTGCTTCAAGGATGACAGAGGGCCAAACCACAGCCTGTGCCAGATCAGTCCCTTGACCAGCTGGCTGGTATGTTACTCAGGATGTGCAACAAAGCTACCTCTCATCTGTGACAGAAGTATTCTGCATTTATTAGAGGGAGAAGAGGAATGCCCTATTCTGCTTAACTACGTCTGGTTATGTGTGTGTCTGTCTACTTGCCTGTGCTGCCCATCTGTCTGCCTGTTTGTTCTGGCTTTCCTCCTATCTACATCTACCCACTTATTCCTGGAGGACTGGGACATAGAGCCTCAAGGGTGAGCTCTCTCAAAGGACAGAATAACCATAGAAAGGAAGCCTCACGAAAAGTGCAGTGGTGCTTGAAGTAGGGGTGCTGGCAGATGGGGGTGCTGCAACACCCCCAGATATCCTTGATGGAATTCAGATGGAGAAATAACAATGAAGAGGGCTTTATTGATTAGTCCAGAAGCATTTGCTGTGTAGTCAAGAGCAAACTGTCTCAAGGCAAGCAACTTTGTTTGAAAATTTGCTAATTCCTTTTTTTAAAAGAGGGTTGTTCACTATTCCTTTCTCCTGTTGCACCTAGGGGTATTTTGTAATCGTAGCTATAGGCACTCTTTCTGGGGCACAGGTGAAAGAAGAAGGTCACGGTATGCTAGAGATTTTCTGACACAAAAATAATTAAATGCATTGTTTCTTTACAAAGTAAAGTAGAAACATTTCGAAATATATATCGGAAGCGTGTAAAGTACAATAAATGCACTTAACTCGGGTGAGGTCGCTAGCCAACGCCCCACTCTAAAAATAGTTCCAGTTCCACTGGGAAAGAAAACCTGGAAGATAACTCTACTCAGACGAGGTCCTGAGTACACAGAGGAGAAGGAGCATAGGACACAGGCGACAAAAGGGCCTCACAACTGAGTGTCATTGGGTCCAGAAACAACAGCACGGGGGGTAACACTCAAGAACAACAGAAACAATGGAAGATAGGTCAGGACGATAGGTACAGATCACTCCAACTAGAAAGTTACAGGGAAAAAAGTACCCAAAGTCATTGGGAAGTACATAAGAACCATTGCCCCTAAGTGACAACACTGCCAAAACTGGCACAAGTTAAGTGGCAGCTTTCAAGACCTTAACCACCCCACAAAACTCCAGGCAGAGACAACTCATTACTTAATAAACGCTAGGTTGATAGGTAAGAACTCATCCTCCTTCCGGAGAACACTTGTGCGGATACCTCCCCGCCTCCAAGTCACCCACAGCCACCAGTATGAGCTTGGAACAAAACTCCTCAGTAGAGAACCTCTGCTGAATGAGTGGCAGCCGCAATCTAATGTCTGCACAAAGTGCCATGAGGTAAAGTGCCAGAGAAGGCAATGGAAAATAAATACTTTAACTCAAGATGTTACTTCAGCTAAAGGACGCTGGGATACAGATCGTTCTGTGTTTGAGGAGCACTTACCTAGAACCATTGTATCTTCATCTACGCTCTCTGACTGACTATCTGAAGTTCAAGAAGCAAATGAAAACCTGGCCTATTACCTCTTCAACTAGTCTTAAACTCCACCCCTATGCTGGATGAATGTCAGATCTTCAATCAATAGCACCAACAGACTCTTTTTAGTGTGAGTGTTCCATTGTTAAATAAAATACATAATAAAGTATATAACCAATGTGGGGTTGGGTACGCCAAAGGGGCTAAACAGTGTGAATTTCTAAATGAACAAGTATTGTCAAAACCAATATGTCTCAACATTGTGAGAGCTATTCACTTTGCCAATGTCTTTTGGACATGTTGTACAGCAACCATGCTGCTATTCCACATGGTTAAAGGTTAGTGGTGTGATATGAAGTCAGGTGGCGTAGAAGAGAGTGGAGTAGAGTGTGTAGAGTGGAATGGTAAAGAGTGGAGTGACATAGAATAGAGTGGAGTGGCACAGAGTGTAGTGGCCTGGGGTAGAGTGGCATACAGTGGCATAGAATAGAGGGATACAGAGTACAGTGTGTAGAGTGGAATGGCGTAGAGTTGAGTGAGTGTGTAGAGTGGAATGGCGTAGAGTGGAGTGACGTGGAATAGAGTGGAGTGGTGTAGATGAGAGTGGGGTGGCGTAGAGTGTAGTGGCATAGGGTAGAGTAGAGTGGCATAGAGCGGCATAGAAAGAGTGATGCAGAGTAGAGTGGTGTATAGTGGAGTGGCATGGAGTACATTGGCATAGAGTAGGGTAGAGTAAAGTAGAACATGGTAGGATGGCACATGGTAGAGTGGTGTGGCATAGAGTAAATTGCTGTGGAGAGGTACAGAGTGGTGTAGAGTAGAGCAGCGTGGAGTGGAATGGAATGGTTTACAACAGGGTGACATAGAATAAAGTGGAGTGGCGTAGAGTGAGTGGAGTGGCATACAGTAGAGCTATGTAAAGTAGAGTGCCGAAGAGTAGCCTTGAGTGGAGTGGAGTGGAGTAGAGTGGATGGCGTGGCACAGAGTACAGTGGTGTAGAGTAGAGGGGAGTGGCTTACAGCAGAGTGGCAGAAAGTGGAGTTGAGTAGAGTGGGGTAGAGTAGAGTGGCGTAGAGTGGCACAGAGTGGAGTGGCATAGTGCAGGATAGAGTGAGTGGTGTGGCATAGAGGGGTGCAGAGAAAGTAGAGTGGCATAGAGTAGCATGGAGTAGATTGGCATGAAGTAGAGTGAAGTGGCGTAGAGTGGTGTAGAGCATAGAGTGTCATGGAACAGAGTGGATTGGCATAGATCGGAGTGACGTAGAGTACAGTGGTTTAGAGTAGAGTGGCATATAGTTGAGTGACAAAGAGAAGAGTGGAGTGGAGTGGCGTGGAGTAGAGTGAAGTAGTATAGAGTGTATAGAGTGGCTTAGAGCAGAGTGACATAGAGTGGAGTGGCATAGAGTGCCGTGGAATAGAGTTGTTTGGCCTAGAGTGGAGTGGCATACAGTAGAGTGGAGCAGAGTGGAGTGGAGTGGAGTGGTATAGAGTGGAGTAGAGTGGCATAAAGTAGAGTGGTGCGGAGTGGATTAGAGTGGAGTGGCATAAAGTGGAGTGAAGTAGCATACAATGGAGCAGAGTAGAGTACAGCAGAGTAGCACAGAGTTGGGAGGAGGGGCTCAGCATGGAGTGAAGTTGAGTAGAGGGGTGTGGAGTGACGTAGAGTGCAGTGGCATAGAGTGGAGTGGCATGGATTAGAGTGAAGTGTAGAGTAGAGTGGTATAAAGTGGAATGGCGTACAGATTGCTGAAGAGTAGAGTGGAGTGGCGAAGATTGGCAAAGAGTAGAGTGCCATTGAGTGGAATGGAGTGATGTAGAGTGGAGTGGTGTAGAATGGAGTGGCATACAGTTGCATAGAGTAAAGTGACATAGAGTAAAGTGCAGGGGCGTAGAGTGGAGTGTCATACAGTGACATGGTGAGTGAAGGGGCGTAGAGTGGCATAGAGTGGAGTGGTGAAGAGTGATGTGGAGTAGAGAGGAGCGGCATGGCATAGTGTGGAGTAGTGTATGGTCAAGTAGATTGGAATAGAGTGGATTGGTGTAGAGTAGAGTGGCGTGGAATGGTGTGGAGTAGATTGGAGTAGCATAGAGTGGTGGGGATTGGCATGGAATGGCACACAATGGAATGGTGAAGAGTGGAGTGGTATAGAGTAGAGTGGAGTGGTGTACAGTGGCATACAGTTGTGGTGTACATAACTAAAGCATCAATAGAGGCGGCAGCAAACCTGCCAACCTGTAATTAAACTTCACCTTGTGAGGAGGTGGCAGGGCCTTGGAGGGGGGGGCTTGTGCTGAGAGCTACCTAAGAGGCACTCTGCCCTCCACCAAGCCCACCATCCCCTCCTCACCTTCAAAAAACACACAAAGGGTTACTGCGGCTGTTGCCAATGCCCTCGGGTGTTTTCACACCCCTTAATGGACATCAGCTTGCTTATAGTTGCAGAAAATGAGCTGGAAACCCACAATCTACAGTGTTTTTCAGTTTGCCTTGCCTGTCACCATGTGCTTTCGGCTCCTCACTGGGTGACCATGTTAAGGGAGCTGAAATCATGTGACATATGGCGGCACTGTGTGAGTTATCAGGTCTGTGGCAGATAGGGTGAAGGCAACATAAATAAGAAGCTGTAAGCCATAGTTAAAAGTGATAAAACACATTGCATGTCCCTGAATAATACTGAAACGCCTAAAAAAGACAAAGAAGAACTAAAATGAGGAAGAGCACATACTTGGTCCATGCATCAGGGAGGAGCTAACCCAAGAAAGGAAGGGAAGCATGCGCGAGCTAAGCAATCGAAAGATTGCAAATCAGGATGACAATGAACACAACCAATGGTTTGCTGTGGGCAGGGTGGAAACTCACTGAATTGTAAACAATATGTCTCGGAGCACAGCGCATACACAGTGTAGGCAAGACCGAAAACCAGAGGAGCTCACGTATTTAAGGTGTTTCTCCCGGCAAAGTCAGCACTGCACAAGTGGTAGGGGTTATAATCCAAACTGCAGTTCATTAAAATGTTGCTGTGAGTCACAAATGTATTTGTGACTCCCAGTGACAACACTGTGATTCCTTTCAAGTCACAAGGAAAAGGGAGCCGCAAAGAGATATCAGCCCTTCCGGCGCCGTGTAAGAAAACTGAGTGTTGAGTTGATAATCGGCTGCCCTTGCAGTTCTCCTTCTCTGCATTCCTAGCTGGTTGCCAGGATTCACAAAAGGAAATTATTGATGCAACAGAATTTTTTGGGGCTCATTCTGAGCCCGGCCGGCAGCGGGAGCCGCCCGCCTGGAGGGAGCCGCCAAATGACCGCACCGCGGTCAAAAGACCGCGGCGGCCATTCAGACATTTCCTCTGGCCCGGCGGGCGCTCTCCAAAAGAGCGCCCGCCGGCCCAGAGGAAATGCCCCTGCAACGAGGACGCCGGCTCAGAATTGAGCCGGCGTAGTTGCAGGGGTGCGACGGGTGCAGTTTGCACCGTCGCGTATTTCAGTGTCTGCATTGCAGACACTGAAATACACAGTGGGGCCCTCTTACGGGGGCCCCTGCAGTGCCCATGCCATTGGCATGGGCACTGCAGGGGCCCCCAGAGGCCCGCAGCACCCCCTACCGCCATCCTGTTCCTGGCGGGAGACCCGCCAGGAACAGGATGGCGGTAGGGGGTGTCAGAATCCCCATGGCGGCGGAGCGCGCTCCGCCGCCATGGAGGATTCCCCCGAGCAGCGGGAAGTCGGCGGGAGACCGCCGACTTTCCGCTTCTGACCGCGGCTGAACCGCCGCGGTCAGAATGCTCGTGGGAGCACCGCCAGCCTGTTGGTGGTGCTCCCGTGGTCGGTGGCCCTGGCGGCCACCGGCCGCCAGGGTCAGAATGACCCCCTTTATGTGTATCCGGTAATCAGACTGCAACGATCCTTAGTCATGCATATGCCACAGTGTCAAGAATTTCTGGTTTGCATCACAGAAGCCGTACAAAGCACTTCACCTGAGACGTGTCCTGGTCAATAATATATTTAGCCTTTAAAATTATATTTATGGCTGGGAACAGATAATCTAAGATGAGCACCTCTACTCTGTAAACCGTGTGCTCCACTCTGTGTAGAAAGTCTAGAAAAACAGGGTAGTAACTAAACTAGACTTGATATGCATCATTAATCTCTGGCACCTCTCAGCGGTTTCTGAAATGGCATTTTCTGCACTTACTGTCTGATACCTCATTTTCCCTAAGTAGGGCTCCTGGGTATATGCTTCTGTGTTGCATGAACGAGGACGATCTTGTTTGCCCACAAAAACATGAAATAGAATAGCGGGGTGCAGATTAATAATCTAGTAGAATGTGATGTGAGTATCTACGCTTATATTCTATATGCATTCTTTAATGCACCATAATGACCAGAGCTGGAATGGCCATCTCTTTACTCTGGGATTTTCGTAGTGATGTGCTTGCTAGGTGAATGGATGAAACTCAAGTTGGACAGACGTGGCTCAGTCCTAGAAGCCCCAATGACCCGATTCCTGTAGCAGGTGCCTGCCAGTAAATGCCTCCGTTTGAGTAGCCTTCACGCTTTCCTGATTCAAAGCGGCCCTTCCACGCTATAATAAGCAACCAATAAAACAGGCCCTGGCTGCATGGAGGGCGAGTTCTTGAGGATTTGTGTGACACAAAGTAGCTAAACAATCCTTATGACAAGGACTACCACCAGGGTCGGACAGTGACAAAAACATAGGCCCGAGCACCAAAATGAAAGTGGTCACCATAGGAGATCAGTTAGGCAAAAAAAAGGCCCCACATTTGCAGATTAGGCCAGTTTTGAACTTGGAAAGACGCTGTATGGGTATTTTGCAAGGTATGAGGGACTGCATTCATTTGTGTTTGCTGCTGGCAATGTTTGTGGTAATATCAGAGAAATCAACAGTACAAATTGGCCCAGCCAACCATAAAAAAGGCCCACATACTGCTAAAAAGACAGCCTACACACTGATATGTCAAAACAGCCCAACACTCTCTGATTGCCCTATAGGCCAGTACAACCCTGACGGCCACTGTCCTTGAAAATACAGGATATGGTGTATGTAGTGCGGGTACCGGGCATGAGTAATAACACGCGGAGACCAGGTTGGTTTGCTGACACACATGAGACTGCGTCACTGCAATTCTCTCTTTATTATATACTCGTGCTCCGTGCCCCTCCCGGACACGCAGAGCACGTTGTACAAAACAGGGAGAGCCCGCATGGCTCCGCTCCCCGCTTGCTCTCTACATCCCCCCCATGTTTTACTCCACATGGATAAGAATTAACTGATAAACTTAAACAAATGATTTAACACTGTCCTCTTTAGACGTCCGGAGGCCTTCTTATACTGTCACTATCTGTCTCCAACAGTGTTCTTGTCATAAAAGAACGATAACGACATACAGTTTATGACCAATCGACTTGACAGATAAAGGCCCTCATTCTGACCCTGGCGGTCGGTGATAAAGCGGCGGCCAAGCCGCCAACAGGCCGGCGGTCTAAAATATGCAATTCTGACCCTGGCGGGAACCGCCAACACAGCCCGCCAACTTAACACTCCGACCGCCACGGCGGTACAAACAAACAGCGCGGCGGTTCCCGCCAACAGCCAGGCGGCAGACAATGTACCGCCCACCCTATTACGACCCACCAATCTGCCACCTTTTCCGGGGCGGGAGCACCGCCGATAAGAACACGGCGGAAACAGACTACGAACGGGAAAACGCTCACCTCTACGCACTCCACGCGAGATTCCGGCAGTATGGAACCAGAGTTGCAGGTCATCCCCGCACTCCTATTCCTGCTCATATACCAGGAGCACGCCCGGCGGCGCGGAAGACATCGGTGAGTACTGCACCTACGACACAGGGGAGGGAAAAGATTACCGGCACACACCCACACCCACTACAACACACACATCAATGAATTCCCACAGATCACTGTCACAACCCACAAACCACCCCCCTCCGAAATAATGCAAAGACCAAAAGAAGAGATCATAAACGGGCAGATATATTGAAATATGTACACCAGTAATCCCAATAAATAAATAAACTATGTACAAAATATACACAGCTACTAAATGTAGTCCAACCACTGTCCGTGGATCACAGGGGTCCTGTGCAAAGGGGCAAGGCCCAGTCCCACGACAAGAACTCCACGGAGAGAACACTGCAGGGGCATCAGAAAGAAAATAGGACAGGCACCTCAGGGGGAAGGGAAGGGGGGGCACCTCAGCCACTTGAGTACACGACGCCAGATCCACGAGGGGACTCCATGACCACTGGCCCATCCTGGGGAGAGCAAAGCCACAGTCCAAACAGTCCATACAGTGGGTGGCCTGCCCACTGGGCCATCCTGGGGAGAGCAAAGCCACAGTCCAAACAGTCCATACAGTGGGTGGCCTGCCCACTGGGCCATCTTGGGGAGAGCAAAGCCACAGTCCAAACAGTCCATACAGTGGGTGGCCTGCCCACTGGGCCATCCTGGGGAGAGCAAAGCCACAGTCCAAACAGTCCATACAGTGGGTGGCCTGCCCACTGGGCCATCCTGGGGAGAGCAAAGCCACAGTCCAAACAGTCCATACAGTGGGTGGCCTGCCCACTGGGCCATCCTGGGGAGAGCAAAGCCACAGTCCATACAGTCCATACAGTGGGTGGCCTGCCCACTGGGCCATCCTGGGGAGAGCAAAGCCACAGTCCATACAGTCCATAACAGACCCCACTGCCACTGGAGGAGGCAAGTTGGCCAGAGGACATCCTGCAGCCCTGCCCGAGATAGATCCTGCCCTGCCACGTCTGCCAAAGGGCCAGCGGTTCTTGCCTTGAAGGGGCCAGTTCAGCGGTTCCTGAGACGGCGGGGCCCAGTTCAGCGGTTCTTGAGACGGCGGGGCCCAGCGGAGCGGTGCGTGAGACGGCGGGGCCCAGTTCAGCGGTCCTTGCCCTGAAGGGCCCAGTTCAGCGGTTCTTGAGACGGCGGGGCCCAGTTCAGCGGTTCTTGAGACGGCGGGGCCCAGTTCAGCGCTCCTTGCCTTGAAGGGCCCAGTTCAGCGGTTCTTGAGACGGCGGGGCCCAGCGGAGCGGTTCTTGAGACGGCGGGGCCCAGTTCAGCGGTCCTTGCCCTGAAGGGCCCAGTTCAGCGGTTCTTGAGACGGCGGGGCCCAGTTCAGCGGTGCTTGAGACGGCGGGGCCCAGTTCAGCGGTCCTTGCCCTGAAGGGCCCAGTTCAGCGGTTCTTGAGACGGCGGGGCCCAGTTCAGCGGTCCTTGCCCTGAAGGGCCCAGTTCAGCGGTTCTTGAGACGGCGGGCCCAGTTCAGCAGTTCTTGAGACGGCGGGGCCCAGTTCAGCGGGCCTTGCCTTGAAGGGCCCAGTTCAGCGGTTCTTGAGACGGCGGCCGGTCTATGGCCAACTGCTAATTGCCTGGTGGTGCCCTCCTGGGCAGCGGGGATGGTGCTCCTTCACTGCCCACCTGGGCTGTGGGTGGTGGGGCCCTCCTGGCCAGCTGGGCTGGGTCCTCCCTGGGCAGCGGCTATGGGGGTGGTGGGCTCTCCCGGGGCAGCTGTGCCGGTTCCTCCCGGGGCAGCGGCTATGGGGGTTGTGGGCTCCTCCAGTGAAGCAGGCCTGCTGCCTGACCTCTCCGACTTGCTGCCCTTGCCCTCCTTAGTCGTGGGCCTGTGGCCCTTTCCTCCCTTTGGAGCTGTGGCTGGTGACTGTCTCTGGGTGGTGTCCGGGGGGGATGTAGAAGGCGGGCTCCTGCGGCGCCCCTTCCGCCTTCTGCTCCTCTTCCCAGGGGGTGGGCTGGCTGTCCCCTTGCTGCTGGGCGAAGATCCAGACATGCGGGCTGGCGGGCTCCAATACCCCTGCACCCTTGTCAAGGGGGCTGCAGGGCTGGTGGTGGCTGAGGTGCTCTTCTTACCCCGACGAGAAGGAGGGGGGGGCTCAGGGTCAGGAAAGAAGTTAGTAGTGGCGAGGAAGAGCTTCTTGGGACAATGGAGAGTGGTAGGTACAGTGGGAATGGGAGTGGAGGGAGAGGATGTGGTTGTAGGTGAGTCACGTTTGCTGTCTTTGGGTGCAGGTGCAGGAGGGATAGGCTGTCGTGAGGTGGATGGCTGTTGGGTGGGTGGGTGGCTGCGTTTGTGTGGTGTGGAAGAGGGGGTGACAGACACAGTGGGAGAGGACACAGGGGACGTGTAAATGGCAGTGGGGGTGGTGACTGCACGTGTGCGGACTGGAGTGGAGGGTGTGCTGGTGATGGAAACACTGGCTGATGGTGAGGTGAATGGAGGTGTGAGTGTAGACGTCACAGGGAGGGAGGAGGGAGACGAGGAGGTGGGGGTCACAGAGGTGGTAGTGACTGTTGGCATGTCTGCATCGGAATGTTGCGTGTGTGAATGTCTGCGTGATCTGTGGTGCTTATGTTTGGATGAGCTTCTCTTGGGTGTTGAGGTGTGTGCAGGCTGGTCTGATGGTGTGGGTGGGACAGGCAGAGGAACAGGAGACTGGGAGGAGGGAGTTAGTAGAGGCAGGCAGAAGACAGGGACAATGGCTGCCGTCAGTGCTGAGGCCAGAGCCTGGAACGATCGCTGATGGGCAGCCTGACCCGAATGAATGCCCTCCAGGTACGCATTGCTGCGATGAACCTCCCTCTCCACCCCCTGGATGGCATTCAAAAGGGTAGTCTGCCCAACAATGAGCGTTCGGAGGAGGTCAATGACCTCCTCACTGAGGGCAGCGGGGGTAACAGGGGCAGGGCCTGAGGTGCCTGGGGCGAAGGAGATGCCCGGCTTCCTGGCAGAGCGGGCACGGGGCGAACGCTGAGGGGCTGCTGGGAGGGCGGAGATGGTGCGCTGGGTGGCGGCTGTACCTGTAATGGCGGGGGGCACGGATGGTGCCACCCCCGCAAGGGAGCCCCCTTCCGAGGACGTGTCCGTGTCGCTGCAGGGTCCAGTCGTCCCCGTCGTGGAGCTCCCCTCGCCCTCCGTCTCACTGGTCCAGTCTGACTCTGTGGCATGGCCCTCCTGGGCCATGTGAGATGCAGCTCCCTCCTGCCCCGATGCCACTTCTCCTCCGCCTGATGATGCTGATGCACACAAGCACAGAAAGACAAACAAAAAGGGGGGGGGGAGAGAGAAATAAAGGGATATTGAGTACATGGATCTCCGGGACAGTTAGCGGACATGACAGACACAGATGCCCCCTGCACTAAGTTGCGCACTTGGGGTCCGCTACGCATTCCGTGGAACATGCCCTACACGCCTAGAGTTGACAACTGCACCCATGGATGACACGGCCCAGGGATGGCTGTACTGACAAACTACTGAGGGTGGTGGCTGGGGACACAGGGGCTTACGGGGGTGCCCAGCCTACAGATATCGCCCTGGCCTAGGGGGACCCCCAGCCCTCCTCCCCCACCCAGACACCTCCACTGCGCGACAACAGAGTAGATAATGCTTGTACTCACCCCCTTGTGTCTGCTGTGCTGCCCTCACGCGCCCATCCAATTCAGGGTAGGCCACCGCCAGGATCCGGAACATCAGGGGGCTCAGTTGATGGCAGGCACCCCGCCTACGTTGGGAGGCCATCCCCAGCAGAGACTCGGCGGTCTACTTGGTCCCGCGGCGGATGTCCTCCCACCTCTTGCGGCAGTGGGTGCCCCGTCGATGGTGGACCCCCAGGGTCCGGACTTCCTTGGCGATGGCACGCCAAATCCCGATCTTCTCATGGGCGCGGACCTATGTGACACGTACAGGGAGGGAGAAATACCACGTTCAAGTTTCTCAGCATTTTCCTTTCCAGTGGCCCAACGCCCCCCATCCCCGCCAGGCCCCCCGCCAGGCCCCCCGCCAGGCCCAACATGCCCCCCATCCCCGCCAGGCCCCCCGCCAGGCCCCCCGCCAGGCCCAACATGCCCCCCATCCCCGCCAGGCCCCCCACCATGCCCCCCGCCAGGCCCAACATGCCCCCCATCCCCGCCAGGCCCCCCGCCATGCCCCCCGCCAGGCCCAACATGCCCCCCATCCCCGCCAGGCCCCCCGCCATGCCCCCCGCCAGGCCCAACATGCCCCCCATCCCCGCCAGGCCCCCCGCCAGGCCCAACATGCCCCCCATCCCCGCCAGGCCCCCCGCCAGGCCCAACATGCCCCCCATCCCCGCCAGGCCCCCCGCCAGGCCCAACATGCCCCCCATCCCCGCCAGGCCCCCCGCCATGCCCCCCGCCAGGCCCAACATGCCCCCCATCCCCGCCAGGCCCCCCGCCATGCCCCCCGCCAGGCCCAACATGCCCCCCATCCCCGCCAGGCCCCCCGCCAGGCCCCCAAGCCAGCCAGTGGCCCCAAATCCATATTGAATTAAACTCACTTGTTGGTCTGGAGGACCGTAGAGTAGCGCATACTGGGGGAGTACCCCATCCACAAGTTTCTCCAACTCCTCTCCAGTGAAGGCAGGGGCCCTTTCCCCAGGCGCAGCAGCCATTGTCCCTTCCAGACCGAGGTCACAGCAACACTTGCAGTATAGGTCCTCTCCTGTGAAAGTTCAAGGCGCAAGTGGATAAGTAGATAGAAAATGGCGGTCACGTCCGCGGCGGTGCGTACCGCGGCGGTGCGTCCCGCCACCGCCGGCGCCCTTCGCCATTGGCTCCTGAAACCCATAGGCTTCAATGTTAACCAATGCGGCTTCGCGCCGCGGTCTTCGCCCGCCGCCCGCCGCGGTGTGCCACGCCAGCGCATTGACCTCACATCCCATTGTCACACTTCACAGGTCAGGCAGCCGCCATTTCCAGGGCCCACATGGCTCAATTTCAACTGCGTCACACAGGCCTAGGCCTTGCATAGCCACTCAGACACGCCATTCACTGCATAGAGAATCGTATACTGTGCTAGCTGTGAGTACGTACCTGTGGGTTGCTTGACTGTGTGCTCCATGTTGTCCTTCCTAGGCACCGTCCGCTGGGTTGGGCGAGGAGACGGATGAATCCTCCCGTGTACCGACCGCTGGTGGACCTGTCGACAATGGAAGAACGCCACATTATCCTGACCTACCGTCTTAACCGTGCCACTATCCATGAACTGTGTGCCCAGCTGGAGCCCGACCTGATGTCCCCCATCCGCCAACCCACAGGGATTCCCCCTCTGGTGCAGGTCATGTCAGTACTCCATTTCTTGGCAAGTGGGTCATTTCAGACAACCGTGGGAATTGCTTCTGGGATGTCTCAGCCCATGTTTTCGAAGGTGTTATCCAGAGTGTTGTCTGCCCTGATGAAATCCGTGAGGAGCTACATCATTTTCCCTGAGGTGGGCGAATTGGCTACAGTGAAGGGTGATTTCTACGCCCTTGGACATATTCCCAACGTAATTGGTGCCATTGATGGGACCCATGTGGCTTTGGTTCCCCCAAGAGACAGGGAGCAGGTGTACAGGAACAGAAAAAATTACCATTCAATGAACATCCAGGTGGTGTGTTTGGCTGACCAGTACATCTCGCATGTAAATGCCAAATTCCCAGGGTCAGTGCATGACGCCTACATCCTCAGGAATAGCAGCATCCCTTAAGTGATGGAACAGCTACAGAGACACCGTGTATGGCTAGTGGGGGACTCTGGGTACCCCAACCTGTCGTGGCTACTGACCCCAGTAAGGAATCCCCGGACCAGGGCAGAGGAACGGTACAATGAGGCCCATGGGCGTACTAGGAGGGTGATCGAATGCACCTTTGGCCTCCTAAAGGCCAGGTTTAGGTGCCTGCATATGACAGGTGGATCCCTAATGTACTCACCTAAGAAGGTGTGTCACATCATCGTGGCCTGCTGCATGCTTCACAACCTGGCTTTGCGCCGCCAGGTGCCTTTCCTGCAGGAGGATGGTCGAGACGGTGGTGTTGTGGCAGCGGCGGAACCTGAGGAGAGTGACGAGGAGGAAGACGACGGGGCTGAAACAGACAACAGGGACAGAATCATTGAACAGTACTTCCAATAGGACACAGGTAACATTTCAAAGATAATTTAGTAAATGTTAACTACTCTCCTGCATCTCTGCTGCCTGTCTATTTGCCCCAGTGTATGACGACTGAGTTTTGGCTTTTCCCTCCCTATTTCAGATCTGGGGTCCCCACTATGAGTCCTGTGCTTCGTTTCCCCATGGACTACAGCTTTGTGGCAGCTGTTTGTTGACTTCACCATGTACAAGGACATATTTGCACTGTCATGTCAATTACAATCTATTGAAATCACAGCCAGACTCCAGATATTTTGGTGCAAAATAGGTGTTTATTGAAGTGCTCAAAATGGGATGGGTGGTTTCAAGTGGGTGGGGGCTATGGTGAAGGAATGTCCATGGCAGAGTCCAGAGTAACAGTCACACAGGTGCATTGTCCAGAGGCCTGTGGAGAGATGGAGCATGGGCAGTTCAAGGATGGACAGGGTGACAATGTGGGACAGTGGGATGACATCAGGTGGTATCCATTGCTGGCGGGGGTCTTGACATCCTACTCTGTCTTCTTGCGAGATCTCAGGGCCCTCTTGCGGGGTGGTTCTTCTCCTGCAGGAGGTGGGGGTCTGGTGGGCTGCTGCTGTGCGGGGGCCTCCTGTCCACTAGCGCCGGCGGAGGTGGTTGGCTGTTCTTGGTCCAGGCTAGTGGCAGGGGCCCTTGGGTGTTGTTGAGTGTCCGCCCTGTTGTTGACGAGGTCCTGCAGCAGCCCTACCATGGTAACCAGGGTGGTGTTGATGGCTCGGATGTCCTCCCTGTACCCCCGATAGTGTTCCTCCTGCAGTACCTGGATCTCCTGGAACCGGGCCAGTACCGTCGCCATCGTCTCCTGGGAGCGGTTGTATGCTCCCATGATGGTGGTGAGGACCTCGTGGAGAGTGGGTTCCCTGGGCCTCTCCTCCCCCACCTGTCGCACAGCTGCCCTCCGAGTTCCCCTGTTTCCCTGGGCCTCTGCCCCCTGGCCGGTGTGCCCACTACCACTGCCCCCAGGTCCCTGTTGTTGTTGGGGTGGTGGGTTATCCTGGGTGCCCTGTAGTGGTAGACACACCGCAGATTGACGCGCCCTGGAGACAGAGGCATGGGCCCGCTGGGTGGGAGCTGTGCTGGTGTTCCCAGAGGGGTTTGGGTCTGTAGTGGCCTGGGCCTGTGTGAGGGGAACCGACTGTCCAGAGGTCCCCGATGGTCCGGGCTGGTCATCGGTGTCCAGGTCGACAGAGCTGCTGTCATCGCTGACGGCCTCTTGGGTGGGGGGTGTGGAGAATTCTGGCCCCTCCGCCGCGGTGTGTTGACGGTCGGGTCCTGCAGGGGGATAGAGGTATGGTTATAGTTTCAATGTGTGGCATATGGGTGTATCTGTGGGTTCTCGTGTCCCCAAGTGCTGGCATTCGTGTGTGGGGGCTTTGGTGAGGGTGGCTTGTGGGGGGGATGTGTATATGCATTGGGCATGCTTTGGTGATGGGTGTCCATGCTTAGTGGACGCATGCAGGCCTAGGTTTTGGGATGTGTGGGTTGTGATGGTGAGACATTGGCGGGGAATAGGTGTGCTGGGGGTGGGGGTGAGGATGGTGGTGGGGGTGAGGATGGTGGTGGGGGTGGGGGTGAGGGTGGGGTTCGAGGATGGGGGTGAGGGTGGGGTTCGAGGGCGGGGGTGAGGTTTGGGGTATGATTTGGCATGCAGGTGGGGGGGAAGCAGTATTGAAGCTTCAACTTACCAGTATCCATTCCTCCGCCGACTCCTGCGAGGCCGTCAGGATGCAGGATGTTCAAGACTTCCTCCTCCCATGATGTGAATTGTGGGGGTTGAGGTGGGGGTCCTCCGCCAGTCTTCTGCACGGCGATGTTGTGCCTGGATACCATGGAACGCACCTTCCCCCGTAGGTCGTTCCATCGCTTCCTGATGTCTTCCCGATTTCTGGGGTGCTGTCCCACTGCGTTCACCCTGTCGACAATCCTCTGCCATAGCTCCGTCCTCCGGGCAATGCTGGTGTATTGTATCTGTGTGCCGAACAGCTGGGGCTCTACCCGAACGATTTCCTCCACCATGACCCTGAGTTCTTCGTCTGTGAAGCGGGGTTGTCTTTGGGGTGCCATGGGGTGGTGTGTATGATGTGTGGGGTGGAGTATGTGTATTTAAGTGAGTTGAGTGTGGTGGTGTGTGTTGTTTTGTGTGTGGATAGTGTGTGGGTGATGGTGTTGAGTGGCTGTGGCTGTTATTTTTTGGATGCTGGTGTCTCGCTCTTGCCTTCTTTACGAATTTTTTAGCGTAGGGGTTTGTGGGTGATGTGGGTGTGTGTTTTATATTGTATTGTGTGTGTGGGAGTGGTGTGTGTATGTGTATCAGGTGTGTGGGATTCAAATTGTCCAATGTGGCTGAGTTTTGTTCGTTTGTGTGTATTCTGACCGCGGCGGTGTGTCCCGCCAATGGAATACCGCGTTTGAATGACCGCCGCGTGGATTCGTGGGTCGTAATGGCATGGGCGTATTTCTGTTGGCGTGGCGGTGGAGGTTTGGTCACCTCCACCTTTCCGCCGACCGCTGGTCTGGCGGTCTGTTGTGGCGGTCGGATTTTCGGAGGTTTGCCTTCTGCGGGTCAGAATGACCGTGGCGGGTTTCCGCGACCGCGGTGGGATTATGGAGGATTTCTGACCGGCGGTAGGCGCCTTTTACCGCCGAGGTCAGAATGACCACCAAAGTCTTTTAGCTGACTACTTGGTGCAGGATTGGGGAGTAAGTCATACCTCACATTCCTAGTACGCACACCTCCATGCTCAGGAGCACACACAGGCAGGGTTTGTTCAGTTACTGCTGGTCCGACGATACTCTCCATGGGCCACCATCAGTGTCACCTATCTCGTCTTCTTCTTCAGTCGACTCTCTCAAGCCAGCCCTCCGAAAATGCGACACATTTCGGGTCACTCTCCGTCGTCCTCTGGACGCAGTTATCATCGACCCCTTGACTCCAATGACCTCCCATACCTCTGGCTCAAACAGTGTCCTAAACTTTCCTCCTCCTCGTCGACATCTCACCACCACTCGATCTCCTTCTTGAAACCCTCGATATTTGGCTCTTCGTTTTACGCTGGCCTTCTGATTAGTAATCGCTCGTCGTCTTTGAGTGGCCTTGACATCCAGCACTGGAGGTTTCCACTTAGGACCTGACGGAATACAGTCACGTGGAGACACCTTGAACATCAGAGCAGAGGGGGCACACCCAGTGGTGCTATGGGGTGTTTGACGATACGCACTCAAGAACTGGTACAAACACTGTTCACTGTCTTCCTTCTGCTCAACTCCAATTCGGAGAGCCCTATTCAAAGTTCGCATAAACCTTTCAACGTCCCCATTTGCTTGAGGCCAGTAGGGCATTACCTTATGGTGACGAATCGCTAACCCATCGAGATACGCGCGAAAGTCTTGCCCCTGGAATGGAGGACCATTGTCTGTTCTAATTTCGTCAGGCAGACCAAACAATGCAAACGTCTTTTGCAGAACTGGCCTTACATTTTCAAACGCTGTTGACGATGCGACCTCGACCACAGGGAATTTGGTGTACGAATCAATCAAAACAGCGGTCAACCTTTCATCCGGAAAACTTCCAAAGTCCATGCTCACCTTTGTCCAAGGTTTCAGAGTAGCAGGTTCGGTTACCACTGGGCAACTCGGAGGTTCCATCGATGTGATAATACAGGAGTGACACTTCCCTATCATGTCGTCAACTTGCTTATCCATACCAGGGAACCACACCTTGGCACGTAACCTTGCTTTGGTTTTAGCAGCCCCTTGATGCCCTTGATGAGCTAACTCAACTACTCGAGACCATAAACGCTGCGAAGCACAATTCTTCTTCCTCTCAGAACCAACCCATCATTATCGGTAGACAGTTCATCACGCACCTTCCATATGCTTTGCATAGCCAGCTTCTGATCTGGGCATGACACATTAGTCTTCTCTAAAAAATACTTCCATTTTTGTGGCTCAGCACCTCTTTAACATGACCCAGTACCACATCATCCTGGGTAGCACTTACAATGTCAGTTACAAGAAGAGCATTGGGACATGCCGACTGTACGACCATGCTGACGAAAACCTCAGTACTTTCTTCATCATGTTCTTGGTGAGCATCAAATACTTTCGGAGCAGGATGACGAGATAGATAGTCGGCAGGATTGTTTGCCCCTGGTCGATAAACGACCGTAAATCGATACGGCTGAAGCAGAACAGTCCATCGTTCAATTCTCGGAGGTGCCAGACGCGGGCTGCCCGCAAACAACGAAACTAAAGGCTTATGGTCAGTGACTACTTGAAACTCATGCCCATACAAATACAGATGAAAATGGCGGCACGCCCATCGAATAGCTAGCGCTTCGCGCTCAATCTGTGCGTACCTGGTTTCAACCGCTGACAAAGCCCGGCTGGCATATGCAACAGGAATCCACTCTTGATGCCTTTGTTCTTGCAACAGAACGGCTCCAAACCCGACGGGGCTCGCGTCTACCACCACTTCCGTTCTCTTGCTGGGGTTGAAATAAGCCATAGTCGATCTGTCTAGCAATGCAGCCTTAATGTCCACAAACGCCTTGTGTGCCTCCGGAGTCCAGTCCCAACGGTGTTGCCCTTTCGTGAGCTGTCGAAGAGGTTCAGACATGGTGGCGAGTTGTGGTATGAACCTTCCACAATACGTAGCCATTCCTAGAAAACTGCGAACTTCCGTGGGATTTTGTGGAACAGGGGCTTGACGAATTGCTTCAGCTTTCCTCGGGTCTACTTGCAGGCCATCTTTCGAAAAGATATAACCAAAGAACTCTACAGATGTTTGGTAAAAAGCACACTTCTTTTTATGCAGCGTCAACCCTGCTTCAGCTAACCTTTTCAACGTTGCTCTAAGATGGCAATGATGCTCTTCTCTCGTCCGGGAGTGTATCAAGATGTCATCACTCAGATTGATTACTCCCGGTAATCCAGACAATGTCTCTCTGATTGCATTCTGAAATACCTCAGCAGCCGAGGACACCCCAAAACTGAGCCTCTTATATCTTCTTAGCCCCACATGTGTCGAAAAGGTGGTGATATTCCTACTCTCAGGGTCAAGTTCTAGCTGATGATACCCAGCGTTAAGATCCAGCTTTGAGAACCACTGTGCCCCATTCAGATCTGCAATAATGTCATCCATTGTGGGCGTTATATGCCTCTCTCTTCGAATAGCCTTGTTTGGCAACCGCATGTCAACACAGAGACGAATCGCTCCAGGTTGTTTAGGTTTTGGCACGATCACCAACGGAGATACCCAAGGTGTAGGCCCGTCTACCTTTTCAATGACTCCTTGGTCTTCCAGCAGTTGCAATTCTTTCTCAACGATAGGGCGCAAATGGAACGGTACTCGGCGATGTCGTAGCGCCACAGGAACCACGCTGTTGTCTATGTGCAGTTTGATACGCTTTCCTTTCAATTGTCCCAGCCCCTCGAAAAGCTGCGGGAACTCGCTGAGAAGCCGTTCCACCTGAGTGTCATAGATTTGACGTGCAAAAAACACCAGTTCTAATTCTTCTGCCGTGTGGCATCCTAACAAAGTGCCACGGTCTCCAGCCACCACATAGAATTTTGCTTCTGTTGACTTGTCCCCACTATTCACAGCCACCTCCACGGTTCCTTTGAGAGGAAGGGGGTCTCTTCCTCCATAGTTATATATCTTTGTAGTCGTCGGAGTAAGCATCGGAGTAGGTATTAGTTGCCGGAAGAGAGTTTCATCCATGACGTTGACCGACGCCCCTGTGTCAATGAGTACTGATACGACTATGCCGTTGACATGAACGTCGCTCATGGGAGGCGGTCTTTTTTTTAGTTGTCTCCCTCCCGTAAAAGAAATTACAAAAATGTCCTCTTCTTCATCTTCATCGAACACCGGGCCACTCGCCATCGGGTGATCCCTTACCTCTTCCATACTTTTGGATACAGCTCTAACATTAGCATCCTTTCCTTTCTGATCTCCTGGCTTATTCCTCCTGGATCTGCATACTTTAGCGAAATGGTTTGCCTTACCACAGCGGTTGCACGACTGTCCTTTTGCCGGGCACCCCATATTCGCTCGATGTTCATAGCCACAGCTTCCACAAGCCCTATCACCGGGTTTAGCGGGGTTCGGTTTACGCGGTGTTGCCTGGCGCGTCTGAACAGCGTCCACCTGTTCTTCCTTTACCTGGACAGTGCGAGTTGACGACGCTGCAGCTAACGACTGACCCCTTAAGGCTGCCATTGCGTCTGCTCGTACCGCAGACAGTTCATGCGATCGTGCAAGAATCAAAATATCATCAAGGGACATACCCTGCGTCGAAGAATAAGCTTTCTTAAGGCATTGGACCTGCAGCCTTGAATGATCTGCGTTCAGATCTCTTCTTGCTGATTGAGCCCTGTACACGAACTCACCAGCTTTCTCAACCTTGCATAAAACATATCCATCGACTCAACTTCTGTTTGTTGCGCCTGTCTCAATTTAAAACGTTCATAATCAGAATTAAGTTGAGGATCGAAATGCCTATTTAAAGCAGTTACCGCTAAATCAAAGTCAGACTTGTCTCCTGTATCAGGGAGAGAATCAAAAAGCTCCTGCAGTTCGTCCCCTCCCATCAGCTGCATTACAGACCTACGTACTGCCCCATCCGTTTCTCTTGTTGCGCAAAAATAGTTTTCTAGGCGATTTATCCATAAACGCCATCTGGGCGCAGCAGTAGCCGGGTCAATCAGTTGGCTAAACGGTGGTAATGACGTGAGTGAGGAGTGAATACTATTATTTAACTGTGCTGGGAGTCGGGGATTCCCTGGTGGTGGTGGTGGATCGGCATTGTCTTGGGGTGGGGCACTCATATTTGCACTCTCACGCTTCACTGATTAACAAAATCAACGTTTTACTCTTCTCAGTCTTGTTATTTGGGCGCTTTATCTGTGTTTTTTTTTTCAGAATATCCTTTGTGAAGAACGATAGTCAACCACTACTTATTTGTGTTTATTGTCCACGAGAGAAGAGGAAAAAAAAAAAAAAAAATCTTTTTTTTAAAATTTATTTGCAAATCTCTGCCTCAGACTTTCTCTCTCACCATTCTTCAGTGTCTTCCTGCAGAGACCCACGTTCCCCACTTTGTTTTTTTTTTTTTTTTTTTTTTTAAACAGTTTCCCCGGCCCCGGGGAAAACACTCGTAGCTGCTCTCCTGCAGCGGCAGAATGCTCACAGGCTGAGCGCCGGACGGGGAAACACTCCTGCGTCACTGTTGCTTCCCTGGCAACAGGACGCTCGAACTCGGAGTGTCCGATGGAGCGTTCCGCTCCACGTGGTTACTCTTCCTGGGGGAGGCTGCCCCGGCAACAGGACGCTCCCCGCGGGCGCGCTCGACGGAGCGTTTCGCTCCACGTGTTCTTCCTTTTTTTTCTTGGGGCGGGGTGCGGCTCACCGTAATCGGCCTCCCCGGGCAGGGGGTCAGGCCGCACACTCTCCGGGCAGCACACCAGGCGATCGGTCTCCACGAAGCCAAGGCCGACACTCGCCTTCGTCTTCAACACTATGCCGCATGCCGCGTCTCCCCCTTCACAGCGTCCGACTCCGCGCCACGTGCACACTGGTACGTTTATTCTTTCATTTTTTTTTTGTTTAGGATGCGTGGCCTATCGACATCCCGCTCGTCGCCAATGTAGTGCGGGTACCGGGCATGAGTAATAACACGCGGAGACCAGGTTGGTTTGCTGACACACATGAGACTGCGTCACCGCAGTTCTCTCTTTATTATATACTCGTGCTCTGTGCCCCTCCCAGACACGCAGAGCACGTTGTACAAAACAGGGAGAGCCCGCATGGCTCCCCGCTTGCTCTCTACAGTGTACATGTGACCTCACTTGCAAAATACCTACTCTACAGGCAGGGTTGAGTTAGGATCAAAATTAGGCCTGGGCAGACCCAAAAAAATGGCTGACACTCCTGGTCGGCACTCTTTCATGAAATACTGTTTGTTTAGACTCAATGAACTAATTTGTAGAGAAATTCTAAAAATAAGCATCTTAAAGCTTATAGAGGAAGCAAAATGTGCGAAAACTAGAAGCATTATATTTTGGCCAGGTGAACGAAGTGAAAAAAACAGCTGAAGAGCCATAACACCTGATGAGTCTAGGTCTGCCACCTGGCGACATGATCGCTATTTTGATATCCTGGCTGGTCGAAAATAAAGAAAAGCACCCAAAGCCGTCATTTTGTCCTCTGATCACTGTGTATTTTAAACAGTAGACATGAGGCAAAAGCACTTAAAAATGTGTTCTAAACCTGCCTTATTATGATCAATAGTTAAACTAAATAAAGGCATAAACCCCCTGTTATAAAGAAATATGGACGTTTTTATATAAAGAGGCCTCTTTAGTTATCATGCTGTTGCCTGTACAGAATCTTAAAACATGGTCAAATAGTACTTTATTTATTTTTGTAGTTTTATATAGCCTGAATGCAGCCCAGGAGCACAGGAGTGATGGTCTAGTTACATTATGCAAGTTCAAATTAATTTTTATTTTAGGCTTAGAGTGATTTGCCCAGAATCACAGGTACACCGGGACTCCTCGAACATAATTCCCGGTTTGAACAGCTCTGATCTTAACATCACAACCTATCTATTTTTTCCCTCTGGGAAAGGTTGTGTTGTAGCAAGCCTATGCAAACACATCCACCTATCCAACAAATCCTGAAAGACCCTGGGGCCAAGTTGACAAGGGAGGGGTGTCAGGTTAAGCACAAAGCCACAAAATTACCTGGCCCTGAGTCACCTCCTTCGAGCCCACCATAGCCTCAGGGCGATCGCCTGGCAGAGAAGGGGTTAAGAAGAGCTGCTACTCCACAGGGCTGAGCTGAAGATGGCCCAATGGTCACAACATGACCTGTTCGCCCCCTCTGCCTCAGTGAGGCCTTGAATACAACCAAGCCCTGAATGTATTGGCCCAGCAAGGGAGAGTGGGGCAAAGGGTTTGAGGGGGGAATGAAAAGGAGTCTGCTTCCGGGCAGGGCCTGTCCCACAGGGAGCAAGCTGAACTGAGAATGGACAAGGGCCAGAGCAACACCTGCCCCAAGCAAGGCTGCATCTCAGACTCAACCCCTCCCTCGCCCCTCATATCCTGAAGACTGATGGCCAGGCAGGGGAGGAATGAAGCAAAGGGCATGCCGACAGAGGCCCTAAAAAACATCCCACAGGTCACCCTTAGGCACGGCCCATAGACCAATGCCGACTGCCCGCTTTACTAATCCGACCCTTTCTACAGGTTTTGACTTTCAAGATGTACTAAAGTAAAACAATCAAGCTTTACTCCTGGAGAGTATTACCCTGGTGTGGGAAGCAGTGTTGAGAGGATACAGAACGCTGTACAATTTCAAAGAGGGAAGAAAAGCTCTTCTTGCTTGCTGCCATCATCTTCATGATGCAATAGTCAAAGCACGGCTTAGCATCCATGCCACTTTGTCAGCAATGGTGTTTCAGCGCTCATGGTTAGCCAGAGCAGTTTTTCACAAGCTAGGACACCAGGATCAAAAGGTGATGCTGGGAACCTGGAATCTACCACAGAACAAAAACTGTCAAACTTGTGATTCTTCTTTCTTTACCGAATGAATGTGGTGACTTTCTGAGAAGGGGCATGGATAGGACTTATAACAAGTCCTTCTTAGCATGGTGGAATGTCTATAAGAGGTTACTCCTGGTTCCCAGCCTAAGATGTCTCAACTTAAGATCGTCTCCTTTAATACCACTTTCTAGTTGAATTGTATGTAAAGAAGGCAATCAAGGCAGAAAGATGCATCACATTAGTTCCCTTATTTCACATCGCCTTCCTCACCCCTCTTGCTCCTATTTTGTCCCAGATGTTTGGTTCTGGCAGCTGAATCTTCTTACTGAGTCTGTAAGTGGGATTACTTCTAAGCATCTGGATACCCTCAACGGCAATTAGTTGCACTTTACATATCCTGTTTGATTGATTTATTGATGTCAGAGGAAGTTTGGTGACTTTCTGATTTCTTCAGTATTAATGTTCATCTTCGATCAAGAGTTACCATGCTGCCAAGGAGGATTTTCCTCGGGGCGCTAGAGAGCCTGGCAGCATGATAGCCGCAGCTTAGAAAGGTTCTGCTAGACAGAATACAGCATCCGATATTTATCCGCACATGAAGGGGACATTGGGGCTGATCTGGCAGTGCTTTAGCATCTGAAACCTTGCTGCACCAGATGAGGCTGAATTTGTTGCAAAACGGACGATAGTGGCGGCCAGACATAACAGCCTTGTCTGGGCCTGCTGCCGATCTCATGCGTCCACTGCACACCAGCCGGCATGCTAGCAAGTGAGCCAAACAGCAGAGTAGTGAATGACTCCTGGTTGCGCTGCCCGACCACTGGCACATGAGTTGGGGCAGACGGTTGGTTCCCGGAGACTATCAGGTGAAGTGACTCGAGTGGGCCTCCTGTGCCTGGTTGGCACTTATGTGCTTTGCCTGCTGAGGCGAGCTCAAGCTTTAGAGCTGCGCTGTGCTGTGGGCCATTTTTGCCTGACCGACCCCACCCCACCGCAGGGAAGAACTGTTGGGGGGGGTCTGCCTGCTGGCTGGGGAACCATGAGAGAGACCTGTGAAGTACCAAGGAGGAAGTGAGCCTTTGTTTGGCCCCAGGAGACATTGAGATTGGTTGTGGGAGAAAACAGAGGACTGAGCAACTGACGGTGGGTCCGGCCACTGGATGAGGAACCAGTGGCGAGTCCTGAGTGGGGACAAGGAGGAGGTGAGCCTCTGCTGGGGCCTGGGAGATATTGAGGCCAACTGTGGGCCAAACCTTAGGCCTGAACTTGACTGACTCTACCGAGATAGGCAGGGCCCTTGTGCTGATGACGCCTGGGCAGTTGGACCCTCGGGAGTGACACAGCCCAGACAAGGCGATTTGGGCGTTAGCACACTGGAAACCACCATGTAATACCTTCAGGTGTCACGCGCCAGGACTTGTACACAACATAAAAGGCCCCCTCGCTGATGGGGATGCGGAGTGTATGGGCAGGTCTGATTATACAGGGAGGTTAGGCAGGACCCTGGGACTATTCGAGGGTCAATGAGAAATCACTGCTGCTGGCGCATAATTCACAATTGCCCAGTAAGTCTGCGAGCAGCTGGTGCAAGATGGGAAAGACTGACAAGAGACAATCAAAGTTCTCCTTTGACACCTGCAGGCAAATGCGCATGGCAGACTTGCCTTCTGACGACCAGGCCTCAGGCCTGCTTGGGACAAGACATTCACTCTGTGTTTTTGGACCTTAAACAGAGTCTGACTGCCACAGACAACACAATTGATCTGCTGACTGATTGATTTGATCAGCTCAAGGAGAAGGTGGACAAACAGGAGCAGCAAGTAGATTATCTCAAACACTGCATCAAATGTAAAGGATGCACACTCCTTGGCAGGGGAGATACTGCTCCAACTGGAGAAGGTCCTGGATGTTGTCCGCAACAAAATTGAAGACTTGGAGGCACGATCCCGAAGGAACAAACTGTGAATCATGGGGTGCCAGAGTCAACTGAGATGGATCAAATGGAAGACTATGTGGAAACAATACTCCTCCCCCTCTTTGGGGATGCCCTCTCCCCTAAACTCATTGTTCAACGAGCTCACAGGTCACTAGACCACGACCTCCGGGGTCACACCTGCCCGCCTGATTATTGCCTGAATATAAAACTACTGAGATAGGGACACCATGGTTTGCTTGCCGCAGGGTCTCCGACCTCTTCAATATCAGGGCAATAAGATTTCATTTTATCTGGACTTTACGCTCGCTGTGCAGGCAGTCAGATTGGAATTTGTTTCCTATTAAATGCTACGCTAAGTACTCACTAATTCATCCTGCAAACCTCTGAACTCACCATTTAGGAAAAGCACATTACTTTACTGACCCTAAGGCTGCCGCCAAGGTTGTTAAAGGTATTCCTGTGAGGGATGCTGGCTCACTGTCATTGCCCGGAGGAGTGGGGCAGGGATGCCTCAGTAATAATGACTGATGTGGTGCATCTTGACCAAAGAGGACTCGAGGGGAAAGATGGCTGTGCAGCGGAACACCTTGGTCTTCTCTGTAGACTCTCTCTTTACACCATCGAGTTGTTCTCATCTGTTAATTTGAGCTCTGGTTGCGAAGCCTGCCCCCGAGATAACACCAGGTGACTATTCAAGCTGACCTCAACCCCTCTGAATGTTTTCCTGTTCCACCCCCCAGCTTCCATTCAGCCAGGGCTGGCAATTGCTGGGCGCTGACCGGGGGGAGGGGTCCCTGACCTCATAGGGGGCACTGAGTTCCTAGAGTCCAGCTTTGATGCAGCAATAAATATGTCAGGATACCTCTTGTGGTTAATATTCCTACAAGAGCGGTTTGTCTACTGGCAGTTTTGACTCTCCATAAAGTAGTATAGAGGGTTAATATGCATGCTGCAAAGAGTGCAGACCAAGTGCATTACAGATCCTTATTTTATGTGGATAACTGAGTCGATTACTGCTATTGTCAGAGAGATCCTTTTGTTACCGCAGTTCGTTAGGTACAACCCTAATATAGAACAGTGACTGTTAAGAACTGTCATCAAAGAGCTGCATGCAAACTGCATAAAATAGGTTAGGACATTATGGGGGTCATTCCGACCCCGGCGGGTGGCGGGCACCGCCCGCCGAGCGGAAACCGCCAAAAGACCGCGCCGCGGTCAAATGACCGCAGCGGTCATTCTAACTTTCCTGCTGGGCCGGCGGGCGATCTCCAAAAGATCGCCCAGCGGGAAAGCCCCTGCAAAGAGGAAGCCGGCTCCGAATGGAGCCGGCGGATTTGCAGGGGTGCCACGGGTGCAGTGGCACCCGTTGCGATTTTCAGTGTCTGCAAAGCAGACACTGAAAATCTTTGTGGGGCCCTGTTAGGGGGCCCCTGCACTGCCCATGCCAGTGGCATGGGCAGTGCAGGGGCCCCCAGGGGCCCCACAACACCCGTTCCCGCCATCCTGTTCCTGGCGGTAAAAACCGCCAGGAACAGGATGGCGGGAAGGGGGTCGGAATCCCAATGGCGGCGCTGCAAGCAGCGCCGCCATGGAGGATTCCCTGGGCCAGGGGTAAACCGGCGGGAAACCGCCGGTTCCACTTTTCTGACCGCGGCTTTACCGCTGCGGTCAGAATGGCCCAGGAAGCACCGCCAGCCTGTTGGCGGTGCTTCCGTGGTCGTTGGCCCCCTATGTTTGTTTTCTCTCAAGTCTTTTATCATTTATTCATAATTTGGCTAAAAAGGGCTAATTTGGGCAGATATAGATTCTTATTAGTAAAGCTAGCCTTTACCAGTGTTTTAAAACAAATTAAATGCATGTGAGGGAGGGGCTATGGAGAGATGAAGGGCACTTTTGCCCAGTGGTAGTCAGAGAATTCGAGGAGGAAGTCATGGGCAGGTGCCAAAAATTATTGTTGCACCAGGTGCCACCTGCCCTAAAGCCAGCCCTGCATTCAGCTGGGACTGCGTTGGGCCTCTTGGTCACCCCCGATTCCCTTAACTCACTGCAGGGTCACTTGGGTAATATGTAATGGGTGTGGTCGTATTTTTGGGCCCAATTGGGGGGGTCAAAGTGGATGTTGGGCGGACTGTTGGGGTGCTGCTACTGCTATATCCATTGGTTCTGACCTTTTTTTTGTTGCTCCCCCTCTTATTTCTAACACTTACTTGCCAGATTGGTCCTCACCAACTATGTGTTTGCATGTCCCCTCACACTCATAGTCTCTAGTGTCTGATTAAATGTATAACCTGGAATATCCAGGGGCTCAATGACGGGCGGAAGGCACAACATGTGGTGGGGTACTTACAGAGATATAACTCTATTTGCTTTATACAGGAGCTGCATCATATAGAGGATACTCAGATGTGCTTGCGCAGAGGCTGGATTGCTGAACGCCATGTGGCGTATTATTCGAATTTGGTGCGGGGGTGGCTGTGCTGATTCGTAAAGGGTACCATAGCACACTCACCGGACTTTGTGTGACAGGCAGGGATGCTATGTTATTCTGGCAGGCATACTGCAGGGTCAACCACTAACCATAGTATCAGTGTATGGCCCCAATAATGATGACCCCCAATTCTTCACAGAGGTCTGGAGGTTGGTGGGGATAATGGGCCCAGGAGTGATTCTCTGGGCTGGCAGTTTCAGTTTCATTTTGGATGCTTGTGCGGACAGATCTGGAGACTCACATTGCCTGCACCTGAATGCTTCGGCCCAACTGTGCATTACCATAACCTACAATTACCTTACTGACCTATGGGGGTCCTGTCATGCAGATGGCATTGAGGGGACATGTATAGCACCCACACACAATACATGGTTGAAAATTGATGACCGGTTGGTGTCTAGTGATGCAGACATCTGGACCTCCAGGATACTAACCACTCCTGAGGACACTGTCTGAACATGCCCCAGTCCTATTAAAATGAACCCTGGATGTCAAACGTGCATTCTTCTGGTGTCTGCCGGCCAGTGCCCTGGGCGATCAGGTGTTCCATAGTGACATGCGAACGGCTATCATTGAATACTTCGAGCATACCAGACAATCTGTCTTGTCTCCCTCTACCATGTGGGAGGCCTTTAAGGTGGTGATCCTAAGGATATGTATAGAGCAATAGGGCAGGCAAGACTCTCGGTAATCTGCTGCACAAGCCCTGGGCAAATGATTACATTGTTGAATTTGTTGAATTTGTTGACAAACAACAAACTGCACATGTTGAGATGGAGGCTATACAGCGTGCTATAATTGCCTTCTACTCTGGCTTACAAACGTCCATGCGGCTCTTGACGTTTACCTGGACTCAGTGCAGCTGCTTTGGCTTTAGGAGGGTCATAGGCTGTTTTTCAACGATCCTTTCGCTGAGGAAGAGGCTTTCCAGGTTATCAACAGGTTGCCTGGAAACAAGGCCCTAGCCTAGATGTCCCTACAGCTGCTGTCTATAAACAGTATGCATCACTGCTTGTGCTGCACCTGCTAAAAATGTATGAAGAGTCACTGGTGTCTGGTGTGCTCCCCCCATCCCTCAGGAAAGCCTTGATTGCCACTATATTAAAACTAGATAAGGACCCCCAGCACTGCGAGTCATACAGACCATTATCCATGCTAAACACGGATAACAAAATCTTGACAAAACTGATAGACTCACGACTCCTTCCGCTTTTGCTGAGCATAGCCCGCCCAGACCAGTCCGGGTTTGTACTGGGTCACTCTATGGCACATAACGTGTGCACCTTTTTTGCCCTTTTACATACCATTGATCCCGGCCTAGGTGCGACAGCGGTGCTTTTGGATGCCACCAAGGCATTTGATTTGCTCGAATGGCCCTACCTGTTTAAGCTTCTGGCACGTCTTAGAATAGGACACAAGTTCATTTGATTGACCAGGCTATTATACGCCCAGCCAGTCACCAGACTACGAGTCAATGGGTGCATTACTCCCCCATTGTTGATATCCCAGGGCACCCGGCAGGATTGCCCTTTATCGCCTATACTATTTGCAATTGCGATGGAGATGTTGGCAGCTCGCCTCAGGCAAGACCACGCTTACTGCACACACCCCACATACAGTCTTAATATCTGTGTATGGGGACAATGTCACCCTGTATGTCAGAGACCCACTGGATAACTTGGACCTGCTTATTAGAGAGTTTGCTAGATTAGGCGCCATCATATGGGTGACTATTAATTGGGCCAAATCCATCATATTTCTTCTGACAGCGGCGACCTGTGAGTTCAACTCTGAATTTTCTCTACAATGGGTAATGGAACCAGTTTGATACTTGTGGATCTGGCATAGCTGTGATCTTGGTGAGCTTTGGAGGGCAAATTATGGCAGACTGATTGCATGGCTGGGTGCCCAGGTGGAGGGAGGAATGAAGCTCCCACTGTCTTTGATGGGGAGACTGGCCATTGCGAAAATGGTGGTTTTCTTGAAATTTTTATATCTCTTCATCAACCTGCCTCTTCCACGCCCTACTTATTTTCACAGGCAGCTCAGATCTCACTTTATAATAATGGCGTGGGCAGGAAGACAACACCAGGTGGCATGAAAAACATTGACACTCCCCTTCGAGCAAGGGGGACGGGGACGCCAGAGTATGACTTACATTATTGCAGTGCGCATGCACAATTTCTTCAGTATTGACTTTTCGCTATGCAATCTCTACCGCACACAGCACCCGAGCACGACCAGGTTTCCCCCTGCCCATTGCACATGGCTATGTCTCTCCCGGCTGGGAGACTGCGTGCCCAGATAGACACAATGGCATGCACGGTTTGGTTGTGGAGTAAATTATGGCAGAGGGGGTGACTGAACTACTTGTATGCGTCTTCAGTGCCGATCATTGACCATCCCTCACTTCCTCTTACCATGGATGCTGGCACTTGCAGTCGGCTCCGCCGGTTACAGCTATTGACCTTTGGGGCAGTATACCCTGAGGGGACCTTTATCAACCCCTAGCAGACTCTTACAGGACCTGCAGTCACATTGCTGGATACATGTACTTACTATCAGCTGCAGGCCGTCTTGCAGGAAGTTCATGATACCTTTGTGACGGTACCCCCTACGTTCCAGGTCCTTGAGCGGACTCTCGTGAGCTCCTCACCACGTAGGCTGCTGACAAGGCTGTGTGCAGAGATGCAGACAACTTCACCAGTGCGGATGCCCTGCTCACGCCTACCATGGGAGGCAGACTTAGTAGCTGTCCCTCTTACTGAGGAACAGTGAAAATTTGCTGTACTCAATCCAGAGCCTTTCCTCCAAACTATAGGCTGCGCTTGGTCCATTTCAAATATTTGCACACACGGACAGGATGCATAGGATGGGTCTGACTGTTGATTTGAACTTTGTGTGCTGCACTACTCTGGGAGTCAACTTCCTGCACTTAGTCTGTCCGAGGGTGCAGCACTTCTGGGACAAGGTCCTAGATGATATCAAGGAAATTACCGTTTACGCTCCCGAGATTAGCACTTCTTGATATTTCAGGGATGTCCCAATGGAGTTGCATAAGCTAACAGCCATCCTGCTAGTGCTGGATGAGCATCAGGCGGCGAAGCATTGGGGTGGGTGCCTCAAGCTTCGAAAGGATGGGTGGCTTGTGCCAGTCCAATCTTGCCATAAGGATATTTGGTCCCCCTTGGAGATGTTTCTGAATGTCTGGGGTGGAGAACGTAAGAGGTGGTCATAATCTGCTGCGAATAAAGTGAAAAAACATCATTTCGGCATTCTGAATATTGTATAAAGCTATTTGATCTGTGCAGTGGTCCTGTCATTTCTCAACACATTACATATTATGTATTTTCTGATGTTTTTAATTGGTTTGTATTGTCCTCCCTGGATAGCATTCTAGTGTTCTCAAAGACCTGTGAGGAAAAGCAATCATATGTGAGCTTAGTGTTATCAAGTCTTTGGCAATTTCATTAGTCTTCAAACTTGAGAAGTTTTAGCATGAGAAACAAGTATCTTGGATGCAGATTGAGAGCTTCCTGCATTGTAGATATCCTAAGAAGTCTAAAATATTGAGTATTGGCCCTCGCCTACTAATGTTAAGGAGATTCTATTTCCTTAGATGCACAAATGTTATCATCAGTTCATCAATAAAAACGTTTCTGAGATAACCAGTGACCTCAGGTTTTGAAATCAAAATTTAAAATGCTTAAACTGATGTTTACTCAAGCACCACTACTATGTCATCCTGATAACAAAGATGTTTATTGAAGAAGCAGGTGCCTTTGAAAGAGCAGTTGGGACTGTTATGTTTCAGGAACAATAATACGATGCACAAGAACATCTTGTCTTATTCCGACCATGTTTTGTCAGAATCTGAACTGAACTATTCAGTACATGAAAGAACGCTTAGCCATGAAGATAGCTTGTGCTAAATGGAGACAACTGTTGATGGCCGCTACAGAAACTGATGGTTAAAATGTACTGTGTTCCTACATTGTTTGCAAAATCATCAGTTCAGAAATAGTCATCAAACCAGATGGGCCCTTTTTTTGTCCAGTATTATTTCACTGTCCCCCATATTCCTCATTCAAAGGATTCACTGCAGATGCCTCATCCCTTTGGCATCATAAATCATCACTTAGATATCATCAGCCAGTAAATCCCTCTCTACAAGTTGTTGGAATAGTTCAGTCCTTCTAAGATAAAGTTAAGGTAGCTCAAGACCAGATGAAGCTGAAGGAACTAGAAGATCTACTTTTAAAGACCCCTCTACTTTGACAAAATGAATTGTATTTTAGCCATCAAGATATTTTTGTTACAACTAAGGACTTACGGTTACAGACTTACAGCCATTTCTTGTCACAGAAGATTGAAGGATACTTTGGATGAAGTTTTATGATCTTTTTGATGAACAACTGTTCACTTTAATGCCCAAGAATATGTTTTTGTCTGTCCTATTTATGCAGTCATTACGAAAAGCTCCTGCACCTTGGCATACAGTTTCTACAAACTTTACAATTGGTCTTCCACCTTCAGAGGGATATCAGATGTTAATGGTTATTGTAGACAACTTATCAAAGATGGTTCTTTTTGTCTTTGCCCACATTACTAACACCTGAATTAAAAACCCAATGCTTCTGATTGACATTTTTCATCTTCATTGTTTGCCTCACACTGTCTCTTCTGAAAGACACACTCAATATCTTCTGTGCTTTTGGAGAGCTTTGCTTAAGTCACTGGAAGATGAACAAGCTCTATCTTCCGGTTTTGATCCTCAGTCAAAAGGTTCAAGTTGAGGAAACAAATCAGGATTTGGAACAATATCTGACACAAGGTAACTCACAATAATTGGTTATTCTTTTGCTAGGCAATGTTTACATCCAAGAGTTGTTCATCTTCTCGTTGTATTGGTTCTGGTGACAAATGATTACTTAAATCAGTTACAGAAGCATAGGCAGTTTGTTTCTAAATGTTTAAGCCATTCCATGGCCAAAATGAAGGAAAATGCACATAAATCAAGTTCACATTCTGATCGTTTTTCTCCTTGATTAAAGGTGTGGCTGACTTTTGGTTTTCTTCATCTCCATACACTTCAAGTAAAATTCAACTGTGATGTTTTGGACATGTGTGATAACTTACTCGATCTCCCCTGAGCCCATTAGGTTGACGTTGCGTCATGTTTGCAAGATTTGTTCTGTTTTAAATCCTTCTCAACTGAAGACATAAGTTCTTGATCCTTATAAGTGGCTTTAATCTGAAACTCATCCACTTATGACTGAATGGCAACCATAATATGAGGTACAAGAAATTTGCGATTCTTTGAGGTTTCAAGGTCATCTTCGATTTATGACATACTGTTTCATCCATACTCAAAGCAATGCCAAACTATCACATTCAAAAAAGGGATACACACTTTGAGCAGTTTGGTCCTCTTCTAGATACTACACATGAAATTCTGTCAGAGGAAGTTTCTTCACTATTATCCTTGCTCTTCAGTCATGAGCTGCAAGATTGAATACACAATGTTTTCCTCATTGTGGATTTTAAATTCTACCTGGGACGTTGATAATGAGGTACGTGGCACCTTTCAGGGACACTATTGTGTGCAGGGTGTCTTAGGCGGTCATTCTGACCGCGGCAGTCGGCGGTCGCCGCCCGCCAAGCGGTTCCCGCCGAAAGACCGCTCCGCGGTCAAAAGATCGTGGCAGCCATTCCGGCTTTCCCGTTGGGCCGGCAGGCGACTGCCAGAAGACCGCCGGCCGGCCCAGCGGGACAGCCCCTTCAACAATGAAGCCGGCTCGGAATGGAGCCGGCGGAGTTGAAGGGGTGCGACGGGTGCAGTGGCACCCGTCGCGATTTTCACTGTTTGCACAGCAGACAGTGAAAATCTTTGTGGGGCCCTGTTAGGGGCCCCCTGCACAGCCCATGCCAATGGCATGGGCAGTGCAGGGGCCCCTAGGGGCCCCACGGCACCCGTTCCCGCCATCCTGGTTCTGGCGGTGGACACCGCCAGAAACAGGCTGGCGGGAAGGGGGTCGGAATCCCCATGGCGGTGCTGCAAGCAGCGCCGCCATGGCGGGTTCCCTGGGCCAGCGGGAAACCGGCGGGAAACTGCCGGCTCCCCTTTTCCGACCGCGGCTTTACCGCCGCGGTCAGAATCACCCAGGAAGCACCGCCAGCCTGTTGGCGGTGCTTCCGCCGCACTCCGCCATGGCGGTCATGGACCGCCAAGGTCAGAATGACCCCCTTAGTGGCTACAGGGAGGAGTCGACCATTCCTCTGGCAGTCGAGAAGAGGATTCAAAAGACCGTCTCAAGATCGGAGTGGGGTAAAATATCTAGTTCAAGCAACTCATGTATGACTCACAAAAAATATAATATTTAAGCAGTTTTATCCCTTTAGAAAAGTCCATTAATTTGTTGTGATTGAGGTATCATGCTCTGTAACTTCAAGAAGTGTTATGAAATTTACAATACATTTGAAAAACACAGTCGTTGTTCTGCATCTCTCTGTGCTCACCAGGGAGGTGTGATTTGGAAAACAGGGTAACAATAACGAATTTTACTGTCTAACCAAGCTTAGTCTTATCATTGAACGGACAACATTGGTGCACAATTATCCTAGTGCCATTGTTGCTCTCTTCATGAGTAATGCTGCTTAGGTGTTGGATGGCAGAATTATTTATGACAGCATTCTTATGTACAGTTTGCAGTGAGATATTGCAGCAAATTGTTGTCCTGCCATGTCCATATTCATAATTTCTAGTCTGCTGTTACAAACTGCAGCCACCCCAATCTTTCCGCACCTATTTATGCACCCATACCAACCTGCCTACCACTGTATGCTTCTGTAGCTGCCAAACCATCTACTGATCCATGTACATGCAGACACAGAGCAAATAACCAATACATGTATCAATCCATCCTTCACCTGTTACTGCATGTGACCATTTGTGTTGCGTAAAATTATATGTCTGTGTGGATATGTGCATCTGAATGTGTATTATCCGTTTGTGTCTGAATGTGTAATCTGTGCATACAAGGATATCACAGGACAATATATGGCTACTGCAACAGAGAAAACATACACATATAGTAAATGATGCCTGTTGACTTTGCCAATGTTTGTTTAGTAATCACACAACCAGTAACTTGCGAGGAGCATTGAAAAAAGATGGATGAGAGGCGGTGAAAAAGCAAAGATGTCATACGCCCACTGTAAAAGAGGTTAGTGTGAAAAAAAGAATAATGTTTCTTTTTTATATCGCCTCTACTTTCAGCTGGATTACAGATGGAAGTATGGTGATATGGTGCCCATTACTTAGGGAGAGATGCATAGTCGAGAAGCAGTTTAGAGGAAAACTGGGTGCTGCTGTTTTCATGGGATCATGAGAAATAATTGTGGGGCATTGTGCTAGACACCTGATGCTACCCCCTCCTTTCCTACATGAAAGGGGAAAACGTCTGGCAAAGCATCAGTATTGACTGAATTAGGGTATAGTAATGTGGATAGTGGCCAAGTATTTCTACAGAAGAACATTCTCATAGAGTTAAGGCTGGCGTAGGTGAGAGGGCCAAATGTGTATATTGTGTAAAGTGGGCTGCCTAATACAGTTTTCTTAAAGTGTATCTGAGAAGGCCAGAAATGGCTGCCAGAAGTTTCCAGGAGAAATATTACAGAGGAGGAATCTTTATGGGAAGTACTGAATAGTGGAGAAGTTGAAAAGTATAGTTTGGCCTTGTATTTTTTAGGTCTGGCCTAGAGAAGCTTTGGCTGTATTGATAAAATATGCTTACATATAAATATACATAAAGGGTCAGCCCTTTTCATTCCATGGCCTGATCAACTGTCATTCACATTTTCCTTCTACCTGTCACACAATACAGATGGGTCAGCCCACCTCAGATATTAGCTGTGTTATACTTTGAGTGATAGCATTTTTCCAGATCACAAGTGCTTATTCACCTAAAAAGTGCACTTTCGCACCATATACACATAAAAAGAAACTAATGGCTTTTTTCTTTCCATTCTTTATCCTTTATATATTTTGTCATCCTTGTGAATGTATATGTAAACTGTCTTCAGGTTTCAGTAATGGAAAGCCAACAGTATCTGAACTTTGCACCAGTAAGACTCACATATTCCTATGATGTTCAATAAAATCAAAAAAGTTTGATATATCTTCTCTAAGTACACCTTGTGTATTATTTTAAATGTGAAGTTTTTTTTTTTTTTACATTAAGCAAACCGTATGGCCGCTGCATTTAAGGGGTGGCATATCTGTTTCTTCTTTTTATATTAGTGCCTATGTTCGCAATTAGAAAAATACCATTGCATCTGCTTGACAATGCCAGAGCTATTGGCTGTGTCCATACTTGTTTATAAGGGTTGCAGTGAGGATGCAGAATTTCTGTAGCTTGGCACATCATAAGGAAACAGTGTTTGTTTAAGTGGCTAAATTACATTTGAGAACTATTTAGGTAGAACTGGAAAAGATTTCAGGGGACTGATTTCGTGAGTGCTGAAGGACGAATCGTTAGTGTTATTTTACTTGATTTTGCTAGAGATGGGCTGGCATTCTTTCAGACCAGACAGACCAATGCATATGCGTCCAGACAACTAGTAAGTCATATGAAGAGGAAGAGCTTTGGCAAGCGATTGTCTAGTTTTCACTCAGTGAAGCAGAAAGTGTTCTCAGATAAGCTTTCCAGTTGTACTGAATCAAAGACATGCTTACTGTCCCAGGCTTATGTTAACACAATGCATCAGCTTAACTGTACAGCTGAGACTGTGAGAATGGTTGAACTCTCAATGTGCTACTATCCTGAGAGAATGTATTTTGTAGTAAAATGTTTCATCTTGCTTGTTTCCTATTAGTCCAAACCCAGAACTGCTTTCGACCATTGTTATGATGGGGAACCCGTTGTCAAAAGATGCAAATAAGGAAGAAAGGTTTGCTCCTGAAATCACCCCAGCTAGGGAAATGGAGGCAAATAAAGGGTTACATACGTGCATGTGGCTTAACCAATGGCATGAATATACTTCCAAAGATGGGGAGCTTCGATTCCCTTTGAACTGAAAGTTCTACATCCCCTGAACAGAGAATCTGAGGAGAAGAATTCATGATTTAAAACCGCCACCTACACCCACACAATTTGGTGTACTAAATATTTTGGAACAAATGGTGAATTAAAAAAGAGGAAAATATCTGAATTGAAGATTAGCAGTAGAGCTCATACATGGAGAAGGGAACAAGATGAGGAAAAGCAGAGAAAGTGGAGGGAGGAGGTAATTTAGACAGTTGGTGTATATCCTGTGTTAGAATAGGAAAGAAAAGGAAAAAACAGAAAAAGAACTAGACATAGAGAGTGAGGCGGAAGATCCCCTCATGGAAGAATTTCTTAGCTGCAGATGACCCCCTTAAAATGCCACAGCAGTGGACATGCCAAGTGCTACCAAAGCGGTGTTGGCTGGGAACGCAGTGGCTGCAAGATTCTCAGTACAGCCTCACAAGCCCCCCCAAGTTATTCAGAGACACTTGTTCCATCCTCTACTCAGGCTCCCGTATTAGTCACAATAAGTATCTTACCCTTGCTGAGCATCATTCGCGCCCCTCTAGTCAAGATCCCTGCTAGCTCCATTCAGAGACAAACTGTCCCAAGTTTACCTTAGGATTCAGCACCGAGCACAGGAAGCATGGCCATGGGGAAACATGATCAACAGAGTAATTATGGGTCAGGCAACTTGCACAGACTTGCCAGTTAGCTCACCAGGCCAGGTGCAGGGAAAACTACTCCCGAGGATAAATCCATCCCAGTTAAAGACAGAATTAAAGATGGAATTTGAGGAGCTGATGAAAAGGAATGTGGGCATGGATTACCCAGGGTATTTTGGGGAAAACAAGTTGCTTTACATATGCAAGGAAGCAGCAAGAATGGCAGAAGAGCCCCATGCCAAGATGGAGAAGGTAGAGGATGAATGTGGTATCGACATAACACAGCAGAAAAAGTTGCAAAGGAATACTAGGATGGATATGCGTGTGAAGGACTTGCAGATGTTAAAGTTGAGAGGGTTGTGAGTACAAGTATAGAAATTATTCGAAAGTATTAGAGAACAGAGTGTAACCAAGAAGCTCAGAGAATTGTGGTCCAATAAAGAGAAGGTTAAAGTGCAGCACAGGAGAAAAAGGAGTGAGGAAGTTGCAGTTCAGTGAGAGGTAAAAGAGTTCCCAGTATTAAGTACAAGGAGGAGTGTATGTAAACGTCCCATGGTCTCAATCAGATCTTTTCCATTTTCCCAATTCTGTTCCAAAGTTTAGAAGGAATCCTGATAAGTAGTACACCCAGATGGAGCAAACTCTGACCATCTCCAAGTTATTGTGGGAAGACCCAAAAGACCTGTGACCAGAATGCAAGAAAGCTGTTGAATGGCCCACACAGGAATAGCCACAGGCGCCAAGGATGAATGCCCCTTCACCTTTTGTTAGGACCAAGTATGAGGAAGTCCCCAAAGGAGAGAATAATTGGCCTAAGATTTACCAAACCTCTCTGGAGTCCAAAGAATCAGTGAATGCTTATTACAAGGGACTAATGCAGGTGCATAGGGAGGACAATGGGTTGAATTACCCCTTAGGTGAAAACATGGGAGGATTCCTTGCCTCTTTTGTATAAGGATTAAAGCCAGAAATCAGCAACCAAGTTATCCAAGGTTTCCTCTATTGTCAGAACAAATCAGCTGACGAGATTCTACAGTATGCAAAGAATTGTACGGAAGCTTTAGAGGCTAAACGAAAGGGGCTGAAAGAGAAATACGTGATTGCCCAACCCCAGTTGGCACAGAATGTAAGAACAAAGGTACTCTAGTTCCCACCTCAAGGGTCTGAAGTAGATCCCAGTTTCGGAATGTTAATGCAAGGAGTTTCCCCGACCAACAGCGTGAATGTACCTTGAGTGGGGAGAGGTTGTGGAAATATGGCAGGAACTAACATTATTGCCCTTAAGAAGGTTACGGCGTGCCATATTTTTAGCAGGGTAGGGCATTGGAAGAGGGAGTGTAGGTATAATCCAGACCAAATCACAGCAGAATCCCAAGAAGCAACTTTGACAGGACAGGGAGTGTTCCCCCATTCCTAAAGCCCCTACGGCTGTTCAGAAAGTTGGAGCATTGCCCAATAGCTTTAACCCAATGCTGATGCAGGCAGTTATCCCACCCCCAAAGCCAAACCACAGGGTCCCCCAAAATCCGATGATACTACAAAGAAACCCAGTCCCCATGATGTCTGAAACTTTCATAGATCAGGATCATTGACAGTTCTGGAGGGAGGAAGAGGAGGGTGTACTTGGTACAGCCCCAGAAGAGGATCAGAGTGGACCTATGTTAATGGAGAGGTTAATGGACATCCCATATATTTCTTAATAGACACATGAGCCACTCGCTCAATGGTTAGAGCTGTTAAGGTCCATAACCTACCCTTTCCAGAAAAGAAGTCAAACTTGCAGGCATCACAAATCAGCAGTGCACTAACCAAGTCACTGTCCCATTGCCAGTTAAAATAGAAGACATTAGAAAGCAACACCAGTTTGTCATCTGTGATTCCAGTCCGGTAAACCTTTTGGGCCAAGACCTTCTCTGCAAGCTCAACTGTGTTATATATTGTACGAAGGATGGGGTAGGAATGGAGACCAAAGGGGCTGATGCTGAGTTCAAATTACAAACATCAGAGCCACTTGTCAGGCAGTACCCGTCTCTCTATAGAGACGACCTGCCAATAGACTTAAGGCGAAAGAAATTGGGTTGATCAAGGATGCCAAGATCCTAAAGTTTACCCTCCAGCCTAATGCTGTTCATCCCCAGGCTCACCCATACAAGATGACCCCAGAAGCCATGGGAGGGATCCCTCCTTGTCACTGAGGACATGAAAAAGCAAGGGATCTTGAAGGAGGTTATTGGGAGCCCATGTGATTCCCTAATTATGGCATTTCAGAAGTCAAACAAAAAGTGAAAGATCGTTCAAGCACTCCAAAAGATTAACCAAATTGTTGTTCCATACAATCCTGTAGTACTGAATCCTGCTTTGATTCTATTCCAAATCCCCCCAGGTGTGGAGCTGTTCACTGTCATTGATCGTTGTCAGGCAGTCTTCTCGATCCCGTTGCACAAAGAGCCAGTTTCTCCTTGTGCTGCAGTTCCAAGAGAAGACACTTGTGTGGTGTTATTTCCCACAGGGGTACACAGACAGCCTATCCTATTTCAAACATATTCTTAAAAGGAACCTAGAGTCCTTTCAAATGTTATGCAGCTTGGCACTAGTCTAATACTTAGACAATCTCCTGATCACCTCAATGACTAAAGAAGATTGCAAGTAGGACACTATCACTTTACTCAATCGTTTGGCTGAAAATGGACATAACGTTTCACCTGAAAAGCTGCAATACTGTCAAAGGGAAGTCATGTATCTGGGACATTAAATGCCAAAGGGAGTTAGGCGAGTGTCTCACAAGCACGTAGACAGCTCTTAAAATGAACTTCCCAACCACTCAGAGAAGTGAGGATGTTTTGGGGCATGGCTGGCTACTGCCGACAATGGAAACAAATTCTTTCTTGGTAACAAAGCCTTCGATAAAGCTGAATCATGCTGATATCAATGATCCAGTACCAAAGGATGACAGAACCATAGAAGCCTTCCAGTAGCTTAAAAATGTGCTTTGCAGCCCACACTATACCCCTGGGCTATCCTTTGACTGTGATGGTGCCACACTCTATCGAGATCTACAAGACTCATCCCAGAACTCAGCATTTGACAAATAGCCACCTAATCCGCTCTGAGAGAATTATTTTGGCAGCTGAGAATTTCTCCATCCAGAGATGTAACACACTAACCCCTGCTTCTCTATTATCGAGCCCCAGAGGGAGATGATGAGGGTGACTTCGACCATGACTGTATCAGTGCAAATGAGTTGTGCACATAACTAAGGCCTGACATACTGGATGTTCCCCTTTCTGTACTGATCATACCCTCTTTGTTGATGGGTCATGTCTAAGAGACCAACGTGTTATCTTAGGAGCTGCTTATGCTGTATGTACTTTGAGTGGGGTAGTAGAAGGTTCTTACTTGTGCAATGTAACTTCGGCACAAGTTGCTGTGCTGATAGCCCTCGCCAGAGTGTGCTGTACCTCAGAAGGCTCTCGATTCACCATTTACACTGACAGGTAGTAAAGGTTTGGAGTTGTGCATGATTTTAGTCAGTTATTGTCACAGTGGGGATTTCTGACTTTGACTGGTACCTCCATCCATAATGGGCTGTATGCTTCAAATCTGCTAAATGCTTTCCAATTGCCAAAGGAGATTGCTGTGGTAAAGTGTGCTGAACATAAGAGTGGCAATGAGTTTGTCACCAGAGGTAACCATTATATCTATGAAGTTGCCAGCTACAGCACTCTTGAGCCCTGTACCTTTCACCTAAATTAACTATGTAACACAGAGGGAGAGACAGAGATCAATATATTACTGAATCCTGTGCACACATTCAGTGAGTTGAAGGAATTACAATATGCTGCCCCAGAGATAGAAAAGGCTAAGTGGGAAAGGAAGGGATGTGCACAAGATGACAGGGATGTATGGGTGTCCAGTAAAGAAAAGTTAGTTCTCCTAGATTCCCTCCTGCCAGCAGTGGTGAGACACATGCATGTTCCAATTCATGTAGTATGAGACAGAATGGTGTCTGCTTTCTGTTCTCACTGGTTTAATCCTTGGTTCAGAATGATGGCAGAATAGTTGTGCCTAAGATGCATGATCTGTCAAAAGCAAAATGTGGGCAAGAGTAGCAGTTACCATGGGTGACTTTGGAATATTTTATGGTCCCCTTAATTACCTTCAGATGTACTTCGTGGAAATGCCAAGATGTAATCAGCAGGGGTACATCCTTGTCATCGCATGTTTGTTTTCACACACTGGGTCGAGGCTTATCTCACCCAGAGATGTGATAGCCTAACAGTTGCCAAACTGTTGTTACAGGAGTTAATCCCATGATTCAGGGTGCTAGTTCATCTTGAATTGGATCAAGGAATACCTTTTTTAAAACCTAAGTCATGCAGTTGATATGTACAGCTTTAGGCATTGACCAAAGGTTTTACTGTAGCTACAGACCGGAGGCATCACAAATTATAGAAAGACTGAATGAGACCATCAAAGCTAAACTGGCTAAAGCTTACGCTTATACATCGCTTAAATGTCCTGACGTCCTTCTCTAGTGCTCATGAGTATCCAAAGTACCCATTATAAAAAGACTGGATTATCTCCGCATGAAGCATTGATGGGGAGAACCATGCAAATACCCTCCTTCCCAGCAGCTACCCTTGTGAATTTTACAGATGACACGGTCCTCGATTATTGCAAAGGATTGTCTGATGTGGTGTGTTCTATCTCACATCAGGTCGATATCGCTGCTCCAGCTGTCCAAGAATCCCCAGGACATGACTTGAACGCTGGTGACTGGGTCCACATCAAGAGACAGGTTAGCAAGTCCTGTCTGGAAGTGCGCAGGTGTGGACCTCACCAGGTGATCCTGGTTACAAACACTGCTGTCAAGTGTGCTGGTCTGACGAATCAGATACACGCCTTCCACACCAAGAAAGCATGGTACAAAGGGGGGCCAACATCTGCCAGTTCCTTAAGTCACCATAGGTTGAAGTGTCTGAGGCTTTGGAAGAAGACGAGGAGGACCAGAAAGGAAATCTGCCAACTCCATGGGATGAACAGCCTACAGGACCAGAGACTGGTCGGGATGCTGTCATTCTAGCAAAAACTGTGATCCCGACAACTGAACTGAGGATACACATACACCAGGACAGCAAGAATTCATGGCAGGCCGAGTCTAACCTACTGCAGCAACTTTCCTGAGGAGTGGAAGCTGTAGCTGAGCCAGGGTACTCCATCTCAGGGAGTGAATCGACCCCAGGAGAGCCAGAAATCTTGAGCACTTCATAGGAAGGTTGGCCAAAAACTACTACTCCTAGAAAGCGACTGTTGATGCCCAGGATGAGACCAGAGACAAACAGGGAAGATAGTGAGCTAGAAAAACAGGGACAATTGGACCAGATTGATGATACCGATATTGAGTCAGAGTTAACCAATACTAAGCGACCTAAGAAAGAGAGTACGGTGAATTGAATATAATCATGTTCAAACTCGATATATCTTACAAAATTCAATTTTGACTCAGATGACTGCCTGATGGACTCAAAAAAGCCTCCTGAGACTAAAGACTTATGATGACTTAGATATTTTTCAACAACAACTGACAAAATGACAAAAGGACGAATAGGAGTTAGAGAATCAGTCAGAAGACGATAGCTCCTTAGGCCTTCAGTTACGCAGAGTAAAAATACTGGTAGATTTCAAAATAGGGTAGAGACCGTAAGGCAGCAACTAGAGGACTAACTCTTTAGCAGAGGGTTCGTTGAGCTGACTCAAGTTAAACATGGTGCAGTCAGGCTGCAAACCTATAATTGTAACTTTGGTAGTTGTCATTTCAGTTTCTATGTTTGGATAGCTGTTGATGCATACTTGTTGGGAGGGTAAAACTCTCACGTTTTGAATAATTTCACCCTTATCCCTGTATCCAGCCCTCCATCACTCGAAAGTAAGGTTTCACATCTCCCACAGCATCTCCCACAGCTATAATGTGTATTATCAGATGTTGTCCTTGTATGTAAAAGTCATGGAGGTTGAGGACTGTTTGGTCTGCTTTTATCTTCCTGCTTTGGCAGCTGAAGGATTGGATTTCTTTCACCTACCTTTGTCATACTTGTTCTCCTGCTCTGTTTTCTTAAATCTATTTTACCAGCAGAATTCCATTTAACTGTTGTATTCTGATTTTGATGACTTTTTAGAAATTGTCAGTGGAGAAGATCTGCATCAATGGGCTCCTAAACACATTTCTCGCCCCCAACAAGGGTCAAAATTAAGGGATCAGCATGAGTATATGAATACATTCTTTACCCCTGTGTCTAACATGAGCCTCACTAATCATAGCTTACATGATGTAACTTGCAGAGCTAATTAAGACAAGAGTATGTTTGTAGACAAATTGAATGAAAGGATACGAATAGACGAAGAAAGAGGAGAAAGAAAGACAAGTGCAGAGCACATTATAGGGAAAGGTAACCAGATGTTAAAGGAACCGCCCCCTAGATTAAGAACTGAAGTCACCAAGAAAGAATCATTGTGTTTATTACGGCAGCCAGATGGAAATGAGACAGTTGAGATGTGGAGATGGAGTGAGCATTAACATAATCATATAGTGAAAGGGAAAACGTTTTCTAATCTAGAAGTCAGATTTAAGGGCATTTATTATGTGTGTGGTAAATCTGCTTATTTCCAGCTACTGCACAATTAGATAGGCAGTTGTTATGCCTCATTCATTTTCCCCCAGATCTATCATACTAATGAGTTATATTTTCTTCTTAAGAAAGATATTAGGTGAAATATGCAAAGTTTAATCAGATTCTTAGCAATATTTTTAGAGCACTTACACGCTCTATAGGAGAAGCATTGAATGAGGTGAAGATTAGAAATTGTGTGCTGTAGGTGAATGACTTGCAACTACCGCTGTAGTTGCACTGACAGTGATTATTAAGGAATTGGTTGACAAGAGAGCTAAAAGTATGCAAAATTGCCTTGCTTTGGATTTACTCCTCATGAAGGAAGGCGGAGTTTGCAAAGACGTTCATGCTCTCAAATGATGTACATACACTCTTCACATAGATAAGCAGCTTGACAGCTATAACTCCGCCGTGGGCGGTCCCAAACCCAACTGCGAAAAGAGGAGGGTTATGGGTAGGGCTTGCTACCCCACCATGTAAAAAAATCCTAGCTACAGAAACATCAGCCAAAAGACATCCCGGACTTGGGGAGAGAGGAATCTCCTTCAGACAGGCAAAGCAGGCCAAGTGGCAGCAGAGATGAAAAAAATACAACCTTGCCCTGCTGGGCATCAGTGAGACCAGATGGACACAGTCTGGACAGAAAAGACTAGCTCTAGGAGGAATACTACAGTATTATGGACACAAAAAAGAGAACACCCCACATACTCAGGGAGTAGCACTGACACTAACACCAGCAGCCAACAGAGCTCTGATTGGATGGGAACCCAATGGCCCCAGATTCATCACAGCGAACTACCGCACAAAGAAAAAGAGGATCAACATGAATGTTATCCAGTGTTATGTACCTACAAATGACAGCAAAGAAGAGGAAAAAGAAGAGTTTTACAACAGACTCCAGTCCATCCTCAAGAAATGCATTGAGACATCACCATACTGATGGGGGACCTCAATGTCAAGAATGGACATGATGAAACTGGGTATGAAGAAGTCATGGCCAACCATGGCCTTGGCAACTTGAACAAGAATGGTGAAAGGCTTGCAGATCTTTGTGCCCTGAACAGTCTAGCAATACGGCATAATGTATTCACACACAAAAGAATACACAAGGCAATGTGGTTGTCACCAAACCATTCAACAGAGAACCAGATTGACCAAGTCTGCATTGCCAAGAAGTTTGGGAGGTCCCTGCAGAATGGAGAGTGATGAAAGGAGCAACGTGGCATCAGACCATCACCTTGTCATGTCCAGGCTAATGCTCAAGCTGAAGAAAGCATGAACAGAACCGACAAACCACGCCCTCCTCAAAGATGCACAGAAATGGAGTGAATACTCAGTTACCGTCAGAAACAAGTTTCAAGTCCTGCATGAACTAGAGGACAACAGACATCCAGTAGATGGTCAGTGGGAGAAAATCAAAGAAACAGTGACATCAACCTGCCAGGAGGTACTAGGTCCGAGAAACACCAGCATAAAGGAGGGATCTCCATCAAAACTCTATGCAAAATTCAAGTAAGTAAGGAAAAGAAAGCTGCTGTCAACACTGGCTGAACAAGAGCAGAAAAAGAAAAAGCTCAAGGCAAATACACCAAATCCAACAAGGAAGCACATCAAAGCTTAGGAGCAGACAGGTGAAGATTTGTCAGTGGTCTTGCCACAAAAGCCCAGGAAGCAGCAAGCCATAGAAACTTGAAAGAACTCTACAATATTACAAGGAAACTCTCCAGCAGATACAGCAAGCCAGAAAGACAAAGCTGTTGAAGATAAAGCTGGGAAGACACTAATGTGTAGCGAAGGCCAACAACGAAAATAGGTGGAGCACTTGAAAGAACTGCAGAACCAACCCATGCCGCTGGCCCCATAAAACATACAGCCAGCTGACAAGGACTTGCCAATCGACTGAAGCAGACCAACCAAGGAAGAAATGTGGTAAGCTATCAAACATCTGAGAAATTGGAAGGTAGCAGGACCTAACAACATTCCTGCAGTGGCACTGAAGGCAGACATTTGGACATCAGTAGACATGCTCTACCCCATGTTTGGAAGGATATGGGAAGTGGAAAAGGTGCCATCACACTAGAAGAAGGGATATCTGATCATAATCTCCGAGAAACAGTAACCGGGGGTATCTGTGTAAACTACAGAGGGATAACTCTTTTATCAACCTCAAGTAAAGTGTTCAACAGAGTCATCCTGAAGAGAATGAAGGAACAAGTCAACACTCAGTTGCTGCAAGACCAGCAAGCTGGCTTCTGCAAAGATAGATCCTGCACAGACCAGATTGCAACTCTGTGCAACATCATTGAGCAGTCCATGGAATGGAACTCCCCCCTCTATGTCAACGTCATTGACTATGAGAAGGCATTCAACAGAATGGACAAAGGCCCCCTTTGGAAACTCCTTCAGCACTACGGTGTGCAGATAAACTTGTAACAATCATCAGGAGCTCTTACGAGCAAATGACCTCCAAGATAGTTCATAAAGGACAACTCACAGAAGCCTTAAAAGTGAGGACTGGAGACTGCCAGGGTTGTTTGCTCTTGTCTTTTGTCTTCCTGCTGGCCATAGACTGGATCATGGAGACATCTACAGCAAGGAGAAGACATGGGATCCAGTGGACACCTTGGATGCAGCTCAGTGACCTGAATTTTGCAGAAGACCTGGCCCTACTCTTGCATACCCATCTGCAGATGCAAAAGAAGACCCACAAACTGGCAGCCACACCAGAACAACTGCGCCTCAACATCCACAGGGGGAAAAACAAGATCCTGAATGCTCTCATGGCTAGCACAACAGCAGCCACTCTTGCAGGGTATGCACTGGAAGAGGAGGCCTTCACCTACCTAGGCAAAGTCATAGAAAAGCAGGGCGTCAAGGCAAGAATCTGCAAAGCAAGGGCTGCCCTCATTCAGCTAAAGAAGATCTGGAGCTCCAAGGACCTACTGCTGCAAAGCAAGATCAGTCTTTTTAACACCAATCTAAAATCTGTCCTTCTCCGTGGAGCAGAATCGAGGAGGACAACAGTGAACCCCACCAACAAAGTCCAGATATTCATCAACACCTGTCTGAGGAAAATCCTACACATCTGCTGGCTAAACACCATAAGCAATAACGAACTATGGCAGCAGACTTTCCAACTCCCTGCTAGGTCACACCCTCTGCAAGCCTGCATCAAAGACCAGCAGGCAAGCCCTCACCTGGAACCCTGAAGGGGAGAGGAAAAGAGGAAGGCCAAGAAACACATGACATCAAATCCTCAAGGCTGACTGCGAGGAGATGCATTACACCGAGTGAAAGAAAAGCCCATGTTAGAGATGGCTAGAGAGTCTTGATTGATGGTCTGTACCCCAGGAAGTAAGTAAGTTGACAGCTATATTACTAACATCACAAACATAACGCATGAATTAACCAAACTCGAAGAATCAGGTGCCTGGAAAGGGTTAGGATGATTCGTTGGATCCAGTGGTAAGGTATTTGCCAAGATAGGAGACTGGCTGGGTAGAGTAGGAAAATGAATTTTGAAGTTGCTAGTAAGCCCTCTCTTGATATTACTAATTGGATTCACATGTGTGCTCATTTTCTTGAAGTTTTTAAAAGGAATTTCATCACAGAAGGGGGTGAATTGTGGGCATAGGAAGCTGTCAGCAATGAGAGGAAGGAAGTGGAAGACACGATGTCAAGGTTGAAGAGATGTAAAGCAAACTTTATGACACCCTGAAGGTTCTAGTAGAGATTAAGCAGAAGAATCCAAAGTTGATGAATGATGTGCTGTAATACAAAGTTTGAGTGATGATTACAATAATGAGGGAGGACTGTGAAAGTCGATTTTCTGACAATAAAAAGACCATTATGCACTGAGCTTATGTTAACAGATTGTGTTTACATTGACCTCCATCTTGTCTCAATATCACAACATATCACATAATAACTGCTGCTGATTCCTGTTTTGAATAAAGTTTGTCTACTTTTCACTTTTTTCTTGTTGTACTGAATCAAGGATAGTTCTCACTGTCCCAGGCATATGTTAAAACGATAAATCAACTTAACTGTACATCTAAGACTGTGAGAATGGCTGAAATCTCAATCTATTACTATAATGAGAATCCTCAAATGTATTCTGTAGTAAAATGTTTCTTCTAGCTTGTTTCCTATTAACACAAACCATTAGAACCATGTATCCCACTGAATGTAGAAAAGTCTTTATCTAAATCACTATATAAGTGTATAGATTTCTTTGAAGAACTCCCCTTTCCCCACATTAGAAGGCAAATCCATGCTCGATTTTATTCAGGACTGTGCTGAGTTCTTTGTGCTTATGACTTATATGCTTTGCTGTTAAATTTACTCATGGCCCCTTTTTTGTAATTTATTTATGTATTATTTATAGAAAGCATTGAAAAGAGAATCTTTGTCATTCTTATGAGAATGTTTCAGCATCCTTATACGGGATCCAGTACCTAGAAAAAGTGGCAGTTCCGGGAGCTCCAAAGTCCTTATCTCGACTACACCGCTTCTGGCCTATATGCTGGCTTGCCTCATGAGTTAAAATTGAAGACAAACAGACTGTGAGGGTGGAGAGTAGTAAGATCGTGGCAGGAAGAGGATACTCACGTTTTTCAAAGATCAGAATACTTTTTTTTACCAATATTAGATTTTTTACACACCTGATTTTAATCCCTGTAGGAAAGTAGCTCTTTCTAGCATGGTTTCCCCCACTTTTGGCCTGTTTGTGAGTGTGTGTCAGTGTGTTTTTACTGTGTCATTGGGATCCTGCTAGCCAGGACCCTAGTGCTCATAGATAAAAACCTATATGTCAGTATGTTTTGCCTGTCTCACTGGGACCCTGCTAGCCAGGACCCCAGTGCTCATAGTTTGTGGCCTAATGTGTATGCCTGTGTAGTGCCTAGCTGTGTCACTGAGGCTCTGCTAACCAGAACCTCAGTGCTTATGCTCTCTCTGCTTTTTAGTTTGTCACTGTAGACCAGTGACTTCATTTACCAATTTCAATTGGCATACTGAACCCCCCTTATAAGTTCCTAGTATATGATACCTAGGTACCAGGGCATTTGGGTTTCCAGGATATCCATATGGGCTGCAGCATTTCTTTTGCCACCCATAGGGAGCTCAGACAAACCCTTGCACAGGCCTGCCATTGCAGTCTGCGTGGAATAACGCACACGTTATTTCATAGCCATTTTCAGTGCACTTAAGTAACTTAAGAGTCACCTATAAGTCTAACCTTAACTTGCTGAAGGTTAGGTACAAAGTTACTAAGTGTGAGGGCACCCTTGCACTAGCAAAGGTGCCCCCACATAGTTCAAGGCCATTTCCCCTGACTTCGTGAGTGCGGGGACACCATTACACGTGTGCACTACATATAGATCAATACCTATATGTAGTTTCACAATGGTAACTCCGAATATGGCCATGTAACATGTCTAAGATCATGGAATTTTCCCCCCACTCCAAATCTGGTATTGGGGAGCCAATTCCATGCATCCTGGGGGCTCCACCATGGACCCCCAGTACTGCCAAACCAGCTCTCTGAGGCTTGCACAGCAGCTACAGCTGCTGCCACCTCACAAAGAGGGTTCTGCCCTCCTGGGGTCTGGGCAGCCCAGTCCCAGGAAGGCAGAACAAAGCATTTCCACTGAGAGCAGGGTGTTACACCCTCTCCCTTTGTAAATAGGTGTTACAGGCTGGGGAGGGGTAGCCTCCCCCAGCCTCTGGGAATGCTTTGAAGGGCACAGATGGTGCCCTCCTTGCATAAACCAGTCTACAGTGGTTCAGGGACCCCTTCTCCCCTGCTCTAGTGGGAAACTGGACAAAGGAAAGGGGAGTGACTACTCCCCTGTCCATCACCACCCCAGGGGTGGTGCCCAGAGCTCCTCCAGTGTGTCCCAGGCTTCAGCCATCTTGCTTTGCAAGGTGTGGGGGCACTTTGGAGGGCTCTGAGTGGCCAGTGCCAGCAGGTGACATCAGAGACCCATCCTGATAGGTCCATAGCTGATAAGGTAGCCAATCCCCCTCTCAGGGCTATTTAGGATTTCTTCTGTGGGTTCTCTTCAGATTCTGCTTGCAAGTTTCCTTTAGGAATCCTCTGCAACAACTTCAGACTCTTCTGACCTCAGATCAAACGCAGCCTGCTCCAAGAAACGGTGTAACTGCAACAAAGTGTCTACAAGAGACACTTTTCTTCAGCAACCTCAGCTCCAAGTCAGCAACTGCAACAGTTTCCATGGTGTGCATACTCTGGGGACTCCCTGTCTTCATCCTGCACCAGAAGGACAGAAGAAATCTCCTGTGGAGTGACAGAGTCACTCCCCTGCTCCAAGCAGGCACCTTCCAAGGTGACGACCGGTACCCTGGGACTCCTCTCACAACGACGAGCGTGCTCCTAAGGACACAGAGGGTGGACATCATCGACATAGACTGTCCTGAGGTCCTGCTGACGCAATTTGGAGGAGGTAAAACCTTGCCTTCCCCAAGGACGACGGTACACCTGTGTACTGTGTCTTCTTCACCTCCTGAGGCCTCTGTGCACTCTTTGCAAAATTCCTTCGTGCACAGCCTGGCCGAGGTCGCCAGCACTCCACCCTGTGATGCTCAACTTGCTGAGTTGTTCTCCGGCGGCGTGGGACCTTCTTTTGTTGTTCTGCATCAACCCCATTTTGCACCTCCTTTTAACCCAGATCCTGCAGCTTCTGGGGGTGCTGGCTGGCATCCTGAGGGCTCTCTAAAGTGCTGAGAGCTCCGTCTTTCTCCTCACACAGAGTTGAGGGCCCCAGGTCCCGCCTGGGTCCATCCAGCGCCATTTTGATGAAAAAAGCACTTTTGTCGTAGCCAAGGCTTGTTGGCGCCTTCCAACACGAAATTTCATCTGCAACTATCTTCACGCCGTGGGACATCTTTGCATCATGCAGGAACCCACTGGCATCTTCCTAGGGTGCATTTCTGTAGTCTTCAACTAACCAGGGACTCTTCTTTTGCACCCTCTTCTGGGTTGGCAGGGGCTACTGTCCTTCCTTGAACTTCTTTTGACTTCTGGACTTGGTCCCCTTCCTTTGCATGTCTTCAGGTCCAATAATCCAGCAGTTGTTCTTTGCAGAATTGGTTGGCTGCTGCAAAATCCCAAAAAACTAGGTGTAGTGTGTTCTAAGGAAACTTCCAGTACTTTAAATCTGCTTTTCTGGGCTCTGGGGTTGGATAATTTACTTACCTTTACTGTATTCTTACTCTCCCAGTGATTCTGCACACACTACACTTGTCTAGGGGGGAATTTGTGATTCACATTCCACTTTTTTAGTATATGGTTTGAGTTGCCCCTAGACCTATTTTCTCCCATTGCATTCTATGGGATTTCCTACTGTTTGCATTGTTCTATGACTATTTACTTGTCTAATTTTGGTGTCTAGTGTATATATTGTGTATAATACTTACCTCCAGAAGGAGTATTGTCTCTAAGATATCTTTGGTACTGTGTCACCCAAATAAATACCTTTATTTTTGGTAACACTGAGTATTGTCATTACTTGTGTATAAGTACTGTGTAACTATAAGTGGTATCGCATGAGCTTTGCATGTCTCCTAGTTGAGCCTAAACTGCTCTGATATAGCTACCTCTATCAGCCTAAGCTGCTAGAACACTACTACATTCACTAACAAGGGATAACTGGACCTGGTGTAAGATGTAAGTACCCAAGGTACCCACTACAAACCAGGCCAGCCTCCTACAATCCCAAACTCACTACTTTAACGTTGGTTTCTTTCTTGTGACAGTTTTTTCAACTTTTTGTACAAAAATGTGCTAAATCAGTTTTTGATGTGGTATGTCAGAGCCGGGTGATTAGTGTAACTGTGTCGATAAGTGAAGGATTGCCTGGAGATGGAAAGGAGTAGTGGTTCGAGGGAAAAGAGAGCCAGTAGGCCAAGATAACATATGACAGGAAGGTTAAATAAACAAGCAAGGCAGGTGATCATCCACTCGCATTTTTCACAACGTTCTTCTGCAATGGAAGTAAACAATACATAAACAGAAGCAATAAAAACAATATGTACATAGTTTTGTGCACACACACACACACACACACACAGCTAAATGCTCTATGCAAACCATTTAAACCGAACTGGATACACGCATTGCGGTTAATGGCACAGTTACACGTGAAGCCTGTTAAAGAATTAATTTCTTTCTTAAGAACGTTTGGACAAGCTCACACTAATGAGCGAATGAGGCTGGAAAACACCGCAACGGGGAGAGAACACTTTGTGGAGCTTGTGTCTGCGTTCTGAGTGTGCTTGTGCTGCTCCAGCCCTAGCAACAGGCTTTGGTTGGTCGGCAGCGCTGGGGTGGCCTGCCATTGGCTAGCTGGACTCTGCAGGGACCGGGGAGGGCTCTATATCATATTGCTACCGCGCCGCCCTGCCCCCGTTACTGGCACGCGCTCCCTCTGTACAGGGATGTTCTATTAGCTCCACTGGGGGTGGGGGGGTGTTTGCTGCAGTGCTCGCGGGATCGCCCACTTGTCTGAAGCCGCACAAGCGTGTTCTAAAAGAGTACTAATGTATGTGCTTGGCTCCGGGCCGGTGGCTGCCCGTCAGCTTTCACGCTTGGAGGCTTGGCTCCTGGGTCGGGGGCTGGCTGCCAGGCCTGTCCCACCAGGCACGGGAGACCTCCCTGCGGACTGATATTGGCTGGTCCAGCCTCTCCAGCATACATTAACTCGACCTCAACACAGCCTGGTGCACGTTGTCTCCCTTCTCACTGGCTGCTGATCCAGATAAAACATACTTGATAAAATGAGTTGGTTGTAATGTTAATATGTTAATCTGGAGGTCAGACTCCTGATTTTGGGGGCCCTTCGCAACTACGAAGGCTGGTTCATAAAATGTTCTCTGCACCCAAGTTAATTTTTGGTGTTCAAAAATGTATTATGATATAGCCGTTTTCAGATCGCGATTCGAAGCAAAATTAACTTGATTATTCTACACGTCGTTTCATACCACATACTCGGCTGTTCTAAGCGCTGTGAATACCATGTGTTTCTGCTACTCATTATAAGGATAATCGTTTTGCTGACCTTGGAAGGATAGAAGTCTGAGTCAACATTGCAAGCATTGAGCTCTTGACCTACAGATCATTACGTGTTTTGACAACGAGCAGGTAACTCACCCATCCTTTCTACAAGGGTCAGAATAACCCACTGTTACTGCACAAAATCACCAATTTGGCACTATTTTCACAATAAGTGTGACTTAGGGGCAGAGGGAGTGTGTTCAAATGAGAGGTGGCATTTCGGTTCATGATTTTTTTTTTATACTCTTAATAAACATTGAAAATGAGTTTCCCCACACATTTCTAAACTTAAACCTAGTTTCAAGAGGGCCTACATGGTGCAATTCAGGAGAGCAATGGCCCCTAAATAGAAGCATGCTTTAGGGGATGTAAGACAGATGATGTATCCACATGGAAAACTGTTATACCGGACATCACAAGGGTGCCCTGAACCCTAACGCAAGCAAGGGAAATACGTCCCTTCTCTGGCTGGAGAGGGAAAGGTAGCCATGATTAGTGTGCAGTGGGCCCCCACCACCGCTTGATATCGGTGCACTCCATCTGCTTGACTCATGTTAGCTGTGCCCCTCCCTGTTCCATACTGCAGAAAAAAAGAAGTTGCATTTGCCAATGAATGTTTACGCTTTATTTTTCTTTCTGCTGTTGTGTGATTGACAGTTGAATTTTTATGGTTGATCGGGAAACAATGAACGTTTGGCCAGCGAGCTGCATAAGAATTCCTATGCTTCTTGCATGCTAACCAGACACGCAAGACCGGTAATAACTTGGCTCGTACCAATAGTCTCGAGGAACACATGGAGATCCTTCACAGTCCGGCCAAGAAGCCCATTCACCAGCTAAACAACCCACTGACCAGGCAAATCATTCAGGTCAGACTGCTCTCCGTGCCTCATCGTCTGTAATAGCCCCTTATAAAAGCTGCAAGTAATGATACAGTAATAGTTTTTCCCGGGGTATGCCTGTCACTTTATGAATCATCTCGAAAATGAGTAAATCTGCGCAAGTCGTGGGTGGGTGTCATATTTTTTGTGAATCAGGCCCACGGCGTGTAGCGTGAGTGGAAGGGCCTACAGACACCGAGGTGATTCAGCATGAGCAATCCTTCCTGCAGACTTTTGTTAGCTGAGGCTGCTTGCTGCAGCACCCACAGCACATACAGCTTCTGTACTGCTCTCCGACCCACCTGGGCAGGCGGCAAATAACCGGTTACCTATGCGGCTGGGCGATGATTGCAAAATCTAAAATGCGCCATGTGAGGGTCGTGGTAAAACGGCAGAAGTTACCACACGGTTCGGTTTTGCCCAGGTGAAGTATTGACGTATTATTACAGATTCTACAGGTGGGAATGCGCGAAAAGGCTATAATATTGCATGTTTTTTTCTGGTTCTGAGCTGCAAAGCTCAGAATATTGCAGTTCACTCCCCGCGCTTTTCACCGGGTTTTAACTGGTGACATTTGTGCACGGAAAACGTGTGTGACTTATGTGATATTAAAGCACACACTGTAATCACAAATCAGGATTCCTGTGGCCCTTAACCCCTTCGCTGCCAGGCCTTTTACCCTCCTGTGCCGAGCATTTTTTTGGATATTTGGAGCAGTTCGCGCTTAGGCCCTCATAACTTTTTGTGCACATAAGCTACCCACGCCAAATTTGTGTCCCTTTTTTTCGAACATCCTAGGGATTCTAGAGGTACCCAGACTTTGTGGGTTCCCCTGAAGGAGACCAAGAAATTAGCCAAAATACAGTGATTTTTTATTTTTATTTTTAAATGGGAAAAAGGGCTGCAGAAGGCAGCTCATGTTTTTTTCCCTGAAAATGGCATCAACAAAGGGTTTGTGGTGGCAAGATCACCATCTTCCCAGCTTTCACGAACAGGCAGACTTGAATTAGAAAACCCAATTTTTCTATACAATTTTGACATTTTACTGGGACATACCCCATTTTTACTATTTTTTGTGCTTTCAGCCTCCTTCCAGTTAGTGACTGAAATGGGTGAGAAACCAATGCTGGACCCCAGAAAGCTAAACATTTCTGAAAAGTAGACAAGAATCTGAATTCAGCAAGGGGTCATTTGTGTAGATCCTACAAGTGTTCCCTACAGAAAATAACAGCAGAAATAAAACAATATTGAAATTGAGGTGAAAAAAACAGCAATTTTTCTCCACGTTTTACTCTGTAACTTTTTCCCGCGATGTCAGATTTTTGAAAGCAATATACTGTTACGTCAGCTGGACTCTTCTGGTTGCAGGGATATATAGGGCTTGTAGGTTCATCAAGAACCCTAGGTACCCAGAGCCAATAAATGAGCTGCACCTTGCAATGGGTTTTTATTTTATACTGGGTATACAGCAATTCATTTGCTGAAATATAAAAAGTGAAAAATAGGTATCAAGAAAACCTTTGTATTTCCAAAATGGACACAAGATAAGGTGTTGAGAAGCAGTGGTTATTTGCACATCTCTGAATTCCGGGGTGCCCATACTACCATATGAATTACAGGGCATTTCTCAAATAGACGTTTTTTTTTTCACACTGTCTTACGTTTGGAAGGAAAAAATGTAGAGAAAGACAAGGGGCAATAACACTTGTTTTGCTATTCTGTGTTCACCCACGTTTCCCGATAAAAATGGTACCTCACTTGCGTGGATAGGCCTAGCACCCACGACAGGAAATGCCCTAAAACACAACGTGGACACATCACATTTTCACAAAGAGAACAGTGCTGTTTTTTGCAAAGTGCCTAGCTGTGGATTTTGGCCTCTAGCTCAGCCGGCACCTAGGGAAACCTAGCAAACCTGCGCAGTTTTGAAAAATAGACACCCTGGGGAATCCAAGATGGGGCGACTTGTGGGGCTCTGACCAGGTTCTGTTACCCAGAATCCTTTGCAAACCTCAAAATCTGGCCAAAAATAACACTTTTGCCTCTCATTTCGGTGACAGAAAGTTCTGGAATCAGAGAGGAGCCACAAATTTCCTCCCACCCAGCGTTACCCCAAGTCTCCAGATAAAAATGGTACCTCACTTTTGTGGGTGGGCCTACTGCCCGCGAAAGGAAATGCCCCAAAACACTACCTGGACACATCAAAATGATCAAATACAAAACTACAGAACACCACTGTTTTTGTGGGGGGCACCTGCGTTTTTGGTCCTGGGCTCAGCAGCCTTCTAGGGAAACCTACCAAACCCAGACATTTCTGAAAACTAGACACCCGAGGGAGTCCAGTGAGGTGTGACTTGCGTGGATCCCCCAATGTTTTCTTAACCAGAATCATCAGCAAACCTCAAATTTAGCTACAAAATCTAATTTTTCCCACATTTCTGTGTGGGATCACCGCACTGGGACACATTCCATACCACCCAGTTCCCCTCAGTCTCCCGGTAAAAATGATACCTCATTTGTGTAGGTGGGCCAAGTGCTTGTGAAAGGGAAGAGCCAAAAACATGTCGATATTGAGGGGGAACTAAAGGGGGTCCAAAAGGGCAGTTTCCAAAAAAGCATTTCTAGGCTGACAAGTGCAGCAGAATTTTTATCAGTATAAATGAGACAATGCTGAGTGGTAGGAATTTTGTGGATTCCTGCAGATTCTGGAAGGTTCCATTACAAAAACGTGGGAAAAATGTGTGATTTCCAACAAAGTTGGAGGTTTGCAGGGGATTGTAGGTACAAAAATGGTGTGGGGTGCATGTGAAACACACCACCCTGGAATCACCCAGATGTTTAGTTTTCAGATGTGTCTAGGTCTTGTGGATTTTTCTACATGTCAGCGTCCCAAAGTCCATAAAGTGCAGCCCTCACCATTCCAAGTGGGACGATTTTGAGAGTAAGCCAAGTTCTCATGGCCCAAATGTAAAACTAAAACCCAAAATAATCAAATGTCTTCTTGCTTGCTGTGGGATAAGATGTTTTAGAGTGCGGGGGAGAGCTGAAAGACTGTTACCCCCTTCAGTTGAGGTGGGGGCGTAACCAGGCCCATACTGGTTGGTAGCCACCACCCCAATATATATATATTTTTTAAATTCCCTGGCATCTAGTAGACTTTCTGCTCCGGGGTGTGGATCAGGGGTAATTGCCCCATCTGCCCACTGGTGGGCAGAACAACTTTGGCCCCATTTATTTGGGTTGGGGGTATGGCCATACCCCCACCCTCTTATTTTTGAAAACAAAAACTTCCCTGGCCTCTGGTGGGCTTTCTGCCCCCCCTTGGGGGCAGATGGGCCTTCCAAAAATAGGCCCATCTGCCCCTAATGGGGGCAGATATGGCCAACAGTAATGTGCCCCCCTGGGGAGCGACCCTTACCCAAGGGGCTGCCCCCTAAAGAAAACACACACATACACACACACCAATCCCTGGTGCCTAAGTGGTTTCTGCCCCCATGGGGGCAGATTGGCCTAACAAAAATCGGCCGATCTGAAATGGTCTACATACAATTTGCCCCCCAGGGGAGAGACCCTTACCTAAGGGGTCGCTCACCTTGTGTGAAATTCATGAAAAAAAAGAAAACTCCCTGGTGTCTAGTGGTTTCCGTCCCCCTTGCGGGCAGATTGGCCTCATAAAAATAGGCCAATCTGCCCCCTAAATGGCCTAAATGTAATTGCCCCCTAGGAGAGCGACCCTTGCCTAAGGGGTGTCTCCCCACCTCTAAAAAAAAAAAAAAAAAAAGGATCCCTTCTGCCTAGAGGTTTCAGCCTTCAAAAAAAATGCCCCCCTGGGGAGCGACCCTTGCCCAAAGGGTCGCTCCCCTTATGCCAATTTGAGCTAAAAAAATAAATCCCTGGTGTCTAGTGGGCATTTTAGCAGCCGGATTGCTTTGCAATCCGGCTGCTAAAATGCTCAGAGAGACTTCAAAGGGAAGGAAACTCCTTTCCTTCCCTTTGAAGCCTCTCAGGCCTCTTCCACGTGATCGGAAGAGAAATGCTGAGCATTTCTCTTCCAATCGCGGTAGGAGGCCTCTGTGATGGTCAGCACTGACATCACAGGTGAGGGTGAGGGGGTCGGGGGTGGGAGGGGAAGGGTTTCCCCTTCCATCCCTGCCTTTGAGCCTAGCGCTCCCTCTGGGCTCTGTGCCCAGGACATAATGGTTACGTCCTGGGCACACGAGCACTGTGCCGCAGGACGTAACCGTTACGTCCGCAGCACAGAACAGGTTAAGGTGAGTGAGTAACACAGCTATTTCCCTTGATATATCTCCCTTTTATATATTAAAAAAGATTTCACTGTAGATTGTAAGAAAAAGAATATCAACATTACAAATCTTTTTGTCTTGATATATATATCTTTCACACATTAAAAAATATTTAACTATAGATTGGCTATATGAAAAGGAATGTCAATATTACAAAGCTATTCATCTTTATGTATATATATATATATATATATATATATATATATATATATATATATATATATATATATATATATATATATATAAATATATGTATATATATATTTGCCTTTTACATATATTAGGAAAAAATACTATAAATTGTCTAAAAGAACTTGAATGTCAACGTTACAAAGTGTGACTTGAACATGGTGTATTTTTGCGACTGCATTCTATTTGTGAAATAACAGGAGCACGAGAAAAGCTTGCGTTACGAGCACACCAAACTTGCAAAATAGTGTTGCACAAGGGTTGAGAAATGTGACAGTACATTGTACTCAAACTGAAAAACATAGAATAGTGCTGTGCAGGTAAAAGATGCCTTGTAAAAATGCTGCCTGTGTACAGCACGACCGTTCTCAAGTGCTGCGTATATTGCGACGTCTTAATAGCACCCTGTGAAATTCTAGGAATTAGTACTATGTTAAGGGCAGGGAATGGTACTGTGTGAGGACAGAATACCTTTCATGAGAGCAAGGGAATAGCGTAATGCAGTGGTTCCCAACCTGTGGCCCGGGGACACCTGGCGGTCCGCAAAGCCTCCTCAGGGGGTCCGCGACTACTTAGAAAATTAAATAATATCAACAGATTAGGTCCCCAGCTTTCAGTAATGACTCAGTAGGGGGCCCCAGATTCTAATAAAGATTCAATGGGTGTCCCCAGGCTCCAGTAAGGAAAAAGTGGGGGTCCACAGATGTCAAAAGGTTGCGAACCACTGACATAGTGCATGTTTAGTATGGCATATGTTAGGGCTATGGATTTGTGCTGTGTGAATAAACTATGTCTTGTCACAATTGCAGCAAATAGTTCTGGGCATGCACAGCATGTTCTCCATCAACGTCAGGGAATTGTGCTGCAAACCATAACTTGCCTCAATAGCAGGGAATAGTGCTAGGTCAGTGCGAAATTCCTAGTTTTAGGGGTAGTGTTGTCAGAGAACTGAAGAGGCAACATGACTTCTGTTGGCAATATAGTATAGGTTTTATCAAAACACAGCTGGGAGGTCAGACAGCTCTGTGGAACTGAAACTGAACTCAAACTGCAACATGACAGGCAATGTCTTCTATAGTCTCAAAACCTCAGTGTGTTATCCATTCCGTTAACATATTAAATCAAGCGCTTGCTCATGCACAGCATTCTCTTATAAATTCAGCAAGAAGCAATCATTTCTGCAAAAACATCTAACCGCACGTTACAGAATGTGACTCAAGTGCACGTTATTGATACATTTTCACGTACTCTAAACCAGCGGTGTCCTTCACTGTCTCACGCTTTAAAGCATATCAGTGCTCTCCTCCCTACGCCTCTACTGTTCTGCAATGTCTAACCACTTGCTTATCTTGTTCCCGTGTGTCTACTTTTATCTACAGATTTTCTCAGAGACCTGTCGTTGCACTTCGTGCCTGTGGTGCATGCTGTGATTTTCCATGTGTGCTATGTTTACTAATTATATTTCTCTATCTACTACAACTCGTGTCTGCTTCCCCCAAGGGCCCCACTCTATTCTTGCTATCTATTCTGGCATTGTAGAGCTTGGGTCTATGCTTTTCCTTTACCACATACATTTCTACACTTCTTTCTGCTGATGCTTGCATTAGCATGGGTAGGCTTTCTCCATTTTCCACATTCTCTATAACAGTAGACGTTGGGGAATGATGTTGCACAAGCCCATAATGCAGATGTCAAGGGATGGTATTAGTGCTGCGTAATTATAGAACCCAAAAACAAGAATAGGGTGGAGAGTTGTAGGGCTACAGCACCCATTGCCAAGGGTAGAGATAGTGCTTCACAATACACCATGCCAAGGGTCACTGGAATTAGTCAACAGGGGAGGACCAAATTATGGAGCAGCGTTGACTAAACTATGCAACAAGAATACCCTGATTTTGTGGCATTATGCTATAGTATTTTGTCATTTGGACATTTTTACACATGTTAACACTGGGCAAAAGTTTCACCATATTATTACCAGTTTAATACCCAAATACAGCAAAAAGCAACTGAAAGGTGACCAGTCTACCTTTGCAAAGGGCTTTCAAATGTGTGGCAACACACATTTTGGTAACTTTTGATCCAATTGAGCTAAAAACAAGGTTTCTTTTGTTAAAATCTGCAAATTATGCAGCAGATGATTAAATATGTAACAAATACGGTAAATCCATAATCATGCAGTAAACAAAATGGCTGCAGAATCACAAACTTCCAGTTCCCTTGATCATACTCTGTATCAATGACAAGAGTAGGATTGACAGTCCATTCCTGACTATCCATGTGACCATTTGTGCCTCATTTTAGACACAGTATTTTAGTATTCTGGCAGACACAGTATGACTCTTGGCAAGTGGTTCACATATCTATGGTATGCTGCTCAACAAGAGAGTGTCAAATTTTGTTGGGTGTTTTGGGGACCAACTAAATGTAGTATTTCTTTCAACGTGGGTGTCTACTGCTCGTATGACCACGCTATGACACTGCTAATGGTTGGTGACTGCTGATTTTAGTTGTGGGGCACAGATATACTTTGCTTGAATTCTTCGAAGAGATGGTCTCTGCCTGGTAAATTCAAGGAGTACTTCACAACTGGGTCCCTCCCATTGTCCTGGACTTTATGTGTAACATTTAAGAGAGCATTTTGGAAACATTAGACATGTTGTACATGTGTTGTGGCCCTCCCCGTATGCATGGAACTCCTAAGGTAATATTGCCCTTTACTGCTTCTCTCAGTCATCCCTCTATCTAAAATGTCTTGAAAAGCACAATTTATTCACCTGATTTTTAACACTTCGTAAAAGAAAGACTTGGCTACACCATGTCCAGCATTCCAGACTATGACCTTGCTTATACAACACAAACAGGAACATGCATTGGCAATGCCAATAGGTCTGGCATTGGCCACCAGCCTTCTGGCAATATTTTGTATATGTCATGGTCTTTACAAAACCTTACTGTACAGGAACCTGCTGGGCCCTCATTAAATCTAAAACAAAGCACTGGCTAAGGACAAAGTGTTTTTCTGGTCTGAAAAAAGTACACATTACCATGGTACACCAAGCACTGAAGGGAACTGCCTTGTGTGTGGATGTGCTCCTTCTAAAAGGGAAGCATGCTGCAACTCATAGTAATGTCAGTGACTGCAGTGGGCTCACATTGCCTCTTGAGTGGGTGGAAGAAAAATGTGAATGGTACAGTCAGAATATCATGGATGAAGTCTGGCCAAAAAGCCTACTAACTATGTTATACATATTTTTAGTAAAATAAAAAGGACTTGGCTAACAAAGACCTAAAAAAGGCAATTGGTCTGGCATTGGCTACTAGCTTTACCTTTGAAAAAGAAGGCAAGGAAAAAAAGGGTAGAAAGTAAGGAAAGTAGTAAAGACGAAGTAAGGAAGACAGACAAAGAAGAAAGGAAGGCAGACAACAAATGGAGGAAGAAAGAAGGAAGGGAGACAAAAAGGGAAGGAAATAGTGCAAAAAGAAAAAAAGGAGGAAAGAAGGCATAAAGAAGAAAGAAAGAAAAAATGAAAGTCATGACACAAGGAAACAAAGTAAGAAAGTAAAAAAGGAAGAAGGCAAGAAAAAAGAAAGACAAAGAAATATGGCAAAAAAGAAAAGCAGATAAGACAAAGAAGGAAAGAAAGGAAGAATGAAGGCAAAAAGAAAGGAAAAAAGAACTAAGGAAAGAAAAAAGGAAAGAAGGCAAATCAGAAAGAACAAAGGGAAATGAAGAAAAGAATGCAAGAAGTCAAAACAAAGAAAGAAGGAAAGAAACAAGAAAATAATGCAAAAAGAAAGAACAAAGCAAAGAATGCAACAAAGAAAGAAAGAAGGAGAGAGGAAAAGGGCAAAAAAGAAAATTGAAAAAGAAAATAATGTAAAAAAAGAAGGCAGAAAGAAAGAAAGAAAAAAAACAAGAAAGAAAGAAGGGAAAAAGCAAAGAAAGCAAGACAAAGATAAAAAAGAAAAGCAAACAAACGAATAAAAAAGGCAGAAAGAAAAGACAAAAAAAGCCAAAAAAGAAGGAAAGAGAGAATGAAAGATGGAAAGAAAAAAGGAAAATAGGCAAAAGAGAATAGAAAGAAAGTAAAAAAGAAGGCAAAGAAAAGGTAACAAAAAGAAAGCATGGAAAGGAAAATAGAAATGAAGGAAAGAAGCAAAGAAGGTAAATAGAAAGGAAGAAAGAAAATAAAAAAGGAAGAGGGCAAAAAGAATGGAAAAAAGAAAGAAAAAAGAAAGGCATTAAAGAAAGAAGGAAAAAAGGAATGAAAGAAGAAAATAAGGAAACAAAGAAGGAAAAGGGGAAACGTAAAAAAGAAACAATGGACACGGAGAAAGAAAGTAGGAAAGAAAAAAGGAAAGAAAGAAAAAAGCCAGGGAAGAAGGTTCACAGTAGAAAATACTGGATACTAAAACCCAAATTACACACAAACCTATATTTAAATAAAACTTGCAAGTGTGCTGCAAATGAAACAGGATAAAGTTTGCTTTTCTTCCTGGGCAAAGTTTATTAAAGAAATATTGGTGAATCCGAGGTCCAGGAACACAATAAGGTATACTGTGAAATAAGGGCAGTACACCTCAAAAGGAATTTACAGCCCCATTGGAAAGAGACAGGAACTGCTAAAGCTGGAATGTGCCATGTGCTTCCCTAAAATGTGCCCTACTATCACACTAGGCAACACTGGCACTAAAGGGAACTAAAGTACCTTGTTTGTGGATCTGCTCATTGTGAAAGAGCAAAATGCTGTCAGTCAAAGTGACATCAACCAGAGGCTTAAGTAGACTAACCCATTGCTCCATGCTGTATGATGTAGTGGGCGGAATCAAAATGGTAGTGACACAACAGACTATGGGTGAAGAGAGGTGGCTAAAAGCTCCTTTAAGTCAGTATATTATACATAGTTTAGTAAAATCAAAAGGACTTGACTAACGCCAGACCTCACTGACAAATGTCCGCATGAACGCCCCTTACAATGAAGAGGGGCTGCATGCCGCCCACTCAGTATCCCACGATTTTTGCTAAAGGGTAAGGATTGTCTGATCTTTAATGCACTAAATCAGGAGGACAGTTTGACCTAAAAGGATTGCCATGGAGATATCACACTGCTTTCAAAATCCATTTTGAGTTCATTCTTTTCTCCAAACATTTGTCACTAAGGCCCTGATTTATACTTTTTTTGCGCTGCATTACTGTCATTTTTTGACGCAAAAGCGGCACAAACTTACAAAATACAATTGTGTCCAAAAATGACGATAATTCGGCGCAAAAAAGTATAAATCAGGGCCTAAAGTTGAAGTAGGCCTTCCACGCCCAGGATTGGTTATAGGGGACTCCTGTGGCCTATCCGTTATGTATCTTTCACTCGTAGAACTCTGAACACCTGTGTGCAAGAAGGCAAAGACCACAAACGAATCTTGGCTGTCTTCCTTCTGGCCTTCAGGGTCTGGACATACCATCAAGTACAGATGAAGAAACTCTCCATAGCTGAAGGACAGAGGTGGTAGACTGCCATGCCTGGAGACAACACAGTTCAGTGATAGCCCAATTTCGGTGGTCGGAAGGTCAGAAGCCCTGCGGCTGCCAAAACTGGAAGCCTGCAACTATTGCTCAGCCAGACCAGACCAAGGCAATTTTTGCGCAAGGGGCTCCCACATTCAGCAATCTTTGCCTCTAATGCTGCAGCAAAGGTTCAAGTTAGTGTGGTGCTGATAACTTTGAGGCGCGTGCACCTGCATCCTGTATTTTCCACTCAACCGTTTCTTTTTTTGGTACCAATGATTTTATGAAGACCACTTGATTAAATTGTGTATTTGTTGCACAAAAGCTTCCCTGGACTTTTGGAATCCCATGTTCTCACACCTTACATTCGCCACAAAGCAATGCATAAGATCGGACAAGGGCTGTGTGCCTGCAGCCTGCATTGCCGCTCTTCATTTCTTCAGGAGATGCTGGGGATCAGGCGAGGTCTGTAAGCCTACAGCCTTTTCATTTCTTAAATCAATGAGGGCCATGAACGGCCTGGGTGTTCGCACCCTACATCTTTGCTGCAGGTGAGCACGAGGGTGGTGTTCACACATGTCCTCTGCTAGCCATTGACTACCACTGCACCACTGTTCACTCGAGCAGCCAGTGGCTCCAGTTAGGAGCCCAACCAGACAGCATGGGCTGAGAGGCACGACCCTTGTTCCCAGCTCCTGTGTAGGCGCATGGCAGCGGTCAACCGAGACTGAAATTAGGTACCAAACTGTACGGTAAATTCTCTGTAAGAGTAGACTCTTGTGCTTGGCTATTGAATAGGATTAGCATCTGCTAAATGAGACGGCCTAATGATGTTGCATAAAGCAGACATGAAACGTTATTGTTTCAGAAGGTGAATAAATGCCATAAAACATTTTAAAGTTACTGAGAATGTTACTTTAACAGTAATAAAAATCTTATTTTGTAAAACAGTGACACTTCATGACATTTATTGTGAGTTCCACATGTACTGTTGAACAACACGTCCCTCCAATACTACTGAGTGTTCAAATTCCCTACCCACTAAAGGAAAATGCCTAAAAACAAGCATTGGCAAAGCCAGCAGGTCTCTCCTGTGATATTTATTTGCTTTGGTAATGATGTTTAGCCATGCTGTAGAGTATCCCTGATGCTGTGCAGAAGGGCTAAATTAGAGGAAAATAAGCCTTTGACGTGGCTGCTTTTTGATTCTCCTTATTTGCCGATCGAAACTGGATCGGTGCATGAAAAGAAAACAATGTGCAAAAGTGTTTTTAGGGCGAAGCTGTCTGGTTGCAAAGACATAGTGGAGACATACTGAAAGCTTCCCAAGGAATGCATTCTGCCAATTGCTTACCATTGGCCTTTTGTTTTTATGACTCACATTTGCTTGCTTTCTATTTGCTGGCTTTATTTGTTTTAGGTTTCCCAGCATGTCTTTTTATCCTCCCTTGGAGCATAGCCTGTTTACCACCTCTCTGACCAGCTCCTTGTATCCTTCCACAAGTACTTGCTTTCTGAGAACTAATTTCCTTTTTCATGAGGCACGCCACAAGACTACATGTGTTTGCAGTTGTCTTCCATGTATGTTAGTTCACAGCATAACCATGCTGTATTTCATTATAAAGGTGTCCTTCCTCCTGTCTTTCGTTTGACTGATTTTAATTATCTCTGCCACTACCAGATCATCAGTCTCTCACACCTTTGAGCAACAACGTTCTATGACCTTGTTTATTTTAGTCAGTGCTCTTTACTAATGGCATAACTTAAACAGTCCTCTTCCTCAATTTCACACCTGTACCACAGGTGCTGGAAGTTGGGGATTGGGGGGAGGGTGGGTCCGGGGAGGGGGCCGAAAGTAAATGAGCATTAAACAGGCCTTTAGAATTTATCTTGTCAAATCTGCTGTGCATTCAAAGACAGAGGTCAAATGTTAGTTTCTGTCTTCCAAGAAAGCTGGGTACTGGGGTCTGTGAAAGGAAAGGATGTAGGGTGTTATATTTTTCTTGCACACTACAACATTTTAAATGCCATTAAATAAACTGTACAGATAGTTCAAAATATATCAGAACTAGAAAAGAACAAATGAAGCACATTTCTGTATTTCTGAAGTATGGTAGAAACAAATATCTTAATGCGATCAAAACAAATCAATACACTTGGTGATGTATAGTTTTATTAATAAAACTGTAAGTCTGTATAAATGTAATGGTAATTTAAATTGAAGATGTGTTGTCTGTAATGGCAGTGCACTACCACACCATTCATACTGTCATCTACGCCACGCCACTCCACTCTACTTTTCGTCACTCCAGTGTACAACACTATACTTCACTCTATGCCACTTTGCTGTCCAGCACTCTATGCACTCCACTCTTAAGCCACTCCACACTACAGCGCTGTACTCCATTCTACGCCACTGTACTGTACAATACTCCACTCCATGACACGTTATTCCTCTCCACTCTAAGACACTACGATGCTGTGCTACACTCTATCCCCACTCTATGCCACTTTATTCCACTCCACTCTATGAAGCTTTACTCCACTTTATGTTGCTCCACTTGACTCAGTTCCACTCCACATTACTATTTCCCCCTCTATACCACTCCTCTCAGCTCCACACTATTCCACTACATGACACTATGGGGGTCATTACAACATTGGCGGTAAATGACGCTTACCGCCTTTCAGAAGACCACCAACACACCACCGCGGCCACGGAATTCCGCCACAGCTATTATGACCCACAGCTCAGAATCCACCAAAATGTAGACACCCACATAAGTCCGCCACACCAAAGGTCAGTGATAAACTGGCGATAACAAAACCTCCATCGTCACGCCAACAGGAATACACCCACACTATCACGACCCACGAATCCACGCGACGGTCTTTCAACCACAGTATTCCATTGGCGGTACACACCGCCGCGCTCAAAATACACACACTCTTACAAAACACATCCACATTGGACAAATCGAAATACACACACCTGATACACATACACACCACTCCCACACACTCAATACAATATAAAACACACACCCACATCACCCACAAACCCCTACGACAAAAATTGAGAAAGAAGGCCAGAGAGAGACACCACCATCTACAAACTAGCATCCACAGGCACTCAACACCATCACTCACACAACACACCCCTAAATATCACCCCACACATCACAATACACACCACCCCACACATCACCCACACCACCCCATGGCACCGCAAAGACACCCCAGGTTTTCTGAGGAGGAGCTCAGGGTCATGGTGGTGGAAATCATCTGGGTAGAGCCACAGCTATTCGGATCACAGGTGCAGCACACCACCATAGCTAGGAAGATGGAGCTATGGCGCAGAATCGTGGACAGGGTCAACGCAGTGGGACAGCACCCAAGAACACGGGATGACATCAGGAAGAGGTGGAACGACCTACGGGGGAAGGTGTGTTCCGTGATCTCAAGACACCAGATTGCAGTTCAGAGGACTGGCGACGGACCCCCACCTCCTCCCCCAGAACTAACAACATGGGAGGAGCAAGTCTTGGCTATACTGCATCCTGAGGGCCTCGCAGGAGTAGCTGGAGGAATGGACTTTGTTAAGTCAAATCTTAACTACTTCATCTCCCACTCTACCTGCATGGTATCACATCCCCCCACCCTCCCCCTCACCCCCATCACTCCAACTCCTCACACATGTCCCACTATCACAAACCACACATTCCAAACCTAAGCCCTGCATGCAACACCAAAGCATGGACACCCATCACCAAGGCATGGCCAATGCACATACCCATACACCCCCCTAAACCATTATCACACAAGGTCCCACACAAGAATGCAAGCACTGGGGTACAGGGTCACCCACGCATTGCACACCATGGCACATACAGATGCAATAATCATGTCTTTACACCCCTGCAGGACCCCTACCCAACTTCACCGGACAGGAGGGTCCAGACATGTCCACTCCACTCACAGAAGAGGCCCACAGTGATGACAGCAGCTCTGTCCAACTGGATCTAGATGACCAGCCCAGCCCATCTGGGACCTTGGGACAGTCGGTTCCCCTCACACTGGCACAGGCCACTACAAAGCTTCCCCCCTCTGGAAACACCAGCACAGCACCCACCAAGCGGGCCCATACCTGTATCCCCAGGACACGCCAAGCAGCAGTGTGTCCACCACTACAGGGAACCCATGCTAACCCACCACCCCAACAACATCAGGGACCTGGGGGCAGTGGTAGTGGGCACACGGTTCAGGGGACAGAAGCCTAGGAACACAGGAGAACTCGGATGGCTGCTGTGCGACGGGGGGAGGACCGGCCCAGGGAACCCACTCTCCACGAGGCCCTCTCCAACATCATGGGAGCGTACCATAATTCCCAGGAGATGATGGCAACGGTACTGGCCAAGTTTCAGGAGACCCAGCGGCTGCAGGAGGAATAGTATTTGGGGTTCAGGGAGGAACTCAAATCCATCAACACCACCCTGGGCACCATTGTAGGGGTGCTGAAGGAACTCGTCAACACCAGGAGGGACACTGTGGCACAACAAGGGGCCCCTGTTACTAGCCTGGACGATGAACTGCCCACCACCTCCGCCGGCGCTAGTGGACAGGAGGCACCGCCACAGGACCACGACACCAGCACCCAACCCCCTGCAGATGGAGAACCACCCTACAAACGGTCCCTGAGATCCAGGACAAAGACAGAGAACAATGCCAAGACCCCTGCCAAGAAATGAGACCACCCTGATTGTCATCCTTCTGTCCCACTTTGTCACCCTGTCCATACTCAAACTACCCTAGCTCCACTTCCTATGCCCCTTTGGACAATGCACCTGTGAGACTAATAGACTGGACTCTGCCATGGACATTCCTCCACCATCACCCCTGACCAATTTACAACCCCCTCCACTATTTTGCACTTAAATAATCACCCTTAAATCAGAGTCAGTCTGTGCTTCCGAAAATGTGTATTTGCAATAACTGTGGGAAAATGCCATATCCAATGTATTGTCAACATACCCATGTCACACAGCTCTAGTCCATGCGGAAACAAAGCAGATGTCACACAGTGGGACCCCCATCTGTAAAATTGAAAGGGAAAGTGACAAATCAGGGTCCATACACTGGGTGAAAGTGACAGACAAATGAGAGGTAGAAGAATTAAATCAGATGTAGCAGGCAGTGTTGTCTTCTTACCTGTGTCTCACTGGAAGTATTGATGAATCACAGTGTTCCTGTTGTCTATGTCCTCTTCTTCTGCTTCCTCGTCTTCACTGTCCACAGGCTCCACAGCTGCCACAACACCTCCATCTGGACCATCCTCCTGCAGAAAAGGCACCTGTCGTCGCAAAGCCAAGTTGTGAAGCATACAGCAGGCCACGATGATCTGGCACACCTTCTTTGGGGAGTATAATAGGGAACCACCTGTCATATGGAGGCACCTGAACCTGGTCTTCAGGAGGCTGAAGGTCCTTTCTATAATCCTTCTGGTTCGCCCATGGGCCTCATTGTAGCGTTCCTCTGCCCTTGCGCTGGGATTCCTCACTGGGGTCAGTAGCCATGACAGGTTGGGGTAACCAGAGTCACCTGCAAATGTCGAGGGACAACTGTTAGACACACACTAACTCTTAGGGACATCCCCAGACCCAGACACCTAGTCACATTGTATTGGGTCCACGTCCTCACCTAATAGCCACACACGGTGCCTCTGGAGTTGCCCCATCACAAAAGTGATGCTGCTATTCCGCAGAATGTAAGCGTCATGCACTGAGCCAGGAAACTTGGCGTTCACATGGGAGATGTACTGGTCGGCCAAACACACTATCTGCACATTCATAGAATGGTAACTCTTCCGGTTTCTGTACACCTGTTCACTCCTGCGGGGGGGCCAATGCCACATGTGTCCCATAAATGGCACCTTATGCTGTTGGGGATATGTCACAGGGCATAGAAGTCACCTTTCACTGTAGGCAAATCCTCCACCTGAGGGAACACGATGTAGCCGCGCATGTGTTTCAGCAGGGCAGACAACACTCTGGACAACACATTGGAGAACATAGGCTGGGACATCCCTGATGCAATGGCCACTGTCGTTTGAAAGGAACCACTTGCCAGGAAATGGAGTACTGACACGACCTGCACTAGAGGGGGGATTCCTGTGGGATGGCGGATAGCTCACATCAGGTCTGGCTCCAACTGGGCTCACAGTTCCAGGATTGTGGTATGATCAAGTCTGTATGTGACAATTACATGTCGCTCCTCCATTGTCGACAGCTCCACCAGCGGTCTGTACACCGGAGGATGCCGCCATCTCCTCACCTTCCCCAGCGGACGTGCTCTATGGAGGAGAACAGCGAGCAGAGAGGCAACCAACACTGAGGTACGTAAACACAACTTTATTACATTATTTTTGAAAATCGATATATGCCTGTATTAATGTTTATGCAAGGCCTAGATATGTGTGACGCAGTCAAACTTAATTCCATGTGGCCCCCTGAAATGGCAGCTGCCTGTCCTGTAAGGTGGGTCAAGGGGATATGATGTAGCTGCGCTGGCGTTGTACATCGTTGCGGTAGGCGGTCGAAGACCACGGCGCAATCCTGCATTGGTTAACATTGGACCCTATGGGTTCCAGGAGCCAATGACGATGTACGCCGGCGGTGACGGTACGCACCGCCGCGGACGTCACTGCCATTTTCTGTCTGTTCACTCACTTGATACCTGATCTTCGACAGGAGAGGACCTACACTGCAAGTGCTGCTGGGACCTCAGTCTGGAAGAGACAATGGCTCATGTGTCTGGGGAAAGGGCCCCTGCCTTCAGCACGGAGGAGTTGGACAAACTAGTGGATGGGGTCCTCCGCCAGTACACGCTACTCTACGGTCCTCCAGACAAACAGGTAAGTACACTGTGAGCATGCCGAATGGGCAATGCCTGTGTGGAGTGGTGTGGATGAAAGATGGGGGGGGGAGAATGAGGCGTGCATGATACGACGGTGAGTGGATGTGCGTCATGGCAAGGGTAGGGATGCGGGCCAATGACTGTGACGGTGCGGACGGTTATATCTTCTCCTCTTCCCCTGTACTATTCGTGTAGGTCAGCGCCCACCAGAAGAAGGATATTTGGCATGCCATCGCCAAGGAAGTCCGGACCCTGGGGGTACACCACAGACGGAGCACCCACTGCCGTAAAAGATGGGAGGACATTCGCCGCTGGAGCAAGAAGACGGCGGAGGCCCAGCTGGGGATGGTCTCCCAATGTGGGAGGGGTGCCCGTCGCACCATGACCCCCCCTGATGTTCTGGATCCTGGCGGTGGCGTATCCGGATTTAAATGGGCACTTGAGGGCATCACAGCAGCCACAAGGGGGTGAGTACACTGTCATTCTGCTGATTCAGCGCGCATTGTAGGTGTCTGGGTGGGGGGTGGGGGGGCTGTGGGTTCCCCTAGGCCAGGGAGAGTTTAGTAGGCAAGGTCCCTTCTTAAGGCAGGCCATGTGGCACCCCACCCCACCTGTGTTCAGAGGCACCTACACCTAGTCAGGCTCCTGTGACTTCCGTGTGTGCAGCAATCGGGCATAGGCCTTGTACCCCATGTCCCTGTGATTACTTAGGGAACTCAAAGTGCACGGCGTAGTGCAGGGGGCTTCTGTGTCTGTTGTGTCCGCCAACAGTAGCGGTATTGCATGCACTGAACATGTCTTTCTTCTGTCTTCCCACCCCTTTTTGTGGTCTCCCTGTTCTTGTGTGCATTAGCATCATCAGGCGGAGGAGCAGTGGCACCGGAGCAGGAGGGAGCTGCATCCCACATGGCCCTGGAGGGTGACACAACGGAGTCAGAAGCCACCAGTGGGACGGAGGGCGAGGGGAGCTCCACGGCGGGGACAGGAGCTGAAACAAGCGACATGGACTCCTCCTCTGATGGGAGCTCCCTTGCTGTGGCGGGCCCCTCTGTGCCCCCTGCATCTACAGGTATAGCCGCCAACCCCCCTACCAGCACCGCCCTCCCAGCACCCACTCAGCATGTGCCCCGTGGCCGCTCACCCAGGAGGGTGGGCATCTCCTTATCCCCAGGCACCTCAGCCTCTGCCCCTGTCAGCCCTGCTGCCCTCAGTGAGGAGGCCATTGACCTCCTCAGGTCCCTCACTATTGGCCAATCTACCATTTTGAATGCCATCCAGGGTGTAGAGAGGCAGTTGCAACAGACCAATGCATACCTGGAGGGCATTCAGTCTGGTCAGGCAGCCCAACTCCGAGCTTTTCAGACTCTGGCCTCAGCACTGATGGCAGCCATTGTCCCTGTGTCCAGCCTCCCCCCTCCAACTTCCTCCACCCAGACCCAAACACCTGTACCTCAGCCTATCCCAAGCACACCATCAGACGAGCATGCACACACCTCAACACACAAAGAAAGCTCAGGCAAACATAAGCACCACACATCCCACAGGCACTCACGCAAGCATCATACACATGCAGACATACCAACATCCACTGCCTCCACTGTGTCCACCTCCTCGTCGTCTCCCTCCTCTCTCCCTAAGTTCTTCAAACGTGGGTCGTTCTTGGTGCAGCTGACACTAGGGACAACCAGAACTATCTGAGTGATGTCAAGAAACCATACGACACGAGTCAAGCTTTGGAGGACCGAACTGACCATGAGTTGAGTGTTGTAGAGTGGAGTAGCATAGAGTGTAGTGGCGAAGAGTGTCATTGAATGGTGTCAGCTGGACCGGAGTAGCGTGTCAGAGTGGAGTAGAGTTTTGTGGAGTAAGACAGAGTACAGCAGAGTGTCATAGATTGGAGTAAAGTGGAGTGGCGTGGAGTGTTGTAGCATGGTGCATAGTATTGTAAGGTAGAATGGAGTGTTACAGAGAGGAGTAAAGTGGTAAAAAGTGAAACAGCGTGGAGTCTCCGAGTGGAATTGAGCTGAGTGCCATGTAATGGCATAGGGTGGGATATAGGTGGTCATTACAACCCTGGTGGTCGGTGGTAAAGCGGCGGTAAAACCGCCAACAGGCCGGCAGTAAAAAAAAATGGAATTCCGACCGTGGCGGAAACCGCCAACATAGATGAAGGCAGGATGAAGCACTCTGGGCAACAAGCGCCCTCCAGAACCAGTGGAGAAAGGCATCCACTACCTCAGTCCTTGGCAGGATGAAGCACTCTGGGCACAAAGCCCCCTCCAGAACCAGTGGAGAAAGGCATCCACTACCTCAGTCCTTGGCAGGATGAAGCACTCTGGGCACCAAGCCCACTCCAGAACCAGTGGAGTATCACAACCACTACCTCAGTCCTTGGCAGGATGAAGCACTCTGGGCACGAAGCCCCCTCCAGAACCAGTGGAGAAAGGCATCCACTACCTCAGTCCTTGGCAGGATGAAGCACTCTGGGCACCAAGCCCACTCCAGAACCAGTGGAGTATCACAACCACTACCTCAGTCCTTGGCAGGATGAAGCACTCTGGGCTCCAAGCCCCCTCCAGACCTAGTGGAGAAAGACATCCACTACCTCAGTCCTTGGCAGGATGAAGCACTTTGGGCACCAAGCCCCCTCCAGAACCAGTGGAGACTGTTATCCACTTGTGAGACTGTGGCTTTGCACTCCCCAGGATGCAGCCGTGGGCAAACCACCCACTGTAAAGACTTGTGAGACTGTGGCTTTGCACTCCCCAGGATGCAGCAGTAGGCAAACCACCCACTTGAGAGACGTGTGAGACTGTAGCTTTGCACTCCCCAGGATGCAGCAGTGGGCAAACCACCCACTGTAAAGACTTGTGAGGCTGTGGCTTTGCACTCCCCAGGATGCAGCAGTGGGCAAACCACCCACTGTAAAGACTTGTGAGACTGGCTTTGCACTCCCCAGGATGCAGCAGTGGGCAAACCACCCACTTGAGAGACTTGTGAGACTGTGACTTTGCACTCACCCAGGATACATCAATGGGCATGGAGCCCCCTTGTGGATCTGGCATTGTGCAGTCATCCGGCTGAGGGGCCCCTATTCCCTTCCCCCTGAGGTACCTGTTGTATTTCTATCTGATGCCCCTGCAGTGTTCTCTCCATTTTGATCGGGTATTGAGTGTGGGCCTCGCTCATGCATTTTGGGCCCAGGTCCACGGACTTTAATGGTGGAATACCTTGGAATTGTATTCTTGGTGTATATATTTGTTTATAGTGTAAATATATATATATATTTTTGAATACTGTATTTTAATAGATTACAAATGCTCAACTCATTTCCTTTTGTCCTTGCATTCTTCCAGGGGGGGTTGGGGGTTGTAAATGTGGTGTATGAACATGTACTTGTGTTTGTGTTGTAGTGGGTGAGGGTGGGGGTGGGAGTGTTGCGTGTTGCATGTGTGTGTCACTCTTTTTTCCCTCCCCCCTCCCCTGTGTTGTAGGTGCAGTACTCACCGTGGTCTTCGCCGCCGTCTTTGATGTTTCTGGTAGAGGAGCAGGAAGACAAAGGCTGGGAGTATCTGGAGCTCGGGTTCCATGGCATCCTGATTCCTCGTGGGGTGTGTAGAGGTGAGCGTTTTCCCTTCCAAGTCCTGTTGCCGCTGTGTTTTTGTTTGCGGTGAATCCGCCCCGGAAAAGGTGGCGGATTGGACTGTTGTAATACAGTGGGCGGAACCTTGTCTTCCGCCTGTCTGTTGGCGGTTACCGCTGCGGTGTTTGTTTGTACCACCGTGGCGGTCGGAGTGTTAAAGTGGCTGTCTATGTTGGCGGTTTCCGCCACGGTCGTAATGCCATTTTATTTACCGCCGGCCTGTTGGCGGTTTTACCGCCGCTTTACCACCGACCACCAGGGTTGTAATGACCACCTATATCCCACCCTATGCCATTACATGGCACTCAGCTCAATTCCACTCGGACACTCCACGCTGTTTCACTTTTTACCACTTTACTCCTCTCTGTAACACTCCATTCTACCTTACAACACTATGCACCATGCTACAACACTCCACGCCACTCCAGTCTATGACACTCTGCTGTACTCTGTCCCACTCCACAACACTCTTCTCCACAAAACTCTATTCCACTCTGACACGCTACACCGGTCCAGCTGACACCATTCAATGACATTCTTCGCCACTACACTATGCTACTCCACTCTACAACACTCAACTCATGGTCAGTTCGGTCCTCCAAAGCTTGACTCGTTGTCGTATAGTTTCTTGACATCACGCAGATAGTTCTGGTTGTTCCTAGTGTCAGCTGCACCAAGAAAGACCCACGTTTGAAGAACTCAGACCATTTCCTTGGAATCCATTAAGGTTTGTCATTCCACCTGAGGACCCACTCCAGGTTCCATTATGCTCTCTAATCTTGCCTGCGCTACCAAATATTATTTCACAATCTATTTCCATGACTCCGCTCAAGGGGTATAAGGATCTACCTCTGCAACCATCTCCAATAAAATCTCAAATAGAGTTTCCTGCACCAGTGCTTCTCGTGATTGACCAAAATCTCTGCCCACCTTCAGAAGGGCTTAAGTACATATCCACTACAGTGTCTCGATCATCTCTACTATCACATAGCAATGAGTTTTTAATATCATATACCCCAAAGTCTCCTGCTGCTGCTCCTTCCTGAGTTCTGCCGGTAGATGACATGAGCACCTTCCACCACATGTTTGTCAGGGGTGCTACATAACTTAACGTACCAGTAGAGTCACAGCATCCTGTGGTTTCAGTTGTAATGGAGACTTTCCAGCAAAGAGCACCACCAACACCCTTTTTGGTCTTTGTCCCCAGTGCTTTGGAGATTTAGGCAGCAAAATTTAAGGCGGGAACACCATGATTCATCAAGAAGTATAGAGTACATCAGCAGGACCAGAAATTTTTAAATCCGATTCGAAACCAGAGCCTATAAGAACTTCAGACAAATATTGACATGCTTTGGCCCCAGAAATTATTGCACCAATGGCGAAGGGAAAGTAAGTGCATTTATACTACAAAAGGAAGGTGTGCAGAGCAGCTGCAACAGCATAAAAAATGACAGCATCACTGCTTTCCCAGAAAGATACCATCAAGTAATCAGTGAAGGAGTTAAATCTTTCATAGATGGCCTTCCTCGACGTAGACAACACTTCAAGGAGATGGTAAAGGAGGGTTCCTTCGTCTTTAACCAAGTAATTAGTGCTGCAGTGGGTTCTGCTGAGTTAGCAGCTACGGGCTATTGACACATAGGCCCTAATTATGTCCTTGGTGGTAAAAAGCCACTACCGCCGCGGTGACTGCGGCCAAAAGACCGTCACCACGGCTACCATCCATCCGCCAGATTATGACCACAGGTGGATTTCCGCCACAAGAAGGGTGGAAAATCGGCAGTGATCTTACTGGCGAATGGTGGTAAGGTGGCGCTGCTACTACCATGCCAGTAGACTGCCGCCAGCCGTATCATGACCTGTGATACAGCCTTGAGGTGTTCTGCTGGCAGGCCCTGCTGGCGGTAGTAGCGCCCCTTCCTGTTCCCTGCCAGAAGACCACCTGGAAGAACGTAAGTTGGGCTTGCGACAGGGGAGGGGTGTGTGTGTGTGTGTCTGTGTGTGTCTGTGTTTGTGGGGGTTGTGCATGAATGTGTGAGTGTGTGCGTGAATACGTCTGTGTGTGTAGCGTTGTTTGCGTGGGTGTATGCATGTGTGTGAACGCGTGTGAGAATGGTAATGTGAGTGCGTGTCTGCTTGTCAGTGTGAATGTGTGTACATATGTGTGCGAGCATGCCTGGATGTATGCTTGTATGCCAGTGTGAGTGGGTGTATGTGTGGTGCGTGTCTGCTGGTGTGTGCGTGTATGGGGAGGGTGGGGAATTGGAAGGGGGGGGAGCGTGAATGGAGGGCGCATCTGGGGAGTGTTTATGGGGGTGGGTGAGCTGCCTACCAGTGACAGGGAAGAAATTCCCTGTCACTGGTCGGGCCTACTGCCATGGTTTTCGTAGCGTTGCTAACGCCACGAAAACCATGGTGGTAGGCTGCCTCAAAATGCTGCCGGTGGCACTATAGCAGCCGCCAGGCTGGAGACTAATATCTCCAGCCCGGCAGCTGCTACCACCATGACGGTCTGAGTGGAGGAGTGGCGGGTTGGCTGTATCCAACTTGCCACTCTCATAATGTGGCGGTATGTACCGCCAGTCTTTTGGCAGTACTGTCACCACATTACTACTCACCGCTGGGGTCATAGTGACCCCCATAGTTTCACTCCAGTGGGCTTCTTGTCTTTGCTTGATGAACCCTACTCAACCAAGCATGATTCTGAACGGAAAATAATATGCCTCCTCTTGTCTGGATCAAATATTTTGTTAACATACAGCGGAGGAGACGAAAAAAAAAAGAAAAACTAAGCTAATACCCTAAAGACCGTAGGGCTTGAGGAGACAACGTAGTTTTTTAAGACAATATAAATCTAAGGAATGTGGATTTTACTCAAAGTGGATGCAGTCTTCTGGCTGGCCTGGTCAGCAGGAACACTTCTAGCAGCAAGGCCATAGGTACCACTATCAGAAAACCATCAAAGACCAGAGGGTAGAGTGATATCTAGAAGAGTGAGAGGTAATCACAGTAGACCAGTTGGTGTTAAATATTGTGAGTTATGGGTGAGTTATGGGTGCACTCCTATGTTTCAAGGCCAAACTATAGCATTTCCCTCCAAAACTAACACTTGGTGTCCAAATTTCCATCCTGAGGAACAAAAAGTCTATTCAATTAAAACTTGCAGTCAAACTGGCGCCATCTCAACAAAGAAAGCATGTCCTGATTCAAAATGAAGCCACAAAACCAGAGATCAGGCCGATACTAGATCTGTACATCAGATGAATAAAGTTTTGGATACTGGTGCTACAGCATGATGTATCCCCATTTAAAACAGAACAACTGATGTGTGCAATAGGCCTGCAAAATACTTAGCAAAGTATCCTAAAAACATATCTAAAGTTTGTAGTCAGAAACTCGGTCCACCATCACACAGTTCTACCATTTATCCTCAAATTAGCCCCACTCACATTCTCCAGACAAGTGGCTGTAGTAGCTGCTCACTTAATGAAATGGGCTACTGGTCTATTCTTAACTGGAAGATTGGCTAATCTAAGCTCACAATTAGCAGTGAGCCAAGATTTCAAAAGAACAACGATGTTGCTATGCAGATTGGTTCTATAGATTAATTTTATAAAGTTGGTTTGAGCTCCCATGCTGCATCTTTCCTACCTAGAAACCACAAGAGACACATTAAGAGGAAAAATGTATCCTTTGGAGGAGAGAGTATCACCTATCGAAGAAAAGGGCTACCTCTTGTTGAACAAAACCAATGAACAGCTTGACAAATCTCCTTTCTTAGTTTTATTATGTAATGTATCTACACTATCCTAGATACATTGCCACATATGAAAATCTTGCAGCAGTGCTGACAAAGACAGAATAATTTGGACAAGCTGCAATTGACACTTCCAGCAAAACATTCCCTCACTTGGTGGTGCAGACGAATAACTCTTCTGCAAGGAGTCCCTTTCCGGTAAGAAACCCTGTTAAAGAAAATTGTCACAGATGAACAAATAACTTACCTTTGGTAATGCTCTTTCTCGTGGACACTCTAACAGTAGATTTCTCACCTTTTGAATATTCACCAGGTATCAGACTGGAACTAGTAAATTTTCATCAGTAACCTTGCACACCGGCAGATGGCATCATGTGGCTCTGTGCCAATGTTGTTTCGCTTGGAAGTGATGCATAGAGCCCTATATATGCATCACCCATGCACTCCAACATCAGTTGCTCTCTAGTCTGCCCACTCCCCAGAGGTAGAGTCCACTAACAGATTGGCTATGACCAGTGTGTAGATCTCTAGACTTGGGACCTTTTAAGATGGAAAGAGTCCAATTCACTAAATGGGAAGGGTCAGTTAGGAATCTGCTGTTAGATAGAGTAGCCACTAGAAAAAGCACAACTTGTGGTTCTGATGGATACTTCTAACCACAGATTCCTCACCTTTTGAATGGAAACCAAAACAGTACCCTCCCTGTGGTGGGTCTGGACTGGATCAGACAAAGCCCTGCAAGACTGAGAGGGCAATGTGCCCTTCTAGACAAACTTGGCTATCTAGACATTAGTGCTTTGTAAACAATGCAGATATAGCAGCCTGGAAAATATTCATAACAGGCACTTGGCTCTGGTGGAATGAGCCTATAAGCTTTCTGGGAGCTGCTTCTTGCCCTGTGTATGGCAAATTTTAATACGTAGCACAGATCCAATGAGAGATGGTTCTCTTCTACACTGCCTTGTGTTTTCCGCTCTAATTAATTCAACAACCAGCTGATCGTTCACCTGATGAGATATGGTGCGACTGATGTAAAAAGTGAGAGCTAATTTATTATCTAATCTTCCCCCTTAGAGGGGGTGCGGCAGAGGCAAGAAGCCAAAGGGTGATGCTTTGCTGAACATGAAAAGGAGTCACCAAGTTTGAGAGAAAGGAGGTGTGTGTCTTCAAGACTAAGTTGTCTGGAAAGAAAGTTGTGTATGGGACATAAACAGAAATAACTCGGACGTGGCTCACACATTGTGCTGAAGTCATGGTGATGAGGAAAATAGTCTTGAGTGTGAGAAGACACAATGGATAGTTGTGAAGAGGTTCAAAGAGCGTACACTTGAGGAATGTGAGCACCAAATTCAGGTCCCACTGAGGCGTCATGTAGAGAGTACGTGTGTGTTCTCTATTTTTCAAGGTCAAACATTTTCTTTAAAAAAATCCACATTTTATTTAAACAAATAGGGATGGTCCAGCAACCTCAGAAAGCCAAGAGCTGACAAGTAACTTTTCACTGTTCCCAATGAGTGCTTGCTGGGCTAGGGACAACACAAAAAGCAAGACTTCATAAAGTTTGGCCTGAAGCGAGTCGATCTGCTGAGTACCGCACTAAGCCCCAAATCTGTCCCAACAGCTGGGGTATACTGATATAGTAGAGAGATTTCTGGCTACCAGGATAACATCCACCACCTTGGAAGGGAAGTTGTATGTAGTCAACTCGTGCCCCTCAATTTGTTAGCATGGAGGTGAAAATTGTGCAGACCTGAGCACAGGACTCTGCCCTGTAATTATGATTGATGTTTCTCCCAAAACGGTAGCCTGATCAGAGGATAGATGCTCATGCCCGGAAGTTCCGGATACCACACTCTCCTGGCCCAGTCCTGTGACACTAGGATGACTTGGTCCTGGTCATTCCTGATGATCTTCAGAATTCGGGGCAGGAGAGGTAGTGGTGGTATACAGGACTCCTGAGCTACCCTCTAGGTAGGAAGCATCTCAGAATGAGAGCCACCTGGTAAACTCTAGGATGTAAAAGTGCAGACATTTAGCATTCTCTGCCCTGATGAAAAGATGGAGCCAAGTTTCTCCCCATTTGTGAAAGATACTTTAGGGTGCAACTGCTATTCGTGATGCGCTAGGCATCAGCGACTACGTTTGTCCGCCCTATCATTTAGAGATCCCACCAGATAGAGTACCACCAGGAAAATCCTCTGGTGTCCTAGTCTCTTCCAGTGTCTTAGTGCCTCCTGACACAGGGTTTAAGACCCCACCACAAACTGCTTGTTGAAGTACCATCTGCTCCAACCTTCCTTTGATGGATGGTAGAAAGGTTTTCAATGCCAAGCGGATGGCCCACAACTCAATGAGGTTGACATGGAGCTGGGCCTCTGCCAGAGACCAGATGACTCTGATCTTCCCAGATGGCCTCCTCAACCCAGAAGCAATACATCGGTACCTATTTTAAGCTCTGGGTAGAGTAAGAAGGGGGTTCTGCCACTGACCCAGTCACGGTACAGCAGCCACCACTGCAGGCAGTTTTCGCTCATCTAAAATCTGGATGTGGGCAGAGAGATGTTCATGGTGCTGTGCCCTCTAGGACTTCAGATCTCAGCGCAGAGCTGCATACGCACCTAGCATGCTTGACAGCAAGAGGCTATCAGTCCCAGCACCCTCAGAGTCATCCTTGCTGAGATCCAGGACAGAGGCTGACACATCAGGATCATAGCCCAAATGTCCTGAATCATAGCCTGAATGCCTTGTGCCTTGCCTCCACTCCCGGGCCAAGACATGAAACTACAGTGTCCAGAATAGCTCAGATGAAAGGGAGCATCTGTGAAGGAGTCAAGTGTAATTTCAGCATGTTGATAATGAACACTAAAGTGTTACAGGATTTTCTGTAGTTTGGAGTTGGGTGATGACGGCCTGGGGCGAGCCCACCTTGAGCAGCCAGTCACTGAGGCAAGGGAAGACTGGAACCCGTGGCCTCTGAAGATGTGCTAAGGATGCACTGCAGCCACAACCTTCACTTTTGTGAACTGTGGAGCAGTGGTTAGGCCAAAAGAGAGCATACCGAAATTAAAGTGCTCCTGCCACATTGCCAGTCACAGACAGCACCTGTGTGCCTTCTGGACCAGGATGTAGTAATAAGCGATTTGAAGGTCCTACACTACTATCCAGTCTTGAGGGTCAAGGGCAGTAAGTCCCTTGGCCACAGTGAACATAATGAACTTGTTGTTCCACAGGAAGGCAATGAGAGGGCAACAATGAAAAATAAGGCAAAGGACTCCGTCTTACTTTGGCACAAGGAAATAGCAGGAGTAACCCTCAGTTCCTATTTCCAAGGCTGGACCCCTCTCTATGGCCCCTTTGGCCAAAAGGTCCTGTACTTCCTGCTGCAAGAGGGACAGATGGTCTTCTGTCAGCAGCTGTGAGGGTGGTTGGAAGTGCAATGAGTTAAATCGAAAAATGAAGGAAGTAACCCTACTGGACAACTTGTAGGGCCCACAGTGATGGCTTGCCACCCAAGGCGAGAAAGTGGGTGTGCGCTTTGAAAGGCACATTAAAGAGGTTTTGCGCCTGCAGCAGCTGGGGGCCAAGGGACTGAGCTGCTCACTGCCCCAGTTATCCACATTGCCGGTAGGTACACAGCATCAGCCACAAAAAAGGCTGTAGGGTGTGCTGGCTGGTTGCATGGGCTGGCGGTACTGGAAACCCATACCAGTCACAGAGGGGATCAACCTGCCACATTAGAGCAGACAGGCTCAAGAAGCACACTGTGGACCAGCTCTCTTTAAAGCGCTCCATGGCTGAGTGACTTTCTTGCCAAAAAGGCAAGAGCCATTAAGGACATGTCCATTAAGGAAGACTGGGCATCTCCGGAGAAGCCCATTGACCACATCCAGGCATGTCTCAAGTGTTACGCTAGTGCCAAATGCCCAGCCAAGGCAATCAGTAGTATCCAATCCAGACAAACCATGAATTTTGTTGTACTGCGGCAATCCTGAATGGCTTGTGTAATTGTGTTGTGTAAGTCTTCTACTACAATAGGTAATACCTGAGCAACGTAATCCTAAAGGGGACAAGTTTAGCAGCCCAACAGGGACCATGATGCCAGGCTAATGGAGAACATATATTTGCCAAAGGTTTCGAGGTGCTTAGACTCTCTATGCAGTGGGGTGGAGAGAAAGGCACTGAGGCATTGACTCTGCTTTGCTGATGGCCCAGAGCAAGGCTTTGACCATGTCCCAAGAAGGGTTTCCATGAGGGCTCAGTAGTAGGGTGTCCTTATTGGAAGACCTTCGTAAGAATACTAGTTTTCCCCTCCATAGTGGACAACTGAATGTCAAGAACTTCAGCTGTCCTTCACATCAGTACTGAGAGGGATGCACTTTCCTCAGCAGCTAGTGAAGGTGTCAGAGTCTCATGGTTGGCCAGAAGGCTGAGATTCAGTGGGATCGGGCTCTTCCTTGGTCAAAGCAGAGTCAGCTAGGAGTCAGAGTGCACTAGCTGTTTATTTTTTATAGAATGTTTATTGGCATTTATGATCATGGTACATACAGTACACCAAAAAGGACACACAAGACCAGCAAGCTGGCCAACTATACACCAATGAGAAACATTACCCTAAGTCCAGACTCTCCCACCCCCCCTCTCCACGCACTCCAGACAGGCGGCTCCATACTAAGCCTATATATATACCCAAGTATCTGACTACTCCACCCTCTACTGCTACTGACGCTCGGAGCATAGGTAATATATCTCCCAGGTATGCAGTAACTAATAATGACCAACAGTGGAAGGCCCTTCTACAAATGCCTAGGCAATCCTTATGTGTGAGTCCTCCAGGATCCTCACATTGGTGGGCAACCACCCTGAATCGTAGGCCTCCATAGCTCTCCAGGGATCCAGACCCTCTCAAAACTTGCAAGGACCTCTCCTAAATGTGTACACCTGCTCTTCCAGGACCTCTCCTAAATGTGTACACCTGCTTTTCCACCCTCATACACCAACTAAAATTTGATTCCTATTCCCGCAACATAGCAGGACAGGGCTTCTGCATCCTGTGGCTATGACCCGCCTTGTAACTGCCAAGGCCACATTACAGAAAAGCAGGGTATACTTCTCCAGAGTCTGTTCCCCCCACATGCCCAGCGCAGACAACTGAGGCTTAAGCTGTATATGGATCTCCGCCACCACAGACAGGCGCAACTGCGTCTGTTCCCAATACCTCTGTATCAGTGGGCACTCCCATATCGTGTGGAGCAGCCTACCCCTCTGGCTGCAACCTTGAAAAGGTCAGTCACATTGCCCCAGTCTATACATGTGTTCCCTCATAAAGTACACTCTAAGTAGTAGTTTCAGCTGGACCAGGTGAAAACCCTCATTGATCCCCACCTCCTGTGGGTAGCAGCATGCCTCGCCCCAAACTTCATCCTCCAGTACACCCAAGTCCCTTTCCCATCGATCTCTAAGGAAGGGGCCAATTGGAGAGGCTTAGCCAAGAGCGTGGGACACACAAAGGAGATGGTGTGTGCGTGCAGGGGAGATAGAAGGATCCTGTACTCTACACGGGACACTTCTGACAGATCTTCCAGAAGAGATCCATAGCTCTTAAGAATATGCTTTATCTGACTGACTAACTGACATTTCATATTCAGCCTGTAGTTCCGGACAGGAGAGCACCTTTCCATCTGTCCAGATGTCCCCCACCACCAAAATGCCAACGTGTCCCACTTTTTGATTCCCTCAATTTTCCTGAACCCCTGCAGTGCCTTCGCCTCCCACAGTGGTGTTGCTAGTGCAACTCATCCCTTCCAACCCATGGGTTTCTCCACCTGATATCAACTACTACTATCATTGGTGGCGGGAGCCCCTTTACCCACCAACCACCAGGTCCATCCCCCTCCTATCTGCAATAAGGGAGGGCTGTCTCTGATCTGAGAAGACCTAATCATTCACCACTACCAGGTGGGCCACCCAATATTACAGTCTGAGGATAGGCAAGGCAAAGCCCCCCATCTAGGCCTTCCTAGACAGCTAGGGCTACACAGGAGCCTTACCATTCCAAAGCAGCATCCTTGTGGCCTCATCTACCTACCGGAAAAACCCTGTCTGGCACTGCATATGGTACCTTCTGGAGCATGTACAGAAACTTACGAAGATAAATCATTTTGAACAACACTGCTCTACCCAGTAAAGACAATGGAAGTTGTGCCAAAGGCCCACATCCTGCTTATCGACCTCCAAGATTCTTCACAGAATTGCTTTTGGTCAGATCTGACGTAGAAGTCTAGGTACTTGAAACCCTCCAGTTACCACCAGACCGGGAAGCCTCCTAGAGTGGGACATCACTCTGTCAGGTGATATGCCAAGTGTTCTGGTAAAGCAATTTGACCCACCCCAGGAATGAAGAACTAAACCCAATCTTTTCCAGTACAGCCCACAGGTATGATCATTTTAGGGCATTAAATCTACGTCCAATGATAGTATCATTTTTGGTTCCCCAATCCTCCCACTACACGCCAGGCAGCCAAGCACATCTAAGAATGTGTTGTATTGCCCTGTAAAGCAGAAAGCCTGACTGAGCCGCTTTCACCAAGGACTCCACTACCATTAACATACAGCTTGACAACTTTACACTGAGCAGGGAGACTGGGCTATAGAATGCACACTCCTACCTCGGCTTCCCCTCCTTGTAGATGGAAAAAACTCAAGGCCTGACGTAGATCCTCTGGTAGCTCCCCCTCTCTTTTTGTCCAGCTAGAGATCCTACCTCCAAGTGAGGCACCACCTGAGACTGAAGACACTTAAAGAGCTCGGACAGGAGGCCATTCGGACCCTGGACCCGTCCTCTCTTCAAATGGGTGAGGGCCTCAGTAGTCTCAGAGTGAGAGCTCTCAGCCTCTAAAGCCTCCTGGTCCCCTTCTGACAGGGTGGGAATTGGGGAACCTTGGACAAAGGCAAACAGCCCCTTTCACCCCTCAAGAGTATGCAGGCTATAAATGACCCGCATGTGTGACGCCATCACCTGAGCGCTGGCCTGTGGCGTCTCCGCCAGGACTTCATCCCTTCTCTTCAGGCTCCATATCCACCTCTGCCCCTCTTGTCTAGCTACCCATTCCACTAGCTTCCTAGCCTTATCCCTGAACTCGTAAGCTTGTCCTCTGTTTAGCTCAAAACCGGTCCTTGCTTCCTGAAGTGCCAATGCCAGGTAATCCTCCAGGGTCTTCTCAATTTCAGTTGCCAAGTCGGGCATTGGGGTAACCACAAAAGCAGACTCCCCCTTCACCAATTTACTCTCCAGGGCCACACAGTCCTGCTCCCTCTACCTCTTTTTCCCAACAGTATGTGAGATCAGGTGTCCCGGGATCACCGTCTTGTATGCTTCCCATAGCACAGCCCAGGAGGACACTGAACCTTTGTTTTCTTCAAAATACATGACAGTCGCTGTCACCAATTGTGTCCTGGTGCCTCATTCCGTTCGCTCCTAGTGGTCAAATTGCCTGCCCACCCCCTTTCCAGGCTCCACCTTCAATGGGGAGTAGTCCAAGATTCCTCTCAGCAAGTATTTTGCATCCCCTCAGCAACCAATCTGATGCTGCAGGACCAAAAGATAGTCCAATCTGGGGAAGGACCTCATAGCAGTAGCCGCATACGAGAAGTGTTGTTGATCTGGATGTTGCTCACTCCACAAATCTGCTAAACTCATGGACCCCAGAAGTAAATCCACCCTCAATGGCTGGAGGGTCTGAGTTACTCTGTCCCTGTCACCTTGCACTTTTGAATTGAGGGCCCCCTAAAACCGTGAGGGCATCTGGAGCGGCTACCAACAAATCTCCCATGCAGGCCAAGCCCTCAGTCTGCAGACCCCGCGAGAGGTACCAAAGACCATGGTAAGGGGGAGCCCATTCCAGGTACTCGATGCAGCAGCCCTACATCCATCCGGGGATGCCCATGTCCTCACCAGATGATACAGGACAGACTTGGTGAGCAGAATCCCGACACCCCCACTTGGGAGCCTTGTGGGAACCCTGCGTTTGTCACCAGTCGATAACGCCCTTTGTTGAAGAACCCACACCTATTGCCCACCAGGTGGGTCTCCTACAAGACAATATCAATGTCATGCCTGTATAAGAGTTTGTTACCACACCCCTCTTGATGTTACTAATCAGACCACTGACGCTCCAATAGAGGACCTGCAAGCCACTGACTGTCATCCCCCAAGGGTTAAGCCCAACTAACCCTTGCACCTTACTCTAAGACATCCAAGACCTGCCCATGCAAAACAATGCCCCCTTAGCTGCAGTCGAACACTAGAACCCCACTCCCCAAACAGAAACCACCTGACTCCCCACATCCTCGTGCACTGAACTTGAAATTACCAGTCCACAATGCTCGAGATGCCCGTGGACCACCCTCCAAATATTAGTTGGTGTAAGTGGGTGGAAAAAGTGGAGGTAAGCCGCAGCCTGCAGAACTCAACAGACAATCACATAATCAAGTCAGCAATAATGGTTACCACTGGAGGTCCCCCTCCGTTGTAATCGCCATGGCAGAAGACTCCCCATCCATTGTGTCCTTGTCAGCATCCTTCCAGCGCTGGCCACCGGTTACCCTCAGACCAGGTGCGACCACCCTGGATCTCAGACACCACTCTCACCCTCTTCTGTTTCAGCTTGGGTCTTGGTGGGGGCAGCCCCTGGCCTCCGCCTCTGACTCATCCAACTCTCCTTGCCATCAGACTCTGCACCCGGTATGCATTTGTCTCCATCTAGTCCCAAACTTCTGCCGCTGGCTTAAAGAAATTGGCAGCCTCTGAGTCCGTGATGCAGAGCTTGACAGGAAACAATAGCACATATTCAGGATTCAAATATTTCTGTTGTCCCTCTCTGACTTTGAACCTTTGCTCTGTAGTCTGTGTAGTCTGGAACTATATTAACCGAACTGCTGTCCGACTACAAAGGCCCATGAGTCCTGGTCACCTGTAGGATGGGGTCCCTGTCTCAAAAGTTGAGGAGCAGTACCACAAAGGGCCTTTGGGGGAAGGGCACCTGGGACAGTAGACATTCACAGCACCCTGTGGGCCCTTTCCACAGTGAACAACTTTGAAGGGCTCCCTTTCAACACCACTGACCCCAACCAGTCATCAATGTACAACACAGTTGGCGGGTCCTCTGCCCATTCAGACACCCACCAATCAGATGTTACAGTGGGAGCGGTTCTCAAAATTGTCCAACTTTGCCTCCATTGTTGCAGTTTCCACCTCCAATTTGTCGAGGAGGTCTTGAGCCTTTTCCCAATACTGGTGTAACCTGTTGAGGTTGCCATTTACAGCCCCTACTCTCTCTACCAACTTTCTATGATTGGTCTGTAGCAACCCAAACCTCCAGGGTGACAGTGTTGATTTTAAATTCCAGGAGGACTTGGTATCCCTAATGGTCGCAAACATAGCCACTGTGTGGGCGCCCAGACTGCCACATTCAAAGGGCGATACACCCATGCTATCCTGCAGATGCCCTGGCACCTTCTGCCGCTCCCATTTTGCACCCTTTGCGTGGCCCACCATTTGGACTCTGCTCTTCATGTGCCCATATCAGGGAGATCATCACTGTCAGTAATCCCCACCACCGAACTCCACTACGACTCCAAAACCTTTCTTGCTGCACAATCCATCTTGCTCCTCCACGGATGGGGCAGAGCAGGCCAGGGCTGCCTAACAGCTGGCACACTGCAGTCCTTGCCAGGCTGGGGGTTGACCCCCAGGGCTCAGAGGTCATTCGGAAAGGTCCAGGGGGTCTCCTGGCAGCCCCCAAGCCCAGGATAATTGAAACTGCAGGCTACCGCGACCAGAGCTCTACAGAGACCAGTTCAGCTCCAACCCACTCCCCCCTCTCAAAGTGCATTATTGGTTGTATTTTGTCATCTAGCATTGACGATGGTTGCATTGGCATTGTTAATCCATGGTCTGGTATGGATTGAGACACCAAGGCTGAAGTCAGCACAGAAGTTGGTTTGAGCCAATAATGGACCGAGGTTCCAGCTAGCATCGAGGGAGCACCTGTTGGCAGTGTCCTAGTTGGAGGTTCTTGCAGTTCCTTGGTGCCCAGAGGCATGCCGGAGGGAGCCAGCAGCATGCTGAAGAAACAGGATGGCTTTCGTGTCACAGAGGGACCCAGAAACTCTGTTTTTCGTGCTAGGGGGGACTGAATCAGCTCCAAGAGAAATCGAGTTGGTGAGGCTACTAACCAGACTACGAGGGCAAATCCAGCATCTGAACTTGACACCACTGAATTTGCCAGTGTGCGGGCCCAGAGATCAGACAGTGTGGGTACCTGAACATGTCACCATCAGGTATGGAAATTCTGGAGGATGCCAACTGCCCATCAACAAAGATATTCTATGGCAGGAATACTCAAAATACAGGCCTCCAGCACTGTACTTTTGGCACCTTGGTGAAGATTAGCACTGCACTGCTATTTACTTAACTAAGCACTAACAATTATAAAGATGTTCAACAGGAAAACATTTATTACACATTACGTGAAGTAAAGGAAAATCCCAGATCTCTCCATTCCATTAACTCCTTGTATTCTGTTTTGATCTCTTGTACTCTAGAACGTGTGGATCTCACACAATAATTTGCATCATTGAGTTGTTTGTACGCTTCCTCCATATACATTTGAGCCAGAGTACTATGTTGCCTATATTTGCCTGCTCAACTCACTACAATGTCTTGTCTACTTTGGAGTTTGTTTTTTTCATGAGGTTGTTTCCTTTGTCTCAAAACTGTTTTGCTTTTTTAGTCCTATCTGTGATAGTGTGATTTTATTTATTGGGTTACCAACTCAGAGTATATGTCTATTTTATCTCTGGGCATGAATGGATAAAAAAATTGATGTTAGTTTAAATTTGGTGGGAAAATCTTCGAATACATCTAATTGCAAAGACTTGATCAAACTGTTGTATTTGGGAAATATAAGTTCCCTTTAAGGAACTGTAGGGGTTGGAATGGAGAATGTGGATGGGAAAAGAATGTGGGGGAAAAGGACATTCTAGGAGCGGTTAAGCAGGACTAAGGACGTGTCTGTATGGAACAGAATAAACCTTCTCTTAAATCACTCGGCGTTTGGATTGGAGGTTATTACTAATTTGTCAAAGAGCTGTGGGAACACCACACGTGTTCTGGAGGACAATTTCTTTGTGGGATTATCTGCGCTGTTCCGCTATAAATGCTGTTGGAGATTCTCTTACCGAGATACCTGGATTGTTCTCCTGACGGTATTCAGTTATTAAGAAGCGCCCATCGGGCACGTATAACTAGTTTACTATTTATTCCGCTTTCATTTGGAGATTTAAGACGCTTCAACGCGGCTGTCTGTTGCTTAGCAACATTGCCGCTCAGTCGTCAGCTGTTGTTCACAAGCTTATTTTAAAAGACGCTCACTGCAATCGCGTGCTTTGTGTGAAGCAAGCGCGTTTCAGCGATCACCTGCTTATCGCGAGCGTGTTTTAAAAGACGCTCATTCAATTATTGTGCTCCGCTTGATTTGAAAGTGTTTTGGGAAACAAATAAAGTACGATTGTAAAACTTGGCAAACTACTACTGAGGATGTGCTTACCGGACTTTGGGCCTGATTCTAACTTTGGAGGACGGTGTTAAACCGTCCCAAAAGTGGCGGATATACCACCTACCGTATTACGAGTTCCATAGGATATAATGGACTCGTAATACGGTAGGTGGTATATCCGCCACTTTTGGGACGGTTTAACACCGTCCTCCAAAGTTAGAATCAGGCCCTTTGTCTCTCTTGTGTTTTATTCTCGTTTCCTGTTTATCCAATCCATTTCCTGTTTCACAGGAAGGAAGAATGTTAGGATTTGTTTTGTTTTTATTGTAATTTTTTTTTTCCTTGTGACACTCCTGTACTAATTCAAATGAAACTAGTGTGAAGCATTACATTTTTTTTTTCTTATTCTCTCTTTCTCTTTCCATAAAAAAAATAGAAAACATATAAATAATAAGAAATAAAATAAAATAACAATAAGTGGAGAAAGAAGGACAATAATAACAATTTCATAAGGAGGATGCAGTTTGAGCCACCAGCAAAGTTTCAGCAACTTAAAGGGGACCCGCCCATACTGTGGTCTAGATGGAAAGAATAATTTTTAACTTATTTAAAAGCCATTGATGAGGATGATATGTCACAGAAAAGGAAAAAAAAAAATGTGTTACATTCTTTGGGTTCTGAGGGGCAACTCATTCTCAGGACGCTCCCGCAAGGCATTCTTCAGGATGAAGAAATTGATGTGTTTAAAGATGCCTTGAACAAACTGGAAAATAGGTTCAAACCGACTACAAGCATAGCTTTAAACAGGTTCAAATTTTATACTACAAGCCAACAACTGGATGAGACATTTGATGAGTTTTTGACAGGGTGGTCTATCCATGCACTGTAATTTTGGACCTATTACCGATGAGATGATTAGAGATCAGATTATTGTTCATGTCAGGAGCAGAAGAATCCAAGAACAATTGTGGGTGATGGGTGATCCGAAGTTACAGGATGTAATAAATACCGCTAAGGCTTTGGAGCAATCATAAAAATGGATGAAGTCGGTGCAAGAGACTGAGAAGAATAAATTGTCGGACATGGAAGTGGTTGGAGCTATTGGTGGTGGTGGATTTAGCAACGATACCGTTACCAAAAAGACTACATGGAACAAAAAGGATGACAAAAATGTTAAAATCAATAGAATGTCATGTTATCGTTGTGGCAGTTCTAATCATCTGGCTAATTTTCCACAGTGTCCGGCAATTGGAAAAGAATGTGAAATATTTATGAGAATGGGGCATTTTGCGAGAGTTTGCAAAGAGGTTAGGAAAGCTGATAGTGGCAGTAGAAGTAAAGTTGCGTATGTCTACGAGGAAAGAGAGTGTTGTCTGTTAAGAATGATTCTGTGAACAAAGGTGGGAATGTGGTAAAACAACCAAAATGTACAGTTTTTATTGAGGGTCAAGAGCTGGAACATATGGCGGATTCTGGATACCCTTGGACAATCATCACGTGTGATTATTTTGTTCAGAAATTTAATAAGGTGTGGGGTATGTCCAATTTAACATGCTCTGATATTGTTGCGGAAGGTTTTGATGGTACTGCTATTAATATCATTAGGTATGTAAAAACTATGATCTGTTTTAAGGACCGTTCTGCACAAATCAAATTGTATGTGGCTGAGAGAGGAGTTAATGTGTTGGGGTGGAGAGACCAGGCAGAATTGGAGATAATTTTGAATCCCAGGGCTTGTGAACCCGTAATGTTGGTTGGAGAAAGTGATAAAGCTAAGTTGATTGTCTCTAAATTTTCACATGTATTTTCTGAAACTTTGGGCAAGTTGAAAGATTATGGTCACAAGATTAGATTGAAGGAAAATGCTAAACCTGTGGTGCAAAAGTTAAGGAATGTCCCTATTGGTGTGCGTGAGGAATTGAAAGATATGTTGATGGAAATGGTGAAGGAAGGAATTATTGAAGAGATTGAGTCATCTGAATGGGTTTCATCTATTGTATAACCAGGAAATCAGATAATTCCTTGAGGTTATGTGTGGATTTGAGAGCATTGAATGCTAATATTATAATCAATTGTCACCCGTTACCCAACATTAATGAAGTTGTTAGCCTGCTGGATGGAGCGAAAACAAATTCTACGCTAGATTTGAGGTCAGCATACCACCAAAGTACCACCGGAGTTCACTGAGGATTCCAGACATCTCACTGCCTTCATTACTCCACAGGGGTTGTTTCAATTCAAACGAATGCCTTTTGGGTTAGCCTCTGCAGCGTCAGTATTTCGGAGGGCCATGTTTAATTTATTCAAGGACATGGACAAGTTTGTGAAGTGTTTCCAAGATGACGTGTCGATTAATTCTAAAGATGAAGAAGAACACAAACATCACCTAGTTAAGGTGTGCAAAGTATTCAGTATGAATGGATTGACTTTGAAATTTAAGAAGTGTCATTTCTTTGCCAAATCTGTTGATTATTTGGGACATACTGTCTCAGGTGAGGGAGTTGTTCCTAAACAGTCTCTGGTCAAAGCCATTCTTAATGCACCTGCTCCAGACTCGTGAAAAACTGTTGTCTTTTGCAGGATTGTGCGAATACTACAGCAAGTTTATTGAAAATTTTGCTACTAAAATGGAACCTTTAAGGGACTGACGAGTAAAAATGTGGAATATGTGTGGTCTGAAAGGCAGGAGAGTGCATTTGAGACCATTGAAAGAGATTGCTAGTGCACCTACACTCAAACCGTTTAACGTTCAGGCTCAGTGTGTAGTAACGGTGGATGCTAGTATGTATGGTGTGGGTGGTGTGTTATCCCAGAAGTGTGGCAAAGATATGTGGAATGTTACATTTGCTTCACGTACTTTGACTGAGGCAGAAAGGAGGTATGCAGTAATCGAGAAGGAGTTATTAGCTTGTGTCTGGGCAATTGAGCATTTTCGAAATTACATTTGGGGTTCGCGATTTGTTCTCCAAACAGATCACAAACCCTTATTGGGGATTCTGTCTCCTGGAGGAGGGTGGAATGCGACAGCCGTATTGCAAGATTGGTCTCGAAGTTGCAAGAGTATTCCTTTCAAGTGGAGTATGTGCCAGGGAAGAAAAATTCTGTGGCTGATTGTCTGTCACGGCTTCCTCAGAATGATTCAGATGTTCGGCATGAGTGCGGATATGGCGATTCTAATATTTTGTCTGTGTTCTCTGAGTTTATTTCTGAAGAATTTAAAGCTATTGAAGAAAAGGATTGGCTTGATAAAGATCAGGGAGATTTGACTTTACAAGAGGTGAGACGATATTTGAGGTTTGGTTGGCCAAGGAAAGAATGTATCCTGGAAGAAGTGATGCCTTCCTTTAAGGTAAAAGATGATTTAGAAATTGAAAATGAGCTTGTATTCAAAGGGAGGAAATGTGTTCCACCTGAAGGCATGCAAGCAGTCATTTTGAAGTTGGCACACGAAGGGCATCCTGGGATGTCATCCATGAAAAGGCTAATACGTACTTCCTTTTGGTGGCCAGGAATGGACAAGATGGCTGAGAGGATGGTCAGGGAGTGTGGAGTAAGTGTGAGTGCGGAAAAGATGTTGAGGACAGTGCCAGCTTCATTACGTCCGGTTCAGTGGCCTGAGTCGCCATGGCAAAAACTGGGCTTTGATATTTCTGGTCAGTTCTTGTTTTTGCCTTACAAGGCTCGGTTTGCTTTGGTGTTAGTGGACTATCACTCCAAGTGGCCTGAGGTGAAATTGGTACCACAAGTCACGACGACCGTTGTGATTGAGTTTCTCAAAGAGGTGTTTGCCAAAGAGGGATATCTAGAGACTATAGTGTCGGACAATGGTGTTCAATTGGTGTCGAAGGAGATGCAAAGGTTCCTCAAGTATTGCAATATTAAGCATGCGACTACTTCGTTATATGAACCACAAGAGAATGGACAGGTTGAAAGGTTTAATGGGGTTTTGAAGGAGAGTATTTGTTGGGCACGTGGTTTTGGTGGGTCGTGGAAGGAGAAAGTGATAGAGAAATTATGGTATTATCGTATCACTCCTCACAGTACCACCACAGGAGTTAGCCCTTTTAGGCTGCTAAGGGGTAGAGATCCTGTATCCAAACTGTGTCCATGGTGGTTTAAAAAGAAACATAGCAAAGAGCATGAGGGTGTTAATGTGGAAAGTATAAGAGATTATGTGAGACTGAAACAAGAGAAGAGTAAGGAGGTGTATGATAGAAGGTGGAGAGTAAAAGATCCTATGTTTGTTGAGGGAGATTGGGTCAGGGTAGGGAAGCCCGGTTTGATAAGGAAAGCTATATCTAAATTTGGTAAGGCCATGAAAGTGGTAAAAGTGTTTAGAAAAAACGTTGTTACACAAGATGGTAAAGTTTGGAATGTGAGTAGACTGGTTAAGTGTATTTCAGAATGTGGGGGGACACAAAAAGGAAATTCTGCTGTTTCGGGACCTATTGTCTACAAAAGACGTTATGGACCTGCTTTTGAGGATGTAAGCCGGGATGGTGCATGTACTGGGATTGAAGAGAGTGAGATTCCTTGTGGCATTGATTGTAGGGAGAGTGATGGACAGAGTGTGATGGACATAGTAGTATGGAGGAGAGTTTGAAGGAAGACTCCATAGTCTCAAGAGTAAAGCTTGAGGGTCGTTCCAGACAAATGTCTACTTGATTAGTGGACTATGGCCCTCATTCTGACCTTGGCGGGCGGCGGAGGCCGCCCGCCAAAGTCCCGCCGTCAGGTTACCGTTCCGCGGTCGAAAGACCGCGGCGGTAATTCTGACTTTCCCGCTGGGCTGGCGGGCGGTCTCGTTCAGACCGCCAGCCAGCCCAGCGGGAAAGAGGCTTCCACGATGAAGCCGGCTCGGAATCGAGCCGGCGGAGTGGAAGCTGTGCGACGGGTGCAGTTGCACCCGTCGCGTATTTCACTGTCTGCGCAGCAGACAGTGAAATACATGTAGGGGCCCTCTTACGGGGGCCCCTGCAATGCCCATGCCAGTGGCATGGGCACTGCAGGGGCCCCCAGGGGCCCCGCGACCCCCCCCTACCGCCATCCGGATCTCGGCGGTCCGACCGCCGGGATCTGGATGGCGGTAGGGGGGGTCAGAATCCCCGCGGCGGTGCAGCAAGCTGCGCCGCCGCGGAGGATTCAATGGGGCCGCGGTACACTGGCGGGACCCCGCCAGTGGTGCCGGTCCGACCGCGGCTTTACCGCCGCGGTCGGAATCCCCATTGAAGCACCGCCGGCTTGTCGGCGGTGCTCCCGCGGTCCTCCGCCCTGGCGGTCAAAGACCGCCAGGGTCAGAATGAGGGCCTATGTGTGAATAAGGAGAATTAATGTACATTAATTATTCGTCATTGAATGTTCCTATGTTGTTCTTGTTTTTTTTATTTTTTTGGTTTATTTAAGGGGGGAAATGTGTTGTATTTGGGAAATGTAAGTTCCCTTTAAGAAACTGTAGGGGTTGGAATGGAGAATGTGGATGGGAAAAGAATGTGGGGAAAAGGACATTCTAGGAGCGGTTAAGCAGGACTAAGGACGTGTCTGTATGGAACAGAATAAACCTTCTCTATAATCACTCGGCGTTTGGATTGGAGGTTATTACACAGATCCTCTTCCATTACAGTTTGTGATATTTCCCATGGTTTCCTTTTCCAACTCCTGTAGTTCATTTTGTTCAATCTTACAGGTTTTGTTTCTCGCTGAGTAGTTGCTTGATTTAGGACAATAAAAGTTTTGCAATTTCAAAGATCGGATGAGTTTATACACATCCACTTGCGTTCAAGTGTAATTCAATGACTTCTCCGGGTAGAATGATAAACCTAGTGCCAGGATTCGTTCTTCTGCTTTTTTGAGATTAAGGTCAAATAAAATTATACTAGCATCTGCTGTATCTTTCATTTATTGCATCTCCATTTCTGTTGGTCGATAATACTGTTGTCTTTTTTCTGGATTCATCTTCTACACCTGTTCCCCCTACTTTTGGATTTTCTTATTATTGTTTCCCTCTGGGTCTCAGCTGTAAAAATGCATTTAATCAATCACTTTTGTTATACCCAATGCTATGAACTTTTAACCTGCTGACGTTCCTTTCTGTAGGTCTGTTTTTACCTCTGAACTTCGTTCTGAGCTTGTTTCTCCTAAATAATTACCCCGCAAGCGCCTGCTGCTTGCGAATGTGAAGATTTGTCCATCCTTGTGATCTATTTTGTCCCTTTTAAATTTTTCATCTTTTCAGTTTTTTGTTTCATCTTGTCAAGACAATCTCTCCTTAATCTCAATCATCCCTTTAATTCTTGATTGTGTTCCTTTCTCAGTTCTTCCATTATTTCCTCAGTTGCAGTTAAGGCCCTTTGACCGTCAATCAATGTCAGTATACTTAATCAAAATCAGCATAAGTCTTATGGATACATCTGTGTTGTTGGCAGCCCATTCTTTCAGCATGTCTGAATGGGGGGGGGGTTCACAAAGCTTGATGCTGTTAATATTCTGAGCCCTCGAGGTACACGTCGCACTGCTAGATATTTTTTGAGTAATTTACTTTCCCACCGTTTAGACTGCTCTGTATGGGACAATTTTTCATATTGTTTAAATTTCATTTTGGGATCCTCAGTTTTCACTCCTTTCCCCTCTCGGAGGTGCATGACTTGTGATCGTATCAGAAAAGTTTATCTGCTACTTCCTGCCCCCTCCTCTTCAGGATTTCAGCAGCCATATTGGATTTAGACGTTTGTTTCCAAATTACTAAAGCTTTTTTCCCTACATCCCACTATGCGCACATTTGTTTCTTACCTGGGGGAGCACACCAGATCGTCTGGCATCCTCTGACCCGCCATCATCCAGACCTCGACCTTCAGACGATCTGTGCCCTTGCACGAGGGCTCGGACAGCCTTCTCTTCAATTTCTCCTGCTGCGCCCCAGATCACAATGGCATGTCACATAAAGAGGGAGACAACTTCTCTGTTTTAAAAAAAAACAAAAAACACAACTTTGTGCAGTGAAAATCAGGCGCTGACACTTCCAAGCTTATTGAAAGCTGCAGCAACGCGTTTCGGCCATGTTAACGGCCTTGTTCACACAAAGGGGACACCATGGTTTTTTTAACAGGCTTTTATCCGTACACGTGATTTACCAAATTATCAACATAGAAGTTGACAAAATATAATACCAAAAACAAAAGAGTTTTTGCACGTTGTAAGAGCTCTTGTTTTAGATAACACAATTGTATCTACAAGAGTGTAAAAAGGTCTTAAAGACATTGCTCTAGACTTCACAAGTGTGAAAATGACTTGCTTAATAGTGCAAAAAAAAAACCTGAAAAATATAAATACATATGATTTGCGATGTGTTAAGTTTATCAATATTGTCAGCACAGTGCTATATAATTCATATCACTTTTGTATCCCAATGCAAGCACTATCGTACTAATTCCAAGTGGATCACCAGCGTTTAAACATAATATACATTATTTATATACATAGATATGAATGTATGATATATATGAATGAATATATATATATGAATGGTGGTGGGTGTATCAATCAAAACAAACGAGAATACATGTGTACATCCTAAACTCATGTATATGAAGGTGCTCTGATGTGACAAAGGATAAGCATTTGCAATGCAATAGGTCTCGCATTTGCTTGAGTTAGAGCTATTGGTATTGTAAATTCATGACTGGACTTTTCTTGCCACATAAATTGGTCAACCCTGCCTCATGATGCTGTCTTTTCCTGCCAAATAATTACAATGGCCCTTGTTATAACTAAAGCACTTCCATTTACAATCTTACTTTATCTGTAGCAAAAAAATGAAAACGCTGCCATTTAGCGTCCTAATTTATATCTGCCACGCTAATTCCAATAGAATACCACTTTCACCACCCCACCAGAGTTGCTGGCTGGCTATCACAATTCCCCCCCAGAAAAAAGTCACAAGACAGCCATAGAGGAGAAACAAACATGTCAAGAGTGTTTAAACAATCATAGTGTAATAAGGATGTTAAGTTGACCTGAACCATGGTCATAATTGTAATAAGGAGTGGTTATTAAACCATACAATTATCATATAAACCTTTATCAGAAATAAACGTTTGGGATGAGAGTGTAATGCACAAAACTGCCCCTAGAGGGCACTGTACGAAAAATATCATTTGTAAGAAACACAGTAATGTTACCATATTGCTAGCTCCTGGAGGGCATGACCCCATGAAAAAGACAGGAGAAAGTAATGCAGTGTAACCATATGCTTAGCCCCTAGAGGGCGTTTTTAGGGCTAGCAGGCCTACTGCAATGATATTACAAACCAGGCCTTTAAAACAAAAAATTTCTCAGCTGGGAAACAAAAGCTCTAGCCATTAGACAGCTTAAAATATACTGAATGGTGGGGGGCTTATTATTTTGGGGTCCCCACTAACCTAGTGTGGGAACCCAGAGATTATGTAAACCGAAAGAGCGTTTTGAAGGTAGTCCCATTGTCCTGGGACCCACACAGACCGAGTTATGAGCAAAAATATTTTGTAAAAGTAATGCCCTGCAAAAACATTAATTTTCATGCCACGGATAGTATTGTACTGTATTGTATTGTAATCGTATTTATATAGCGCTTACTACCCCTGACGAGGCGTCAAAGCGGTTTTCGATGAGTAGCAGGCTACTCTGGAACCCAACAAGAATTAGTGATGGATTAGTATCGGGAAATAATGAGTACAGTTTTAGTATTATTATGAGTTAATTTGAGCTGATGATATTAGAGTTTGTTAGATTGACTGGAGTAATGGAGGGGTGGAGAAGGAAAGAAATCCAGAAGTGTTAATTGGGAGTATATCCTTCATTTACTCAACCCAAAGGCTTGGGATGAGTAAAAGGGGGCGGAGGAGGGAAGAGTATGTGGAAGGGTTAGGGAGAGCATAGTAGCAGGGTGAGATAAATGCGGGAGAATTTAGTAGGGTTGTGTGGGAGGTCACAGTAGTAGAGTGAGGTTTGGTGAGATAGATGTGGAAGCGGAGGGAAGAGCTTAGGCAGAGTTATTTAGGAGATGAAAGTAGTAGAAGGGATTTGGGATGAGTCAGAGTGAGAATGGAGGATAGTTTGATAGAGACATGACATATGATGATGAGTAGATAAGTGTGATAAGATGAGAGCAGGAATTCATAGATATCTAGTATAACAACCCACGCAGGAGCCATGCAATGATCCACGAACATGCCAAGCACAGAAACAACATATACACATATATATATATATATATATACACACACACACACACACACACATGAATACACACACATATGCACATACAATACATAATTAGAACCATGGGTAAAAAATACTTAGTCAAACAGGTTTAAAGAGTGTGTGTGTGTATTTTATTGTTATGACATAGTAGCGATACATATTTTCTAAAGAAACTATAAATAAATAGAAATATACACATAATCTGAAAAAATATTTATCAACATAGGCATATGCAGTTCATAGTTGTTTGAATATGGTGGTTAGGCTGATCGGGCCAACATGGCGGACGCTTAGTATCAGAACTCCGTCGAGGCCTTAATTAATCCTGAGTAAATCAACATCCTCCAAAGAGCCAAGAGTGCGATCCTGAAGCTGCGGAGCCCGGTTGGCAGTTGGGACCACCGGATCGAGAGGAAGAACCGTAGGACGAACCCAGGCGTCCGGGACCCAGCGCGAGTGTGATCCCGAGCTGGGCCGGGCCAGTGTTACGAAACGTGGGCAGCGTTGGGCAGAGGTGAGGAGAGCCGGACGCCAGTGGGTGACCCCGGGTGAGACTTAGGCTACGTGCTGCTTGCTGCTGATGAGAAGCGGGCTCCCTTGGCTGCTCCCGGGGGAGCGACGACCCGGCGGCCGGAAGCCGGTGGGATCCAATAAAACTCAGCATCCTCCTGGAATCGGGGATACGAACTTGAAAGTACAGAGCCGGGCTGGCTGCCGAGACCACCGGTCCGAATAGAAGAACTGCGGTGACGAATCAGAGTGACCAGGACCAGGTGAGTGTGTGGGCCCGGACTAGGCCGGTCCGGGGTTACGAAGTGCGAACAGCGCTGGGCAGAGAGGAGGAGAGCCGGGCGACAGTGAGTGACTCCGGGTGCGGCTAAGGCTGAGGCTACGAGCTACTTGATGCGGCTGGGGCGGGGAACTCCCCTGGTTACCTCCGAGGGAGCGACGACCCGGCTGCCGAGACCGGTGGAGGGAAGCCGGCCAGGAAGGCCAGGCAGGGCCGGACCAGAGTTACGAAGCACAAGCAGCGTTGGGCAGAGATGCAGAGAACTGGATGCCAGTGAGTGCCTCCAGGTGAGGCTGAGACTACGTGCTGCTTGCTGCGGCAGAGGCGTGGAACTCCCCTGATTGCTCCCGTGGGGGTGACGACCCGGCCGCTGAGATCGGCAGAGGGAAGCCTACCGGAAGGTTCCGGCTGGGCAGGACCAGAGCCACGAAGCACGAGCAGAGTTGGGCAGAGGTGAGGAGAGCCGAGCGCCAGTTAGTGACTCCGGGTGAGGCTGAGGCTGCGTGCTGCTAGCTGCAGATGAGACGTGGAACTCCTCTGGTGGTTCCCGGGGAGCGACGACTCGACTGGCGGGGTCCAATACGAGGGCCGCAGGGAGAGAAGTCATGATGGGGGGGCGCCGCGAACGAGCACAGATATGGTACTGCCGCTGGAAGGCCCTGCTGGCCTGGGCCGTGAGGACTCACCTCTCTGAGACAACTTGATTGGAACCAGGATTGCACATTCTGGCGACCGGTCCGGAGGGCCGCAGATCAGACCAATTGGGTCCAACAGGAGAATGAATACACCCAACCCCACCCTGTTTGACATCTAGCCCACAGCAACACGAGTTCCGAATGTCTTCCAAGGGTAAGACCAGAAGTAAGACAGTGCATTGTAATCCTATAAGTACACAACAGAAAGAGACCATGGGGGACTTTGCCCAACCAACGGTTCAGGCAACCCTGGAGAAGATCCTGGGGGCCATTGAAGACACAAAAATAACTTTACGACAAGACATTAACCAAGTGGCGGTGGAGCTAGGGTTGCTGAGGGCAGACCACACCAAACTGGCAGGCAGAGTGAAAGCTACAGAGACAGACATAGCAGAGCTCACTCCGAAGCACGAAAACCTTGCAGCCTCAGTTCAACAGCTGACAGACCGGGTACACCGCCTAGAACGCTGCGTGGAGGATGCAGAAGGCAGGAACCGCAGGAACTACATTCGGGTGGTGAGCCTTCCGGAGGGAGTGGAAGGTTCCGACATGGTGGAATTCCTCGAAGGATGGCTACGCACAGTCGTGGCGCCGGATCACCTTACGGCCTTTTTCTCCCTGAAGAGAGCACACCGAGTCCCCTCAAGACCTTTGGCGCCGGGGAGGCCACCGCGGGTGGTGGTGGCGAAGTTAATGCATTATAGAGACAGGGACTGTCTGCTCCGTAGAGCCAGAGAAGCGGGGCCGTTTGAAGTTGAAAATAGCGCGGTGACGCTATTCCTGGATTTCACCTTGGAAGTCCAGTTGAAACGTGCCTCGTTCTTAACTGTGAAAAAAGCCCTCCGCGAGAAGGGGATCCAGTACTCACTCCTCTTCCCAGCCAAACTACGAGTGGTCCTGGATGGCAAAACGGTGTTTCTACAATCACCAGAGGAGGCATGGGAATGGTTGGAGTCGAGGGGCCTGACGGAGGGCCGCCGTGAACAGCCCGGACGAGCCGCCCACAGAGGTAAGAAGAGACAGCGCAATAGGGATCCGTCTGCCCGCGGGGCCAACTAGGGCCTAGAGAGAGTCAGCGAAGATAGAGGCCCTGGAGGCGGTGGCCTCGGTGTGCGGGAGTGCGCCCTCGCAGGTCAATAGTGCAAAAGACTCAGACGTGGCGTCGGTCTCTTCAGAAGGAGGCTCCAGCTACCCCGGCAACGCCCCTAGAGTGACTCCCCAAACATCGGATGAACTGGCATAAGTGTCTTCCCGATTGGCACTGGAGGATAACAATACTTTGTTGAAGAGGCCTCGACGACCTCGCAGCCACCCCCTCAACCGGTTTCTCGGCCATTCAATCGGAATGGCGAGAACTCAAACTGACTTGTTGTTATTACTGCACTGTTACAATGTTAACTGGGCAACCTACAGTTTGAGAGGTGCCCTGGGGTTGGGGCGTTGGGATTTAAAATTTAGTTAATTGATGGTGGCACTGGGGTTACGATTTACTTACATTAAACTTAACGAGGAGGGTAGGGAACTAAGGCACGGGAAGAAAGGGGGGAACAATGCGGTTCACCACACACCAATATGGCTAGTTATTCATTCTTGACCTGGAACGTCAGGGGACTGGGCTCGCCCTCTAAAAGACATTGGGGGTCATTCTAACCCTGGCGGTCGGTGATAAAGCGGCGGCCAACCCGCCAACAGGCAGGCGGTCCAAAAAATGCAATTCTGACCCTGGCAGGAACCGCCAACACAGCCCGCCACTTTAACACTCCGACCGCCATGGCGGGACCGACAAACAGCGCGGCGGTACCGCCAACAGGCAGGCGGCAGACAATGTACCGCCCACCCTATCACAACTCACCAATCCGCCACCTTTTCCGGGTGCGGGAGCCCCGCCGATAAAAACACGGCGGAAACAGACTACGAACGGGAAAACGCTCACCTATACACACTCCACGAGGAAGGAGGACAGCATGGAGCCCGAATTACACATCCTACCGGCTATTGTCTACCTGCTCATCTACCAGGAGTACGAACGCCGGCGCAGACGACAACGGTGAGTACTGCACCTACGACACAGGGGAGGGGGGAGGAGGAAAGGTTACGTACACACACATACGCGATACACCCACCCCCCCAACCCACCCCCCCAATACCTACACACCAATGCAGACCAACAAGTCACAGTGACACCCCATAAACCCCCCGGAAGAATGCAAAGACATAATTAAAATGAAGTGTAAAATTTATGTATAAAATAGGTTCATTGAAGTCATGGTAAATATGCCATATGAAATATCCAAAAGAAATAATGAACATAGTGCAAAGTATAAACATAGTCAATAAGTCCTGCACAGTCCGTTAAATATCCATAGTCCGTGGGCCAATGTGTATAAACACATGGGCAAAGCCCACACAGGAGACCGGATACCATTGGAGAGAACACTGCAGGGGCATCAGATGATAAAACAACAGGCACCTCAGGGGGAAGGGAAAGGGGGGCACCTCAGCCACATGAGTCCACGACGCCAGATCCACGAGGGGCCTCCATGCCCACTGTACCATCCTGGGGAGTGCAAAGCCACAGTCCATCAGATGGATAACCGACTCCACTGGTATTGGAGGAGGCATGGTGCCCAGAGTGCTACGTGAACACCTGCTCGACACAGAAGCAGCACTGTCAATGGACCAGCGGTGCTTGAGACGGCGGTGCCCAGCGGAGCGGTGCTTGAGAGGAAGGCCCCAGCGGAGCGGTGCTTGAGATGAAGGCCCCAGCGGAGCGGTGCTTGAGATGAAGGCCCCAGCGGAGCGGTGCTTGAGATGAAGGGCCCCAGCGGAGCGGTGCTTGACATGAAGGCCCCAGCGGAGCGGTGCTTGACATGAAGGCCCCAGCGGAGCGGTGCTTGAGATGAAGGGCCCAGCGGAGGGGTGCTTGACAGGAAGGGCCCAGCGGAGCGGTGCTTGAGATGAAGGGCCCAGCGGAGCGGTGCTTGAGATGAAGGGCCCAGCGGAGCGGTGCTTGAGATGAAGGGCACAGCGGAGCGGTGCTTGAGATGAAGGCCCTAGCGGAGCGGTGCTTGAGATGAAGGGCCCAGCGGAGCGGTGCTTGACAGGAAGGCCCCAGCGGAGCGGTGCTTGAGATGAAGGGCCCAGCGGAGCGGTGCTTGAGATGAAGGGCCCAGCGGAGCGGTGCTTGAGATGAAGGGCCCAGCGGAGCGGTGCTTGACAGGAAGGGCCCAGCGGAGCGGTGCTTGACAGGAAGGGCCCAGCGGAGAGGTGCTTGACAGGAAGGGCCCAGCGGAGCGGTGCTTGACAGGAAGGGCCCAGCGGAGCGGTGCTTGAGATGAAGGCCCCAGCGGAGCGGTGCTTGAGATGAAGGCCCCAGCGGAGCGCTGCTTGAGATGAAGGCCCCAGCGGAGCGGTGCTTGAGATGAAGGCCCCAGCGGAGCGGTGCTTGACATGAAGGCCCCAGCGGAGCGGTGCTTGAGATGAAGGGCCCAGCGGAGCGGTGCTTGACAGGAAGGGCCCAGCGGAGCGGTGCTTGACAGGAAGGGCCCAGCGGAGCGGTGCTTGACAGGAAGGGCCCAGCGGAGCGGTGCTTGAGATGAAGGCCCCAGCGGAGCGGTGCTTGAGATGAAGGCCCCAGCGGAGCGGTGCTTGAGATGAAGGCCCCAGCGGAGCGCTGCTTGAGATGAAGGCCCCAGCGGAGCGGTGCTTGAGATGAAGGCCCCAGCGGAGCGGTGCTTGAGATGAAGGGCCCAGCGGAGCGGTGCTCTTCACGGCGGGGCCCTATTCAGCGGTGCCTGTCTTGGCGGGGCTCTGTTCAGAGGTGCTCTTCACGGCGGGGCCCTCTTCAGCGGTGCTCTTCACGGCGGGGCCCTGTTCAGCGGTGCCTGTCTTGGCGGGGCCCTGTTCAGCGGTGCCTGTCTTGGCGGGGCCCTGTTCAGCGGTGCTCTTCACGGCGGGGCCCTGTTCAGCGGTGCCTGTCTTGGCGGGGCCCCTCTTCAGCGGTGCTCTTCACGGCGGGCCCTGTTCAGCGGTGCCTGTCTTGGCGGGGCCCTCTTCAGCTGTGCTTTTCACGGCGGGGCCCTGTTCAGCGGTGCCTGTCTTGGCGGGGCCCTCTTCAGCGGTGCTCTTCACGGCGGGCCCTGTTCAGCGGTGCCTGTCTTGGCGGGGCCCTCTTCAGCGGTGCTTGTCCTGTCTTTCAAGGGAGCCAGACCTGGCCAAGACTCCCCGCTTAGTCGCCCTCCGACCTTGCGGTAGCGGGGCCCTCCTGTGATGGAGTCTTGGGCCCGTGGGTGTCGTCCGTCACACCCGGTATGGGGCTGGTGGGGCCCTCCTGGTGCGCTCGATTGCTGCATGTCTTCTCCGCCCTGCTGCCCTTGCCCTCCTTCGCTGCAGCTCTCTGGCCCTTGCCTCCCTTAGATGATGTGGCAGGTGACGTGGCAAGGCCACTCTCCTTGGTGGCAGCCGACTCAGGCTTTTCGCGCCGGCCCTTAATTTTTCTTGTCCTCTTCCCAGGGGGTGGGCTGGCTGTCCCCTTGCTGCTGGCCGATGTTCCTTCCCTAGGAGCTGGTGGACTCCAATAGCCCTGCACTATGGTGATACTAGATGCAGGGCTGGTGGTGGCTGAGATGCTCTTTGGACTCTTACCAGATGGAGGGGGTGGGTCAGGTGATGCAAAGAGGTTAATTTTGGAGAGGAAAAGTTTCTTAGGAGCAATGGGAAGGGTAGGTGCAGTGGGTATGGGAGTGGAGGAAGAGGATGTGGTTGTAGGAGAGTCAAGTGTGCTGTCTTTGGGTGCAGGTGCTTGGGTTGGAGGCTGTCGTGAGGTGGATGGCTGTTGGGTGGGTGGCTGCCTGCGTTTGTGTGGTTTGGAAGAGGGGGTGACAGACACAGTGGGAGAGGACACAGGGGACGTGTAAATGGCAGTGGGGGTGGTGACTGCACGTGTGCTGACTGTAATGGAGGGTGTGCTGGTGATGGAAGTACTGGCTGATGGTGGTGTGCATGCAGGTGTGAGTGGAGACGTCACAGGGAGGGAGGAGGGAGACGAGGAGGAGGGGGACACAGAGGTGGTAGTGACTGTTGGTATGTCTGCATCTGGATGTTGTTTGTGTGAATGCTTGTGGGATCTGTGGTGCTTATGTCTGGATAAGCTGCCCTTGGGTGTTGAGGTGTGTGCAGGCTGGTCTGATAGTGTGGATGGGATAGGCTGAGGAACAGGAGACTGGGACTAGGTGGAGGGAGTTAGAAGAGGGAGGCTGGAGACAGGGACAATGGCTGCCGTCAGTGCTGAGACCAGAGCGTTGAACGATCGCTGATGGGCAGCCTGACCCGAATGAATGCCCTCCAGGTATGCATTGCTCCGATGCACCTCCCTTTCTACACCCTGGATGGCATTCAAAAGGGTAGACTGCCCAACAATGATGGTCTGGAGGAGGTCAATGACCTCCTCACTGAGGGCAGCAGGGGTAACTGGGGCAGGGCCTGAGGTGCCTGGGGCGAAGGAGATGCCCACCTTCCTGGGTGAGCGGGCACGGAGCGAAGGCTGAGGGGCTGCTGGGAGGGCGGGGCTGGTGCGCTGGGTGGCGGCTGTACCTGTTGTGGCGGTGGGCACGGATGTTGCCGCCACCGCAAGGGAGCTCCCTTCTGAGGACGTGTCGGTGTCGCTGACGTCTCCACGGGTCCCCGTTGTGGAGCTCCCCTCCCCTCCGTCTCACTGGTGAACTCGGAGTCGGTTGCATGGCCCTCCGGGGCCATGTGAGATGCAGCTCCCTCGTGCGCCGATGCCACTTCTCCTCCGCCTGATGATGCTAATGCACACATGCACAGGAAGAAAAAGAAAATGGGTGGGGGGGAGAAATGAAGACAGGTTGAGTGCATGCCTTGGCAACACCGTTGGCGGAGAGGACAGACACAGAAGCCCCCTGCACTACGCTGCGCAATTGGGGTACACTACTCAGTTCTTGTGACTAGGCCTACAGGTCTATGGACGACAAATGCACACAAGGGTGATGCAGGACCATGGATAGCTGTACTTGGCACCCTACAGAGGTGGGGGGCGGGGGCACAGGGCCATGCCTAACGGAGGGGACTAGCCTACAGAAAGCGCCCTGGCCTTGAGTTACCCACAGCCCTCCTCCCCAACCCAGACACCTCCACTGCGCGCAAAGATAGCAGAATGTGCAGATACTCACCCCCTTGTGTGTGCTGTGATGTCCTCACGCGCCCATCCAAATCGGGGTAGGCCACCGCCAGGATCCGGGACATCAGGGGGGTCAATTGGCGGCTGGCACCCCTCCTACGTTGGGAGGCCATCCCCAGCAGAGACTCGGCGGTCTTTCTGGTCCCGCAGCGGATGTCCTCCCACCTCTTTCGGCAGTGGGTGCCCCGTCTGTTGTGGACCCCCAGGGCCCGGACGTCCTTGGCGATGGCACGCCAAATGTCGATCTTCTGATAGGCGCTGACCTATTTGACATGTACAGGGTGGGAAAGGAAATATCATCACTTTTCTGCATGGTAGGTGTGAGTGGCCCCCCCCTCCCCAACCTTGCCATGTGGCACATGTTCCCATCTGTCGTGCGTTGCACTCCTCATTCGCTCCCCTCCCCACCATCTTACATACACCCCACTCAACACAGGCATAGCCCATTCAGCGTGCACCCTGTGTACTAACCTGTTGGTCTGGAGGACTGTAGAGTAGCGCATACTGGGGGAGGACCCCATCAACAAGTTTCTCCAATTCTTCGGAAGTGAAGGCAGGGGCCATTTCCCCAGTCGCAGCAGCCATTGTATCTCCCAGACCGAGGTCACAGCAGCACTTGCAGTATAGGTCCTCTCCTGTGGATGATCAGGTCTCGAGTGATTAATCAGATAGAATATGGCGGTAACGCCCGCGGCGGTGCGTACTGCGACCGCCGGCGCACATCGTCATTAGCTCCTGAGACCCATAGGGTTCAATGTTAACCAATGCTGCTTTGTGCCGCGGTCTTCGACCGCCTACCGCCACGGTGTGCCACGCCAGCGCAGTGACCTCACATCCCACTGTCACACTTCACAGGTCAGGCAGCCGCCATTTCAAGGGCCCACATGGCATGATTTCTACTGCGTCACACAGGCCTAGGCCTTGCATTGCCACTCATACAAGCCGTTCCATGCATAGCGATTCGTGTACTGTGCAAGCTGTGTGAACGAACCTGTGGTTTGCTTGACTCTGTGCTCCATGCTGTCCTTCCTAGGCACCGTCCGCTGGGACTTGCGAGGAGAAGGATGAATCCTCCTGTGTACCAACCGCTGGTGGACCTGTCGACAATGGAAGAACGACATATCCTACTTACATACCGGCTTGACAGAGCAACTATACATGAACTATGTGCCCAGCTGGAGCCAGACCTGATGTCCCCCATCCGCCAATCCACAGGGATTCCCCCTCTGGTGCAGGTTCTGTCAGTACTCCATTTTTTGGCAAGTGGGTCGTTTCAGACAACAGTGGCCATATCATCTGGGATGTCTCAGCCTATGTTTTCTAAGGTTTTATCCAGAGTGTTGTCGGCCCTGATGAAATACATGCAGAGCTACATTATTTTCCCTGAGGTGGGCGAATTGGCTACAGTGAAGGGTGATTTCTATGCCCTTGGACATATCCCCAACATCACTGGGGCCATTGATGGGACCCATGTGGCTTTGGTTCCCCCCATAGACAGTGAGCAGGTGTACCGAAACAGAAAAAGTTATCATTCGATGAATGTCCAGGTGGTCTGTTTGGCTGACCAGTACATCTCCCATGTAAATGCCAAGTTCCCTGGGTCAGTGCATGACGCGTATGTCATGCGAAATAGCAGCATCCCTTGTGTGATGGAACAGCTACAGAGACACCGTGTGTGGCTAATTGGTGACTCTGGTTACCCCAACCTGTCGTGGCTACTGACCCCAGTGAGGAATCCCCGGACCAGGGCAGAGGAACGGTACAATGAGGCCCATGGGCGATCTAGGAGGATCATAGAAAGGACCTTCGGGGTCCTGAAGGCCAGGTTTAGGTGCCTGCATATGACAGAGGGATCCCTCATGTACTCACCAAAGAAGGTGTGCCAGATCATCGTGGCCTGCTGTATGCTTCACAATCTTGCATTGCGACGCCAGGTGCCTTTTCTGCATGAGGATGGTCCAGATGGTGGTGTTGTTGCAGCTGTGGAGCCTGTGGAGAGTGAAGAGGAGGAAGACGACGGGGACGACACGGACAACAGGGATACAGTTATACAATAATACTTTCAGTAGCACACAGGTAAGAAACAGCCACCCCAATTTACATTTACTTAAGGCCTCATGCGTCTCCACTGTCTGTGTTTCCCCCCAGTTCCTGTTAACTGATTTGTGACTTTCCCTTCCCTTTTCAGAGCTCTATGACCCACTGCCTGACTTCAGCTTTGTTTGCCCATGGACTAAAGCTTATTGAAATTGGTATGTTGTCATCACAAAGTAACTGGACATTATTGAACCGTTATGTGTAATACATTTGTTAAGAATACAAGCAGACTCCTGTTTATTTGAGTGGAATAAGTGATTTATTTTAAGTGCTAGATATAGGTAAATGATTGTCCATATGCCTGTGGAAGGATGGAGCAGGGGCAGTTCAAGGTTGGACAGGGTGATAATGTGGGACAGTGGGATGACATCAGGGGGTATCTTAGGCTGGCTGGGGGCTTGCAATCCTACTCTGTCTTCTTGTGAGATCTCAGGTTCCGCTTGCGGGGTGGTTCTTCTTCTGCAGGAGGTGGGGTTCTGGTGGCCTGTCGTTGTGTGGGGGCCTCCTGTCCACTGGCGCCGGCGGAGGTGGTAGGCTGTTCCTGGCCTGGGCTAGTGACAGGGGCCCTTTAGGGTGCCACATGGTCCCGCAATGTGGTGACGATCTGGGTAAGGGCCAGGACGATGGTCCCCATTGCGGAACCGATGTTCCTCAGTTCCTCCCTGAAACCCATGTACCGTTCCTCCTGCAGTTCCTGGATCTCCTGGAACCGGGCCAGTACTGTCGCCATCGTTTCCTGGGAGCGGTGGTATGCTCCCATGATGGAGGAGAGGGCCTCTTGGAGAGTCGGTTCCCCGGGCCTGTCCCCCCCCCCTGTCGTACAGCAGCCCTCCCAGTTCCCCTGTGTTCCTGGGCCTCTGTCCCCTGGCCAGTGTGCCCACTACCACTGCCCCCAGGTCCCTGTTGTTGTTGTTGGGGTGGGGGGTCAACCTGGGTGCCCTGTAGTGGTGGACACACCGCTGATTTACGTGCCCTGGAGACAGAGGCATGGGCCCGCTGGGTGGGAGCTGTGCTGGTGTTCCCAGAGGGGGTTGGGTCTGGTGTAGCCTGTGGCTGTCTGTGGGGAACCGACTGTCCAAAGGTCCCCGATGGGCCGGGCTGGTCGTCTGGCTCCAGGGAGACAGAGCTGCTGTCATCGCTGGGGGCCTCTTCTGGGGGTGGGATGGACATCTCTGGACCCTCCGTGGCGGTGTGGTGGCGTTCGGGTCCTGCAGGGGTATAAAGGTATGGTTATTGCTTCTGTGTGTGGGATTTCGTGTGATGGGTGGGTGTCCGTGTACCCATGTGCAGGCATTTCCTTGTGGGGGCTTTTGTGAGGGTGGTTTGTGGGGGTGATGTGTGTGTGCAGTGGGCATGCTTTGGTGATGGGTGTCCATGCTTTGGGGTCGCATGCAGGGCTTGGTGTTGGGATGGGTGGGTTGTGATGGTGAGGCTTTTGCTAGGGGTTGGTGTGATGGGGGAGGGGGTGGGAGTAGGGGTATGATTTGGCATTCAGGTGGGGTGGGGGTGGGAAGCAGTAGTGAAGATTTGCCTTACCAGAGTCCATTCCTCCGCCTACTCCAGCGAGGCCCTCAGGATGCAGGATGTGCAAGACTTCCTCCTCCCATCGGTAAATTCTGGGGGAGTAGGTGGGGGTCCGCCACCAGTCTTCTGCACCGCTATGTTGTGCCTTGATACCATGGAACGCACCTTCCCCCGTAGGTCGTTCCATCTCTTCCTGATGTCCTCCCGATTGCGTGGATGCTGTCCCACCGCGTTAACCCTGTCCACTATCCTTTGCCATAGCTCCATCTTCCTGGCAATTGTGGTGTGCTGCACCTGTGCCCCGAAGAGCTGGGGCTCTACACGGACTATTTCATCCACCATGACCCTGAGTTCGGCGTCACTGAACCTGGGGTGTCTTTGGGGTGCCATGGGGTGGTGTGGTTGAGGTGTGGGGTGGCGTTTGTGGTGATGAGTGTGGTGCGTGTGGTGGTGTGTGGTGTTTGGTGCGTGGATTCTGTGTGGGTGATGGTGTTGTGTGCCTCTGTGTTGTGGGATTCTCTATTCTGTGCTCTGTCTCTAGCCTTCGTCAATGATTTCGGGTCGTAGGGGCTTGTGGGTGATGTGGGTGTGTGTTTATTTTGTGTTGGGTGTGTGGGAGTGGTGTTAGTATGTGTATCAGGTGTGTGTATTTCGAACTGACCAATGTGGCTGAGTTTTCTATGGGTGTGTGTATTTTGACCGCGGCGGTGTGTACCGCCAATGGAATACCACATTTGAAAGACCGCCGCGTGGATTTGTGGGTCGGAATGGTATGGGCGTATTTCTGTTGGCGTGACGGTGGAGGTTTGGTCAGCGCCGTTGTTTTGCTGACCTTTGGTGTGGCGGATTATTGAGGATGTCGGGTTTTCGGCGGTTTGGCAGTTGCGGGTCAGAATGACAGTGGCGGTTTACCGCAGCCGCGGCGGTGTTATGGCGGCCTTCTGGCCGGCGGTAAGCGCCATTTACCGCCGAGGTCAGAATGACCCCCATTGTGTACTCTCGTACTTGAAACGGAGGGGGGTACATGTCGGCCTGCTGCAAGAAACACACCTCACAGCTAATGAGATAGATAAATTGAAGCGCAGATGGAGGGGTCAGATCTTCGCTACTAAATACTCAGCCTACGCCAGGGGAGCACTAGTGTGGATAAGAGCGGGGGTTCCTTTTGAGGTTACATCCACCAAGATTGACCACGAAGGTAGATTTGTGATGGTGGGGGGCCTCCTACACGGTGTACCAACTACCCTATGCAGCATTTACGCCCCCAATCAGGACCAAATCCCCTTTTTACAGCAATTGTCTAGACATCTTGCACGTAGAAACGGGGAGGAATTATTCATCGGAGGAGATTTCAACAGTGTGGTAGATGTGGACATGGACCGCTCCACCTCGCCACTTAAGGGGGCGATAACACATAAAATAGCCAGCCATTCCAGGGACTGGATGCTGAGTTGGGGACTGATAGACGCTTGGCGCGCCCAACACCCGACAGACAGGCACTACTCATACTATTCTAGCTTACACCGCCTACACACTAGGATAGATAGGATCCTATGCTCCGCACAGGCTACACAAAATGTAACTCACACGGAATACCTAGGTCGCACCCTGTCCGATCATAACCCCTTATTGCTGGTATGGAAGGCAACTGAGGATAGGCCCCCCATTCCGTTGTGGAGATTACGTCCATCTGCCCTGGAGAGACTCGGCGGTCTTTCTGGTCCCGCAGTGGATGTCCTCCCACCTCTTTCGGCAGTGGGTGCCCCGTCTGTTGTGGACCCCCAGGGCCCGGACGTCCTTGGCGATGGCACGCCAAATGTCGATCTTCTGATAGGCGCTGACCTATTTGACATGTACAGGGTGGGAAAGGAAATATCATCACTTTTCTGCATGGTAGGTGTGAGTGGCCCCCCCTCCCCAACCTTGCCATGTGGCACATGTTCCCATCTGTCGTGCGTTGCACTCCTCATTCGCTCCCCTCCCCACCATCTTACATACACCCCACTCAACACAGGCATAGCCCATTCAGCGTGCACCCTGTGTACTAACCTGTTGATCTGGAGGACTGTAGAGTAGCGCATACTGGGGGAGGACCCCATCAACAAGTTTCTCCAATTCTTCGGAAGTGAAGGCAGGGGCCATTTCCCCAGTCGCAGCAGCCATTGTATCTCCCAGACCGAGGTCACAGCAGCACTTGCAGTATAGGTCCTCTCCTGTGGATGATCAGGTCTCGAGTGATTAATCAGATAGAATATGGCGGTAACGCCCGCGGCGGTGCGTACTGCGACCGCCGGCGCACATCGTCATTAGCTCCTGAGACCCATAGGGTTCAATGTTAACCAATGCTGCTTTGCGCCGCGGTCTTCGACCGCCTACCGCCACGGTGTGCCACGCCAGCGCAGTGACCTCACATCCCACTGTCACACTTCACAGGTCAGGCAGCCGCCATTTCAAGGGCCCACATGGCATGATTTCTACTGCGTCACACAGGCCTAGGCCTTGCATTGCCACTCATACAAGCCGTTCCATGCATAGCGATTCGTGTACTGTGCAAGCTGTGTGAACGAACCTGTGGTTTGCTTGACTCTGTGCTCCATGCTGTCCTTCCTAGGCACCGTCCGCTGGGACTTGCGAGGAGAAGGATGAATCCTCCTGTGTACCAACCGCTGGTGGACCTGTCGACAATGGAAGAACGACATATCCTACTTACATACCGGCTTGACAGAGCAACTATACATGAACTATGTGCCCAGCTGGAGCCAGACCTGATGTCCCCCATCCGCCAATCCACAGGGATTCCCCCTCTGGTGCAGGTTCTGTCAGTACTCCATTTTTTGGCAAGTGGGTCGTTTCAGACAACAGTGGCCATATCATCTGGGATGTCTCAGCCTATGTTTTCTAAGGTTTTATCCAGAGTGTTGTCGGCCCTGATGAAATACATGCAGAGCTACATTATTTTCCCTGAGGTGGGCGAATTGGCTACAGTGAAGGGTGATTTCTATGCCCTTGGACATATCCCCAACATCACTGGGGCCATTGATGGGACCCATGTGGCTTTGGTTCCCCCCATAGACAGTGAGCAGGTGTACCGAAACAGAAAAAGTTATCATTCGATGAATGTCCAGGTGGTCTGTTTGGCTGACCAGTACATCTCCCATGTAAATGCCAAGTTCCCTGGGTCAGTGCATGACGCGTATGTCATGCGAAATAGCAGCATCCCTTGTGTGATGGAACAGCTACAGAGACACCGTGTGTGGCTAATTGGTGACTCTGGTTACCCCAACCTGTCGTGGCTACTGACCCCAGTGAGGAATCCCCGGACCAGGGCAGAGGAACGGTACAATGAGGCCCATGGGCGATCTAGGAGGATCATAGAAAGGACCTTCGGGGTCCTGAAGGCCAGGTTTAGGTGCCTGCATATGACAGAGGGATCCCTCATGTACTCACCAAAGAAGGTGTGCCAGATCATCGTGGCCTGCTGTATGCTTCACAATCTTGCACTGCGACGCCAGGTGCCTTTTCTGCAGGAGGATGGTCCAGATGGTGGTGTTGTTGCAGCTGTGGAGCCTGTGGAGAGTGAAGAGGAGGAAGACGACGGGGACGACACGGACAACAGGGATACAGTTATACAATAATACTTTCAGTAGCACACAGGTAAGAAACAGCCACCCCAATTTACATTTACTTAAGGCCTCATGCGTCTCCACTGTCTGTGTTTCCCCCCAGTTCCTGTTAACTGATTTGTGACTTTCCCTTCCCTTTTCAGAGCTCTATGACCCACTGCCTGACTTCAGCTTTGTTTGCCCATGGACTAAAGCTTATTGAAATTGGTATGTTGTCATCACAAAGTAACTGGACATTATTGAACCGTTATGTGTAATACATTTGTTAAGAATACAAGCAGACTCCTGTTTATTTGAGTGGAATAAGTGATTTATTTTAAGTGCTAGATATAGGTAAATGATTGTCCATATGCCTGTGGAAGGATGGAGCAGGGGCAGTTCAAGGTTGGACAGGGTGATAATGTGGGACAGTGGGATGACATCAGAGGGTATCTTAGGCTGGCTGGGGGCTTGCAATCCTACTCTGTCTTCTTGTGAGATCTCAGGTTCCGCTTGCGGGGTGGTTCTTCTTCTGCAGGAGGTGGGGTTCTGGTGGCCTGTCGTTGTGTGGGGGCCTCCTGTCCACTGGCGCCGGCGGAGGTGGTAGGCTGTTCCTGGCCTGGGCTAGTGACAGGGGCCCTTTAGGGTGCCACATGGTCCCGCAATGTGGTGACGATCTGGGTAAGGGCCAGGACGATGGTCCCCATTGCGGAACCAATGTTCCTCAGTTCCTCCCTGAAACCCATGTACCGTTCCTCCTGCAGTTCCTGGATCTCCTGGAACCGGGCCAGTACCGTCGCCATCGTCTCCTGGGAGCGGTGGTATGCTCCCATGATGGAGGAGAGGGCCTCTTGGAGAGTCGGTCCCCCGGGCCTGTCCCCCCCCCTGTCGTACAGCAGCCCTCCCAGTTCCCCTGTGTTCCTGGGCCTCTGTCCCCTGGCCAGTGTGCCCACTACCACTGCCCCCAGGTCCCTGTTGTTGTTGTTGGGGTGGGGGGGTCAACCTGGGTGCCCTGTAGTGGTGGACACACCGCTGATTTACGTGCCCTGGAGACAGAGGCATGGGCCCGCTGGGTGGGAGCTGTGCTGGTGTTCCCAGAGGGGGTTGGGTCTGGTGTAGCCTGTGGCTGTCTGTGGGGAACCGACTGTCCAAAGGTCCCCGATGGGCCGGGCTGGTCGTCTGGCTCCAGGGAGACAGAGCTGCTGTCATCGCTGGGGGCCTCTTCTGGGGGTGGGATGGACATCTCTGGACCCTCCGTGGCGGTGTGGTGGCGTTCGGGTCCTGCAGGGGTATAAAGGTATGGTTATTGCTTCTGTGTGTGGGATTTCGTGTGATGGGTGGGTGTCCGTGTACCCATGTGCAGGCATTTCCTTGTGGGGGCTTTTGTGAGGGTGGTGTGTGGGGGTGATGTGTGTGTGCAGTGGGCATGCTTTGGTGATGGGTGTCCATGCTTTGGGGTCGCATGCAGGGCTTGGTGTTGGGATGGGTGGGTTGTGATGGTGAGGCTTTTGCTAGGGGTTGGTGTGATGGGGGAGGGGGTGGGAGTAGGGGTATGATTTGGCATTCAGGTGGGGTGGGGGTGGGAAGCAGTAGTGAAGATTTGCCTTACCAGAGTCCATTCCTCCGCCTACTCCAGCGAGGCCCTCAGGATGCAGGATGTGCAAGACTTCCTCCTCCCATCTGTAAATTCTGGGGGAGTAGGTGGGGGTCCGCCGCCAGTCTTCTGCACCGCTATGTTGTGCCTTGATACCATGGAACGCACCTTCCCCCGTAGGTCGTTCCATCTCTTCCTGATGTCCTCCCGATTGCGTGGATGCTGTCCCACCGCGTTAACCCTGTCCACTATCCTTTGCCATAGCTCCATCTTCCTGGCAATTGTGGTGTGCTGCACCTGTGCCCCGAAGAGCTGGGGCTCTACACGGACTATTTCCTCCACCATGACCCTGAGTTCGGCGTCACTGAACCTGGGGTGTCTTTGGGGTGCCATGGGGTGGTGTGGTTGAGGTGTGGGGTGGCGTTTGTGGTGATGAGTGTGGTGCGTGTGGTGGTGTGTGGTGTTTGGTGCGTGGATTCTGTGTGGGTGATGGTGTTGTGTGCCTCTGTGTTGTGGGATTCTCTATTCTGTGCTCTGTCTCTAGCCTTCGTCAATGATTTCGGGTCGTAGGGGCTTGTGGGTGATGTGGGTGTGTGTTTTATTTTGTGTTGGGTGTGTGGGAGTGGTGTTAGTATGTGTATCAGGTGTGTGTATTTCGAACTGACCAATGTGGCTGAGTTTTCTATGGGTGTGTGTATTTTGACCGCGGCGGTGTGTACCGCCAATGGAATACCACATTTGAAAGACCGCCGCGTGGATTTGTGGGTCGGAATGGTATGGGCGTATTTCTGTTGGCGTGACGGTGGAGGTTTGGTCAGCGCCGTTGTTTTGCTGACCTTTGGTGTGTCGGATTATTGAGGATGTCGGGTTTTCGGCGGTTTGGCAGTTGCGGGTCAGAATGACAGTGGCGGTTTACCGCAGCCGCGGCGGTGTTATGGCGGCCTTCTGGCCGGCGGTAAGCGCCATTTACCGCCGAGGTCAGAATGACCCCCATTGTGTACTCTCGTACTTGAAACGGAGGGGGGTACATGTCGGCCTGCTGCAAGAAACACACCTCACAGCTAATGAGATAGATAAATTGAAGCGCAGATGGAGGGGTCAGATCTTCGCTACTAAATACTCAGCCTACGCCAGGGGAGCACTAGTGTGGATAAGAGCGGGGGTTCCTTTTGAGGTTACATCCACCAAGATTGACCACGAAGGTAGATTTGTGATGGTGGGGGGCCTCCTACACGGTGTACCAACTACCCTATGCAGCATTTACGCCCCCAATCAGGACCAAATCCCCTTTTTACAGCAATTGTCTAGACATCTTGCACGTAGAAACGGGGAGGAATTATTCATCGGAGGAGATTTCAACAGTGTGGTAGATGTGGACATGGACCGCTCCACCTCGCCACTTAAGGGGGCGATAACACATAAAATAGCCAGCCATTCCAGGGACTGGATGCTGAGTTGGGGACTGATAGACGCTTGGCGCGCCCAACACCCGACAGACAGGCACTACTCATACTATTCTAGCTTACACCGCCTACACACTAGGATAGATAGGATCCTATGCTCCGCACAGGCTACACAAAATGTAACTCACACGGAATACCTAGGTCGCACCCTGTCCGATCATAACCCCTTATTGCTGGTATGGAAGGCAACTGAGGATAGGCCCCCCATTCCGTTGTGGAGATTACGTCCATCTGCCCTGGAGGACCAGTCATACAGAGAGTCACTCCGCTCCCATATAACAGATCATATTACCCTTAATGCCAGATCAGCAACATCTAGGGGCATAGAATGGGAAACCCTCAAGGTAGCAGTGAGAGGCCAATGCATGAGCCAGATGACTGGAATCCAGCGCACACTAGAGAGGGAGCTGGTTAAGCTAGAAGAGACCATCCACGAACTGGAAAGGAACAGTAACGGTACAGAAACAGAGAAAGACAGATTAAAAGAAGCTAGGTCCTCGCATTCCCAAATTGAAAAACAACTAAGATTACATAGCGCACGAAGATACTGGGCCTCGGTGCAAGCAGAAGAGGGTAGATCTGGGACAATGCTGGCCTGGTTGGTAAGACCGGGAAACGAAGGGGCACCTATAGTAAATGTGCGTGACATGAAGGGGAGGACTCACCACGCACCTAAAGAAGTCAATGTGGCTTTCCTAGAGTACTATACCTTTTTATACAGGCAACCAGACCCAATCGAACTACAGCAGGTCCATGCATACTTACACCAGTTACCACCATCCACACTGACAGATAGCGACAGGGATGTCCTGGGGGGCCCGGTGTCCCTGGAAGAAGTACAAGAAGCTATATCACAGTTAGCTGCTGGGAAAACCCCAGGTACTGATGGGCTGCCGATGGACTTCTATAAAAAGTACTCTTCACTGCTAGCTCCCAGACTGGTAGAAACATTCACAGAGGCATTCCAACGGGGTATACTTCCCGGCTCTATGAGGGAGGCACTGGTAGTCCCCCTGCCTAAGCGAGACACAGGCGAACTATCGGTGACCGACTTCCGCCCATTGTCAATGCTAAATTGTGACTTCAAAATCCTCAGTAAACTTATGGCCAATCGGATCCTTCAACATATCCCTAATCTGATACACCATGATCAAAATGGTTTTATCCCAGCACGGAACACATCCCTAAATCTGAGGCGCCTGTTCTCCATTTTACACATGCCACACACTGAGAAGCCCCCAGGTGCAACCCTGCTGGCAATAGACTTCGAGAAGGCATTTGACTCCCTAAGATGGGATTTCCTACGGACAGTGATGCTCCGAATGGGGCTGGTAACCAACTGGGTACGCTGGGTGGATCTATTATATGCATCCCCCCTTGCGAGAGTGAAGACCGGAAAGTCGGTCTCGGAGGCATATCCAGTTTACAGGGGCACTAGACAGGGATGTCCTCTGTCCCCTCTGTTGTTCGCCCTGGCTATTGAGCCCTTGGCCGCCCAGTTCCGCTCCGCCGGCTTGGGCAGGGGGATAATGCTAGGACTAACTGAAAATATTATCTCACTCTACGCAGATGATGTCCTAATATATTTGAGGGAGGGCGAGACAGGCCTACCCTGGGCATTAGAGGCGCTGGATAATTTCAGAGCCCTTTCAGGACTCCGATTAAATAGAAGTAGGACCTTTGTCTTCCCACTGGAATCAGGCGGAGTACGCCCATCGACATGCCCTCTGGACGTTGTGTGGGCCCCACGCACCTTTAAACCCCTGGGCATCCAGGTGTTCCATGACCGAAGAGACTTACGTGAGGGTAACATAGGTAAAGCAGTCCGAGCGCTCCGCTCCTCAGTGGGATTTTGGAGATCTCTGAAACTGACCATATCAGCTAGGATATCCCTATCAAAAATGATAATGCTCCCACGCCTCCTGTATTTCTTTACTAACCTGCCAGTAGTGATTCCCTCAACTTGGTTCCACGAGTTAAACACCCTACTCAGAGAGCTTATATGGGATGGAGGCCGCAGACGCGCCTCGCTCCCTGTCCTCTGTAGACCGGTGATCAAGGGGGGCCTCGGGTGCCAGATTTTGAATCCTATTATTTGGCATGTCAGTTGCAGTGGGCGGCCGGATGGCGGGGGGAGTGGCGGAAATCGGATGCTGGCGTTCATGTTAACCCGAACAGTGAAGTGCAAAATAGAGAGTACATTACTGAAAACTGCGTTAGAATGCTCGAAGAGATGCTCACGCAGAACGGGAATAGGTACACCATACTCCCCGGCCCTTCCATTACAGTGGCTGGTGCTTGACCCATTAGACGGATCGAGGACTTGCGGTGGCTTAGGGATATGGGCGAGTAAAGGGGTTGGAACTCTCGGAGACTTCGTTCAGGGAGGAATACTGAGATCATTCACGGATCTGGTCGAAGGGAATCAAATACCGACTGGGCAGTTCTTAACCTACCAACACCTGACTCACTGTATTAAAATAAACTGGGGAACGATTAATGCAGAACCAGAGACACACAGTATTATACATATCCTCCTGACCATGGGCGAAGATACCCATCTGGTCGCAAAACTGTACAGGGCCCTAAATGAGTGCACTCTGACCCCCCTCCAAGCCCTTCTTGAGAGATGGGAAAGGGCACTGGGTAATACTCTGACAGAGGCTGAGTGGAAGAAAGCAATGGCATACCCTAGAACAGTAACTAGGAACACACGTCTAAGATATATACAATTTAATTATTTGCACAGAACATATCTCACACCGCATAGACTAAACATCATCTACGGGGGAGACCCCAGATCATGCCCCAGATGCAACGAACTAGATGCAGACCTGGACCATATGCTATGGCACTGCCCAGATATCCGTCGGGCCTGGGAGAAGATACTGGGTGAACTTGAGAAATCACTGGGTGTCAAACTGCCGCAGACCCCATCGCTGTGCTTGCTGGTACTGCATTCGGGATTGACGTTGGGTGCAGTAACTACCAGATTTCTGGACCTGGCATTGGCACTTTACAGGAGACAAATAACACTAAACTGGAAAGCTTCTAGCTCCCCCCCATTGGAAGTCTGGCGACGTGAAGTCCCGAAATGGGCCAGAGCAGAACTTCAGGTCTTGGAGCGCGAAGAATTGAGGGGACTGCGCCAGAAACCCATTGCCCCTTTATGGGAAGAAATATTAAGACAATGGGAATCTCGAGATAGCGACGAGGAAACACAAGAAGAGTAGCCGAGACACCATCTGGCCAAAGGTAGTCAGGTAGACCAGAACACACAAACATGCACAACGAACTGAAGGGGAAGATTGGTAGACCTAGCACAGAGAGTAGGATAGCCAAGGAGGGCAGCAGTCACATGGGAGTGAGCGACACTATATAACTCTGATCAGGAGCCAGCCCAGGTACACACACACACGGCCAATAACCCCTGAGTAGACAGTTGAGATTAAACTCAACAAGAGAACTCCAGTCCCAGCTGACTAGTCCTTAACCCACCCTACTAGAAGCATTCACCTCAATGAACCACCAACATGTAAATAGTTATTAAGAATCTCTATTGAGAAGATGCATAGACCACGAATACGCTTATGCAAGTACTATCCACAGATTGAAACAGTACAACAACGGTTGGTAATAATTAATGTGGACTATTGTACAAGTTATAATTGTATTAAGAATATGGTGGTTATGAAGGAAAGAGCCAACTCTTGAGTAGTTTTCTGAAGACAAGAAAGTTATCTGTGGCTCTTATAGTTGGGGTAATGAATTCCATAGTTTGGCTGCTTGGACGGAGAAGGATGTACCACCTATAGTCTTTTTCTTGTATGGTGGTGTTCTAAGGCGGGGTGCCAATCTTGAGCGGAGGTTTCTTTGTTGGATGTATTTGGTAATTTTCTTTCTGATAAAAAGCGGTCCTGTTCCATGTATAGCTTTGTGGGTGATACAAAGCAGCTTGAAAGTGCATCTTCTGGCAACAGGTAACCAGTGTAGTACTCTCAAGGCAGGGGAGATGTGGGCTGCGGAATTCTGGATACGTTGTAGTTTTTTCATAACAGATAGAGATGATCCATGGTAGAGGCCATTGGCATAATCCAGTTTGGATAGTACAAGCGAGATAGTAGCTTGCACCTTGTGTGGAAATCCGAGGTGGGGGGAAGATGCGTTGTAAAGTCTTCAAGGTGATGAAGCTTGTTCGTGCTAATTTGTCAACTTGGGCATTCATAGTTAACTTGGAATCCATGGTGATTCCTAGGTTTTTAACTTCCTTGGATAATTGAGGAGGTGGTCCGAGATCGTCAGGCCAGACGCACAGAGGGTCATAATTTTTCCAGTCACCACATATGAGTATTTCTGTTTTGGAGGTATTTAGTTTGAGATGGCTCCAGGTCATCCACTGATCAACGGCTCTGAGGGAACTGAAGATTTGTTAGTTTTCAATGTTTTTGGGGCATTCTAATTTAAGTAGTATTTGTGTGTCATCTGCATAGTTGTAGCATGTGAGATGGAAATCATTGATCAGTTCTGGTAAAGATATCATGTAGATGTTGAAAAGCAAAGGTGAGATGATTGACCCTTGGGGGACCCCTGCCTTTTTGAGGTAGGGTTCGGACGAGAAGGAGGGCGAGTGGATTATATTCGATCTTTTTTGGAGATAGGAAGTAATCCAGTCGAGAGCAATCCCCTGTATGCCGGCTTTGTGGAGTCTTAGGGTGTCATGGTCAACCGTATCAAAGGCAGCCGAGAGGTCCAAGAGAAGTAGTGCAGCAACTCCATTTCGGTCAACTGTGTTTTTAAGATCGTCCCAGGTTGCCATGAGTGCCGATTCAGTGCTTCTTCCTGGGCGGAATCCAGTTTGGAAGTCTGAAGTATAGAATTGTCTTCAATGAACTGTGACATCTGGGCGAATGCTGTTCTTTCTATCAATTTGCCCAGGAAAGGTCCATTTGTGATTGGTCTGTAGTTGTTGGGGTCTTGCGGGTCTAGGTTTGTTTTCTTTAATAAAGGTCGTATGTATGCCTTTTTCAGGTCTACAGGAAAAGTTCCTGAAGTTAAAGAGTTGTTGATGATTCTTCTTACAGGTGTGGCAGCAGAAGTAGATAGAAGAATGTTCTTGAAGATTTGTGGCGGGCAAAGGTCAGAAGGGCAACCAGAAGGTCTGCTTGCTTTGACCAAATCCATAAATTCATCCTGGGATATTTGTTTGAAGGACTGTAGGGGTTGGGTTGGTTTATTCTTAAAGGGTATTTTAGGAAAGGGGTTGGTGCTGATGGTTTTCTTCTGTTTTAAATAGGAGTCCAATGTGTCTGCCTTGGTTGTGTAGTGAGTTGCCAATTTGTTTGTGAAATTTTGAGTAGTGGGATGACTTTCTTCCATGCATGTAGGTTTTTGAAATTCATTGAGAATTTTATAAAATTCCTTGGTTGTAGATTGAGCATTTTGAATTCTGTCTGAGTAGTACCTTTTTTTTAGCATTTTTGATTGATGATTTGTATATCCTGTTAAGTTTGTGTAGCTGCAGTTTGTCTTGGCTGTTGTTTGTTTTGAGCCAGGTCCGCTGCAACTTTCTGGTTTGTTGCTTTATCTTTTTAAGTTCTGTGTTTCTCCAAGGTGTTGGTTTTCTTTTGTTGTGTTTAGCTTTTCTGAGTGGTATTAGGACATCAAAAGCTTCCTGTAGCCACTCAAAGTTTTGGCACATAATTAATTGTATCTAGATCTGTGTTTGATGTTAGTTGTGTTTCTAAGTGATCCAAATTGAGTTTGCTCCATGGTCGATTGGTGTATGTATGTAAGTAGTTGTGGGGTGTGTTGATTTGTGGAGTTGTATGTTGGAAAGTTATCATATGGTGGTCTGACCAGGTGATTGGCGTGATGCTATGAATAGTAACTAGTTCAGGCTTAGCAAAAATGACATCTAGGATGTGACCAGCGATGTGTGTGGGATTGTGTACAATCTGATGTAGGTTCAATGCGACTATGCCAGTGGCGATAGCTTTTGGATGGGGCATATTGGGTTTGTCAAACCAAATGTTTAGATCCCCGAGAATGCATAGATTGGAGTATAGTGTGTCTAGAAAAGCATCTGGGAATGTGGAGTTGTATGTTGACTGCAAAGCTCAGAACAGCCTCTAGAGGACACCACAATGAAGATAGCATTTGGAAGAAACAGTCATGTAACCATACGGACAGCCCTTAGAGAGCATAACCACATGAAAAAAGAATGAGAGTTAGTAATGCAGTGTAACCATATACTTAGCTCCTAGGGGATGTAGTGCAATACACAGTTTCAGGAGCAGCAGGCCTATAGCAATGATATTACAAACAAGGCCCTTACAACACAAGCTGTTTTCAGCTGTAAAATAAAAGTTCCAGTTATGAAAGCGCTTAAAGACACTGAATTGTGGAAGCGGTTAGTTTGGGGTTCCCACTAACCTAGACCCAGAGATGACCTAGACCAGTGGTTCCTAACCTTTTGACTTCTGTGGACCCCCAATTTATCATTACTGGAGCTTGGGGACCCCCACTGATTATTGGAATCAGGGGACCCCCTACTGAGTCATTACTGAAAGGTGGGGGCCTAAATCTATAGAAATTATTTACTTTTCTAAGCAGTTGCCGACCCCCTGAGGAGGCTTTGCTGACCCCCAGGGGTCCCTGGACCACAGGTTGGGAACCACTGACCTAGGCAGAAAGAGCACATCATGGTGAATGTTTTGTAGGTGGTCCCATTGTCCTAGGAAGACCACATGGTGAGTTATGAGCACAAATGTTTTGTAAAAGTAATGCCCTGCAAAGCATAATGGGGTGAGTTTCCCAAGTTCAGTGAATATTCTAGTATCAGCTCTCCTACTGTGCCAGGAGAGCCGCTTTTGCTCTGAGGATTTCTGTTTTACGTCAAGCATTTACCAATTTCAAGTGTTTTTGTAAGGGGAGAGCCACAAGAAATGACTGATTAAGTAACTGTGAACAATGTGACCAGCACTCCAAGACCACAGATCAAGTTCACGCTGTTGTGCCTGTTGCGCTGTGAGCACCATGGCCGCCGTGCAGCACGAAAGGGAGAGACAAAAGAAAAAAATAGTTTGCCCATGCTGAAGTATATCAGCAATTGTGCAATAATCCATGTAACAGGAGCAGTCTGCAAGGCATGATAAAAACAGCCTCAAGGCAGGACAAATAAAGTATTTACCAAAGACATCAATTGATTTTTGAAAGGCAAGGATCGATGGAAGTGATGGGCATGAGATGGGCGTGGTTAAAAGCTCACAATACTTACAAAAGGTCAAGGCATATGCACACTCAAACTAAAAATGAGACTAAGGGAAATAAAACAGTTGCCTAGGATTGCGCAATTAGGTCAAGTGGGGAAACTGGGACAGACCTTGGGCTTTCACGTTGTGCAATTGAGCCACTATATGTGTATCTCTTTCCCTCTCTCGTTACATCAGAAGTTGATGCTTTATTCTCAGTTATTGAAGCATTAGGTTAGACCATGGTGGCAGATAAAAGCCATATGAATGCACTGCTTTTTTGGAGGTTTACTGTGGGAAAGGATATGGTTTGATTATCAAGCTATTTGGTAAGTGGAGCACTCTTTGTTACAACATTCATTACTTTCTCACTATGCCATATTTCAGTGAGGAGACTATGAGACTGGGTATTCTCTTCCCATGTGTAAAACTCAAATGAATGAGTTCCACTCCTGTCCAATGATTACCAGTGTTTAGTGCTTAAGTTTTTACTATCTATGTTAGAAAAAGAGCCAACAAATATTTTCAGAAAGTGATTATCCAAGACTGCACAATTTGTCACGGGGGTGGCAAAGATTGATAACATGCTTTCTTCAAGTTCCTTTGTTTCCATCTGGCTCATTTTACAACTGGGGTGTGAGTGATGCACACGGTGACACTCTGGTGCTACTCTCACCAAAGAATGCCACTGTATTATGGATCCTACAGGGATTTTAATACAGAATTCACAACCAGCATATTGTGGCAAAGGGGTAAAGCCAGGATTAAACCCTAAGAGTGCCTCCTTGTATCAGGGTTAAAACATCTCCCATGTCGTGTGGTGGAGAAAGGGTGTCCGTGTCTACCCACCTTTGTGATCTGTACACCCTGTTGGGAGTTCGTTGTGAAGGACTTTATAGACCTTCCTACCTTAACAGAGTTGGTTTCTAAGCACTCCCAATGTTTATAGATAAGAGACTAAAGGAATAAAGAAGATTGTGATGCCTAAGATTCTGTTCAATTCCAGTTCATCAAGCAGAGAAGGCTTTCCCAGGATGTGGTTGAACTGGCTTCTCATATACAGAACGACACAGTATTGTCACTAGTGTGTTAATTAGGAGGGCAGTGTGGAATGAAACCCTCACTATTGCTCCACGACTCATTGTTCACACCATGTACCTTGTTTGCTGCTCCTACACCTACCTTACATCGACCACTGTCCCTTAACTCCCATCGGATGGCATCAGTGCTGCCCTTGGTCATGCCTCAGACCATATACTTAATGGTCCCTGGGAAATTTGTTGACGAGTACCTATGTGCTATGTCCTACAATGGAGGAAATTCTGTCTATGGTGCCAAAATAATGGACCTGCCCAAACCGCGTATTAAGTGAAGGCTATCATACATACCTCCTGTGCATTATGCTGTAATTACAGCTTATAATATTCCTGTAATAAAATACTTTTTGGAAAGCGTAAAGGTGTTTCCACCAATCAGATCACCTTCTCGATGGGAACTGAACCTGGTGCCATCAAAACCAAAGGGCCCTTCTTCTGAGCCTATTCACAGGGTTACAATGCAACATCCATCCTGGAAAATACCCTTCTCAATTGTGATAACGTCTGGTCAAGGTGTCAGCAAGATCCAAGCTCTTTCAGGGGTGGAACCATGTACAGTTTTCCAAGCAAACAGTTTGGCTGTCAGTGACAACAGCATGCACAGATTGCAAAAGACCTCCACAGGAGGACTGAGCCATCTTGCCCATAATACTGAATACTTCAATACTGACCATTTAGTTTTCCATGTTAATCTCCATCGTCCCTCACCTGGGACAGCAACAGTGGTGGTGGGGTTCAGAGGGATCACCTGGAGGACATAACAGGTTGACAGGGGAAAGGAGGGAGGGTTGATACTCTTTCAAACAAATTTCAGACTCCCCTCTTTCAGCCATTTGCTGGATTGCTGTTCTAATTCAGAGGGCACTTTATCAGAATGTTATTTTGATACTTTCACTTAGCCTGTCACATGGTATTGCCTGTATTGGATGATTGTCAGGAAGACAAACTATGTACAATGTATGGTCATTTTTCTTTCACATTTGCCAGTCAAAGGAGATACATTTGTATGCACATTTTGTGGCCTCAGAGATTAGCTGAGAGGAAATAGCAAAGAATGCTAATAAAAATGCACTCCACCTGCTCTAACTCATTTGAAATCTAAGCCAGCAACTTTAAGCATGGAGTAATGTACCCACTTGTTTTTTTCACAAATATATATATATATATATATGGAAAATGTCACTTACCCAGTGTATATCTGTTCGTGGCATATTGTGCTGCAGATTCAAATGCTATGCATCTCGATTCCGACATCTAGTGTTGGGCTCAGCGTGTTACAAGTTGTTTTTCTTCTAACAAGTCTTTTAGAGTCACGGGATCGAGTGACTCCTCTTCTGTTCCATTGCGCATGGTCATCGACTCCATTGTTAGATTGTTTTCCCGCAGAGGGTAAAGGTAGGAGTGATAGAGTATATAAGTGAAAAAAGAGATGGCCATGCAAATGTAAATGTAAATGTATATACATATGTACAAATGTGTTAACTTAAACGACTACATGATTCAGGGGAGGAAGGGAGGGTGCATATGAATCTGCAGCACAACATGCCACGAATGGATGTACACTGGGTAAGTAACATTTTCCGTCCAATGGCATGTGTAGCTGCAGATACACATGCTGTGCATAGACTACAAAGCAGTTTGTCCTCCCAAAATAGCGGTGGCTAGCCTGTAGGAGTTGAAGTTGTTTGAAATAATGTTCTTCGAACAGCTTGTCCTGCTGTGGCTTGTTGTTGTGATAATACATCCACACAGTAGCATTTAGTGAATGTATGAGGTGTTGACCATGTAGCTGCTTTACATATTTCAGCCATTGGTATATTTCCTAAAAATACATTTAAAAAAAGCCATTGTTGCACCTTTCTTTCGTGTAGAATGTGCTGTAGGGGTGATTACAAGTTGTCTTTTTGATTTGATATAGTATGTTTGTATGCACCTTACAATCCATCTTGCTAAACCTTGTTTTGATATAGGATTGCCCGTACGTGGGTGTTGGATAGTTACAAAAAGTTGTTTTGTCTTTCTAAATTGTTTAGTTCTGTCTATGTAGTACATTAGAGCTCTTTTGAGGTCTAATGTCTGTAGAGCTCTTTCTGCCACAGAATCTGGCTGTGGGAAGAATACTGGCAGTTCCACTTTTTGGATTTGTTCTTAGTACAACTTTGTGTTTGTGTACTTGGAAGAAAGGTTCCTCAAGAGTAAAAACTTGTATTTCACTTACTCTTCTTAAAGAAGTAATTGCTACTAGGACGGCAACTTTCCATGTTAGAAATTGAATTTGGCAAGAGTGCATGGGTTCTAAAGGTGGTTCCCATAAGTCTTGTAAGCACTATATTTAGATTCCAAGATGGAACTGGTGGTGTTCTTGGTGGAATGATGCGTTTTAAGCCTTCCATGAAAGCTTTAATGACAGGAACTCTAAGTAAAGAGCTATGTTGAATAGGTTGTAAATATGCAGATAACGCAGTAAGATGTATTTTTATTGAGGAAAATGCTAAATTTGATTTTTGCAATTGAAGTAAATAGCATACAATATCTTGTATTGATGCTATAAGAGGATCTATGTTTTTAGATTGACAATAATAGACAAATCTTTTCCATTTGTTTGCGTAGCACTGTCTAGTAGTAGGTTTTCTTGCTTGTTTAATAACTTCCATACATTATGATGGGAGTTTTAAATATCCAAATTCAATTACTTCAGGAGCCAAATCGCTAGATTGAGAGCATTGGGGTTTGGATGTCTGATTTGACCTTTGTTTTGTGTTAACAGATGTGGTTTGCACGGGAGTTTGGAGTGTGATACTACAGATAGATCTAGTAGTGTTGTGTACCATGGCTTACGTGCCCATGTTGGTGCTATGAGTATCATGTTGAGTGAAGTTTGACGCAACTTGTTGACTAGAAATGGAAGGAGTGGGAGAGGGGGAAAAGCGTAAGCAAATATCCCTGACCAATTGATCCATAGAGCATTGCCTTTGGATAGGGGATGTGGGTGTCTGGATGCGAAGTTTTAGCATTTTGGGTTTTCGCTTGTTGCAAAAAGATCTATGTTTGGTGTTCCCCACTTTTGAAAGTACTTTTGAAGTACTTGAGGATAAATCTCCCATTCGTGTGTTTGTTGGTGATTTCTGCCAACTGATTGTCTATCCCTGGAATGTACTGTGCTAATAGAAGAATTTGATTGTGAATTGCCCATTTTCAAATATTTTGGGCTAGAAGGCACACGGGGATGAAAGTGTCCCTCCCTGTTTGTTGAGATAATACTTGGTTGTCATGTTGTCTGTCTTTATAAGAACATTCTTCTGTGTGAGAAGAGGTTGAAAGGCTTTGAGGGCTAGAAACACAGACAATAACTCTAAGTGGTTTATGTGTAGTGGTTTCTGTTTGACATCCCATTGCCCTTGAATATTGTGATTGTTTAGGTGAGCTCCCCAACCAATCATTGATGCATCTGTTGTAATTATGGTTTGAGGCACAGGGTCTTGAAACGACCGCCCTTTGATTAAATTGCTGCGATTCCACCACTGAAGGGACATAAGTGTTTGGAGGTCTACCAACACTAGATCTTGAAGTTGACCGTGTGCCTGTGACCATTGTTGTGCAAGGCTCTGTTGTAAAGGGTCTCATGTTTAATCTTGCATGTGGAACTATTGCAATGCAAGCTGCCATCATTCTTAGGATTTTCATGACAGATCTTAAAGCGTATTGTTGATTTGATTGTATAAGTGTAATGAGAATTTGGAAATCTTGTATCCGTTGTATTTGGATACGCTAGAGCTAGTTGAGTATTTAGGATGGCACCTAAATACGGTTGTACTTGTGCTGGTTGAAGGTGTGAGTTTAGGTAGTTTATAGAAAAACCTAGGGTGTGCAGGGTTTCTATTATATAACGTGTATGATTTTGGCATTGTGTACGACTGCTTGATTTTATTAGCCAATCGTCTAGATATGGAACGACATGGATATGTTGTCTTCTTAGGTAGGCTGCTACTATTGCTAAGCACCTTGTGAATACCCTTGGAGCTGTTATGCCGAAACACACACTTTGAATTCGTAGTGTTTTCCTTGTATTACAAATCTGAGGTATTTTCTGTGAGCTGGATGGATGAGTATGTGGAAATACGCATCTTTGAGGTCCAAGGCTGTCATAAAATCTTGTTTTTGTAGCAGTGGGATAACATCTTGTAGTGTAACCATATGGAAATGTTCTGATAGGATGTAGAAATCTAGTAGCATGAGGTCTAATATTGGCCTGAGGGTGCCATCTTTCTTGGGAATTAGAAAGTATAGTGAATAAACTCATGTTCCTATTTGAGACTGTGGAACTAACTATTGCTTGTTTGAGTACTAGAGATTGAACCTCTTGCTGTAACAGAACTGTATGTTCTGGGGTTAACTTGTGGTACCTTGGTGGAATTTGGAGGAATGTTTATCAATTCTAGACAAGAGCCATTGCAGATAATTGATAACACCCAGTTGTCTGGTGATATTTTGCCAATGTGTGTGGAACTGCGGTAGTCTTCCCCCCACAGGAGATCTGTGAAGTGGAAGGGAGTGAGGGAAGTCACTGTTTTGGCTGTGTTGCAGGCTGTGTTGCAGGCTGTTTAGAGGTTTGGAATGTACCTCTATTTCTAGAGTATTGTCCTCTATATGTGCCTTTAAACCCATCTCGCTGGTACTGTGTTTGGTAAGTTGGTTTTGCTTGGGAAGTTGATGCCTCTGAAGGTTGTGGTCTGAAACCTCCTCGAAACTGAGGCTTACGGAATGACCCTCTATATGGTATAGAATAGAGTGCACCCATTGCCTTGGCTGTGTCCGAGTCTCTTCATAGTTTTTCTATTGTTGTGTCTACTTCTGGCCCGAAAAGATGTTTTTTTATCAAAGGGCATGTTTAACACAGCCTGTTGTATTTCTGGTGTAAAACCAGAGGAGCATAGCCATGCATGTCTACGAATAATAACTGCGGTGTTCACACTCCTTGCAGCGGTATCAGCTGTATCAAGGGCAGTCCTTATTTGGAAGTTACTAATAACTTGCCCTTCCTCTACTATCTGTTGCGCCCTCTTCTGGTGCTCTTTTGGGAGATGCTGCATGATATCCTGCATCTCATCCCAATGAGCTCTATCGTAATGAGCTGGTAGTGCCTGGGAATTTTCTGCTCTCCTTATCAGGAGGGGGTGCATCTCCTGAGGACTGGCTATTTGCCCTTTTTCTTGCAGCACTAAACACTACTAAATCGGGCAGCCCCTTATGGGTGATGTAATCAGAGTCAGAAGGTGCAGGTTTATACTTTCTCTATTCTAGGCGTTAATATTCTTGCTTTCACAGGCTCATTAAAAATCTGGTCTGTCTGCTTTACCATGCCTGGTAGCATTGGGAGGCATTGGTACCTAGAACGGGTTGAGGATAATGTATTAAACAAATGTTTTTTCGGGATCGAAAATGATTAGGTAGGTCTCAGCTCCGAAATAGGTTTTCAAATTTTCGACTCTGAAAATTGTTGTTGTCTACTGGAGTCTGAAATGGAGCTTTTAATAGTCTTTGTCGACTCCGAAGTTGTCAGAGGCGTCTTTTTTCAGGCCGAGCCATGGCCTTCCGGCAGTGGTATACCCAAAGCCTTGTTTCTTATGTGGGGGTGCAGGGGCAGACGTACTCACATGCTGGCCGGCTGTAATGGGTCTGTCTTCCTCAGATTTCTGCTCCGACTCTGCGTCTCTGATAGAGACTGCTGTCTGCATTTGTTCCTCTTCTGTAATGTCGAAATGTTCGCCGCTCTTCTACGCCATTTCCAGCCTTCTTGCTCTTCGGTCCCTCAGAGTCTTTTTCGATCAGAACGATCGACAGGCCTCACAGTTTTCCTCCCGATGGTCTGGAGAAAGGCAGAGATTGCAAAACAGATGTTGGTCTGTGTATGGGTAGTTAGCGTGGCACTGAGGGCAGAATCAGAATGGAGTCTGATCCATGAGGCGCCCCGAAGGGCGAAAAAAGTTGTTTTCCGACGGTACTGCTGTTTTGATGGAAGATGAATAACGCGATCAATACAATACCGACAAAAAGTTTATTTATTTATTTTTTAAAGTTTTCCGAATCGAAATCTCGGAGCGAGAGAAAACACGTCCGAACCCGATGGCGGAAAGAAAACAATCTAACAATGGAGTCGATGACCATGTGCAATGGAATCGAAGAGGAGGAGTCACTCAATCCCGTGACTCTAAAAGACTTCTTCGAAGAAAAACAACTTGTAACACTCCCAGCCCAACACTAGATGTCGGAATCGATATGCATAGCATGTGTATCCATAGCTACACATGCCATAGAACATATATATATATATATATATATATAAACTCAGTATTCTTGGACTTTCTCCACAAAGCGGAAACAAATGCAAACTTTCTTTCACTGCAGTACCATGTGACTCAGAAGCACTCTGGCTGTCTTGACAACTCAGTTTAATTCTTTTACTATGCAATTTCTACATATTGCTTCTATTTCTTTTCCTTTTAGAAAGTGCAAAAGGAGCCTAAATGTAATTAAAACTAGACTTCAGGGCGCTTTCAGGGACAAGGGTAAGAAATGTGAATCTACATCACTACATGCTACAAACAGAAGCTTAGAGAGTAATACTTTACGTTTGTAGCAAGGGATGCTGTAGATACACATGCTGTGCATAGACTGCAAAACAGTATCCTCCTATAGGCAGTGGTTAGTGTATGGATGATGCAGATGTCTTAAATAAGATCCATAAGACCATCTGGCAAACCACTGCCTACTGTCTGGCTAGGACATCTTCACAGTAAGGTTAGAGATTGTGTGTGACCAATTGGCTACCTCTCACATGTCAGCTAGGGGAATGCTTCACAGGAAGGCCATGTTTGCAGCCTTCTCACATGTAGTGTGGGACAGGTGTTCTTAACTTTGTGATAGCACATTTGGATGCACTAGACCATCAGACAGTGCCTGCTTTGGATGTGGGTTGTCCCTTGTGCAGGTTAGCAAAGGCTACAAATAGCTGGCCAGCCTTGCAAAAGGGACTTTACCCTGTTGAACAAGTCATTTACCTTTGATAACACTCTTTCTGGTAGAGACTATCAGGCCAGATTCCTCACCTGTTGAATATTCTCCAGTCATCAAATTTGATCCAGAAAGGTTTCTGTCCCTCAGCATGGCAGTAGGTGGTGCTGTGCAGCTATGTACTAATGCCATTCTGCTCCAGAAATGAGGTGCAGAGCCCATATAGGCACCACTCCCGTGTACCGATGTCCGTTGCTTTTGTGACTGTCCACACCCCAAGGCGCAGAGCCCCAAATGCAAATTGGTACGACCAGTGTGCTGATTCCTAGACTTGGAATTTTATTAATGGATTGAGCCCAACTACAGAGGATGGTAGGGTCATGAGGAATCTGCAGGTAACAAGTCTCTACCAGTAACAGTGCTACTAAAGGTAACTAACTTGGTCTTCTGGCAGAGATGTCTAGCGGCAGTATCTATTTGGAATAGGGCCAAGAATGGACCCAAACCAGAAAGTCCTGTAGAACAGAGCAGGCAAAATGCCCTTCTCCACACACCTAAATATCCAGACATTTGTGCTTTATGAATGCAAGGAAGGGTGCCCAGGTAGCTAACTGGTAAATGTCTAGGACAGGAACTCCACGTACTAAGGCAGAGGTAGCAGCTTTGGCCCTGGTACAATGAGCACACAGTCCCTCCGGAGGCTGCTTCTTAGCCAGTGCATAGTATCCAACTGGAGAGGATGATGATGAATGAGATGCATTGTGCGCAGCTACTCCGCAGAGTGTCCTGGCACACTGCACAGGTCAGAGAGAAGGTAAGTGCTGTTTTAGTCCTGACCAAAAAAAAAAAAAATCCGCCTTAACAATTTTTTTTTAAAAACATTGCTGAATTACGCACAGCACGGAGTTCTAGAGGGAACTTATTCCATGCTGTGGAGCATAGATACGCCAGAGCTCTGCCTCCCGTTCTAGCCCGCCAAATTCTGTGGGTCACTTCCAATAATTTACTTGCAGACCTCAGGTTTCTCACTGGGACATGAAAGTTGAACCTTGCTCTAAGATATTCCGCACCAGGCAGGTATAATGCTTTGTGCACTAGCACTAATTCCTTAAACAGGATTCTCTTCCTGATAGGAAGCCCATGCAGAGCATGCAGATGAGGTGATACATGTACTATTATAGGCAGTTTCAAGAGGAAATGAGCTGCTGCTTTCTATTCCACCTGAAGTTTCTCCAAGAGGTACTCAAACAGGCCAAAATAAAGTGCATTCCCATAATCCAGCCTTGACAACCACGGGTGTGAATGACTTTTTTTTAAAGAAAAGGACAGCAAGTGTAAAAACTTCAAAAAGCACAAAACCCCAACACAGGTGCCCACCACTGACAATTTGTGGCCTGAATGACAGGCAGTTATCGAAGTTGACCCCTACGTTCTGAACAATGCCTTCCCGAGGACCTGGAGGTGGGGCATTTTTGGTGCAAAAAAACAGAATCTCCGTCTTCTCAGCATTACATTTAAGCTGGTGTATAGCCATCCAATGAAAGACAGCTGTCAGGCAAGTTTTACTAAAACTCCCTAGAAACTCTTCTCCCTTGCCACATGAGAACAGCCGAGTATCATCAACGTAAGATATGACTTTTGCACCCAGGGCCTCTCCTAACTGAGCAAGAGGGGTGAGATATACATTAAATAATGTGTGGCTCGAAGCAGATCCATGGGGCACTCCCACTGTCAACTCATGAGGCTCAGAGGGAAAGTGAGGAATCCATACCTGTTGACTTCTCCTTTCAAAAAGGAAGAAAGACAGTTCAGGGCTTGACTGACTATTCCCATTGATTGCAGACGCCAGAGTAGACTAGAGTGGGGAACGGTATCAAAGGCTGCTGATAGGTCTAACAATCTGAACAACCTGCCCCCCCACCAGCTAAAGTGCCTTTGATGTATTCACTAACTTCCATATGTGCTGTCTGTGTGCTAAAGTGGGGTCTGAACCCTGACTGACAAGAATGGAGCAGGTTTTTGGATTCCAGATATGTGGAGAGCTGATGATTCACATGCTTCTCCAATATCTTAGATATTGCTGGTAGCAGGGATCTAGGTCTTTAAAAAGGCTGTGCCCCTAGAACCGTGGATGACTCCTTCAGCAAAGGTAGAATTTTAGCCTGCTTCCAGGAACTTGGCCCACAGTTGTTACAAGTGACATATTAAGCACCTTATTTACTAAAGGGTTAATTACGTGAGCCCCTAATTTAAACAAGTGAGGCAGGCAAGGGTCAGGTGGAGAGCCAAATTTCAGATTCCTTAAGGCTGTCAAAGAACCTTTCATCGAAATAGGCTCAAAATTGGAGAGCAATGCATTGGTTAGAGACCATGCTTGTTTGTATCATGTCCAGTGCCTCATCATTCGGGTGAGACCTGGACGACAGACTGGTCTTCTCTTCTCTACACCCTTGCCTTTTTTTTGTTTTAGCAACTCCACAAAGTGATGATCGTCCACCTGGAGGTGTTTGGTATGATCTATGACAAAGCTCAGTGTTCTCTTGGGGTCCAATTGATTAAGTATCATTCTCTTTAGAGGGGTGAGGCAGAGCAAAGAACACCAGCAGGATCATGGTTAGGCCGATGTGAAACGGTGTCACAGCTTTTGTCAAAAGATGCCAGAACCAGTTTATGCAGGAAAAAGGTGGTATGTGGCAGGTTGACACAGAGCTTTAAGCTCACATACATGCTGCACCGATGTTATTACGATGAATACTGTTTTGAGGTGAGGAGGCACAAGGGACCATTATGAAGTGGATTAAATGGAGTACGCTTTAGAAAGATGAGGTCCAAGTTAAGGTCTCAATGTGGCATGACGAAGGGAGAGGAAGAAAACAAATATTGTGACCCATTCAAAAATCTCAGAACAGGAGACTTGAACAAAGAGGGCGATCCAGCCACCACGAAAAAGTGTTAAGGTACCCTTTAAATCTGCCCAGGTCACAGCTTTGCTGGGCCCGGGATAAAACAATAACCTGTCACCAAGCCACAAATTTGTCCCAATGACAGGCATATACAATTTTAGTCAAGGGACGCCTGGCAGCCAAGGATGACATCAACCACCTCCGGAGAAAGATCAAAGGTGTTCAGCTGTCGCCGCTTAATCTCCATGCATGAAAGTGGAGATGGTGAAGACCCGGTTGCAAAATCCTTTCCTGGGACAGCCAGTCTTCACAAAGGGGTAACCTGATGGACAGATGCTCAAGCCCAGGATTTCTGGATACCATACTCTCAGTGCCCAATCGGGGGCTACAAGGATGACAGACTTGGTGCTGATCGTCAGAACTTGGGGCACGAGTGGTATCAGTAGAAAAACATTCAGGAGCCCTGCATTCCACTCAAGACAGAACATGTCTCAGTGAGAGAATCCCTGGAAACTACAACCCGCAGAATTGCTGATATTGCATGTTTTCAGCTGTGGCAAACAGATCAAGCCAAGATTCTTCCCATTTACAGAAGAGACACCGAGCCACTTCAGTGTGTAACTGCCACTTGTGATCCGCTAAGCACTGAAGGCTTAGCTTGTCTTCTCTGGCACTCAATGATTCTGCCTGGGGGTTCACCATCAGGAAAAATGATGGTCCAGCCATTTCCAGAGGCACAAGTCCTCCTGGGACAGGGTAAATGTTTGTTGCAGTACCATACAACAAGTGGTGTTGTCTGTAAGCACGTGCATGAGCCTCCCCAAGATGGACGGAAGGATTTCAACACTGAGCAGACCAGCCATTAGCTCCAAGAGGTTGATGTGGAGCTGGGACTCTGACGGACACCAGAGATCTCTGAACTTCCCTTCTCCCACCTGCCGCCCAGAACAGAAGCAATGCATCTGTCACCACTGTCAGCTCTGGGTGGGGAAGGAAGAGGGGTCTGCCACTGACCCAATCATAATCCAGTAACCAGTGCTAGACATGTGAATCTACAGCACTGCATGCCACGAACAGATGCTTACTGGGTAAGTCATCTTTTCTGTTCGAGGCATGTGTGGCTGTAGATGCACATGCTTAGCACAGACTGAAAGCAGTCCTTCTCTTAAGTGGTGGCTAAACTATGAGGTTTACAGTTGTCTGAAATAATGTATGTAGAACTGCTTGGCCCATATTGGATTGTTGACAGGCCACCACATATACACAACAATGTTTTGTAAATGTATGCAGTGTAGACCATGCAGCTGCTTTACACGTCAGCTCTGGGTATACTTCCTAGGAAGGTCATTGAAGCTCCTTTTTAGGTCAAGCATAGAAGCGCACAAGCGCTGCTTTTCTGATGTGTTGGTTTCTATGTGGGCTCTTAACCACACCTACCTCACAACCATCACTTTCACTCGTTTGTTGGCTTGCCTTTCAAAAATCCTTTAACGTTTGTCCCACCTTGGTGTGGTTTTGTTAGCGCCCTGTTACATGGATAATTGCACTTTTGCCGATATGTTTCACTGGAAACAAACTTATTTTTCCTTTTGTCTCTCACCTTCGCTCTCACAGTGGCAGTGGTACTTTGAAAGGACTTGCTTAAGTCAACTGTTTTACTTTTCTTTTTCAATTTAAGTGGCAAGAAAAGTCCAGTTAGGAATTTACAATGCTAATAGCTCTAACCCGAGCAAATGCGAGACCCACAGCATTGCAAATGCTTGTTTAATAGTGGAGCGAGCTTTAGAAGGGATAGGTAAAATTCTTTTGGCTTTAGCATAGCACATTTGCATGCATTTAACAATCCAACGTGCATTCCCTGACTTGAGATGGACCTCCCTTTGTGTGGTTTTGAAAAATGCAACAGAGTTGTAGTGTTTTCTTAAATGATTTAGCTCTGTTAGTATATTATATATGAGCTTGTTTTACGTCCAAAGTACAAAGAGGCCTTTTGGCAACTTTAGTTAAGCTGGGGGGGGGAAAAAAGGCAGGCAATTTAATAGATTAAGGTGGAATGGAGAAACCACCTTCTGAAGTAATTTAGGATTGGTACGAAATACCACCCTATCTCTACGCAATTGGTAGAAGGGTTCTTTTAAAGCTAATACCTGAAGCTTACAGACACATCTGAGTGAAGTCTTAAGACCTTCCATAAGTGTTTTGATAACTGGAATCTTGAATAGGGCAGTGCATTGCCAGTTTTTGTAGATATTCGGCTACTGACACTAGGTGTAACCTTATAGATCTAAAAGCTAAACCAGTAATATACAAATGAAATAAGTAGCAGACAATGTCTTGAACTTTGGCTGTTAATGGATCAGTGTGTTAGGAATAACAATACTGAACAAATACTTTCTATTTAGAAGCATAGCATGCACGAGTTGCAGGCCTGCATGCTTCTTTAAGAATGTCCATACACTGCTGTCGGAGACTTAAGCAACCAAAGTCTAGGGCTTCAGGATCGCAAGGTTGAGGGACCCCAGGTCTGTATGTCTGATTTCTCTATGGTTCTGCATGAAAAGGTCCTGCCTGTTTGGAAGTACTTTGTGGGGAACTACTGAAAGTTTGAAGAGTGTGGTGAACCATGGTTACCTCATGGAAGTCCACATGGGAGCCACAAGGATGAGGGTGAGAGATGTCTGCTGAAATTTGCAAACCACAAATGGAAGCAGTGGGAGAGGTGGAAAAGCATAAGCAAATATCCCGGACCAACTCATCTATAGTGTGTTGCCCCTGGACTGTGGGAACGTGGAGATGAAGTTTGGGCATTTGGCATTTTTTGCTGTTATTTGTGGTTGACCCCAATGCTGGAAGTATTGGTGGAGGACTTGCAGTTTGAGTTCCCACTCGTTGACCTGTTGGTGTCTCCTACTGGGGAGATCTGCATAGTAGTTTTCCACTCCTGGAAGGTATTCCCCGAACAGGTCAATGTTGTACCAGAGGACCCACCTCCAAATGATCTGGGTTAAAGGAGAAAGCTGAGGGGATCTGGTGCCCTCTTGCTTTTACAAATAGTACATGGCAGTCATGCTGTTTTGATCAAGACTACCTTGCCAACCAGGTGAGGAAGGAAGGCTTTAAACGCTAGATGAACAGCTAGCAACTCCAGGTGATTGTGGTGGAGATGGATGGGTGTCCACTGTCACTGGACAGTCCAATCTTGTGAATGTGTTCCCCAGCCTGTGACGGATGCGTCCATTGTTATCGTTCTTGTTGAAGCTTGTTAGTGTTCCACCACTGCAGAGTGGCAAGCTTGACGGCCACCCGACACTAGATCTCCCCCAATGACCCTCTGCTCGAGTCCAATGGTGCTCTAAGCACTCCTGCACCAGACATGTTCAATCTGGCATTAAATCCTATGGCTATATATGAAGACATCATACAGAGAAGACGCATGACTATCCTCACTGTTACCTGCTGACCTGACTGGAATTGAGAAATCACTGTCTGGAAGGCCTCTATCCTGGCAGTATTGGGGTAAGCTATTCCCAGTTCTGAGTTGAGAAGTGTTCCCAGATAAGGTGGGACAAGAAGAGGATGGAGGAGGAATTTTGCTGCATTCATTGTAAAACATAATTGGTGATGTAGGTTTATGGTGACCTTTTCTTTTAGAAGCACTTTTGTCGAGTTGAGCTTTTGATGAGCCAGTCAGCTAGATATAGAAAGATGTGCAAGTTCTGTCCACGCAGGTGGAGACGGCTACTACTGCGAAACATTTGGTGACGACTGGGGTAGCACTTCGAATTGGATATGGTGACCATTTATTACAAATCTGAGATACTGGTGATGCCCTGGGTGAATAGGAATGTGAAAATAAGTGTCTCTGAGTGAGGTTGAGAGCTGCCATGAAGTCACCTTGTTATAATAATGGAATGACATCTTGAAGAGCGACCATGTGAAAGTGCTCTGAAGGAATGCACTAGTTTAAGGGACTGAGTTTCAAGAGTGGTCTCATGGGACAAGTTTTTTTTTTTTGGGGGGGGGGGGGGGTTTTGGAGGTTCGGGGGAGGAAATACAATGAATAGACTCCTATGCCCTGCTGGTAGAGTGGAACATGTTCTATAGCTCCTTTCTTGAGTAGTGCATGTACTTCTTTCCTGACCAACTACTGATTTTGGAGAGAAAGTTTGTGTTTGTGAGGTGGGATGTTTGGAGGTGTGGAAGGGAGCTTCAGACAGTAACTATGATGGATAATATCCAACACTCACTGGTCAGAGGTGATGTTTCACTAGGCGGGAAAGAACCCTTGTATTCGACCCCCCCCAACAGGTGTTGTGTGATCGGGGGGAAATGACTGGCAAGTCAAAGTTTGGAGGTTGTGGCGGATGTTTTTGTGAATCCACTTTTGCCTCTACCACTTGAATTGTTACCCCTGTAGGAGCCTCTAGTATCCCCTAGGAGAGGTGACTTGTACCTGGGGGCACTGGTAAGAAGTGAATGTCTTAGGGAAGGTCGTCTTTGAGCCTCCTCAATAAGAGAAACGGTGAAAGGAGCTGCGTTGGGATGGTGACTATAATGCTTCCATGGCCTTGGGTGTCTCATTGTCTTTCCTATCTTCTCAAGGAGTGTCAACTTGAGGACCAAAAAGATGTTCTCCATCTAATGGAAGGGCCAAGAGGTTCTATTGGACCTCCGATTTAAAGCCTGGGACAGAAAGCCAGGCATGTCTTCTCACGAGGGTGCTGGAATTAGTGCCTCTAGCTGCAGTGTCAGCAGTGTCGACGGCACAGCGGATGATAGCGTTAGAGATTAGCTTACCCCTCCCCCCAAGGCAATCTGGTAAGCTTTCTTTTTATGCTTCTTTCAGAGATGTAGGAGGATTTCCTCTGTCACGTCCCAGAGGGTCCCGTATTAACAAAAGTGAAGGCCGATGGAATTGGCGATCTGACAATAGTGGGCAGATTTGGCAGCAACCCTCTTTTCCGCTGCATCAATTTTCTTTCTTTCTTTATCTGGTGGGGGTGCAGTCTTATGTGCTGTGCAAACTACCAGGGAATCAGTTGGAAGCTGTCCTCTTATGTATAAGAGTAATTGGGTGACTACTTATATTTTTTTTGTTGACCAATGACCTAATTACAGTGTTGTTTAATATATCTGTGGTCTGTCTGAACGTGTCGTCTAGCATCAGCAGGTATTGTGCTGAGCGTTGGGTAGAGGAGACTGTCTCAAACAAAAAATCATCCTCTAGTGATTCAGTGTGTAACTGCACTTTATGAAAGGTAGCAGCTCTACCTGTGAGGTCATGGTAGGTGGTGATGTCATCCAGGGGAGAGGGTTTAGCAGGATACAGATCTGTGTCTGTTTCGGCAGGGGGTTCGACACTAAGGGCCAGATGTAGCAAAGGTTTTTACCCATTCTGTGTTTATGGGAAAAAGTGTTTGTACATATGGCCCTAAGTGTCCCAGGGATCATCCTGCGATGGGTAAGAAAAAAACATACCCTCGCTGTGTAAGAGTGGAGGGAACCCTCTGGTGAGTATGGTGCAGGGGCAGCAGGCAAAGCCATTGGTGAATTTGTGTGGTGCGCCTCAGGTGTTGGGCTGATGTGCACCAGGCTTGTGGCCTTGTCTGACTTTTTTTTCTATGCTTTGTTCGGAATGGGATATCCAAAGCCTCGTCAAAAGGACAGCTGTCTCTTAGCTGGCTGTGCACCAGTGTGTGGAGGTCTTGTGATGTTGAGCCCAGTGTCTGGATGAATTCTACTGTTTTTGCCTGGAGCTTATCTCGCCCTGTAAACACTGAAGCACAGGTTCCACAGGCTTGGAACCGTGTGCTGTCTTGCCGAATGTAAATGTTTTCAGCAGCGCTGTGGAGTTTTGAATCTGAAGCAGGCATTTTCAGTGCTGGCATCAAACAGTGTTTCAACAGCAAGGACTTCAGCTTTGATGATTGGCTTGGCTCCAATGCAGGAGTCTGCTCAGGAATATGTGGTCTGCTTTTTTTTTTTCTTTTTCACCGCTGAGGCTGGGCATGTCTCAGACAGTCTGTTATTGCAGACCATAGCTAGTAGGCAGTGTTAGCCCAACTGTGGATTTTGGCCTGTCTGGCATGGGTAGTTGACCATCTGAGGTGGTCTCCTGGGGTCAGGTGGAAGGTTGACCTGGTGATAGATCCTTGATTTCGATCTTGCAGCCATCGTTGAAAAAGAGTGGGGGGGGGGGGGGGGGGGGGTGGGGTTAGTGTGGTGGAAGGTTCCTTCATCTGCAGCTGATGCCTGTGTCTGTCTATACCTCTTTTTGAGGTTCCTCAGGTCTGATGTTTATTGAGCACTGCAGCAGCACATTTCAAGTCGATGTGCTTGACAATCACGCATCTTCTGGGATCAAAAAGATTTACAGGCCTCACAGCTGACCTAGTCGTGTTCAGGGGGAAGAGGTACAGGTTACACACCTGATGAACATCAGTGCACAGGTACTTAGAATGGCATCAAGGATGGAAGCAAATGGCTTCTGTTCCATTATCAAATGGACATGGTGCGGGGGAGGGAGGGGTGGACAATGCCAAAGATGTAAGGTCCACCTTGAAGACCCGCGAGGACTGTGGCCGACTAGAGTCCACCCCGCCAAAGTCGACATTGTCAAATGAACAAGAGAGAGAAAGAAGCCAGGATCAAAACAGTACAGACAGTATCGCCTAAGAGAAATAAGGTTCAATGGTGTCGAACCTGAGCAGAGGAGCACATGTCTGAACCAGACCGCAGAACAAAACAATCCAACAATGGAGTCAATGACCATGGGTGTTACTAGCAAGAGCATCACACTATCTTGTGACTCGAAAGACTTTCTTTGAAGAAAAACAACTTGCACACATCGGAGCCAAACAACAGATGGTAGGATTATGCTAAGCATGCCGCAAACACTTGTTTCCAGTCATCAAGTATAAAATACTTTGTTCTGACAATAAACTCTGGTACACAATAGTGGAGTTACAGTCCCAATGGCAGCTACCAACTTCTCCCCCACAACTGCCTTACAGAATGCTCAGTGCCGATGGCTCCACCACTAATGACATCCGAGGACAATGTCCTAAAAGGAACAGCTTATAAAATGCCCAACACAAACACTCTTTCTTAACAATACCAAAAAATATGTAGCACTGTATAGGTCAAATCCCATCTCCTTAACAGATGCTAATAGAAGGCTGAAATTACATGCAGTGAAGCTAACATTTTCTAAATTACAACTATAAATCATTATCCATAAAAAACAATATACAAAAAAACAAAACCTTGAAGTTCCTGGTTTTATCTAGAACAAACATCAGTATAACAATTTTTTATTTTTATTTACAACAATCTTTATGTTTCATGGGTCTTCTCTCAATTAGTTCAAACTTACTTTTTCTCTTCTAGAGAACTGGCTTCCCTGGAATCATATTGTTTTCATGTACTTCAAGAAAATCATGCGTTCTCACATGATCAGGGCTCAACTCAGCTGTCTTCTCATGTGACCAGTACTCAACTAACTTTGGTCCATTGGGCATTGCTCTAAATTTACATTGTTCCATGGAACACTGCTCTGCCTTCCTTGCCTTATTGAGAAAAATGAATAGAAATACTTTTATCTTTTGTCTGCCAGTCATTCACATCATTGTAAAATAAATGATCATAAATTAGGTCATACATATTTCTCTTTCTACACAAAAAAAACTCAACTCAAATGTCAGACTACCATCTTATAAACGTACTGTCACTACTGTAAGAGCTGGTTGGGCAAGAGCGAGGGATCTGCCTCTGACCCAATCGTGGTTCAAAATTCACCACTGCAGATTATGTGCAGTTTCCTCCATCAGAGAGATTCCCCTCATGCTGTGCCCACTGGAACTTGAGGTCCCACTGTAGAACCCGCATATGCCACCTGGCATGTATCACCAGCAGGATGCAGGAGGCCTTATGGCAGCCTCAGAATCATTCTCACTGAAATCCAGGATAGAGGCTGAAACATCAGTATCGTGAATATCCTGGACTCACCGTTTGGGAGATAGGCCTGAAGAACGAGTTACTTACCTTTGGTAACGATTTTTCTGGTGGATACATTAGCTACCTGTGGATTCCTCACCTAATGAATACTCCCATGGCGCCAGCATTCGACGGAAATCTTCTTACTAGTCTCTGCACGTCGACGAGGACGTCACTCTAGCCCACGCGACGCCGTCTGACGTCATACAGGCAATAAGAGGTCCTCGCCGACGTGCCGATGACAGTACCAACATTTTTTACGTGCATGAGAATAATAACCCAATGTAATGAAAGAGCAAAGCAACATCTCTTAATATTGTAAATCACACAACATTGCAATAAAATAGCTGTAGATTTAATATAACCTTTTTTTTTTTTTTAAACAAATAAATATATTTATACATACGAATCATGTATATACACAATATATATAGATTTATATATAAATACACATATATACAAATATCATATATGCAAAATGTATTGCAACTTTGAAGACCAAAAGGAGCACACTCAAGGATTGCTTGGAGAGACCAAAAAGGCAACGGGGAGGCGGGTGGGACCGTGAGGAATCCACAGGTAGCTAATGTATCCACCAGAAAAATCGTTACCGAAGGTAAGTAACTCGTTCTTCTGATGGATACAACTACCTGTGGATTCCTCACCTAATGAATAGAGTCCCAAAGCAGTACCACGCCCGGCGGTGGGGGCCTAAATGGTCAAACCAAGAAATCCTGCAGCACTGACCGTGCAAAATGACCGTCCCTTCTGACCTCAGAGTCCAAACAGTAATGTTTCACAAAAGTGTGAAGGGACGACCAAGTTGCGGCCTTGCAGATGTCGACCACAGGAACACCCCTGGCCAAGGCCGAAGAGGCCGACTTAGCTCTGGTGGAGTGAGCTCTAATGCCCTCAGGCGGATCCTTCTTTGCCAAAGAGTAACAGATTTTAATGCAAAGAACAACCCACCTGGAGAGTGTTCTCTTGTGGACTGCCTTTCCTCTCCTCTTGCCCACGTATCCGACAAACAGCTGATCCTCCAGCCTGATATCCTTCATTCTGTCGATATAGAAGCTCAACGCCCTTTTTGGGTCCAGGCGATGTAGTCTTTCTTCCTCCTTTGAAGGATGAGGCGGAGGATAAAACGTGGACAAAGTGATTGTCTGAGCCAAATGGAAGGGTGAAACAACCTTCGGAAGGAAAGCAGCCTTGGTCCTCAACACCACCTTATCCCCATAAAACGTTATATAAGGGGGTTTAACCGATAAGGCCTGCAACTCACTCACTCACTCTCCTTGCAGATGTTATAGCTACCAGGAATACTGTTTTAATAACCAAATACCTTAAGGGGCAAGAATGCATAGGCTCAAAAGGGGACCCCATAAGGAAAGTCAGGACCAAGGACAAATCCCATTGAGGCATAACGAATGGTTTTGGAGGATATTGATTCAGAAGACCTTTCAAGAATCTGAGAACAATATGGGATTTAAATAACGATGGTTGGTCTGGAAGACAAATGAAGGCTGACAAGGCCGACAAATAACCTTTAATGGTAGCCACTGCACAACCTTTCTGCGCTAGAGACAGTGCAAAAGACAAAACATGTGACAGATGAGCATGTAAGGGATCAATCTGTCTCTCTCCACACCACATAACAAATTTAGACCACCTATTAGCGTAGATAGATTTAGTGGAGTGTCGCCTGGCCGCTAAGATAACATCCACTGCATCAGGCGGGAGAGAGAAGGAACTCAGGTTGCCCCGTTCAATCTCCAAGCATGTAGGTGCAGACTCTGGAGGTTGGGGTGTAAAACCTGCCCCTGCGACTGCGAGAGGAGGTCTGCCCTGAGAGGGAGACGGAGCGGAGGGCACAGTGAGAGTTGGAGAAGGTCGGAGTACCATACCCTCCTTGGCCAATCCGGAGCTATTAAGATGACTTGGGCCCGGTCTTGGCGAATTTTCCTCAACACTCGAGGAATCAAGGGTATGGGGGAAACGCGTAAAGCAACTGGTCGCACCAGGTTATCTGAAACGCGTCCCCCAACGCTCCCTGCATCGGATACTGGAGGCTGCAGAATAACGGGCAATGCGCGTTCTCTAGAGTGGCAAACAGATCTATCCGAGGAAACCCCCATATCTGGAAGATTAGACAGACCTGATCTGGATGGAGACGCCACTCGTGGTCTGCCGAGAATTGGCGACTGAGACTGTCCGCACGTACATTCAAGACCCCGGCCAGATGATTTGCCACCAAGCAAATCTGATGGTCCTTTGCCCAGGACCATAGCCGAAGAGCTTCTCTGCAGAGAAGGTACGACCCTACTCCTCCCTGTTTGTTTATGTACCACATCGTGGTAGTATTGTCCGTCAGGACCTGTACTGACTGACCACGAAGGGATGGGAGGAAGGCCTTGAGAGCCAGACGTACAGCCCGTAACTCCAACAGATTGATATGAAACACCTGTTCCTCTGGAGACCAAAGCCCTTTGATCTCCAGATCCCCCAGATGAGCTCCCCATCCTAGGGTGGAAGCATCCGTTATGACCGTGGCCACTGGTGGCGACTGCGCGAACGGCTTTCCCTGTGAAAGATTGTTGCCCGCAATCCACCACTTCAATTCCACAGCAGCATCTCTGGAGATCTTGACAGTACCTTCTAAATCTCCCTTGTGTTGAGACCACTGCCTTCGGAGGCACCACTGAAGAGCCCTCATGTGCCAGCGAGCATGCGTGACCAACAGAATGCAGGAGGCGAACAGACCGAGCAGACGAAGGACCTTGAGGACTGGAACTACCGCTCCATTTCGAAACATTGGAACCAATTCCTGAATATCTTGAATCCGCTGAGGCGGAGGAAAGGCTCGACTCAATGTTGTATCCAGTACTGCCCCTATGAACAGGAGGCGGTGAGAGGGCTCCAGGTGAGATTTGGGCACGTTCACCGAAAAGCCCAGGTCGAACAACAACTGGGTTGTTGACTGCAGATGATGCGACACAAGCTCCGGGGACTTGGCTTTGATCAACCAGTCGTCCAAGTAAGGGAATACTGCTATCCCCTTCCTTCTGAGCTCCGCCGCAACCACTGACATCACCTTTGTGAAGACTCGAGGTGCTGAAGTAAGACCAAACGGGAGGACCGCAAACTGATAGTGCTGCGACCCTACCACAAACCGGAGATACTTCCTGTGCGACTTGAGTATCGGGATATGAAAGTAAGCATCCTGCAAGTCGACAGACACCATCCAATCTTCCTTGTTCAACGCCAAAAGCACCTGTGCTAGGGTCAGCATCTTGAACTTTTCCTGTTTGAGGAACCAATTCAAGATCCTCAGATCCAGGATTGGTCTCAACTGACCATCCTTTTTGGGAATCAGGAAGTATCTTGAGTAACAACCTCGACCCCTTTCCTGCTCTGGGACCAACTCTACTGCGCCCTTTGAAAGGAGGACTTGAACCTCCTGTTCTAGCAACAGGAGGTGTTCTTCTGAACAATAAGATGGGCGGGGCGGGATGAGGGGCGGAAACTCCCGAAAGGGAAGGGCGTAGCCTTTCCCCACAATGCCGAGAACCCAAGTGTCCGTTGTGATAGACTTCCACTTGTGGAGAAAATGCTGTAATCTTCCCCCTACAGGAGAGGAGTGAGTGGGAAACGGTGGAAGCCTAAGGCTGCTTCCCCTGCTGCACCCCTCCAGAGGACGAGGAAGAGGCAGAGTGCTGTTGAGAGGCTCCTCTGGTACGGGCCCCACCCCTCCCCCTCCCTCTAAATGACCTATAGGGGAGGGAAGAGGCGGGTTGCTGGAACCTCCCCCGAAAGGAAGAGGAAGAAGAGCCACGCCCAAATCCCCAAAACCTCCTGAAAAATCTAGAAGAGGCAGAGGAAGAAGGAGCTTGCAGTCCTAACGATTTGGCTGTGGCTCTGCTCTCCTTAAATCGTTCCAAGGCCGAATCTGCCTTGGCTCCAAACAGTCTGTCCCCATCAAACGGGAGGTCCAGCAGGGTCGACTGCACATCCGCAGAAAACCCTGAGTTTCGGAGCCAGGCCTGTCTTCTTGCCACCACAGCCGTGCCCATCGCCCTGGCCACCGAGTCGGTCGTGTCCAGCCCAGACTGGATAATCTGGGTCGCGGCAGCCTGGGCGTCTGAGACCACATCCAAGAGACCCTGGGGGAGCTCCGTAAATGAAGACGAAATATCATCCATCAGAGCATGGATGTACCTCCCCAGAATGCACGTTGCGTTGGTGGCCTTCAACGCCAAACTGCATGACGAAAATATTTTCTTGGACTGCGCATCCAGTTTCTTGGAGTCTCTGTCTCCAGGCACCGTCGGGAAGGAACCAGGCGCTGACTTGGAGGAACAGGAGGCTTGCACCACCAAGCTCTCCGGCGTAGGGTGTCTAGAGAGAAAGCCAGGGTCAGATGGTGCAGCTCGATACCTCCTGGCCACAGCCCTATGAACGGCCGAGGAAGACACCGGCTTCTTCCACACCTCCAACACCGGATCCAGCAAAGCCTCATTAAATGGCAAGAGAGGCTCAGCTGCAGCAGAGGCCGGATGCAATACCTCTGTCAGCAAATTCTGCTTCGCCTCTGCCACCGGCAAAGGCAGGTCCAAAAAGCTTGCTGCCTTCCTCACCACAGCATGAAAGGAAGCAGCCTCCTCCGTATATTCCCCTGGAGATGAAAGGTCCCACTCAGGGGAAGTGTCCAGCCCACTGGCTGTATCCAGACCATGTAGTCCGTCTCCAGAGTCCTCAATCTCTCCCTCCTCTAAGACTCGCTGGTACTCCTGCTCTTCTAAAAGACGGAGAGCACGCCTCCTCGAATGAAGTCTCTCCTCGATACGCGGAGTCGACATGGCCTCCGCCGACGTCGAAGAACGGCGCCGATCTCCAGAAGCATCTGACGCCGCGTCCGGCGCCACAGGCAGCTTCGGCGCCGAGGTAGGAGTCGGAGGACGAGGTCTTGGAGCCGATGGACCAACCGGAGTCACAGGGCAAAATCCTGACTTCGACGGAAGGGCAACCTCCGGGGCCGAAACATCCGAAGCCACCGGAGCGGCCACCGACGCCGGCACCGGCGCCGAGCCCACATTCCCAAAAGGGAGAAAGGGCATAAAGGGTGCCGGCCGAAGAGGCGCAGGATCACCCAACGAAAAGGCCAAGGGCCCCGAAGGACCAGCCGGAGCAGCTCCTGGAGCCATCTGCTGAAAGATGGTATACATCGCATTAAGAAATGCAGTACTATCGGCTCCAGGAGTGGGAAAAGCCGGATACTGGGGTGCCTGGATCGAGGGCGACCCCGACGCCGGCCTCGACGTCTGCGACGCCGGAGAAAACACAAGAGGCTGCACCACCTCAATCACCGACGCCTGACCAGGCGAAGTCGGTGACGCCGGAGAGGGCAACGGCGTCGATGGATGCGGCGTGACCGTGGGGCTGACCTCCCAAGTCCTCCGACGCCGAGCCGAAGGTGACCTCGAACGAGACTCCTTGCTGGAATGACGTCGTGAGTCTCTACGGCGCCGGGAGTCTCGATGACGCCGGTGAGACCTTGGCGAAGAAGACTTCTTATGATGTTTCTCCTTCTTCTTTGACTTTGCCATGAATAACTTGGCCTCACGCTCTTTGAGGGCCTTCGGATTCATGTGTTGACATGAATCGCAAGTCGAGACGTCGTGGTCGGAGCTCAAACACCATAGACAGTCGGAGTGAGGATCTGTAACTGACATCTTGCCCCCACACTCTCGACAGGGCTTGAAACCCGACTTCCTCTGAGACATTATTACCGCAGAGAAGACTACGCAGCAGACAATACACTGTAACCACGAAGGTAACAGTAGCTCCCTCGAAGATAACCGTTTCGAATGCACGGAAAAAAGGGAACTGTCATCGGCACGTCGGCGAGAACCTCTTATTGCCTGTATGACATCAGACGGCGTCGCGTGGGCTAGAGTGACGTCCTCGTCGACGTGCAGAGACTAGTAAGAAGATTTCCGTCGAATGCTGGCGCCATGGGAGTATTCATTAGGTGAGGAATCCACAGGTAGTTGTATCCATCAGAAACTGCATGTTATTCAGAACAGCTCTGATGAAAGGGAGCATCTGAGAGGGAGTGCGGTGTGACTTAGGAACATTTATAGTGAATCCCAGCAAATGCAGGAGGTCCAACATAGTCTGGAGTTGGGAGACAACAGCCTAGGGCAAGTTCACCTTCAAAAGCCAGTTGTTAAGGTAGGGGGAAGACAGAAAGCCTTTAACCTGCACAAATGATCTGTGACTAACGGCATCACTATAATGAACACCCAAGGGGTGTAGGTAAGGCCAAAGGGGAGCACAGTAAATTGAAAATGCTCGTGACCTACCACGAACAGCAAGTAATGCCTGTGGGCAGGCAGGATGGGAACATGGAAATGTGAGTCCTGCAAGTCCAATGCTACCATCCAGTCTCCTGGGTCCAGGGCATAGAGGACCTGAGCATTTTGAATTTGTTTCTGAGGAACAGATTGAGGGACCAAAAGTCTAGGATTGGGCGGAGGCCCTTGTCCTTTGTGGGCACCAGAAAGTAGTGGGAATAATAACAATGACCTACTTTTGGCACAGGAAACCTCTATATGGCTCCATTGGTCAAGAGAGCCATAACCTCCTCACAGAGAGGTGCTAGGCGATCCTCTGTCATCTGATCGTAGGATTGTGGTATGAATGGAGGGGTATTTTTGAAGGGGAGGGAGAAGCCAGCACCAAACGTACTAGCTGAGGACTTGTGGGTGGAGTTACTTGTGGAACTTGCTGATGCATTCTGCTGAGAAGGCCGCAAGGTCACTGTCCACTCCCGGGAATGTATTCTGCCATCAGTTGGATGCAGGAGCAAACTGCCCAACAACAGGTTTCCTATACCAATGGAGAGACGGGTAGAGAGTGAGTGCCTCATTATTTTTATAGGTACTACATGGCTGTCATATTGTCTGTCGAGATAGACTATTTTGCCCTGAAGGAATGGGGTTTAGGAAAGGCCTGCCCTGTTGGTGTTCCATCACTGCAGACAGCGACATCCACTGGCCTTTACCAGCACTAGACCCTCCATCTGACCCTTCACCTGTGACCAAGGAGCTGAAAGGCACTGCTGTAACAGGCGCCATGGGCAGCCAGGCTTGGGACACTATGGAGACGCATGAGACATCATACCTAGGCCTGGCTCCGCTCTTGATCAGCCAGTTATAGAGATACAGGAAGACCCCCCTTCTTAAGTGCATGGCCACCGCAGCTAAGCACTTGAAGATTTTTGGGGCAGTGGTGATGCCAAATGGAAGTACTTTGAACAGATAGTGATGGCCACATAACACAAATCTTAGCTAGCGTCAGTAACTCAGGTAAATGGGAATGCGAGAGTATGCACCCTTGAGCACTAACGCCTAGGGGGTTGAGGGGTGGGAAAACAGGAGGGCAGTGTGAAGTTTTAGGCAGTAGCTGGAAGAAACTACCAATAATACCCGCTTGGCAGATGTGATTTCCTGCTGGCGAGGGAGGCTATGCTGTAGTCTGCCCTGACAGGTGCTGTGTGGTCAGGGGACTGATGGCACCAGCAGGAGGAGTGTTTTCAAATGGCAGGCCCTAAGCTGGAACCTCCTGTGCCCCTTTTGTTGCTGCCCCTGGAGGCACCCCTGATGTACCCTCGTAGCGACTGCTGGTGGCATGATAGTTGTTCCGTTTGGTAAGAGAAGGAAGGGCAACGGAGGTGGCTTTAGAACTGGCCTATATCCGTGTCTAGAAAATGAGCCTATGAGAGATGAAGTCTGGAGTGCACACATGGCTTTGGTGGCATCCATATACTTCTTTTTTTGAACATCTGGCCAGCGTGCAGGGCGAAAAGATGTTTACCATAAAGGGCAAGTTGAGCAGTTGTCAGACTGGGAGATATAGAGCCATCGGATGAAGACACTGGTATGGAACCCTCTTCACTCTCCTCAACATCGGCAAGGGATCTTCCCTGAAGATATCCGAGGGACTTTTCAGAGGTTTGACACTACATCCTCTGATATGCCCAACGAACAAGTTACTTACCATTGGTAACGCCTTTTCTGGTGGATACACTAGCTACCTTAGGATTTCTCACCTAAAGAATTTTCCCCACGCGCCAGCATTTGACAGAAATTTTCTTCTAGCTCTGCACATCAATGATGACGTCACAATTGCCCGACTCCCACGCGACACCGTATGACGTCATCCAGGCGATAAGAGGTCCTAGTCGACGTGCAGACGTCAGTTATCACCATTTTTTACGTGCCTTTGAGGCGAACAGGAGAACATTGACACTACAGATGTGATATGAACACATCAATCAAACATATACCAACATTTATTTCCACTAATATGAAACATAACCAATACAAATAAACAACCCACTGCATACAATCCTACAATACAAAATATATGCATAAATATATACACACATCTTTATTTAAAAAATAAATATATATATATATATATTATACACACATAAACAAATACATACACATATATAAATCATTGCATCAGTATATACATATGTACAACATACAGGTGCTCACCCAAGGAAATCTTGGTAAGACCAGCCAGGCAACGGGGAGGCGGGTGGGACCGCGAGGAATCCACAGGTAGCTAGTGTATCCACCAGAAAAGGTGTTACCAAAGGTAAGTAACTTGTTCTTCTGATGGATACAACTACCTGTGGATTCCTCACCTAAAGAATAGAGTCCCAAAGCAGTACCGCACTCTGAGGTGGGCGCCTGAATGGTCAAACCAAGAAATCCTGCAGCACTGAGCTTGCAAAATGGCCATCCTTCTTAACTTCAGAGTCCAAACAATAATGCTTGGCAAAAGTGTGGGGGGGATGCCCAAGTTGCCGCCTTGCAGATGTCAACCACAGGAACACCTATAGCTAAGGCCGATGAAGCCGCCTTAGCCCTGGTGGAATGGGCTCGTAGCCCCACAGGAGGTTCCTTCTTTGCTAAAGAATAACACAATTTGATACAAAGAATGACCCACCTGGAAAGCGTTCTCTTGTGGACAGCTTTGCCTCTCCTCTTCCCCACGTAACCGACGAAGAGCTGATCGTCCTGTCTGAACGCCCTCGTCCTGTTGACGAAGAAGCTCAACGCTCTTCTTGGGTCAAGTCGGTGAAGCCTCTCTTCCTCCTTTGAAGGATGAGGTGGAGGATAGAAGGAAGAAAGAGTGATGGACTGCCCTAAATGAAAGGGTGTAACAACCTTCGGTAAGAAAGCCGCCTTGGTCCTTAACACCACTTTGTCCCTGTAAAAGGAAGTATATGGGGGTTCCACACTAAGAGCCTGGAGCTCACTCACTCTTCTAGCAGATGTAATGGCAACTAGAAAAACAGTTTTTAAAACCAAAAGCCTCAAGGGACAAGAATGCATCGGTTCAAACGGTGAACCCATAAGAAAGGTCAACACTAAGTTCAGATCCCACTGTGGCATAACAAATGGAGTGGGCAGAAACTTGTTAGTGAGACCCTTAATGAACCTCAAAACAATTGGGGACTTAAACAAGGAGGGTTGGTCTGGAAGGCACAGAAAGGCCGACAGCACAGATAAATAACCCTTAACAGTGGCAACTGCACAACCCCTCTGTGCCAAGGATAACACAAACAACAGGATGTCAGATAAGTGGGCACGCAAGTGATCAATTTGATTCTCTCCACACCAAATCACAAATTTAGCCCACCTGCTTGCATAGATAGATTTGGTGGAGTATCACCTGGCCGATAATATAACTTCCACCACCTCAGGTGGGAGAGAAAAAGTACTCAGATTGCCCCGTTCAATCTCCAGGCATGTAGGTGCAGGCTCTGGAGGTGGGGGTGTAGAACCTGCCCCGGCGAGAGGTCTGCCCTGCAAGGGAGACGGAGCGGAGGGCACAGAGAGAGTTGGAGGAGATCTGAATACCACACCCTTCTTGGCCAATCCGGAGCTATTAAGATGACTTGGGCCCAGTCTTGGAGGATCTTCATGAATCAAGGGTATGTGGGGGGGGGGGGGGGGACGCGTAAGCAACTGACCCTTCCAGGACATTTGAAACGCGTCCCCCCCAAAGCTCCTTGAACCGGATACTGGAGGCTGCAGAATGACGGGCAGTGCGCGTTCTCCTGAGTGGCAAACAGGTCTATCTGTGGATACCCCCCACACCTGGAAGATGTAAAGGACCAGGTCTGGATAAAGACGCCACTCGTGATCGGTCGAGATGCGCGACTGAGACCATCCACATGCACGTTCAGAACTCCGGCCAAATGGTTTGCTACCAAGCAAATCCGATGGTCCTGAACCCAGGACCAGAGCTGTAGAGCTTCTGTGCAGAGAAGATACAACCCCACTCCTCCCTGCTTGTTTATATACCACATCCCGGTAGTGTTGTCCGTTAGGACTTGAACCGACCGACAGCGAAGGGAAGGGAGGGAGGAAGGCCTTGAGAGCCAGACAGATCACCCGCAATTCCAAAAGATTGATGTGAAACCTCTGTTCCACTGGAGACCAATAACCTTTGACCTCCAGTTCCCCCAGATGAGCACCCCACCCTAGGGTGGAGGCATCCGTTATCACTGTGCCCACCGGAGGGCGCAGCGAGAACGGCTTTCCTTGGGAAAGGTTGGCATCCGCAGCCCACCATTGATGATCCGCTGCAGCATCTATAGAGATCTTTATTGATTCCTCAAGATCTCCTTTGTGTTGAAACCACTGCCTGCGGATGCACCACTGAAGAGTCCTCATGTGCCAGCGTGCATGAGTGACCAGCAGAATGCAAGAAGCGAACAGACAGAGTAGACAAAGGACCTTGAGGACTGGAATGACTGCTCCATTCTGGAAAATTGGAATCAACGCCTGAATGTCCTGAATCCGCTGTGGCGGAGGAAAGGTCTGATTCAATGTTGTGTCCAGTACTGCCTCTATGAACAGGAGGCGCTGAGAGGGCTCCAGGTGAGATTTGGGCACGTTCACCGAAAAGCCCAGATCGAACAACAACTAAGTTGTCGACTGCAGGTGACGCAGCAGGAGCTCCGGTGAGTTTGCTTTGATCAACCAATCGTCCAGATAAGGGAATATTGCTATCCCCCCCTTCTTCTGAGCTCTGCTGCAACCACCGCCATCACCCTCGTGAAGACTCGAGGTGCCGAAGTAAGACCAAATGGAAGGACCGCAAACTGATAGTGTGCGACCCCACCACAAATCGGAGATATTTCCTGTGCGACTTGAGGATCGGGATATGAAAGTAAGCATCCTGCAAGTCGACAGACACCATCCAATCTCCTTCGTTCAACGCCAAAAGAACCTGTGCTAGGGTCAGCATTTTTTTTTAACTTCTCCTGCTTGAGGAACCAGTTCAAAATCCTCCGGTCCAGGATTGGCCTAAACCGACTATCCTTTTTGGGGATCAGGAAATATCTTGAATAACAGCCCTGACCCCTCTCCTGCTCTGGAACCAACTCTACTGCACCTTTTGACAGAAGGATTAGCACTTCCTGTTGTAGTAAAAGAAGATGTCTTCCAAACAGAAGGACGGGTGGGGGGGGATAGGAGGGGGAAACTCACGAAAGGGAAGAGTATAACCTTTCCCCACAATATTGGTGACCCAGGAGTCCGAGGTTATTGACTCCCACATGTGAAGAAATTGAGACAGTCTCCCCCCTACAGGAGATGCATGCAAAGGGAGTGATGGAGGACTAAGGCTGTTTTCCCTGCTGCACCCCACCGGAGGAAGAGGCAGAGGCAGAGGCAGAGTGCTGCTGGATGGCCCCTCTAGTACGAACTCTACCCTTGCCCCTGAATGATCTATAAGGGTGCTGTCCTGCTGCCTGGAATCTCCCTCGAAAGGAAGAGCCACCCCCTAAACCTCCTAAACGATCTCAAGGAAGTGGAGGTGGATGCTTGCAAGCCCAAGGATCTTGCCGTGGCCCTACTCTCCTTGAACCGCTCCAAGGCAGAGTCAGCTTTTGCCCCAAATAGTTTATCCCAATCAAAGAGCAGGTCGAGAAGGGTTGTCTGCAGATCGGGAGAGAATCCTGAAGACTGTAGCCAGGCAGGTCGTCTTGTCGCTATGGACGTGTCCATAGCCCTGGCCACAGAGTCAGATGTGTCAAGCCCAGATTGGATAACCTGGGTCGCCGCCGCCTGAGCGTCCGCCAAAAGGTTAAGAGTGTGTCTTGGCCTCGTCCATGAGAGCATAAATGTACCTTCCCAGGATACAGGTAGCATTTGTTGACTTGAGGGCCATGCTACATGAAGAGAACGCCTTCTTAGCAGATTGATCCATTCTCTTGGACTCCCTGTCCGCGGGAACCCCTGGAAAAGATCCCGGAGCAGAGCGTGAGGAGCATGAAGCCTGCACTACCAAACTCTCCGGAGTCGGGTGTCTGGACAAGACCGCTGGATCTCCAGGAGCCACCCAATACCTCCTCACAACAGACCTGTTTACTGCCGTCTAAGTCACAGGCTTCTTCCACACCTCCATTATTGGGTCAATAAGCGCCTCATTAAACGGAAGAAGCGGCTCTGCCACAGCTGAAGAAGGATGCAAAACCTCCGTGAGAATGTTCATCTTATCATCCGCAGCTGGACGAGGAAGGTCCAGAAAATCCACTGCCTTCCTGACCATCGAATGGAAAGAGGCAGCCTCTTCAGTGTACTCCCCTGGAAAGGCCAAGTCCCACTCTGGGGAAGTGTCCAAACCACTAGCCGTGTCCAAGCCCTGTAGGTCTCCCAGGGGCTCCACAATCTCACCCTCTTTCAAGAGCTGCTTCTCATACTCTTGCTCCTCTAGCAGCCTCATAGCCAACCTCCTGGAGCGAAGCCTGGATTCAATCCTTGGCGCCAATAAGGCGTCTGCCGACGCCGAAGACCTCGGATGGCGTTGACCATCGGATTCATCCGACGCCGGATCCATCGGCGCCGTAGGATTCTTTAGAGTAGATGAAAGCTGCGACGAACTCATCAGTAGATGTCGTCTGCGTCACAGGTCTTCTAGGTGACACAATTGGTACCGGCGCCGAACCAGCATTTCCCGAAGGAAGGAAAGGCATGAAGGGCGTCGGTCTGTATGAAGCCGGAACACCCATGTCATAGGCCAATGGCCCCGGGAAGTCCCGAATGACCACCTCCCGGAGCCATGGTGGCAAAGATGTTGAACATCGCATTAAGAAATACAGCAGGGTCTGTGCCTGGCGCCGGGAACGCCGGATATCCCTGAGGAGCCGGTGCCTGAGGCGAAGCCGGCGTCTGCTCGGGCATCTCTGTCTGCATCGGAAAGACCACCGGCTCCTGGTGAGGATCGACTTCGAAGACCGACATCGGAGGTGTCACAGTCGGGCTAACTTCACAAGTCTTTCGATGCCGAGCCAACTGCGACCTCGAGCGGGAACGGTCCTTACTTGACCGACACCGTGAATCATGCCGGCGTCGGGAGTACTGATGTCGCCTGTGAGATTTCAATGACTTGGAAGAAGACTCACAACGATGATGTTTCTCCTTCTTCTTAGATCTTGCCAAGAACAATTTGGCCTCCCGCTCCTTGAGAGCCTTTGGATTCATACACTGACATGAACTGCACGCTTTGACCTCATGGTCAGAGCTCAGACACCACAAACAGTTCTCGTGTGGGCCTGCGACCGACATTCAACCTCCGCACTCCCTACAGGGTTTAAAACCCGACTTCCTTGGCTAAGACATTGTTACACACGAAGTGAAACAGTAGCTCCCTGGTAGCCTCGAAGAAAAAAACGTTACTCGAAGGCACGGAAAAAAGAGAACTGACGCCTGCACGTCGACGAGGACCTCTTATTGCCTGGATGATGTCATACGGCTTCGCGTGGGAGTCGGGCAATTGTGACATCATCGTCGACGTGCAGAGCTAGAAGAAAATTGCCGTCGAATGCTGGCACGTGGGGAAAATTCTTTAGGTGAGGAATCCACAGGTAGTTGTATCCATCAGAATTCTCTTATTGATACTGGAGAGTTTTCTTCAGGCAGAGGCAGGCCTTGCATGGGTGTCCCTGTGGACAGTGACAAGGCAGAGGTGACAACTTGAGGTGTTTGGTCCACAGGAATTTCATGTGAACCTGGGGACAGTTCTGAAAGGACATCTGTTCCTTCCCCTGTATGCATTCTTCTCCACGCCCAAAAAAGAAAGAAATCAAAGATGAGGGGTCCACTGCCTGACGATTATAAGTCTACCACGATCAGTTACTGGAAGTTCTTATCGTAGAACATGGATGATGGAGAATACCCACTGTCCTACCCAAGAATTGGAGTCAAAATTGTCACACCATTTCCCTAAAATAATTTTGAGATCCTGCACATAAGCTGGGATTTTGTAGAGTTAATAAATATCAATCAAAATGCCAGTACGGGGAAGCAGAGTAGGGGTCCCCGCTAAGGGGTATAGCAGGGACTAATCCCAGTTAATATTATATCCAGAGTGCTCTCCGAAGAGGCAGAAGATTTGTAGTAGCCTGTCTATGGAGAGAACTGGATCCGTAACATAGTAGGATATCATCCGCGTATAGCGAAATACACTCTTTCCACCCAGGATTTCCCAAACCAGCGGGTCTTGTCGGATCCAGGCTGCAAGTGGTTCTAGGGCCAGAGCAAATAGCATAGAAAAGCTGGCACCCCTGTGGAACCCCTGTGGAAGTTATCATATTTACGTTCACCCTTGCCAGTAGTTTCTGGTAGAGCAGCTTAACCCAAGCACAAAACCGTGGGCCAAATCCCAGCCTGCGAAGTGTTGCAAACATGTATCCCCACTTCAGAATGTCAAAAGCCTTTTTGGTGTCTAGGGTTAACAGGGCTACCTGGGCTGCCTGGGTCCCCCCCCCCCCCCCCCCCCCCTCTCCCCCCCTCCCCTCCCCTCCCCCCCTCCCCTCCTCCCCTCCTCCCCTCCCCTCCTCCCCCCTCCACGACTGTCATGTGGAGCACTCCATACAGTCGATGGATGTTAATCCGGGTGCTTCTACAGGGCATAAAACCTGTTTGAGCAGGATGGACTATGGAGGTGATCACGGTTTGCAGCCGGGTGGCCAACACCTTGGCTAGTACCTTTGCCTCAAATTCAATAAGGATATAGGCCTATACGATGCCCATTTTGTTGCTGGCTTCCCTTCCTTAGGTATGACCATTATTAGTTGCTCTCCTCTGATCTTCGGGCAGTTACTGGGTATTCAGTGCCTTGTCATACATTTTGGTAAGATGTGGGGATACTCTACTTTTCAGCCCCTTATAGAGCTCCACTGGGAGCCCATTTAAGACAGCTGCCTTTCCAGATTATAAGGATCCGATTGCCTGTCTTATCTCCTCTGCTGTCAGATCCCCTGCCAGGGACTCCCTTTCTTATTCTTTGAGGGACACAAGGCTCACGTTTTTAAGCAAATCGTCAGTCTTTTTCTGTCATAAGGGTCTTAGTATTGTATAGCCTCTCATAGAAGGAGGCTAAGGCCTCTGCTATTTCTGGGCTCGACCGTCTTGACATTCCCGACTCATCCACTATCTCACATACTCCCTTTTGTTTGTGGTCTGTTTTGTCTAACCACAATAGCAGTTTGCTTGCTTTATCTCCGATATCGTAAAGCCTTCTGTGTGTCGCCTGGGCAGATTTCTGGGGGGGAGGAGAGGTGGTTTCTAGTCCGTCTGTCCACCTCTGTGTCTGACACCATGTTCATGTCTCCCGCCTATGATGAGGATCCCATTCGGCAACTGTAGCGTCAAGGTCCCAACTTCCAGCAGTGTCACCCCATGCAGGTGTGGTGGGAAATAAACTCAGCATGTATTTAGTGTGAGCCCTTCCCACTGTCCTGTGATTGCCGCAATCAGCCCATAGGATCCATCCATGAGTGTGCTAGTTTTAATGGTAGTGCCCTTCCAAGAAGAATGCCTGCCCCCCCTGGCATCCGAGGAGTATCCTGCGTGTGTCAAAGTGTATCCAAATCAGTTTGGGGCCTTGCAATTGTTTCCACTAAGGTGGGTGTCCTGCAGGAGGACAACGTCTGGTGCCATTCCCCTGAGGTACTGTAGGAGTAGTGTCCTTTTAATTTTGCTCCCCAACCCATTCACGTTCCACGTCTCTCTCGATCTCTCTTGTCGCTCCCAGGCCCCAGACCCTCACCGTTCCGTCTTGCGCCAGCCCTCCAACCAGTCTCATGTTTCCTCCAGAGACTGGAGGAGCCAGGAATATCATCATGTATTTTATATTCTTGGCCCGAAGGGCCCATTTCACCTCTAAATGGCAGGTCTGCCTCTGGACCTGAAGGGTGAAGTCCAGAAAGCAACAGATCAGTGCATTTTCCCCATTTCAGATCCCCTTTCGATCTGGCTGTCTGGAGGATTGTGTCTCACTCCCTGAAGTTAAATACTCCAGCGATTATTGTTCGGGGCTGGGGCGGTCATGTCGGCACCCTATGCGCTCTTTCAATGGTAAAATAGTTAGACAAACGTTTGGGACTCAATTTGTTCAGGATAAAGTCTTCTACAAACAGTTCTGTACAGTGTCCTTCTGCCCCATCCAGAACTCCTGTGATCCTGATGTTGTTGCGGCCGGCCTTACCCTCCTGATCCTCCAGCTTCGCCACCACCTAGGCCTGCTTCTTGTTCAAGTCTTGTACTTGCTTTACTAGTCTTTTGTTGACGGCCTGGAGCCCATTAATTTGACCTTCTGCCGTGGTGACCTTGTACACAACTTTGCGAAGGTCTGCGCGCAATAAGTGGACATCTAATGTCACTGCATCGATTTTCAGTTCAATATTGTTCTTTAGCGCTTGTATGGCCTTCATGATTTCCTGCAGCGAAGGATCTCCACTCCCCAGGCCTGCATTACCCCCCCCCAATTGAGTCTTGTGTGTTCCTCTCTGATCCAGCTGTCTTCAGCTGCACTGTGTACTTGTCTTGATTATTAGTCTACGTTGCCTGTGGGCCTCGGTTGCGCCCCATCATATCAGACTCCTTCCCAGTATCCCACTGCAGGGGTGCTCTCTTGGGCCCACTGTGGTGGGTCAGTTCGCTGGTCGATTTCCTATGGGTCCCACTTGGCTTGTCTCCTCCTGGGCATTTAAACTGTTTCATCCCTCGCAAGCAGTTTCCTGGCCCAGTCCCAGTTTCTCAGGATGTTTCTGGCCTAATTTGGTTTCGCTCATAGGTCTTGCTTCCGCCACCGTACCTCAGGTTGTCTCTGAATGGGCACTTTTTCAAGGGGGAGGGAGGGAAATCAGTCTCCTCTTCTGACCCCCCCCCCCACTCTGTTAGCAGGGGCACCCTCCTGCACCTGCACCGTTGCTGGTTCTTCAGGCTTGATCCCCATGGGCTTCCAGGGGGCCCACGTCTGGGCATACCTGGCGCACTTAAGGCGACAAACACAAACAAACCCAAATGATGGATGGGATGTGGAACCAATCAAACATTTAAACCCCCTCCTCCCTCTCCCCCCCAAAAGTCACAGATCTGGGTTTAATCCAGCAATAATTTTGCTCACCATGCCACCCCAGTTTGGACCCAGCCATACGCAAATCAGTCTTGACCCTGTTCTGCATTGGAACAGTCCAGCCCGAACTGCCAGGCCAGGTTCTCCCTGGCCCGGAAACAAGCATCCTAGGACCAGTTTCAAAGCATCACCATTCATCAGCCAGGCTAGCTTGAATCCAGTGGCATACTGAGCCTGGGACCCACGTCTGTAGTGTTGCGGGCATCTACGCGCCCTCCCAGAAGCTCTCCGGCTGGGCTACTTATACCTCAGTTCTCCCTTGTGTCGGATATCGTGCTTGCCGCCTCTCTGGCTACTCGCAGGCCACTGTTGTCTCTTTGGCCCCCAGTGCTGCATCTCCTCCCAGCCTGTTTGGTCTGCCCCTCTGGCGCTTACCTTGCCCTGCGGCACTCCTTGCGCACCACAGGCTCACAGGCACCGTGGAGGCATTGCGGTCCTCCCTGGCAGGGTTGCTCACATCGCCTCAGTGCCTTCTCCCTCTTCCAGCACCACCTGAGTCAGAGGGCCTCGGCCTGCTCCCGCCAGCGTTTTCTCTTCTGCCGCTTCTCCTCATTGGAGGCCACGCTCTTCAGTTACTCCACTCCCGGCCACCTACGATCTTTCCGCTCACCATTTTTTCCCCACAGCTCTGTCCAGCCTGCATACTGCAACTGCACCATCAGCCCTTTGCCCCACCTATGTTTTTGATCGTTTAGGACTCGGGCCCCTTGGACTCCCAACCAAATGCTTTCCCCTGGCTCTGGTCCAGATTTACAGAACAGATTTGCAGGCCTTTTAGGTGCTGTTACGGAGCCGCTGGACTATGCGGCCATCTTGCTCGGCGCCTAGCCACACCCCTAGATGGTGATGATGTTTATGATAAGCCCATTTATCTTGTACAATACTACATTCTCTGTAGGAATATACACATTAGTTCGGGTCAGACAGAAAATGCTCAAGTAAGAACAGTGACAGTCAAGAGAACGCGATACTAGAAGTCCCAGAGTGCAAACAGAGTGAGGACCCAGGCAGAAAGGAATCAAAGGACAAAGGCCACCTTTCAAGGAGAAACAGGACAACCTGACTACCCCCGGAATTGATATGAGTGAGCGCCACACAAACACCAATGGCGGAAGGGAGAAGGCAGTGAGAACTGCAGATTCACCCAGAAGTCTATGCAATGTAGTGCTGGAAGGGGAAAAAGATAGAGGCTAGCATGTTGCGCTTAAACACACAAAATATATATAACTCCCTGGTACTTTGTATGTGTTTCTAGTGAAAGGGTGGCAAGCCATAAACAGTGAAGTTAGTCATTGCACTTAAAGGCATGCTGGAGTGGGCAGAAGAAAAATGTGAATGATACCACCCACAAAATAATGGATGAAGTCTTAGTAAAATCAAAGGTCTTGACTATAAAGAGTTAAAAAAAAAAAAAAGTTTGGGAGAGAAATAAAGAAAATATAGAAATTAGAAGAATCAAAGGAAAGAAAAATTAAAGAAAAGAAAGAAGGAAATAAGTTAAGAAAGAATGAAAGAAAGAAAAAATAAATAAATGGGAGGATAACAATACAGCACAGTTTCAAATGGACACCATCTAGTATGCTGTCGAATAGCAGCAGCCAGAAAAGCAAACACTTCAAATGGAATTTACAACAGCTTTGGCAAGAGAAGGGATCCAATAAATATAGCATGTGCATCAGAAGTGCCCTGCTACCACATCAGGCTCTAAACACAAACACTACACTAACGTAATTATATTATAAAGTAAAAACAAAACCACTCGTACTGAAGGAACTAGCCTGTGTGTGGATGTGCTCCTTGTGAGTAGAGCAAAACACAGTCACTCAAAGTGAAGTTAATCAGTGGCTTACGTAGGCTGACCCACTGCTATATGCTGTAGTGGGCGTAAGCAAAATGTGAATGTCACAACAGGTCAATAGATGAAGGGAGGTGGTTAAAATCCCCTATATTTAAGTACAGTATACATATTTTAATGAAATCAAAAAGGTCTTGGCTAACACTAGACCTAAATCAGCAGGAGCAGAGAAAAAAACGGAAAGGGCTATGAAAGGGGAAATGAGGAGACAAAATTGGTCATCAGTGCGCTCATGTTTCCTACCTTTTGTCCGTCAGGCAAGTAACTTGACCACCGCAGATGCTAGGTAAAAGAGTACAAAGTGTTGCAGTGTGGACAGAGTAAAGTATACCAGATGGGAGCACAAAACAGGGGATACAGATAACGATGTTGAAATGTGTAAACTGTTTGTAAGCTGTGATTTTTCCAATGCACTACACAATGGAACGAGGTGTGGATTGCCCTAGCTCTTGTTGAACAAGACATTGGTGCTTCAGCTGGACATCGGTTAAAAAATATATATATTAAAAAACCACTGCTGTATATCGTTTTGAACTTTTATAATATATGAAAATAAATAGATTATAAATTAGATTATAAATAAACCAGAAAGGCAGGTGGCTTCTTGTCTATTGTGCAGAAGATTCGCAACAAAGTGACATTTGAATGAAATAATAAGAACATTTGAGGACATTTCCAAACAGAAAACAGGGTGAGGTGCACCATTTTATTTTTTAATGACGTATATCCTAGATTAGAGAGACGTAAAACGTTTAGAACACCAGAACAACAGAATCCTTATAATCTGTGATTTCTTTTGTGCTCAATGTAGCACAGTGCTCAAGGTTTTTAAAGCCAAGGCTCGAAGAGTAATTGTATGGAATGTTGTATAGAAGTGGCTGTGGCAAGAATATAATTCAGAGGGCAATGGTCGAGGGAGGAATCCTGTCACTGGTGCGGCTGGCATCCTTGTGTCTGAATAGGAAATAAAAACTTTGAAAATTATTATATATGCCTGGTTTCTTCAACTGAGAGAGTTCCGATGGCTTTCACACTATGACAAATATCTGAGAAAGAAGAAAGAGCAGGGCCCGTGTGAAAAGCAAGATTCTCAAATTACTTTCAGAGAAATGGACAAACTTGGGAGGTATGCAAATTAAAACTGGAGTCAGGAACTCTGACTGTTGGCAATTCTGCCAGGTCAAAATAAATACAATACATACTACAAAGAGCATCAGATCTGTAAGTTTATTTGCTCAATGTGCGACGGCTACATAATTACTCACATTCATGTTATTCCATCACTGAGGAAAAACTGCTAAGAATGGTCCGTGTCAAAATAATAGCCAACAAAAACAATTTGGGGAAACTTAATAAAGGGAAAAATGAGAACCACTGATCAGACCTTAAATAGTTCACTGTAGTAGCATGACAAAAAAGCACAAACATCAGCTCATTCAAAAACATTGTTTTTTCTACACTGTATTAGATTTTCACCAGGACGAACACCAGACATTAAAATCAAACTAACACTGGTGTTTTTTTTTTTTTTTTTTTGAAGTATTTCAAATAAAGTGTCTACACAACAATATAGCATGTCACTACAGCAACATCCATAACAGATCAATTGGTACGATTACTGGTTGGTTGAGCAAACTCTCCAACAGGGAAGAAAATAAATAACATTTTAAAAAAGCTTTAGAAATTGTTGGACTATTTTTTTTTGTCATAGGAATACATAACACCTACAGCATGAGTTAATAAATGTCAAGCTACCGTTTAGAAATACAACACTAGCATGCACAATATTGTATCGTCAAGAGTAATGCAGCAGTAATCCTTTTCTTGGAGAGACAGTTATCATAGGCAAGTGCAATTCTTAAAATTAAACGACAGCAAACTTCATTCAAGCTGCTTAAAATCAATTTTATACATTCCCCAACTGTATGTAATCTTCGTACCATCTTTTCTTTAGGTTCCCAACAGCAGCTAGAGCTCAAGCAGACATGAACATACAAAACAAATAGTTGTGTAATTCCAGTAAATTCTTTTAAAATTACAATGGGTAGATGAGACAAAGTGTTTAAACAGGCAATATACTACTGATAAAAGCTATGTAGGAGGAAAATATACTTCATACCCAGTAGAATCATTCAAATTGTGGACCAGGGTCACCGTGATTTCACTTCATTTCTAGAATTATACACAAGATGAAATCGAATCCTTGTTAAGATTAGTTATCACTACCCCATTCTCGCAAGGGACTTTCAGTTTTAAGAATAAGCAGTTTACCTAAGCCATGGCCCCATTCTGCACGGCATACCATCATCATCCTCCAGTCTTGTTAATCCCAATGTACAGGATCCTGAAACACCAGACTGCACCTCTTCGAGCACACAAGAACGTCAGTCCTCAAATAATGGGAGGGACATCACAAGATTATCTATGGGGTGTAGATGAATAGTGAGAAATCTGTGACGTTTGTATTGGGGAATATGCCACCCAACAACTCCAATTTAAAAAAACGCCACCAAGAAGAAATTAGAGGCTTGGATGCATGCAGCACAATAACTCAGATTTATAAAATTTAAGTGCGGGAGGTCCATTTTTGGGCCTTGGGACCATGCTCACAGCAAGAATTGGTCATTAAAATCTACTTAGGTGCTCATGGTCACCATATGAATTTATAACATAATCCTTCACAACTAAGCTGTAATTTGGTATGCTCTGTTATGCCTTGAAGGCACAGAATATTATCTTGTGATAAAGTCTGTGGGTATTGTGCTTCGAGCTTGGAGATTCAGAACTTAGTCAGTAGACTGGTTACGAAAACCCATACTCTGCTCATGTTTACAAATACATGCTTCATTTTACTTTAAGGAAGTAACCTAATGTTTCATTACAACAATTTTGTTGAGGATTTCCAGCCAGTGAAGAGTGCAATAGGATTAAGTGCCTGTCATGTGGAACATCATGTTAGGGAGGTGAATATGTGGTCTAGGGCACAGAGATTTCAGAGAGACCCAGCACATGTACAAGATTATGTAAAGAACTGAGAATTCCTGCATGTGTTTTGCAGTTAATGTACATTTCTTTCTAGGATTTTTCATATATATATATATATATATATATATATATATATATATATATATATATATAGTTAGAAGGAGAGAGGATGTGTTTTGCCTTTAAGGTGCAGGCTGTTAAATTGTGACAAATTCTAAGTGTGTGGTTGCTTGAGGTTGGAGATTCTAAATGGAGTCAGCTGACAACTGGCTGGTGAAGTGATCCACACTCAAGTCTCGTTTACAAGTAAACACTTATTTTACCTTATGGGCGTATCCTGACGTTTCTCTACAACACTTTCCCTATCTCCCTGCAAACAGCTGTTTTAGAGTTCTTGCATTCTACCCCACCCCAAAAATCTATTTAATTCTTAGGCTACTCCATTTCTGTTCAGTTCAATTTTTTGTAAAAGGCTTTAAAAGGAAGCACATCTTTCATAATGACCATTCAAAGTCACTTCATATTGGCTTATAAAAACCATAAAAGTCTTGCTCTGGAAAATCTATGTGGCTTTTGTCAAACTGCAAAACTAAACATACAAACCTTGCTTATATATAGGCAACATGAATATATGTATTTATGTAAGTACAGATACAATATAGGCACATGTATTCTGGTGTGCATACATTTGAATTCTAATAACTATTTTTTAATAATTCATTGGTTTCAGGGACTTGTTGAAAATAGTGTCATACCTCCCTAAAATCTACAATTGTGCGCGGAGCTTATCTTGAACCTCCTCCTGAGAGTGTCAAGTCCTTCTCAAGAGGATTAAACAAAACCTTAGTGTTTAAGACATTCCAATACCCCCAAATAGTCTAAACGTTAATTCTTGCTAATCTCCTCAATTTATTCTGGAAACATGTCATGCACTCACCTAAAGTATTTTGATAAGTACTCAAGACTCTTTGGTAACATTAAGATGGGAGAGCGACCAGCAGTGCGCTGGCCACCTAGAGTTAGGGCACAGCACCCTCAAAAGTAGGCCTAAAGAACCAAACATTAAGCAGCATTGATTTAATTTATGTTTTCTCCAACTCACATTTTCTGCAGCCCTCAAATGCTTCACAATTCAAAGAAATCAAATATAAATCAGCCAAAACTTAAAATTAAAGTAGACAATTTGCAATTAATGAAAAGTCAACACCCACCTTGCTAAGTCGAAATGGGGATTTGTCTTTTTGAAGCATTCAGATTTCACCAGAATGGTTCTAGAAGGTAGGGATTATAGATGGCACATCCAAATGTAAAAAAAAAAAAAAAAAAAAAAAAAAAAAAAAAAAAGGATGTACCACTGGCATCAAATTTACCACAAGAGGAAACGCTTTTTCTGACAAAAAAAACAACAATCTACTTACTCATGAGCCATCTGTAAACAGAGTTTGCATTTTTTTTTTAAATGTTTACAGTTTTAAAGCACAAACTCAACTCAAGGGCATTGGAACGCTTTACATGAGCACCAGATTACACTACACAAGGTCAGATTATTATTATTCATAATTTTTGTTATTTGCCCAGCAGTGCCTAATTTGTACATAAAAATATGCAAGTGCACAAAGCTCTCCTTCAACACACGGCTGCTGCAATTAAATGTGGGAACACGGAATACATAGGCAATGTAATCCTGAAGCCATCTTTGGCCTCTTCAATCCATATAAAGCCACTCTCTGCCCCTTCAGATCACTTTTGCAGCGTTCTGCTTTCTCCCATTGTGACGCTTTTTCGTTTTTCCCTTCCTTCGTCTTTCCCATATGTGTCTTTTGCTTGCAGCAAATGTTTGAGGCAGAAGAATAATCCCCCGGCCCTCAAAAATAAGTGCTGGTGCTCAGCACCGGAAACAACAAGCACAAATTAAGCACTGTTGCCCAGAATCATAGCATGGAGAGCCGCAGCCACGACTCGAACCTGGTTCTCCTAGTTCTAAAGTTGGCAGTTTTGGCCGTTAAGCAACATCTTAAATGCTTTCGTGTCCATGATCCTTTTTCAATGGTGACTTATAGGAGGACAGAGATTTAAGGCACAACCCCTTAGTTCAGCAAGTATATGCAAACAAGATGCCTCCCCAGAGTTAGGTCCACACACTCCTGGGTGCTCCGATACACACCATTTGACTCTCTCAGGAATAAGTTTTAACCCCTGCTAAAAAAACATTGCCAAAATACACTGAGGCCTTGGATTAATACACTGATGAACCATATCAAGTGCTAAAGTAATTTAAGAAATGAAGAATCATTTTACGATATGGATTACTTAGTTCTGTCGATTCTGTGAAGAAAAAGTGTGGGAACAAAAAAAAACAACAAAAAAACCGAAAAATCGGATAATTTGTGATATATTAAGTTCCCTGCATTAGCTGCTTGGGAGCTATGCAACAGGAGATGCATTTTTTACATCAGTGTGCTCATCAAAATATGCAGAACTGACCAGAAGGATGGCTCTAGAAGGGGGTTATTGAGATGATCCATCAAAATGCAAAATGTATGTAGCATTGACAGTGAAAAATGCCACAAAAAACAGAGGATTTTTTTTTTCTGCCAATAAAGAATCTACCTACTCACAAGCTACCCATAAGCTGAATTTATATACTGTAGTGACAAGTGCTCCTTTTCCATTAGTGACCTATAACTTACAGAGGTCAGAAACATAAGACAACGCCTCAGTTCAGTGACAAGTGAGTACTTTTCTACTTCGAATGTGAGCTGAAGCCAGTATATTTCACGTCTGTAATTATTTTTCCTTCTAGCCACTCCCTAAGTGTGGGCGTCAGCAGGATGGTCTTAGTACTGAATTATAAAGCTGCCACATGTGCCTGACCAGAGCTCATACTGTTAATCATGTCATCTACTGCAACAGCAAGTGATTTCAAGTGGAAAAGCAAGCAGAGCACTTGTAATGTCATATGTATGTGACACCTGAGGTTTTTCACCAGTTGTAGCAGAGAATTGACAGGAGAACCACACTTTTTCCCCAGACACAAATCGCATTTCAGCAATTTAGAAAAACAACTTGTATTTTCAGAAAGAAGCCATTTAGAACTTCCGAGCTTTGTTGCATTTAAGCCAGTATATTCCCCAAATCGATGGATTCTCTCTAATCTAAAAACATTTCTATCACATTCCACCGTTTAAAATTTTATTTTCATTAGCTATGGTTAAAACCAGTATCACTTTATAGAAAGTTATATTTTTTCATATATTGGTCAGCCAGAGCAGTAGACCAGCAGTGAACCACCAACACAATGAAGAAAACCTCTCCTCTTGCGAAGCAAAAAATGCTACCAAACCACACAACATACTGGAGGATCAACAAAACACCTATAAACTGTTGACATTGACTGAGCAACCAATCTCTGTGGAATGAATTTTGAACACAGATTGTGTAATGCATTTCCCAGTACCATAATTTTATTATCGACTATATTAAGTATTCACAAACTACTTCCAAAAAAGTGTTGTTCTTAATCCTGAGCATTCCAAGGGCACAGAAACTGCAGTTTACTCGGGTAGTCTGCCGATGATCAAATCAAAGATTTGCGAACAATCAAGTATTGAAATGACTCCAGGAAAATCAAAACTCTGCTTTCTTGGACTTTTGACTTATGCACATTTCCACGTACTACAACACCACTGTAACAGCAGAATTATGAAGTAACTATACACTATTTGGATTCACTATGAAACTTTGGTGACCATCGAAGTGAAAAATGTGAAAGTAGAACGTCAGAGCCCCAAAACAGGCGATGAAACTGCTTTTAAGGCAAGAGCTTAACTACTTAACAGAACATACAGATCTGAAGATTCCTTGCTCATTAACCCCCCCTAACTTTCATGACCCTTTCCAGTGGTACATTTTCTAAGGTGACGTGTAATGTAACTTTAATAGAGCTACATAAAAAAGGAAAACACACTGCAAAGTAGGCCTCAATTATGCCGATTAAACCACCGTGAATTTCTGTAAAAGAAAATGGAATGGAATTGGGGGATGGGGTGATTGTCGCTAACTATGTCAGTTTGTGCTAGGCGACCAGGCATCACGAATTCCACCAAGACAAATATTCCCTCAGTGTTTGATGTAACACGGCTGCAAATAAACAGTTAATACTGTCAGCTAGGAGGCATTAAGTAAATCAAAGAAAAAAAACGAGAAAAAAAAAAAAAAAAACACATACAGTATGGCACTTAATGAATTAAACAAAAGCATAAGCGAAATGCACAAGCATCAACTTACTGGAACCACAAAACTATTTTTAAATAAGGGCCACCCCCATCGATATTATTTGTCTTGCAAATCTTTTATCTAGCAATAAATAAAAAAAACAGCTCCACCTGTATTTATAAACTGCAGTCCTTATGCCAGTGTGAGGCTGCCCTTCCATACCAGCACAGCCAGTCTGACTTCCACTAGTGGTATTTTGGCAAAATGTCGAGGAGGCAATCAAGACAGGAGGTGGGGTTCACCCTGGAAAGGTTACCCTTTCTCTCCCCTCCCCCACCCTGAAACCCCACTTGTGGGAAAAAAATAAAGACTGCGGTAGTAGCATCAGCGTGCGGCTATCAGTCCTCAAAGATTTAATTGTTGCCTTCTCCACCATCGTCATCCTGCTGGTCGCTTGTCCAGAGTGTAAGGTTGTCACGAAGTAGTTGCATGATAAGTGTTGAGTCCTTGTATGAGTCCTCATTGAGGGTGTCCAACTCAGCAATGGCATCATCAAATGCAGTCTTAGCCAGGTGACATGCCTGCTCAGGAGCATTCTGGATCTCATAGTAGAACACCGAGTAATTAAGGGCCAAGCCTAATCTAATAGGATGAGTTGGTTGCATGTGCTCTTTGCTGATCTCATGGGCTTCACTATAAGCCTTCTCTGATGATTCCACCACTGTGGCTCTCTTTTCCCCAGTCGCCACTTCAGCTAGATAACGGTAGTAGTCTCCTTTCATCTTCAGGTAGAACACCTTACTTTCGTACTGTGTCTCACTGCAGTTCTTTATCAGGAAGTTGTCCAGCAAATTCAAAACATCTTGGCACACTGCTTCTAGCTCCTTCTCAATTTTCTCACGATAAGCTCGCACCATTTCAATCTTCTTTTCATTTCCATCAGCAGAGGTCTTCTGTTCTATGCTACTAATGACCCGCCAGGAGGAACGTCTTGCCCCAACCACATTCTTGTACGCAACGGACAACAGGTTTCTTTCTTCATTGGAAAGTGGCTCATTGAGCTCAGTCACCTTGAAGAAAAAGAGGAAAGAAGTGAAATTGTGATTTAGTCATGTGAATATTAAAGTAAATTAAACTACAGATAGTTTTTTTCCTATAAAAAAGTTTTCATAATAAACATTTTATATGCTTTTGTCCTTCAGAATGACATGCAATTGTCTGCCTGGGAACGCCACCCCCAATCGTCAGCCTAAACCCAAACCCAAATCTAAACCCAAATCTATGCCTAGGTCAGGAGGACTGAAAATATCTACCTAAACTGAACTGAACTGAAAGCTCCTTGATTAAAGGCATCAACATAATTGAGCATGGACCATAAGAATATTTCCTCTGTAGTAGGACACCAAACATCTTCCTTTTTTGATAATCATTGATACTCAAGTGCCAACTCGAAAAGAAGAATTAGGAACATATGAGAGCTGGTTGTCACTTAGGCTAAGACACAGAACGAGAATGCACGCAATATCCCTGGAACAAGTATAGAGATGTTCTGTTCTCTCCCTCATAAAAAAATGTAACAGCAAGGAAAAGATACACAATTTACTAAACTAAAAGGCGAGATACTTGAAGAGCAAATTAAAGCAGCAAAAAGCAGACCCATAATACTATTTGAGATTATTAGGACAAAAACTATTGTAAACCCTAGGTCTTATCATCAGACATTCATAGTACATAAGTGGATGATTTTCGCAAATGATACAAGAGGTTGCATCCAACGAGGATACACCTGCCAAATGACATCAGACCCATAAAATGCCTATACACAGCATGCCAACCTTCTTTACCTCACCATAGAAGCTCTTGCAAAAACAATCTCTTCAGAGCTACCAACCTGATCCAACACTTTCAAACTGAGTCTCATCCACAACTTCCTCTCTCCTACCATCAAATGCGTTAAAATACCAGTGTTTCAGTTGACCACAAATCTTTAAAAATTGGCATTCCCAAACTAATGTAAAAAGATAAAAAAATAAAGAAACCTTACGGGTGACAAAAAGAGGGATGGCACTACATTCATATCTCTGATCAAACTTTTGTAGCCAAAACCATAGAGAAACATGTAGCTCAACAGCACAATCAATATTTCAAGAGAAATACCCTTCTTAACAATTACCAGTCAGGTTTCAGATCAGGACAACACTGAAACAGCTATGCTCAATGAGGCATACAAGATTCTTAAGGATAACAAATGCTTACTCAATGTACTGGGACTGTTTATTGGCAGTTATTAATGAAAGAAGCTGATATACTATCCCACTTAATACCCTCTGTTTGGGATTAGTGGGACAATATTACATTGGTTCATGTTGCATCTAAATGTAAGGGCCTACTTTAAACACCCTTGACCTCTTCTACCACTACAATGTGGAACAGACACAGACATATGCAAGAATTAATCATGATACAATCAGCCACTTTGAGAACTCATTTCAAAATAAGCAACTGGAAGACTAGACGTCTATTAAAAATGAAGCAGAGTAAAACTGAATTCCTTTTAATCTGTAATGACCCAAACAGTGGCATGGGTCATGCCACCAAGAAGAGGGCATTTACTCTAAAGCAGTGGTTCTTAGGATGTGATCCATGGACCCTGGGGTCTGCAATGCAACCTAGGGCGTCCAGCACTATGAAAAAACTACATTTTGTCAGAGTAAGAAAATATATGTACATGAAAAAGGAAGATGTTAAAGTGAAAAAAATGTAACTGCACTGTAATTGTGAAAAATTACAACTGGAAGCTAAACATTAAGCTGATATCCATAGCTTTACTAGTTAAGGCAAAATACAGCAAACTGGATGTAGTGTGGAGGACTGGTGGCCTCAACTGAAGCACTGTTATACCAATAAAAGAGCATACATAAGCAGCACGAAAGTGTGAGTGATATGCGAGACTCTAGCATTTAACTTAATCTTTCAGGAATCCATTTTGAAAATCTTCAGCCTTCCTATTAAAATTGTGATTGTTGTATTTCGTTGGATTCTAAATTAAGTCACATTTCACAATTTGTTTTTGTTTGACGTACACTAGCTCATGTACTCGTGAGTATTGTTTTGATGTTCAATTCTTAATTGCTTAGACCGCGTTTCCTGGCTTCCAGTTATGATCTTGTGGAATTCGAAAGAAGTCAAAAGGTTACAAACCTCTTCTCTCCAGTGATACAAAATGCAAAATCTCTAGGTTTCTTTCTAGATCGGTAGTTCTTAATTAGTAGTTCACGGACGACTGGGTCCGTCTGTTGCACCTATTCAGAGACTCATGACCTTCTTTTGTTTTAATAACCATAAGTATTTTAGGGTTGAAAAAAAAAAACACAATTTAAAAGGTTAGGCTTCATACGAGGATAATAGTTGAGTAAAATGAATATATAGTTGAAGTCTACTGTATTGCCTCGCCGATGCATTAATGATATTTTTAAAAATCATAAGCATTTAAAAATATGTCAGAAGCCGATTGCTGGATCAGGACACAGCATATGAGAGCGGCGCACATTGATTTGCATAGAATTTGGGTTTGGAACCATGGATATGTTTTGTGAAAAGGATATATTTAAGTATTACTATCAGGTGTTGAGCGCTCCTCCAGAGTTATTGAAAACCGAACTAGGTACCATCTTGAAAGATTAAAAGTCCACATGGTCACAATACCCACTTACGGCCGCAGCCACACTGAATGTGAACCTTGAGGCTACAGACAACACACTATTGACGACGGAAGCCTTAAAGTGGATAGTAAAACACACAAAGTAAACAAGTATCGAGGGGTCAGGGCATCAGTAAAATCAGAGGTATCTGCAGATAAGAGGGCCTACCTCAATCACATGAAGCGCCTCCCCTACAACCATATTTGAAAGCTGCCCTAAGACACAAGCCTTTAGCAACATACTAATGACCAGACTTTTAACTATGCCCTTAACCGAATACAGGGCGCATTGGAATATTTCAAAGATCAGCAAAAACTTTTGTTTATGTACCTCTTCCCCAGAATCTGCTATTCATGTGATATGCTGCTGTCCTGCACTGCTCGCTGAGACACGGATTTATTTTCGGCCCTTTTTCTGCAAAATGGGATCAGTACATTGCAACAAGGCCATGCCATTAATCTATTCAGCAGCAACTGTAAAAGATCTGGCCCAGATTAGTAAATTCATGGCCACGGCTCGACGGAGCCTGCATGATGCCACAGTGCCAGATTAGGGCCAATCAAAAGCCCCAGTTGCACACAAGTTTTCAAAGTTTCTAGCTGCACAACCACTGGGTGAACTAGCATGATGCTGAAAGTGGCAGCACTGTGCACTTACCAGTGCCAACCCCACACATAGTGGGCACGTATTAGATGTGGTCTAGGTTTTCCAAGGACATTGTACGCAATATTGCATATTGCTGTATCGTGTATGAGTTTTAAACCATGACAGAGGCCGCAATTAAATTTTGATCCTTTCTGGATTTGTATCCAAGGGGTCCTTTTGATTTACATCTGTCACTTTAAGGTTCGGCCCTGTATAAATGACAGGTTTGAGATATGATTTTAACACACCTATTTGCACTTTAACATCTCGATTCTGTCCCCATTTCATACTAAAAGGGTCTCAGAGATTTAATCGCAGTCTTGTAATGTTAGTGTTTTTTTAATGGTTGCTCCAGCTGCTACGTAATTATTTTAATGGACTTGAATTTGTTGCTGCATCTTTTGTCATCTCCATGCAGCAACGAACAATGTCATTTACTACTATTTGTACAGTTTTAAATGTGCTGTTGGTATTTCTTTTTATGATTGTGACTCTTTTGTAATGGTTTTAAGTAACTATAGAATAAACACTTTACTTACACAGCTTATGACAATACAAACTATACCTGGGCACATTCAAATATGCTCCGACATGAACTAGCAATCATTTTTTGACAAAAAAATATTGGTGAATGGCTTATTTTCTAGAAAACATTTGCATCTGTGTACTTAGAGAATCAATGTTCTTAGCACTCAGTGCACTAAGCATGTATACACTGGTAGTCTGGCCAAAAGCTCCCTTGCAGGCTACAGGTGCTCAAAGACTCCAAACACGTACTCTTCTTAAACAGCAAAGGGGGCATGCCTACACTTTTCATCAGAACTGAAACACTTCCACAGGCAGAGAACCACTTCTCAGTAGTGAGCATTTACTGTGGCACAATGATGATATTCTATACAATCTCTGTCTGTCACCTTTTGACACAGAGACCCTGCATGACCTTCCACTCTAACTGCTAATATTGTAAAGCTAGAACTGCCAAAAAATAATTTATGTTATTACTCAATTCTAACATTTCGTTCACTTGTTGAACTACAAACAACCACCACCACTTTATAGCTCAAGCCATGGCCTTTCAATGTTCATTAACTCTGTAAATCATTCTAACATACTCAAGGATTGCATCCCGGTAGAGTGAACAAAAATAATTATATAAATTATCAAGTGAGTACAGAAGACATCATTAAATTGTCTAGCTTTTACCTCATTTCTTTACAATATAAAAGCACCTTTACGTTAGCTCAGTTACTCTTATGCTTTTAGCTAGCTCATATTCTCAACATTTGATGTCCCTGCTACAAAGTGGTGAATCACAAAACAACTTCAATAGCTGTTTACCACCCATCACTCGGAGGCTCCATGTGACCTGTGTCTTTTCCGCCCCATCACCAAAGGACTCTTACCGATCAGCAAAGCACTAACACCAATCCTCAATGCCTTCATCAACTCAGCCATTTTCCTTAGACACCTGGAAACATGCCACAGTCATGCTCAAGAAACTATCCTGGCCACTCTTTCCAACTACAGACCCATGTCCTTCCCATCATGCCAGAAACCAAAGACTCACCGACCACAGTTCTTAAACGCCACGCAGTCCAGATGTAGCCCATCTGTGGTACAGAAACAGCACTGATCGTCACAGACCACATCCACGTGATCGGTGGTCAAGACACAGTAGCCCTAACTATCCTGGATCCCTCTGCAGCATTTGACAAGGTCTCACACCCCATTAAACACCTGCACAAGACTGGCATTCAGGACTCATTTTCCACTGGATCTTCTTCTTAAGAGTTCAAACACAAGGCGTCAGCCTGGCACTTTTATCCTCATCAGTCCGCAAACCTGTCTGCAGAGTGTCTCAAGGTTCATCACTCAGCTGCACCCACTTCAACACATACATGATCCCTCAGGCCTGCATCATTTGCATGCATAACATCAACATCCTCTCCTACACTGAGGACACAGAACTCATACTACCCCTTAAGGACATTACCCCCTACACAAGAGAGAAGTTCACCACCTGCATGACTGAAGTTGCTAACTTGCTGAAAGCCAACTGTCCCAAGCTCAACACTAAGTCAGAAGTAGAGATCTTTACAAGCACCCCTCACCATGGGACTCCAAATGGTGGTCGGCCAATCCCCACCCACACCTACTCCCAAAATCATGCCAGGAACCTCAGGAATAACCATCAACAGCAAACGGGACATGGCCACAGAAGTCAATGTCCTCACTGCAACCTGCTTCGATACCCCGAAGATGCTGAGGAAGATCTTCAAATGGCTCCCAAGCAACATAAAAAAAAAGAAAAGAAAAAAAAAAAAAAAAAAAAAAGTCCAATCACACCCTAGTCACCGGCCATTTGGATTATGGGTATGCCGGGATCAACAAGCAACTCACGAGAGAACTACAAATCCTCCATAACTCAGTTATACTGACCACGTCCCCCCACCAACCTTCCACACAGAACCCACATCACACCACAGGAACTACACTGGCTTCTGATACACAAATGCGCTCAATACCAACCACACACACAACTACACAATTCACCTACCTAAACAATCTTAATTTCTTCCACCAACCACACACCCCAGCAGGACTCCGCTCATCCTCATGATCCGGTTCTGTGTATGCGTGAGATATGTGTAAGAAGGTCTTAACTCGCTGCTAAAGCATGGAACGACCTCCAGCTCCACCCTAGAGCCTCCCCTTCTTTTTGAACTCTGAAAAGCAGGTCTTCAGCTTTTTGCATTTAACCCACCTACCATAGTCAGGGCTATACACACACACAACACACACACACACACCTACATTTCTTGGCTGCTAGTGCACTTTACAAATACACATAATAGAACATCCTGAGCTTTGCCCACCGACACTGAAAAGGCACAGGATGAGTCATGGAAAGAAAAGAGAAAATCTGCGCATGCCGTTCGGCTGATGGGTTTTTAGGAAGGCATCAATAATGCGATTAATATTACAAACTAAGTTAAAATCTACCAATTTGATTTTACTCTTACAGAGCATTTTCCATTCTTAGTGTCTGCATAGATTATAGCATTCAATAACGAGAAAGGAGTCAGTGTAGGGTCTTGGTGTGGTACAGCTAGCTTAACTCTGGACAAAAAGGTTAGTAACCACATTTTGCAATGGTTCTAAGGGAAGACTTGAGTGTAATGTTCTGCAGCACGTGTCTGACAAAAACATGAACAGAGAATGCCACTGAGGCCTTTTTAGCTCTGGTCACGTCAACCTGGACAACAGATAGATTTTGTGCTCCATACAGCATCTAGAAGAGAGTACCACAGGATGCTTGCTATTTATCTGGCACTGCCTCCAAATGTGAAGAACAGTTGAATAGTCAAATGCAGGCCCTTTAATCTATCAAGACAAATGTGGAAGGAGAACTGACACCCACACTATTTTAGGTCCCTTAGAAGGACAAAGAAGACTACTTCGAGAACAATATTTTTTTTAGATGGAGTTTCAAATGTGATTTTGTAACAAATGTAGGATGAATCCTCTAAGAAGCCTTGCCCAAGTAGTATGCGACGACTGGTCGGAGGTGCAGCGTCTGCATCTCACTATGTGTCTTCTGATTGCAATAGTCCCTAAGAAAGACGTCTTCAATGGAAAAAAAACAAGGAGGAAACTGCTCAAAAGTTGTATTTATCAACCTTCCCATGACTGGGTTCAGGGTTGAGGAGGTGAAAGAAAGATGTAGTCTTATTAAACACATAACGGCTTTATTGACCATAAGAAGGGTTTCTTATGTCTCTTCTGGATCCAGTGGATCCAAGTGAAGTCTTGAAAGTGTCCACTTGTTGCAGCCGACAGGAAAGACACAAAAGTATACCACTGAGCAGGTAGACGGGTTGATGTTATTAGCTAGTGCCCCATGGCTGAATCTGAGCCACTGACTCTTTTATAGAGTCTAAGTGTAGGACTTAAAAGCCATCACAAGTTCTCAGCGGAGAGACTTGGTTGTGCAAAAAAAACACCTGATAAAGCTGAATGCTGGCAATACGGATTGAAGAACGACTGCTCCTTTGACAAGAGTTCATTCCTTTGGCTAATGCGTTTCTAAACCCTTTGGAGCATGTCTAACGAAAGACATGCTCTATAAGAATAAGCTCCATAACACATGCAAACCCAAGGCAAAGCAACAATGATTATCATGCACTCAAATGTAAAAGATCCTTGTAATAAGAAAGTGATTCAGAAGAGGAATGCCCCTTAAGGGTCCTGAACCTCTGCCAATACAACAGGCATATTGGTCACATCTGGTGTTTAAGCAAATGGCAATGCCATCTATGGATGTAGTACCCTGGACCTTTACAATGAAATTATGTAATTCCTGAACACTTTCCTCTTGGGGAGAAACCTTCTCAGGGTGACTCCACTAGTGGTATTGATTCCACCAAAGTGAAAGACTAGCAGAAACATGCCTTACTTTAACAGCTAGGATGAAACTGTGCCTTGTGTCTTCACATAGAATAGTGTTGTGGTATTTTCTTTGTGGATCACTGCCACTCTGCATCTCACCAACTCGAAGAATGTTTACAATATCAGAAAGGCAGCTTCCAGCTCCAACACATTTATGCAAAGAGAACCATCTGATCTGTCCCACAAACTGGTGGAGAGTGCTCAGCAATTAATTCCACCGATTCACTAATCAGTTGTTTGTGACCATGCTCTTTGTAATGGACATCCCAATAAGAGACTGGCAGCACATGCCCAACTGCAAGGTGAAAACCAGGGACAGCGAGGCTGGATTTGGTATGGACTCACTGCTCAACAGTCAACCTCTTACGTTCACTAGATGGGATTGCTGAGAACAAATGCATGAGGTGAGAAGATACAGATGTAACCCTATGAAGAACATCTGTAGTTCCAGAGTGATCTGGAATCATCAAGTTGTCACAGTTTACCCAATCTAACTAATATTTACTATCCTCACTGGAAGACTGAAGAGACCAGCTTGGAACAAAAGATCATCCTCGTTTCTTATATCGGTTACAGGAGTGTTGAATTCCTATAATCTGACGTCCAAGACATATTGATTGGGGTCAAGGACAACAAGCTTTCATGTTTATTTTGTCCTTTGTGCTGCAGGGGGCTGGGCCTATACGTCCGAACTCTTTGCCTGCCCGTTTACAGTACCACATTATGGATCAGAAAAGGGCACTGTCTGCAGCTAAGATAATATTTGTGCCCATTGTTAATTTTGTTCGAACTTCTATTTCAGGTTCATAAACGCAAAGCCTTTCTTTTTAGGGCAAGCGCTGCAAGGATATGTTGTAAGCTTAGACTGCACTACGGACAGTGGTTCTAGTAAAACATGTGCACACACGTTTGCAAAGTTTACCAGCATGAGACTATGTATAATGCTCTCTGGTTAGATGAAAAATATTAGCAGAAGCTTGAAAGCAAAATTGATGATTCTTTGCTTTCAAAATAAAATGTTTAAAAAAAAAAATGCAACCAAGAAAAAAAATGTTTTCCTAAACACTAATTTTAGATACCATTTCAAGTAAAATGTGTTGATGTACGCTGGTATTCCCAAATAATACTCATAATGGAAAAATCAGTGGAACTAGCTGCAACAAGATTTTGGGAAACATTAAAATAAACAAGCATTGGCAAAGCCAAAGGCCTGACACTGGTGGTCAGTCTTTTGGTTTGTCATTGTGCGTCTTGTGGCATGGTTTTTGTAAAACGTTGTTGTGGGAGCTGTGGTGCCCTCAGCATTATAACAAACACTGACAAAAAGCAAAAATATTTTGGTCTCAAAAAGCACACATTGCTTCAGTAATCCCTGGCACTGGACAAAATTACTGTGTGCGCAGATATGATCCTTGTGAAGGAGCAGAATACTGTCACTCACAATGAACACTTTAGCCAGATGACAGGTAGCCAGAATTTAATAAAAACAAAAGGTCTTGGTTAACGCCTGACGTAGTTAGGGATCAAGTTCTTAAAGAAAGTCACAAAAGTGCACCTATGGTATATGTCCTTGAATGTGTGCTGATTTACAGCTTTGTTAACTGACAAGAATTTACAAAAGTAGGTCAGGAAATCCTACTCATAGAAAAAAATGCATTTTAGTATGAGCAAATATGCATGTGTAGATTTGCTCTTGCGAAAATCTGTTGAGATTTTACTAGTACACTTTCCCTCCAACCATTTTTCCCCAACCCTGGTGAAGTTTTACTTCTGCCCTTGTAAGGAGCAAATTTCCAACCTCTCCAAGTATGGGCAAAGATTAGATAAGAGCTGGTGAAATCCCCAGAAACATTCAAGTTAGTAGGTTT